>NC_134416.1:77701290-78940228 GCF_030867145.1 Opisthocomus hoazin
AGGTGGTGGTGGAGTTGCTCTATATCTGAGGGAGCAACTGGAATGCATTGAGCTTGGCCTGGGGGCAAAGGAGGAACAAGTTGAGAGCTTGTGGGTTAGAATTAAGGGACAGGCTCATAAGGGTGACATTACGGTGGGTGTGTACTACAGGCCACCTGACCAGGACGAGGAAGTTGATGAGGCCTTCTACAGGCAGCGGCAAGCAGCCTCACAGTCACAGGCACTGGTTCTCATGGGGGACTTCAACCACCCTGACATCAGCTGGGAAGACCATACAGCTATGCAGGCGCAATCCAGGACGCTCCTACAGAGCATCGATGATAACTTTCTGATGCAAGTGGTGGAGGAACCAACAAAGAAAGGTGCTCTGCTGGACCTTGTGTTAACAAACAAGGAGGGACTGGTTGAGGATGTGAAGGTCGGAGGTAGACTCAGCTGCAGTAGGCATGAAATGGTCGAGTTCAGGATCCTGTGTGGAGGAAGCAGGGCAATAAGCAGGATCAAAACCTTGGACCTCAGGAGGGCTATCTTTGGCCTCTTCAAGGAGCTACTGGCAGGAATCCCGTGGGCCAAGCCTCTCGAAGGCAGAGGGGTCCATGAGTGCTGGTCGCTGTTTAAACGTCACTTCCTCCACGCTCAGGAGCGGTGCATCCCCCTGAGAAAGAAATCGAGCAAAGGAGGCAGGAGACCTGCATGGTTAAACAAGGAGCTTCTAGAGGAGATCAGACAGAAGAGAAAGGTCCATGGAATGTGGAAAGAGGGAAGGGCCACTTGGGGAGAGTACAGAAACGTGATCAAAGCATGCAGGGATGCAACAAGGAAGTCCAAGGCCCACCTGGAATTGAAGCTGGCAAGCGATGTCAAAAACAACAAGAAGGGCTTCTTCAAGTGCATCAGCAGCACAAGGAAGGCTAGGGACAATGTGGGGCTGCTGCTGAATGAGGCGGGTGTCCTGGTGACGGAGGATGCGGAGAAGGCACAGCTACTGAATGCCTTCTTTGCTTCAGTCTTCAGTGCCAAGGCAGGCCCTCAGGAATCCCAGGCCCCGGAGGTAAGAGAAGAAGCCTACAGAGAGGATGACTTTCCCTTGGTCGAGGAGGACTGTGTGAGGGATCGCTTAAGTGATCTGGACGTCCACAAATCCATGGGCCCCAATGGAATGTACCCACGAGTGCTGAGGGAGCTGGCGGATGTCATTGCTGAGCCACTCTCCATCATCTTTGAGAGGTCCTGGAGGACAGGAGAGGTGCCCGAGGACTGGAGAAAGGCCAATGTCACTCCAATCTTCAAAAAGGGCAAGAAGGAGGACCCAGGGAACTACAGACCGGTCAGCCTCACCTCCATCCCAGGAAAGGTGATGGAGCAGCTTATCCTGGAGGCCATCATCAGGCAAGTGGAGGAAAAGAAGGTTATCAGGAGTAGTCAGCATGGATTCACCAAGGGGCAATCATGCTTGACCAATCTGATAGCTTTCTACGATGACATGACTGGCTGGGTAGACAAAGGGAGAGCCGTGGATGTTGTCTACCTCGACTTCAGCAAGGCTTTCGACACGGTCTCCCATAATATCCTTCTAGGAAAGCTGAGGAAGCATGGGCTGGATGAGTGGTCGGTGAAGTGGATTGAGAACTGGCTGAATGGCAGAACTCAGAGGGTTGTCATCAGTGGCGCTGAGTCTAGTTGGAGGCTGGTAACTAGTGGTGTCCCTCAGGGATCAGTACTGGGCCCAGTCTTGTTTAACTTCTTCATCAACGACCTGGATGAAGAGTTAGAATGTACCCTCAGCAAGTTTGCTGATGACACCAAACTGGGAGGAGTGGTAGACACACCGGAAGGCTGTGCTGCCGTTCAGCGTGACCTGGATAGGCTGGAAAGCTGGGCAGAGAGGAACCTGATGAGGTTCAACAAAGGCAAGTGCAGGGTCCTGCACCTGGGGAGGAACAACCCCATGCATCAGTACATGCTTGGGGTGGACCTGCTGGAGAGCAGCTCTGTGGAGAGGGACCTGGGTGTCCTGGTGGACAACAGGTTAACCATGAGCCAGCAGTGTGCCCTGGCTGCCAAGAAAGCTAATGGGATCCTGGGATGCATCAAGAACCATGTTGCAAGCAGGTCGAGCGAGGTTCTCCTTCCTCTCCACACTGCCCTGGTGAGGCCTCATCTGGAGTACTGTGTCCAGTTCTGGGCTCCCCAGTTCAAGAAAGATGAAGAGCTACTGGAGAGAGTCCAGCGGAGGGCTACAAGGATGATGAGTGGACTGGAACATCTCTCCTACAAGGAGAGGCTGAGGGAGCTGGGCTTGTTCAGCCTGAAGAAGAGAAGGCTGAGAGGGGACCTTATAAATGCCTACAAATATCTGAAGGGTGGGTGTCAGGAGGATGGGGACAAGCTCTTTTCAGCAGTGCCCATCGACAGGACAAGGGGTAATGGGCACAAACTGAAGCACAGGAAGTTCTGTATGAACATGAGGAAGAACTTCTTCCCTCTGAGGGTGACGGAGCACTGGAACAGGTTGCCCCGGGAGGTTGTGGAGTCTCCTTCTCTGGAGATATTCAAGACCCACCTGGACAAGGTCCTGTGCAGCCTGCTGTAGGTGACCTTACTTCGGCAGGAGGGTTGGACTAGATGACCCACAGAGGTCCCTTCCAACCCCTACCATTCTGTGATTCTGTGATTCTGTCTGGGACTTCCCCTGTTAGTCAGGTCTACTGATGATGGAGAGTGGCTTGGCCAGCTTCTGTGCCAGCTCCCTCAGCACTCTTGGGGGGATCCCATCCGTACTCATGGACTTGTGAGTGTCCAGGTGGCATAGCAGATCAGTAACTGCTTCCTCCTGCATTGTGGTAGGTTTATTCTGCCCTCCATCCCTGTCTTCCTGGTCAGGGGGCTGAATACCCTGGGAATAACCTGACTGACTGTTAAAGACTGATGATAGTTAGAAGAGAAACCAAAAAGAGTGAAGTCCTGCTCAATTTCAGCAAATATTTCCCTGGTATTAAAAGAATTTAAATGCAGAGATTAGTTTCGTAAAGTCTAAGATCTAATTATATTGTGTTTTGTGATTTCAATTGTGTAGTTGGTGACTGGAGCAAATGTGGTGGTGTTTGCGGTCTATGATTACATGACCAAAACTTTCTGAATGGAAGGAATACCAGAGAAGATCCACTAAAACCATGACTTTTTTTTTCAAGTCAACTCTAAATTTTTAAATAAACTGTAAATATTTTCTTGATTTTTTTGAAGAAGCAGAAGAATATCTAGCAATGCTTACAGTGATATCCAGGCCAAATCAATACAGGCTGTTTAGCAGACTTCACACTTCATTCACTGTGTTCAGTTCACACAAAATAAGGACAGGATGCACAAGCACCCTCGCAGACTTGATTATAGAGGTAATGACAATTTTTTTGTCACCTTAATTGTCTTTTGTTCTAATGCCCTTGTTGAGGTTTTTATATCACTTCACTCATAAGCATCTTTCTGAATAGCTTTTCTTTTTGCAAGACTAAATCTGCAGTTCTTCACTGAGCTGCTATTGCTCATTTCTAAAAGCACAAATCTGGCTGAGCAACAACAGGTAGTAAGCTGTTTTATGTGTACACAGTATTGACAAAGTACTACTCTTCATAAAAGCTTGTCAACAAGCCTTTTAGAAATAAAAATGTTTACACAGACATTGTGGGCAAGAGAGTAGAAAGGGATAGGAGTATACTGAGCCTAAACTGCTACATGGAAATTGCTAATTAATAGTGGGAGACTAAAGTGTCAACCCAATAGAGATGAGGCAGCTCCACGGCCCGAGGTCAAACCTGCAGCAAGGCTAAGAATGTATTGCACACACACAAATGCATGTATATGCTGTGTACATGCATGTAATGCTCTTCCCCTATACCTCATAATGTGTCCTGTACCTCTAGGCAGTGACACCCTCAGTCCAAAAGGCAATCCAGAGAGCTGCCTCCCCTTGGTTCATCTTGGGTTTTACACCTGGACGCTGGGGCTGAGGTGTCTCCTGATACAGCCCTGGTGAAGGGTAGACAGCCTGGGGCAGGTTTAATTTGGATTCCTGACTGCACTTGTTCCTCTGTGTATATCAGGGCTTGTGGAGATAGACCATTAATGATCTGACGGCTTTGTGATGGGCCTAATAGAAGCCAGGACAGGGTGTCATCCAGGCTCATCCACCTGCCATCATCTCTCTGTGTTCCTCTGTGCGTGTGCAGATGAGCTTTTTCTCACATAACATAACACTAAGATGTTCAGAAAATATTTTTTTGCCACTGATCACCAATATTGGTCTAGAACATATTTGACATAAGACTATCAATGGCAAGTAAGCTACGCAGTCTACCGACAGATTATTTTCTTCCATGTGCAGTGCAAGCAAAACTGCTATGGTATTCTGCTGTCAGTGTCATGTTGATATAAGCCTGTCTATTGTTAAGCTAAAACTTGGAAACTGATGTGGGCAGTTCCCACATTGTCATCTCAGATGGAAGTTTGTCATCTCACAGAATAAGCAAAACTGACCTTCAGCTCCTCTGCTCCTACTGCTACATTCTATGATTCTGTGATTCTACTGGAAAGCCTACTTTTCCATACTGGGCATAATCCACAGGCTTTTGATATCAGGAGAAATAATCCCATTGACGTGTAGGGAGCTGGAGCACACCTACTATGTGCATAAGGACACTTAAAACGTGATTTTAAAAATTGAGCTCTTGCTGGTGTTTGACTGAAGGTTTAAATATGTGCTACAAACTTACGTCTTTTATGGCCTGCGATAGGGTTGAGTGTGCTGTGAAGTCTTAATTCTATAGAGACTGTGGTGTCATTCTCAATCAAGGTAGCATAGCTGGTGGGCCTGTGGGTGGGGACTTCCTAGTTTCTTTGGCCAGCTTATATTTATTATCTCCTGTTGAGCTGCTCCATTCACCTTTTTGATGCCTATACTTCTCTTCTCTTTCTCGGTCTGCCTGATTTCTTTAGCTTGAAGGGCTCTCAGGATCTGAGGCTGTTGTGAGTTTGTGTAGCAAACTCTCTCCACAAAAGCTGCTAGTATCTACTCAGACTGTAAAGGACTAATTTAATCTAAGCAATAAAAATAGAAACTAAACAACAAGTACCTTGTTATAAATTCCTATGTCTTTGAATATGGTTGATATACATGATTACTGCATTTTTGTGCTCTTAGCATACTTGTTGCCTGTATTGTTACATGTCCCTTTTTTTTTCCCTATGCGAGGACAGACAGAAAAGAGAAGTTCTGTCAATGCACCTGTCTCTCTGTAATGTGATCACCAGGCTGCACCTTTTAGACAAACTCAATAGTAGCATCATTTCAATTTTTCTTCACTTTATGCCAGGCAGTGCTTGTAACAATTGTCCTGTAGGAAAGCACTATTAATGTCAAGCATGCTTAATGGTTTAAACATGACCTAAAACTCTTCAGGTAAACACTTCCCATTGACCAAAATAGAGAACAAGAGGGATGATAATCTAAGCGGTTGTGCATGTTCTGTGCATGTATAGGCACACAACCTGTCCTTTGGTCAGCCCAGTGCACTCTACTTCTAATTTAAGGCATATAAATGAAGAGAGAGAGATGTTAACAGAACAATAAACCTTTTCCTTAAATGCCAGCTTTCAGGCACCATGACGCTGCACAGATGACATGCTGGATTGGCTGTACGTATTGCCGGACCAGGGTACATATCACTGCTTAGTCCTTATGGCTGAGCCAGTGTCTCTGCCAGGAGCTGGCAGTGACTCATACTTCATTCCTGTGATTAAGATGGATAAAACTCTGAGTGAACCTCCAAGGCAAGTTGATAAGGTACACAAAAAACAAGTTAGTAGCGTCAATCAGACTTGAAGGGCACGAAAACAAGAGGAGACACCCGACAATCTGGAGATGAAAAACTGTCGTAGTGGCAGATAAATACTTGCAGCTAATCCTCTCATGAACAACATGACAGGAAGACTACATGATGGCTTTCTCTGTGTACAACCTCTGTGCTGACCAAGTGGCACGTCTTATGCTTCACAGTTGTACCATATGTAACACTCCAGTGTCTTTGTTAGTCTACCACGTAGGGAATCACTGGAGATTTACCTGTATTTGCAGCCTGACATTTAAATATTTCTAAAGTCTTTTCAAGCCTTTTCCTGGTTTCCAGGCGCTCAGAACTGTTGATTTCAGTATTCGTGTGCAACTATGTTGATGTATTTACTGGTTCTGCTGGCATTTTACAAAACAGTATCTGGTGGTGTTTGATTTTTTTTTCCTACTGCTTTATACTAAAAGAGGTTATTAATGCTTCATTAATCAACTGTTCAAGTGTGATTGCCCCTGAATAGCTCTCAAAATCTGGCTTTTTACTACTCACTTTCATTAGTGCTTAATTAACAGAGGAGATGAAAACTAAAATCTTAAGCCCACTCAAGGATAAGATACTGCTTTTCAGAAGAGGGCTTCCGCCCATGGTCTGTGTTTTGCAAGTGAGTGGCAAAAATGCTGTAAATACAGACCTACATTTTCTGTATAGACTAGAAATACCACTGCTTTCTGCCAAGAAGAGGAGTGGTAAAATTGGGCCATCACAATTTAATTTGTAATCTATAACTTTGCTGGATGCAGAGACAGTAGTAAATGCCTGAGAAATCTGTCAGTAGATTTGGAACCAAGGATTGCCCTGTTAAAATCTTCTTCCCTCTGTGCCCAGTCTTCTGAGCTAATATATTACTGCTCTGACTCTCTGCTTGGTGTGACATGGTCTACCTAATGCAATGCTTTAAAAAGGAAGAAAATACATCTGGTGCAAAAGAAGCTTGGGAATGATGCAGTTTCCTGAGCATCTTGCTTTGTTGGTGCTATTTGATGGTAAGTAGCTCAAGAGAGCCAGCCTTTGTGTGACAAATGTACTAGCCTTAAATAACTGACATCATATTACAGTTGCCGTTATTTGTCTTCTCTTTAAACAACACCTCAGGGTTTGACACCTCATCTAATTTCCTATAACAGAATTAAAGGAATTTATGTAAAAAACGAGGGCTTAAGATAAATGTCCTGTGGATAAATCAACTGTCACACTTCATGATTTAAAAGGATCAGAATTCAATTTCCTACTTCAGGATGGTTGCTTATTCCAGTGCCTGATCCAAGTTCAGTCAGTAACACTGAAATTGTAAGTTGTTATTGTGCTTATCCAACTAAGTGACTGAGGATCATGGCCTTAGTTGTTTGCAAAATAATATATGTCTTAATGTTCCATTGGAAACAACAAATATTATGGATTGAGGTGAAATAGGACTCAGAACAGTAATGAAAGAGCTGCCTATGATGGATCTAGAGTATAGACTCAACTATATTCATCAACATTTAAAATGTGACAATGAGAACTTTTATAAAGGATGTGTAAACAAGGTGGACGTGTGAACTCCTGGAAATGGATACTATTTTAGATTTGAGAAGGAAAGAGGAGAACAGCTCAGTAAATCACTTCGAATTTTAGATCTTGGTATTACACCAAGACTGTAATAATATTTGACATTAGCATCTGGCATCTAGCTTGCTTAAAGTGTTGTATGCTTATTACCCTTTAAAAGAAGATATCTACCTACAATACAAAGTTCTAAACCACGAGAACACAACTAAGATATCTGAGACACTGATGTTGGAGTTTGTGCGTAAGTTGTAATATGACAACCTGTTGTAGAGATAATGAGTTGGATATAAGTTTCCTGATTGTTCTTCAGCAAAAATAGAACTTTGAGTTACCTTTGATGCAATATATGTCTATATTTTTCTCTGAATCATTTTGTTCATACAACACCACCACAAAGACTGAAGTCCCTGTAGATCACTAAACATAGTGAGATTGAGATAAAATTTATCAAACCAGTTATAAACTAGTTAGTCACACAGTTTTTTTTCCTATAAATGGAGTTTTGGTTACATCACTGATATACCACAGTCTTTTTAACATGGATAATGTATTTAAGTATTAGGGAACAGAATATTTTTTTCACTATTTTCATAGTTGGTTGATGGTATGTAACTGTTTAGTTTAATAAAGAACATTATAAGTGCTGTATCCAAAAATGTTAGCAGACATTAGAATCTACTTGTGTGTTTAGGACTGACTTTTGTGTTCTTGTTCCAGACATCCAGGTTAAAACATGCACTCATGTTTCAAATACTTGAACACTTTGCCTGTGTGAGCAAATAAGGGAGTGTTCTTAAATGTGACTTGCTAGTGCATTTTATGAGAATACATCTTGTATTTTTCTACTCCTCTCTGGGTATGTACACAAATATATTGTTTTCCTCTTCCCATAGTGTTCTGAGGATTTCCTTAGCAAGTGCTCTACTGTCATGCTAATAGTGAAAGTTTTGTTTTGTCCTGTTCTTGTTCCCATTATTCAATATTCTATTGTTTTAAATATGCATTCAGGGGAGAATGTCTGTGAAAAACTCTAAGATATCAGACTATAATAAAGTTTACAATAAGCAGACAATAGCCTCGCTGTGAATAACCAGCGGTTTTTAGAATGAAATTGAAGATAATTCTTTAACTTGTCTACAAAGTTCAGAACTTGTTAGGGCCTCAGATCACCCAATCTGTAGCTGTTCAACTTGAAATCTTTGATGATTAGGTGTGAAAAAACCTTTAAAGATTTAGCTGGAATTTTGGAAACTGATTCTCCAAAGGTAACCAGGCACATGCATTAACTGCATGCATGAGCATGTGCTCTGCTCATGTCCCCCTCCCCCCAGTCACCGTAGTTCTGTTAGACAGGCATTTTTATTCTAAATAACAAGAAATCCCCAGGTAAGGGTAATTTTTGAGAGAGATGAAGACAGACTGGAGAAATGGGCTGACAGGAGCCTTGTGAAGTTCAACAAGGGGAAGTGCAAAGTCCTGCACTTGGAGAGGAACAACCCCAGGCACCAGTACGCGCTGGGGGCCACCCAGCTGTAAAGCAACTTTGCAGAAAAAGACCTGTGCGTGCTGGTGGACACCAAGTGGAACATGAGCCAGCAATGTGCCCTTGCCGCAGAGAAGGCTGACAATATCCTGGGCTGCCATAGGCAAAGCATTGCCAGCACGTCAAGGGAGGTGATCCTTCTCCTCTGGTCAGCCCTGATGAGGTCATACCTGGGATGCTGGGTCCAGTTCTGGGCTCCCCAGTAGAAGAGAGACATGGACATACTGGAGAGAATCCAGCGGAGGGCCACAAAGGTTATTAAGGGACTGGACCATCTGACATATAAGGAAAGGCTGAGAGAGCTGGGACAGTTCAGGCTGGAGAAGAGAAGGCTCAGGAGAATCTTGTCTATGTATATAAATGCCTGAAGAGAAGGTGCAAGCAGGACAGAGCCAGGCTTTTTCCAGTGGTGCCCAGTGACAGTACCAGAGGCAACGGACACCAACTGAAACACAGGAGGTTCCATCTGAACATCAGAAAACACTTTTTCACTGTGAGAATGACCAAGCACTGGCACAGGTTGTTTGGGGATGTTGTGGAGTTTCCATCCGTGGAGATATTCCACAGCCATCTTGACATGGTCTTGGGCAACCAGCTCTAAGTGGCCCTACTCGAGCATGGGTTTGAAGCAGACAACCTCTAGAGGTCCCTTCCAGCCTCCACCCTTCTGTGATTTTGTGAAAGTTCCCGTAGAACTGATTAGCTGTTTATTCTTGAGAGACTTGCTGCCTCTTTACAAATTTCCCATCAGTAACCCATATGAACAGTGCTATGGATCAGATGTTCTTTTTCACGTTCCTGTGTGATTTTTCTTTTCTGAAATGTTTATGATTTAAAGCTGCATAGCTATTGGAAAGGACTGACATGCATAAAGCAACCATATGTCATGGCTGTAGAAGAAACAAGTGTTTTTAAAGTCACTGGAGGTCAGATGATGTAGCACAGTTAGGCTACGTCATCTGACTTATGATAAGCTCACTTATCTGACTTGAACATATTTTTCTGTGCTTAATTGATACTGGGAGGTTTTATGGGAAATTTAATCAGTCAGGCTTTGCCAGTTTTCAAAAACAATCCTGTGGAATAATATTTATGTGATATTAAACCACTAAGAGTTACCAGAAAGGCTAATTAACACAGAATTATTTGCTAGTTTAAAGCTATATTACATTTTTATATTTCATTCATGTCTGAGTAGTTAAATATGTGTATAGAGGAACATCAAAACAACAACCTCTATATATGTGTATATATTCTATGTATTTAACTTGTGCATTTTATCATGAACCAGGATTAATTTAATGTGTGAATTTTTTGTAAATAAAAGATGAAGTATGTACACCAAACAGGATCACAGGTAATTAAACAGGTACTGCTTGGCTTGTTTATCCCCAGTGACAGAAATAGTTCCATATCAGCTGACAAAAGATGGAATATGGTTCAATACGTATTTTTATTTCAACCAAAGACTTTAAAATACAAAATTGTTTTTTACATAGCAGAGTAGTATTAATACTCTTATTACAGATTGGGAGTACTTACTTTGCAAAAGATGACAAAGGCTAATGTAATTTATGGCACTTAAAGTATGACTTCCAATCCTCAAGATTGTTTTGGGTTATTTTACAGTAAGGGATGTTTATATTGACCTAGAGAAGGAGTAATAGGAAGACCAATCTCTGCACTGTGGACAAGTGAAGAAATGGTGATGGATGGTCTGGCAAGATGCATTTGGCTTTCTGGGGTAAATATACCTATAACTGCTAAATCATTCCTTTCCTCATGCGGTAGATGTGTCATTCAGTAAACCATATATTCCCATCAAGTATTCTCATTTTGTAGTAGACTAAAAGCTTGGTATTTGATGAAGAAAAGTGAGCTTATTCTTAAACACCTTTCACATCATCAATACCGGAGTTGTAAAAATAATGTAAGTAAAAAGCGGCCTGTAATATATTTTTATCTGTGTGGTGCTGTGTAAAAAAAAACAACAACAAAAAACTATGTTTCTATAAGAGATTGCTCATGTGAGGGTTGGTGTATGTATGCCTATAAATCCAAAAAGCTCCTGAACTTTTCACTGCCTGGAGGAATGAAGTTTTTAATGGAAAACCTGGTAAGTTTTACACTGAGAATGCAAAGATGGTGAAGTCAAAAATAACTCATGGTGACTTATCTGACAATTACGGGATTTGTCTCTTTTTTTTTAGACAACATGCTGATCTCTTGTTTTGATCCATTTTCTTGGAAGCATTGTAAGTAAAGTAAGCGCTGCATGTAGTGATCATCCTTTTAATGAAGTAAAGTCTGATGAATAATGTGTGCTAACTTTAAAACAATATTGATATAATCATCCTAATGCTATGTATGTTTTTGAAGTCTTAAGAACGACACAGCAAATGTTTCTCAAATATTCACATTTGAAGTGAGGAGATATAACGCAGAAAATACAGAAAATATTTTATTAATCGCAGAGCCTCAGATAGGTGGTCTTGAACTGGTTTCTTTATCTAACTTAAGTCTTTTCAGCGAGTGTTGCATGTCATGACTGCAGGTGAGAAATCCTTTCATGAAATTGATTAAATTCAGCCTGGGTTTAAGCAGGAGAAACTCTGAAGATTAAAACTGATGTTATGCCCCACTTATTCCAGGGCTTGACGTCTATTTGCTGACTTTGTCACAGCAGTAGTTCTAGTCATTTACAGTAGACACCTGTGCAGACCAGGATCACATGTCCGCTAAAATAAACATTTGCATTTTTACCCTAAATCTGTGCCAAGATGCTACAGAAAAATGTACGCCAACAAACACTGACATGAATTATTAGTGTCTGTTAAGGTGATATTTCCATGAAGTCTTTTACAGGTTTGGTCTCTGGAAAAAATACATTTTCTCCATTTAAAAATGTGGTGGATTGACCCTGGCTGGCAGTTAAGTCTCCACCCTGTCACTTGCTCACTCTGCCACAGTAGAATGGACAAAAGCAAGAAGAACTTGTGAGTCGAGATAAAGGCAGTTCAATAAATGAAGGTAAAAAGGCAGCAAACCGAGTGACATAAAGGCAGTCACTCACCATCTCCCTCTGGCAGACCTATGCCCAGCCAGTCTCTGAACAACAGCTACCTTGGAAATACTGGCCTCCACCAGTTTTATAGCTAGGCATGACTTTATATGGTATGGAACATCTCTTTGGTCAGTTGGTGTCAGCTGTCCTGGCTGTGTCCCCTCACAACCTCTTGCCCAACGCTAGCCTACTCCCTAGAGATGACTGTAGGTAAATGAGATGGCTTTGGTGCTGTGTAAGCATTGTTAAGCAGCAAGTAAAACATTGTTGTGTTATCAACGTTTTTTTGACCATGAATGTAAAATGCAGCTCCATATGGGCTGCTATCAAAGAAAGTTAACTCCATCCCAGCCACACCAAATATAGAAAACAATGCAGTTCATTGTGGAAATGAGAAAAACAAGTCACTTGGGAAACTCCTGAAATGTCACGAATTTGACCAGTAGAAACAAGCCTGACAACCAAAAATTGCTACAGAAGCTGCCTTTCCTAAAAACAGCAGGATACATATGAAAATGTTCTGGAGTGCCCCAGAGAAGACAGGCGTAGCAACTTTAGTTTTGGGAGATTTTCACATAACTCTAAATAAGGACCGGGATCTTGGGGTATGCACTCATGGAGTGACCAGACTGTTTGTGAGTAGGCATATGAAGCTTGGAGGAATGGGTTCTATGTATTTAACAGTTGCTGTGAATCATACATGTATAGATATCGTGGAAGGGCCCGAAGCTCTTGCTGTTACATAAATGAACTCACCATAGGAGCTGCGTGTGTTGTAATTGAGATGGGGTATGAGAAGTTAGAAGTGAGAGATGAGATCAAGCAAACTATTGTTTGAAGGCATTCTCTGAGCTGGTTGTTGCTGAAGACATAGATGGAGAGGAGTGAAGAGAATGGATGCTTTTCTTGCAAGGTCACAAGTTCTGTTTTATTACTGTGGTAGGAGAGCACTCCTGCACGTGACTTGAACTTCTGCCAAGCCAAATTACTTTCCTCTAAAAACGGTGTTTTTGCCACAGTCTCTGCTCCCTTCACAGAACTAACACAGTTGAAAAAGTAGCTACAATTACAGAAATATATGCTTCCCTTTTTGCTTAGTGCACTACTCTTCACCTGTAGTTGTGTTTTATAAAATAGGCAATGTGGAATAATTATGCCAAATATCTAGTCTACAGGTAAGGATAACAGCAATGACCCCTGGCATAAAAAGAAGTGTCTATAAAACTGAGGAGAAAATAAAATGTGAGTAACTGTCTCCCTGGAACAACTTACCACGCTATAAAAAACAAAGTAATAAGTCTCATGATGGCAGGTTTGGCATTGTTTTGGAACATACAGAACAGCTGGCACCTCAGTATAAAACAAGCCACGTCAGCATCTGTTGTCCAAAGCGAATTTGCCACTGATTATTTTTTTTCTTTAATAAGAATTGGGAGACAGATGTCTTGGAAAGGACCTTAGCATGTGCAATCTTAACACCTTGGCTTGGGTGTTATTTTGACCTTCTAAGTAGATACAACTACTCCGTCCTATTTCTATTAGAGTACAGACTATGGGTCATAACTTAGTTTTCACAAAATTTGCACTGAAATAGGCATGCTGGTGACCATCTGAAGTAAGTGCCTATGTAGTGGTGGGACAGAGGCTACCCTCCAAAAGGTTGTGGGTGAGACCAACATGAGGAAGGCAGAAAGGCCACAGAAGCACAGAGGCTGCAAGAGAGCTTTGGAGGTCTCTGATCCAGTCTCCTGCTCAGAGCAGCCCCAGTTTGTTCCAGTTGCTTGGGACGTTGTTCGATCACGTTTGGATATCCTAAAGGTACTCTGCAGCCTCTCTGGGCACATTTTCCATGTCTGAGCGCCCTTCTGGTGATAATCTTTTCCTTTTATCTGGCTGGGGCTTCTCTTGGACCTGATGTTGCTCACCGTTCTGCCATTGAGCACCTCTGAAAAGAGTCAGGCTTCATCTTGTCAACAGCCTCCCAGCAGGCAGCTGAAGTCTCCAGTTAGTCCACCCCTGAGCCATTTCTGCTTGGCTCTGACCAGAGGCACCTCCCTCATCCTGCCCTTGGGTGCCGTGTGGTCGGGTCCCTCACCATCCCAAAGGCTCTGGACTGGGCCCACACCCTACCCATCAGTGTCTTTCCTGGACTGGGGAGACCACAAGGGGACACAGGAGTCTGGATTCAGTCATCGAAGTGCCAAATAAGAAAAGGAAGCATTTTTATTCTTTTTGTTGTTGTTATTGTTGATTTATTGGTGACTTTTTAAATTGTTTATTGCCTAATCTTTAAAAGTACTGCTAACGAAGCAGCTAGAAGGCGCCTTGATGCTGAAGGCCAGCACACCTCCCTGGCAGAACTGCAGTCTTCGGCTTCCCCAAAGGAACAGCTGTCTCTCCAACATCTTGATCTGTTGCTATTCTTCATGCACCACTACGGAGGGTCTGGCTTCATCTTCTACCACCCATTGGGAATTCTTCTTGTCCTCAGACTGAAGAAACCCCACCTCCAGGCTCCAGGTTCCTCGGTAGTCCTGGGAGAAGATGTGACTGCTATGGACATAGAATAAGATTCTTTTCAGAGAAAGAAAGAAGAAGGAAAGGTTGTAAAGAAAACGCAATATACTAAAGAATTGGTGAGTGTATTAACATTTTGTGAGTTCTGCTGGTGTTTGCAGAAGTCTTTTGAATTTTTTTGTTTTTTTTCTGTTTTATTTTGAGAAAACCTGATAGTGTTCTCTTGAGATGGATATTCCTGGGAAAACAGTAAAGGCTCTGGCAACAGTCAAAAACTACTATTGGACTTGTGTTTAGTTCTAGCATGATGTATTTAACTGTGTTTTTGTTTCAGAAGAAGAGTTTTGTTGAAAGTTTTTGATTTTATAAGTAAAGACTGCAGTGTACAGCATGTGTTCTAGTTTTCCTGTATTGGCAAATTCGCATTATTTTCCATGCTGGTTGTTGCCAGACAGTAATGTACTCATTAGTGTTATTAATAAAGGTGGCTATGCAAAGTTGGTTTGCAGCATTGCTGTCTATTAGAACTGTTTGTTAAGCTGTGAGTGTTTTTTGCCTGTCTTTGCTAGTCATGTATCACTGCTCTTTTTTTTTTAGACATCAAGAAATGTAAGCAACTGGTGGTTTCTTTGATTGAAGCTGCCAAAGAAACCCCTCAAGGCCATGCAATGGAGTACCTGTATTATTGCCACCTACTGCACTGTTCCACCAACGCCAGAACATATGGAGTCATTCAAATTCAGAGTTGCATTTCTTTGAGTTTTGTCTAGGTTGGGCATGATTTTTGCAACTGGTGCTTATCAATAACAGCAGCCTCCTTATCCATGCCATCTTTCCATCTGATTGCTGGAAGGTCTGGATCTTAATCAGGCTGTCATACCCCAACCATGAGAACTGTTAAATGCTCAACTCCATTAAAGATAGTCACTCAGTCCCCTTGATTGGATTAAGGTGAAATGATACCAGAGATCCTGTATCACTTTACAAGGTTTATTCATGATAATGATAAATCAACTTATTGTGGCATGATTATGACAGGCAAACTACTGAGGCATGATTATGCACAATAATGACAAGTAAACTACTGAGGAACGATTATGATAAGCAAATTACAGTGGCACAATTATGACAAGCAAACTATAGTAGTACGATTACAACAAGCAAACTACAGCAGTATGATTATGAAAGACAAGCTACTCTAGTGCAATTACGAGAAACAAGCTACTGTGGTACGATTATGATAAGCCTTGCTTTTATAGTTTCAAAGGAGAAGGAAAAGAACATAAGGGGGGACAGAAAAGTTAGAGAGGAAAAGAGGAAGAAGAAATAAAAAGATATCACCAATCCTGAGTCCAGAATTGATCTGGCCAATGTAGGGGGGGAGGGGGTCCAGGTGCTGGGGGGTGCCACCTTTACAGTGATTTTCTCAGTTTGTATAGGTAGCTAGCCTTCCCTTAGTTGAGTTTCTCACTTCCCATGCTAATTAACTAGTTGATGATAACCACCTTTTCTGTTATAGGCTGTTAGTCTTGCTTTCCATGTAAATTAGCATGGACGCTCCTTACAGGTTGGGTGGGGGCAAGTATTTTTGGTCTTGAATTGAGTCAGTGGTCGCGATCTCCCTCTACCACAGTTGCCTCTGACCTCTTCCTGGTGCAGCACTATTGGCTTGTTAGCTGTAAAAAGGGAGTTGAGTGCCAAGGAATTAGAAGTGGTCTGCTTAGCTTTGCCAGAGTAGCATTAGCTTGTGAGGGTCTCTCGGTCCAGATGTTACTTGGTTGATTTAGCACCAGACCACCAGATGCCAGGATGAGCAGGCCCTTTGCTCAGGCTCAGTGCTTATCGGCACAAGATATGTACAACGCTCCTGTATCCAACACTCACAGGCTTTGTCCTTCATATTAGCACCTCAGATGAATGTTTGAGACATTTAACCTCATATTGTCTGGACCCTTAGACAGGCTTATAATAATTTTTCGGCATTCATTATTTTTATTTTTTGAGCTCAAATTTTTCATGCAGGCTGAGGTGATGATATGATTTTCTTTTTTTTTTTTTTTTTAAATGCATCTGATTCCCTTAAGAATTTTTGGCATTGCACTTGCAAAGGTGATGTTTTGCTCCATGTCATCATCACAACTTTTACCACCCAATGATTCTCTCGTAAGCCACTCACTCTTTGAATCATTCTATCCTTTGTTCCCTGCATCACCTGTTCACCATCTGAGCTTAGTGTTTTTCTTTCCCTATTATTTTTTTTGGTTGTCAGAGGTGTTTGGGCTGAGGATTAGTAGGATTTTGGACCTGAGTGATGGATGATGAAATGGTTTTTCAGTGGACATCCTCTTGAACTCTTTTCTTAGTGTTTTTTTTCTCCTTTCGTGCAATTGTTTGTGAGAATTATTAATGTCTGTCTTGGCCCATCTGCTGTGTGTATGCAAAATAAAGTTGTTTTAGCATGTGTTCTCAGGATTAGAAGTAACTGTATTCCTGTCTGTCTTAAGAAACTGTATTGCCATCTGTCTTAAGAAATCTCTGCCCATCAAAAAGAGATTACTGCATGAACATACAAACTGGAGCATGCAAATTACATTAAGAGAGTGGTGGTCAATGGCCTGATGTCCAAATGGACGCCTGTGACAAAGGGTCTCCCTTAGGGGTCCATACTGGGACTGATGCTGTTTAATATTTTCATCAATGACAAAGACTGCGAGATCAAGTGTACCCTCAGCAAGATTGCAGATGACACTATGCTGAGTGGTGCAGTTGACGCACCTGAGGAATCGGATGCCTACCCAGAGGGACCTGGACAAGCTTGAGAAGTGGGCCTGTGTGAGCCTCATGAGGTTTAACAAGGCCAAGCGCAAGGTCCTGTACCTGGGTTGGGGCAACCCCCGGTATCAGTACAGACTGGGGGATGAAGGGATTGAGAGCAGCCCTGCTGAGAGGGACTTCGGGGTATTGGTGGGAGAAAAGCTGGAGATGAGCCACCAATGTGTGCTCGCAGCCTAGAAGGTCAACCATATCCTGGGCTACATCAAGAGAAGTGTGGTCAGCAGGTTGAGGGAGGTGATTCCACCCCTCTGCTCTAGTGAGACCTCACCTGGAGTACTGTGTTCAGCTCTGGAGCCCCCAGCACAGGAAAGACATACACCTGTTGGAGCAGGTCCAGAGGAGGGCCACAAAAATGACTCGAGGTATGGAGCACCCCTCCTATCAGGACAGGCTAAGAGAGTTGGAATTGTTCAGCCTGGAGAAGAGAAGGTTGCAGGGAGACCTTATAGCATCCTTCCAGTACCTGAAGGGGGCCTGTAGGGAAGATGGGGTCAATCTTTTTAGCAGGTTCTGTTCTGACAGGACAAGGAGTAATGGTTTTAAACTAACAGAGGGTAGGTTTAGACTAGATACAAGGAAGAAATATTTTACCATGAGGGTGGTGCAATATTGCGATGGATTGCCCAGAGAAGTAGGGGAGGTCCCATCTCTAGAAACATTCAAGATCAGGTTGGACGGGGCTCTGAGCAACCTGGTCTAGTGGTAGATGTCCTTGCTCGCTGCAGGGAAGTTGGGCTACACGACCTCTAAAGGTCCCTTCCAACCCAAACGGTTTCATGATTCTGTGATTCTATTTCAGCCAAGTAGTAATAGTCCCTTAACTTAAGGAAGCTTTGACTTGGTTGCTTTTGATGACAGGAGGATAATAGGAGCTCTGTGTTTTTAAGGAGAAAATTCATTCAGACTTTCTAAATCCTAAATATGACATTTATGTTCTATCTCAGTATCTGTTTGTAATTTAGAGGAGTCAGTGTTTAACTGGAATATATAAAAACATTAACATGCCTGTGTTTTGTTGGAACTGCTCCGCTTTTCTGAAGATAAGTAGGAATGCTTAATAGGCCATGTACTGGAACATTTCATCCACTCATACTGCATTTTGTACTCTTTTCCCCTCACTGTGTTGTGATGTGAATGGATGATTCTAAAAATAATCTCTTTCCCATTAATTTTATTCTTCCTGAAGAGTGTTTGGCTTCAGTGTGAGATCTCCTCTATCTCATTTCCATCAGATTACATCCTGTCGCTTAAATCAAAAGTGACTTCTCTTTGATGAGACTTTAATAACATGGTCTGGTTCCAGACAGAACATATTTGAAGAAAACATTATGTTTCAATAAGCTTCATAATCTGTGTTTTACATGAGACTTGCAAACATCTCCATATCCATTTTCCCACACAACAGTTATAGCTTCAGCTTAGCAGGTGATTAGCAGTAACTTGTATTTTGTTGTATATTTTTCCACTAGGGGAATTTTGGTGGATGAAAAAGATTATATTCCTGTTGGTAAGGAATCTGATGCTTGGGTATTTTTGTCCTATATTTCCTTTCCTTGATAAAGCTTAATTTCAAGCAGATGTTCTATGCCTTCAGAGTGATACTGTATAATTTTAATCATGTGGTAGATGCTGTGTGGGGTTTTCTGGGTATCATCAACACAGGTGTTGCAGAAAGTGCTGCTCTCAATATCTGTTGGCAGTGTTTTAGTGTTGGTGGTATTTAACTTGTCCGTGCAGAGTGAAACAGCAGGCTTTACAGGGTAAAAAGAGACCTATTACCACTGCTGCTGCTGCCTTTGGCAGTTTTGTTATTCCAAATTCTGGATTTTTTGTCTTCTAGTACAAGTTTGTGAAAATGAAAGTTTTCAGCTTTGTTAATGTGCTGGTTTTTTATTTGCCAAGATGTATAGTGTGTTTTAGGCTTAGTTTTGTCTGAATCAAAATGGATGCAAACTTCTTCAAGAAACAAAAAGCAACAATTTTCAAGATCTATGTTTTGGTTCAAGAGGTGAACCAAAATCCAAATTAGTTTTTTTGCTCTTGGTCATATATCTTGTCAGACTAGTAAGAAAAATATAATTACTTTTTTCCTTTCCTCTCTACAACCTATAATTTCAGATTTCTATACTTCTTTACCAAGACCGGAAGATTTTCATCACAAAAGTGATAGCTTCAGTAGGAGGTACAATATAAGAGTGGGAATTGACTTCCATAAAAGGCCACAGGGCTTCAAATTGATAGTTCTGGTAATATCGTAAGAACTATGTCCTGGGGTTTATATTCTCCTCATATTCCGTTCTCTCTGTAAGTGTTCATTGGGTTTGACTTGAATATAGGATGAAGGATGGGATAATATTTTTTTCCTTCCTGTATGACTCTGGCTTTTAAAAACCTCATGGGAGGAATTCAACCTGCTGACATACCTTTGAAAAGTTGAAATGTTTTACGCAGTAAATGTCAAAAATGAAATGTTTGGACTTTTCAGAGTGAAACGTCTTATTTTTAAAACGTTGCTGTAAAATGTGTCAATATTGTCAAATTCCCTCTGTCATTATGGCTAAGCTACTTTGCCAAATTTTATTCACGTAAGTGATTAGTTTTTCATTGAGGCAGATCGTCTGGTTAATTTGCTATTCCCTGATGTGTTTTTTGAGCTTTAAAGAAAAAGTCTGTCAGTTTTTTTTATTTTGTTTTCAATTATATAGCATTTAGCATTTCATTTGCTCTCCCTTATTTTCACAGTTAAGGAGCAATGGCAATGGTAGCCTATATTTCTCCATATATAATTTTAGCCTTTACGAACTCTGTTATGACTGAAATTAAATTAACACATTAACAAATAGTGCTAAAATCTGCCAGGCTAGACAAAACCTGACTGATCTAGGTTGTCTGAACTCGTGAAACAATTTGTTTCTAAGATCTTTGTGCAACCACTTCTCAGCTCTCATGACATTGTTTTTTTGATTTTAAAATCAAACTTCTATCAGAAACAATTTTTTTTGTTAAACTGACATTTTAATGTAAAAGAAAAATGGGAGGTGGTGTCAAACAGCATTTTCCAATGAAGATATTTTTGGGGAGTTTGTGAAGTAGTTAGTGTACTTGATGGTGTTACTTGTATTGAAGTAAGATGATGAGAAATCTTAGATCTTCCATAAATGTTGTTGTAATAAAGTTTACTCTGTCTCTTAAGTATTCCCATTATGTGTGTGTGGAGGTTGTCTGCTATTTTCAATTTGCTTTGAACTGATTGTTTAGATGTTTAAAATGTTTCCCTCCAAATAATTCAACTTAATGTGTTTTTTCTTCCTAAATAAAAAGGAAAAAAAAATTTGCTTTACCAATAGTCTTTTATAATCTATCTGCATCTTCACTTTTAATATTAAAAATTAAATTTGTCAAATAGGACAAAGTATGATGAATATAATGCCTGTGCTCTTCTATTACAGGAACGACAGAGGTGACCTCTAAAGACCAAAGAAATCAAAGGAAGAGAGAAGATTTTCTACTAGAAAAGGTAGATCTGCAATCAGAGATGGTATATCCACGTAAACAACTGGTGCAGCGTGAAAAGGGGAGCATTGGACTTGTGTGTGTGCAAGGCAAACATGTACCAAAAAAGGAGAAGCTGCCATGCACTTGTTCAGGTAGACTCACTTGGGGTGTCAGCAACAGACAGGGGTCAAGTGTTAAATGAAGGGACAGTAATAATTTCTTCCTCAGGATGGTGCATCAGGTCTAGCAGTGATAATTCTAACAGTAGGGAAATTTCAGAATGACTGTGTAAATGCTAATAACACTCTGAAGTGCTATTGGTCTTTGTGGGGTCTGAGCATAGTGAAATTATGAACTGAAGCTACTACAGGTACCTTTTTCAGTAATAAAACATCATTTATGGGTCCTTGGATTATAGTTTTTGTGCATCATTTTAGCGGAAGATAGGTTTTTTCTTTCTTTTGTTTTTTTTTTTCTGTGGATGTTAGCAATTGGTAAGTAACTCAAAATACTGAGGTTATTATGTTGAATCTGGTCAATTGTTTTTCATGTGAATTCTGCTGCTTTCCTTTCACGTGGATTACCTCCAAGATTGCTGGTCATTATTTTTTCCTTTTCTGCAGGTAATTATGGATTGAAGAAACTTTCCTAAACGTCTATGCTGTAATGATTACCTGTTACATTGTGAGCCCTGCCTGGCTTGGTCATTTGTTTTGGTTTATGACTTGGGCCCACTTGAATGAATGTACAGTTCTGTGGCTCAGTCCTAGTCTGAGAAGTTACTTGCAGCTTCCAGTAATTCAACCATAACTGACGTATCCCTGCACTGTACGGGTGCTTCCTCTGTCACTTGGGGAACATGCTGCAATGTGGCAGGAGTCTTTGCTTGCTCTCAGCATTGAGCTTGATGGGTATAAGTTTCTATACATGTTGAAAACAGCTTCTGTTCCGTAATGTGGTTGCCTACCACCTCTATACAATGACTGCTCCCTCCCAAAGGAAACCAGCTTATACAAAATGTGCACTTATGCTGTGTTCCACCTACATTTAAGAGGTGCAAAGTGTGTGCACAGGAATGAGGATGGTGAGTGCATCAGTGCTGTGGTACAGGCACACCCACTGTTAGTATCCGATATACATCTGCCTGCTGCCTTGCTAAGCACTTCCCCACTATCAGAGAATCCTTGTTCTCCTGTGATGTGAATAACCCCTAAAGAATAATTCACCTGTAGGAAAGGAGAGAGATTAATAGGATATTCATGATGCTTATCTCTGCTGAGCAGTGTTGTACAGCAGAATGAGTTCATTTTTCCAAATTTTACAAATTTTTGTAGAATCTGAACACTTTCAAAACAATACCTGTTTGTCTGCTTTAGCTTCTTAATAAGTTATATACATGTGTGGATACACTGACACAAACATAACTTTGAAAGCATTTCATTTTTAAATTAGGAAATAATGAAGTATTTATATATTATTGGAAAGTGTAAGAAATTTTGGTTGCCTTTTTATTGTCATTGAAATTGACAATTTAATTGTGAAGTTTACCATTCAGTATTTCTTATTTTAGGTGTGAAATTTGCTATCTAGTGCTGCCTGCTGTAGTGGTAAGAGTGAAATGTTGTAGTATCCTGATTGTAGAAAACACACTTCTAAATTAAGTTGTTAAGCCTTTTTAACATACTGTACATGGCACTACTAAAGACAGATTGTCAGAGCTGGAATGGCAGAACCTGTGTCTGAATATTGTGTTGCATATACTGTGTTTGCTGCGATTAATGCTGTATTGAAATATACGCTTTATGTACTGTATTTGAAACAAAAAAAAACCCCACACTTTAATCTTACTTGTAAATGTCACAGATTTTAAACGTTGGTTAAGCTTGTCTCAGCTCTCCTATATTTGTATTTTATTTATTGTGTAAACACAAAATAGTCACTAGTCATTTTTTTTCTTATAATTAGTGAAGTCGTGCTTGCCCCTGCATGACAATCATTTGCCTTTGAGGGAAATGAGTGTATAAAAATGAAGGGAATTTAGGGTGACATGCATCTTTCATTGATTAGCTTGAAAGAAAAATTATTATTGTGCTATGGCAAAAGTAATTTGATTTGCAAATATGGATTCAGATTCTTTTAAATATAATTTTTGTGGTTGCTCTTCATGTAGGATGTAACCTCAACCACTCTCTCAGTGCATTTTAAGAAAGTTTAATGGTATAACTGACTGCAGATTTATCTACCTAATGCAAAGCCAGTGGAAGATACTTACATTTTGATAACCTTGAATTGTGTCTTCAGAACACTGACTTGGCATAGGGCAGAAAGCAAGACGTTTTCATATTACTTGTAGAGTTCTGCAGTGGTCAGTGTGTGTAAGATTAATTGCTACAAGGTCAAGCGACGATCATTATGCAGACCACCTTTCCCGTGAAGAAAGATTTGTCTCTCTTATAGGATGATTTAAGATTTTTTCCTCCTTTTTTGTGGTGGCACTCGTTATTTCTAACCTCATACCTCTCTGCTGATGTAAATATCTTTTCCAGTTAAAAACGACTCTGACCTGTAGGGTAAGGTAAGCAAGCAAGCAGACATTTAGTAAATATTAGGGCTTTTACATGAAATCATTATCAATGCTGCAGATTTTTTTTTTTTCTATAATAGGAAGGTCAATGACATTTCTATATCAAGTGCCATAGTGGTCAGAAAGGCATACTGTTGAAAATGAGAATTATTTGTTCTTTGACAGGTCCCAGTTGATGACAGGAAACTGTAATAAATACACTCCTAGCTCTGGGTGATGGTCTGTCAGTCCTCATACTCCATTTCCAATGGTGACAATAGGACATGCGGGTTAGGGAGGGCTTGTGTGCTTGTACGTGTTCTCTGATCCTTTGTCCTTGCGTTTTTCCAGGATCCACAGCTGTATTAGACATGTTAGAGGGTGCATCCTTGCCCAGTACTTCATGCATGGTGTCTGAATTTGTCTGACCTGCCTTTAAACCTGCTAATATTATCTGCCTCCACAGCTTCCTGTGGCATCAAGACCTTTAAATTCTCCACTTGCTCTCCAAAGAAACACTTTTATCTGTTCTGGGCTATCTCTCACTGGTGTCATCATGTGGCCACCTCATTCTTGTATTGCAGTATTTTCTGGATGGCTGTTTATCTATTGCTTTTATGACTTCGTAAACTGCAATCCTACCCTCCCTCAGGCTTCTCCTATCTAGACTTAGGAGTCCTCGTGGGTTATTTTTTAGTGCCCAATCTCTGTGTGTGTATCCAGCTTGTCCACCTGTGCTCTGTGAATGTAGCATGTATAAGTGGAGGCCAGCCCTATGGTGTTGGACAGTCTTGAGGTAACAGGGCTGCTGGTGCTGAGTTTCAAGTATGATTTCTGTGGTGCTATTAAAATCTGCCACCTCTCAGATCAGCAAAACAACTGTTTTCCACCTCTGTAGAAGTTTCCATATGAATATCTGGAAATATTTATATAAATATTAATGAGTTCTACTTTAAAGGAACTTTATGAAGGTTTCAGTAAGAAAGAGAGAGAAGCATAATAAGTTTTTAAGTGGAAAATTCTAAAATATTCTGTACATTAAGTGATATTCTGCACTGCATAATTCTTTTTACATAAACTATTAAATCTGATTTTATCGTGTAGTGGGTTAAAATTGCTTCAATCCAGACATTGCTTTGGGATTTGAGTTTTTTTTAACTATGATCTTTTAAATATACCCATTAAATCTTCAGAGCAAAAGTGATTAAAATGTTATGTTTTGCACATGTCCCCCAAGTATACAGAGGTTTTACTGCTCATTAAAATAGGAAAGTGATGACATTATTATGAGGTAGTCTGTATATCACAGAATCACAGAATCACAGAATAGTAGGAGTTGGAAGGGACCTCTGTGGGTCATCTAGTTCAACCCTCCTGCTGAAGCAGGGTCACCTACAGCAGGCTGCAGGGGACCTTGTCCAGGTGGGCCTTGAATATCTCCAGAGAAGGAGACTCCACAGCCTCCCTGGGCAGCCTGTTCCAGTGCTCCGTCACCCTCAGAGGGAAGAAGATCTTCCTCATGTTCAGACGGAACTTCCTATGCTTCAGTTTGTGCCCATTGCCCCTTGTCCTGTTGCTGAGCACCACTGAAAAGAGTTTGGCCCCATCCTCCTGACACCCACCCTTCAGATATTCGTAAGCATTTATAAGGTCCCCTCTTAGCCTTCTCTTCTTCAGGCTGAACAAGCCCAGCTCCCTCAGCCTCTCCTCATAGGAGTGATGCTCCAGTCCCCTCACCATCCTCAGAGCGCTCCGCTGGACTCTGTCCATTAGCTCTTCATCTTTCTTGAACTGGGGAGCCCAGAACTGGACAGAGTACTCCCTATGGGGCCTCACTAGGGCAGCGTAGAGGGGGAGGAGAACCTCCCTCGACCTGCTGGCCACACTCCTCTTAATGCTCTCCAGGCGACCTGCTGGCCACACTCCTCTTAATGCTCCCCAGGATCCCATTTGCTTTCTTGGCAGGTTCTTTATTTTTATTATCTTTTTTAATAAAAAATGATACTAAGTAAATGAAATTTAAAATTCAGAGAGCGCATAGAGTCCAGTATTCTAAGTACTTGTAGGGTTTCTTAGAAATCCATATTGTTTCCATTCTGAATAGAATATTACCAATACTGTGGTTATTAAGGTACTGTAATTCTAAAATTTCCCGCTGATCATCAAATATTTTGAGAATTTCTTCTTGAAGCTTGATTAGATGGTTGCCTGAATTCCAGTTTTTTTTTTCACACTTAAATGTAATACTGAAATATAATTGAAGTTAATCTAAGAATATTTTTACTCTAGAACAATAATTGTGTATCTAGAGTTTGTATCCCAGAATTATTCTTATTGTCCAGTGTCATGATGGTATAAAGAAGGTTAAATGAAAAAGGAACATGCTCTGAGTATGCTGTTACTATAAATTGACCTCTGAGTTCAGATTTTGAGAGAATAGGTTGCTTTCTAACTCCAGGAATGTTCACAATTGATGATGCAGAATATATTGTGGTTTTTTTCTCTTTGCATGCTGTAATGAACAGGAATGGGGTGATAATGGAGGGACAGAAAGATACTACTGTAGTACTGAAATTCTAAATAAACCTGATAATAAAATTATTTGCTGCTACTGAAAGACACTACCTGTGCAAAGCAGACACCTGTTTTTGTCTAAAAGACTTAGTAATAATTTCAGGGTACATAGCAGTATTGAAATACTTTTTCTTATGTATTGTTTTGGAAGCCTTCAAGTGGCATACTCCATTTCAAGTATGCATTTGAATTTCTGGGTAATAGCTCTTTTTACGTTAGCTCCATGGACACGTGGAATGGTGTGTGCATCTGCAGTATGAAACAGTTCAGGACACAAAGGTTATTTCAAGAAGAAACAGCTGTTTATTAGGCTGCATCTTTGGTTTCGTGGTGTTATGTTGTTCACAGATCCTCTAGCTCACCTTGTTGTTTGATGACTGCTTACACACTGCAATTTTAATCATAAATCTTATCTGAATATTGCTTTTTTCTTGGTAGCTTAATTCTTTACCCACTTCAGGAAGAGCCTTTGTATGTGTGATTTCAGACTCTGGATTGCATTAAATACAAATCACTTGCCTGTACTCTGGCTTATAAGAAAATATTTGTTTGTCACAGGAAATGCTAGAAGGAGGATTTTCTGCTTAAATACTGGTGATGAAGAGCTGACCCTCATCATTTTGCAGGGGAAACCATTTGGGCTTGCAGGAGAGGAGGGATGGAGGAGAGCAGAAAGAAGTCAGCTCAGTTTTAAGATATGTACTGCTTTTAAATTTCCCTACTGGCTCAGTGCATTCATTGGCTTGTCACATCACATTTTCTGAGCTACTTTGTATTATGTCACATAATATGACAAAGATAACCCTTGTGACAAATCATACAAATCACTGTGTCAGTGGGGAAATAGGAAACTGACAGTTTTCTGAACAGTCCCATAAAACCACTCAAAAGAATTCTGTAAAAAGTAACTGTTTATAAATCTAGGCCTATGTTTTTTTCTTGCTGAAAGTCTTCTCTTCAAACAAGCTTCAGAGCACTTATTTTAAAAAAATTAAGAAAAAAGATGAAAATAGCTGACATTGTAGGGGCTGTGGCTGGTGCGTGGGAAAAGCTTAGACTGAGAAGGTGGATAGGGAATCTGGCCCCAGCTTTCTGTTCTGCCTCACGCTGTGTGGGTGTCTGAGCTGCTCAACCCTCGCTCCTGACCTGCAGTTTTACAGTCTTCAAGCACAGCACTTGAAATTGCAGACTCATGAGTAGCTTAGGAGCAGGTTCTGTATGAGGAGAGCCAGGTAGCATCTGCCAGCCATACTAAAATAAGGAGCTGTTCCTTGCTCTCTTACAGAGGTGGACGGAAATGGTAGATCCCCCCTCCCATTTCTAACTCACTTTCTGTCTGCACTACATAGTAAGGAAGCTTTTAAGCTCTCTTTTCTGTTGTAAGATGTTGATGTTTTTTGTGTATTCATACTCATTACTTGTATTCATTCATAGCTGGCATTTTCTATTTCTAAGACCCACTTTTTTCCTTCTTAGTTTTCTATTTAGCAAGTGGCTCTATAAAGGGAGAAAAAGTGGTTTTGACAAAATGTCTATGGTTCTTGGGCAGCACAATCCTGCAGCTGTTATAAAATGAGAAAACTGTTAGAGGTGAACTTTCATATTTTGAAAAACCTTTGCTGTATACTGTATTTGGTTTGTATCTTGCTTTTTTTTTCTGTGTGATCCGTTCTTACAAACTAAGCAAAACATCATGTATATTTGCTCAATCTGTTTAAATCTAGTTGCAGCGTTCTTACTGAAATTACATGGACAGCCACAAATTTAGAAGCTTTGAGGGAACATTTGTCCTGAAATCAAAAAGTTGACTGTTGTGTTTTAGTCCCAGCCAGCAATGAAGAACCACATGGTCTCTCTCTCACTCTTTCCCCTGTGGGATGGGAAGGAGAATTGGAAGAAAAAGGCAAAACTTGTGGGTTGGGATAAAGACAGTTTAACAGAACACCAAAGGAAAAGAACAATAACAACAATAATACTGACAAAAGGAATATAGAAATTGAATGATACACAGTGCAATTTTCTCGCTGCCTGGTGCATGTCATGCTGCAGAGCAGTGATTACCCTGCTCCAGCCAGCCCCACTTGAGTCCCGAGCATGACGTCACACGGTATTGAATACCCTGTATGTTTGTCCAGTTTCGATCAGCCATCCCAGCTGTATCCCCTCCCAGCTTCTTGTGAAAATTAACACTGTCCCAGCTGAACCCAGGAGAAGGACTTATGGGTAACTGGAATCTGTAGCTATTGATACATGTAATTTTTGTTGAATATTGTCAGTGGCTTTTTCCAAATAACAGTAAGAAGAAAACAACTTCAGTACAGTTGGTGCTAAAGTTAAGTTGTTATGTACAAATATAGGACCTAGCATGACTGATATACCATTGCTCTCACTGGTTTCTTGTAGTTTTAAAATTTAAAGGAAGCTGAGTGATTGATAAAGCCCTCAGGCTCTTTTAAAAATATGATTATGTTTCTCTCTGTTATGATTTCTTCTGCCAGTTTGTGTTTTCTACGTTCCTGGACAGCTAAAGCAGTACTGTTACTCAGAGAGCTTTATGAGCAATTTAACAAACTCTTCTGTGGGTGGCATATCCCCATTTATTTTCCATTATTGTTTAAAATAAATAAAAGATATCGTAGTAGCTCCATGTCTCAGGGTTGTGACTTATGCTCCCTAAAATAAAAATCTTACAGTAGTTTGGGATGCTGCTGCAACTGTGAATGATAGCTTAGTCTTCTCCCAGAACTTATGATCCCTGGGCTGATCAGCACTTCCATCAATCCTGTTACAAAGCAATCGTCTCTGGCAGGAGGGTATAACGGACAGTTGGAATGGGTATCTTCTTGCAGTTAGTTATATATACACCAGGGTCTGCGTGGAGTTCTATTTAACTAGATTTGTATGGATAAGCAAAAGGTTTGTGGTTGTTGTACTGAGGCCAGGAGGATGAGTAGTGATAGGACGTTTGTTTTTATAGAACTTACTTATGTAAATAATGTCTGCATCCTTATGCTGCACCGGGAGGAGGCAGAAGATGAGAGAGAGAGGTGGTGCAGAGATCTTTCTGGAACTCAGCAAGAAAGACCTGACAACAAACGGAGTAATAAAATCACTGTTTTAATAAGACAGAATAAAAAGGGCAACACCAATAGCAAGTAAATCTTACACCTGTTCAAATGCTGGGGACCGTGGTTTCATGCAACATCAGACACATTCTGGATGGGCTTTCCCACAGCATGCTGTGCAGATCCTGCTTGTGGAGAGGTTCCTCCTCTCTCACATACCCTTGTGCCTTTTATTCTGTGTAACAACCAGAATCATGCGTCTTCTGAGAGGCTGGATGTTATCACTTCATAAAATCCACCAGTGTGCAGCACAGGCAGGCACAGGGCACTCCAGCACACTCCCTTACAACAGCTACTTGTGCTAACATAAGGGTTTCTCAAGCTGGTTTCTCAGCAGCTACTAATGCTAAGGTGTAGATTTCTCTCAAGTTATAAGGATGAGCAGAGCAGATGTGGTCTATTCAAGACCTTGAACTCTACTGCAAGGTTCGCAGTACAGTCCTCTAGTAGATGTTGGCTACTGGTTTTAAAAGTAATGTTTTTAACAAGGGCGGTATGGAAGTTGTATCAGGAGGAGAGGCTGGAATACTAGGGAAAAGGGGGAATTTACGTTTTTGCTGGATCCTCCAGGAATGGTCACTTCTAAACTTGAAAAGCCATTGTTATGTATTTTGCCAGGTCTGCTGTAGTGAAACTTGATGACATGCAAAAAAAACTCTGATGGAAATAGCTCAGGGGTTATTCTTCGATCAGATAACTGCAAACCTTATGAGTCAGAGAAGTAGTTCTTTGCTCCCATATTTATCTTCTGTGATCATAGAATCAATTGCATTTACTCATGCTGATTCTGAAATAGGAAAATAATTTGTAGCCATTGATATTTAAATGCTCCTAAGAATTTGTACACTAAGCTCCTATTTAGCACTTGCAAGAAACTTTCCTGCACTTACAGAAGACTGTATAGGAGGTTCTGTAGAGTTTGGTACTGACTTCTCTTGTTTAGGAAGATACTGCAATCTGTAATCCAAACCCAGTCAAATTCTGCACGTGTACAGAGAGGAATTCCAATAAGGTGCATGTGCAACACAGACAATACAAGGGTTCAACACATTTTGGGGGCTGAAGGATCATTTAGTATAATTTCTTGTAGATCACAGGTTGTTAAACTTCAGTTATCTCTGTTTTGCGTCCAGCAGCTTGACTAAAATACGTCCCTCAGAACAGAATCCACTTACTTCCGTTAACAATCCCGTGTACATCTTCTGCAAGAGGTAAAAATAGCATCTGAAATCATAATTTCCCTGCATTCTTGTGGTTTGGTGTGTCATTTATGTAAAATGGCTTTAGTGGTGTATCATCCTCCCTCCAAAACAGCTTAATCTTGGGTTTTGCTTGTTAATATTTATAAATTGCTCTCTATAAAATGATTGCTTACAGTTGTTTATGTGCGGTGATAATGTTGGTTAAGATAACTTTATTTTTCTTCATTTTTGTTACCTGACGTTTAAAAGCACCATAAGCTATTATATACTTTTGCAGCTGTTGAAGGAAAGCATGAAAACAGTGCCTTTCTTCCTGGAGTTCAGTGGGATGTTTTAGGAGTCACTGCTCCTTGACTGCTGGTGCTTCCCTTTTACAGTCAAATTGTGTGTATTTCTGTGGACTTTATGTTCAGCTGAATCCTACATTCTTCCAAGCCAATTTCCAATTCTGTGATAGAACCCAGCAGTGGTGTTATATTCCCTTAATGTTAACCATTTTGTCGTACAAACATAGACACTCTTCCATGAAAATATAGTTAGCCAGGAGTTTTCAAAGTCCCGTGCTGTGCTGTATCAGTGTACGGATGGGAGAGTTATGCAGTACTGTGTAGTATTATATATCAAGTGTGGTATGCCCATATTGTTCTATGATAACGCTATTATAACTAAAACTTTCCTGATCTGATTTTCAGGATATTTCTATCTAATCTTGTAGGATCTGTAATACAATGAATTCCTCCCCAAAGTGAGGTTTTACATATTAATTCCTAACTGTTTTTAATACTCATTGCCTTTCCTACCTTATGATTATTTTCATTTTTGTAGCGCTCACATATATAGCCTTACCACAGCTATGCTCAGTAGTAACGTGATATAGTGAATTGTGTTGTACTCACCCTTTTTTTTTTCCGTATGGAGTGGGGCATTTTTTCTGGTGGGGATGCAGTAACGGAAAAGCATTAACAAATATATCCTTCACATAAATGAGACAATTTAATGTATCTGCATACACTGTTTTACTGAACACACAAATATTACAAAATGGGTGTGCTTTTTTGTATTATGTAATTCCATGAAAGCTTTGGGACCATGTGAAGGATATTTGGCTGATAAATTCATAGGAACATCAGTTGAAGCTTAACTAAAATCTTAATCCAGTTTTGGGGGTTTGAGACAAGGACCAGTTAGCTGAAAAGCATCTCAGTAAAGGAAGTGTATATATTTTTAGTATTAAAAGTACTTTTATCAGTTCTTAACATCTCTGTAACTGTCAGGAAGTGCAAGTCTGAAAATACAACATTTGTTTACTTGGTGTGTTGGTTGTGTATTCCTTGGTATATATTTCTGATCTTCAAAATGTTGTTAAGATCTCACATATGTATGTTGTTTGAAATAGTAGTGTACTTCAAATAAGAATGTGTTGTTAAATATGAATTGTATTTAGGAAGTATCTTGCCATTATTTCTTGTCCCCCCCCCCCGCCTTGTCTTGACGAAACCCTGGTTGATATCTTTTTCAGGGATACTTTTACTGGCTTTTACTCCTTCAAAGTTATTAAACCCACAGGTTCTGACTAACTTAGCAGTTTATTCCCCGTTTGGCTGGGTCTTTCTGCCTGCTGTTTATAGTTCTCTTCTTTCTGACAGATACATGTGCCTTAGTTGCGCTTGGCCAATTTGTGCTTTATTTCTCTTTTCACTTTGACAGTTGTATTCATGTTGTGAGCTTTCTAGTTCATTCTCTTTTTAATGATTGTGAATAATTGAACATAACCTTTGAGTTTATTTTCTGCTTTCCCATAAGAAAATGTGTGACAAAAAATGTCTTGTTGGATTTATTTTGATTTAACACAGTGTTTAAAGTCAAAATTTAAGAGCTTTTTGTATGCATTCTTCTCTGTTTGTTTACTTATGTAGTTGTTTACCGAAGTGCACAAAATCTGACTTCCAAATATTGCACAACAGTTGAATCTGGATATACCTGAACTCTCTTGTTTTTATATGGTTATGATACTAAATGTCATGAAAATTTTTCACATAGGAAATTCAGTACAGATTCTTTTCCGTAATGTTTAATTTTTCTTTTTATTGTTAATGATTTCAAAATTTCTGGTAATTGTCATTAAATATATTGGGAAAGTTCTGTGTTTGTGGACAGGTATGAATCACAAACATAATAAACACACTGATTATATTTGTTTTTATCAAGTTAAAGTCCTTTCGTTGTCATAGGTAATTATTTACTTTCCATGTTTGCAGGTATGCTCTGTTGCAGGGTTATCAGAAGAAATAACAGGATAATTGCTGTCAGCTGACCATTGATTCCATACAGTTTGATGAAGTCAGACACCAGAAGTAGCTAGAAAACAGGCATTGTTGTGACATGTTCAAAGATTTTTGAAACTTTTCAGTCAGCAATGAAGATAAAACCCAACTGTGTGTATTTTCATGAAATGGGATTATGCAGAGTACTAGAATCTGAACTCGTTTTTTTCCTCCAAGTTTTTTTTCTCTTGTGTACTTTGGGCTTGATAAGCTATCCCCCCATACCTATTTTTGGCAAAGTTTGACCGAAGTTTCCAGTACTTATACTGGAGAACTGCTGATTAAGTTCAAGCTTTCATTTGCTTGTAGGAAACCATAATGAAAGTAGTTTTAATCCTCTCCTTCCTTATCCCAGAAAATTGAAAATAAGCCTTTTCATATTTGAACCAGCAACAGGAGGAGCAAAGTGCTATGTAAAGGTGCATAATAATGACATATTACAGTGTATTTCTCAAATCATAAAACTGTCAGTGAGAAAGTGAAATTTCAAGACTGTTTAGTGGTAAAGGTGATATTCTGTTAAAGCCACTTTCTTATCACTTTACTGTTGCTAAATTATTACAAAGATATGCTGCTTGAAAACCTAGTGACTGGTGAAATTTAAAAAAAAAATTAAGAAAACTGGGAATAAAAAATCACCTTTACATTTGCCTTGAGCTCTGTTTTTTTGTAATGATAGCTCATTTGGTACTGCAGTGAAAACTCTTCTGGTTATTTAATACAGTTAATATTTACTGAGTATACTTAAGCATCAGCCAGTTAAATTGAGTGGTTCAGAGTCATCAATGACTGGTTGTTAACTGTTTTCACTTCTCTAAAATGATTCAAAATTAGTCAAGAGAAACTGAACAGGGAAAGAAGGAACAGAAAGTCTTCAGACCCTGGTATTTAATTCGACACAGGAAATTGTTGCAGCCAAGCCAAACTGGTACGCCCTGTTAATCTTCAGGGATATGCAGTGATCACACTGCTTTTATCGAGGTCATTTGTATCATGGTGTAATAATGTTGGTAAAACACACTGCGTATTTACTTAAACAACTGCCTTATTTTGTAAACATAGATTTTCAGAAGACACAGGACTGGAGAAATGCAAAACTGATCGAACATGCTGGGGAAGAGGAGGTTTTTAGATGAGCATTTTGTGATGAAATGCAACAATTAAAAGTGGAGAATCTGAGTAAATCTTTAAGTCAATGACTCATAGATATTAATTTTGTTTCTAGTTTTTTACTGTACTGAGTTTAGTTTAGTCTAAGACATCCACACACTTTTTCTCAACTTCGTTGATTATCCATTGAGATACTTTGACATCTTCTACTCGGTCTTTGATCTTTTAGACATTTGAACTGTTTTGTGTTTTGCACCAGGAGGTACTGGTTTGTTATGACCCTGATAACAAATCCGTGTTGGTAAGGTGTTATTTAAAAAGCTATTTATTAGAGCTAACTGTGTAATAAGAGAATAGCATAGATAATCTTATGCTCCTTTAGACGCTAGGAGTGCTGAGCGGTGTATAGCATTGCATAGGATTCCGAGCCACACACAACACCATATAGACCTTGTCCACAGCAGAGATTCTTCCCTTTTGGTCATTCAAGTTATTATAAGATTTTCTTACAAGGGAACAGCTCCATTTATCATGTCTACAGTCAAACACAAATGATGTTCTCCTGAGAACTTCTTGCTGCACTGTTAGATAAATGCAAGGCCATGCAGGTGTGGAGCAGGAGCTGACTGCAGCCTCCTCTGTTACAATGAGCCGGTTGAGGTGATCCTGCGGCCAAGGTATTTGTACAGCACAGCACAGGTCTGAGGGCCGGGCAGTATGTCCAGCAGAGCAGGATCAAGATCACTACATTTGTATCACAACTGCATTGCTGTGAGTCATCCTGTCATTTTTTGTGGACTTGTTATCTGTAAGATTGTGGCCCTAGATAGGATGTTTCCAAGAAAGCAAGGTTTGGGGCAGTAGACTATCAACATAGATTTCATTGGCCGTATCAGTGGACAACCCTAGTCATAGGACAACATCAGTGCTCCATGATCCTGCTAAAAAAGATATTGTCTTTTGTTAACAGTCTAAAATAAGACTAATGAGCAAACCAAACAGCCGAACTGAGATAGAAATGTTACTTTGAAGGTGGACTGTGGTGGGAAAACAGAGGCACAGGGTAGCTAAGCCTAATCCTTCCAGGGGAAAATAGTGTTGAGAACTCCAAATTAGCTTTAAAATTACTGACAGTGAGAAAATCACTGGTTGGCATTTCGTATGATGTTTGTTAAGGGAGCAGAAGCTGCATGGGAAAAAAACATCCACAGAGTTATTGTATGCTGGATGAGTAAATTTGATAAAATATAAAGCAGTGTATTTTTGTGCACTTATTTTCAGTCACATTTCCTCTGAAATATACTTTTTAGTAGTATGTAAGCAGCTTTTGCGGTATAAATATTATTTATTGTAAAATTTTTCTGCTAACATTTTGCAACAACTAGTTATCTTTTGTCTCTTTGTCAATGAGACAGTCTCTGTGAGATGTTGCAGGTTTTTTCTTTGTTCTACGTAAAAATAAAAAAAATAAAGGAATAAATTATGCTAACTTCCTTGTACACGAGAGAGGAAGGTTTGAAGTGCTGCAGGTGTCGTCTGTCCAGATTCTTCAAGAAAGGGAGAAAGGCTCATAACACTGCTACAACCGGTTGACTCCAGAACTAGTGTTTTGTGGGCAGGATGGTTATTTTGTTGCTAAAGTCAGTAGGAGACATGCCTTTGAAGCTGCTTGCTCTGAGTGTCTGCCATGGTTTATGGAAATGAAGTGCACTGTGGGGTAACCTTTGTTTTTACCATGTACATAAACATGAGATATTCACAGTGCCTTGATTTTAAACTCCTACTGCAGGTTCCTGTGTCAGGCACAGGGTCTGGACTCTTTGCAGTCAATGAAAACAGTCTTCTCCAAATGCAGACTGAAGAGTATAAATCGGTCCCTCCACTTAGCTAACAACAGAATTGGGGAAAAGTAGTCTCTAACTATAATAGGATAGTGGGGTTTTCTCCAGTGGTAATTTTACATTGGCCTAGCTAAGTATTGAAAATTTTATTTATAATTCACAGTAGAAAAAGAAGAGAAATTTGTGTTTTGATTTACATAGTACTACCTGAAGAAGTGCAATATTATTTTGCAAATGGTTGCATTATTTTAAATTGGTCCCGGACTTGTATTGTCTACATGTTACTCCAAGAAGTGCATCAGAAAACCCACATTTCCTATGATAGGCCTTTTTTGTCTAAGAAGTTATTTATGCTGAGTATTTTTTAACATATTCTGTGCTTTAAATAGTTGTATGTAAAGGAAAAATAAAAATGAATCTTTGTCTGAGAAATGCTGCTATCATAACGTGTCTGGTTTGGAAGCTATTTTCTCTCTGACATCCCCCTTAGGCAGTATCAGCTGTATTTATCGATATCTGCATCTGGCATGTCTAAATCACAAGCTGGATGAAAACTGAGGCAGGTTATTTTAAAATTTTTTAGATCTTGATGAGCAAACAGGTTTTACTGTCAATTTTCTCACCAATGTCAACATTATTTTATTGCTAGAGATCACTGTTTTTTTTTGTATAAAATCTGTTTCTGACAACTCTAAAAATATTATTTGGACAAGCCAAACAACAATAAGGAAAAACAGATTTAAAAAAACTTCTATTGGTTTTGACAAAATAAAATTTCTGTGTTTGTGCTACAGGAAGCTGAGGGTCTTATCCTATTGCTTTTACTTGAACCCTCTCTGTACCATGCAAAATCAACACACTCTGTGCCAAGAGGCTTGTTCTCAACATTTACCTGAATGGGAAGCAGATAAATTAGAATGAAATAAAATAAAATAGAAGGCAAGCCAGTTTATCTGAATCTGCAGCTTTAATGCTAGGGCTGTGTATCGCAGCCTGCATAAAGATGGCTGTCTTGGAGGTAGACCTGTGCAAAGGGTACCTGGCAAGCTGTTTCTGAGCACAAGCGAAAAAAACTGCTGGGAATCTTGTTGCTTTCCTTGATGACAATTACGTTTGCTATTGCTCCTTGGAAAACTTCTCTTGGTTGAAGTTAAATGCTCTGTTTGCTGCTCTGTTTCGTGACACTGCTTCACATTCTTTTGTCTGAATAGTCTGGACTTTGGTCTTAAGTATCCAAACTGGTGTCAGGCATGAAAGGAACTGATTTTTGTAATTTTTACTCTTGCCCTACCACTGGGCGGGGGTGGTGTTGGTGTGTGGGTGTCTGTGCATGTGTAGAAGACACATCTGTGCTCTGAATATACAGTTTCAGCAGCACAGTTCTACCCTGACTGCTGTAGGACAGGTGAAGTTCTGTGAGGATGTGTGTTGTTATGACAACTGGAGTTTGGATGTGGGTGTATTAACGTGTGTTGTGTGAGCTGCGTGGGCATATTGTGAAAGTGTCACAGGACAGCTGATGAAGTGTGGGACTGCAGTCCTGGATAGAAGCCGCTGGGGAAGCAGGACAGTCAGAAGGGGTGGAATGGAGGAGTAGGTATAAGAAATAGGTTATGAAACAAAGCAAGAGTAAGTCTGGTTGGGAAACATAAAGGAAGAGAAAAAAAAAGTAACTCGGAGGACAAATGGTGCAGAATTACCTGTAAATTCTTGTTTATGCTCAAGAGATTTGCTAGCTTCTGTGAAGTGCAGCACTAGACTCTGAGGGCTTGTGTTAACCTGCGGGCCGTTAGCTAAAGACTAAGTATAAGACCTAGAAAGCACTCTAGCTCATGAAACAAACAACATACACTTCCTCTTGCCCTTAACTCCATCTGATGTCATGCTATCTGCTAGTGTAATGCCAATAGATTTTCTACCTTTTTATTCTTGATTACAAGCTCTTTTATTTGTACATAAGTAGATGATCTAAAAAGAGCTATAAATGTAGACTGGGCTGTGTAAGAAGGAAATCCTCGGTATGTAGCCAGGCAAGGAAGAGTTATTTTAGAACAGATACTGGAAGAGGGTAAGAAAAGAAAGGAAAAAGAAGGTAACGGGCATGGAAGATTGATTTGACCTTATTACTTAAAGAAAGATCTTGCTCTCATTTCAAGCTTTGTCTACAGACAAGTAAGCACAAAAATTTCAAGTTAAAATATTGATTTCAAGCTGGTTACAATGCTTTAAATCAAACCACTCAGATTCAAATTAAGTTGAATAGTTTTGCCGTCTTATCTTGAAGGGGAATCCCTTCTCAGTAGCTGTCTATAGGTGTTCCAACAGCTATCTGACGCGTCTTCTGCCAACAAGAAGAACATTTTTATCCAATTAATGAGGGAGGAGCATGGAAAATAATCAGTGTTCTGCATGAACCTTTGTTTGCCTGTTTTCCTCAGCTTTTTCTCTGTGTAAGAAAAAGGCAGATAGGGCTGAGTTTTGAAAGGATACAAAAATCTACTTTGCCAGCTTACCTGGAGGATATTTTGAGGTTGTGGCTTTTATAACAAAAGGGAACCACTCATGATCCTACCAAGTGAAGGCTTATCACCACTGTGCTGAGCCCGTACGGTTCTCTCTGTGGGACTGAATAAGGGTGTGCCACATTCCTAGTTTTGAGTGCAAAGCTTCATCCTTGTTAATGTAAATGCCGCTCTTCCCCTCTAAGCAATAAACCTGCTAGAGTAGCAGTCAGGCAGAAGACTCAACTTCTGTTGCAGGAGGAGGGGTTCACTGCATGAATAGGAAGAAATTTTCCCAGAGGTCTTCAAAATTTTGAACTCTAAGTATGAGAGCGGTCAGAAGTTGCTGAACTTTTATTGCAGGCATTGAAACAAAAATAGATAAGATTTCCATCTAGCTTCAGTAGACCTGTGGTATGTGTAGGGAATGGAGGTGTCTTTCTTGTAGTAGAACTTCCTCTCTGTTGCCTGCTCTAGATCATAGAAGAAGCATTGGGGTTGGCCTGTGGGCAAATAATCAGGAATGGGGAATTGATATCAACAGCACATCAGAAGAGTGTTTTATCTTAATTATTCAACATGTTCTTTTTGAAATAAGGACAAACTTGCACACTAATCTAAAAATAAATAAATCTCTTGCTGAGGAAGACCAGAGAAGATCCTTCCCTCTACCCTTACAAACCTGCTGTGTGTCGGACTAGACAGTGTTTATATTCACAGACAGTAGAGACTGAGCACCCGAGAAATGTCAGTAAATAGCAAAAACAATCACAAGTGAACTACCTGGGAGAGTCCTTTCTCTTTTATTCTGGATATTTGAAGTGTTTTTCACATGGAGTACCTCTGTTTTAGTAGTCAGACATTTATGCAGTGCCTCAAACAATAGCTGTAGGCTGCTGGAAAAGATTCTGCTGTCTGTGTAGAAGAATAAAGGACATACTTCAGTAAAATATTCGAGAAGTGGCAGATAAATTTTGTTACTGTGTTTTGCAAATGCATAAAATAGATTCCTGCAGAGGTGGAGAATGAGATAAAGCGAAATCCACAAAACTGATTATGCTGAAACCAATGCTGCAAAGGCATGCTTGAAAGGACAAGGGACAGGTACTTGAGAAAATCTGCGTGAATGCACACTTGTATACTAAAAGAGTGGTAGGTCAAACCTCAAGAGATTTGGGTGATTTCAATAGTATTTCTTTTTTATTCTCTCGTGGAGTCCATAATCACATGTGAGAGCGCTTTTTTTTAAGGGTGAAGCTATTCTCAAGTGCTCTGAGGTCCAGACCTGGGCTTGTTTGCTACTGTTTGTCATGGTGCTTACCTTTCTGCACAGATGCGCATGACAGCCAGTACCTGAGAGGTGGAAATACATCTTCTTCCTTGGTATTAAGTGCTGTGCTTAGCTTGTTGCACCTGGCTTGGCTTCTTCCCTAAAGCTTCTCTGGATTCTGTGGATTTAAAATTTGGAATATATTAAATCCCTTAGACTAAACAGATGGTTTTAACCAATCCAGAGTACTGAAGACACTCATTCTTTCAGCATTACAGTGATTTTTTTTTAGACTTGAATTGAACAAACATTTATTTTAGGCAGTGCTTATTTATATCCAGCTTCATAATCCATATGCTTGAACCTCCCAACCAAAAGCCAGAGTAGCTCTTGAGTCCTTCCCTCCTTCTTCTACATGTTAGCAATAAATTTAAAAACTTTTCTATCAGTCTTCTAAGAGCAAAGTTTTGCTGTTAAAGAATTACGTGTAATAATGCATCAGTAGGCCATACTTCCCTCTCTTGACAAACTTAGCATTACAAAAATCAAGACACATTACCTATGCATTGTATGCATATATAAGTGTCACAGTAATTCATTTTGCTCTGAAAAAATGTATATTTTTCTTGGAATATGCTTTTCTAAAGTCTGCATTTCACTCCGAATGTTAGTCTACCACTGCATGCAGACCTGTCCTCTCCTGTTCTTCCTCAGCATAGTTCACTGCTGTTATTCTCTTGTTCCTCATGCCCCTGATGAAAATGCAACACGGCTAAAAAGGGAACTCGCACTTGTTTCATTAGGATCTCTTTAGTTTGCCCCATCAACTGATTAAAGGGGACTTTTGTCCTTCAGCTGACTCCATCTTCCTTTCACAAAAGGCTTGTGCTCCTCTTAGAGGCTTTTTCTTGTCACAGCTGTCTTCTGTGGCCACTAGCTACAGAACCGAAGGGAGGCACTTTGACATCCAGGGTGCCATATTGCTCTCTGCCTTGTGAGATCTCTTTCCTGCCACTGCCATGGACTAGCAGCCCATCTCTCAGAGTACCAGCAGTAAGTATTCCCTTGTTTGGCCCTGTCTTCCCTTGCTCTCTGCTCAGTTAAGTGTTTGATCATTTGAATAAATGCAATTCTTCATTGTCATGAGTTATGTGTTAAGTGAGATAAATTTTATGTTTTGAAGAAAGTGCAAAGAAATAGACCTCAAGCCTTGTACAAATGAAATGTGTCTGACTTGTACATGACGGTCTTGAAAAAATTGTTTAGGGAGGAACAAGTGCTCGCTGACCTGTCAATAATGGTCTTTTGTGGTTTGTTTTTTTTTGTTCTTATCTTTTTACTACTAACCCAGGACTGACTCAGGCTGATGGTATACATGTTGTTCTATGCTGTGTGATTTGACAAATAAATGCGTAACTATTTTGAGTGCTAGGTCAGGTCAGCCGTGACTTTGTGTAACCACGGCAAGTCCTGAAAAGCTCCAAGGATGGATTCCCTAACCTGTGTGGTAGACCTAAGTATGAGTACACTTATGTCTGAAGGAAGCAGAAGAGAACAAATCATTCTGAATAACAGGATTGAAACACTTCAATAAATCTGAGGTTTATCACTGCTACAGCCATTGGTGCTAACAACTGTCATCATAGCAATAGCACAGCACAACTTTGATTCACAAGATTTTACCTGGGAGGAACTAACGAAGTGATACTTCTGCATTGTTTCGTCTCCATTGGTTTTAGGATGTGTGTAATGGCTTTCCCTTTTGAAACATGCAGTTTTGTTTGCTTTTAGTAGTTTGATGATTATAACCCTTTTGTTTGCTTTTGTCAGTGTTGCTCTGTTGCTTGTCCTTCGAATGATGTAATCGTCCTTGTGGGTTTGTACTTCAACCAGTACATCAACATCTGTCTCACTAAACACAGGATTCTATAGTCATCTAGTGAGCTCTGGATAATCCCTGTAGTCAGCATCTTTGGAGAAAAAAAGCAGCATTGTATCTTGTTCATATGAAATAAAGGTTCAGGAATCCAATACCATACCTGACTTCTGCATTTCTTCAAAACTGGAGAGGTTAAGCATTCCTGCTACTGAAAACAAAAGAACAAAACAAAACATCAGCATGGCCAAGGCAGACAGCAGGAGTTGAAACTAGAAAATTTGGGTCCAAAATTGGTATCAAAAAGAACCAAATGTATTGAATTATCATAAATCTGTTTGTCTCACTGCCATAAACAACACAAGGAGAAGTAAGGCAGCCTGATCTTCTCCCTGTATAACAACCAATGCAACTAAGAGAGGGCAACGGGAGATAGTAGTAGACAACTCTTCTGAGAGTTACAGAGGCACCCTTTTGCTCACCTGACGCATTCTCTAGAGAGGTGTGCTGCTTGCCAGGGATGTCACCAAGAGACTACCAAGCCTTGTACAGTCCACCAACTATTATCTGCGGCTGTTTTTTCACATGGGCACCAATGATACAGCTAGGAGCAGTCTGAGCAGTATCAAGAAGGATTACAGAGCCCTGGGAGTGGTGGTGAGGGACTCTGGAGTGCGATTAGTTTTTTCGTCAATCCTTCCAGTCAAAGGGAAGGGGTTTGAAAAGGCCAGTGGAATCTGACAAATCAACAAATGGCTACAGGACTGGTGCCACAGGCAGGGTTTCTGCTACTTAGCTCATGGGAATCACTTTGAGAAAACTGCTCTACTGGGGGCTGATGGGGTCCGTCTGACAGAGAAAGGGAAGAGCATCTTCAGTCATCAGCTTGCCAAGCTGGTGAAGAGTGCTTTAAACTAAAGATGCCAGGGGGAGGGGAACCTCAGTCCATCCCACTGCTACCAGTTTGATGCCAGTGCCAGCAATAGATGCCCAGAGCCTGGAGAAGGATCACAGGTCAGCAGGAGAGCACCTGAAGGGCAGCACAAAACAACTCTAGCCAGTAAGTCATCTTCATCAGGGGCCCAACTTCAATGCCTCTATGCAAACACATGCAGCATGGGGATTAAACAAGAGGAGCTGGAGATGTGCACATGTGTGTAGGGCTATGATCTTACTGACATCATGGACATGTGGTGGGATGGCTTCTATCACTGGGGAGTTGGAATGGAAGGATACATGCTCTTTAGGAAGGACAGGCAGGGGAGATGAAGAGGGACTGTTGCCCTCTATGTCTAAGACCAGCTGGAGTACACGGACCTCCGCCTGGGGATCGATGAGGAGCTGACTGAGAGCTTATGGGTCAGGATTAAAGGCAGGGCAGGGACTACATCAGACACAGACAGTAAGGAGGGATAGTCCAACTGAAAACTCATAGAATGAGAAATCTCATCTTGACCCCAAAAGACATATTTTGCTATTTTGGAGTTTTTTTAGAACTGGTGGATAGAAATCAAATAAAGCTGTTTCATGAGTAGCAGAATTGACATCACCACATTTTCTATGGATTTGTCCCTTATCTCCTAGTTCTTCTTCCTTGTCTCCTCTATACTCCCCTAACCCAGTATGTCTGACTGAGGAGAAACAACAGCACATGTCTATAGCTACAAGCTAACCACAACGTGTTGATTTACTGGCTGTGTGTTGCCACTTGAATACAGAAGGACCTCAGTTATAAATTGTTATTTAATGATCTACTCAGCCACCTGTTTTTTTAATGAAACCTGTAAGAATTTAATTAATATGTTTAAGGCAGCTCTCTTCTGTCAAACTCAATTGAAGGTGGCTATTATATTCAAAAGTTAGAGGACAGTACAGTGTTGCACCGTAAGGTCAGTCTGAATGAGAGAACATCTTACAAAGCATCGTGTAAGCATCACGGTGAAGTGTGCTCTTGTATGCTAAAACTGTGGTGCAAGGTGCCTGGAAAATGACAGGTAATTAGTGACATTCCAGAAGTGCTTGGTAGCCTCACAAAAGCACATGTGCAGACACCAAACGCAAAATTTGAAGTACAGGAAGAGCAGGATGTCACCTCTGAAATGCAAAAAAATACCTTCTCAATTAATAAAAGACTGTAAGCAGAGACAACGGAGGACAAATCTGCCATATAGCAAATGGATTTTTTCATATGTGCAGGTTTGGATTAATGTTCTGTCAGACTGAACAGAATAGTTTGGATTTGGGTAATATTTGAATTTTCTGTAGTAAGCCTTAATGTGTATTTGCTAGCAGTAAAGGGCAGAAGGAGCTCGGAGTTAGAAAAAACAAACTTTGCAGAGACTTACTGTCATCACTGTAAAAAGAAACGGTCAAAGTTTACGGAAAGACGTGACAGGGTTGGAGTAATTTGTGGTATTTGTATTGGTGATAGTTCCTTAAGTCCGCCTGTTTTAATTTAAAATACCCAAGGGGGTTTTCAGTTGTTGAATACATTGTCTGCAATTGGATATTTTCCTTCTCGAAACTTAAACTCATAGTGAAAAACATGTAAAACAAGTATAAAGAAAACTTGCATAAGGCACATATTTTGTATCTAATAAGAAAAATACAGTCATGTTTTTCACTTAAAAATAAGCTAGTGATGTACTTAGCCATGGTCTGTGGTCTGACACAGCATTTCAGAAGTGTGGTGTATTTCTGTAGCCGTTTGTATTTTGAGTAGCCACAAAATACTTGCTAATTCCTGCACGTTCAAAAAGTGACTTAATACAGTGAGACAGATGATTAGATTTTAATGTAAAATGAACAGCAAAGAGTGATCACTATATAAACTCCTCCTTCACTTTGAAGTTGGGACATATGAAGTCTCTTGAGCTTCATGATTAAAATATCTATTCTTGTAGTAGGAGAAAGCCAGAGTAACTTTCAGTAAGTAGTGGTTTGTGCATTCTTTGAAATTGCACAGTTTGATTTCAAGCAAACAAAAAATCCCAATGTTCCCCTCAACCCTCCCCAACTGAAGCGCTTTTCTTTAAGAAGTGAAACGTAAGTCATGGGTTTATTTTCACAACAATTTTGAGTCACACTATTATGTTTATATAACATAAAGTTTATTCAAAGCAGCCATCTGAATAATACTCTGTAGTTCGTTGTGGATGTCAGTCAGGCTGCCTACAAAAATTACGAAGTCTAGCTTTCTTTTGGCATCAATTTTTTGGCTTCTTTTTTCTATTCTTTTATTTTTCTAAATGTATCTTATCCTGATTTCCTTGGCTTAGTTTTTGTTTCTCTGTTTTGTATTGTTACAATTCAAGCATTTTGTACTGTTTTTTTGAAAGCAGTGTAATCAATTCAGTATTGCTTTAAAATAATACAGTGCATAATTAACTTCAGGTCTTTCAATACTTGCTTTTGATATGGTGTACAAAGTTATTTCCCTTTATGAGTTTCAATAAGTTAAAACTCTACAGAGCTTAATGAAACTTTAATGAAATAATGTTTTATCACATTAGAAGTATTTTCTACCATCCTCAGTTTTGAAATGGATGACAAATCAGTGAATGTAACTCTTGCATTTCCTAAATGTCTTTGTGGAATATAAGGGGTAAACACAGGCTCCATCTAGCTGCATTAATGGTTACTGGTTAATGATAGGTCCTTGTATAAACACGTGTGAGCAATATTCTTTTCTGAGTTTCGTTCACATTCATTTAAAATGGCACATTTCACATCCTTCAAAAAAAGCCATAATGTTGGAATTAGAATCACCACTTGCTCAGTGTGTTATTTTTGCTGTTGATATTTTTTCTTTTCTTCTTTCTTAGGTATCCAGTTCCTTGATTAAATTAAAAACAAAATCCAAAACAAAACCAAAAACAAATCCAGTACGAAGTGGATTAAGAGATGGCATATTTGCAGTGGCTGCTGGATTTCACTTGATTTTCTGATATGTGGTATGTAAGGGACCTTTCCCTTCTTTTCATAACCCCACAATAATAGAAATGTGCAGGCGTCTCACAAAGCTATGAAGGGGAGGAAAGAAAAGGAGGGCTGAATAATACAGATTACAAAAAGAAAGGTGACTTATATGAATTGACTGATTTGCTGGAGAGTTTCTGAGTGACCTTACTAGCTGGAATATTTTTTTTTTAATAGAAAATTATTTCTAGCATCTTGGTTTTTCTTCCTGAAGTGTTTTATTCAGTGTTTTCTCACCATTGTATTCATGCATGTTTCTCACGTTCTAAAAAAATTCTGTAAGTTAAAAAAGAAAGATAAAACAAAGGGAAAAATGTGATGAAGAACAGGGCAGGAGGAGAATATTTCCATTTCAAGGTAATATAAAATCCATAATTTCCAAGACAGTTCTTGAAGTTGGCTGGAAAAGCTGGTCTCCCCCATCCCCACCCCCCACCCTTTCTTTATTTTAATAAAAGGAAATCTTGCATTGTCTGTAAATCCAAGCTTCTTCTATACAGCTACATTTGATAAGACAGTAGGTCCATTCTTTTGGCATAGGGGGAGCTTAATTTTTCCATTGCCAAAGGATAGATTCTTGCTTTCAGTTTTAATCCTCCATAATCCCCCCAACACCTCTGTGCAAAAGTGCACAGAGTAATTTAGATATGTTTCCAGGCTCAGAAGGGCTGAAGGTGGATTTGGGATTTAATTTAATTTTTCCTCACAACTTTGTTCTGAAAGCATGAATGATAATTGAGTTGTGTGAGCCTACTCAGTACTGCACTAAGAGAAAACGCAGTCCTTTCTACAGAAGCTACTAGATGAAAAACTATAGGCTACACAACTTGGATTTAAGGCTCACGATTTTTTAACATGATTAGCAATAGCTGAATTTTGATCTATCAAACTGACAATTCACCAGTAATTGAATGGAAGTAAAGTTAGACCAAAACCACGTCTAAGGTACATTGAACTCTTCATGAAAACTTGTTCCTCTGGCATAGGTATCCTTTCTCTAGCCAAAGTTAGATGGTAAGTAACAGCTTGTCCTCCACTTCATCAGTTTTTTATTTAAAGATATGATCTTTGATTTCTTATTAGATGTATTTCAGATAGCTACTTGTGTGTAGAACGTGAAATAACTTGGTCACTGTCATGGAAAGGCACACCATCAAGAACAAAGAAGGGTGATGCATAAAGATGGAGTGAGTTTGCAGAGGAGATAACTAAATATTAAGCAGTATACTTTCAAAAAATGAGGATAAGAAGGCAGTGTGGAGTTCACAGTTCAATAGAACTATTGTAGGAACTCATGAGCGAGCCAGAAGAGGGTGCAACTGGAAGATGGCCTCATAGCACTAGTGTTTTGAATGAGCTGTAAGGAAAAAAGGTTAAAGCAGACAGAGAGCATGCAAGGAAAGAGTAATTTAGTAAGGATGGGTTTAGTCTTGAACAGCTTTCTATCAAGAAGTTTCACATGTAGCTTGGTATTAATTTGCCCAGACTCCCTCAGAGTGCAATGCAACTCTATGGAACAATTCACCCTATGTTTTCTAAACACCTCTCTTAAAATTGAGCAAGTTGTCTTTTGGAGATGCCCATTTCTCTTTCTTCAAGAAGCATGTCTCAACTGGTGGCCTCAGATGAACTTCATAGCATGCAGGCAGCTGGAGCTAGGAGCTTCTCATCCTAAATAACAGTTCAGAACTGGAGAAGTGCCAAAAAAGCGCAGGGACAATGGAGTGTTGGTGAGTTTCCTGACTTTGCCAGAAACCTGAGTTCAGTGGTTCCCAACCCATGCTTGCCTGCAAGTATCTGTCCTTCTGGCCACAGAAAGATCAAGATTAAACTGTAACTCCAAAGACAGAGCCGATTGTGATATAACCCGGAGCATGCTGCTTTCTCAGGAGGCTTCCTCAGCTTCTAATAGGATTAGGTATCTTTGCTTCAGTTAGCCTTAAGAGTCTATCTCTGCATTCATGAACTGGTCTTTACGCATTTTTAAGTAGCTAAGATCTTGCTGCTGTTACTGACAGTTTTTCCAATGGAAAGAAAAAACTATTCATTGATTTCTTGCAAATCACCTGACTCTAAAAGATCCTCTTTCAAAGCAAATCCCTAGAGGCCATAGAAATCTTGAGTAATAGACAGAGTTTTCGAGAAATTCAGTGGACTCCTTTCTATGAATCATGAAAATGGAATTTTATCTAAAACTTGGACAAATATATATTAAGTAAGTTTTCCACATACTGCATTTTCAGTACTGTTCTTTAAAATGTTTGCCTTTTAGGGAGGATTTAATCCCTTGTGTCTTTTTCAGTCTCTAGAGATATCTGTCCTGGAGCTTAAAATGTTGCATACCTTTTTTCCCTTCAAATGGCAATTGTTCTTTCATAATCTTAGGGGTTTTTTCATGTCACTGTCATGTTGAATAACTGAAGATTAGAATATATTGCAACAAATTTGTATTCAATGTGCATAGTTGTATCAATGAGAAAACACACTGAGAAACTTCTCAGAAAATCTCGGTGTTGCAAGGAGGTAAGTTTTTCTTTTGTTCTTGGAGAAACATTACTACTGTAACACTTCTTAAAAATCCAACTGCTTTTGTGCACAGAGACAAAAATTGATCTTTTTATTCTAAGAGTTTTATCCTGGACATTCAGGAAGAAACACATGGGGGCAGGAACATGGCTTGGCTAAGCCTCATTTTTAGCTGTCACCTTGGATAAATGAATGTTAATGCAGAACAGAATGACGTTCTGATTCTTTTCTTGAGCTTTTCTGTTTCTTGAAGGAGACGTCCCTGTTCTTTCTGCTTCAATTAGTTCTCAGCCCTTCACAGGACCTGCTTTTTTTCCCTTCAGGATGCGATGCTTCCCTATGTAAAGATGAGGGAGGTATTTAAAAAAATTGTAATCTGTTCTGGACTTTAGGAGTACTGACTTCCAGTTTTCAAATCCTCTAGGAATTTCCCTTTAAATGCATTACTGTCTATGTTATTGGAAAGTTTTATCCCATGAGCAACTTCTACATGCATATATACTATCTCATGAGTAAGTAAATGACAATTTAATTAAGTCTAGTTGAAGTCAATAGGAATTCTCATGCACATGGCTTTGAAGATGCTCATAGGTCATTTTGTATTTGGGAACAGGGACTAGAAATCAAAACCAAAAATTCATAAAACATGCTTGAGAGTTTGTTCTGGTTTTGTATGAAACACTTGTCAGTTCATACGCTATAGTCTCAGAATAACAGTGGTGTATGAAAAATGGTCATTCACAGACATTCAGAATATTTGCTCTTTAATGCAAAACAGAGTCAACAAATGTAAAACATTCAAAAATGTATTATGAATATTTGGCATTGCACTAGCCAAAAAATATAAAAATATATGTTTAAAGAGACACACTCATTTTCAAGAGTCTAGAAGATTTCACGATGACACATAGTGGGTCTCACAATTCTTCTGAAAGACTGATTTAAAGCTGTTTCCAATTCAAATGTGAGTTAATGCTCTTTGTGCCATTTTTTATAAAAGATTTGCAGCAAAACATGATGCATATGTCCATCCCTGCATTTTTCTAATTTAATACACGTTCTTGTTTATATCATATCTGTTCTTTAGTATTATCCTACTAGGTGTATTAGAAAGCTAACCTTTGAAGAACACTGAGTTTTAAAACGTTCCAAGACTGTTGATTATTTTAACATCAGAAAAAATTTGGTGAGATGCAAATCAGTCTTTCTGTGTTCTTGAATCAAAATTCTGCTAAAAGTAAATGTTTTCTTCACAATATTAGGAAGAATAAAAGCAGACTCACAGACTCCAAAGTAAATAATTGTGCAGTACTTTGAATTTTCTAAACAATAAGTACAAAAGATTTTGCTCCAGGGAAAGCTGGGTCCATTTTGCTGTCAGAAGTATTAGACATGAAGTATTTTTTTTTGCATAAAGCCCCGAGGCTCCACAGATCTTCACTTGTTTCCTTTATCCAGCTGAGCATGTGGACTTGGCTTTTTGTATTAATTATCTGTTTGTACCTTTGCCTCTGATTTTTGATGTTAGCTGGTAAGGTAAATAATGATTTTTGTTGTTGTTGCTCTTTTAAGAAAATGCTGAAGTTCACAAGTTAAAGTTTCAGGTTTCTTGCCATGTATTAAGAGTTGTGTATTTTCCTAAACTTGTATTTAAACTTAAATCTGAAGCACAGCTTTCCACCTCATTGGAAATGTACTTGGACATCCAAATAAAAACGAAACAACACTAAAGCCAGTAGTATTATGTGTTTTAAAAACGCCAAGCCTACTACTGCAGAAACAACATCACAGTCCTCTTGTTCAGACGGCCTAATTATCAGTGCTATGTTAGATAAAAATATTCCTGTACACATTTCCAGAGCACAATTTGTTTAGAGCTGCCTCTGTTTCACCGGTAGGAATAGCTCACACTCTGTGGTACTTTGGCTGTTGTGCTGAGATTCTGTATTGAGACAGAGTGTGTCAGTGTATGTACTCATAGGAGCTGGCTGAACTACTTACGCTGGAAAGAGATCTTGTGTCAGCTCACCCAGAACACTGGCTGCTTATTAAGCAAGAAAGTCTTCAACCAATCAGTCCAGTTAATTAAATGATGAACTATTTTATTAATAGCTAAGACCAAGACTCAAGTGAGAAAAAGTAATAAAACAGCAGTTGGAGGAATTACTTGCTCTTTGGGGCACTTTTTAAAGTTCATCTAACTGGAATATTGAATCAGAAATTGGAGGTGGCAGTTGCAGATTTGATTAAGGGATGGAATGAACAAGGGATAGTTAGAAACTCATAAAAAGAAGCCTCAGGTCATGGATTGCAGGTTTTTGCTGCTGTGCATGGGCACTTTCTGCATTTTAGTAACATTCAGAAATGAAGAAATAGTAGAAAATTAGCAAGCAAGTAATAAAGAATAAAATAAACCAATGTAAGAATTATGAATATCAATGTTTACTAGATATCAATATTGCATAAGTATAAACATTTGTGTATACAGACACATGTATTTGTGTTCCGCGTGTATAAAATAATCAAAGACCCACAGAAGTGTGAATGACTGCCAACAGCTGTTTCATAAAACTATTGACTACTCCAGTTCTCTTAAAAGCTTTGGGTGTCATGAAGATGCACAGAGTATTTTGTTGTATCATCAGTGAAATAGTGAGCAAAATTAGATATTTTCTTTTTCAGCAGAAGTAGACTCTTGAGGTTCTACAGAACCTGCCAGCAACCAGTGAAAAACTGCAAACTGCAAAGAGCAGATCAGATGTGGCAACACCCATCCCCCTTTCTCCCTGTTATTTTGGTGTTTTTCCATATCGCTTCCTTTTTAGTATTAGACTGGGGTTTAAATGTACGTACTTTTATGTTGTTAAATAATGCAAATGAAAATGAATGTGCTTTGAATCTCATTGGAAATCTGCTGATGACAATGAAAGGAATGCTGTTAACTTCAGTAAACATAGAGTCATGCTTTGCTTCAAGAAACACTAAAAATGCAGTTTAAGTCGGCTCATATTTATTGAACAAATTCCTAACGCCATTACTGGTTCATTGAGAAATAAATTCTCGCTCAAGATATTTCCCAGGAAACTTTCAATCTTCAATTAAAGTCTTGTAATTTCCTACCGCATTTCTACACACACACACACATACATAAAAAGAGCTCAAAAAGCAGATTTTATATTCATGACAGTCTGTTATATGTTAGAGTGTATCTCACTGACATGTTATTTCTAACATCTAAATTAACCTAACAATTTTAGATACATTTAAAGTTTGGAATAAGGAAATAATTTTTATCGTGTCATATGTATGCACGCATATGTATGACGCTGTAAATGTCTATTCAATTTTTCTTAGGAAGCTTGAAGATTTAACAGTGTTAGTCTGACTTGGTGCTTAAACACATAATATATATTATGTATCTGTTGAACACTGTTTAGTGAAATATAATTAATATAGTTTTTGGTGACTGGAGATATGTACCTCCTCATCTTCAGTAACAAAAAGCTAGTGAAGTCTAAAAAAAGTATGTGTGTAAATGATCAATAATTGTAAAAGTGAAGTTAGTACATGATGAATTTGAATTTATTCCTCTACCTAATTCCTAGAGATTAGTGTGAGAGGTAGTGGAAATAGTAACTCATTGCCATTCCCCCATCTGTGCATGACGTACACTTCACTTGCTTCTTCGTGGTTCTTCTTTCAGGCTTTTGTGTTGACTGTGTTAAAGGCAAGATGCTTATTTATGCGCACTCCTGATCCAATTCAGTATTTAATTTCTATGCTTCTAAAGGTAATTTTAATTTTGAAAGGTTGTTTAAAATTGCGTGTTAACTGTACCAAGCTGTCAAGAGTTTTGGTGCGAGGGCTCCACGCAGAGATGCATGCAGACATGAAAACTGGGATTGCTGAGGAAGCAGGTTTCAAGAACAGCTCTACAAATGATCTGTTTAGTGTGGTTCAGCCCTAGACAGGCAGAAGCAAGTTCCACATCACCAATGGCACAAATTCTTTTCAGCTGGATGGATGACTCAACAAAAAATTTTCTGGTAGACCTATGTGCATGCATGTAGGATCGCGAGCGATGCTTTGGCTACTGGGCTAGTTCACTGGGCAGGGTTGTGTGAGCAAGCGAGAGAACCTAGTTGGTTCATACGGGCCAGATTTAGTCATTCTTGCAGTACCTGAAATTAGTTTTTATCCAAGATACGTAAAATCTCCAGCACAGCTAAATTGCAACTGTACAACTTAAAAACTGTTTATTAAAGTTGAATTGAGTAAAATTACTTATAAATATATCTGTGGAAGACAAGTCCTTGGCACCTTGTGAGGTTCATTTTTTAAATCTGTATAACACAGATGAGATTTCAGAATATTGGGCAGCCTTGTCATTGTCACCCATCAGCTATCATGTGCACTATATTGATATCCAAGGCTCCGTTTATTCTGTACTTAAGTGTTACTTTATTTGAAAGATGAATCTGTGGTGAAGCATCATCTCATGTGCAGCATAATACGCATCTAGTTCTGAATACCGTTGAAGCACTCAGATCATGGTGAATTTCTACCCTATGGAAACCTGCACTTGATTAAATTAGCATTTTCTTGGCAGCTTTATAACTTTCATAATCTGTGACTGCTACTTCTGATAAATGTTTTCCTCTTGAGAGAATGAGAAGTGCTTTTACAAGCTGTATTGTGGATGCTTCTGTGCCAAATGCAGAACATGGCATGTGTTCAAACCAGTTTTATCCCAGTCTGAAAAGATCTGTTTTACTTACCATTAGATTTAACTCAACCACTGTTGTTGTATTCCTATGGTAATTATATACACAGAGCATGGACTGAATAGGTACAGCAGACCGTTCCTTTTCATTTTGGTGTCCAGCATGCAATCATGTCTTGTACAAGCACACTCTGATGACAGTGAGCAAAAGCAGTAATGAATGGTGAACAGTCCTGAACAAATGTTACATTTTTAAGTGGAAATTAAGTATGTGATTGCTGGTAGCTCCTTGGTTATTGCTGGCCTTTTGTTCTACAACTAAACCACATTACATATAATATTTCCTGTTGAAGTTTTGAGAACAAGCTTACTGTAGATAAGATTAAAAAAAGTAAGCGACTATTAAAAATGTTGGTTTAGCACCTTGTTTTAATCACAGGGCATAAACAAGAGGTGCATACACCCAGGTGATAACTGAGTCACATCATTCTTACTGTTGACAGGGTATAGCCACCAGGGCCCTAGGTTCACCAGCAGGCTCCAGTTGTCCCGGCCAGCCAGTAACCCTCAAGTCTACCTAAGGCACATTGGCCGTTCATCAGCAGTCGCCTGGCTTTCAGGGGTGGTGCAGGAGGACATGGTTGCAGAGGAGGAGGGCTACAGGCTGGCCAGGAGCCTGCTGGTACACATGGGCCCCAACGATGAGATGGAGCCTTTGGAGTTAATCCAGATCACATGGAATTCAGGGCAAAGACTTCCTGTTGACTTCAATGGATTTTGAGGCAGGTTTTAAGGTTGTAAACATGTCTGTGTTTGCTCATCTAGCCCTTTTAAAGAATATGTGATCCCTCTGGCTACCCATCTCTTTGTTAGCTTCAACGGCCAGCATTTCCATAGGTGGAAGAGGCCTTGCTTTTCTCTTTCTACAAACAGATGTGCATACTGCTACTTTTTATATTTTGCTTGTACTTCAGTTCATTTCATTGCTTCACAGAATTTTATCTGTGTTTATTTAAACTTGTATAAAGTCCTAGGCCAGGCTGTTAATAGATTATCAACCTCTTATCTCTTTTTAAAGCAGGCAGTCTTCCCCAAAAGGTTGCTTGCAATACTAGAAATTATATCTGCAAATTAATTTGGTGCTGCAGTTCTGTGGGTTTTTTTTGGTGTTGTATATTTTCTTGTATATAGCCGTCTCATATGCCCTGAACTTTTATAAATGGTAAAGGAGTATATTACAATCTGCCTGCTATTATTGTTGCATCTGAAGAATATTCTGATAGGAGATTTACTTATATTTTCAAAAAGTAATGGGAAAAATTAATTGATGGAAATTTCATGCTGAGTTAATGACTCAATAAGCAATCTGTCATCAGATTTCCTTCATTTCTGAAACTGGGATAAAGAGTTGTTAGAGCGAATTTACAGAGACTAGAAGAGATTATGTACTGTATTTGTAATATCATATATTCACATTATTAGCCTTGTTTTTAAAATGTCTACATTTGAAGAATTAAATCAAGACATGATAAGTCTGCTGTTTATTGCCAATGTAAATTTCAAAATTACAGATTTATGGCTGCTTCCTCCTACAACTGTATTAATTTCAGTAATTTTATGACTTGGGTTAACTAGTATTTTTGAAATGTTCAGGATTGTTCTCTTGTTAAGTATAACATGTTTCTTTTCATCTTTGTAAGCTTATTTGGTTTTACTAGCTATATGCTTAGCGTAGAAGGAGATATTATCTAACCTTTCATAACACAAAGTGTGATCTTGACCTTTGCCATCTTATTTGCAATTTGAATAAGGAAGGGATAAAATGATACTTGAAGGTAACAACTTTGGATTGGTTAAATGACGAATACTGAAATGCAGCTTGATATACTAAAATGTTTTCAGCCACACGCAATGATTGTGATTGTTACTACATTAAGGTTAAAAGAAGTCACAGGATTTCAGAGTGGTTTGTTTTGTTCTTTTTTCCTCCAGGAGAGCAATCTAAATGCAAATTCTATACCTGAATAAAATCCAAGAAGCAGGTATAAATGAGGCTTGAAGGGAAAAAATTCAGTGGTGATGACACTTGGTAAGTTATTCTATTCTGCACTTTGAATGTGAAAGAAAATAATGTTTTTCTTGATACATATTACATTTATAAAGTAATAGAACAAAATCATCTTTTTATTAATTTGTCATCTAAAATTATATAGATGCATACTGGGTGAACTACTCTGAACTAAAATCAGAAAGAGGTCTACTGTTATGTGAGTATGTTAGAGTTCTGAGTCCATGAACCAAGCATTGCATTGTTTTCATTAAAAGTAAAATTGTAAAACACAGTTTCAATGACAAAGTCATAATAAGAAAGTATAAAAATAAGGAAAGAGAATTCTTTGAGTTCTAGAAATTTGGAGAAGATTATAGTATAGTGATACAGTGCTGTTCAAGTCTGTTGTTATTATGTTGAAAAACATACCCTGGGAATTGCCAAAGTCCCCTGTTTCTTCCTGCTTCTCCCAGTCTGATACTAAACTCTAATTGAATAATATATCCTTGGCCTCTGGATCATGACAACAGAAAGAATTCAGTATTTTCAGAAAGATATGGTTCCGGGCCTGTTAGTATGCTTGCCACATTTCGGATGTGAAAAGAACTTCTGCACTTATTGCTGGAAATCTGTATTTTTTTCTTATGATCCCTATTATTGAAACTCTTAAACCCAACCAGTGGAGTTTTGAGCAAAGACCTGTTTTGCTACTTTCTGCACACATTTTTACATAATTTGCTGAGGAGCATGTGGGAATTATAAAGGATCACCATGTGAGAGGGTCTGGAATGCAGTGAGGTGGAACAATTGCAAGGAGACCATTCTTAAATTGAGCCAATTGAATATCAAATAGAAGTTTAAAATAGCTGCTTACAAGATTAGATATGGCATATCACATTTGCTATGAAATGTACAGATGAAGAAATGAGAGTATATTTATCTATTTTACTGGGATCAAACTTAAATGAGTTCCTCTCTTTGCTCAATGTTCAGCTGTGTTGCTGCAGGTATTGGAGAACTACCATGTTTCAACATCTTTTACTACTTAAATCACTTTCTGAAGTGTCACGTTAAAAGGGGTAAAGCAGTCTAACAAGCAGCAAAAGGAAAGCCCTCCCATTGACTCACAAGCGGACCCCCTTGCGTTCTGAACTCTCTCTCAGAGGAGAGTCTAGGTGCGGCTGGATGCACTCCTAGTCCCAGACTCTGTCTATGGTTTATGTCTAAGGTGTTAAGTATGTAGCCACGTATCATATTCAACATTTGCCTATCAGAGCCCTTCCAAGGACATTCACTGAAACAGTTTCACAAAGTTGAAACAATAGGTAATTTATTCAAGTGACAGGTATCACAGATTCAGGATTGCCATTGATAAATGTGCTGTGTACAAAAGTTGAGCTTAAGGTAATAATTTAGAGCTTTAGTTAACGATGTGTTTCCGGGGATACGTCTGACAAAGTCAGAGGCGCAATTCTTACCAAAAAGACGTCCCTTCTAGGGGGGAAGAGAGGTTCAGGCCTGTCAACCCATCTGTCAGGTAAGGTTTTCACTTAGCTCCTCCTCCAAAGAGGGATTTTGAGTGCCAATCTTTATACTTTTGAAAATCTTTTGACAAGGTGGGACTAAGTCATTTATTATGTGTCGATTGGCTCTTGGCATGGAATGTCATGTTGTCAGAAGCAGGACTCAGTGGTTCGATACGCCTTCAAAGGGGGGATCCTCATATGTGCTCAGGGGGGCCATCTGTGTTTTATCTGAAGCAATCTCTGGCTATGCGGCCTCCATCACACCCCACAGATCACAGGATTTACAGTGGTGGGCCATCACCCTTTACTTCTGTCTGACAGATAAGCGCAAGTCACTTGCTCCTTTGTTAACTCTTTGGCTCTTGATACGCGAGTCTGAGCACCTCTTTCTTCTTGCATTGCCAAGCCCAGCAAGGCCATCAACCCACAATAAGGCTGAACAAGTTCCTGGTGAAGTGTGTAGGTTTTACAGCTATTCTTGGAGTTTCCATAAGTTCTGTTTACAGCTGTTTTTTTCTTACTTAAGGATTTTTTTTGCTTCTAAACTTCTCAGGAAGCAGTCTTGCTGATTATCCCCTTGTCTTGTGAACTGCTAATCTTCATTAGAAGTACCAAAGCTGTTTCACCAGATCTGTTGTAATCCCCAAGTCAAGACTGGCTGACTGATGCCTTCACTTGAGGCAAAGTGAAATTTTCTTTCTAGCAACACAAAGTGTGAATATACTGAGCATATTTATTTAGTGTCTCACCTGCTGAACCTGGTGTTTCCTTTTGATATGTGGAGTGTGAAATATTTTGTGTAATCATATAAATTGCACCTTAATCAATGCTTTTTTCCTTGAGATCCGGTGTGATAGTAATAGATTGCTGTAAGCCATAACATTTTTGGGTGTGACTGAACGAAATCTGTAAATGCGATCTATTAAAAAAATCCCCCAAAAACTCTTACAGAAAAGCTTGGGTGATTTGCAACCTTCAGGTCTATTCAGAGGAATTACTTTGCAAATGGCACTGAGAGCCTCTTTTCTTGTTCTTGAAAATCTGTTTGAAGATTAAAAAAAAATTATGCCTGTCTTTTATTTTTTATTCATGTTTGGTGAACTGGATTTAGAAACTTTCACTGGCCACCTTTCACAGAACCCCTGGGAGACCAGGTGATACTGGGCATGTATGCTAATATCCAATGGTTAGGATAAGGATCGGCTACTCAAGCTTTTCCATTTTCAAAGTATTAGATATCCTAGATTTCCATAAACTTATTTTTTAATGTAACAAATTTCAGTGGCTGTATGGTTTGTGAATAAGATATGGCAATCTGTCAGAAATATACTTTTAGAAGAATGGATGTAGAAACAAGCAATGGTTTCTACCCTTTTCCCTCCCACGCATAAATGAAGAAAAAACTCTATCCAAACCAAAAAACTTACCATGCAGGCAATATTATCAGTCCCAGCACTGAACACTGAAGAATGTTTTTGTTCTAGCTGCCAAGGTCTTCTCCTGCCTAAAAGTAAATGAATGATCACTGAGCATACAGAAAAAAGCGCAAGGGAAGGGAAGATGTGCCATCGAATGAGATTATTTTTTGGGATATATGACAGGTGTAACTTAATTAGTCTTTTGTAAAGAGACAATGTATTAATGAGTAAAATTAATGAGTCTTTTTTGTTTCCCGCTAAAGTTAAGCATGTAATTTTTGGTTTTTGATACTTATCTCAAGTTCCTCCATCTTTGCTTGTCTTGTCATATATTCATCTTCCAGACCTAAACTTCACCAGTGTGTTAATCTACATATTTGGCACTGTGAGAAAGAAAGGCTTGATTTTAATTAAATTGTAGATTGTTCTCATTAAATAACGAAAAAAGTTTTTAAACTCAATTGCAAAAATCCCATATAATAACATATAATACAAAAGTTCTAGTAAATTATCATACTGGTATTTATATTTCAGTAGATTGTATAGTGTGATTGAAATATTGTCCTTATTTCAATGGCAGTTTCTATGCACATTTCCATTTTAAATTTATATTTACCTACTAATCTGTTTTACATGCATTAGGATTACAGGAGCTTCCACCATGTAATTGGTTTTGTTTCAAAACTTTTCAAAATTTTCATCTGTTGTAGAGGAATTAAACCTCTTGGTGTCATATGTACCTGAAGCACTGGTGAAAGCAGATCGGTCAAGCTGTAGTCCTGAAAAGTGGCTGGTAGCTGGTTTTGTCATTGCTACCTGTCAAAGTATCCATCTTTGACATGACAAGAGGTAATATTTCAGCTATTGTATATGAACTTTCAACTGTCAAATGTTCTAAAACTTTTAGGTATGGATCTAATGCTGTGAATATATTGCAAAGATGAAAGTGCATCCTGTATCATGCCGACATGTATCTGACTTGACTTGAGGTTTATAGTGGATTTATGAGGGATCCTGAAGGATAGTTCGAGACATAGAGCTAGGATTCCAATGAAGATTACTCATCTCTGGCCCTAGAAGAATGGGTCTTTCATCATTTTATCTGCTCTTCTTGATTGGTTTTTAGCCCTTCCAAATAGACCTCACTTCCAGTTCATCAGCTCACAGTAATGATGTTATCAAGTCAAGAAGCAGCCTAGCTCCTTGGTTAATGGTTTATATAACCCAAAGTGTCAGAATATAGATAATTAAAATTACGTCTTCCACTAGTTTTGTTCTGACTATCATATAGAGAAGTAAGAAAAGTAATTTTACATCTGAATAAACTGAAATCTAAACATTAACAATAAAAGTTCTCACAGTGTACTTAAATAAAAAAAAACATTATGCCTCTGAACCAGTTGGTTATAGCGTTGTCTCACCAGATTCAGAATCTGACTTCTTGCACTGCATAGACGTGGAAAATAGCCATACGTTAAGGTACTTTCAGTCCAGATCAGAGTTAAGAAGACTGACAATCTGAAAATGACAGAGGTTTAAACCAGTGTTTTTCCTAGTTAAGAAGCATGGATTCCTACTTGGTCCAGAAGTTTTATGATTTCAGTCAGTAAACACACATTGAATAATAATCTTTTAGGCCTTTGTTGGAACAACTAGGTCCAAGCTTATCAATACTACGATGTTTCTTCAAATGTAAAAATGTAAAACTGGAGAATATATAAGGCACTTCGAATTGTCTGGCTTTTATTTTCTCAATCTTAAAAGCGGTGTCAGTAAAAAAAATTTTTAAATGTAATGTTTTACCTAAGTGGTAAATTTATGAATGATTTTAGGGCATGTCTTAGTGGTTGGTAGACAAAAAAAAAAATGAACAGCTGCTGGATATAATATATAGTATCATTTTCTGTTACTAGCAAAGACAAATAACTTCTAGTAGCATATAGCACATCAATGAGTTTTACATTTAATTGTATTGCTTAGAGGGAAAATCATATCCCTCTAAGTCAAGGGCAGGTGGATGAATAGGGAGATGGACAGACAGATGAAAAACTAGATTGCTTCATTTGATGACTGACACACTTGGAATAATAAAAAGAAGAGAAGAAATACACAGAAAAGTATGTAAACTGCATCACTCACAATTTGGGACTCTACATATTTCTGATTTTCTGTCAAAATAAAAAAAAAGGCATATTGTTGTAATATTCTGTGCATGTGCATGGTAAGAAACCAATTTTAATAGAAATAATGGTAAATATTTCTGCAGGACTTTGAAAGGAAAGAATAGAATCCCTTGGACTTTTTATGCCCTGGTTCCTTTTATGTGTTGACAATAATATTGGTATCAGGATTTTATTTCTGATTTTACATCAAGTTTTGGTAAATAATTAAAAGAGAACACATATTTTATCAACTTTTAAGATGTTCTGGACATCTTAAGGGAAAAAGAAAAAACGGACTTCCTGAAAATCAGAACAGTTAAGAGCAGTTAAAATATAATTTAAGGTTTAAAACAAAAATTTAAAGAAATTTTCCAAAAATTAAGAAATGACCCTGGTGTAGAGCTTGTACAAGGAGGAAAGCAAGTAATTTCTGAGAGCCAAAGGATAATGATGTCAAATCTTGTTCCTCACATTTGGATCCCTGACTCAGTGAAGGATTCTGTCCTGATGTCCCAAAGATCCTAAATTTGTACCAATTAATGTTGTTAAATGGCAGATGTTCAAGACAAGTGTTTGAAGCAAAAGAGAAAAGAGGTAGGAAGTAACTTGCAGTCAAGTCAAAAGACAGTGGAAAGGTCCACAGTGTAAGATATTGTAGTGTTTGGTAAGAACGGTGAGAGTGAGGTGGAAGTGGAAAAGGACCATAAAAGATAGAAAAGTTATTTTTTCTGGAGTTTAACATGGGAAGAGAAAATTGCTACACATGCAATTGTATATATGTGAGCAGAGTATCTCTGTATAGTAGAGAAACTCTTTCCAGTAGATTAATATGTGTAAAAATCTACTCAATCCCCAAAATTATAACAAAGTGTAGTAAATGGAGAACGATCAGCATTTTTGACTGCTGGCATAAGGTGTAAAGCAATTAGGAGATAAACACTAGAGCAGATCTTCTCTTTCTTATCCTGCAGGTAGGAGAACAACTGTGAAGAGTGGAAGAAACTTTTATTTGCCTCCAAATGAATTAGTTGTATGGTCTCGTTAGTAGTCTGGTCTTACTTGTGATCAGAAGCAGACTGTTTGCCTGTGAAGTAAGAGAGAGATTGATGAGCAGGCCAGAGTCTTATCTCAGCACAGCCTGTAACAAAATGAATTAAGTTAAATGGGATTTGAATAGTGGTTAAATGACCACTGAATGCAGATGAGTTTGTTGGAATTATATTAAATCACATTTGTTCTCCTCTTCCATTATTGATACTTCTGGACACCCAGTTTTACACTGGTACTGATTTGGAATGAAATTGATCCATTTGGACATAATTGGATATCAAGCCATGGGAAAGAAGGGTAAACTGTTTGTCTTTACCAGAAGATAATTTGGAAGAAACAAGAAATGAGAAGGAATTTTCAACTTTGGTTACTTTTAAATTTGGACATTGTATGGATGGGGCAGTTTTAGGAAAGCACCTTTAGCTACCTGGAAAAATGAAGGTAAAATAAACTTGCAGAAGAAACTTTAAAGATAAGAAATATTAAGCCATTTATATCCTGAAACAAACAGGTGATATTGAAAGACTGACTAAAATGTCACCATGAAGAAATAAGAAAATAAAAAGAAGTGACAACTGCTTCAATAAACAGGAAGGGTGGAAGCTGAAAGATATGCATTAAGTGTGTAAGAAAGTGACTAAAAATTCTGGAGGCAATTCTAGACTAGTTGAAGACAACTGAAGAATGGAGGAAGATTGAAAATATGAATTTGAGTGTTTTCAAAAGTGATTTCCTGGTGTAGCTGCAGGTGCTTTCCTGAATTCCATAACTGGTGTAGTAATCAAATTTTATTATAATACTTGGATGAAACAAATTATGATATTAAGTAAATATGCAGATGAAGAATACTAATAGCACATCAGGAGTTCATACCATATCAGTAGGGTTCCTGAAAGTAAGAGCACCCTCTGTTGTGAAATTTTTAAATCCTTGGATAAAAGAAATATAGAAGAAATTAAGGTCTGGAATTTGAATGACTTGCTACACTAGTTTAATTCTCAGATAACTCCACTGAAAATGAAGTTTTCAATGGCAAAATTCTGATGGTATCTCCTACTCCACATCCTAACAATAAATGATGTCTCAGAATTTCTTTTTGGAAGAGAATGATCATTTGGTGCAATCGTGCTTGCTACTTATGTAACTATGTAGTCATGATCATGATTATATCTGGGCATCTATTTAGAATCCAGACACCCAGGTTACATTTTGTATACTTTCTTTAACAGCTATAAGTCTGATTAAAATGAAGGTATCTGACTCTTTTAAATATTGAATATAAAACAATTTTGAGAGTATTTCTACGCAATTATCATAATACCTTACTACCTACTGCTAAGTATTCAGAACAGAAATTAAACTTTATGTAGGTTCAATTGAAGAAATATGGAAAAGAAATAGTCATGAAAGACTTAAAGCACACTATGAAAGTTCAAAAATTCCTCTGCCACCAGCCCGAGCCTTGTACATTTCCCATAATTATTTCCTTAACCAGTATTTCAGCATCATCTCTCCCTTACTTGCTTGTTTATTCATTTGATGAAGAAAGGCTTAAGGATGCTTTTCCTTTCAAAAGTTGTGATCTTTGACTTCAAGGCCTGGGAGTTTCTATCTTACACTCTTAGTCCCAATTAATGTGGGACTAAAAGGGTAAGATGCCAGTGCTCCTCCCTCTGTTTGGTCTGGTCAAATATATTTGACTTTGTTGCTGTTCCATCTAATTATGTCCAAACTTCTCCTGGTAGCTGCTTCCCTTCTGCCTCCTTTGGATTCCCCCAGTGCTCTTAGAGGGTGGCTGATACTTAACTCTACTTCCTATTCTTGTTTTCTTCCCTTGGAGCATAATATTCCTCTCTTCTCTCTTCTCTTATCCTAAGACACTGTTTTTAAAACTGATAGGAGTCAACTAGTATGTCTTTTGACAACACCTTAAACCTTCACAGAAGGAGTCCTCTATAGGAAGCCTGTCCTTACAGTTTATTTTTTTCCTGATTTCTATAGAACCTTACGCCGCCTTTGGGAAATGGACACGTGAGATGGACAGTTTCTGGAGTAGAACAAGAAATGCTAGCAGAAAAATGTTGAGGTATCTTTTGTGTGCCAAGGCCTCAGTTTCAGTCTTCATCGTATTAAAAGGTTTGTGAATACACTACTTGTCACAAACGCGTGATTGGAGTAGGTTTAAAACTTTGTGTTTGTGTGTTTGTAACTCAGTTGCTAATACAAGGCAAAGAGGATTCCAGAGGGCACCCTGTTACCTTTTAAAGATGTATCTAGGAAACCGTCTTGCACTTGCTGAATACCCTGAGCTGTGTGGGTTCATTGATACAGCTGTCATAAAACCATTGTGTTTGGTTTTTTAGTTCTGCTTGGATATGCATTTAGCTTTTTTAGACGGAAACTTTTGAAGATTTCTTTTTTTTTTTTTTTTTGTGAATTATCACCAATACAGGCTAAACTATATTGTAGTTCTAAATTCTACAGTTTGAATTATTGTTAATGTATTTCTGCTGGAGTACTTCATTTTGATGGCTTATTTTTGTCTGATAACATTTTATATTTTATGCACTACGTAAAGAGGTCCAAATCTGTTCTGATACCATTTATGCAGGGATATCCTGTACAAATTCAACAGGTATTTCAGTAAATACAAAACACAAAAATTCTCACATTATAAGCTTATAAATAATTTAGCATGTGCTACATGGCCATCTAACCTGCAGCCCACTCCTAGCTATTAGAGTGGTGTTGTGTGTTACCTTTTATAGAGAAAACACTTTTGAGACTCTCTGATCTGCACAAAATGACAAAGTTCAGAGAGAATATTGGTGCATACTTCAACAGAAGGTAGTTGGCTGTAAAGACAAATGTCAGTGTTTTTCTGCATCAGTAACGATTCCTAAGATTTCATTGTAAATCAAGCCAGGAAACAAAGAGTAGTTTCAATGCCTGATATGCATCAGGGGTTTGATTAGTCAGATTTGTACATGTCTCTGAGCAAGCAGATTCAGCTGGTGGTGCTGCTGGCACCACTAAATCTGCCTAGAAACATGTTAATATAAATACAGAAAGGTAATTAACCCTTACCAGACAAGTTACCTGAAGCAAATCCTCACATGCTTGTGGTCAAAAATGAAAGACATAATTTATCTTCTCATTTACAGGGGAGCCTGTTTTGTTATATTTCTCTCACTGAAGCTAAATATGCCACTGTTTGATTCTAATAAGGTTGGTTGCTTTCTGCTGTTTTGACGAATGGAAGAGGTAAGACAAAAAACTTGTATTGTATCGTATTCTTATACAGTCTCAGATGTCTCCCACAGTTGTTCTTTTTGTTACTGATCAAGTTCTTTACTTATATTTACTATGATCTTGATTCTAATTAGAAGCTTTTTCCAAAAGAATTTCTCTGGATTCATTTTTCTCTACAGTCATATGGCTCTTTTCTCTTATTAGCTTCTTTGACTACCAGGCTAATAAATTTAAACATAAAAGAATGTATGTTTGTCCTGAGTTCGGCCAGGACAGGGTTAATTTTCACCGGAATCCAGGAAGCGAATCCAGGAAGGGACACAGCTGGGAGGGCTGACCCCACCTGGCCAAACAGAGCAGGGTATTCCATACCATGTGCCGTCATGCTGGGTTCTGGTGGGGGGGGGCAGCGCGGCAGGAACTCACTTGAAGCTAGGAAGCGCAGGCACCAGTCCTGTCCGGGAGAACGGCTCTGTGGGTCGTGCGGTTTGTGTTGTGTTTTCCCCTTATCTGTATTGTTGTTGTTCCTGTTCCATTTGTTTGCTGTTCTGTTAAACTGCCCTTATCCCGACCCACCAGTTTCTGCCTGTTTCTTTCTATTCTCCTCCGCACCGTGGCGGGGGGAGGGGCGGCCGCGTGGCGCTTTTGTTGCCAGCTGCAGCCAAAACCAGAACATTAAATTTGGTACCAAACGTGGGGCGGGGATAATGGCAGGGCTGAGCAGTGGGTGTTAAAACAGCTTTCTTAGATTTTGTTATAATTTGTTGTATGTATTTACTGTGTTACTTAAACAGTCGCCGATAAAAATGTTTCTGTCTTTGATCAGATGGTTGTGGTTTTTGAATCCGTACTTGCTGTACTTGTTCCCTGTGGCGATGTTCATTACCTCGGGGAAAAGGATCAGGATTATGATTTTACTGTACTGTATGATGTCGACTTAAGACATGATAACATCACTGTGCATGAAATTAGGCTTGTGTTTGCATGCGGAACTGCGGTCATTTCCGTACCTCGGATCCTATGTCTTAGAATTTGTTAATAATCGAACCCAGCCTGTGGGGAAAACCGGAGGAGATACCTTCCCCCACTCTTTCACCCCCCCTCTCTTCTTCAGGCTGGTCCTTATTGCTTTTGAGAATTTCGAGTACCCATGGGATGCTCAGGGCAGCACTCTCCTTTTGTTCTGCCTCCTGAATGGGTTTCAGGTTTTGTTTAGGGCTAAACAAGTAGTTAAGAACATCATGCAGAGACCTGCCCCAGGGCTGGATAGCTGTGAGTGGCTGGGTGTGTGGGACAGCATGGGAAAGTACCTAGGGCAGTGGACACTCCCGATGTTTTTTAAACTTACCCCTGAAAAAGTGCAGAATCCGGACAAACTAGTAAAGTACCTGCAAAAAGTGTGCTGCCACCCTGGGGATTCCAGAGAGACACAAATCACAGCAATGTGCTGGGGTCTGGCCCAGCCTACCGAGCTTCCCTGTTCAACACTGTTCAGTGCCCTAAAGGGGAAAGAGGGGGAAAAGAAGCTGCAGGCACTGCGGCTGGTGCTGCCCCCTCAGCCGGCCCTGCAGCCCCTCCAGCCCAGTAGGCAGTCACATCCCCCCAGACCAGCACCACGACTGCTGCAGCCACTGGCGTTGTCCCGGCTCCCCCGGCTGGCACGGCAGTTGCTGCAGCTCCAGCTCCAGCCCCAGCTCCAGCTGCAGGCATCGCAGCTGAGCCCAACGACCAACCTGTGCCAGTAGCGGTCGCCCCTGTAAAACTAAAAAAAGACGCAAAGAGAGCAGATCGCTCCCGGAGGGATGACAATGAGCCAGGGTCATCACGGGAGATAGAGACAGAGATCATCACCCGGTCCCTGTCCCTGGGTGAGCTGCGAGGCATGCGGAAAGATTTCAGCCGCCACCCAGGCGAGCACATTGTCACCCGGCTGCTGCGGTGCTGGGATAACGGGGCCAGCAGCTTGGAATTAGAGGGCAAGGAAGCCAAGCAGCTGGGATCCCTGGCCAGGGATGGGGGCATTGACAAGGCCATTGGGAAAAAGGAACAAGTCCTCAGCCTCTGGAGGAGACTTCTGTCAGGCGTGAGGGAGAGGTACCCCTTCAGTGACGATTTTGTATGTTACCCTGGCAAGTGGACCAATATGGAAAGGGGTATTCAGTACTTGAGGGAATTAGCTGTGCGGGAGCTGTTTTACTATGAACGAGACCATGACTGGTTACCCACAGACCCAGATGAAGTCCAGTGCACACCATCTATGTGGAGGAAGCTTGCGTGGAGTGCACAATCCTCATATGCCAACTCACTGGCAGTAGTGAACTGGAAAGGTAAGGAGGCACCAACAGTGGATGAGGTGGCTGTCGGACTGCGGCAATATGAAGAAACCCTCTCTTCCTCCCTCGTTTCGGCCGTGGAGAAATTGTCCCTGAAGATCCAGCGACTCAAACAGAGTATTTCATGCTCCCCACCTGTAGGGGCCAGCATCTCAGCTATTAGGGGCAAGCGTTGCTCTGCTCAGGAGAGAGAATACAGAGGCTACACACCACGGGGCACCCTGTGGTATTACCTGCGTGACCACGGAGAGGACATGAGGAATTGGGATGGAAAACCCACCTCAAGTCTAGAGGCACGAGTGCGTGAGTTGCGAGGTAAAACAATCATCAAAGGGGATTCTGTTAGGAAAAATGCTGCTCCAGTTTCCAGCAGCCAGCTCTCCAGGCCACGTAGACAGTTTGATCTTGATTCTGATCCTCTGGAGGGGACCTCCAAGTCATTTTTTAAGCAGGTAAGCAGCATATTCTCTGACCAGGATTAGAGTGGCCCTGCCTCCAGCCAGGTGGAGGAAAGGGACAACCGCGTTTATTGGACGGTGTGGATTCAGTGGCCTGGCACGTCAGATCCACAAGAGTATAACGCTCTAATGGACACTGGTGCACAGTGTACTTTAATGCCATCAGAGTTCAAAGGGTCAGAGTCCATTTGCATTTCGGGAGTGACAGGGGGGTCCCAAGAGCTGAGTGTACTGGAGGCTGAAGTGAGCCTCACTGGGCAGGAGTGGCAGAAGCACCCCATTGTAACTGGTCCCGAGGCTCCGTGCATCCTTGGGATAGACTATCTTGGGAGAGGGTATTTCAAGGACCCAAAGGGGTATCGGTGGGCTTTTGGCACAGCTGCTGTGGAGACAGAAGAAATTAAACAGCTGTCCATTTTGCCTGGTCTCTCGGAGGATCCTTCTGTTGTGGGGTTGCTGAGGGTTGAAGAACAACAGGTGCCAGTCGCAACAACAATGGTGCACTGGCGACAGTATCGTACCAACCGAGACTCCCTTCTCCCCATTCATCAGATGATCTGCCAGCTAGAGAGTCAAGGAGTGATCAGCAAAACTCGCTCACCCTTTAATAGTCCCATATGGCCAGTGAGAAAATCTACTGGAGAGTGCAGACTGACAATAGACTACCGTGGCCTGAATGAAGTCACACCATTGCTGAGTGCTGCCGTGCCAGACATGCTAGAACTTCAGTATCAGCTGGAGTCAAAGGCAGCCAAGTGGTACGCTACAATTGACATCGCTAATGCATTCTTCTCCATCCCTTTGGCAGCAGAGTGCAGGCCACAGTTTGCTTTCACCTGGAGGGGCATCCAGTACACCTGGAATCGACTGCCCCAGGGGTGGAAACACAGTACCACCATCTGCCATGGTCTAATCCAGACTGCACTGGAAAAGGGTGAAGCTCCAGAACATCTGCAGTACATCGATGACATCATTATATGGGGTGACACAGCGGAGGAAGTTTTTGAGAAAGGGGAGAAAATAGTTCAGATCCTTCTGAAAGCCGGTTTCACCATTAAGCGAAGTAAAGTCCAGGGACCTGCTCAAGAGATCCAGTTTTTGGGGATAAAATGGCAGGATGGGTGTCGTCAAATCCCAATGGATGTCACCAACAAAATAGCAGCTGTGTCTCCACTAACCAGCAAAAAGGAAGCATAGGCCTTCTTAGTTGTTGTGGGTTTTTGGAGGATGCACATCCCAAACTACAGCCAGATTGTAAGTCCTCTGTACCACGTGACCCAAAAGAAGTATGATTTTGAATGGGGCCCTGAGCAACGACAGGCATTTGAACAGATTAAACGGGAGATAGTTCAATGCCTAGCCCTTGGTCCAGTCCGGTCAGGGCAAGATGTTAAAAACGTGCTCTACACCGCAGCCGGGGAGAATGGCCCAACCTGGAGTCTCTGGCAGAAAGCACCAGGGGAGACTCGAGGTCGACCCTTGGGGTTTTGGAGCCGGGGATACAAAGGATCCGAGGCCCGCTATACTCCCACTGAAAAAGAGATTCTGGCAGCATATGAAGGCGTTCGAGCTGCTTCAGATGTGGTTGGCACTGAAGCACAGCTTCTCCTAGCACCACGATTGCCGGTCCTGGGCTGGATGTTCAAAGAGAGGGTCCCCTCTACGCATCATGCCACCGATGCTATGAGGAGTAAGTGGGTCGCTCTGATCACCCAGCGGGCCCGAATGGGGAACCCCAGTCGCCCAGGAATTCTGGAGGTAATCATGGACTGGCCAGAAGGCAAAGATTTTGGAGCATCGCCAGAGGAGGAGGTGGCACGTGCTGAAGAGGCTCCACTGTATAACCAGCTGCCAGAAGATAAGAAACAGTATTCCCGGTTCACGGATGGGTCCTGTCGCATTGTGGGGAAGCAGCGGAGGTGGAAGGCTGCTGTATGGAGCCCTACACGACAAGTCGCAGAAACTGCCGAGGGAGAAGGTGAGTCCAGCCAGTTTGCAGAGGTGAAAGCCATCCAGCTGGCTTTAGACATTGCCATTAGAGAGAAGTGGCCAGTTCTCTATCTTTACACCGACTCTTGGATGGTGGCCAATGCCTTGTGGGGGTGGCTGCAGCAATGGAAGAATAACAACTGGCAACACAGAGGCAAACCTATCTGGGCTGCCCCATTGTGGCAAGATATTGCTGCCCGGCTGGAGCACTTGGTTGTAAAAGTCCGTCACGTGGACGCCCACATCCCTAAGAGTCGGACCACTGAAGAACATCAAAACAACCACCAGGTGGATCATGCTGCCAAGATTGAAGTGGCTCAGGTGGATCTGGACTGGCAACATAAGGGTGAACTCTTTATAGCTCGGTGGGCCCATGACACCTCGGGCCACCAAGGAAGAGACGCGACATACAGATGGGCTCGTGACCGAGGGGTGGACTTGACCATGGACACCATCGTGCAGGGTATCCATGAATGTGAAACATGCCTTGCAATCAAGCAAGCCAAGCGGGTAAAGCCTCAGTGGTATGGAGGACGATGGCTAAAATATAAATACGGGGAGGCTTGGCAGATTGACTACATCACACTGCCACAAACCCGCCAAGGCAAGCGCTATGTGCTCACTATGGTGGAGGCCACCACCGGATGGCTGGAAACCTACCCTGTGCCCCATGCCACTGCCCGGAATACCATCCTGGGCCTGGAAAAACAAATCCTGTGGTGACATGGCTCTCCCGAAAAAACTGAGTCGGACAACGGGATTCACTTTCCCAACAGCCTCATAGACACCTGGGCCAAAGAACACGGTATTGAGTGGGTGTATCACATCCCCTACCATGCACCAGCCTCAGGAAAGATCGAGCGGTACAATGGGCTGCTAAAAACCACCTTGAGAGCAATGGGGGTTGGGACTTTCAAAAATTGGTATACTCATTTAGCAAAGGCCACCTGCTTGGTTAACACCAGAGGGTCCACCAACCGGGCTGCTCCTACCCAGTCAAAACCTCAGCGCCCCGTAGAAGGGGACAAAGTCCCTGTAGTGCACAGGCAGAACATGTTAGGGAAGACGGTTTGGGTTAGTCCTGCCTCAGGCAAAGGGAAGCTTGTCCGCGGGATTTTTTTTGCTCAAGGACCTGGGTGTACCTGGTGGGTAATGCGGAAGGATGGGGAAGTCCGATGTGTACCTCATGGGGATTTGATTTTGGGTGAGAATAGTCCATAAATATATAAATTGTATAAAGTTAATTGTTAAATAACCCTGTCACTGTCTGTTATCACTGTTATAATTTTTTTGTGTTGTACCAGTTGTATCGTAGTAAGAATCGTCCAGATTAAAGAAGGATGGACTTTTTTGATGAAAACCTAGCAGAGCACAGCGATGATGGAACTGGACTTGGTTTTCAACAACTGGAACCCAGCAACTTCATCGAGATCAACGTCTCCAACCTGCAGACTGTGGGCACGGGCCGCACCAGATACATCAGCCGTGAGCTCTGGATGCAGCAAGTGACCGCCCATCACCACACATCACCTCTCCTGCCACGGAAGACCATTACGACAGACGGAGCCCGAAGTCATGGATTAAATGAACTCAACGGACACTTTAGAGCGATGATCCATAGACTAAGGGAATGATATCTGGAGACAGCAGAAGTGGTGGTGGTCAACTGGACAGTGTGGGACCTGGGCAAGACGTAGATGTTATGGAATAAGGGGTGGATAATGTCCTGGGTTTGGCCAACACAGGGTTAATTTTCACTGGACTCCAGGAAGGGGCACAGTTGGGCGGGCTGACCCCAGCTGGCCAAACAGAGCAGGGTATTCCATACCATGTGCTGTCTTGCTGGGTTCCGGTGGGGCGGGGCGGCGCAGCGGGAACTCACTTGCGGCTCGGAAGCGCAGGCGCCGGTCCTGTCCGGGAGAACGGCTCTGTGGGTCATGGGGTTTGTGTTGTGTTTTCCCCTTATCGGTATTGTTGTTGTTCCTGTTCCCTTTGTTTGCTGTTCTGTTAAACTGCCCTTATCCCAACCCACCAGTTTCTGCCTGTTTCTTTCTATTCTCCTCCGCACCATGGTGGGGGGAGGGGTGGCCGCGTGGCGCTTTTGTGTCTGGCTGCAGCCAAAACCAGAACAATGTTTAAACAATAAAATGTAATATAGGAGAAATATGTAAATACTGCTATGTAAAGAAATTGTCAGTTTTTTGCAGCTCTTCTTTGATATTTGAGGACAGAAGAAGGACTGCTTTTGTTTGAATGTGCTGGCTGAATATCAAAGCCCCATATACGTGTGTGTGAAAGGGCATCTTCAGAATTACTGAACATGAAGAGTTAACTAGAAACTAAAAAAAGTAGAAAATTGGATCTTTTTTATATTCAATCTCATCAGTTTTTATAGAATAAGTTAAGACTGATTTTTACATTATTTTCAGGAAAAGATCCACGAAAAGGAACTAAATATTTCTGTAGATAATATCGGTATGGTACGTATAAATTTCTGAATTTCAGTATAGACATTTTTGTAAATTTTCTTCTTTGTATTATTTTGAATATATACATTTGGAACAGTGAATTTTCTGGATTATGACATAATATTGCGCTTATTCCTATTACTTTTATTTTTCCATTTACTACAGGTATTTAAGTACAGCTGCTTCTTAATTCAAATCAGACATATTTTTCTGCACGCACTTACCCCTCTTTGATTTATGATTTGACATGGTCCAACTGGGTTATGTGAAAGAAACAAAATTTCACCTTTGCCTCCATCCCGCTTCAAGGAATGTTGGCTGCTAGCCTCTTTCTCTCTGGATTTTTCTGTGACTAAATAGGTACAGAGAGTGAATGGCTAGAGACTTGCTTCACTGTCTCCTTGCTTGCTGGTCTGTGTAACTGGTGGATATTGAAAAATGAGAAGTATTTGTACTTCTCAAGGTGACACAAACTCATTTTCCCTCAACTTTTCATCACTGTAAAGGAAAGGGAAGCATGGTATATGGGATAGATGACCATTTGATGTCCTAGGCATCGTTATTTAGTATTATTTTACTTAGACCATCTTTTCCTAGAAACCTTGAAAATTCACAACCCCACACTGAGTGGATTCCTGCTTCTCTCCTTCCTCACTCAGTGAAGTACAAAGTTACAAGAGATTCCTCCTGCCTCCCTTCTCTACAACCCCCCAAATTCCCCTCCATTTCCTAGTGACAATATTTGCATAAATGTGGTCTTAACATAGAGGGGCTTTATTGTATCATAAGCAGCTGCTCAGCTACTGCCTGTGAAGGAATAAGTTGATACTTCCTCACAAAATAGTAACAAAATGAACGTAAAATTACCATGTTCTTTTGTATATGATGAAGACGGATTATCATCTGTCTACTGTTTTTATATGTCTATTTAATGTAGATAAGTGTAATTTTAATCAGGTTAAGTTATGTGATTCAAATTTTATATTCCAGTAGGACCACGAACATCTTTTTTTAATGTCATAATTTCAAAGATATTGCCATGTGTGGAAGGAAGGCTAAAATTATTCTGTTTTGCTTCAAATAGTCTGGTGCATGCAATGATGGTGTACTCAATTAAGAAAATTGATAAAACTTGTGATTGGCACATAAAAGATGCTGGGTAGTTTTGGGTAAATAGTTCACTTCAATCTACCATACACTAGGGAGTAATTTGCATTCTTAGTGGCTCAACTTACTCAGTGCTTAACAGAACATATTTTTCTTATTGGTCTCCATGTGGCTGTAGTTCATCTGCTTCCCTATTCCACCAGGTTTAACTGCATGTATTTGTTCAGTTTGTCTAGAGTTCAGATACTCTCTTGCTATTGAAGAAAATGCTTTAGTCTTCACACAACTTCAGGATGTACAAATAGGTCTTGGATGACACTCAAACTGCTATTAGTTGCTTTTTGAGCATTATTTCTTGTGCAGTGACTGTCAAGTATCAAATCCTTGTTTGTGAATTAGTGTCTATTTCTTCTGAACTTCCATTTTTTATTAGTCATCCAAATGCTCTTTCATGATGTTTTAACAGCACGGAGAAGTGTGTTCATGGTACGATCTTAAATTTAGTTTCAGCTCTTTCACGATACTTTAATACTTGTCTTTGAAGGTCTTAAGGTCTCAGTTTGTATCATAATTGAATATATACTGTATTTACACTATATTAATTCATTTTCCTAAGGTGGTGAAAACTTCAGATGTACTCCTTTCTGATTTCCGTGAAACTCTCTTACTGGTTTTATTGCCCAGTTGGAAAAATATTTATTTAGTAAACTGTGTATGATATATTTTGCAAATCATTTATTCAGAATTTCTGGAATTTTGGATGCCAGTGTTTTTATTGCCATCTCCTAATGACAGGTGCACAGTGCACATATCAAAGTTACAAAGGCTAAGGCTCAGAAATAATTTCCTGATAACATTTCTGTAAAGCACTATAAAATTTCAACTTGATCATTGTTCTGCTGCTGTTCAGCATTGCACATTCATGTTCATGTTTTTTTAATATGTTTCCTAATGTCTTTTTTATATGGTGTCTGAACAACTACTAGCTGTTACTTATTTTGATTGTGTATAAATTTCATGAAGTAATTGTGATCTTGAGATCCTGTTACTCTTTGGTGTAAACATTTTTTCAAGTGGAAAAGTGACTGGCATGAGTTCCGTGAGGTGGCTCTCTTTTAATAATTATACTCCATGGGCTTTTTTGCTCTTCACTGTTCATACATAGGTGGGTGAAATTTACGTCACCTTTCTTTTAGTCTTAGTCTTTAAAACCATATGTGTAGGGTATCATTATGGTCCACATACGTTCTGGGCACCTTCAACTTCATCTCACAGAATCACAGAATCACAGAATGGTAGGGGTTGGAAGGGACCTCTGTGGGTCATCTAGTCCAACCCTCCTGCCGAAGCAGGGTCACCTACAGCAGGCTGCACAGGACCTTGTCCAGGCGGGTCTTGAATATCTCCAGAGAAGGAGATTCCACAACCTCCCTGGGCAACCTGTCCCGGTGCTCCGTCACCCTCAGAGGGAAGAAGTTCTTCCTCATGTTCAGATGGAACTTCCTGTGCCTCAGTTTGTGCCCATTGCCCCTTGTCCTGTCACTGGGCACCACTGTAAAGAGCTTGGCCCCATCCTCCTGACACCCACCCTTCAGATATTTATAAGCATTTATTAGGTCCCCTCTCAGCCTTCTGTTCTTCAGGCTGAACAAGCCCAGCTCCCTCAGCCTATCCTCGTAGGAGAGATGTTCCAGTCCCCTCATCATCCTTGTAGCCCTCCGCTGGACTCTGTCCATTAGCTCTTCATCTTTCTTGAACTGGGGAGCCCAGAACTGGACAGAGTACTCTAGATGAGGCCTCACCAGGGCAGTGTAGAGGGGAAGGAGAACCTCCCTCATCCTGCTGGCCACACGGTTCTTGATGCACCCCAGGATCCTGTTGGTACAGCTACTTATTTTAGGATGGTAGAAGCCATTCTCCAGAGATTTCTGTCCCTCTACATTGCAGGACATTCTTCCTTAAATCATTGTCAGAGAACAAACTATGTTTCTGATCTTGCAGTGTCGAGTGGCCTCAGATCTCACCCCATACTGCGATATGGTATTACGGGCCTGTTGTAAAATTTTCCAGTCATGTGGTTCCCATTTGCCCTGACCATTAACCTGTACCACAGGACAGGCTAAAGCCTGGGCACTTCCTATGTCGGCAGCGGCACCCCACTGTCCCTCCAGGATAGCGTCCCTCATGACACCGCCCCAGCGGCCAGGTCTGACCGAAGCTGGAGGCCCGATTAAACATTCTGGAGAGGAAACCTCATGTTCTCGCTTGGGGGAGCTAGCGGTGGTTGACATATGCTGTAACTGTAAGTTCATTTCCTGGAGACTCTGCACAACTGATTGTAAAAGATCACATGCCTTATTTTCCTGCAGTTCGTATCGCTCCCCACTAGGGGGAGTCGAGAGCGAAGACGCTCGCTGTGGGGTGCCGACGGGGGATAGAGAGGAGGGGCCGATGGTGCAGGCCGTGCCTCTTCCCCTGCTCCCTCTGTGGGCGGTACTAGCCACTCCTTCCCTCTCCCTGGGGGTTGCAGCACTTCCGGATGAGGCTCATACCTCTTATTAGCCTCTCTAGGGGCAACTTCCAGCAAGGCTCCCACCCCTTTAACAGCATCCGAGTTACACTCCGCACTCGCCCGGATCTCGGCAACCAACTTACAGGTAGTCCCAGCCATCCCTTTTACTGCGGGTAGATTAGAAACCCGTACTAATTTCCCCGGCTTAGGAGCCTTATCCTTCCCGGATTCAGGAGTTAGTACCTGTGCCGCCGCACATGCTGTCCCTCGTTGCGCCTCTACAGCCTTTAAAGTCCCTAATACTGATCGCCAGAGCCCCCGGACAGCCTTTATTTCCCTCTCCTCCTTTTCCTCTCCCACTATTGTCTTTTCCCACATTGTCTCTCCCAGCTTTTGCCATTCCAAGACAGAACACAATAGTCGGGTATCCACAAAGTGACCCCATCGCTGCCCCAACTTAATCAACTCCACGAGTTGCCCCGCCGTTGCGTCTATTCCTCTCTTAGAGAGAATACCGACGAGCAGCGCCACCGCAGCCTCGACCTCCATGCTTGCGGCCCCGGCCTCCCCCTAAACTGTGTCTGCTCCAGGCAGCACCGGCGGGCCTGTTTTTCTCTGGGAGGCAGCCGTACGTGTCTGCCCTGCGACTATGCACCCGGGCAGCACGTCTCCCGTGTCGTCTTCACCCACTCCCCCGCCTCTCGCTGCTTACGGCTGTCTCGGAGATTTCTGCGGGGAACAACCCCCTGCAGCAGGGAAGTCAACCATCCTCTGCTACCATTTGTTGGAGTGGGGGACGGATCGGCAGTAACGATGTCAACTCAATATAAGCATAAATCGTCCTCCTCTATTAATCAGCAAAACAAGGTTTATATACCAAAGCAACTACAGACTCTGATTGGCTAGTTACCCTTAACCATATATGGGCACAACTGCTGCGATTGGAGCAGAGCGTCATCTCGACACGGAAGCGACGATAGGGCAGGAAGCGGCGAGGAGGCAGGGAGCGGCAGTGCGGCAGTCCCCCTGAGCCAGCGCCCCGCGCCCCCGGCTCTGCCCTCTCTGCAGCGCTCCACTTCCATTGCCCCCAGGTCCATCTCCGGCACAAAGCTTGGGTTTCTCAACAGCACCAAACTAGGTCCCCTCTCGTCCAGCCAGGGCTCCACAGACTTGGACCATCTTTTACAAACTTTGGACTGGAAATGATCCTACATTATGACTTATGCTGTAAATTTTTTCCACATTAAAAGTTCTAGAGACATCATAGTTCATAAATACTGCTGTGTATGTTGCTTCATATTTGCATTTCAGCTAGAATTACCTTTTTCAATCATACATTAAAAAATGAAATCGAGCCTTTTTGAGTCTACTTCAGGTAGTTTTTAGGCTTGTGACTCAAAGAGGGAAATCATCTTGACTTTATCTGCTAGATTATTACATGGAAAAGTATAAACCCCTCCCCAAAATAAAACCCACCCTCCGTAAACACAGGTTTGGATCTTTTTTGTATAAATGGATTCGCCTTACTATCACAGTGTTATTTCTGTGATTTAAACATACACTGGAGTGAATTTTTGGGAAATTTATAAAAATGGAATAAATGTTTTGGTTTGGCCTGGATAAATACCAGGTGCCCACAAAAACCACTCTATCACTCCCCCTCCTCAACTGGACATGGGAGAGAAAATATGATGAAAGGCTCCAGGGTCGAGACAAGGGATCACTCTCCAATTATGGTCACAGACAAAGCAGACTGAACTTGGGAAGAAAAGGGAGTTTAATTCGTCACCAATCAAATCAGAGTAGGATAGTGAGAAATAAAACTAGATCTTAAAACAACTTCTCCCCACCCCTTCCTTTTTCCCGGGCTCAAGTTCAATCCCATTTCTCTACCTTCTCCCCACCCCGAGAGGCGCAGGGGGACAGGGAATGGGGGTTATGGTCAGTTCATCACACATTGTCTCTGCCACTCCTTCTTCCTCAGGGGGAGGACTCTTCACACTCTGCCCCTGCTCCAGAGTGAGGTCCCTCTCACAGGAGACAGTTTCTCCACAAACTTCTCCATCGTGAGTCCTTCCCATGGACTGCAGCTCTTCATGAACTGCTACAGCATGGGTCCTTCCCATGGGCTGCAGCTCTTCACGACAAGCCCCAGCATGGATCCCTTTCATGAGGTGCAGTCCTTCAGGAACAGGCTTCTCCAGTGTGGGTCCCGCATGGGGTCACGAGCCTTGCCAGCAAACCTGCTCTGGTGTGGGCTCCTCTCTCCATGGGTCCGCAGGTCCTAGCAGGAGCCTGCTCCAGTGCAGGGCTCCCCACAGGGTCACAGCCTCCTTCAAGCATCCACCTGCTCTGGCATGGGGTCCCTTCCATGGGCTACAGGTGGATCTCTGCTCCACCGTGGGCCTCCACAGACTGCAGGGGAACAACCTGCCTCACCATGGTCTTCATCACGAGCTGTAAGGGAAGACTCTCTGCTCTGACATTTTGGGCACCTCCTCCCCCCTCCTTCTTCACTGACCTTGATGTCTGCAGAGTTGTTTCTCTCACATTGTCTCACTCCTCTCTCTACCCTGCTGTTTCTCCTGCTGAGTTTTTTCTTCCTTTTCTTAAATATTTTATCACAGAGTTGCTACCACCGTCGCTGATTGGCTTGGCCTTGGCCAGTGGCGGGTCCATCTTAGAGCCAGCTGACACTGGTTTTTATCAGACATGCTGGCAGCTTCTCGCAGCTTCTCACAGAAGCCACCCCTCTAGCCCCCCCGCTACGAAAACCTTGCCACGCAAACCCATAACATGTCATGATGTATAACTCTATATACTTAGTTAGCTTAATGATTTTACAATCACTAATGAGTTCTCCATGAGAGGTAACTCGAGATTTTTGTACTCTAAACAACTTGTTGACTGCACTCATTTACATGTCCACAATACTTTTTCATTGCAGTGACACCAATGATGTTGACACCTGAAGTGGTCTGTCTTCCACAGAGAAGGAATAGGAAGAAAGAGAATATGAGGAAAAATGGAGAATTCCTTCTTTTCACACTAGTAGTAGTAAAATAATAACTTTACTCACAGATGGTCCTTGTCTGTTCCCATGATGATCCAGATAAGGCAAGGAGCCCCTTTGGGAAAAAGCTCTCGAGGGCGCCCAAGGGGATTCTGTTCTTACCGGGTCCCGCAGCCGAACAGAATAGGTCCCATCTGTGGTGCCAAATGATTCAAAGATCTGGTAATAACCTAATAGTATAACGTATACTGTTAAGAAGGTATCCTTTATTACAGCGCTGGGCACACAGGGGATCTCTCCTCCAAATGTGCGTGCCAAACACCCTTTTCATTCCAGGTTAAATACAATCACAATATACATATTCATTATATATCTGAGAAATGCTTTGCATATTCATGGGTTTTCTGGGACCTAATTATCATACGTTAATGTCTTTTGCGTATGTCTGTTGGCACCTCTAAGTGGTCATCACGGGTCTTCAGATGAAGGCTTGTACTTTTCATCATAGTGTCTGCTGGTTGACCTTTGTTTCTGTGCAAACTCAGTTCTAAGATCACATATACCATGTCATTCAAAGTTGTTTTACTCTGGTCTTTTTGCCCTCTTGGTGCCTCTCTGTCTCGGTAGTTTGGTGCACCCACTCTCCCAAAGCCAAGCTGTCTGTAGTGGTATTATTTGGGAGTCTCTTATCCTACAGCTATTCCAATTATCCACTGAGAACCAAGATTTGCTTTGGTTTTTATTATACTGTAGCTCCATCAGGTCACAACAAGCCCATACAACACTACAGGTCTGGGGAAAGGTGGCCTGAAGGCCAGCAGAAAAAGACTTCGGGTTGCTGGTCAACAGCCAGGTTAATATGAGCTAGCAGTGTGCCCAGGTGACAAAGAAGGCCAACGGCATCCTGGCTTGTATCAGGAATAGTGTGGCCAGCAGGAGCAGGGAGGTGATCATGCCCCTGTACTCGGCACTGGTGAGGCCGCACCTGGAGTACTGTGTTCAGTTTGGGGCCCCTGAGTACAATGAGGACATTGAGGTGCTGGAGCACGTCCAAAGAAGATCAACAAGGCTGGTGAGGGATCTAGAGAACAAGTCCTATGAGGAGCAGCTGAGGGAACTGGGACTGTTTGATCTAGATAAAAGGAGGCTGAAGGGAGAGCTTGTTGCTCTCTACATCTACCTAAAAGGAGGCTGTAGTGAGGTCAGTTGGTCTCTTTTCCCAGGTAGTAAGTGATAGGACAAGAGGAAATGGCCTCAAGTTGCATCAGGAGAGGTTTAGATTGGATTATAGGAATAATTTCTTCACCGAAACCATTCTCAAGCACTGGAACAGGCTGCCCAGGGAAGTGCTGGAGTCACCATCCATGGAGGTATTTGAAAGACATGTCAATTGCCTGGGGACAAGGTTTAGTGGTGGACTTGGCAGTGTTAGGTTAACAGTTGGGCTTGATCTTAGAGTTCTTCTCAAACCTAAATCATTCTATGATTCTGTGATTCTTTAATGAAGGCTTCTGAAGAGTTTGTGTGATATCGTCTGCAAATGTTGCTGAAGTTATATCTGTAGGCCTATGAGAATGTGAAATATTGTTTGTCAATTTAAGCTCTTCAAATTCCTCAAAACCCACAAAACCGAAACAAACAAAAACACCCCAAAAAACCAAGCTCACAAAGCAACAACAAAAAACAGTCTTGGAGTTTATTCCATCTAATCTAGTTTTGAAAAACACGTATTGATAATACATTATTTTAACATTATAATGAATGTGTATAGCAAAATAGAACTCCAGTATTCATGAAAAAATAAATGCAGCAGTGTAAACTTGATGTCTCAGAGAAAATTAGGAAACCTTTCACTCCTAGGTAATTTTTTGAAGTGTGACTGAAGGGATTTTGTGTTAGGTTGGGTGGCAGTCTGTTTGGTGTCTAGAAAAAATTACTGGCATGCAGATTACAGCAGTGTAGTTGACAGATGATGTGAATTAGTGGATTCACTCCTGAAGTGAATTCATGAAGGATTTTTGCAAGAATATTTTTATATCAGTAACTTCTATATATAATTCTCGTATAAAATGTTATAAGATGTCGCACTCCAGAACTCAAAGTGGTAACTTACAGAAGCACCATCTTTTCTTTAAAAAAAATAAGTAGACCACTGCTACATGCATGAAATCAAGATATCCACCCAATTAAAGTGAATATTATCACATAGTTTCCTAGAGCATAATTCATGATGTGTATTTGTTAAAGATGTATTAATCTTGATTTAATTGCAATCAGTAGCTAATTATACTTAGATCAGGAAGAACTGGAAGAGTGGTTCACAAAGAAGATCAGATGAATTAAATATGTGTTGGTTAATCAGATGTCCACACCTATATTAGACTAAATCCCAAGTAAAGTAGATAGTTATTTAAGATTAAGAGAAGATGTCCTCCTAGTTAAAATATTTCAAATTTAAAAGGCTATTCAGTCTAAGTAACAAATCATTCTTCTGGGCCGAGGAATTAACTATGAGAAGCAGTGACATGAAAATATCTTACGTATTTAAAATTAGAAGCCATAACATTTGTAAAAGCAGTCCTGTCCTGGGATGAAGGTGACCAGTGTGATGCTGTAGGTGATCAATGCAATGCTGTGGGTCACAAGAGTGATACTTTATGAATGCTGTATTTCTGTCACATTGGTTTTGGAAAGAGATCCTGAACGTTTTGGCGTGGGAAATAGATGAAAGTAAAAACCTTTTTAATCCTGAGCTCCAGCTTAGTATATTTCCTCACACGGCACATACTATATGTGCAATGTATTCTCACATACAAAAGCAGAATCATTACAGTAGGATACAGTATAGGGAGGAGATGTATAGAAGCCAACTCTACAGTTAGCTAGTTAGTAATGGAGGCTTTTTAGGCACACAAACAGTATTGTTCTAACTAATGTTTGCTGTGTTAGTAGCTAGGATCCAGAGAAGTCTTGACCTCGTCATATATCTTAGTGATACAAAAACATTACACAGAATCACAGAATCACAGAATGGTAGGGGTTGGAAGGGATCTCTATAGGTCATCTAATCCAACCCCTCTGCCGAAGCAGGGTCACCTACAGCAGGCTGCAAAGGACCTTGTCCAGGCAGGTCTTGAATATCTCCAGAGAAGGAGACTCCACAACCTCCCTGGGCAGCCTGTTCCAGTGCTCCATCACCCTCAGAGTGAAGAGTGAAATCATTGCACCTCCACAGCAGAGAGTTGAAATAGATAAGCTAGATAACATAGGCAAAGAGAAGTAATACACTCAACAAACAGTAAATCTCTGTTATTTCATTGCTCTTAAAAAATCATTGTTACAGCTGTGTTCCACCTATAATGATAGAGTAGACCAGAAGTTTTCCAACATCCAGTAATCTGGGCTGCAAGATGGGGTCTGCAAAAGTTTTATTTAATGCCTCCTATTTAGCTTCAATGACACCAAGTATGTTCCGGACAAAATTCCAGGACTCTGATTCTTGCAAAACAGACCTGTGTTCCATTAGCTAAATAAGTAGAAAGGATGAAGAAAACTTTGAAAAGCAAGTATCCTTTAGAAATAAACTAAAGTGAAGCCTCATGTGCACAAACAAGAAATCAATCCATGTAAAATAGGTCAAAAGAATTTAAATGCACATTGTCATACTGTATAACTGAAAACATATATTGTTTCAGGATATATTAATTTTATGTTGTTGTAACTACTAGCTCTTTATAGCTAGATTAGAGAGGACTCCTTTATAAATAGCTTATTTGTATTTAATATGCACTGATTAATCATGTAGCTGTACCTATTTTTAGAAGAATTAGAAGTCTCACAAAGAAGTTTATTATCTGGCATAAAAAGAGAATACAAACTTGTGATTTGCTAGAGGAGAGGAGGGGGTTATATGTTAAACTAGATTTGTTCTGAAGATTTACTTTACAGAGATTATAGATGATGCTTGTCATGACTGGTTTTGACTGAATCATGAATGATGGTAACTATTCTATGTGAGATATGATTTGTAGTATCTGATAGAATTACTGCATTTTAATTTGCATTCTGCATTTGTTCTATAGGTTGTGAGCAGCTCACCAAGGAGGAATTCAGGTACTTGCATGCTATTATACCTTTAATTTGTCCAACCAGAGCTTCACAACAGAAAGCAGAACTAGACAGAACCTGTATCATGTCAGTGCCACGGCTATCACCATGAAAAGGGAAAGCAGACATCTTGAAAACTTGTAGTAATTTATAGATTCGCCCCAGATTACAGTGCTTTAATTCCTTACAAATAATGAAGGATGTGGGGCTGTTTTGCCTCTTCCTGCATTGACTGTTGTTGACCAGTTGAAAGTATAATTGAACTGTCACTGGCTTCTTTCTGAAATCTTGGATGCTTTTCCTGCCACATAGGCAGTTCTTCATTCCAGACCACCTCCTCTTCCAGTAACACTGCAAATATCCATCTTTCCATCTTTTGTCATGTATGAACTGCAATACGGTCTTAAAAATATTTACAGGTCAGTTCTGATAATTCTTGTTACTACAGTTTGGCTGTTTTGATGTGCAACAATGAAAACAAGATGGAAAAAAGACTAAAGACTTTCTGGAAAAATGGTGTTTCTGGCAAAATATTTAGTGACAGAGATACAGTAGCATCTTCTCCAGAATGTGATAACATTATCTAGACACAGCATTTAATATTTAAATTTAATTATTATACCTTGTAACTGAGTGTAATTACAAGGTAACACTCAGCAATTACAATTCAATTACTCTTTTGTTGTGGTTTATACCAGTGATTATGGTGTATTAATTTAGCCAGAGAGTTAACTATATAAGCCAGAATATTTTAAAATTAAGTTGGGGTGGTTTATGATCCTCAAATTTGAAAAAGCAAGTAGGAAAATATGAACCCAGACAATAAGAATAAGTTAGTCTCCAGCTTATGTAACTGACCTGAGATTTGACTAATAAATCTTAATTACTTACCATAAATTCGGTGGCAGGGTTTTTGCACTACTACTATGGTGTATTTAGAAAGCCTCCGCACTGTATTGTCACGTAGGTAGTGATTAGAATGAGTAGATTGCTAGATTTGAGCATATAATTTTTTTTAAAGATACAGGATAACTAACTGTGTAGAAAAACATATGTTTCTTGCAGTTTTTTGTTACAGAAAACAGCTACTGGTAGGATTCAAAACATTAAAGGAAAATTTTTGGTTTTTCAGTATGTGGTGTACTATCATTTTCAAGAAAAGTGAGGCCTCTTCTAGAGTTGTCACCTGCCCACACTGCTGAATAATATAGATTAACCAGCTTTTCTTAATTTTCTTTCATAGATTAGTCAGAATTTGTCATAGAGCATCCCTCCTCTGCAGTCTGCAAACCACCAACTGAAAAACAGTAGAACACAGGATTGGAAATCATTAGTATTGATTCACAGTCCTAATCTATTGTCTGTGATATCACTTAATCTGTTTGCCTTACAATTCTTGACCTTTTAGATATATATCTGTAATGCTGCCTCCTTTCTTCCATGCAGGGGATTTTATCAGATCAGATTTGTAAAGCTTTTGAATGTAAAAAAGGTTCTTTAAACAGTTACGATTGTACATGGCTGATATTTGTACTAATCCCTACTCTCTGCTGAGTGGCAAGCACCGTTAAACAAAAAAAAGACTACTTTTCATTCTTGAGGAAGTTAAATTTACTGTTACTGGTGATACCAAGGAACTTAAACATGCTAAATGATGGCAGTGCTTTGAAGGTGTTCATTTACTGAGGAGGTAGGTACTGATTTTGTTAAAATCTCTCTGAGGTATGTGGTAAATTGACATCAGATATCTGCGAAAATTTGCATCTGTGGAATATGTAGTCTGCCTGACGGCACGGTAAGGAAGATATTATTTGCAAGGACGGTTGTCTTCCAACATTAAACAACACTTCTTCCATGCAGAGGAGCAATGCATCCCCCTGAGAAAGAAATTTAGCAAAGGAGGCAGGAGACCTGCATGGTTAAACAAGGAGCTTCTAGCGGAGATCAGGCAGAAGAGAAAGGTCCATGGAATGTGGAAAGAGAGACAGGCCACTTGGGAAGAGTACAGGAACGTGGTGAGAGCATGCAGGGATGCAACGAGGAAGTCCAAGGCTCACCTGGAATTGAAGCTGGCAAGCGATGTCAAAAACAACAAGAAGGGCTTCTTCAAGTGCATCAGCAGCAAAAGGAAGGCTAGGGACAATGTGGGGCCGCTGCTGAATGAGGCGGGTGTCCTGGTGACGGAGGATGCGGAGAAGGCAGAGCTACTGAATGCCTTCTTTGCTTCAGTCTTCAGTGCTAAGACTGGCCCTCAGGAATCCCAGGCACGGGAGGTAAGAGAAGAAGCCTACAAAGAGGACGACTTTCCCTTGGTCGAGGAGGACTGTGTGAGGGATCGCTTAAGTGATCTGGATGTCCACAAATCCATGGGCCCCAATGGAATGTACCCACGAGTGCTGAGGGAGCTGGCGGGTGTCATTGCTGAGCCACTCTCCATCATCTTTGAGAGGTCCTGGAGGACAGGAGAGGTGCCTGAGGACTGGAGAAAGGCCAATGTCACTCCAATCTTCAAAAAGGGCAAGAAGACGGACCCAGGGAACTACAGGCCGGTCAGCCTCACCTCCATCCCGGGAAAGGTGATGGAGCAGCTTATCCTGGAGGCCATCATCAAGCAAGTGGAAGAAAAGAAGGTTATCAGGAGTAGTCAGCATGGATTCACCAAGGGGAAATCATGCCTGACCAATCTGATAGCTTTCTACGATGGCATGACTGGCTGGGTAGACAAAGGGAGAGCCGTGGATGTTGTCTACCTTGACGTCAGCAAGGCTTTCGACACAGTCTCCCATAATATCCTCCTAGGGAAGCTGAGGAAGTGTGGGCTGGATGAGTGGTCGGTGAAGTGGATTGAGAACTGGCTGAATGGCAGAACTCAGAGGGTTGTCGTCAGCGGCGCTGAGTCTAGTTGGAGGCTGGTAACTAGTGGTGTCCCTCAGGGGTCAGTACTGGGCCCAGCCTTGTTTAACTTCTTCATCAACGACCTGGATGAAGAGTTAGAATGTTCCTTCAGCAAGTTTGCTGACGACACCAAACTTGGAGGTGTGGTAGATACACCAGAAGGCTGTGCTGCCATTCAGCATGACCTGGATAGGCTGGAAAGCTGGGCAGAGAGGAACCTGATGAGGTTCAACAAAGCCAAATGCAGGGTCCTGCACCTGGGGAGGAATAATCCCATGAACCAGTACAGGCTTGGGGTAGACCTGCTGGAGAGCAGCTCTATGCAGAGGGACCTGGGTGTCCTGGTGGACGACAGGTTAACCATGAGCCAGCAGTGTGCCCTGGCTGCCAAGAAAGCCAATGGCATCCTGGGGTGCATCAAGAAGAGTGTGGCCAGCAGGACAAGGGAGGGTCTCCTTCCCCTCTACACTGCCCTGGTGAGGCCTCATCTAGAGTACTGTGTCCAGTTCTGGGCTCCCCAGTTCAAGAAAGATGAAGAGCTACTGGACAGAGTCCAGCGGAGGGCTACAAGGATGGTGAGGGGACTGGAGCATCTCCCCTACGAGGAGAGGTTGAGGGAGCTGGGCTTGTTCAGCCTGAAGAAGAGAAGGCTGCGAGGGGACCTTATAAATGCCTACAAATATCTTAAGGGTGGGTGTCAGGAGGATGGGGACAAGCTCTTTTCAGTGGTGCCCAGTGACATGACAAGGGGCAATGGGCACAAACTGAGGCACAGGAAGTTCCATCTGAACATGAGGAAGAACTTCTTCCCTCTGAGGGTGACGGAGCACTGGAACAGGCTGCACCGGGAGGTTGTGGAGTCTCCTTCTCTGGAGATATTCAAGACCCGCCTGGACAAGGTCCCCTGCAGCCTGCTGTAGGTGATCCTGCTTCGGCAGGGGGGTTGGACTAGATGACCCACAGAGGTCGCTTCCAACCCCTACTATTCTGTGATTCTGTGATTCTGTGATTACTTGCAGGTTGACATGTGCATACTGATCATTGCTGTGGTCTCTGAGGACACAGAGAAACAAGTCCTGTTTTATTATTAAAATTAGGCTATAACATTTCTGTACGATTTATAACAAGTATACAACTGGTTTTCATGGTTTGTACTAAAATGAAATACTGCTATTAAAAGCTAGCAGGTAGCTTTAATAACATGCACTAAACCATGTAAATATAAATGGATACCCCAGGGTATGATCTCTAAATCATTTCATTGGAGATTCCTAATAATGAAGCAACTAATTTGAGATGGGAAAAGATATTACTTGCCTTCCATAGCTGACAAGTTACATTCCAGTTCACTCCTCCCTCAATTTTGGCAAAGATGAGTTTTTACTCACAGCAATGTGTGTCAGACTTACCATCTGTTAGAGTCCTAGCGCGGCCTGAAGAGACGTTTCACAAACACACCTATCTAAGCAGTTTAACTAGAACAGATATGCCATGCGCTGTTAAAACTGTATTCAAACCTGTTTGCATTTCATGTTGTGATTTCCAAAGTAACAGTGACTTTAGGAAGGAAAAAAACCCAACAAAGCCACCAACAGATCCAGCCCCCACTAATTAGTGCAGTTGCAGCACATACCACATCTCTCAGTAAAGGCAAAAAGAACATGGGGGAGAATTTAATGATATAATTTTAGTGGTAATGAGACCATTGTTATTTCAAAGCTTACAACATGATAACATATAAATCCAGAGACTAAATCCTACAAATAAGATATGATAATTGAGTACAAAATGAGGGTGTGAAGAATTAATGATAATCTTCTGGGCAAATACAAGCACCATGTGGAGCTGTGCATTATGTAGTTAAAGCTGCTATGCTGAAACAACTTGTTGTGTCTGTGATGTAGTAATGAGTTCAAGTATCACCCAGCTGGGCTGGAAGTAGGCATGCACATGACCTGAGTCAACCTTTTCTATATCAGAACTGAGAGTGACTTTGGCAGGCGAGCTGACTGTAATTGGCTGCACTCAGCAACTTAGCAGATGTGCTCAGCACTCACAAGGATCAGTCTGTTTTGTCTTCATGCAGCAAAACACCGTGGAAAGCCACTGGAGGTTTTGCTTGACTAAGGTTTCCAAATTGGCCACTGGGCCTGTTTTGACTTCTAAGAAATCTGTCATTCTCCCATGTATCTTTCTTCAACAAAAAACGTAGGCTGGGTAGTATTTTGTGTGCCGAACTGGAAATATCCTGAGAGCAAAATGTGGTGTGTGTTGGATTGGATAGGTTCACTTCTGCATTTGTATATGTTTAAGAATGATGTAGAACAATTAAGAAGATGCTAGGTGATATGGGAGTGGGGAGTTATTTTTCACATAAAGGGCTGATGATAATATGCTACCTAAGAAATTTATTTTCCAGGGAAATCTGTTTTAATTCTGTCACCTCACAGGCCTGGTCCAGCCTTCGTAGTGGTGGTTATGGAAAGCTAGAGTTTGCACCTGAACAATATTTTGGTAATTTTATTTCATGTGGTCTTAACAGATGTGTTTCTGTGTAGTAACAGAACCTTACAGTTCTTTGCAAAATTATTATGTTGTTTAAAACTAATTGGTAGAAAGGAGATGGCTCCAAATAGTACATTTCCATAAGCAATATACATTATAGTGAGTAATGTATAAGGTGTTAAGATCTGAAGTCTCCGAAACCTTGTTTTCATTTAGGAACCCATGATTGCTTCCCCACCAAGCAGTATACTGGAGTGTTTTTCCTTTTTTCTGCCTGAACTAAGGCTATGAACAAAAGGTAATTGAAAGTGCACTTCTGGATGGCCTTTGAATGCTCTGAGATCAAGAGATACAGCCTGTATCTAGCTACAACTAGAAGAAAAAGGAACGTTCTCAGTGATGTTTGGTAATATTATAAAATTATGTTCAACAGTTTACTTAATTAGTAGTAACAGTGAGAGAAATAAGTGCCATTAAGAATCAGACTGTAATCTGTATTTATACAAATTCACAAAGTGTGAGTATAGCACAAGACATTTCCTGGATAGCTTTGCTAAATGCCAGCGTGAATAGCAGGGACTCCACTCACAATGCCTAATACGCTGACCAGATTTCCTGTTACAGGTAAGGAAGAGGCGAGGCTTTGGCTCTTGTCTTTTACTGCTGGCTTAGTTCCACGGCACCAGGCTCTGTACTAGTGCAAATCTAACCTGGATTACTGAGTACAGAAAGATCATCTTCTAGAAGTATCAGACCTGGATCTGTGAAGTTCGTTTTGCTCCCAGTGCTTTCCTGGAGACTGTGTTTTCTCTGCTTTCTGTCTTTTGAGGACAGAACTGTTTTTTAGTCTTTTGGATAACTTTTTAATACAGAATTTGATGAAGTGTTTGTTGTGTTTTAATCCCACCCAGCAAATGAGCACCACACAGCCACTGTCTCTGTCCTCCCACCCCAGTAGGATGGGAGAGAGAATCAGAAAAGTAAAAGTGAGAAAACTCTTGGATTGCGAGAACAGTGTAATAATTGAAATAAAATAAAATAATAATAATAAAAATTTGCAGTGAAGAAGAAAATAACAAAAAGAGAGAGAAATAAAATCCAAGAAAAACAAGCAATGCAAATGAAAAACAATTGCTCACCACCACCGACCGATGACCAGCTTGTCCCCAAGCAGCAGCCGCTGCCTGCTGCCCAGCTCCCTCCAGTTTATACAATGAGCATGTTGTCATATGGTAAGGAATATCCCTTTGGCTGTTTTGGGTCAGCTGTCTTGGCTGTGCCCCCTGCCCCAGCTTCTTGTGCACCTCCAGCCTTCTCGCTAGCAGGGAACGAGAACTTGGGCAGTCCTTGACTTAGTGTAAGAATTGCTTAGCAAGAATTAAAACATCAGTGTGTTATCAACATTGCTTTCATACTAAACCCAAAACACAGCACTATACCAGCTACTAGGAAGAAAATCAACTCTATCCCAGCTGAAACCAGGATAATACTACATGATAGATGATAAATAGCTAAATAACGAAGTTATATCAGACTAAGTAAATTGTTGGACTTTGTGAGAACTTGCTCTTGCCTCGTGTGGGAACTTTGACCTGTCACACAGAGCTAAATGCTTGAAAGTGTTCTTTATTAGAATATGTAAATATTTAAAATCAGTTTTTCTGCAAGGTAGCATTAGCTGAGTGCATTTGATCCATGACTACCTTGCATTGAAGACCAAACTTTCCCTTCCATGAATTTCTGACAATGAGTTTAAAAATGTTTGTGTTCTGAGAGTTTATGTTAGCCTGTTATCAAGTAAGGGATCTTATCACACAGCTATGAAGAGCAGTGAGTACCTTTGCACCCATTAATTTTTTCTCCCTGAAGATGACTTCAAAAATTTATCTGAACTGCCTCTGTTCCTTTCCATTTGTTTAACAGTTAAGTATTTAATTTTATTTTTATTTTCTGTGATTTTATTTTACTCTGCTATTAGTTTAACCAGAGCTGTGGGAAGAAGGCTGTGTTCTTTCCATCTGCTGCCCTGCACCTGATTTCTCAGTCCCTCTCTCATATGGAATTAGCATTTTACTATTACCCCTCAGAGTCTGTAACTGTTAGATGCATCAATGTGTTAGAGTCTTGCAGCTACCTAGCTAAGTGTTAGATAAATCACAACAGATCTCCACAAAGTCCTTTTATGGCTTATTTGAATCCTGGAAATGCCATGGAGGGAGAAACAGAAGACTGTGTCAGGAGACAAAACTTTTTTTGCCAGATCAGTCCAAGAGATTAAGGTGAAACTCATGAAGCAGAAGAATGTCACTGGATTCAGAAGTCTTAATATGGCAGTTTTCAAAACTAAAGTACGACAAGGACTTCTTTAGACCCAGGAAGAAGTCTTACTTCTTTGGAAACTTTGGATCAGCTCCAGCTATTTTTTCCATCTCTATTTATCTACAGAAATGACTTTCTGATATTTTAAACATAAGACACCATTACATTTTTTCTTCAACAATTTGATCTTCAGTAGAGACATATTTCTTTGGAGGCATATATTCTTGCTTAGAAACTAATAAACAGTCTTAAAAATACCTCATAACCCTCAAACCTCTCAGAACTTTTGAGGGCTTTAAGGTTTATACAGATCTAATAATAGCTGGTTTCTGTTATTTTTACAATATATCAGTTCTCAGCCTGATATGTGTTAGAGACACCTCTTTTTCCAGTGTCCTGAACTATACCAGATTCAAGTCCAAAGAAATTAAAAGATGAACTTCAGTTTTGAGGAGGGGAAAAAACCCAGAAAGACCACTTAGGCACATTCCACAACTGTGTTCAGACAACACTTTAGTCTAAAGAGAGAACTTTATTCTGTACAAATGGAGCGTAGAGCAGTATTCTTGTACAGATCCCAGCTAAAATTGACCCCCAGGCCACACAGCATTCCACAACCTCACAGTCAGTGCCAGACCTTGCGAACTCGTTGTGGAGCTGCTAATAAAGATTGTAGCCTGGCAGGCAAAAACATCAAGGGTGCCTAATATTAGACAGCTAAAACTGGATTTAAACTGAGTAGTCTGCTTATGTCCCTCAAGCAAAAGCAACAGTATTTAGTGTGGGTTCCCTTGAGACAGGTATGAGAATATTGATGTTCAATATCATTATTAATAATTTGGGGTGGAAATCCGATAACAAAAGCAACATTTATTGACAAGGTACAGTTGTCTCTAGAGTGTGGAAAACCAAGCAGAGTAAGGAAGAGATTTCAAAAGTATTAATTGCATCTATGTGCAAACTGCAAATAAATGTTACATTCCCTTCCTTCTGCCTACTTTCCTAGTTCTTTTGCCTAATCCAATGCACTTCAAGATCATCCTAAATCAGAGCTTCCTGTTTGGGAGCCCTAATGAGGTCATAGAATCATAGAACAGTTTGGCTTGGAAAGGACCTTTAAAGGTCATCTCCTCCAACTCCCTTGCCATGAGCAGGGACATCTACCACTAGCTGAGGTAGCTCAGAGCCCTGTCCAACCTGGCCTTGAATGATTCCAGGGAGGGAGCATTTACCACCTCTCTGGGTAGCCTGTTGCAGTGTTTCACCACCCTCAGTGTAAAAAATTTCTTCCTTATATCCAGTCTAAATCTAGCCTCCTTTATTTTAAAACCTATCCTATATTTTAAACCCTCCTTTATTTTAAAACCTATTCTAACCTTGTCATCGCAACAGGCCCTGCTAAAAAGCCTGTCCCCATCTTTCTCGTAGGCCCGCTTTAAGTACTGCAAGGCTGCTATAAGGTCTCCCCCGAGCCTTCTCTTCTCCAGGCTGAACAATTCCAGCTTTCTCAGCCTTTCTTCAAAGGAGAGGTGTTCCAGCCCTCTGATCATTTTCGTGGCCCTCCTCTGGACCTGCTCCAACAGGTCCTTGTCTTTCCTGTGCTGAGGGCTCCAGAGGTGGACGCAGGACTCCAGATGGGGTCTCACCAGAATGGACTAGCCAAAACTTTAGGACTCATAGCAGGGCAAAAGAAATGTAAAGCTGCCTGCAGAAAGAGCTGGGAGTTTTACCTCTATGTGGTGGGTTAACATGACAATGGATTAGACCTGAAGATGGGAAATACTGTAAGCTCTCCTGTGACTGGGAAGCCAGGAAGTAAAAACTGCATTGGTAGTATAAAACAGGGTGGTATAACAGCTTTTGCCAATGGCAGAAAACTCCTTCTCACACCCAGGACATGTCTCAGAGCTGACAGCATGTGTGTCAGGTCAGGTATCTCACAGTTCTGTATGTTTCCTTTTTCTTTATTATGGTGTTGCCCAGTGCTTTGAAAAATTCCAGCTATCTATTTATTGAAGAAAACTAAAGTACCTATATAGTAAAGGTTAATAAAATGATAAAGGCCATAGAGAGGCAAAATTGCTTCCCACAGAAGGGAGTGTCAGTTGTTGCAGATGTAGAGATTGTAGCAAACCATAGTAGTCGTTCTTTAACTTATGCATAGCTCGTAAGTAACCTCTACAACACCTTGCTTATTGTGGATGTTCGGGGTTTATGAAAAACAAATAGATAATTTCCTAAAAGAAGGAATCTATGTGAACTCTTATTATGCCAACAATCACGATGCTTTTGGCTCAAAATATCACTGAGCTGCAAATTGGAAAGTATTCATAGGAAATAGCAATGCCTGCTTGTTTTCTTCATTCCCAAACTCTTTCCTAGACATCTTCTACTGACCAATGGTGGAGATGGAGTACAGGGCCAGACAGATCTTTGGCTGGGTTTTGTATGGCTACTCTTTGACATCCGTATTGCATCTCCTAGGCTTAGACTCATTATGCTGTTGGCCAGAGGGTTAGGAGACTTTGGCTGCGTCTACATCAGCGTGAAATTCCACACAGTAGTGGACGATCAGCAGATTGAAGATGAGGCCCCTACACCTGTGGTAAACACTACTAATTTTTCCTTTTTACTAGATTTAAGCTTGTCTTCTGGACTGAATGTCCCCATCATGCATATGATCATGATGTACTTAATTCAGTATTAGGGAATAGGTAGTGGTTTGTGTGATCCTGAAGCAGAGCTTTCAGTTTGAGTTCATGTAGTAGGAACCTAACTTGTACTTACTTAGTCCATCCAGTGTGCTGAGCCAATGCACAGTAAGCCGGGACAACATTGGATTTGTACACTGGTACTCTGAATCAAAATATGAATATAGCTTAGTTCAGCTTTGTCTTGACATTTCTGCAGACAGATTTTTCTTTCCATTTGTACAGCAGTGATGTTGGTAATGGCTGCTGTTTATCAGTGAGTCTCTTCTGATATGTGGGGCTGGTTTGATGCCCCAGCCAAACAAGTCCAGTAATTAGTTAATTAATATTATTAGGCTGCAAGTTGAATAGGCATCCATGCAGAAATAAGGGAATTAGCTGTGCTGGATATTATTATAGACCCGGTTTGTTTCCAACATGCTGAATTCCATCCTTTTGGTTGGTTACACAGAAGAAATACCAATATGACAAAATCCCTGACTGAAAAGTCAAGAACAAATTCAACAGCATGATGATGTGAACTTTTTCTGCTTCTATTTGTGAATTACATCTCTGTCACATAACAGAGACAGCAGTCTGATAACAGTGAGGCAGCCGCCACAGAACAGATCTGCTGAAGCTTGTTTACATTTAGATGGAACAGTGCTGCTGTCCCGAGGCAGGCAGTGTGAGGCAGTGACAGAGGCAGGACCTTCAGGAAGGCACTGGAGTGTAGGAAAAAAGTATGTGATCATGAGTGCTGGGTAGGTAAGGATCAGAGCAAATTCCCTTTGACTTCTGTGCAGGTGGAGGAGGTTGAGATATCCTTCTGGTGTTGCAAAGCAGACTGGTTTGGGAATAGGACTGATAATCAGTGGTTGTGGCACTGGGAGGAAGAATGTGCATGTTGCTGCCTGGAGGGTAAGAGCTGGTCAGTTGTGTCTTGCCTTTGCCAGCAGCTCCTGGTGAGCTTTGGCAGGCATCGAGACCAGTACAAAACTAGTCTATGGGACCTAATCACACTGCAAGTGTTGGCGTCATGCTTATCTGGCTAAAAGGATTGAAGGTTCAAAAAAGTCGCTTGTGACTTCTGTTCTTTGGTCTTTCCCAGATCTCTGTCCTTTTGAACTAAGGTTCTGAGGAGGTTGAAGTATCGAAATAATCAGGTGCAGAGATACTGAGTTTTTTTAAACCTGGAGAGCTCTGCCTGGTATAATTCACTGGATATAATGGGAATACTCTGAGAGTAAAGTATTTTTTATTCCTTCTACACAAAATTGCATAGCAGAAGCAGATGGTTAATAATTTTTATCTTCATCAAACAAAAATAAAGTCATGGTATTTGTTGGCCCTCCATCAACGAGAGAATAGACACCATGGGATTCAAGCCAGAACTAAAGTATTTTCAATTTGAAAAAACAGTGTAACCTATGAGATTAAATGTCAGCCATTAAGATATAGACAAAAATTCCATATTCATAAGGGTTTTTCCTTTTTTTTATTTTTTTAATAAAGAAGCCGTAGTTCATTCTGACTTTTGAGAGAATCACAGCTGATTTGAGAGAGGTATATTTAAGGATTTGTGTGACACGTCATTACTCCTTGAAATCTTTGGCAGTATATTCTCATCTATTGTTTGTCATCTTAGATTTTTGGGGTAAAAAAATGTGAATTCTGACTTTTTGTGGCTGTTTTCAACCTTTTTTAAGTAATACAGAAGCGTGCTAGATTTAACAGAAGACTAACCGTGTGAGATGATAAATCTCACAAAACTCAAAACACTTCGTACAAAACACTTCACTGTCAAAATGAAAACCTTCAACACTCGATGAAGTCAGTGAGAGCTGAGAGTTTCCCCTGAAGATATGTCTAGTAGATGTTAGGCTAGAGCTTTCTCTGCAAAACGCATCCTATTCTGAGTCTGTGCTACAGCCTTTTTTACTGCTTAGTCAAAGACCCATATCTGACCTTAAGTTTCATTAAGCTGAGTATGTAGATCTTAACCCATGATTTACAGTAGATTTTTGTTCAGTTTAAGGGGAATAGAATATTCTCCAGTTGTAGGGCCTTCAGTTTGATGGTGTGAGTAAGAGTCTTCAGGTGCAAAACATTTATTTGTATGTAGTAAATCCTCCCATCTTTCATTCAACTGCACAGACAGAATTTGCAGCAACGTCCAGGATGTAGTCCTAGAATAACTTTGTAGGGGTTTTGTTTAAATGCAAACATGACACATATTCCTGGCTTAGTCTAAATAATACCTTGTTCCTAAAAGCTTTTCCACATTAGACTATTACATGCTAATGATTATAGCTGTACTTTACACACAAATACTGTCATAATTTTGTGGTGAAAGAATAAGTCATGCATACATAAACTTGAGCTAATTCTAGCTTTTGAAAAACAATCATTTACAAGCATATTACCTCATTTGATGAAAAAATTAGTCCTCTTTTGCAGTAACACTCCTTTCAATGAGGTAAGATAACACCCATGCAGTGTATTGGACAAACCCATAAATAAATACTGGGGGTTTGCTGTGCGCTTTTGTACAGATTGCGACCATATGGTAGTCTCTTCTTTTTACAATGCATTATAATCAGCTGAATATTTCAAGCATAATAGCACTGCGTGTCTGTGTAATGGAGCAAAAAGAAATACTTTTGTTTAAATGGATAATTTTGCCTTGTTACTGAAATTCACCTTGCAGTTAGTGCAGTCACATGTTTTAGGAAAGTATTTGTGGATGTTCAAGCATGACAGAAACTTTACAACTTTTGGAGTAGGTAGTGTTCTGCTAGGAACGAAATTCCCTTTCATCAACATTTAAATTATAAAAGAAAGGAAAATGTAACAGAAAGGCAGTAGTCCTTGGTAGAGTTGAAAATGCCGTTTTGTGAAAGAACGATTTTTAAGTACTTTAAGCTAGCAAATTCTGTGTTTCTTTGTTAAAAATGGCACATTTAATTTGAGCATAAGGAAAATTTTGAGCTGAATACCAAGCAAAACTTGAGAAATTATTGTTGGAACAGGTCTATTAGGAAAAGGGGAGGCAAATGCTTCTTAAAAGTTATTAGAAATGTCTTTATGCCCCACTCTTTATTTTGTTTGTCAAAAGAGTGATTGGATTGGACATGCTGTTATATGTTTTACTGAAGAGATGAAGTTAAGAAATATAGGAATTCATTTGGCTGAACCAGAGATTTTGAAATGGCTCTGAAGTCTATTAAAATGTTCACACATTCATGTTTCCAAACAATTAGTGGACATCACATGTCCCATCCCAATGTAGCTTGCCAAGAGGCATGACAACTGGCATAAAATGAGAATTCCTTTTAAGTAAATGGGGAAAAAGTGCTGATGCTCTTCTTCCTCTGCATTGTAGAACATGGGACACAATGGTTTGCTTAGAGTAGAAGAAAGGGCTTTGTCTGAGTGTTCTGGTTTCGACTGCAGCTGGCAACAAAAGCGCCACGCGGCCGCCCCTCCCCCCGTCGAGGTGCGGAGGAGAATGGAAAGAAACAGGTAGAAACTGGTGGGTCAGCATAAGGGCAGTTTAACAGAACAGCAAAAAAAGGGAACAGCAACAACAATGATACAGAAAAGGGGAATACACAAAACAAACCCGCAGAACAGAACCGCTCTCTCGGACCGAATCACCGCTGTGCCCTCCCGAGCCGCGAGAGAGTTCCCGCCACGCCCGAGGTCCCCACCACCGGAACCCAGCATGACAGCACATGGTATGGAATACCCTGCTCTGTTTGCCCAGGTGGGGTCAGCCCGCCCAACTGTGCCCCTTCCTGGAGTCCAGTGAAAATTAACCCTGTCCTGGCCAAACCCAGGACACTGAGAAAAGTTGTAGTAAAGGAGGCAGGAATGAAGCTGCCCCAGATATTCGCTTTTAGTGATCTAGGAAAGAAGGAGTAAAATGATAATGTGGGGAAAAGTAAGGAAAGAATGAAAAGAGGAGAAAGAAATGGAGTATGTAAAAAATGCACAGGGAGAGTAGTAAAGATACACAAATATGAAAAGAAGACGTTAACCCCAAGATGTCACTTCTGGCTTATGAAAACCGTGTTGCTGGGAGCTGAAAGAGTATGTGCAGGAATATGTGTCACTAGGTGCTATATATTTGCCTTTCTATGTTGGAGAACCATGGCCATGTGATGAGCCCTCCAGATACTCTGGGCCTGACACTTGATAGCCGGTAATGGAGCAGGCATCAAGGTAACAATGAGGCCTGCATTAACCGTGATTAGCAAGAAAAACAAGACTTTGAGGAGCAGTTTGGTGCACGTGACTGATAGCGTTGCACGAATCAGAGACTGAGAAGTACGCGTGAACAGCGCATTGACAGTGCGTACGTCCAGTCACGTTAGAGATATCGTGTGACAAGGAACTATATAAACACGGGTTTGTAGCGCAATAAACTGGCTTTGTCTGATCATATTGGTCGTATGACGAGTCCTTAAGACCGACGCGACATTTCTATGCTTTTCTTGCAGCTTTGGTCCTAGCTGTTGCTGAGATAGAGCAAGGGAATAGATGACTTCGCGCGATGACCCAGGAAGGGAATTCTTGTATTCTTGTTATATTTTGTAAGAGTAGTGATGAGACAGAAGCCTGAAAACAACCGAACAAAAGGCAGCCTTATGATGAGCAAAATGCATCCTTACAGTTCAATTTCATATTTTCTGCCTGAAGATATGATTTGGAATCTGGGCAATAAATAGGAATGCCAGAATCTGAGTTTAACTCTGGTCTAGCCTCAGGCTAAATTATATCATCTTCCTACATGAATGATAAATACAGAACAGAAGTACAGACCAGTCTCACCCCAGATACCAATAGGATGCTTATGTCAGTGGTCATGTGAAGTGTATGTTGGATGCTGTGTAAAACATACTAATGTGCTTCCTTTAGTCTCAGCTGAACTCCTGATAAAACTGTGATGTGCTGGGCAGAAGTCTTCTGTGAGTGCACTGTTAAGGTCTGCCTGCCACCAAAGTGAAAGCAAGATACCATTGCGTCAAGTGAATTTCAGCTGCCTCTATGTGTACTGCCAATTGTACCTTCATGAAACAGAGTTTTTTCCTGGACTTCATTAAAAATATTTCTGGTGTTCATTTATCTTTGCTGTCAGAGTGGATCAAATATCATTAAAGGTAAGGAATGAAAAAGATAAATTTCCTTAGAAGGAGATGTGTCTATTCTTCCACTGTCTTTCATGCATATCTTTATGTGCAGGCATAAGTTCTTGCATCTGCAAGAAATACGTTATTTAATGCATACAACATTTATATGTACAGGTTACCTATGCTTTAAATAAATAAAATTACTAATAAATGTTATATACATATATACGCACATGTGCAAGTACATATATGTATTTATCTATAGAAGTTGGTAAGTGTTTCTAACCTGTGTCGCTACCAGGTTACTTCTCTGGGTAGTGCTGTACTTGGGGAGGTGTTTTGGTTTCGGCTGCCACCGGCAACAAAAGCGCCACGCGGCCGCCCCTCCCCCTGCTGGCGTGCGGAGGAGAATGAAAAGAAAGAGGCAGAAACTGGTGGGTTGGGATAAGGGCAGTTTAACAGAACAGCAAACAGAGGGAAACAGGAACAACAACGATACAGATAAGGAGAAAACACGACAAAAAAACAGACCCGCTCTCTCGGACCGCACTGGGGCCGCATGCTCCCGAGCCGCGAGAGTGAGTTCCCGCTGCGCCGCCTCCTCCCCCCGGAACCTAGCATGACGTCACATGGTATGGAATACCGGGCTCTGTTTGGCCAGGTGGGGTCAGCCCCCACCCCCTGGCTGTGCCCCTTCCTGGAGTCCGGTGAAAATTAACCCTGTCCTGGCCGAACCCAGGACAGGAGGAAAAACCCCAGACACCAGCATATGCTGGGGCTGACTGGCTGGAAAGCAGCTATGCAGAAAAGGACCTGGTGGACACCAACTTGGATGTGAGCCAGCAACATGCACTTGCAGGGTGAATGGTATTCTGGGCTGCATGAGCAGAAGTGTTTCAAGCCGCTCGAGGGAGGTGATCCTTCCCCTCTGCTCAGCCCTGATGAGGCCGCTCCTGGAATGCTGGGTCTGGTTCTGGGCTCCCCCAGTACAAGAGAGACATAGACATAAGAGCGAGCATCCAGCACAGGGCCATGAAAGTGATTGAAGGACTGAACCATCTCACATATGAGGAAAGACTGAGAGACCTGGGACCGTTCGTGCTGGAGAACAGAAGAATCAGGGGGAATTTTTTTATAAATACCTGAATGGAGGGTGCAAGGAGGATGGAGCCAGGCTTTTTTCAGTGGGTGCCCAGTGACAGGGCAAGAGGCAGTGGGCACCACATGAAAGGCAGGAGAGTCCCTCTGAACAACAGTAAACATTTTTTTCACTGTGAGAGTGACTGAGCACCAGCACAGGTTGCCCAGGGAGGTTGTGGAATTTCCATCCTTGGAGACATTCAAAAGCTGTCTGGGCATGGTCCTGGGCAACTGGCTTGCAGTCAGTCTGCACAGACATAGTAGAGCATGTTTAATTAGTGAAAAAGAAGAGCCTATGAATGAGAATAAGTCAGCTGTGATTATTTGGAACAGTGCTCACATTTCTTCTGATCCAAAGGAAGACACTCATGCACTCATGCTTTCTCTCATTGCTGTGGTGCATCAAAATGTAAAGGAAATAACTTACAATAATTTACTGCAATAAAGATAAAAAACTGATTTTTATAAGACTGAAGTGGCAATTTACTACAGTGGAAAAGAAGCAATGAAATTTTCTGTAAGCTTAATTCGAGGAGCTGAAAAGAATGCAAGTCATAAAATCAAATTTATTCTTGAACAGGTATAAAAATTCTATATATGATTTTACATTTAAGGAGAACGAGCCAGCCTGAAGACTCCTCATTAACTTTCAAGGGCCATTTGGCAGATAATAGAACTCATCCAATGAAACATTTATTTTTCTTGTCTTATAGACACACATGCTTATCTCTGAACAACCAGTTCCACTATAGGAAGAAAAAGTTCCTTCTTTTCCATAGAGGCCAGGAGGAAAAGTGGTGGAGAAATACGATAGGGGGAGGGATAAGGTTGAGGTAGACAAAAATAACAAACAAACAAAAATTTCCCATGCCACAATGGACAAGAAAAAAGGAAAAGTGCTGGAGGCTTACACTTTTATCCAGAAAATAACCCATGAAGATGGAATTCCAAACTGGCACCCTAGATTTAAAAAGATGCATCATATGTTTAATTGGAAATCCTGTGCTGATATTCAGCTATTTTTTATGTGTAGAAGTATGTAAAATTTGAGACTCTTTTGTGTGTCTGTCTGGCACCCTCCCTGACCAAGGCTTCAGCATCCTTTCACTGTCAAAGAGGAAAACCTGTGAGTCTGTGGTTTACTAAAGCTGACATTGCAATGATCAGAAGACTTCTCAGTGGATAGCAATGGATGTAATCCCTTTGGGTTTTGAAAATCTAAATGACATAAAGTTGGGAATCTGACATGAAAAGTGAAACCTGCACAGTAACAAATCAGAATTGTTTATACTTTGGAATTTAATAGAGAATTAAGAGCTTTTTTTTTTCTAATAAACTTGAAGTGCTTTATTTGTAAACAAAAAGCTGAGAGGGCAAAAGGTTGCAGAAAAGGGGTTTTATTTTTTTTAATTTTTGAGTATGCAGTTCCTTTCATCACTTGGAAACAAATGATCCATACTTCTTATTTTACTCAATGATAAGCTATTCAAGTGGGTTAGTCTATCCCACATTCTTTCTGATGCCCCTAATTTCTGCCGGAGAGTACACTTCAGTTTTAACAACACATCGAGAAACTGGAAGAAAATATAAGACAGTGTAGGACCAACTCTCTGAGATGTTATGAAAATGTACCATGTATTCACAGAGGATAGGTATACACCATATGTCTTTTCCCATTTTGTGTTAGGACCTGTTCAAGAAGTATTGCTTCTATTTATGTTCCTTATTTTCCGTTATCAACCATGAATACCAGTCTACAGCTTGAGAATGGAATCCGTAAACAATGAACAGAAATGTAAATTTGTCATCTTGTGAATTTATTACTGTTGCAATTTATTTACATTGTAGGCATGAAAAGAGGACACCAGTCAGTCTCTAAGCTACAGTGAGTGCTCTCAGGTACCTACACCTGACTTCAAGCTTTCCTCCATAGATTCTGTTTGCTTAAGTTCACTGAGCTAGGGTGTCCCAGCCTTTCTTGACGAAAGAATTAAAAAACACGAGCAGCCTTCCACACTACCTGAATTCCAGTTTCCTTTCCCATTGCTGCTGGAGGTTGCTGGTGTGGCAGTGGCTGCCATAAGGCCTTACAGAGAACAGCAGGCAAACAAGTTTGATCAACTAAAGAGGCATTTTATTTTTCATTTTCATTTATCGTGTAATGCTGCATAGGAAATCTGGCTGGAGGGAAGCAGGTACGTGAGCAGCAAAAGTGGTTTTCCATTTGCAGTGTGCTCTAATTTAAAGACAAGACAGAAAGAAATAGACTTGCATTCTTGATTACATGTATTCTGTGACTACACAAATATTTTGTTAGAAACAAGTGCAGTTCAATCTATACCAGGATGTACGAGGTTTCAATCAGAAACCATCTTGTAATATCCGTTGCTGCTCAGCAGAGAGTCTACGCTGGTGTCAGAATAAGACTCTTCTGAGCTGGTATGTTTTGCCACCTGCTTATCCCTCCCTAAGTCTCTGTAGCCCTGTTATTTTCCTGTTCTCCCAGTTCTCCGGCAATTCCAGTCTCTTACGCATGCATCTCATTTTCCTCTTGCCCCCCTGGTCCTCCTCCCTGATGAGGCAGGTTGTTTTCCCATGTGCCAGAGGGGATCAGCAGAGGAAGGAAATCAGCAGCACTGATTGATCATTTCCCTGGACATTTACCTGTCTCATGGTCTTAAGCTGCAGTGCAAGACTGCTGGCCTTAGCCATAGGGTGAGTGAGCTACTGAACTGGTATATGTGTTCTTTGGAGAAGGCAACTTCCAAACCCTAAAACCCAAATCTTCAGAAAAGATGCCTGCACTTTATATATGCAAAATGCTGTTTTCCTGTGGTTTATTATGTGGCATAAGGTGGATGCTGTCTTTCACAAACTTCAAATCTGTCCCACAGACAGAGTATTAGAGTTTTCCTATGGAATGACTGTTGGAATTTTTGTATTTATTAACCGGATTTTTAAAAGAAGCTGTTTTTTTCCTGGTGGTTCTCCTAAATATTCAACCTACAACAAATACTGTCAGTGGAGTTGCACCGAAGTGAAAACAGGATCTTGGAATGAGACTGGTTTGCTAAATTCAAGTAAATACAGATGTCTCTGGTATTTTTTGGTCTAAGTACTCTGTCCTTCCTCTGCAGGAATAGGAAGAAACAGATTATTTGGTCTTGTAACACATCCCATAAATAAGGGTGTCTTTTGTATGGGGAAAGTGGAGGAAAGGCAATTTAAGCCTTGTCTGTAACCCCGAGTGCTAGGCAGAGGAGTCCTAGGAAAGTAATCTACTAAGTAGAAACTGAAAAGATGTTGTGCAAGGGCTTAGCAAGGAGGCATCATTCTGTGTAACTCTCCCTCTTCAGGCTGTCTTCTGGAGTCGTGTACCTGCCTGTTAAGCACTGGAAAAGTCTTAAAAATTAAATGACTTGCCCTATGCCACTGATCAGGTACAGTCATGTCCTGTTTTTGGAAGGGAACTCAAAAACTTTTGTCTTCAATCCTCATGCTTTCACATACAGATAAAGAGGGGGGAGTTTTCTTGGTAGTTCTAAAGAAACTGTTTGAAGACAAAAGTGAACTCAATGCTGTATGATTTAGTCCAGTTATATAAAACGTTCAGAGTAGTTACAAAAAAATGTTGCCTAAAAGCCATCTGTTGAATGCGTTAGAGATGGAAGTTCTAACTTTTTTTGTTAAGACTCACTACATCATCTTTTAGAAAGTATGAGAGGGGATATGACTGGATGAAACAAGTACATGTCTCCTCTAAGTAAATAGTAGTTCACATGATTAATTTTTGAGGACTTGGAAGATTTATTCAAAATATTGACATCAAAACTTCTGTAATTTAGAATTCTGTGCCTTTAAAAATCCCTTCAAATTCTTCATGTGCTTTGTACTCTCAGAAAATAAGATTTGTGTGATGAATGCAGCGTCTACATTAGAATTTCAAGAACATCCCAATATCTCTTTTCTGTTTGAGGAAAACCATCATTCACTCTTCAAGTGTGTTCCATCAGTGTTCTAGCAGGCACCAATTCAACGATAATAAACAATTACAGTACTTACCAAGGAACAGGCAACGGTTTAGATTTGTTCTTTTATTTTTATAAATTGCTTTTGATTCCCTCAGGAGTTTCAAAGTTATGCAAATAGTAACGACCTTCTTTTCATGTTTTTCCCCTGTCCCTCATAAATTATGCATTTTTACTTTTTAAAAGACATGTTGGCTTTGAATGTTTGGGGCTACTTTAGTGACAGCAAATGAGCCCAAACCATGCTGTATAAGCCTTGTAATCCTAGATGATCCTTCTAACAAGTGTTTTTGTGACTCTACATTTATTCAATGTTGTGACCAGCAATCCCATTATACTGCCTTAGATTTCCTGGCCCGGTTGATCCAGTATTTTTTTAAAGCTAGGCCAATGGGTTTTAGAAAAGAAGTAATAATTTAAATTAAAAGATGTGCATTTTTATTGCTATTGGAAGTGGATGTGTTGACATTTCCATGAATGCTTTCTTTCTCATAGAAGGCTGGTTTCTTTGTTTTTTTAAGAAAATGGGAATCATAATTTATGATTTATGTCATTATTTAGTAACTGTTATATAGAAATGTATTACTGTAAACTCCACTCACCAAGTTGTATAGTAAGTTATGTCCCATTCTGGACCTATTGAACTTTGTTTCTTACATTTCTTCCTACATGGGTACTGGACTAGGTCTCTGACGTGTACAGCTCCATATGTGCAAACAGATGCATTTGCATAGTCCTGTATAAAGCAGTTTAGGACATTATTCACCATAATGTGAGCTTTTTAGTAAAGGACCATGGCCTTCTTTCAGTTTGTCAGACTGCATGAGGGACATATGACAGGAGTAAAGCAGCATGTTATCTGTGGGTATTTCTTTTTTTTGGGTAATGGGCCAAATTTTTCCTGTGTTTTCTTGTGAAATGCAGGTATGTTTCTTCTTATTGTGTATGTTAAGGAGAACAGAGAAATATTTTAGATCAACTGTTTTTTTCCTGGTGGCACAGGTGCTAAGTGCAGACATTGCAAATACATCATGTAGCATCCTCACCTGTCCTCCTGTCTGCTGCTACCTCCTGTCTGCCTCTGCCTCACTGCTTATTCTACATCTTGATGCTGTTAATAATGGTTTGTTGTCATGGCTCAGTGGTTTCTGATGCGACGTCTTTAAAAAGATAACACACATTTTGGACTCTAGGACACAAGGAGAGGAAGATGAAGGCTTTAAAAAGAGTAGGTTCCTAAATTAAAACCTATACGCTCTTTATGATTCCAGGTAGAAATTTACACATACGCAAAAAGTTCCATCAGTTCTGTGTGTTATAAGAGGAGTGAGGAAGACAGTCTGCTATAATATTTGAGAAGAATTATACGTGTCAAATAAACAACTGCTCAGTGTAAAAAAAATCTCCTATATAAAGATATGTATAGCTTGTTTTTTTTTTCAGACTTCTTAGATTCTGCTGTTTGTTTTTTTTTTTAAATTCAGTCATCCAATTCATGTGTGATAAAGTAAGTATGTGCATGAGTCCATTCATGCTTATTAGATATTTACAAAATTACAAGACTGTAAGAATATCTAAAGTGTATAAGAAACATCCCTATTCATTTTTCCCTTTCCACTTGATATGATGCTTTTGTGTTCTTGTGCTTTGTGATGGTTCATGCTTTCTTGATATGTGGAGATGTCGGTTAAACTGGTGACACCGTTAATCTGCATTTTCTTTAAAGAAAAAGATGTTCTTTGTTTGCTCCAAAAGGTGAGGGGGATAGGAAGGGAAAGAAGCACCTATGTTCTATGAAGAGAGTAGTATTGTTAGACCATATGTCTGGACATGCGGTGCATATTGCATTTATACAGCAGTAATACAAGAACAGAAGTTGAAAATACGCTGTTTCTAGTGTCTTGTCTGTATTATTGTCCTAGCTTTATAATGGGTAGGATTGTGTTTGCTTTTTAGTTCCTGCATTATTATACTTCTTGTAAACAAATCTTTCTTCTGTTTCTTTGCCTTTAGCTTCTAGCCACTTGTATTTTCCCTTTCCATTTTCCCTATGTTGTCTGTCCTAGGAACACCCTAGAAGAAAAACAGATTATGGTTCCCACTACACATTTCATATGGTTACAATTCAGCTGTCATTGCTTGCCCAGTCTTCTAGTGCATTTAAATTCAAATTCTCTCAGTCTGCCATGGACATGACAGGGTGTGAATTATGACGCAATAGAACACTTACCCTTACGAAGTATAAGGCTAGAAGTCAAGTACCATTAAATGCACAAATGCATGAATGGTTATGCCATAAGTCACATAATAAAATGTTGTATCATTGAAGGTTGGCCCAGTGCAATTCTTTACTTAAAGAAATACAGAGAAAGTTCAGGAATAATTTTTTAAAAATTATTTTTAAATTACTTTATAACTCTGGGTAACTAATTGTTTTAAATTGAACTAGAATTACAGGGATTAAAATGATGAAATATATGTTCTCAATTTTAGGTTCATAGAATCATAGATTGGAAAAGACCTCTAAGATCATCAAGTCCAACTGACAACCCAACATCACCATGCCATCTAAACCATATTCCGAAGTGCCACATCTACGTGTTTTTTGAACAGCTCCAGTTATGGTGACTCCACCACCTCTCTGGGAAGCCTGTTCCAATGCTCGACCATTCTTTCAGTAAAGAAATTATTCCTAATATCCAGTCTAAATCTCCTCTGGCGCAACTTGAGGCCATTGCCTCTCATCGCTAGTTAGTTGGGAGAAGAGACCAGCACCTGCCTCACTACAACCTCCTTTCAGGTAGTTGTAGAGAGCAATAAGGTCCCCCTTCAGCCTCCTCTTCTCCAGACTAAACAGCCCCAACTCCCTCAGTCGCTCTTCATAAGACTTATTCTCTAGACCCCTCACCAGCCTCATTGCCCTTCTTTGGACACGCTCCAGATGAAAAAGAATGTAGCTTTGCATTTTCAGAGCTAATAGGCTTACTGTATTCTGCAAGATGAGCGTCCCTAAATTCTTTCTCAATTGTTACATTTTTCTCATAGGCAGAAACTTTCAAAAGTGTGTGAGAATTTTGAACATCCAGTCTGATATAAGTCATAAAGAGAATAGGTCCTGCAGTCTTTTGTTGTGGTTTCTTCTTGTGCTGGCTGTTTTAGAAGTTGATCAAAGTAATTTTGCAATAGACTAGTATGTGGTACTCTTTTATTAGTAAAAACATTATTGTAGTACCCAATATTTAGAGCTGTGTAAGATCTAAAATCAGGGGGTTTTACAGTCCTCAAGTGCTTTATTCTAAGTTTAAATATTAGAAGTTGGAAGTTTTTTATTTTGCTGCATTTTCTGGTGACTATTGGTTCTGTGAGAGAAAAATATTGACAGCTGTGATTAAGAGCAATATTTACATGGGCAGTGGTTCTCAAATAGAAAAATCTCTATTTTCATCTTTTTTATTTATCTTGGGAAAAATATAATCAGAGCTTATTGAACTGCCTGTGAGAGGGTGATACCCAAGACTGCTCTTGGTATTCCATTTAAGTAGTATGATTCTTCATCTGACATTTGGATTTGGATGGTTCCAAAGCTTGTCCTACAGCTGCTTGTCAAGTGTTCAGACTGTAGAAGTAAGACAATCATGTCATTTTACATCTAATTGTTCTGGTTTTGCATGCCAGCCTGTGACAAGGTCAAAGCACAGCAGAAAGGTCTGACTTACAGTTAAAAACAAGATATAATAAATTTCTCATTGTAGTTGCTTGAATTTGAAACAAATGTAGAAAAGGGACTTGTCTACATTGCCAGAACTGTGAGAAAATGGTATTGCATTGTCCCCTCGCTGGACCCAAATTGTGAGAGACGCCAAGCACATAGTAATCCAAGATAATTGAATATGTCTCGTGTCTGAGGATTTTGACCAATAATTCTCCTATGGATGTATTTGCTGGTTAACAGATTTTAGCCAATTACTGAGTGATGAAGATGTAATTTCTTGTGGTGGGCTCTTCAGTTACACAGTTCCACAGCTATTGTCACTACTAACTATTCTATAACCGTGCCTTCAGTGTTGTGGATGTAATGCATATGTGGGGCTGTTTGTTCTTTTTTTCTTTCTCTTTCCTTTTTTCTGCTGTCTTCTGAACACTCGCCTTCATTTTGGAAAGGTATTGCACTGGTACATGCAAATGAATGTTCACTGACAACTCCTTAGGTGTGTATAAATGCAATTGCATTACCAGCTCAGAAATGAGCCTCAGAAAAAAGTGCAGATCTGGAGGTTGGCAGAAGTACTCAGAGGCCTAGAGGTGAAGGTGGGTTTTTAATGGAATTTTCAAAAGGGGCTGAATTATTTCATATCTCGGTTTTGAGAGGTTTAAAGGGAGTCAGGCAACTAGTCTGCTAGGAGATTAGTTATTTATAACATCTTCAAATTACATTTTGCCGTGTGCGACTGAGTGCGACTGTGAGCATTGTCCCCTTTATCAGACCATGGACAACATGACAGAAGACGCTAGTGAAGGGTATTCTTTTTTAATGCAGTTTTGACTTGAAAGCAGAATTCTGCAGTGGAACTTGCAGCATTTAGGTTAATTACAAAATAAATAGGAAAACTGCTTCAGTCAGATGTAAGTATGAGGTACAGAGATGCTATACAGTGTAATTAACAAAACCCACTTTAATCATGATACCGTCTTGTTCAGATTACAAAAAAGATCTGTTGGGAGGTGGACACGTATTCTGTATTCAAGTGCTGAATTTTCCTATGTGTGTTGGAACCACTAGTAGATATGAACAAAAAATGCAACCTGTTTCTCTCTGGTGTTAAGCATAAACTACACAGTACCTCCCACCAAAACACGATACTTCCCTCTTCCTGCCTCTGCAGACCCCAAATTTATGTGAGTGGCAGAGTAATTGAAATAGAATTTCCTATGGCATTCAATTCACTGGATATATTCTCTAATATCTAATATGCTATACATGTAAGTTGAAGATTTTATTCAGGTGAATTTTCTGCTCTCTTGTTATAAAAGTTCACTTCACAGTATGATTTTTTTTTACTGTGGCACTAATATTTTTTTTTCACCAACCAGTCTTTCTGGATTCAGGAACTTATCCTGAAGTTCCTGCAGGAACTTAATATGATCAGAATATCTGTTCTGTTTGGTTTCTAATTAGAAATTATTGACAGTAGGCAAAAGGATAGATGTGTGCACATACAGATGGTAGGTCTGTGCAAGATTTGTGTCCCTAGACACTAGGTTAGAGAGCAAACATCGGATCAGAGTTTGCAATTCTCGTAATGGTTGCTATTACCCCTTAGAGAAATAACCAGCTGGCTGATGGTACAGATAGATAGTCACAACTACAAATTCAACTTTGATCTGATCGGTGCATGTGTAAATTAGAGTCATGGTATTAGCTTGGCTGTGTCAAGGGGTAAATCGGTAAAGATGTTGATTCCTACCTGTTGGGAAAAAGAATAAAGCCCTGGTTTCATAAGCTCATTTGTATGCATGTGAGGCCACTTACCTCCATGGGGACATTCATTAAGGTACATGTGTCTCCCTTTCTCTCTGTCTCCCCTTAGAGTGCTCAACAGGGAATGGTTGGGCATTGAAAATAGGCCTGTTTATAGATCAGTCACTTGAATCGTTATCCCGAAGTTATTATTTTTTATGTAAATATGGATGCTATGATGAAGATGAATATACAAATTAATGATGCTAGTTATATGAAGAAACATCAGTCAATCCACCAAAATCTGTAAATGGTATTTTTAATATTTCAGAGGAACTGTAGGTAATTCCTTCCTTGCTTTCTTTGTTCTTCTGCTTTCTCACACATCTGCGAACTCCTTCCTTGCTTTCTTTGTTCTTCCGCTTTCTCACACATCTGCGAACTGTTTAGAGAACAATTTAGCTCTTAAAGTCCAGTTGAGGAAGTGTAGAATATAACAACGCAGTGGAATCCAAAAGTGACTTACAGCCTTCATAAACTCACTAAAATTGTAATTATAATAAATTGTGGTGCACCAGTCAGCTCAGATCTAACTATCTTTGAACAGAAGTAGCTCATGTTAAAACTTACTGTTTGTGGGCTAAGCCAAATCAGAGTAATGCGTTAATCTGTTTCTTCAATACAGATTCCTCCATATAAGCCTTCTGTTCCTTGAGGGTAATCAAGGATTCACTCGAAAAGCATGCAAAATTTACCTACCAGTAAAGTTAGTGAGAATACTGCAATCAACATCTAAGGGAATAACTCTGGGAACATCTGAAATTCCTTCCTGGTTTACAGACTTCAGATTGATGGCAGCGATGGGGGCGCGGCGGCGGCCAGTGCTCTGACAGCCCCACCCCGGTGCTCCTTCTGCGGCGGGCGCAGCGGCGGAGGCAGCGGAGGAGGATGCCGCCCCCCCTCCCCCCCCCCTTCCTCCTCCTCCTCCTCGGTGCGGATCATGTTCGCCAAAGGGAAGGGCTCTGCGGTACCCTCAGATGGACAGGCGTGGGAGAAGCTGGCCCTGTACGTCTATGAGTACCTGCTGCACATCGACGTGCAGAAGTCGGCGCAGACCTTCCTGTCCGAGATCCGGTGGGAGAAGAACATCACACTGGGCGAGCTCCCCGGCTTCCTGCACTCCTGGTGGTGCGTGTTCTGGGACCTGTACTGCGCAGCACCCGAGAGGCGAGACACTTGCGAACACTCGAAGTGAAAGCCTTCCATGACTATAGCAGAGCTGCCGCCCCGAGTCCCGTGCTTGGAAACATTCCCCCGAACGACGGGATGCCTGGGGGCCCCATCCCGTCCGGTTTCTTCCAGGGACCGCCTGGGTCATAGCCCTCGCCACACGCACAGCCTCCACCCCACAACCCTAACAGCATGATGGGACCCCACAGTCAGCCTTTCATGTCGCCGCGCTACGCCGGACGTCCCCGGTCCCCCATCAGGATGGGCAACCAGCCCCCTGGTGCCGTTCCCGGTACACAGCCATTGCTGCCCAACTCGATGGATCCCACTTGACAGCAAGGGTACCCCAAAATGGGCGGCCCCATGCAAAGGATGAATCCTCCACGAGGGATGGGCCTGATGGGTCCCGGTCCGCAGAACTATGGCAGGGGCATGAGACCTCCACCCAACTCCCTAGGTTCCGGCACGCCTGAAATTAACATGGGGCCAGGAGCCGGCAGACCGTGGCCAAACCCCAGCAGTGCTAACTGAATCCCATACTCTTCTTCATCGCCTGGTACATATGTGGGCCCGCCTGGCGGCGGGGGTCCTCCAGGAACACCCATCATGCCCAGTCCTGCAGATTCAACAAATTCAAGTGACAACATCTACACAATGATTAATCCAGTACTGCCTGAAGGCAGTCGATCGAATTTCCCGATGGGCCCCAGCTTCGATGGCCCCATGGGTGGCATGGGCAGCATGGAGCCCCATCACATGAACGGTTCGTTAGGGTCAGGAGACATAGACGGACTTCCAAAAAATTCTCCAAACAACATAAGTGGCATTAGCAATCCCCCGGGCACTCCAAGAGACGACAGGGACCTGGGAGGCAACTTTCTCCATTCCTTCCAAAATGACAATTATTCCCCCAGCATGACGATGAGTGTGTGATTTCCCTCCCCCTCCTCCTCTCCAGGATCAAGAGAGTCAGCTGCCGTACAGAGGATCTCAACGAATTATGCAAGAAGAAGAAGAAGCAGCTAGGTGTATGGGCAGGGAGACACGTGGCGGGGGCCAAAACCCCAGGTTTAGTTTCATGCAATAAAAAGGCTGAACTTTTTATTCCATAAAACATGAAGGACAAAACTTAAAATATTTCAAGACATGACAAGACCCTTCTTTGTGCGGAAAGGTTTATATATGTACATGACACTTCTTTTTGGAAACAAATGGAAGCCTCTAGCACTCAACTCCGATCTCTTTGCTTTGTTCTTTTAAACAAAGACAGAAACCGAACCTGTTGTATGTTTGTGCCGTGCGACACCAGGAAGCTAGTCTAGATATGAAATCTCATGTTGTCTCTGTTGTAGTCATGTTTTTAAATAAACTGGACAGTTTACAATGGTGAAAAAAAAAAAAAAAAAATGGGGCCAAGCTCTTTTCAGTAGTGCCCAGCGACAGGACAAGGGGCAATAGGCACAAACTGAAGCACAGGAAGTTCCGTCTGAACATGAGGAAGAATTTCTTCCCTCTGAGGGTGACGGAGCACTGGAACAGGCTGCCCAGGGAGGTTGTGGAGTCTCCTTCTCTGGAGATATTCAAGACCCGCCTGGACAAGGTCCTCTACAGCCTACTGTAGGTGACCCTGCTTCGGCAGGGGGGTTGGACTAGATGACCCACAGAGGTGCCTTCCAACCCCTACGATTCTGTGATTCTGTGATTCTGTAATTCTATTTCTTTCTTCTTTTAAATTAAAGGATTGTATATAATAAAAAGAACCTCAGAAGATCAAAAAAAGTCTGCCTCTACTTACTCCAGTGTTAAATCTTCATTGATTTCGTCTGGAGGCTGCGGTTCATTGAAGCCCCTTGGAAAGGTAAAACCACCTGAATGATACGTATGAAGACAGAGATGGTGTGCTTTACTTCTCGAGACATCTTTTGTTACAGCTGAGTTCTGGTCCACTCGCCTTTCATCTAATCCAGTCTCCCTTGGCTGCTCAGAGAGGGTTATGATGATTATTCAATACTGTTTGCTGGAATTACCAAATAAATTTTTAAAATATGTTGGTCTCGGAGATTTCCAGAATCCAGCAGAACCTGCAGGATATATGTATGACACATATGCAGTTAAATATGTTAAAACATTTAAGTCACTAGAATTAGTTACAAGAGTTAAATGTTGTAGTCTAGAGATCAGTTCATTTTTTAATGAAGCAAATGCTTTCTGGTGAACTAATGAACTGTATAGCATACCATTCATATACTCTTTATGCTACATTTCCATTCATACTTCAATAAGCACTTATGCTGGAACAGATTTTATCTAGGTCTGTCTTTCCTACATAGTGAAAATATGAATTATTTTGAATGTTAAAATATAATTATTACACACTAAGAGTACCCTACTTTAGCTGTTTGGAGTAGGAGATAATGGTGATAGACACTCACGAATGTTTTAGCAAATATTGGTACTTTAAGCCCAACTTTAAATTGTGTTTCTGTTTCAAAAACCGGTTCTAAAATATCCCTGTCTTTCTTAACAGTTTGATTATGTTTGCATGTGCATGTATCCTTTGTGTTATGAGTTGCTTTGGTAATATATTTTTCTTTCGCTGTAGTTTAGGAAAATTTAAATATAATACTCTGAGTTTGAGAAATGGGTAGATATTGTAGTTGGAAATGTTATTAATCTTGTTTATTTCAGTGTTCCTTAGTTTAGTGCATATTTGTATATCTGAACTGATGTGATAAAAGATTTATCCCAGGAAAAACACAAGCAGTTTTTAGTTAAATGGGTTCATAACTGGTTTTGCTACAGTGGTTCTGTAGAGGTCAAATTGTAGTACACTGGCACATTACACATTTCATTACTCAAATATCTTGTTAGGAGGCTTATTATTGATGACAGCTGGCTGTGGTTGCTTGAATGCTTTTCCTAGCTGGACCACTAAGTTTCCAGAAAATAACTTCATCTTTGTTTCTAAGTAGAAGACCTGCCTATTTCCAGTAAAGAGCAGGAATATTGTGTGAAAACCTGATCACACATGTTTGAGAAGGATGGGTTTAAAATGGTGTAGGTGCTAAGCTGAGGAGGAGAAGGGAAAGACAGTGCAGCTATGGAAGGAGATGAGAAAAGCCTAGCTTGCATCCAGTGGAACAAAGATGGCGATCTATGTTAAATTGTCTGAATTAGTCAGTGCACCAAATACTAAGGAAGAAAAATTTGTTAAGCAAACTGACAAACTTAGAAGATAAATGGACATAAATTGAGCAATAACACATTTTAAGGTGGAAATTAGATGTTTTCTAATCAGGAAAGGAATATGGTGGCGAAACAAGAATAATAATTATGGAAAAGTGAATGAAGTTTGAATATCTCACATGATTTCTACAATTTCACTGGAATGGGCTCTGGTAGCCCTTTTCCATTTTGAGTGTCTGTGATTACAAACTTTGCTGAGCAGCTCCTCTGTGTCTCTGCTGAACTTGAACAGACAATAGCACAGTAGGACACCAGTCTGTCTGGAGACTTTGAGGTCCTGCAAATATTAATGTGGGCAGAATCCAAGTGATATATTCAATTCCAGTAGTGATTCAAATGCATCTTCTGTCTTTTTTTGTAGAAGCTTAGTATAGCATCCACAAACAAATTTAGCAATTAGTAACAAATATCATGAAAAAGTCACTACAAAGGAGCAAAATGTCATGGAAAGAATATTTAGCTGAATGAACAGATGAATGAAATTTTGCTGGTGAGTGAGAGATTTAGATTATGAAGTCACAAATACAGTTTTCAAGGAGACCTGTTCCATTGCTTAGGCAGTGGTTAATTGCTTTTTGTGAAAGCAACAAATTTACAGCCTGGATTTATCTGAGTATTGATATGGCTTCCTGCAAAGGAAATTTGTCTTAGGTGAGATAAATGGCACAAACTGAAAATGGGCTTTTCTTAAATGTAGTACTCCAGTCATTTAAAAGTGATTGTGTATCTTGTTGCGAGGGAACAGGCAGAAGCATGGACTATGGTGAAGCTTACTGAGTGCTGCAGGAGTGAGTACTTCCTAAACAACAGTAGCAGTGAAATAAAATATTCATTAAAAAAGTTGAGAATTAGTAAATAAAAATAGAATTTCTTAGTCCAAATATTAGCAAGTTCTGTCAATTTGGAAAATGACACATGCATGCATAGGTATTGCTGTTCACGCTTAGCATTTGGAGTATTACGGCTAGCTCTAGTCACCTATATCACTACTAAAGAGCAATGATATTGGCATCATGTATTACTGAATAGTTAAGTATTCCTAAATATTTTCCATCCCAAGTCCTCCCCTAAGTCTACAGCATCTTTCACTTCTTATGCTTTTCTTTTTAAACACCTAGTTTTCATGCAGCGTATCAATTGCAATTTACTTTAAGCTGGTAGCAGACTAGACGACTTGAAACCGTGGATCAGCTGAGAACATGATTTTGTCTAAAATTCAACTGATTCCTTTGTGTATTTCATTCTCTTCTGTTACCTTAAACTCCTCTTCCTTTTGGCTTTCAGCTTCTCCTTTTAATTTTTTCCTGCTGACTCTCGACCGGAGTTTTTTGGTTCAGTGGTTTGTTTGTTCATTTGTTTTCCTTAGGTGTTATGCTTGGCCTTCTGGCTACACAGTTACATATTTTTAATATTCAGCTCTGTTCCTTTTGATGTCAGTCTACTCTGTTCTTTATTTCATCTTTTATAAGCTTCCTGATAGCTTCTGTTTTGCTCTGCATGTAGCCTGGCAGCATATCTTTTGCAGGATTTCCCTTTTTTGTATGATACATGATATCTCGACAATGTTTAGTATTGTTTTCCAAGTGAATAGTTTTATTCAGTGAAAATTGCAGTTTTAGTCAACCTGAAACCTTTGTGACTGTTGTAAAATTGGGTGAATACTTTTGGACCTTAAATTTAAAAAGTGGTTCCACAATAACATTTGCTGAAATATATCCAAAATATTTCTCAGTCTGGATTCATTTGGATTACAGCAGCATTTGTAAAATGGAGTAGGCAGCTGATCCTTTTCAGAAGCTTATTGCAGTGACAAAATTTGCTAAGTGATCTTCCATGTCTAAGACAGATAAACAATGACTAAGAAGAATTTTCAATGTAGTTTTCCTGTTGTTTCCTGCTGAAGCTCTTCTGTGTTAATAATTATATTCTTGTACTCCAGGACATAGAATCATAGAACCATTACGGTTGGAAAAGACCTCCAAGATTGTCAAGTCCAACCATCAAACCATCACCATAATGCCTGCTAAATCATGTCCTGAAGTGCCATATCTACATGTTTTTTGAACACCTCCAGGGATGGAGACTCCACCACTTCCTTGGGCAGCCTGTTCCAATACCTGACCACTCTTTCAGTAAAGAAATTTTTCCTAAAATCCAATCCTGGAGCAACTTGAGGAAATGAAAATGATTGTCTGTGCAGTCAGGAAGATCTAGGTTTCAGTTGTAATTCCAATGATTATTTAGGCAGATGCCATAAAGTGAAATTGTTTAAAAGGAAATGGATACAAACGTGCAACAGAACAACTTCCATTTTAAAGTTCGGGGAAATGCTCTGAAGGTGTGCAGAGGGGATTCCTCTCCAGAGGAATCGTCTAACCAGATGTTCATAACGTGGAAAGAACAATATAACTCTCTTTGTTCACCTAGCCCTCCACTTTAACCAAAAAAGCTGAAAATGGAACAATTTTGTTTTAAACTTCTCCAAACCTATTGCTTGTAATGCGAAGTATTATGTGATATCTTAGTATTGACTTAGCCTGAAACACATTTTCACTACTTTGGCCATTGAATTGAAAAAATCAGTCATCCATTGAGCCGTGATCAGTCATCTTTGTCAAATTCTTAAAGTGATGTGTCAGCAGCAGCTCTGTTGCCTTCATTAGAGCTTTACCCAAGTATTTTATCAAACTCTTATGTCCGGAAAGAAAACTAATCTCCTAATCTTCTTTAATAACAGGGGTTGGCTATTGTTTTTGGTTTGGCTGCAATAGGGTTAATTTTCATGAGAAGCTGGGAGGTGACACAGCCAGGACAGCTGACCCAAACTGGCCACATAAATGGGATATTCCATACCATGTGACATCATGAACTGGACTCCAGTAGGTGAGCTGGCCGGGGAAGGGTAATTGCTGCTTGGGAGCAAGATGGGCATAAGGTGGCGACAAAATTGCACTAGGTATTTCTTGCTTTGTATATTCTTTTTGTCAGTATTATTGTTGTTCTTGTTCTCTTTCTTCTGCTGTTCTGTTAAACTGTCTGTATCCCAACTGATGCGTTTTGCCTTTTTCTTCTGATTCTCCTCCCCACCCCACCAGGGGGAAAGAGTGATAAAGTGACTACATGGTTCTTTGTTGCCAGCTGGGGCTAAATCATGGCAGCTAACAATTGACTTTTAAATCTCTACCTGAGTCTAGTATCTTGGCTGAGAGATCCCAGTGTGCATCCAGGAAATCTAACAAGATAATTTGTTTAGTGGTTAACTTCTTATTTTTGAGAAAGAACAAATTTGAAACACTTGACATTGTTATTAAACTATGCTACTATATTCTCCTGTTTCCTATTGTGAACATACAAAACCACTTTCGATAAAATATAAACGTTTTTAAAGTCTTTTTTTCTCCACTGAAAAAAAGAAGGCTAGAAAGAAAAAAGATTTATTCACAGAACTTGGAGAAAACTGGATTTTTTAGCTAGGTTGTTGATGGCATCAGCCATAAACTATCGAGCTATGTTCATGGGTCAGTTAGCACTTCCTGACTGGGGATATATGAAAGTCTGCTGAGAGAGCACATCATGCCCTACTCTCCTTCTAACATCATTCAGTTGTTTTTGATAGGTGAGAGATTTCTATTTCCAATACCATCTCTTTCTGTTATTTTTAACAACAGCTTTCTGAAAATCCTTTTTTTCCCCCACCCTTTGTCCTTGTTCTTTTTTATTTGCAAGAATAGGTGACTGTGTGGAAGGAAAAATACCAATATGATACTGACAGAAGGTTGATATAAACAGTAGTTTAGGTAGTCAGCTGCTCTTGCTGTCCTCTGCTCCTTTCTCCAAATTAAAACAACATTTTAAATATTTTATACCTTTTGTATTTTTAAATAAGAAAGGGAAGGACTGGCTTGTGCACAAGCTGAGAGACTAAATTAGCAGAAACTATATTTATAGTTTAGCCAGAGATTTTGTACAGAAAAACACCTCCTTGTCCCAAAATCTTAAAAATATTCTTAGAGATCTTGTTTCAGTTTTGTGTACTTTAGTGGCGGCGTATTGCAAAAACAACTGTATACATTTTACCTGGGACATGGGGTTCTATGAGCCTTCCTCTTCCTCAGCAAAGCTCAGGGAATTTCTCACTGCCAGAACTGTGACAGGGAGACTTTTGTTTATGCAGTCAGGTGGATTGAAATAATTGCCTGTATTCTGATGTATTTAATTTGGTAACCACAATGTCAGATCATACTTAGATCAATTTTTGTCTCATGGCATCCTCCTAATTTACACTCTAGATGCTCGATTTTTCTGCCAGTAAAACAACGTTAATGAGTTTGGTTTTGGTTTCATTTGTACCATTTGAACAACTACAGAAAATGGGTTTGTCCTTTTCTGTTGTGCTTTAATATATTCCTGAACCACACAGGATTATTTTTAGTATCTCTATAAAAGTCAAAGTTACCAATGTTTTCAAAAATAAAATACAGAATAGTTGGCCTGGTTAGTATACTGATGGACTTTTATTTAAACTTTTATCAATCACAAAAGCAATGTGTGATCCACGCTTAGTAGTTAGTCTCAGTGCTAAACAGTCACCATTTTCTGTGTTAATTATAAAAAGTTCATGTTCTTATCAGTCCTCTTAGTGAAGGAACATAACGGGAAAGGCAGACTTTGTGGTGGGTGGGTGACACTAAGTCGGAGTCTGATTGACTCAGTTGTACATGGCTGTTTCTATACCATTAAAAACCTGTGGATTGGGAATTTTAAAACCAGTGTGAGCCTCACTTGGAATCCTATTACATTTTATGTAACAAACTGCTCAGCAGTTTTTGTTAGTTTAGTTAGACTGACTCTGCTTTACACGAGAAGAATCTTCAGAGGATATCCTATTCAGAAGTCCTTGTAAAGGGAAGCACAGCTAATTGACGAAAGTTACACATTAGTTAATATTCTTAAACTGATTATTCATCATCATACACATGCATAATTATTTGATAAAACAGACTGTGCTCATTGTCAGCATATCTGCATGGAATGATACAGAATTTTTAGCCTTAGGTTTTATTTTTAATTCTGAATAGTTAAGCCTCTAAATAAAATAGAGCTGAAATATTCTATATGTTTTTGTGGTGGTTTTTTTTTAATATTCTGAATGGCAGTGTCATCTTCCAATCAATGCCTTTGGTAACATCTGATGCTACATAAACTAAGCTACCTTAAAAATTGCTCAATCAGCTGCTTGGTCATCACATAACTGACAGATCATCTGTTGCCATGTTGCTAAGTTTTGCTTTTAAAGTATTTATGTTCGATCTCTGTTCACACACAGAGATTGTCAAAATATGGAAGCATAGAAGTAGTATACTAAATAATTGACAAGATAATACATTATTGTATTTTCATTTGATTACTGATTCTTTTATCTTGTTCATTCAGTCTTGCAAGTTCCATGTTCACCCTCATTTCTTTCCCATCCTTCCCTTCTTTCTTCTTTTCAGTGGGAGTCCTCTTTCAGCAACTGGAATTCCACTCAGTTCTCCCTGTCTTAAGAGGGTTTTGGATCAAAGCTCCATACAAGGCCAGACTGCTCTTTCTGAAAAGTGACACCTGAACTGACACACTGAATTTGAGGATCCCATTCAAAATATCCCATCCAGGTATAGTTCAACACCTGAAGTGATGTATGTAAGAACTACTCTCTTGCACTCTCTGTTTTGGATTCTACATATTTTACTTTCATGTATATAGATGATGGTGCCACATCTATGTATTCAACTCTCATTCTGGAGACTATTTTGTAAATGAGTTTGGTTTAGGTCTAATCGCTAGGTAAGATCCAACCAATAAAAGACCTAAAATGACAGACTTCTGATGACTTTGACCTTTTTGTCAAATCCCTGAACTTTTCATGAGTGCAGCTTTGTCTGATTCTGTGCCTCTGTAGATTTTTAACGTAGCAAAAGCACTTGAAGTGCAGTGAAATTTTCTGTGAATTTAATGCTCAGAGATTTTACTTTAAGATTTGACAATTTGTTGCAAAAATCATTTGGGTCATCATAACAATTTGAATTTACGCAAGGTATAAAAGAGATCTTTTAAAAGGCTGCCATTTGCTCAGGAAAGAGGAACATCAGGAAGAGGTGTTTTCTTCTGTGCCAATTGCTCTGAGTTGCAGGAAGAGGGAAGGTTTCCTTCCTCTGTGGAAGGGAATGGAGGAAAGGAGAAAGAAGGCTTATTTAGAGTTTACTGTGGAGCACTAGGCAAGGGAGATCAGAAGGTGATACTTCAGACCAATCATTCAAAGCAGAGTTCTGTAGTGATGGGGGACTTCAGCTAGTGGTATTTTTTTCGAAAGGACATAGTCTACAGCAACTTTTTGTGAATATCTTGTAAGAATTTTATCACACAGAAGTTGGAGAAAGTCTCCAGGCCTTTCTGTGGTTGAGTAACTACTAATTTTGGGCTTACTCTTACTTTTCAACAGGACAATTAAAATCTATTCTTAGAAAAGGCACATGGAAGAACATTAAAAAAATAAATAAACCCACACAAAAAAAAAGCCCAACACAATGGACTTTAAATAGATGACTTTAACAAATTTGAAAGGAAAAAAAACTAAATTTAATCCTCTGAGAAACAAGCACACGGGTAAATGGAGTTCAGAGTAGCTGACACTTCCCTAAAGAATATTAAGCATGCTAACTCAAACTCTTGCACTCCAGAGTTAAAAAACAGGTAGTATACAACAAGAGAAACTAGGCCAAATTATAAGCTATGCACTTGAAGTAAGAACACAGAAAGAAACCCTGAAAGACTGAAGCATTATTGGAAAGCTGGCTATCAGGATAATGAGTTTTATAGAGGCTCACATCTAAATAGCAGGGGTACATTCAGTTCCACAGAGGCTTTTCATAGGGCTGGTGCTATTTAACATTTTCATTTACAAGTTGGATATTGGAAAAGAGAGTCTGTTTATTAAATTCACAGATTACTCCTTCCAGAAGGAAGTGTGTTGGAGGAGAGCATAAGAGTTCAAGATGACGTTGACAACTTACAGAAATGTCCTAAAAAAATGGTGAAATTCTTTAAGGTCAGTGCCTAAGTTTCCTGATAAAGAAGGACTAATCAACTGCGTAAATGCAGGACAGCTAAGTAGCAGCTTTTCAATAGTGTATGCAGGAAACAACAAATCACAAGCTGAAATGTGATTAACGTATTGCACAAAAGGAAAGCAGAAAACAGTACTGTGTTGGGAAGTGTTAAGAAGACTACCTTCAGATATATGAATTCATCTGTCCACTGCTTTTGCTGTCCAGAAAGTGTCAACTGCAGAATTGCTTTCAGTTTTAGGCATTGCTATGCAAAAGTAGCATGATGCTGGCTTTACGTGTATGTATTTTTTGCGTATGTCTATTCAGAGTAGGTGCGTCACCTTGCTGCTGGCTGGGCCTGGGAATATTGAGCTGCAGCAGCCTTGCCTCCATTGAGTTATCAGATTTGGCAATTCATGACAAGTACATTTGAAGAAAGCGCAGAGACAGACAATAAGAATTAAGAGAATTGTGAAGAAATGAAAGATTCTTAGGTAAAAAAAGAAGTAAAAGAACAGACAGCACTCTTTAGTATGTAAGAGGAAATGTGCAGAGGAGGGAAATAATTTGTTGTCCAGATCCAAGTACTTGCAGCAAAGGAAATTAAGTTTCAATATTAGGACAAACTACCTAACAGATAGGAAGGTCAGTGCTGGAGTAGTTTGCATGAGTAAGATGTAGAACTTCCATCAACAGAAGTTTTTAAAGAGTAGGTCCTACAGCCTTCAGGGAGGAATGCTGTTACTGATCCTGCTTTTACTTGGGGAATAGTTATGGCTTCCTTTTCACTTGTGTGCTTTGATCTTATTTCACTTACAAATTTCTCATTTTATTTTTATTTGACATTGAAAATCTCATGTTTTATGATGTCAGATATGTATCTGCTGATAGGGATTTGAGACATTTGTCCTGTTGGACCTCTAAAGTCCTGCAGCAAATGGGTGAATTCCAAGTCCTCTGCAGCTGGAAGGTTCAGCCTCAGACCCAAGCTTTCAGAAGAATTTTCTGGGGTCACGGTGGACTCTGACCAAGGCTTGAGTCTAAGAGGTTTTGTATGGAAAGCTAATGATCAGGACCTGAATACAAATTTTAATGTTGACTGATCCTCCATGATGACATAGCTTTTTTTAATGTTAATATAACTCTTGTTTTCTCTTTTTTTCTGCATCTCTTTCTGGATGAACATAAATTGCTTTGCAAGGTGCAGTGTGACTTGGCTTGAAGCACCAGACAGCTGTTTCTTGCTCTTTGATGACAGATATTTAGCAGACTGAGGGCTATCAAGGAAGGATTCTTCCAACGTCATCGGTACTTATCTGTCTCCTCCGAGTAGCTGTGCTAGTGGCTCATGGTGCACAGTTACCTGAAATGGTAATTATTTATTGATTGATTTCATTGCAGAAAGCCTTCTACCATCATTCTATGAGATGAAAAAGGAATCTTTAAAGCAGCATGTCAGAGAAAATATTTGAATGAGAACTCTAGTATAAGCCACAGCAAATGGTCCCTACTTTTAGTAGTGCACAAAGACTTAGGCAACAGGTTTCTCTGAAGTAATTTTGTTCAGTGGACCCCTTTAGAGGGGGAGGGAGGAAAGGTAGTTCTGGTTCACACAGGAGAGAAGCAGCTGTGGAGCCTTTGCAAGATGAGCGCCAGGAAGCGAAGTGAGGGAGATCTGAATAAGAAAGAGTGAACAGAGTTGATGTTTGATGATGGTGGTTCTGTTGGGAGAAACACAGCCTCAGAACCACAGCTGATCTGGATTGCAGGAAGGTGAGGTGGACACGGGGAGGAAAGTGAGGAATTGCTTAGCCCACTAGCAGTTGCTGTAGTACCTCGTTAGAACACTGCTAATGTAGATACCAGTGAGTAGTTTCTCTTAATGTGTTGTTTTGCTACTGCTGTCAGTCTGGAAAGGACTTGGTAGTGACTGCCCTTGGGCTGCCCCTGTGCACCTCATGGAGGTTTGCTTCTTTCATGTCTGCTGGAGATGTCTATGAGAAAAATCACAAATCCCATTTTCCTTCTGTGAAGGGTCTTCTGGAGATGGAGTAATTTCTGATTTCATAATGGGGACAGTGCCTAGAGTCAGCAGTACACGTAAAAGAACAGCCTCTACTGCAGCCCAGAAGTCAGAGGGTGGTTATAGTGCAAGAAAGAAGAGGCTCGGCTTGGGAGCATGCTGTGCCATACTGAAAACACTGATAGGAGCTGTATGAGACACAAACCTTGGACAGGGCAAGAGATGGGAGCCTCCTAAACTGCTACAGAGCAGAAATTAATTTCATGTATTCTCTATGATTTTGTTTCTAATCCCTATTGAGCATATCTTGAGGGGAAAAAACACAGTCATAAATAGCCTAAGGCTGTGACACTTTCTGTAAAGTAGACAAAAATGGAGACTTTATATGTCCCCACTTTCTTGAGAAACATTTCCTTTCTGCCATAATGAAAATAGTGACATCAGACAGCTTGTTGCTTTACTATACTATTTTGGGAGTATCAAATCTCTGTGCTGTTTTGAGAAAAGCATTATGGTCTTTCTGGAATAGTTGGGAGGTGGGCCAGGAACATAGAAGATTGAGCTCACATCATACTCTGTAGTAGTTACAAGCAAGATGATGCATCTTTTGGTGAGAAGGCATTCTGCATACATATCTTAAAAGAACTATGGATATTTGAGTATTAATATGGTGTTACACAGGAGTGGCTTTTCAGTTGCTGCCCCCTCACACCACTTCCTCTTAACAGGTGAAGTGACACGCTGTGACACACTGAGGATTCAAAAGTGGTCAGGGAAGTTGATATGGAAATCATTTAGGTAACCCCATTTTGTGGTCTGATGATAGGGAGAAATGAGGCACAGAGAGCATCTCCCCACAGCATCACTGTACTGAGAAAGCAACAACATTAATGAAATTCCTGGTGGAAATATCTCTGAGTGCTTTTCTGGAGAGTTTCACATGAGTCCTCAATGGAAGGACTGCTACTTGAGATCAGTGAACTCTCTAAGTATCTGTGCTTTGTTTGGCAAGGAACAAAGGGGCAGGAGTACTTCTGCAGAGGAAGAGGCTTCGGGTTTAGCCGTTGCTCATAATCAGCCAAGATATCACTGTTATCGGGTGTTGACATTATTGCAGGTGCTGCAGCAGTAGAGAGCAAAAGATCTCTATACCACTGAATGCAGGTTCTTGTCCTGCCTTTGAGAGGAGATGTATTGCTGCTGCAACATAGGAAAAAGGGAGGGAACAATAAAAGACACTATGGAGTGGGGGCAGGGGTGGAGGTTTGGTGGATCAATCCTGTTTGTTAATGTACACTAGAAGGGATTCTTCTCCCAGCATTACATCCAGAGTGTTTTTCATATGTTTCTTGCCCATCAACCAGTGCATATTTGGAATGTCTCTTAAATCACTCCAGACAGCTGAAGTCTGGCCTGCACCAGCACCTACTGCCAGGTAGTATGAAAAACATTAAATTGAAACAGAGTAGTATTAACTTCCCCAGAACAGAGTAGTATTAATTTCCCCAGAATGCACCCTGAGGATTGCCAGAGGTTGCCAGAAGCATTTCAAAGAAAGAACGTGTCCTTAGGACACATAATAACTTAAGAATAAAGTATCTTTAGGTTCTTTTTGTCAGCTCAAGGAAGAAACGACAGTTAGAAATAATCCTTCCCTGAAAGGGAGGGAATGGGAAGAGGAGGTGCTAAGCATGTGCAAGTGTCATCTTGATAAATGTCAGTAATCCAAGACATAGCAAGAACTCTAGATTCCTAATATCTTACTACACCTGTGTAGTGCTTTTTTGTCTGTGTAAAATCAACCACAGGATTTTAGTATTTGTCATCTTCTGTGCCCAGCAGATTGATCTCCGGACACTGAATTAGATGTGGAGTTGGATGGTAGCTTAAGCATATCGCTTTGGGCTCATCCACTGACTCTGAAAGCTCTCAATATTTTTCTGAGAAGTGGTGCCCAGTCCATGAAGCAGCCTAGGTTGAGCTCTCACCTCTTCTTATGCCTCAGCAATGCTTCATACCTCTGTTTCCTCTGTTGTGGCACACTTAGTCACATAAACTTTCAGTGCACCAGGACAGGATCCCTCTGGATGGAGAAGTGGGGAAGACGGCCTGAGGAGCAAACGTAACACTGCAATGCGAAGTGTTAAGGAATACAAGGCAAAAAAATGCAAAGCTGGTTCCTTGGAGTCTTTAGAGTTGAGTCCCAGAAACGTTCTTCTTTAATTCTGTCCTCATGTATGCTAGATCTCCCTTTTTAGCAGTACCAGACTAAATGAAATACTCTGAAATGGTGAAAATTACTTGTTTCAATTCAGTCCAAAACTTCTTTTGTTCTTTTGTGGATACTGGATTTTCTTCCTGGTTTGTTTTTAGGTTTTTTTGTTGTTGCTTTTTTCTTCTTTTTCTTGTCAATACTGTGGGTCTTTTTTCCAAATTAGAATACAAACTAGGCTTTGAATTTTTTTGTGACAGATGTGTTGTTGTTCTTCATCTAGGTCTATAAATAGTGTTCTAATAGTTTGCATAGTTTTCCTTTAGGTTAGATTCCTTGTTTCATCTATTGTCTGCTCACTTTGTTGTTAATGCTAAGGGTTGACAAGATTTTGTTTTTCTTCTCTAAAATATCTGCTCCCTTGAAAATACTTTACTTCAAGAGATATCTTACTGGCACCCCAAGATCTTGAATTTCATAAGCAGAAAAATAGAAAACAAAAATATAATAAAACCTATCAAATGGTTGTCCTTAATGATGCACTTAAACAGCAGTCATGCTGGTTTTACCCTAATTATTATACGTTAGCTATCTTTGGCCAAAGGACCCAACTGTGAATTCAGTAAAACATCTTGCCATGCTGGCTGGGAAAATCATTTGTTTAAGTTCGTGTGAGGAGTTAAAATGCTTTGAATGCTTTATTTTCTTCCTTCCCTCTGCCTTTCAAAAAGCAGTTTTGAAACTGTACAGAATCTACCAACTGCTTAGTAATCCAGGATTTCTATTAACACTCAATAAATTACTGTATCCTAATTAGAAATAAACAGTCTTATATAGACAGGTCTGGTTGAGATTCACCATTTGGGGGATGTGTGAGCAGAACTGTACTTCAGATCAGATCTCATCCGTAGCATCAGTACTTTCCTATTTTTAGTGGAAATATCTTTGTGGATACACTACTGCTGTCTTACTTGCCTGTTTTGTGGTAGAATCACACTGGTGTGCCAAAGTCATAACGGCTGATGGACTGTTAAATTTAAGTCTTGGTATTTCTTTATCACTTCCAGACATTTCCATGAGTGATCAGTTTGAAGTAGACGTTCTTTTAAGGCTTGTACAATATTCCAGTTCCTCTCCCTCCATACTGGTGATGCCAAGCATCTTCATCTCAGTGGGTATATCACACGCTTACTTTTCAGGCTAACACCATTAATGAAAGTATGGAGAAAAGTTTGTCCCTAGATTGATTCTTTTAGTACTCCACTGATCACTATTTGTTTGTTCATTTTAATCTCTGTAATATGGTCTAACTCAGTTTGACTTTTGGGTGGTTTTATTTTGTTCTTGCCTTTTCTGATATCTTATTCAAAGCTTTCTTTGGTGATTTTTGTAATTTTCAATTCTGTTCCCATTCTTTTACATTTGGAGTTCTGCTTGTTACAAATACTAGATATTCAGGTATTAAGCTCGATATTCATCTGCCTGAGTTTAAACTCTAGCCGAAGTTTTATTCATTTTCCTTAGATTTTACGTTTGAGATAACTTCTACAACTTAACTCAAAAGGGATTCCAGATCTAATTTTTCACTAAAGTCATTCAACCTTTAGAAAACTATCACTCTCAGTTTTGTGGCTGAGTAGTGCGGTGCTGTGTGTGAAGGTAGTCAAATATTCTGAAAAATTAACCAGGTTGCAGTTGTCTGTTGGCCTTCACAGAAGACCTGGTACATTATCCTTACCTTGATCAAAAGACTAAAGCCTGTAACATGCAAGTAGTCTATTTGGAACTTGGTGATGTTACTAAAGTAATTGCTCACCCTGTGTTCAACATCAGAAACATTCTTATCTTCTTCCTGTCAGGTACGGTCTTTATATTCTGATTTAATTAAGGTTTATAGATGATCTTCAGATTTTTTAATGTCAGAAAGGTACTGGTACAGCTGTCTAACTTCTTCTGTGACAGAGTCTGCATTTTTACTTAGGGGAGCATTTTAGTACAGTGCTTACTGAAGAACTCTCCTGTTTCTGCAACAGCTTTGGGAAGAGGAAGTCACCAGACTTCTCCATGAATAGCATGAAAACCCAAGACAGAATCCAACATACATCCCTGTATAGATTTTCCTGTGATTTGAGTAAAATAACAACATTTTAAACAAAATATTTCTAACAGTGATGTGAATTCTTGCAGGCTAGGCTGCTCAAGACTGGTGTGTATAGGCTCAGGAAGCATACTTGACTGCTGAAGCAGTATGTACAAACTAATTTTTATTTAACCAAAATTGTAAATATATTCATATATTCAAGTGGCAGAAAAGTGGCACAGCTACCTCAATGTGCAATGCAGGTTTCTATCAGCTGAAGATCTTACGCAGTATATCCTCACAGTATCTTTATACCAAAGAAAATGCAGCTTCTCTGAGATCAGTACTACTGTCAGCAGTCTCAAGGGAAAAGGAAAGGTTTGATTTACACTTTTTTCCCTGAGGAGGGCCTGTCTGGGTAAAAGTCACATCAGGCTGGCAGAGCAGTGTGCAGAAGCCTCTCCTGCCATGACTTATGCTGTAGTTACTTTCAGGGGAGAATAGATGAGTTCGGTGTGCGGGTCAGATCATCTTTGTGCTAAGGAGCAGATCTCCAACCTTACATATCACTCCTGAACTCCCCAGCAGTCTTTCTCTGCTGAGCAGTGGTGTGTTTGTTTACATGCATATTGAAAATATAGAATATTGTGGGGATTTCAAAATATTTATTTGCAGAATTGCAATGCCTCAATGTGTCAAGTTAATTCAAATCACTTTAAAGACTGTCATATAGTGTGTTATATGACAGCAACATAATAGGATTGATAGAATTGATCTTGACAGGACACAAATGAACAGGTCAAACAAGGATAGCTTTTTTCCCCTTCACTTGCTACTTAAGTTGTTGTTCTTTTCTGATTCAAGGGATGGGAGCTGCTTCTAGATTAAAATCAAGGAAAAGAAACAAGCAGATTTGAAAGTCTAATAAATACTTGGAGTATGAGAAAGTTAATTTCTTTTGTTTTGTTTTTAATAAGTAATGTAAACTAGTTTATTAAAAGAATTCTTAACATAGTCTTGGCAGAATATAAGTGTATTTTATGTATGCTATCAATCTCATCTACCAAAAGAGTCCATTTCTGTGCTGAAGAAGCTTGCTTCAAGTTGGCCAACTTTCCTTCTGCACTGAAATACCCTTGTGTCTGGGGCTTGAAGAAAAAATAAATGCTGCTTGGTCATCTAATTCCAATAAAAAATTTGTGTGCTGTTGGTATGTTACCAAAGGAAAATGCGTCTCTCTGGTGACTAGCATGGATGGTAGTCTCAAGGGAAAAGAGAAGGTCTAATTTATACTTTATTCTTTGAAGAAGGTCTGTCTGGATAAGCTTTGCAACAAGCTAGCAGAGCAGTGTGCAGAAGCCTCTCCTGCTACGGCTTGTACTGCCATCTAATTACTAATTACACTAAAATGTCTGTAAATCCTGTATTAAACAGTATTCAAATAGACTTTATAAAAAATAAAGCAAGTTAAATAACACACTGGAAATTCCTAGAGCCTTCTGCTGTTTGTGCATGAAGTTAGTAGTTTTTTTAATACCAAGAACACTGCATCTTGTTGAGTCACATTATTTAATAACATGCTATAGTTCTTTTAGGGTGCCTATAATTGCCTGAATAGTCTTTATGATTGCTTTTTATTACTTCATTTATGTGTAGAACTGCATGCATTCTTAGTGTCCATCATAAAAACTGAGCTAGGAATTGCTGAAGAAAGTATTTGTGCAAGTGTAGAACAAATATTTAAAATAAACCCAGATAATTAAATTTTCTGGTTTTTACAATCCTTTTTATTTGTTATCTTACAGAAGCATGAAGTTTTTCTGGAGGCTTCTCATCAGTAGCGGTGCATCAGCTCCATTTTGAGCAGAAATTCAAGGGTGAAAGGGCTTATTCTCAGAGATTTGAAGCTAACTGCAAATTTTAGTGCTTTCTTGGATTTACAACATGGAAAGATCAGAAAACTGGAACTAAAGAAGCAGCATAACAGAAATGTAGAATATAGAATCATAGAATCGTTTAGGTTGGAAAAGACTGTTAAGATTATCGAGTCCAACTGTAAACCTAACATTAGCAAGTCCACCACTAAACCATGTCCTTAAGTGCCACGTCTACTCTACAAGTCTTTTACAAACCTCCAAGGGAGGTGACTCAATCTCTTGCCTGGGCAGCCTGTTCCAGTGCTTGATAACCCTTTTGGTGAAGAAATTTGTCCTAAAATCCAGTTTAAACCTCCCCTGGTGCAACTTCAGGCCATTTCTTTTTATCCTATCACTTGTTACTTGGGAGAGGAGACCAACACCCACCTCACTACTACCTCCTTTGAGATAGTTCTAGAGGGCGATAAGGTCTCCCCTCAGCCTCCTTCTCTCCAGACTAAACAACTCCAGTTCCCTCTGCTGCTCCTCTAAGGACTTATTCTCTAGACCTTTCACCATCTTAGTTACTCTTCTTTGGACGCGCTCCAGCACCTCAGTGTCCTTGTACTGAGGGGCCCAAACCTGAACACAGTATTTGGTGTGCAGCCTCATCAGTGCCACGTACAAAAGAACAATTGTTTCCCTAGTCCTGCTGGAATCATATCTTGCTGATATCTAATTTGCTACTGGCTTGAACTGGCTAAGAGAAAAGAAACCATGCATTATTTTCTGAAACAAAAGAAATGGTCAGAGAAAAAAATACATATCGTCTTTTTATTGAAAATCCACTATAAACTTTGAAGAATCTGTTGCAAAAAATTTTATATGATTTTTTATTTTTCTTTCATTAGTAGATGTGTCTTATTTAGTTAGTCAGTATTTTCCTACCAGAAAAGTCACTCATGCACTGAGTAGTAAAACAGCTGTGTCATTTGGCCAGGCTGTTACACAACCCAAGCAATGGCCAAACATGGCCAAGCAGTGACCTTACAAATAAACATGAGATAATGATATATGAAAACTCAGTAATTAATTTCCAGAAATAAATGAAATACTGGCTTATCAATGGTGACATCCATCTTGACCTTTTTTCTTCAGAGAAGATACTTGCTTTTTTTTTTAGGACACTCATGACTATGCCATTTCCTAGGCATTCTTTCCGTTTGCCAAGTAGTTTTGGTACATGTGAACTGTATTCTTTTTTTGCAGGAAACTGATCTGCAAGCTACCGTTAAAGTCTATTCCCCACCCCCGCTTTTCCTCTTCTTTTTTACTTTATCAGGGGTTTCTGAAAAGGAGGAAGACCTGGCTATTTTGCAGACCTCAGTTTGGGTATGAGCCAAAATCCACCAGTCAGTGAGAAGCTTCTCACTGAATTCTGTAGGTACCGAATTGTGCCTCTAATTCTGTGAAAAGTATCACAACATAAGCAATTAAATTTGTACAGAGAACAAAAGATGTATCTCACATCTATCTGTATATTTCCAGTAGAGAATAATTGTATGTTCATCACAAAACCTGTAGTTTAATTGCACAGCAGTGAAGTGTGGTTATAGTATTAATCTATTCAGCTAAAAGGGATGTTTACATGTCTTTTCAGTAGTAGGGTTTTGTGAGATGAGGGTTATATGAAAATAGAAAAAAAAATAGGAGAAAAAATAATCTGAGAAAATAAAAAAGAAACAATTTACTGCAGCTGCTTGTGTATTATGGGCAAGGCTAACTAGTCTTTAAAGGCTAACATCTTGAAATGAACTCAGGTATTTTATTGAACACTGAGTGTTTGCAAAGACTTTAAAGGAAAAGTCTCCTTTAATGGATATATCATAAGCATGAATGCTGGTGTGCATGAGGGTACCAAGAGATGATTTGGAAAAGTATACCTTTAGCTTTTTAAGTCAGAGCCCTATCTGAAGTTATTTGGTTGTCTGTGAGAGATAAATGGGAGTCTGGGCACTAATGGATTTGGTCCTGAAGAGTAATATGTGTTCAGCAGTTGAGAAATTAAGGCACTATGTAGAAAATTTATGTCGCTTGCTGCCAGGCTTCCAGATACACAGAGGATTTTGGGAACAACCTGACAGAAACTCCTGCGTGACAAGTTAGAGGATGATTAGGTGATGAATTAAGATACACGAGGCCAAACTGTGCTCCTGATTACTCCTACAGGGACGTGCAAAGGCATCTCTGTGCAGGGTTTTGTGGACATAGTCAAATTCTCTCTGCCAGTGTTGCCAGGTGCATTCAAGCTGATTCTGCACTAACAGCTGTGAGACTGTGGGTTTAAGACGAGGTCTTCAGGCTAGGTGAAGTCTATTAGTATTTGAGGCTTCAGAAGTTTGTGGGTTTTTTTTGGTTGTTGTTGATGTTTTAATTGTCTGCATCTGCTTAAGTTTAAAGTATCAAAAATAAAGTCTTCTGTCTGCCAGTGTTATGTCTTGGTCTAATTTCTGGCTACCGCCAGGAAAGGTAAAATAGAATGAAAAGGGATAAAACTGAAATGCAAAACTTCCTATATTTCAGTCTAGTCTGTGGCTAGCAGAAATAAGCATGCTTGTTCTACAAAAAGAAAAGAAGAAAAAATATATACACATATGTGCATGCTTTGTTGACCTTTGCTTCTAATTCTTAATGGCAAGCACTACCATAATATTATAAACACTGTACAAAGGAAGAAATGCTCATATATGTTGTGAAGTTATGCTTAGAGATATATTCCTGGAACAGTTACAAAATGTCTGAGGGCAAAATACAACAATCAGTGGATTATCCCTATCTTGTGTTCCATGTCAGTTGTACTCAAATTACTGCAAATTCTGAATTACTTCTTTGATTTTTACTGTGGTATGTAAAATGACAGAAAAAGACGTAGTTAAACTTCACTATTAGTGCAATCCATCACTCTTCCACTTTGGTCATTTTATTTCACCACAAGATCTGAGAGAAGTGTATGGCCATGACAGATACTGTCCTTCGGCAATTTCTTTAACTGAGGTAGATGATGGCAGATTTATTAAGACTCAGATGGAACAATATCCCTCAAGAGCTGAATGCTGACATTTATTAAGTGGTTTTAAAACTAAACGTTAGCCTTGACATGATGCTAAGTTTCTATGAACTTTAAGCTATGCAATTTCAAAATAAATACTCCATAATCTTAAAGTAGGGGCTAGGATGAGCAGCGACTCGGCTTTGAAGAAAGAGTTTCCACAATATTAGCAGTGAGGGAAATACAATTCTTAGTCACAGGATGTAGCTTAGGGCCTTCCAGTCCTGCATGCCTCCAGGTGAGAAGAAATAATGTAAATATTTTTGTGTATTCACTTCTTGGTTTCAAGGTAAGAGAGGTTTGAATTATTGTTCTTTGAAGACGTGGAGAGACAAGATGAAAGTGGAAAATGGGAAAGAAATGAAGGGGAAAGGCAGGAGAACGATGGGTTTAGTGTTCAAGGTAACCGGGACTCAAAAGAGGTGATTTTTAATGCCAGGCTTTGACAGTGGCTTTCGGTTTCTCTTCAGCATCTCTGCTTCCTCAGTGCTGTCTGCTCTGTAAGAACTCCTCAGAGGTTCAACTCTTTTGAGATCAATTACTGAATACATAGCAAGGAGGGAGAACTGGTGACAGGAATGGAACAGATTAAGAAGGGTGAGGTGAGCGAGCAGAAAAAAAGATTCAGCTTTGAAAGTGCTAATACAAACTGCGAAATTGAGTGGCTGTGACAAAACTTTTGGAATGGACTGAGTGTTGATGGAGAATGAAGGTGACAACCTAAACAAGTAGCACAAGACATGAGAAAAAGTGAGGAAAAAGTGGGGCAAGGAGAGACAGAAGAGAATGAATATTACCAGTTTTTGAAAACCAAGGGTAATGAATATAAAAGGAAATAGAAAAAGGGGAAATCTTCAAAGAAAATTGGGTGAAAGTAACAAAAGTTAGACAAAAATCACACAAATTATGAATTTTATTAAATATTTTTACTTAAAACTGCCTTTTGAACAGTAACAACAGCAAGATGTGGTGTCCTTTATCTGGTGTGTGAAGCCCTTCAAGGTCAATGTAATGACGGATTAAAAGAAAATAAGCTAGCCAGGATGGGATGGATTCATAATCAATCTGTCATTGTAGAAATATGGGAATTGGAAATAACTTTTCCATTTTTCTAACATACTTATGCTTTTGTGTAGGTATCCTTAGTTTTGGTAACTGTAAAATGTAAGTAACAACAATCAGTTTTTACGTTTGAGCACATTATCTTCCGCATAATCAGAGTCTTAGTTGTCCTCTTGGAAGCATGCATTTTGAGAAAATTAAGCTCCAGCAGGATGCTGTCACTGACATGAATGGGAAACATTCTATATTGCAATGAAAGCTTCAGTGCTTCTGAGAAAACGTGTCATGAAAAGCGAACAACTGTGCAAAATGTTAATGACAAGTCTGACCATACCACTTAATGCTACGATGGAAACTGACTTTGCAATGTTGAAAAACAGTGTTATAGAGAAGACCTAGCTGGGATCAGGGGCTGCTTAGTCTTGAAATCCTTTCCTGCCTTCAAACAATCTTCAGCATAAATTCCTGTCGTAATTCTTACCATGGCTCATTGTGTAACTAACAAGTGAATAATTAGACAAAATATAAATTGGGATATTTCTGTGATATTCTTTTTTGATTGAAGGTTCCTCTCATTTCTTGGTTTCACAGTGAAGATGACATTCTTCTTTAGGAATTCTTTGCTCTTGTTTTTGCAAGTATTAAAGCAGTCTTCAGAACAGACCAGACGTCGCTTTTTAATTTTTCAAGATTTGTTTGCTTCTTCTCAGGTGCCTATTTATGTGATAACTTTTTGGGTTACTGTCCAACTATTTTTGTGTTTGTGCCATCTGTTGCTAGCGATGGATTTCCATCTTAGCCCCATCATGTAGCTGTTTGGAGTACAGCCAGTTCTGCCTGTCAGTGGGTGAGGTATCTCTAGAAGTATCAGCTTCAAAACTCTTATATAAGATAACACCTCTTACAGAAAGAACAGTTGAACGTAGAATAAAATATATATGAAGGCTGCAAAAGCTTTTCTCTCTGAGCTGACAAATATTTACACTGCACATGTTTTTTTCTTAAAAACAGTGTTAGTTCTACATTTTGGTCAACATTTCTACGTGATGACATTATAAGCATGATGATAGTGGGTCTGGATATCTGGTAACTTTGGGCAAACAAATTTCCACAACTATGCTAAAGTCATTGTGTGCGATCAACAGATCTTACAGTTGACTCCCAGTATTGCTTTTAAGACAATTTTTATCATCTTTGCTCAAACAGTGGACGTTGAGGTCCATATTGTGTGTGACTAGTGACTGACCAACATCTGTGTATAAAGTATTGTAGCTGAGATACGCCATATGAAAGGAAAGATAAATCTGCACCCAAATGAGAAAACTTAGTAAGAAATGTAGTTGTTCAGCTGAAGTTCCAGAAAAAAATATTTTGGATGAAGACACTTATTTTAATTTCCACTGAACTTTTTTGAAATCTCATACTTTAATGAAATGTCAATAATTCTAGTGCAAAGATACAAAAGATCCAAGTGTAGATTTATTACCCCTGCTCACTCCTTTAGTTGATTCGAGTAGCATATGCAGCTAATGACTTTAATATCAGATATAATATGGAATGAATGATACATACAAGAATGCAAGTCTCTGCATTAGATCTCCCTGTTCTTTTGAGTTAAGTATGGTAGTACAATTATTGCTAAGAAATCAGTTTGTCTGTGACTGCACAGAGTTGCCTTTTAGTAAAGTTATCACGATTACTTTAAAGAAAGTTATGTGTTCATTGAAAATAATGGGTTTAGTGTTACATTTTCTTAAGCTTCTCTCCAGGCAACTGCCTAACAGTTTAATAATGATGGGATATTACTTCACCTTCTGCATTAATATTTTTAGCACCAACATTTTTAATGATTGTCTTTTGTAATCACCCTGTGAAGAGTTTTCCTGAAATATCGGTCAGGTAAAGTTTTTTCTTTTAATTTCTTTTTTTTTTTTTTGGTATTTTTTTAATTTAAGATGGATTTTCTTTCTTTCACAGTCCAGAATAATTTACACAAATTAAAACACTATTTTAAACTTTCAAAACAGCAGGTGCATTTCTGGAATACTATTGTATGTTATCCAAACCATCTTTACTTTCTTGACTTCCACAGGGAAAAGAGGTTTATTTTCTTTACCCTATTAATATTATTCTTGAAGAGACAATGGAGAATTTATTTTCATTTTACAGATCATTTCATTTCATTCTTTTGAACTTGAACAGGGACATCCTCAGACCTGAAGATTTTTCCTGTTTCTTTATGGATTATTTCTTAGAAGAATCTTTTGCAGAAGCAAGTGATAAATGTTTTTTTGCTGCCTCCAGAAGCAAGGCTGCTTACAGGTATGTATTCCCTAGCCTCGCTTCACTTTTGGACCTGGTATGGCTGATGCACTGTTAGGACCTGGCAAAGGCACTAGTGTCAGACAGCAAGGGATTCCTAGACGGAGTCTGGACAAAAGGTTAGATCTCTATATTGTAGATCCAGTCCTGCCTGGAAGCTAGAAAACTCTCCCTGGTCAGTACAGCAATCCAGAGAGACTAGCAAGCCCGTTTTCAGTGTGTTGCATGAATTTTTAGGCTGTGAAAATCTCATTAGTATTAGTGGAAGAAGTATATATCAGTCTGTGTGGATTTTCCTGAAGCCTTGGCCTCAGCTGTCCATTATCGTGGAGAGACAGAGGTGAAAAAACTGTGTATGCTTTGCAGTGTTGAGCAACAGCCTCTATCTTCTGAAGTCTGCTTGCCCAGGTGACATGTTGCCCTACGAGCAGCTGTGTGGTTCTTTCAACCATGCTTGGAAGAGGAGTGCTCAGAAGTGACACTAAAGACCGGTTTAGGTATGAAAGTATGGTCAGGTCTGTAACTGCATTGATAAGCCAGTACCGTACTTCAGTGTTTTGGAAAGAAGAGATGACAGTAGAATGCCCACTTGAAAAGCTGCATTAGCCAGGTGTGAGGCTTTCTGATATGACGAATAACATGTCTTTCAAGGGTAGAAACTTTTGGTTGCTTTTCTAGCCATAATGACTTTTAAAATAAACTTGCATTATCTGTGAAAACTCACATTTGATCTAATGCTCATTTTTACTTTTTTTTTTAGGAGATTTGGATCCTGATTATTTTATATTTATTCATCCTTTATGTGACTCAGACAAGGTTATTCTTCAGGTATCCTTTTCCTGAAAAAATAAAGATGTGGAAGAAGGACTTATGCCTATTGTATCTTCACCAGTTTGTATTGGTGCAAAAGAACAAATGAATCATAGAATCATAGAATCATGAAGTTTGGAAAAGACCTCTAAGATCATCAACCCAACACCACCATGCCTGGTAAGCCATGTCCTGAAGTGCCATATCTACATGTTTTTTGAACACCTCCAGGGATGGTGACTCTACCACTTCCCTGGGCAGCCTGCTCCAATGTGTGACCACTCTTTCAGGAAAGAAATTTTTCCTAATATCCAATCATCTAAACCTCCCCTGATGCAACTTGAGGCCATTTCCTCTCGCCCTATCACTAATAACTTGGGAGAAGAGACCAGAGATTGCTAAAAGTAAACCATGCACCTATGGCCCTTTTGTACTCTATATAGGCTTGCCTTCTGAGAAAAGTGTCTGTCTCATCCAACATACTCAGATGGTGCCTAAATTTTGCAGTTCTGCCTCTATAACTTCTATTGCCTTCCTTTTTGCTTTTTTAAAAAAAAATTTCTGACTGGCCTCCAATCATGAGTTTAGAAAGCTCCCACAGGTCCTATGTCATATTATCTGGCCCCATGTGGATATCCAGTATAATCCAGGGTATCTCAAATGCAAGAGACCTATGCTTTGGCAATTAGCCTGTGCCCACCGTGTCTTGCTTCTGAGACTGGCATGCTTTGCTTTTGCCAGCAGTAAGAGGTAACTGCAGTCTTGTAGGCTGCTTCCTCTAGTAGGAGAAATCAGTGATGTTGACTTGTCATTTTTTTAATTTAGCAAGTTTTATGTATTGGAATAGCGAAGTTTAGGTATAGCTGGTTACTGGGCCACCTTCCAAGTACCTCTGCCATAAGAACTGATTTGAATTAGACACAAGGCAAAGAATATTTGTTCCTGCTTCTGGCATAATGCTGTTTGTAAGGATGACGAAGTGTTACATAGCTTAACCCTGTAAATAACACTTAACAACATGGATCATCTTCCCATCTGAGGAAAGAAAATCTTCGTATAGTAGCTTTTGGTGGTGCTTGTCATACTAAAAAGTCTTCCTCATCTCTTATTCTGAATTGTTTTCCAGCTGTCTTCAATTTGTTTTCATTAGTCAAGCATCTTTTACCATATCACACTTGATCTTCCTAGATTTTCATTAAGCCCTTTTTGTAATATAATTTCCATTCATTTATCTGATCTAGTTTCTCTTGATGTTCTGGCAATGATGAAGGTCTAAAGATTGTTTGTCTTTTGCAGTATTTCTCTTAATCTCTCACATTATTTTAATGTTGCTTCTTACTCACTTAATGTTTTTTCTTATACAGTCTAACCTCTAAGCCCATGTTTATATCTGCTATGCATAATACTGAGAACGGAAATAAATTCTATTTTATATAAATTATTAACATTAAAAGACTATATTAGCTGAAAAAGACTGTAATTGTGCTGCTGTGCTTTCAGTCTCTGCTGTGTAAGTCATTGCATTTCCTCAGTATGATCATTGCAAGCAACAGACAACAAGTGAAAATGGACAAAACTTGAAAACTGAGTAAAATGAGACCTCTAAATCTATATCTAAACATCTATAAAAATGTCCTAATTTCTAAAGCTGAGAAGCCATACCTGAAGTCACTGGAGCACAAAACTCTCTCAAATTCAGGCTCATTTGATGTAACGCTCTCTTATGCTTAGGAAGTGAGGGTTTTGGGATCCCAGTTTTTATATTTCTAAAATGCTGATCTGTGTTTCCAGAACATGTACCTATGTGTTGTTAAGCAGTCCTATCAAAAGAAAAACATCAAAAGAATGTTGTTGAGCAATAGTTTAAAAAGTGACACTTAACAGTCTTCACTGATACTTAACAAACAGGTATTTTGTGGTTGTTCATTCAGTAAATAATAAATAAAAGTTACTCTTCTGCGTGGCTATTTTTGTCAGGTATGAAGATGCCTGTGTCAAGGAGCAGCACATTCATTTTCATACCTCCGGGCACGTGAGATTCAGCCATCTAATAACCAAAAGCTGTAATGGCAGTTGAAGTTTAGGCTGCCCACAGATGAAATCTGCCTTTGCAGCAAGTACCAATGGGATCCCTGTAGTGAGGAATCAGGATGTTTTTGTTTTCTGGCACTGGCCACCGGATGAGAAAGGAGCTCGATCATTTCTTTGCTACTGGTATATGCCTCAGTCTGTGGACAGGCTGCTTGACTTCCACGGTTTCCAGCTTGCCTTTGATACTTCCGTCTCCTCCATCCATGATCACGGACTTACGTGAAAATGGAGTAGATGACTAGTGAGTTTAAACTCCACTGGGCTCTCAGGTCAGTGTTTGATAGGCAGTGACATGTGTCTTTATGTTCATATTTTCAACACCTAAGTCATGTGATGCCATCAGTGAATTATGTATAGTGTACTTAATCATAAAGTTAAGGAAAAATAATGTGGAAATGAACTTTACAGCTGATTTTCAAAATTTGTGTTTGCATGTTCATAAAAAAAGATTGTATAAACCCATAAGTTATTTGTTATTTTGGAGAAGTTACTGCTTGGGAAATTTGGATTTTTTTTCTAATTTTTGATAAAAGTTAAGCTGAAAATAAGATAATGTGGTATGAAGCAAGTTCTGTGCTTTAGGGAGCGCTCTATTCCGACACTGTATACAGCAATGCAATTGCAAGAAATTTATGAAAATATTAAGTAAATTAATAGTAAGTGCAAAAACTCAAGGGGTAAAAAATACTTTCCTTTTTTTAATAAAATAACTTAGTGGGGACAGAATAAGCTTTCTTCTTGAAGGCTTTATTCTTATTATTCTGTACCTAGGTGAAGGTGTCTCAGACTAGAATTTAAATGGGCGTGTTTTATGTGCAGAAACAATTAATAGACCCACGTGAATTACAACTGGAACACTTGCATTATTCTGACAGCTTTTAAAATGCAATTTGAATAAACTTTCTTGCATTAATTTAGCTGTAAATCAGATGTTAGTCTTCACAGTTTTAGTTCTTAAACAACCTCCTGGGCTGTGATTTGTACTATTTTAATCCTATGCTGCAAATACTGTAAGTAAGGATGAATGTCATGTTTATTTCTGGAGCTCTCATTACAGTAGTAGATAAATGCTCAAAATGTGTTTAAAGGGAATTAATTTACTCAAATTTCAGTCAAATCAAAGCTACCAGGAGACCATCAGAATCGTTCTCTATTTGTTATCCTACAACTTCTTTCTCTGCTTTTAAAGAGTTTGAGCCTTTCTGAGTAGATCAGATATGAATTTTTCGTCTAGGTTGCTTCAAAGAAAGATATGCATTTTTAGACAGATTCAGTGACCACAAAATCACAGGTTGGTAGGGACCCTGGAGGTAGTCTAGTCCACCTCAAATGCTCAAAGCAGAGTCAACTAAGCCAGGCTGCTCAGGGCCTGGCTCAGGTCCAGCTGGATTTTGAATGTCTCCAAGGATGGAGACACCACAGTCTCTTTGGGTAACCTGTTCCATTGTTCAATCACGCTTACAGTAAATCAACATTTTTCTTACGTTTAAATGGAATTTCTGTTTTTTTTCATTTTGTGCCCAGTGGCTCTTGTCTTGTCAAGGGCACCACAGAGAAGAGTCTTGCTTCAACTTCTTTACTTCCCACCATCAGGTATTTATACACACTGATAAGATCCCTCATGAGCCTTCTGTTCTCCAGACTAAACAATCCCAGGTCTCTCACTCTCTCCCCATATATCAGATGCTCTGATACCTTGAATATTTTCACTGGGTTCAGTCCAGTACATCCAACTCTTTCTTGTGCTTGGGAGCCCACCTCACCGGTGCTGAGTAAAGGGGAAAGATCACCTGCCTTGACCTGCTGGTGACACTCTAATGCAGACTACAGTGCTGTTGGCCTTCTTTTCTGCACAGACACATTGCTGGTTCATATTTATTTGTCCAGCCACCAAGACCCCCATGTCCTTTTCTGTAAAGCTACTTTACATTTGGTGCAGTTTGGCTGTGGCCGGCAACAAAAGGGCCACGTGGTGGCTCTGTCACCCTTCCACCCTCTGGGGTGGGGAGGAGAATGGAAAGAAAAAGGCAAAAACTTGTGGGTCAGGATAAGGGCAGTTTAACAGAACAGCAAACAAAGGGAAGAGTAACAACAGAAATACTGATAAGGAGAATATACAAAACAAACAGTGAAATGCAGAGAGCAACTCTCACTGCCTGGTGCCCCACACACTCCAGAGCCATGACCCCTTCCCCCCGGCCAGCTCCCCAACGAGAACCCAGCATGGCAGCACATGGTATCGAATACCTTGTTCTGTCTGGCCAGTTTGGATCAGCCTGCCTGGCTGTATCACTTCCTGGCTTCTGGTGGAAATTAACCCTGTCCTGGCCGAACTCAGGACACCATTCCAGCTGCTTGGCCCCTCCCCAGGTGCATGACTTTGTGTTTCCTGTATTGATGAGGTTCATCTCTCTTTTCATGTCTCTAGCATGTCCAGAACACTGATCTGGTGTATCAGCCAGCCTCCTCAGTTTTACATCATCTGCAGACTTGCTGAGAGAGGATGCATTCTTTCTCATTGTCTAGGTCATTGCAGAAGATATTAAAAAGTATTAGTTCCAGTATCAACTACTGGGGTGCACCACTGATGACTAGCCTCCAGCTGGACTTTGTGATGCTGATCACAATGCTCTAAGCCCAGCAGTTCAACCACTTTTAAGCACGCCTCACTGGTCACTTATCTGGCCTGTGCTTCATCAGTTTTCCTATGTGGATGTTATGGGAGAAATAGTCAAAAGCCTTACTAAACTTGAGATAAACACCGTCTACTGCATTTCCCTCATCCACCAAGCCAGTCCTCTCATCATAGAAGTATATTGGTTTTCTTGAGCATGATTTATCTTTCATAAAGCCTTGCTAACTACTCCTGAGTTACCTTCTTATCCTTCCTGTGTTTGGCAAGAACTTCCAGAATGATTTGCTCCAACACCTTCCCACAGATCAAGAGGAAGCTGAGTAGCCTGTAGCTCCACAGATCTTCCTTCATGTGCTTTCTGAAGGTAAGTGACATCTGCTTAGCCTCAGGAACCTCTCCTAGTTGCCACATTATCCACCCCTTATTCCATAACATCTGCGTCATGCTCAGATCCCCCATTGTCCAGTTGATCACCACCACTTCTCCTGTCTCCAGATATCATTCCCTTAGTCTATGGATCGTCACTCTAAAGTGTCCATTGAGTTCATTCAATCCATGACTTCGGGCTCCATCTGTCGTAATGGTCTTCCGTGGCAGGAGAGGTGATGTGTGGTGATGGGCGGTCACTTGCTGCATCCAGAGCTCACGGCTGATGTATCTGGTCCGGCCTGTGCCCACAGTCTGCAGGAGATGTTGATATCGATGAAGTTGCTGGATGCCAGTTGTTGAAAACCAGGTCCACTTCCATCACCGCTGTGCTCCGCTAGGTTTCATCAAAAAGTCCATACTTTTTTGATCTGGACAATTCTTACTATGCTACTACTGGTATAACATATAACAATTATAACAGTGATAACAGACAGTGACAGGGTTATTATAACAATTAACTTTATACAATTTATTTATGGACTATTCTCACCCAAAATCAAATCCCCATGAGGTACACATCGGACTTCCCCATCCTTCCTCATTACCCACCAGGTACACCCAGGTCCTTGAGCAAAAGCAATCCCACAGACGGGCTTGCCTTTGCCTGAGGCAGGACTAACCCAAACCGTCTTCCCTAACATGTTCCGCATGTGCACTACGGGGACTTTGTCCCCTTCTACAGGGCACTGAGGTTTTGACTGGGCAGGACCAGCCCGGTTGGTAGATCCTCTGGTGTTAACCAACCAGGTGGCCTTTGCTAAATGAGTATTCCAGTTTTTGAAAGCCCCAACCCCTGTTGCTCTCAAAGTGGTTTTTAGCAGCCCATTGTAATGTTCGATCTTTCCAGAGGCTGGTGCATGGTAGGGGATGTGATACACCCACTCAATACCGTGTTCTTTGGCCCAGGTGTCTATGAGGCTGTTGCGAAAATGAGTCCCGTTGTCCGACTCAGTTCTTTTGGGAGTGCCATGTCAACACAGGGCTTGTTTCTCCGGGCCCAGGATGGTATTCCAGGCAGTGGCATGGGGCACAGGGTAGGTTTCCAGCCATCCGGTGGTGGCCTCCACTATTGTGAGCACATAGCACTTGCCTTGGCGGGTTTGTGGCAGTGTGATGTAGTCAATCTGCCAAGCCTCCCCGTATTTATATTTTAGCCATCGTCCTCCATACCACTGAGGCTTTACCCGCTTGGCTTGCTTGATTGCAGCGCATGTCTCACATTCATGTATAACCTGTGCAGTGGTGTCCATGGTCAAGTCCACCCCTCGGTCATGAGCCCATCTGTATGTTGTGTCTATTCCTTGGTGGCCCGAGGTGTCATGGGCCCACCGAGCTATAAAGAGTTCACCCTTATGTTGCCAGTCCAGATCCACCTGAGCCACTTCAATCTTGGCAGCCTGATCCACTTGGTGGTTGTTTTGATGTTCTTCAGTGGTCTGACTCTTAGGGATGTGGGCGTCCACGTGACGGACTTTTACAACCAACTGCTCTAGCCGGGCAGCAATATCTTGCCACAATGGGGCAGCCCAGATAGGTTTGCCTCTGCGCTGCCAGTTGTTCTTCTTCCATTGCTGCAGCCACCCCCACAAGGCATTGGCCACCATCCAGGAGTCGGTGTAAAGATAGAGAACTGGCCACTTCTCTCGACTGGCAATGTCTAAAGCCAGCTGGATGGCTTTCACCTCTGCAAACTGGCTGGACTCACCTTCTCCCTCGGCAGTTTCTGCGACTTGTCGTGTAGGGCTCCATACAGCAGCCTTCCACCTCCGCTGCTTCCCCACAATGCGACAGGACCCATCTGTGAACAGGGAATACTGTTTCTTATCTTCTGGCAGCTGGTTATACAGTGGGGCCTCTTCAGCTCGTGTCACCTCCTCCTCTGGCGGTGCTCCAAAATCTTTGCCTTCTGGCCAGTCCATGATTACCTCCAGAATTCCTGGGCGACTGGGGTTCCCCATTCGGGCCCGCTGGGTGGTCAGCGCGACCCACTTACTCCACGTAGCATCTGTGGCATGATGCGTAGAGGGGACCCTCTCTTTCAACATCCAGCCCAGGACCGGCAATCGTGGTGCTAGGAGGAGCTGTGCTTCAGTGTCAACCACTTCTGAAGCAGCTCGAACGCCTTCATATGCTGCCAGAATCTCTTTTTCAGTGGGAGTATAGCGGGCCTCGGATTCTTTGTATCCCCGGCTCCAAAACCCCAAGCAAGGGTCGACCTCGAGTCTCCCCTGGTGCTTTCTGCCAGAGACTGCAGGTTGGGCCATTCTCCCTGGCTGCGGTGTAGAGCACGTTTTTAACATCTTGCCCTGACCAGACTGGACCAAGGGCTAGGCATTGAACTATCTCCCGTTTAATCTGTTCAAATGCCTGTCGTTGCTCAGGGCCCCATTCAAAATCATACTTCTTTTGGGTCACGTGGTACAGAGGACTTACAATCTGGCTGTAGTTTGGGATGTGCATCCTCCAAAAACCCACAACACCTAAGAAGGCCTGTGCTTCCTTTTTACTGGTTGGTGGAGACATAGCTGCCATTTTGTTGAAGACATCCATTGGGATTTGACGGCACCCATCCTGCCATTTTATTCCCAAAAACTGGATCTCTTGCGCAGGTCCCTGGACTTTACTTCGCTTAATGGCGAAACCGGCTTTCAGAAGGATCTGAACTATTTTCTCCCCTTTCTCAAAAAACTTCCTCCGCTGTGTCACCCCATATAATGATGTCATCGATGTACTGCAGATGTTCTGGAGCTTCACCCTTTTCCAGTGCATTCTGGATTAGACCATGGCAGATGGTGGTACTGTGTTTCCACCCCTGGGGCAGTCGATTCCAGGTGTACTGGATGCCCCTCCAGGTGAAAGCAAACTGTGGCCTGCACTCTGCTGCCAAAGGGATGGAGAAGAATGCATTAGCGATGTCAATTGTAGCGTACCACTTGGCTGCCTTTGACTCCAGCTGATATTGAAGTTCTAGCATGTCTGGCACGGCAGCACTCAGCGGTGGTGTGACTTCATTCAGGCCACGGTAGTCTTCTGTCTCCACAGCAGGTATGCCAAAAGCCCACCGATACCCCTTTGGGTCCTTGAAATACCCTCTCCCAAGATAGTCTATCCCAAGGATGCACGGAGCCTCGGGGCCAGTTACAATGGGGTGCTTCTGCCACTCCTGCCCAGTGAGGCTCACTTCAGCCTCCAGTACACTCAGCTCTTGGGACCCCCCTGTCACTCCCGAAATGCAAATGGACTCTGACCCTTTGAACTCTGATGGCATTAAAGTACACTGTGCACCAGTGTCCATTAGAGCGTTATACTCTTGTGGATCTGACGTGCCAGGCCACTGAATCCACACCGTCCAATAAACGCGGTTGTCCCTTTCCTCCACCTGGCTGGAGGCAGGGCCACTCTAATCCTGGTCAGAGAATTTGCTGCTCACCTGCTGTAAGAATGACTTGGAGGTCCCCTCCAGAGGATCGGAATCAAGATCAAACTGTCTACGTGGCCTGGAGAGCTGGCTGCTGGAAACTGGAGCAGCATTTTTCCTAACAGAATCCCCTTTGATGATTGTTTTACCTCTCAACTCACGTACTCGTGCCTCTAGACTTGAGGTGGGTTTTCCATCCCATTTCCTCATGTCCTCTCCGTGGTCACGCAGGTAGAACCACAAGGTGCCCCGTGGTGTGTAGCCTCTGTACTCTCTCTCCTGAGCAGAGCAACGCTTGCCCCTAATAGCTGAGATGCTGGCCCCTACAGGTGGGAAGTTGAACATATTCTTTTCTAGTCGCTTGACTAGTTTCTCCACAGCTGAGACAAGGGAGGAAGAGAGGGTTTCTTCATATTGCCGCAGTCTGACAGCCACCTCATCCACTGTTGGTGCCTCCTTACCTTTCCACTTTACAACTGCCAGTGAGTTGGCATACGAGGATGGTGCGCTCCGCACAAACTTCCTCCACATAGATGCTGTGCACTGGACTTCATCTGGGTCTGTGGGTAACTGGTCATCGTCTGTTTCATAGTAAACCAGCTCCCGCACATCTAATTCCCTCAAGTACTGAATACCCCTCTCCATATTGGTCCACTTGCCAGGGTAACATACAAAATCGTCACTGAAGGGGTACCTCTCCCTCACGCCTGACAGAAGCCTCCTCCAGAGGCTGAGGACTTGTTCGTTCTTCCCAATGGCCTTGTCAATGCCCCCATCCCTGGCCAGGGATCCCAGCTGCTTGGCTTCCTTGCCCTCTAATTCCAAGCTGCTGGCCCCGTTATCCCAGCACCGCAGCAGCCGGGTGACAATGTGCTCGCCTGGGTGGCGGCTGAAATCTTTCCGCATGCCTCGCAGCTCACCCAGGGACAGGGACCGGGTGATGATCTCTGTCTCTATCTCCCGTGATGACCCTGGCTCATTGTCATCCCTCCGGGAGCGATCTGCTCTCTTTGCGTCTTTTTTTAGTTTTACAGGGGCGACCGCTACCGGCACAGGTTGGTCATTGGGCTCAGCTGCGATGCCTGCAGCTGGAGCTGGGGCTGGAGCTGGAGCTGCAGCAACTGCCGTGTGCACCGGGGAAGCCGGCACAAAGTCAGTGGCTGCAGCAGCGGTGACGCCGGTCGGGGGGGCTGTGACTGCCTGCTGGGCTGGAGGGGCTGCAGGGCCGGCTGAGGGGGCAGCACCAGCCGCAGTGCCTGCCGATTCGTTTCCCCCTCTTTCCCCTTTAGGGCACTGAATCAGGTTGAACCGGGTTCGGTATGGGTGGGCCAGACCCCAGCACATTGCTGTGATTTGTGTCTCTCTGGAATTCCCAGGGTGGCAGCACACTTTTTGCAGGTATTTTACTAGATTGTCCGGATTCTGTACTTATTCAGGGGTGAGTTTAAAACGCATTGGGGGTGCCCACTGCCCTAGACACCTGCCCATGCTGTCCCACACACCCAGCCACTCACAGCTATCCAGCCCCGGGGCAGGTCTCTGCATGATGTTCTTAACTACTTGTTTAACCCTAAACAAAACCTGAACCCATTCAGGAGGCAGAACAATAGAAACACGCTGGCCTGAGCATCCCATGGGTACCCGAAATTCTCAAAAGCTGTTCGGACCAGCCTGAGGGAGAGAGGGGGGGCAAAAGACTGGGGGAAGGTATCCCCTTCGTTTTTCCCCACAGACTGTGTTTGATTATTCACAAATTCTAAGACATAGGATCTGAGGTATGTAAATTACCGCAGTGCCGCATGCAAATAAAAGCCTAATTTCATGTACAGTGATGTTATCATGTCATAAGTCGATATCGTACACTAGAGCAAAATCGTCATCCTGATTCTTTTTCCCGCGATGATAAACAACACAGCAACAAACACATAAAGCAAGCACGGATTTAGATACCAGAGCCATCTTGTCAAAGTCAGAAACATTTTTTACCGGTTACTAGTTAACTAACACAGAAAAATGTGTATAACAAATTATAACAAAATCTTGGAAAGGTGTTTTAACATCCACTGCTCAGCCCTGCCATTATCCCCGCCCCACGCTTGGGCGCCAATTTAATGTTCTGGTTTGGCTGCAGCCAGCAACAAAAGCACCACGCGGCCGCCCCTCCCCCCACCATGGCGTGGAGGAGAATGGAAAGAAACAGGCAGAAACTGGTGGGTCGGGATAAGGGCAGTTTGACAGAACCACAAACAAAGGGAACAGGAGCAACGATACAGAAAAGGGGAAGACACAAAACAAACCAGCAGAACAGAGCCTGCAGAACAGAACCGCTCTCTCGGACTGAACCGCCGCTGTGCCCTCCCGAGCCGCGTGCGAGTTCCTGCCGCCCAGCTCCCCCCCCCACCGGAACCCAGCATGATGGCACATGGTATGGAATACCCGGCTCTGGTTGGCCAGCTTGGGTCAGCCCACCCGGCTGTGCCTCTTCCTTGAGTCCGGTGAAAATTAACCCTGTCCTGGCTGAACCCAGGACAAATTGGTAGCATGTTGCTTGTTATTACAGTATTTTTTTTTTTTTTTTTTTTTTTTTGTCCTGACTTTCTGGTAGCTGAAAAGGCCTGATGTAATCTCTTCCCCTTCCTTCTGTCAGTGCAGAACTGGAAGCACAAGTCAGAAAGATTATGCAAATCTTACTGGAGAGAGAGAAAAATTTTGTTGTAGGTTGTGCTTTAAGCTGCATAAGAAAATTGATGTTTAAGGTCTTCAATCAGGCCTGGATTGCTCAAAACAAAGAAGGGGGATTTGTGGAGGATGAAGCATTAAAGGACTGGGGAATGTGAGCAATCCAGCATTTCTCTATAAGGCCGCAGAGCCTTAGCATAAGGCCACAAGGGCATCCAGAGGACAAACTGCGGTTGGAATGAGGAAGTAAGAATGCAGAGACAAACCACTTCCGGATGCCGAAGAGGAACTTGCTGCCTGCAAGAAGGCCACGAGCACAGCGAGTGAACAAGTAATGCACACCAATCATAATCGAGTTGCTATGTGATTTAAACTGATTATCGCCAATGAGGGATCGCCGCATATGTAATGGGGAATATAAAAATGAGCTATCTGAGGCTAATAAACAGCTTGTACCTGATCACATTGATCGTCGTGTCGAGCCCGGTTCATCCTCCACGACATTTTGTTAGTATTGTCTGTAAACTACTGTACAGTCTGTGAACTTACTGAGGTATGAGATCTTTTGTTTAAAAATGCTTACCAAACAGTTACTGCTGTCCCATAATCAATTTTAAATGAAAAAGACTGTGGGCAATCTCAGCATTAGCACCCAAGGTTTGTTCATGCAATCTGCTGGTTGTGTTTTAAATGAGTCTTATCCCTTTGGGAACTTGATTTCTTTTATTTAACTGACTTACTTTCTCACAGATCTCTTTTCTTCATACAATTCCTGCTTGTGCTCTCATTGCCGGACAGCACCTTGTGCTAATGAACCGTCTGGCAGCAGCACAGGACCACGTCTGCAAGACTTAGTGTTGCTTAACTTAGCAAGTTAGAGCTCTGCCATACAAGTTGTTTTGGTTCTAGATGCCTTCACTAGTGTGAATGAGAACCTTTTTGTTAGCACTGGAGAGACCATTTGTGTCTGCCCTGTGTTCCCTGCCAGAGTGCAGTGGATGAAGTACGTGTAGGGAAGATACACCTTGTTGACTAGAACATGTAGAACCAGAGTTGTGTGGCTTGCAACTTATCCCCGCACATAATAAATAAGTAGCAAAAGTCTTACTGGACTGAAAATAGCCAAGATCTGCTATTCTTTCTCTCTTTTATAGAACCAGCTATTTTCAGTAACTACTAGAAACATTGTTGCTTCCTTTCAGTTCTTTGAAAGTCCATTTATATAAGGTTGGGCAATTTTTGTTGCTGTTAGCTGTTACTATTGCTAATCTTTCAGGTGCCTATGAAGTTTTTCTGAGTCAATATGACCTCAGATTAGTGCCACTGGAATTTCTGATCTGTAGACAGGGAACTGGAAGGAAGTTTTTGTCCTTTCCCAGAGCATGCCTACATGGGAGATCAGTAACTGGAGAGCTCATTTAGCTCAATGCCAAAGCTGCTTAACTCCACTGTCAGGGGGCTGTGGAAATGTAAGGCGTCAGGAAATCATTTGTCTTATTTGTATCGGAGCCTTTTATGGAGTCAGCATTGTGCTGTAGAGCGTTCAGATACTGTGGAGTCAGCGTTCCAACGGGAGAGTCTCCTAGCAAAAGATTTTCGCTTGATTCTACCACCTGATTACATTGAGACAGAATTATTACAGTAGTGTATTTCATGAACTGTGCAGTTCATGAGCAATGAAATATTAATCCAGGTGCACAGTAATTTTGAGAACTGTGAGAATGTCATCTTAACTTGGTATTCCTGCCACCTTAAATACTGACATACACCTGTGGAGAAAGACAAATTAGATTTAGTAGTAGCTGGCAGCGAAAGATGTGAGAGTGAGAAGAACAAAGTTAGCTGATAGTGAAGTTTAGAGATTAAACTAAACCTTTACAATGTTCTCATCCATTACTCAGTGAATGAGAAAATGGTATATTGTACACACAGCTTGAATACACTAATCAACAGTTCCCTAGGTGAGAATTGCACTAATAAAAATATATTTCAAGAGACACACGATCTGGAAACATCACTGTGTGTGTCTAGGCCAGACACATTCATTGTCAACTTAAGGAATGGGAATAAACATCTGCTGTAACTCCAGCCATGCATAAATAGCTAAATAGATAAAATGGCTTACTGAAGGTCTCTAAGGTGCCAGTGAACATCATCTGTTTTGATTCAAAGAGGTAGCTGTCAAGTCATTATGTTCTCCAGATGACTTACTGAGTACTACAAGGTGCCCAAAGCACGTCCTCAGTGCTCGTAGCTGCATAGTCGTGGACAGAATGACCATTCTCAACACAGAGAGCACCACATCAGTTTTCAAGATGGATCTGGAAACCTGGCCAGATTATACATCTGTTTGGGTGCCTTCTGTTATAGATGCTCGCCTCCTGTGACGAATCCAAATTGATGAGCTAATTGTTAATTAATCAAGTGTGAATTTATTAGCAATAGAATTTATTTAAGCAAGCGATGAAGCAGGCAAAACAGCACTGGGTGGCCAGGGAGTCTCTTGCTCCGCCAACGGTCCGCAGCCCACCTCCCCCAGAGTCCCTTTTTATAGTTCAGTAGTTCCAGTTCCACGTAGCACATCGTGGTCTCCTTCTGTGGCTGCGCATGCTGTTGTTAGGGGGTCGCTCTGGTCGCTCTGGTGGTCGTGAGGATGAAGGCCGTAGTCTTCCTCCGTGTTGTGGATCAGTTCCTTTCCTTATTTGGTCATGTTGACCCAGTACATAGAAATCCCCGCTCTATTCTTTTGACAATGATTAAGGAAGTGGTTATGCAAGGGTTGCACATTAACAATACAGCAAATAACAAGGTAAGAGGGAAGGGGGGGGGCCTCCTTCACCTTCCAACCGGTTTGAGAACAAATCTTATATGCTTTTTGTTTATTACACCTTCCACCTCAAAGGGAAAGTGATTGAAAAAAAGCTTTTAAAACTATTTTATAGATTTTTCTTGAGCATGTGTAATTATAATCAACAATTCTGACTTTCTTCCCAGCTCTCCACTTCCCTTCTCCACATACCCACCTTTGCACCTCCTTTACCATGCCAACATAGGGTTCAACTGAGGACTGGCTAACTTTATACATATGTACATGATTGGAAGAGCTGTAAACTGTGGATGCACTGACAAGTTGAGGGAGTGCCACTGCTGACCCAGCAGCAGAACCAGTTGCTTGTTACAGGCAGATAGAGGCAAAGGGGAAAGTCCAGGACTAACTTCTCAGTTAATACATTGCTGCCTATTCATGTGGCCCAACTCATGTATTTCCTTGCTACTGATGTATCTACTGCTTCAAATCTATCAAATATTTCTTTCTGCTCTCGTTCATCTATTTCCCAACTCTTTTGTGTTTTCTTTTTTCTTGAGAACATGATTTTAAAGAGTGGTTAATTCTTTTTGTCCAAGCTGTTTTACATTCCTATCTTGAACCTAGAAATGTTTGCAATGGCAAGGTTTTTGGTTGTAGTTGGAGCACAACTGGAGGGATCAAAAACAGTTTAAAAGATTGCATGATACAATTCTGGTTTTGCCAGGATCCTTTAATATTTTGGGGAAATTGCATCTATGACTTTTCGACGTATGGACCACACTTCTTTGCTCCTGAAGAGCAAAGCCGAGTTACTTGCTCTCATTCAATAGCCTGTGTAGTTGCAGACTAGGGAATCTGTGTCATGGAAAAAGGAAAAATCGTATTTCCTTGTGGCATTCCCTCTCCAGTTCTCATAATCAACAAAACAATGACTGTTGAGCTGTGGGGTGTGTCTGGAGCACCTTATTGAAAACCACTGATTACATTCTATTCTGGAGATACGTCTAACTCCTTTTGTAACTCACTTGCATGTTTGGCCTCCATGTTCTATAGCAGTGAGCATTGCAGTTACCTGTCCTTTCCATGCGAAAGGCATTATGTTTATTTGTTTTAAACTTGCTATGTGATGATTTCATTGATCACTCACAGGTGCTTGTCTCATAAGAAAGAATGAAAATTATTCCTGGCTTACTTTCTCCACATCTTTCAACAATTTGTTTACTTCTAGCATATTCCTCTTTGTATTTTCTTGAGATAAAACTGTATAGTTTTCACACATCAGATCACTCTTATTATCTTGCTGTTTACTGTACCGCTCCTACTTCTTTTGCCTAGTTTTTTGTATGGGATGATCAGAATTAGGCGTATCATGGCTTAAGCAGTAGTAAAATTGCATTTGTGATAGCTATTCCTTTTAAAGCAATTGCAAATGTTTCATTTTCCCTTCTTTTGGTGGACCTTTGAAATTTCAAGGGGTTCAGGGTGACAAGATATCTTGCTGAATTGGTATGAGTAGAGCCCATCACTGCAGATGCAGTGTTGTTATTTTTCCATGTGTGTTGTTATGTACTTTTCTATGATGAAGTTCATATACTCCTGCTTTTATCACTATATTATCTCTCACCCCCATAGGTGTTGCAGAAGTCTTTGTAACTTTTTGCATTGAGCTTATATTTTGGTGATCCTGAATAATTTGTATCTTCACTTCACAAGTCAGCTTTTTTCCCAGATCATTTATAAAGATGTAGAAGTGAGCAGGTTCATCTGTGATCCTCCTGGTATCTGCGCTTCTTCCTCCATAGAGAGAAATATTCATATAATTCTACCCTACATTTCCTTTCTTTTAATAAATTAAGTTATAAAAGGCCTTTACTTTGTCTCCAGACAGCTGACTTTTTAAGGAAACTTTAGTGGTGGGAATTTTAAAGCTTTTTGAAAATTTAGGTACATTAGATTTGTTGATTGTTTGTAAAAGATGCTTATTGAAGATTTCTCAACACTTTACTTCAAAGGAGCACCAAGAGTATGCTTGGTAAATTCAATAATCGTCACCTGGATCTGCATCCTAAGGAATTTGGAAACACTGCTTTTGTAGATGAATCTCGATTGTAAAACAGTGTGGAGGATTCGATCATCGGTCCCTAACCCAGCTCCTTACAAATTTTGGTGTATTTGTATACCTAAATGGGTATACCAATAGGTATAACTGAGATTTTAGTCTGAAGAACACCTGTCATATTTAGGTGTGGTAGAAGGTGTAATTTGCTTTCGCATTTATTGGTAATGAGGTGGTCTGCTATGAGTCAAGCTCAAAGCCAATTTTTTGACTTGTAGGTGGAAGATAATCATTGGAGATAACAGAAGTTACACAATTTTTAGAACAACAGTTTTTGAAATAGAGCTGTGCCCTAAGGTCTCAGGTTCAAAGTTATCAAGGACTTGTTGTTATATATGGGATGCTTCTTGTGTGTGTGATATTCTTGGGATAACAGAAGATTGTGTTTCTGCATGTGTGACAGAGATGGATCATATTGCTTAATGTGTAGTGAGATCAAGATCAGACACTGGTGAGAGTAAGCTCTTGGAGTGTCTTAATGCTTTCTAAGGATAATCATGTTTTGCAACCAGAAGTTTCTGCTCAGTTGACATTAGGTTACTCAAATAATGACAATATTTTTAACTGCATTAGTCAGTGCATTCAAGACCCTGACAGTAACTTAAGCATGATATAAACTGGATGCTCCTCAGGTGCTCTCCCACCTCCTTACCTCTTAGGAAAAGAATAAATTTTCGTTGTTGTTGCTCTGTAGGATGATTTGTTGCTGATTAACATGCAATGAGAACAAGTAGCATGCAACTGATACTTGGTCTTACTTAACTGAACTTCAGAACTGTCCTGCAGTGCTAAGGTGCCAAGCATATGGCAGTCAGCTACTCTTTAAAGAGAGCATTTTGATTAATATATATCTTTTCCAATACGTTGCACAACTTACCTGATCTTTTGTGACTGAAACAACAATGTTTATTACAGTGTCTGCTATTTTCACTGTCAGTTTTGCAACTTTTCAACCTGTTTCATGCACTAGCAGTTTCCTTTCGGGGTAGCAATTCCTCAGAGGCAGCTGCGGATGAGAAGTGCTGCCTTTCGTCTGTGTAAGTCCCTCTTAAATGGTTTAAAGCCGAAATCGCAAGAGCCTTCTGGTGGACAGGTAAGGAAATCACAGAGATATATAGAAACTTCAGTATAAATGATAATCTATCCATTAAATTGACATTATAGGCAAAATAACAAACAAACAAAAAAACAAACACCAACCCAGCTCTAGATTTGCCTCATCTAATTTTTGACACAATGGAAACATCCAGGTTAAAAACCTAGTTGCCATATGCACCCTGTGTAATTAGTTAGGAGAGGAAGAATCACCTTACTCTTTGACAGTCTCAAATATAAATAAGTATACAGTGATACTAATGTGGGCTTCTTTGTAGTGCCAAAATATTGTTTGAAATCAGCAAGAAATGGAGTCTGCAGGGTATTCTAACTCCTAAGCTATGACTTGCTGTCATGTAGATATTATTATTCTTATTTAGCTGGACAATTGATTTTAGAAGGCTGCGTTTCAATACCTGATAATTAAGCTAAAAACCACTCAAGTCAGTAGAAAACTTTATTCACTTTTCCATGTTTTTTATGTCAGTTGCTAAGCTGCAAGTTCTTGTATTTCTCATTTGTAAGATTATGTCCAAAATTCTGGCACATCATTACTGAAAGCCTGCATTTTGGTTATAAATTTCTTGTACATTGTCATCACGTTTCAGTGTTTTCTCATTTAGCAAATACTCTCCCTAAAAGAAGTAAATTGCTTTCAGAAACTATACCTCCATTTGTCCTATAAAGAATGTAGATGCTTTAGTGGAAACCTTTTTGGTAGTCCACTATCAAAAAGGAATGCAGAATCAGATATCCTCAAAATGGATACTTGCATGAAAGTTACAGGGGTGTTTTATTTTACTTTATTTTTTTAACTTATGGAAAAAAATCCAAAGAATACTTTAACTGCACTTATTGCCTATACATGCACTTGGACACAAATGGGGAAAAAGAAGCAAACATCCCACTGAGCAAGGCTGAAAATAGTGTTAAAAAGGCAATTTCAGCTGTGCAGCAGGCATGCTGACAAACATTACACATTTTCTGAAATAATCAGACAATCATAATGTTGCATTGCCAGCCTTGTTGGACTTGGGAAACAAAAAAAATTAAAATACTGAAAAAAACTAGTGCAAGAAACGGACTTTAGTATAATGGCAGAGTGTCAAAAATATACCTATATAGCTATAAAAGAAGTTTGTTAAAAAAACAGGCTTAAACCATCATGAATGGATATGAAAGCATATGACAGTATTTAGTTTTAATGAAACTTAGGAATGAGCAGGGATCCCATATTGCATGGAGCTGAGTCCCTGTGCATGCTTCTGTCATGTCCCAGCATAATTATTTTCATGCTAATTTGATGACTCTGGATTATTGATGCTAATCACTGTTTGATATAAAGTGTGTGTTTGTAGGGACAGCAAGTTAAAATGATAATTTTAGTGTTCCATGAGGAAACGAGACTCATACAGCAACCTTGATGGGAATAATCTTTTGAATTTTTTGTCTGCCTTCCCTCATATTAGGTATCATACATTGGAATGACAGCCTGTTGAAAGAAGTGGTCCCCTATGGAAGAGCCAACAAGAATGTGATACAAGAAAGCAGAAAATTTGATGATGATTTTCTTTTATCTCTAAAAGATTACTAAAAAATAAAAAGAATACAGTGGTTACCATTTGTTTTCGAAGTTTTTTCTTCTGTTGCACTACCTGAGGCTCTTTACTGAGCAAGTGTGGAATGCTTGCAGGTTGGTGGGTGGAGGTGGATGACTATGCAATATCATAAGCTCATTTCCCCCACTTCTTTTGAGGCCCCATCTGGAGTACTGCATCCAGTTCTGGGCTCCCCACTTCAAGAAAGATGAGGAACTACTGGAGAGAGTCCAGCGGAGGACTACAAAGATGATTAGGGGACTGGAGCATCTCTCCTATGAGGAAAGGCTGAGGGAGCTGGGCTTGGTTAGCCTGAAGAAGAAAAGTCTGAGAGGAGACCTTACAAATGCTTGTAAATATCTTAAGAGTGGGTGTCAGGAGGATGGGGCCAGACTCTTTTCAGTGGTGCCCAGCAACAGGACAAGGGGCAATGGGCACAAACTGAAGCATAGAGAGTTCCGTCTGAACATGAGGAAGAACTGCTTCCCTCTGAGGGTGATGGTACAATGAAACAGGCTGCCCAGAGGGGCTGTGGAGTCTTCTTCTCTGGAGATATTCAAGACCCGACTGGACAAGGTCCTGTGCAGCCTGCTTTAGGTGGCCCTGCTTTGGCAGAGGGGTTGGACTAGATGATCCCCAGAGGTCCCTTCCAACCCCCACCTTTCTGTAATTCTGTGATTTTAAGCAGGATAAATGCTGTATGCAGAATGCATAGCCTGGATTTCATTTGATGTTAATATTGATCTTCTTAAGGCAAGCTGAATGCATTTAGGCTTGTTCTAAAGACTGTTGATTGACAGATCATTTCCCGTCTATCTCAGAAAATCTATATACAGCTTGGAGTTGGGGGGGTTCCACAATGAAAACCGATGAAGAACAGGATGCCTTTTTTCTTCTTACAGGAGGCACAGCAATCTGCATTTCATAATGTTAAACAACAGTCATATTAAAAGTGTGATTGTCAAGGTTGTAGAATTCTTCTAAATAAGTGCAGCAGGTACCTTTTAGTTTTGTGTCATATTAATGGCATACTCTTGTTCCAGTTACATTTATGATTCCTTCCTGTAGGTGGAGGTCAGGCTAGGTTATAATAATAGTTCTTTCCTTCCTTCAGGCATCTAAATTTGTTAATCCCTTTATGCTCTGGTCATAGATGATGTAGGGATTTTGGCTGAGTTTAAATGCTTTGAGCACAACCAGATGTGTTACGGAAGATTTACAGGAAAATAAAGGATCTCACCAGAAGATGTCAAGGGACCTTTATGGCTTAAGTACCACAGGACTGAATAGAGGGAACTTCTGTGCTTCTTATGGATGGACTTGAAATCTTCTGATCCTTCAGGAAGCTTCTCAGTGTTGGGTTTCCATTTAGACTTATTGTCTCTGAAATGTAATCTCATTTCTGGAGGCCATGCAGTATATGACAGCCATGTTTGGAGATAAGTTATTAGGTACTTTAGGTGTTAGAAAAAATTCTGTAAGATCTGCTTGTTCCAAACTTAGCTTTCAGAGGACATTGACAGAGCTTCCTAGTCACTTGTCTGAATCTCAATTTCAGATCAGCCACAATATGCATGTCCAGACCCTATTGAAGGCACAGGATATCTAAGAAAAAAATTGTCCTATTCCTGAAGAACAGCCTCGAGACACGCTGTTCCTGTGCATGGCTTTACCCCTGATCCCTTTCTCATGTTTAATGTGAATTAATCTTGCTGCACTTTAAATCCATAATTCATTATTCATGAGCATGGAGAAAGGATTTTTCTGTTCTTTGTCATTGCCTTTTGTATTTGAAGCTGTTACCATTGTCTCCCCTCTCCTTTTCTTTAAGCTAATGCCATTCTTTTAGATTTTCTTTCCTAACCACCTGTTTATACACCTGAGTGGCTTGTTTAACTTTTCTTCATGCTATTGTTGATTCTTTTCTGTAGGGTTGGTGTAGGCAGCTGTTCTAGTCCTGTAGCTGTGCAGTTGATTATTCCTCTCAGTTAGGTACTCGTCCTCATCACAAAACAGATCTCAGAAAATTTGCTCAGTGCATCTTTGCATTTTCACAGGCAAGCAGCTGCCTGGGTGAGGTTACCACTGAGCTTTCCATCTACGCTATAGTAGTTTCCTCGGGATTATATTTCCCTGGTTAGTTTATAAGAATGCCAGCCATGAGTAACAGTTAAAAACCCCTTTTCTAGATCAGTGACTGCATGACTCCCTTATCCAGAAATCCTTATATTGTTCTAAAAAGACATGTTTTTGTCGTTCAATGCAGCTGCTGGTCTTTCAGTTGCAATGAACTGCAAAGCAGGGAGGCAAAAGGAAAAAGGAATTAAAACAGAGAAGAAGGGGGAAGGACTGATATGATATTTTAAGGACATGTGAAAGTATCACATTCCCCCTTTACTTTCTCAGTGAGGAAGATTTTGGCACTAGTATGAATTTTCAGGCAAACTACTTTCTTTTATTACTTTCTCTAAATTATAAAGCAAATGTTTGCATATGAATCATTTGCCTGCTGTTAGAGTGGTTTTTTCATATCTTATTATTAGCATATTGCCCTTTCAGCATTTTCTGGATATCTTTTTTTGGGTAATGCACATCTAGTTGACATTTGTCATTTTCTTCCAGATGACACTGTAAGCAATAGCCCACTTAGTAGTTCTCTAGCCATCATAACAAATAAATATCACACAATATAGTATATTTCTGGATGGCATGAGGTTTCCCAACATATTATGTCATCATAAGGTGAACTACACTGCCATGCTCTGTATCACTTGCTGGTTAAAACATTGTTTTCATACTTTCTCTAAAGAAAATAATGCAATAAACATGGACAGCCCTAGCTAAACAGATTTTAATCCTTGTGTTAACACACTTTTCCATACTAGAGACAAGTTAATTAATTTCATGAAGAGATGGGTTGAATATTTTTAATGCAATGATTGAGTAGAAAGTGGTTATTTTCATTGTGTTATCAGTGGCACATTAGTTTTCTCATCTAGAGATACAATAGCTTGGCCAGTACAGAACAGCATATGCAATATTAAGGTGATATAAGTGTGACTTTCATAGAATTTCTTCTTGCCTATTTACACATGTTAATTGAGGACAAAACATTATCTGTTTTGCTGAATATCTGCTAAATCAACTGAAATGTTAAACTAAGTTTCCGCTAGCCATTTTGACTCAATGAACATATGGTAACTCAAAAGCTGGGATCAGATTCTGTTGCTTCTGTTGATATAACTTCTGCTAGAAAATTGCAGTGTGTTCTGAAACATATTTATGCAGACAATATTCATATTTTGAAGCTGCATGTTGCCCTGGCATCCCTTGACTTCAGTGGTCGTTTGATTCAAGCATTTTCAGAACATGTTTAAAAACTGTTTCTTTCTCCTAATGTCTCAAATAAATTTGATGCTACTACATTACTCACTCAAGCGAAACGCTAAGAAGATTTTGAGAGTCATGTAAATGACAGAGTATATATTTCAGTAGTTGCCACTGAGATTCAAAAAGCTTTTTTTTTTCCACATAGACTTAAATAATTATCCATGTCATTTTCTTGAATGGATAATTGAACAAGTTAAACATCTTTTGATGCTGTCAGACTCTACATGAGAGGGCAACATCCAGCTAATTATGGCTGTAGCATCAGTTACACCAGAAATTAAGGAAGGGCAGGACTGGGCCTTCTCTATATGTTTTACACATTATGCATCACACACTGTCCTTTTCTTTACCTGCAGGGCAGTGGGTTTAAAAAAGTATTTGATGCAATATAGGAAATTGAAATACATGACATACTTTCAGTGATTAAAGGAGGAAAAGGCTATTATAGCTATATTTCTTAGTAACTGGAAAGTGTTAATTACGGTGATAGTCCTTTTCCAATGTGATATTTCACAATTTTTCTAAATAACCCTCACAAAAATATTCACATTTGTATTCTTATGTGCTGATTTGAAACTCTTCAGTGATGCAAATGTGTAAAGCTCTTAAGACAGACTTTAATTTTATTGCACACCCAATAGAATTTAAAATCTATTCATAAATGGTTGAATGGGACAAATATCCTGGATATTCCTTGCAAGAATTTAGTTAGAAGGCAGGTCAAGTTTAAGTAAGATGACTTTTTTTAATATTCTTGTCAGCCGCTATGCTTGTCTTCTGCTTCTCGTCAGTTGTTTGTAATGAAGGTCACTTAAGCACCTCTTACTGCCCCTGTTAAACTGACACAGAGAAATGGTAAATAAAGTATTATTTAGTGCATTTCTTTTAAGCTTCTATGTCTCCTAAGAAATGAAGCACCATTGTGTTGATCTGCAGTGTTGATTCCTACTTGGCTTTTTAAAATTATACCCTTCACGTATAAATTTTGTTGCACGTCAGATTTCTTTTAACTAGAAAGATCAACTTTATTATTATTGCTATTCTAATTCGTCTCTAGGTGTTTGAGTCTTTTGTAGCAAACACTAATCCTCCAAAGCTGGAAACTGGGTTTTCTTAATGTGACATGTTAATGCCAATATAATAGCACTGACGGTAGGGAGCCTAGATTCATGTTCTCGTAGAGATTAACAAGGATTTAAAGTACTATTTCTAGAGAGAGATAATTATTACTATTTTCAATGTTCTTTTATATCTTAATTGCTTACCAAAGGACCTTAGGTACCACTGAGGTACCTCACAGCATTTGTGGTAAATCCTCCAAGTCAGCTTTCATACGTAATATCTCCAAACTCAAAAGAAATAAATCAGAATGTATATTTCAACACTGCTAATCAGCTCTTCACATCTCCTTGGTAAATTCAAGGGGAAGTCAATATGCTATACAACTCTGATGTTGACCGGTATAAGTACCTACGAGATTACTATTTATTTGTCCCAAACTGCATACCCGCTTCAACTGTCAGGAACACTCCTCATGCTGGTTGTCAGCCCTGTATGTGCAGGCTCAGCCTCCTCTTTCTAGTGTCCAGGGAAGGTTGCTGTGAAGACAAAGGCCTGCTTCAGAGGGATGTGTTAACTCACGCTTATGTTCAGCAAATACTTCTATAATTGCTCACAATGGAATTGCATTCAGACAAGGCACTTTTTCCTGCTATAAAAACAAGAAATGTCTTTGTTTCTTAGTGAAAGGCTTTTTACATGTATTCCTACCTCTTACGGCTTTGCTATGTGAAAGCTGTTTGCTAGGGTGTATTTCTTCTTACTTAAAAGTGGGAACTCAAAAACCCCTGAGCTTCCTGCATATCCATTTCTATGCAAGTTGTAAATGCACAGAGTTTGCATTTTGATGTGTTATTAGAGAAAGGAGCATATATTTAAAGAGTGTAAATGAGTCTTATTAATCATTCAATAATCTTTTTCCAGTCAACTATGCTTCTGTGCAAATGGGCACGGCGCTTTTATTTATGAAAATCTTTATTGGTTTCCATGACTCTCAAGAGGTCCTACCTGCTCTTAGGAGGGAGCAGGGAACTGCAGAAAGAGCATGGGACCAAGCGAGTGGGCAAGCATCAGTGTTTTACTGGGAGGAAGGCAGATGTGCGCTACTGCTTCGTGCTAGGTACAGACGTGTTTCACTTTGAGTCCTTATGAAGCCAAAGGAACTGCTTCAAGAAGAGAGAAGGTATTAATACATTTTTCTGACTCAAAGCCTTTGTATGAGTACGTGACTGTGTTGCTAACTGCAAGCACGTATTTGCTAGGGGGAAGAAGATTCCTTCTGCTCAGGCTGTATTGTCTTCTCTGGAGTGGCAGTCATTGCAGGAAAGCATGAAGAGGAAAAGTCCTATATTTTCTGAGCACTAAGTTCTAGTTGTTGCTGGCTTCAGGGATAGTTTGCAAGCCAGTGTATATAGTCCGTCTATACAAGTAGATATATGCTTTCTTTTTCTTGTAAACTGTCACCTGTAGGTTTATAACTGGTTGAGTACTGATTTATTTCCCACATATGACTCATTTTTTAAATATATTGAAGTATTGGCAAGGAACCTTTCATTTAAGTTACTCCTCAAAAATAAGATATATGATACTGCAGCTGCCAAACTCAAGATCTCAAAAATTATGAATAAGGTTTAAATCGCCCCCCCTGCCTTTGAGATTATTATAGTAACAAGAATGATAAATTGTTACTGTTGCTTTTTTATTTCTGAGGCTTTTTACAGGACATCTACTCTTTGCCTTAAAGGCTTTCTCTTTTAATTATTTTTCTAACTAGCACAAGATCTGGAAACTTTACTTGATAACAAAAGATGAAATTTTCTAACAGCTTAACTAGTGTAGCTTTTGGAGCATAACAAAAAAAGCATACTGGAAGACTGAATAAATCTATGGCTATATGGAATGTGAAGCATTGACAGCCGTTTAGATAGTCCTTTGTAGTTTTAACAGTTTCATTTGTTTCTTGATTGATTTAAAAAAAAACCTGTTTCTTGATGTTGCATAGATTTAATTCTGCATAATGTTTCTTGTCAAGATACTGTGAAGTATTAGTGGTTAATATTTATCTTTCTGAGAAACTTGTACAGGATATGTAAACAAGAGAAAAGTCAAGAGATGGAGCCTGAGAATTAAGATCTTCATATAATTTTAACAAGAAATTGAACACGTAATTGGCAGTACAACAACCCTAGTTCTACAGTAGTGGTAGAAGCTAACAAAGGTGTGTGTGCTGTCCCGAATATGGCATTGCTGTAGTGTTTGAAAGTGAAGCCCTTGAAATAGTCACATGTATAAGGGATTTTTAATGCAATTTGAGCACAAAACTCAGTACCAGGTGATGTAAACTCATGCTCATGTATTCTTTAACTAAACAAAATAAAACAATTTTGGCATAATTCTAGTCCTCAAGGCTTTTTTTTAACCCTGTCATCTGTTATTTCTTACTACTGAGTGAACAAGCAATTCCATAGATTTTAAAAAGTGCTTTATTTTAGTAAAAAAATATCAAAGGCCATCAAAATTTGCAGCTTGCATCTTCCTTCACTGGTTTTATGTGATTTGCCACAAGGAAATTGTACTACTGCACCAGAACACCATTATAATAAAATAGGCACAGCGTATGTTTAAATTTCAGTCAGAACATCTAGACCATCTCCTTGGAATGCAGCACAGAACTGGCAGCATTTGCCTTGAAATCTTGTAAAACATGTTTCTTGGGCAAGACAGACTAAAGCAAAGCAAATAAAAAAGATCAGTGGGGTAAATACATAGCACGACTTCAGTGCAAGACACTTAGAGGGGTTATTTTACATAAATCAGAAACTATTCCTTTGTGAGCTTCCACGAAAAAGGTCTGATTTTTAGAAAAGAGTAGTTTTCAGTTCTTAGGAATCTCATGAGTTAGGAAGTTACGTTAGTGCTAGCACCTTGATAGTTTAGGGCTTTATTAAAAGGCTGCCTGAGATTGGGAGAGGGTTTTGTGTGGTTACTGATAGGACATTTAGGGATAGAAGAAATGCATAACTTCTGTAGAGTTATAGTGCAGCTGTTTCCAAATGCACAGACTTTTTCCACTGCCTTCACTATTCTTTCAGGTTTTTTTCAGCCCTTCCTTGCAGTAAGGCATCCCTGCTATGAGTAGCAGGTGAATGCTTACCTTTCTGTTTTCTCTTAGAAAAAGAAGTCTAGGGCTATTCGTGATATCAAGCAGCATTCAGAACACTTGTTGAACCATAGTTTTAAAAGTTTGTATCCTGACATGTTTCCAGTTGTCTTCTAATACAAAATGCACCTGTAGCACATTCTGGTTGGAAGCGACATATGGAAGCTCTTTTTGCGGGGTTCCTCAGGAGCGCATGGGGATGTGATGCTTTCAAGGGAGGTGTTTTAATGGAGCAGATGAGCTTTTCCCAATTTTTAGTGGATTTTCTTGTCTCTATAAAACAATCTATGCATTGCAGGGAGTCATTTATTTGTGCTAACATTAGCTATATGTTTCTCTCCAAATGCCCCTAATTAAAAGAGGCTTAATCTTGTTTTATTTGATGACTAATTAACGAGTTGTTGATGTTACTTTGCTAATAGCTGCCTGTTTCTACTGCTCTATTTGATGAGGAAATTTAAATTAGTTTTATAAAAGCATATCTCACTGTATTGTAAGAAAGTGTATTTTATACTGTTAACAGTTAAAAGAGATAAGTTAACTGCGAAGCCAATGATCTTTTAAATCTTGCTTTAGTCTGCTGAGTCCTGTCAAAACGCATATGCTCTCTTGTCCGAATAAAATGTTATTAAACCCTTCATTGATAAAAAAGGAAAACATCTGTATTATCACCGATTTTTTAAAAATCTCTAGTGGCTTGGGTGATTATTTGATATTTTAAATTTTGATTTGATTTGATTTAATTTTTACTACAGTACTCCATTTTAGGATTATAGCTACCTCCAGACTGCAAGCTTAGAAAAAGTAAAAAGGAGCAAATGCCTGCCACAAATCAAAAACCAGTGTTTAGCAATAAATCACAATTTTCAAGCAAGGATTCTCTTGAGACAATAGAGGAAAACTAATTGCATGTAAGATACATGCCACAGACAAGTCTTACCGGAAGCCTGCCTCACCCTGCATTGTACATTATCTGTAGGTAGTCAGTGACACGTTATATCTTAAATCACATGTAGCCTGATCTAGCTTCAAAAATCCCTTTACTTGATTCATATCCCATGTGAATAGCACTATCTGTACGGTTTGTCTGTTACACATCTGTGCCTTTACACGAACGTGCAAGTATCTTCACCTTATGCATTCTATAGACTTTCAAAAAAAGCAGATCTATCGGACAAACTACCACAATGATTTGTATAGTGTGGGTGCCACAACCCTTGTCTGATTTTGAGCAGAGTGTTTTTGTAGGCAGAGGTTTTAGATGCTGTATTGTGTAGAGAGCATGTGTACTCAAACCAGAAAAATAAATGTTTTTATAGTGATACAGAATATTTTGGGTTTTTTTTTAATTGAGTGTTCTGTAACACAGATTACTGAGTGCTGGCTATTTACATGTGAATATACATACATAGATTATATGTTAATATTGTCATATAATTCTCATACAGAGTATGGGGAAGTTTAATACTATTTATAATGTTAAGTTTTCTTGGATTTGTAGAAGAGCAGGTGTAAAGACCTGTCAAAGGTGCAATTCCCAAGTAATCAAACCTTTGTTAATTCACCTAATGATATGTGTGGTGACTTTCCTTTAATGCAGAGTAAGACATTAATTTAAAGCGCTGCTTGGTAAAAGATTAAAGCTTGAGGGCACGTTAATTTCTGAGACTGGAGTTTGATAGATTTTGGTAGGTTGGGAGATGGGTATAAACCATTTGTGAGACTGAGCTGTTTGTTTGAAATTTTATGCTGTTTACGAAATTACTGGGGTCTGAACAATGTTTAAATGCTAGGAAGATTCTTGCAAATAAGTGGGTGTTTAATGAATGAAACAAGGTACCACAAAATTTTGCAGAAAATAGCATCATAGCATGTAAGATTGTATCTGTTATTAAAGCCATGTCAGAGGAACCGTCAGGATGACATGCTGAGTATCTCTTGATCATCTTGCCGTGACAGGTAAAGAGGTTTTAAATATGAAAGGCACAATAAACTATTACCAAGCATTTTCTTTGTAAGCATGCTTGTTTGATTATAGTAATAAGGAACGTTAGATTTCTCTCCTAATTTCTGCTCAGCTAAAGCTGTGATTAAAAAACCAAACACAAATTAGTGCTACTGGTCAGAAACAAACCTAGCAAAAGTGACATGCATTAAATGGACTTTTTCTGATCTCCAGCCGTGCCTGTGAATAGCAGGGAGCCTAAGTGCACAGTCTTGCTTTGTTTACCCATAATTTCTTCACTTCTAGGGAACTCTCTGAATTCAGTTCCCCTTTCAGATTCTTCTGAAACCACCAGCCCCTCTCAAGGTTTTATCTGACAGTGATGTTGCCCTGCATACCTCTTTTGCCCTCAAGGGGCAAATCTTGTTGTAGAGATCTGTAGTGGCATTAAACGTGGAAACACTAAAATTTGAATGAATGGCAAATGAAAGGGAATGTCTGGTTGTGGAAGCAAGAGAAGGAAGGGAAGAAAGGCTTTCAGAATGCTGGTGACGCTCAGTTACCCACATTATCAAGATCACAGCATATCAGCATGTGACTTTTCTGGAAAAGAACAGAAGAGCCTACGGCAAGAGACAGCCCTCACCCAGACTAGATCAGACTCACGCCATTAAGAAATAATGGCAAAAAGAGTTGGAGCTCTGACATACCCAAATCAGAAGACTAAAATAAATTCACGGAAGTTGAAGAGGACAGATGTATTATTAGATCAAGAACCAGCACACAGTCTCCTGCCTAAGAAAAACCAAGGTGTAATAAGGAATCAATAGCCAGAGCCACTTGCCCTCCTATGTCACTTCAAGAAATTCTGGCCAAACAACTGAGTATGGATATCTTGGTGCCTGGATGCTGAAGAGTCATCTTGGATGTATTTTAGTTAATATGAGGGCTTGGCTGTGTGAGTAAATCTGGTTTTGTTTTAATATAAAATTGTTTTCTCCTTCCACAACTGACTGCATTGCTATGCAGTGCCATTAATGTTGCAACATGTTTTCCTACACTGAAAGTGATTCTTTGCTGTTGTAATGCTTGTCAGTATGATCGCTTGAACTAGAAAGTTGGTAGGGCAGAAAAAGGTGGTCTGCTGAGTGCTGCATGCCTGCATGGATGTTGGTTTTCCTCCTTCACCCCGTGGGGTGGGTTCCACAATATACCCATGCAAGGTGCAGGTTATGGTGTGTAGAAGCTGAATCACTGGGAATGATTTTGAAGTAGTAAGCCAAGGAGTTAACTCTTGTGTACATCAACTGGGGAGAAAAAGCCTGTAGATAGAAACCAGATCTTCAGAGAATGAAGCAATATAATGAATAATGTAATCTGAGTGTTTTGAGGAAGAAGACACGCTATAGATTTTGGGACAAGTTTAAAAAAGTACTCCTATTTTGTCATTCTTTCAGGCAAATATGTAGAACATGGATCCTTAAGCTGACGATGGAATAAACCACAAATTTGTTCCTTATGTGAAAAGAAGTTGGTCTTCCTGACCCCACAGTTTTAAGACCCCGTTGTGCATGAAGTCGTTATAAACTGCTGTTGTGGTGCATCAGCTTGGGAGAAGGCAGAGGGACTTTGTTCATCATGTGTCATTAAAAGATAATAGATGAAATGGGGTCTTAAAAAGGCAAGCATTTTATGTGAATAATATCCATATCCTTCCATTACATATGTCTACAATAAAGAGCTTCTAAAACATCTTAGAAGTCATTGACTAGTGATACAGCACGAAGTCTTCTCTCTTCAATTTATTTATGTTTCACTTTTCTACCTACATAAGGTTAATGGAAAGACACTTAAGCAAAATTTTACAAACAGCCTTTCTTATTATAAGTGTAATCTACAGCTAGTTAAAATCACTGTCAGGACGATGTTCAGTGTGTACTTTTAAAACCCACGTAGACTTTCCAAAATATTTAGCAATTACAATTATAATAACTATAATTATGTAAAGCTGATATTCTCTTCTCTATAAGCACCTAAGAATATTTTTGTTTAAAAATATTCTACCACTCCAGGAAAAATGCATATATCAAGGAATCTAACTTTTAACAGTGGCACTCTGATTGAGGAGAATATTACAGATAGATAGCAAAAGAACGTAAGACTGCCACAGGAATAAGTTATGTCCTCCAAGCCCTTTAAGTCATGCAAATTTTGACTCATAAAAAACGCTTTCCTGAACGCAGATGAAAATAAGCATGAGCTTTAGTGCTTTCTTAACCCGATGCCTAAAGCAGAAAATGCTTGTTCACATTGCCAGCAAAACTTTGCTGGGAACATACACATGATTGGGATCTTCAGATTTATTTTGCTATGTTGTGTTTTATAAGAAGCAATGCTCTCCTTTTGTAGCAAGAAGTTTTAGAATTACTGGGGAGTTTATGGACTGGACGTCTTCTAAAAACATCATTGCGAAGAAATACACAGAGGAATGGTGGTGGGTAGAGCTCTATGGCTGTAAAGGTTGATTAAGAATGGCTATGGGTGATTTTGGTATTGACTTTATTTGTCACTTTTTATCATACATTACAGGGTCATTCATATAAAGGTTTATGAGAAAAACAATAAATATTTACGAGAAACAAACGGAGATTGATCAGTGGCATTCAATAATAACTTTCAGACATCCGTGTTGTCTTGACTTGATACAGATAAATCTGAACTTATTTATTGAACGGCCTCCGTGCAGCTCTTTGCCTCTTGTCTCACCGGGTTTAGAGCTTTGAACATTAAACTCCTGTGCTTTTACAATCCAGGCACAGTCAGCCAGAAATACAAGAAAAATTCTGCCCCAAATCTGTGAAATCTCAGGAAAATTCACACATTCTGGAATGTTTAATAGACTCTTCAGGCTCAATGAAAGAGTATTTTCTAATAATTTTTTTCATTTCATGATTCTGCTTATGGAATGGACATTACTGCACCTGCTGTGCTGCACTGTAGAGAAGGACGGGATCCTGAAGCTTAATCTCTTTTATCAAACAAAGGAACTTTATCTTTATTTGAAATCTACCTTTACACACCTGTATCTGAGCATTTGGAAGTGTTGCTAGGGAGATGATTTAGCATTACGAAACTTGATGGAGACCATCAATAAAGAGTCGTTATAGCTTACCAAGTTGCTTGCACTAAGAAGTTGAATGCTGAACATGGAGAGTTTTAACAGCAAGTAGACAACTGCATAAAGGACAATAATTTTTTCACTAATTTCTTGTTAGTCTTTTAAGTAGAATTAAAGATCCTTGATTAATTATGGCCTCTATGTAGGAAATATTAATGCCATACATTAGAACAATAATAGAAATTCTTGAAGCTTACTCTATTTGTGTTTGCCTGTGTCTGTGATGTGAGATACCTCTGAGTTTCACAGATGCGACAGAATCAAATATTTCTTAGAATAAGCTTCATTTTCCCCCATAAATCACTCTGATCTAAAGATTTGTATGATGGCTTGTTACTTGCATGTATAATCTTCTACCCTATAAGCAGCATCAGTAGTATTTTAGAATAATTGCTGAAAAAGAGATTCTTAGCCCTTGGCATGTGCTCCAGCAATGTCCATTCCTCTTGGAATGATTGTTGAGTAGAAATCTGTCATATCTGTGCAACTACAATGACTTCTCAGAAGTTGTGCAGAAGCAGGTTATTAATACATAAACAATTTAACTCTTTAGCACATCATGTAGTCCTCTACCCATTCAAAGGTATCAATCTATTGCCCTTTCAAATGTAGTCACTCATTTACTCTAGGAAGTTACCCTTCGTGGAAGTTTTCTCGTGCAATAAGCGAGAACTGGGCAAGCCTCCAGTTTGGAGAAGAAAGTAGAGATGGACAAGAAGAAGACAAAAACTCTAAAGATACCTTCGAGAATGTCTTAGGCATACATTTGGTACATACATATCTAAATTGGAAAGATCCAGGATTCTTCACATGAAAACCCTGTCATTAGGTACCCCTTTCATCTGCAGCTTTGAAAAGTTAGAAATATTTGATACCTGATCACCCTAGAGTCAAAAGGATTTCAATGTGGAAACATTCATGGCTAAGAGCTTGCGAACTCTTGAATTTTGCAGAGCTTGGGAGTCTACAGCAATGATTTTTCAGAGGCCAAAGAAACTTTGCAGAGTACGTTTCTTTACCCAGTATAGCATTTTGCAAGTGTCTTCAAGTTGTGGTCCAACTGGAAGCTGGCAACTAAGCACTGCATAACCACTTGTTCACTCCTCCCCTTCCCCCTCAGTAGGGTGGAGAGAGGAAATGGACAAAGGGGAAAACTCATGGGTTCAGAAAAGGACGGTTTAATAAGGCAATGAAGGAAATGCTAATACTAATAACAAGGAGAAAAACACATTCCTGTCCCCTGGCAAACCCCCATTTATAAACTGAGCATGACGTGTATGGTATGGAATATTTCCATTGGCCAGCTTGGGCTATCTGCCTGGCTGTGCTCCCTCCCAGCTCCTGCACACCTGCTTGTTAACAGAATATGAGAAACTGGAAAAAGAGTGTTTGATTTCTTAGTAACAGCTAAAAATATCAGTGTTATTAACTTTCTTCTTATATTAAATCCAAAACACAGCAGCTACTGGGAGAAAAATTAGCTCTATCCCAGCCGAAACCAGGACAGTTCATTAGGAGAATCTGCCTACTCTTCCTCTCTGTACACCTGTTCTGAACACTCTTGTCTGTGCTCTGCACAATGATGGTAGATCAGTATTGCGTAGTCAGGCTGGATTACCTCAGACAAAGAAGACACTATATTTGAGCAGAAAATTAAGGGACAAGTATAATGAATCTCCTCTCCTATGTAGTGGAGGATAAAATGGGAGGTAGTTATTAGGATTTAATTCCCTTTTATATGTAAAGAGCTTTGAGCTCTCCAGCAGGGAACCCCGCAGATGTGCAATTTCCTATACTGACGGTAACTGAATAGAAAAAAAATTTTTCAGGCCTGAAGACTCTCTCCCATGCTTTATTCCCTGACAGATTATGTTGTAGCAATGATTGGGGTACTAGGCAGCTTCACACTCAGAAGAAGTGACAAAAAGACTCTGTTTGTAGGATTGTGAATTTCATTCAAGGGAGTTGGATAAAGGAAAGAGGACCTATGTGCTATAAGAGATGCTATATGATGAGATGGTATACAATTTGCCTATTCCTTCTTTTCCGAGTCTGGGGTAAATATAGTATACGTGAACCAGCAGCTTAACCCCAGGGCTTTAGTTAACTCCACATCCTTTGATTTCACTCCAGCCATGGCTTACTACTCACTGGCCTTCCCTTGAAAGAGGTCACTCCGGGGGCCTGAAGAGTGCGAAAAGTTCCTGTATGAGACCGTTGGAGGAAGAAATCAGTGGACCTGCTTTGTATAGCAGGATCTTTAACCAGCCAGGCCTGGTCAAAGTCTGGAAAGACTTAAATGCATATAGGAGAAAAGACAACAGAAAACATACCCTCCAGAACAGCTATGGTTATTGAGACACAAGTTTCTATGTCCTTCCTCATGCAGCATGTTCTCCTCTGAATCCAGCATATTGATTATTCATCACTTTCTTCCTCTGCCAAAAAGTGGTTGCTTTCACAGTCATGGGAGCCAATGCTAAAGATCCCTGTGCCTCATTGTGCCCAAAATGGCTACAAAGTTGGTGTTGATACCCACCATTACTTTGATGCTAGGCAAGTGACAACTTCATTGTGTTTCAGAGAGACAAATATAATACTTTGCTGTTTCCTGATGTTACATTGCATTTTAGTGCAGTCAGCTGGAAGTCACTCCTCAGTTTTTAGGTTTGCTAGGATGCCTACAAACACAGGAGAGGCAGCTGACCTGATATGACTGTTTATTACTTGAATTTCAAATGTCTCACCATTACCATTTGGCCTTTCCAACTTTTTGCAGGATCCACCCAAGATTTTCATTTAAAACTTCGGGCTGTACATCACATATATGACCTTTTTATTTGTGTATTTTTATCATGCCTGTTGTGGTGGACACTCAACTGAAAAAGACATAACTGAACTCTAAAGGCTTGTAAGAAATATTGGGATACATACAAAGGTTTCTGTGCACTGTTTCTATGAGCTGTTTTTGTGAGTTATTGGTGTTCATCAAATAAAAATTTGAATCTCCGTGAGGTACTTTACCTAGTACTTCATTTCATACTATGACAAATGTGAGAGAATAGGATGTGTTACATAGCAAATAATTATTTTTCATCCCCTGTGTATTTCTATATATCTTGAAATAATATGTGCTACTCATATGTGAAGATGTATCCAAATATTATCACTGTCTCCAAAAGCTGCTGCTTTTTCGCTATTATTCATTCAGAAGCACAACATTCTGCCTAGAAGTGCTTTTATCGAAGAAATTCACTTATTGCTTTTTTTGAACATTCACTGATTTTTCTAACAAATGGCAGGGTGATCCTACTTTGCAGACAACTCAAGGCTGTCGGTTCAAATCCAAAGCCTGCTTCCTTTCTCTTAGTAGCTGATTCATTCATAGTTCATCTTGAGCTGAACTGAAATACTTTTTCCCTGAAATCCTTAACTTGCTTTTGGATAAGGTTGTTAGGTTTCTGTTTGTTTGTTTGTTTGTTTGTTTTTTTAACATACTGTTGCTTAATTTTATTACTAGAAGGAAATGAGTAAAGGAGATTCAAAGATGATGATTACTCTTGAGAAAATCATTAATCTAGTTGAGATATCAATTTCAAAGTTGTACATTAGGCAGGTAAAAATAGGCTGTTGGAATAAGTCCAGGGCTAAACTAACCCAGATTTCTGGGTCAGCATTGTCCATTCATTACATTGCCTTTATGGGGACACTTAACTGTCACTTTCTAAGCTCATGAATTAGTGTATTTGTGATATGATATAAATATCAAGTCTTCTATAAGCAATAAATTAAGCAAACAAATACACAGATGCTCTGTTGCATGCAATGAAAAATACATGCTGAGCAAAATATTTCGAGAGACTCAGAAAGGATTTTGCCTGATTGTCAAGCAGAAGAACATCATTTCTGTGGTCCTTGATAGGGGTCCCCTGATAGGGGTTCTGACCACCATGGACCACTCTGCTCCAAGTTACCTTTACATTTTTTGTTTTATCACATAGAAAGTATGAGGTATATGAAAACTCTCTGAGGTCACTAGATGGAGTTGTGAAAAGGTGTAGAAAGAGAAGACTATACTGGGTTTTGCTGGGAAAGGAAATCTGCACTGGAAAGAACTTGTATTTAAAATAATATTGACCAAAAAACTCAAAAAAAATAAGAAAGAATTTGAATCAAATAGATAATATCCACTTGGCTCTGGGTTGGTTAATATCACTTCATTATCATTATTTTAAAACTGGAAGAGAATTATATTTCCACCAGGTTTCCTTGAAGTTCTTACATATTTTAATATAATTTCCCCTAAGAGGCATATTGATAGTCCTTAAAATATTGAGTTCAATAAAATGTAGAAATATATAATGAAGATACTAATTTTGTAGGAGTTTATGTGAGTTAGCAACAGAAACATGCCTTATTCTGAAAGAGGAAAATGCACGTATTTAACACGTGAAGTAACAAAGATAAAATATAAACCATTCTTTGTCTTCATCTTCAATATTAACCAGCCCTGAAATAAGATTCTTAAAGAAACATCATTGTCTATCTCTTTTTGTTTTCCTACTGTTGATAGGCAATAAAAGGGCTGAAATAGTACTAAAGTGGCAGTTTTAGTATATTTCCTTCCCATTTTTACAGAGTTGGAGGAACCAGTATTTATGATTCTCAGCTAAATTTTACAGAAACTTCTCTTGATTACATGCAAGTTTGTGTCACTGTGGAAATACACCGTCACTGGCTGGTGTCTCTGGGACTTCCTGATAATTTTGGACATGAACTCTTGCTAGACTGCTCTTTTATTTCACTCTCACTTTTTAAAAATTCTTTACATCAATGTTCACATCTGGCAATTGCTGCCCTTTGAAAATACATTGATCAGGAACTCCAAAGCATTCCCATCCCACCACTTATGGCCAGTAAGAAATCCTTAAAAACATCTTTCTGCTGTAGAATTGTACTTGTTAGGAAAATGTGTAGAATTATGGCTCTAAATGAGCTCAGTTTAGAATTACTGTACTAAATGGGCTCAATTAAAGTTTCTCATAAATGTGCCCCTGTATTTTTATGTCCCACTGATGTTTTTATCTCTTTGTGTACTCTTTGTTGTATAATCTGATTGTTGAAGAAACTATTCTTTTGATTGTATTTGTTCTCCTTTTTATACGGATGTTCGTACTACCTAGTCATAATGATCCCACTGGGCTTAAAATTTACAGCACCATAACTGATAGCATCATCATCCATTATCTCTCTTTTCTCTTACAACTGATATTTCTCATTCTTGAAAATAGTTTTTAAATAAATATTATTCAAAGCTTAAAAAAAGATGATCTGCTGAACTGAGAATGAATATTATTGGCATAAGAAGTTTTAAAGACATAGACCAATTTTTAAAAAATATCAGATACTTACCTGCCCTTTCATCTCCCACTTCTAAAAATAGATTGATAAAAAAAATAGTTTCATAAAGTAGTTTATACCTCTTGTCAAAATGGTAAACATTCAATTATGATCCAGGACAATACCGAATGATCTTACTGTATTTCATAGGAAGAGTCAGCATCATTCGCTGAGATAGATGGTAGTTACTGTGCTCATGAAGATCCATTCACGTACATTATAGCTTCTTTTACTGCTCCCTGTTCCTAGCTTCCAGCTATCTAATTAATTTGATAATGTAAGACTTGACAGGTGGTTTTAATTTTCTGGACCACTGAGAGGGAGACATGAGATTACAGTCAGGGAATAAAAATATCAGCAAGATATTTATTTTAATATAATTGTTTTGGTTGGTTTTCTTTCAAATGTGCAATGATATTTTATTGGCTTAGAAAAAACAGGGCAAGGGATTTAGGCTGTTCGTAGGGTCATGTTGTCTGATTAGTAAGACAGGAATATATTTTCAAAAGAATAGTTTTTTTGTGCACTTTTCCTGTCTTGCAATTTTTGCAGTAAAAGTATTTTTTGAGGGATAAGCATCATGCTGGAGTACTTTTCAATACACTAGCAAGAGTTTTGAAGTTGGAGACCTTTGTTTTAATAGACAAGTCTCTGAAAAAGAGGTTTAAAAATCTTAAACATGGTATCTAAATAGTACAATAGTTACAAAAATTCTAAGACCTAGTTATAAGAAATGCTATTCTCTTTCTCATCCATGACAGTGTCATCATTTTTACCTGAATGTCCTTGAATGTCTTACGGTGCCGGAATGAAAAACTGGATAGTACTACCTATTTTGCTTTCCCAGTTGTAATAGTGGATTGTCTGGCAGTTGTGGACAAATTTTAACTAAAATGTACATGAAAGGCAAGGAAATATTTCCCACTTTCCTGATAGAAAATTGAAACATGGCATATATCAAATGGCAGTCTCACAAAATGTAAATGTTGGGGGAAGAAGGGCAGTTTCAGGTGAAAGGATCCTAAAATAAAATCTCTTGATTTCTGGTGTATTTCACTGCTCACTAAGTCTTTCTTTCCTCAGTATATCCCTACTCTTAAGACAGAACTCAAGAATGATTTCTTTTATCCAGTTTTATATTACTTACAGAAGCCTAGATTCAAAATTACTTGATAAGCAAACATTTCTGAAAGCGGCCTTATCTCTATTCCAGTCTTTTGTACACAGGTAAAGCTCATGTGTGGTAAATTACATAGCTTCTGATCAAACAAGAAAGAATTAGGAGGCAAACACTGGTCATACAAAGCAGAAGAGTATTAAAAATGATAAGAATGACAGTAACATTTATATAAGGTTTGAATTCATGTGTCTCATCTCTTGATTGGTGACCTGGTTACTTACCCGCTATATATTGTCATTTGAGTATCCCAGCCTCAGATAACGTTGGAAACTCTTGGTCAGTCGTAGCCTTGCAAGAGAGAGAGGTGGTAGTTCCAGAGCTAATTATTTCTTATGAGGTTTTAAGGAGTCAGTTAGGTGAAGGAGCAGGGCCTTACTAAGCACAGTCACAAGAAAATGCTGTAGAATTTCATTCACGATGTTGCAGACTTCTGTGTGAGAAATAGGTTGGAAATATAAAGGAACATTTAGAGAATGCAAGAGCATGCTTTCTGTGGGCAGAGACTCTGCCCTCTAGTGGACAGAGGCTTATGCAGTGCTGAACCCCTGAAGTCAATAGATGGTTACACTGTAATCAAGACATCGCCTTTCACAAATGGCTGAAACATCTGTGCAAGGAAATGGTGTTCGAAGTGACTATAGAATCATTTGGAATCATAGAATCATTTAGATTGGAAAAGGCCCTTAAGAGCATTGAATCCAACCATAAACTTAACACTACCAACTCCGCCACTAAACCGTGTCCCTAAGTGCCATGTCTACAGGTCTTTGAAATACCTTCAGGGATGGTGACTCCACCACCTCTCTGGGTAGCCTGTTCCAACACTTTATAACCTTTTTGGTGATGAAATTTTTCCTAATATCCAATCTAAACCTCCCCTGTTGCAACTCGGGGCCATTTCTTCTCATCCTATCACTTGTTACTTGGCAAAAGAGATTAACACTGACCTCGCTACAACCTCCGTTCAGGTAATTGTAGAGAGCAATAAGGGCTCCCCTCATCCTCCTTTTCTCGAGATTAAACAACCCTAGTTCCCGCAGCTTCTCCTCTAAGGGCTTGTTCTCTAGACCCTTCAGCAGCTTTGGTGCTCTTCTTTGGACGGGCTCCAGCATGTCAATGTCTTGTAGTGAGGGGCCCAAAACAGAGCACAGTATTCGAGGTGCAGTCTCACCATTATGTCTATTGTAGTTTGGCTAAAGAGACAAGGAAAGCCCTCTTCTTACTCACCTACCTTCAATACTATTGATGATAAAATACTCCTCCCGTGCTTCCACTTGTATCTGACGGCATGCTCAGTCTGGTATGATCATACTGAGTGAAGCTTCTTTTCCAAAATAAATATTTCTTGCTGCTTCCTTGTATGTTAGCTTTGGTTATGGGACAGCTCGGCCAGTGAAATTCTTGTGAGCAGCACACTGATGGTAGCACCCAGGGAACAGGTAGGGTCAGAAATTAGAGGGATTGACTTTGAAATACAGGCAGACAAAGAGTACATGATGAAGGGAAAAAAAACACACCGAGAAATAAGTCAACATCTTCAAGCAAGTCTTATAAAGTATTTACAAGTTTGTTTTTTTGTTACTTGGTCTACTCATGACCTCTGATTGCTTGATCTTTTTCTTGCAGAATAACAGCGAGTGTAAGTCTCTTGTTTAAGTCTCTTTAGAAGTAACATCCTAGGAATTATGTCCTTGTACCATTCATAATGAGGTTCAGAGTGCCATTAAGTCTGTAAAGAATGGTGTTTTCTAGGAAATACTATTTTGCACAGTGAAACTTATTTCCTTTTAAGAATCTAGCAGTCCTATATAGCTCAATATAGCTAGGATAAAGTCTAGCATTATTTTGGCAAAAGAAAGAAAAATCTATATTTTCACAAATGAGTGGTGGTGACACACTGGGACACAGATAAATTAAGAACTTTTCAAAGGTCTCAGAAACAAATATTTTCAGCAGGGGTTAGTTTTCTTTTTTTGGAAAAAAATATTTGTGTAATGAAATACCAGTTCATTGAAACCGAATATTTGTTTGGGAAATTTTGATATAAACATTTGTTTTCAGTGTAAAATATGGATGTTCTAATAATTTCAGAGCAGTTTTCAAATCATTATTCCATTTAAAGTCTCTTTTTGCTTTAGAACAGACAGTTAAAATATCTAGAAATAGAAACAAAACGCTTCAGAATGACCACTAGTAAATATTTGTATTACCCTGAGACATATCCCACTTATAATTCTGGTTCATGTTCATCTTTAATATTTCAGCTTTTTGTCACCTTCCATGATAGGGCAAAATAAAGCTTAAACTCAGTGATGTCAGGAAAAATGTGTCTCTTTCAATTCTTTGAATATATCTGTCCTTATATATTTAAAAAGGTTTTATTTGAAAATATAAGTTTTGGAAAGCCTCAGTTGGTTTGTTGCTGTGCATTGTAAAATTATTTCTTGCACATAAAGCTGCGGAGGCTTTATGTCTTTGAAAATCACATTACGTTTTTTGGGTCTAAAAATAAATTGAAGTCTTGGCAAGTCAGATTTGAAAATTGCACGCACACGGTGCAAATCGGAAACCTCTTCTACGGCAAAAAAGCCAAGCGAATACAAAAGAATAAAGTGCAGTAGATACTTTGTGAAACCTTATTGGACCCCAGCCACACATGTTCTCTGTTCATGAGTTTGTCATAGACTAAGAGAATAAAAAAAACCCTTTGTCAAAAATATTGCCAACATGTAAGGCCATAGTCAACTTGTGACTATGCTCAGGTAGGACAGAAGTGATACCTGGTTATTTATGACTTTATCCTGTGTTAGGGTTCCACCAAGAAAACACACAAAATGGTAGAGAGACTCAGGAATGCATCTGCAATATTGGAGAAAGGGTCCTGGTACCATGAAATAAGTTTTTAAAATTGGCCTGGTTCTGTTTGTCATACTACCTGTTGCCCTAAGTATTTTGTTTAAATATTAATCTATTATTAAATATTAATCCAGAGCAAAATTGCAAACAGAAACACACATTTGATCAGTTACTCTGCAAATACTGCCACCTAATCATATTTAAATGCATGTTCAGCATTTAACAGTTCTACTGTTAGCTTCATCTCCATTCTCATCTGCTTTCTTCCCCCTGTGTTTTCTAAAGAAATGGTTTTGTGAAATTACTTGATAACTGTCTCCTTTTTTAAAGGTCCTCCCTGACCTTGATGTACTGTCTTAGATATTTTGACTTACTGTCACCAGAGTTTGGACAAAATTTCAGTCAATTTCAGACAAAATATCAGTAGTATAACTCTGTAATGTCAGACCTGAATTAACCCCTTTAATGAAATATTATCCTGCTTTATAGGAGCAGTTAAATGTCCTTGTAAACCAAAGGCAATGTGGCTTTCTAACCCCAAGAACTGCAGAATAACTCTGTTTCCTGAAAGACAGCGAGAAATGTTTTTCCACAGAGGAGAAGACCAAGAATGACTGAGCTGCAAGTAAGTAGAGAAGAAATGGCTTCAGAAATTTCAAGAGGCTAAGGGGATCTAGTTCAGAAAGAAAAAGTCTTGATACGGAAAATCGGCATCTCTTGGAGCTCTTCCTTTCTGTGCTATAGCAAATAGCAGATAAAAAAAAACGTTGAGCAACTTGCAAGGTCAGGCAGCTTGTCTGAAAAAAAGGCAGCGCGAGTAAACCAGAGCAGGTATTTCTCTGCTGGCACAAGATTGGATAGAAATAACAGTTTGTTTTGGTTTCGGCTACCACCGGCAACAAAAGCACCACGCGGCCGCCCCTTCCCCCGCCGGCGTGCGGAGGAGAATGAAAAGAAATAGGCAGAAACTGGTGGGTCGGGATAAGGGCAGTTTAACAGAACAGCAAACAGAGGGAAACAGGAACAACAACGGTACAAATAAGGAGAAAACACAACAACGAACCGCAAGACCCAGACAGCTGCTCTCCCGAACAGGACCAGCGCCCCATCCCCCAAGCCGCGAGTCAGTTCCCGCCGTGCCGCCCCCCCCCCCGGAACCCAGCGTGACGTCACATGGTATGGAACACCGGGCTCTGTTTGGCCAGGTGGGGTCAGCCCCCACTCCCTGGCTGTGCCCCTTCCTTGAGTCCAGTGAAAATTAACCGTGTCCTGGCCAAACCCAGGGCACAGTGGCTTCTCTCCTGTTGAGATGCAGCAGTGAGGGTGCACGGAAAATTAAGCTAGCAAAGAGCTCTGAAGTTTGCAAAGTCTACACCTGGCAAAAGAAACCAATGAAGTTGTTTGGTTGGGTCATTTGGTCTTGGACAATTATAAAGAGTTCATCAGAAACTAGCACTAGAAAATTGTTTGGCAAATGCTGTCTCAAGTAATATTCTGGGTCCCCTAAGTTTGCTAAAAGCAAAAATTCTTAGGGAAAATTAGGTCATACACCTTTCCAGCATTGAAATCTAGTGGATTTTTTTGTCTTCAAAATGTCTAGACTGCTATAGACTGTGAATGTTAATGTCAAAAAACATTTTTAAACAGTGCCAACTATGACTTGATCATTCTGCCAAATAGTAGCTTTAGCAAGGAAACAAAATGTGATCAATCAATATAATTTCTTGACATGAACATTGTACAGATTTGCATGTCTCACAAATCTCATTAGTAGAGTGGCAAAAGATCTCTTCGCAATATGAGGTTACCTTAAGTGAAAAAAAGAAGGCCAAGAGTGCAGAATTAGGAAGATGCATGGGGCACTAGAGAGTAAGAAAACCTTACTGGAATTTGAAATGTCTCCTATTTGGAGATGAAAATCTTTCATTTGTTAATATAAGTTAGGGATAACTGGAAAAAATGCAGCTATTGCAATCCAGGTGTTCGAAAAGATCAGTTATAGTTTCTGGTATTAGTGTAGTTCACAACCATTTTCTTGATGTGTTCTCTGCTTGGGAGTGGTTCCTTTCCACAGAGTGATGGGGAAGAACAGCTGCAGGGCTCTACTTGCCTACCCAAAGCTGAAAAGTGAACGAGTAAAAGCAGAGGAGGGCTTTCATACCACCATTCCCTGTCTTCCCCTCAAATGACCAGGTGGTATAGTTGCGTGATGTAGGGGAAACTAGTCTGTGTGAAGCTTCCCTGTGGAGACACTGGGTTCCTTCATTGCAGTTCACCACAGTGTCTGTTCTCCATAGACATTAATACCTCCCCCACCACCTTAAAAGGTTGGGAAAGAGAAGCTATGATGAAAATTAACTAGTAGGACCATATCTGAGCTGTGTCTTATTCCTGCTTCTGAAAATGGGGTATATGGTAAAGTGGCTGACATGCTTGGTGGTCACAAAGTTTAACGGAGGCAGGAGGTGTCAGAGGAGTTCTGGAGAGAATGTGGGAAGAAGAAGGGAAGAGACACTCATGTCAATATTTTGGCTTCATATTAGAGCTTCTTGAACTGATTTATCTGTTTTGCTTAGAAAGTTTTCATATTCTTCAGTTTTCTCCCACAGGACTTAGCACTTCGTATTCCTAATTTTCTTGTTTGAAATCTTCTTTCACCCAGTCTGCCCTGTGTGTTTCCCAGTCATAAACTTCTTCTATGAAAAGAATAAAAGCTTTTTACACTGTATTACCTCACGCTGCAAGAAGCACAGAGGTAATCAAGTTCCATGATTTCCTTCTTTTTGTCTTGCCTCCTGCCAAGACCTCTCAGTGTAGCAGGAGTGAACCTCTGATCTTTCCACCTCTACAGTCAAATCAATAACAAATGGTTCACTAAAGGTGTATTTGTAGTTTGAATCATCTCTACCTCTGCAGTGAGTCATGTCCTCTCATCTCAAGGGCAAGAAGACAAAAGCATGGTTTTCTTATCTCTAAAGGGACAAATTTATTATGCACCTTACTAACTGGGACGATTTTCATTTATAAAGTTAGATGTTGTCTGCTTTTACTGTATCAATAATGTCCCCTTTGAAAAATCTAAAATGATATGAAGCTGTCACATTAAGAGAGACTAGTATTCTCTCCATAGCATGACTAAAGGCTGTATAGGGTGTCTGTTATGGGTTTGCATGGCAAGGTTTTGGTAGCAGGGGGGTTATAGGGGTGCCTTCTGTGAGAAGCTGCGAGTAGCTTCCCCCATGTCTGATAAAGCCAGTGTCAGACGGCTCTAAGATGGATCAACCACTGGCCAAGGCCAAGCCAGTCAGCAACAGTGGTAGAGCCTCTGTGATAACATACTCAAGAAGGGGAAGAAAAAACTGCGGTGAAATGGCAGTTGAGGTAGAAAAGTGAGACGATGTGAGAGAAACAACTCTGCAGACACCAAGGTCAGTGAAGAAGGAGGGAGGAGGAGGTGCTCAAGATGCTGGAGCAGAGAGTCTTCCCTTGCAGCTCATGATGAAAGACCATGCTGAGGCAGGTTGTCTTCCTGCAGTCCATGGAGGTCCATGGTGGAGCAGATATTCAGACTCCACGTCAGAGCAGGTGGATGCCTGAAGGAGGCTGTGATCCCCTGGGGAGCCTGAGCTGGAGCAGGCTCCTGCCAAGACCTGCGGACCTGTGGAGAGAGGAGCGCACACCAGAGCAGGTTTGCTGGCAGGGCTTGTGACCCCATGGGGGACCCTCACTGGAGAAGCCTGTTCCTGAAGGACTGCACCCCGTGGCAAGGACCCATGCTGGGGGAGTTCATGAAGAGCTTCAGCCCGTGGGAAGGACTCGCGTTGAAGAAGTTTGTGGAGAACTGTCTCCCGTGAGAGGGATCCCACTCTGGCGCAGTGAAAGAGTGTGAGGAGTCTTCTCCCTGAGGAGGAAGGAGCGGCAGAGACAATGTGTGATGAACTGACCGTAACCCCCATTCCCTGTCCCCCTGCGCCTTTCAGGGTGGAGAGGAGGGAGAGAAACGGGGTTGAAGCTGAGCCCAGGAAGAAGGGAGGGGTGGGGGGAAGGTGTTTGAAGATCTAGTTTTATTTCTCACTATCCTACTCTAATCACAAATTGGTGATGAATTAAACTCCCTTTTCTTCCCAAGTTCAGTCTGCTTTGTCTGTGACAGTAATTTGTGAGCGATGTCTCCCTGTCCTTGTCTCGACCCTGGAGCCTTTCATCATATTTCCTCTCCCCTGTCCAGTTGAGGAGGGGGAGTTATGGAGCGGTTTTGGTGGGCACCTGGCATTTATCCAGGCAAAACCAAAACAGTACCCTTCTCCAGTGGTTTTATAAGCGTCACTCAGCAAATCTGCAAATTCAGATCTGACACTCCTGGGTGGATTGTGCAGCACATGTGTCTTGCTCAGTATGTAATAAAAGGTACTGTTGTTAGTCTTGTAGGTACAAGAAGCTTGTGTTGGTTTCTTATTTCACTGTTGGCAATCCTCATAAGTTGGAAGAAATCTGAAAGTAAATGAAAGGTCTGGTTTTGTCTGGTGAGGTATGAGAAACTAGCTCATCATAGTCTTTGTCCAGGCATTAATTAGTGGGTGTTAATATTTCTGGAAAACAAGAAGTTTGTAATGTAGAGAGGCTAAACATGCTGAGAGGGGAGAATAGCTGTGCTTCAAAAGCAGCCTCAAAGAGGTATGAGGAACTCATGTCTTTATCAGTACATGTCCAAGAATCAGTGCATGATGTTTTAGCACATGAGATAAGAACCGTCCAGGTAGTATCCTTCTTCTAGTCACTGATTCCTCCTACTCATTTTTTTCTACAATCTCTAATAATCACTGCCTATTCTGTGGTTAAAGGTAAACCAGCAGCTTTGTACTGTAGTGCTATATGTACGATGGCTTAAATAGTACAGAGTATAAAGGTTCTAATTCTCAGTTTTACGCTGAGAACCACGTGAAGGCAGGAAAAAAGCTATGGAGGACTGCGAACAGGAGAAAGAAATTATAGGGAATTTGTATGGTCGAATTTTGAGACTATCTTGTAAGTATCATCTAAAGCACAATTTCTGTTGGTAAACAGATATAGGAGAGAAAAGAACTGCAGGAATTTACGATGTGAAAGATGCATAATTTTAACATCTATGTAAATGCTCTTGCATGAGGAATCTGATTAACGAATATTAATTATAAAAATTTATTTCAGTATTTACATTAATTAGTTATTTATGAAGTATATAAACAATATTTTTATTTTGGGATAAACAGTTACTTAATATTGATGTGAAGAGTAGTTAATTGTGCAGTGTTTAAAATACCCCTGTAAGTTTACTAATATTAATAATGGAATACTTTATACATTCCTAGGAAGGAATAGTAGGAGATACCTTTCACTGAGTGCTAAAAAAAACCCCAAGCCTTATTAAAAATACGTCTTTGTTTCATAGATGACATTTCTATAATATCACATCCAATTAAAGCGAGCTGAATTACAAAGAAACAAACAATAAAACTATAAAAGAACAGTCTAATTGGGTTATAAATTTACTTAAATGCTGATTGGCCTCCCCTGTCCCATCCCCAACAATAAATTGGCAGGTGTATTTTAAAAAAAACCACACACTTACTTTTATAGTGATGTGTATGTACAAAGAATCTACAAAGCTGAAACAATTCAGTTCAGCTTCATCTGTTTCTTCATATGGATGTTAATAGATAGATTGTCTTAATGGCTTACCTAATCAACATAATGTGAATTTCTGATTTTCCCTGATGACAATCCGTTCATGTCTTTTGTGAAACAATTATACTGAGAGTGTCAGGACAACATAATCTTTAATTTGAATTGCGTATATGTGGCTTAAGAACATAAAACAGAATTGCAGTGCATTATAGCAAAAGCTGTAAAATATAACAGTCTTATTAAAGCTGCCTCTTATTTTCAAGTAAACAGTCCCATAGTGTTACAAAACATATGGGAAATAGTCCCGCTTTACCTTCATTACAAAACTTACCTCCATTTTTGCATTTGCAATAAGAAGGTTTGGGGAGTTGAGGAGTCTGTTTCTCTTTTGGTGCATGTACTCATTGAGTATGAAGTTTTGAGTTACAAAATGTTTTCTACTGTCTGGAATTCTGTGACAATGTCATAAATTGAGCTTTTTTTGTAGAACCAAGAAAGCTGTAGCTAGTGGCTTTCATCAGTAGATCTGACAGTGTTTTACGGAGAACATCAGGGTTGTTTTTCCCAAGTGAAGCACAGAGAAAAGGAGGTCACCTGGGAGGTCAGAGGCAGAAATAAAATCGAATTGAGGGTCCTAGTTCCTTGTACTGCTTTTTGTTCACTTGAAAACTCAGAAACCAGAGGTTAAGACCCTGTACTTGGATTTCTAGTCACTCTCTTTACTTGCATTGATTGACCACTGTAACAGGTTTTACAAACTCCCTGTGCTTTGGAGTTGGCTCTTTTGTTACTAGGAATAGCAGATATTTTATGTTGCAGGCGTGGAGAGGCAGCTGTGTGAGAACAGGAATAAAAGAGCTTGGAGAAGAAATATTATATTCTGTTAGACAAGCAGATATCAATGGAGCAACAAATCAGGTGCTGTGCAGTGACTTCTTCATCTCTGAAACAGAAGCAGCCAATGTGAAGTGAAATCCAGCTTTTCTACCACTACCCAGATTTGTTGGCTTGTAGAGCAGCTCCAAGATACAATCCTCAGTGGGTAATTTTATCTAGATTTAGACTGAGCAGTTAGCGTACATAACTACCTTTCCCACAATCTTCATTCCCTAGCTGCCCATACTCTCCTGCAACATGCTGCAGCTGTCCCTTGGGAACTGGGGCAGAGGATGAAAGACTGTCCTGTGCCATGGCCAGGCCTGCAGCCACAGGGACGTGTACTGCCAGAGAGTGGCATTACCGACGGCAGGCACATGGAAGTGCTCTAAGGCCCTGGAGTCTCTTGGGTCTTACTTCCTGGCTATCCTTTGCAGCAGGAGACAAATTCACCTGCAGTGCACGATGTACCTGCTAGATGCCATGTTCGCACACACTCTTTGTGAGTTCAGAGAGAAGCTGTAGCAGGGCAGCGAGCTGAAACTGGAATTTCTGTCTTGCACCTCTGTGTTTATGACTTCTGTTACTGCAGGGAGTAGAGGCTATGCATGGCATATTTCAGTGTGTGAGATTCTTCTGTCTCTAAAATAGCATCTCAAAGTGCATTTTTGGATGCCTAAATACAGGCTTCCATCTCCTGATATCTGTGGGAAAAGTAGCACGGTGAGTTGTAGGCAATCCAGTAGATTCCTAGCGCGCACTGAAGATAGCTTTTTAAGGCAGGTAATAGACACCCTCACCCAAGCGGATATGATACTGCATCTTAAGGTCACCATTACAAATGAACTCATCAGTGATGTCAAGACTGGAGACAGTCTGGGCTGCAGGAGTCACGCATTGGTGGAGTTCACAATCCAGAGGGATATGGGAAAGAAGAGGAGTATAGTCAGGACTTTAAATTTTAGAAAAGCAAACTTCATGCTCTTCAAGGAATTAGTCAAGCGGATGCCCTGGGAAATGGTCCTCAGGGACAGGGGAGCAGAACACAACTGGCAGGCCTTTAATGATGCTTTCCATAGAGCACTAGAGTTCTCAGTCCTCAGGTATAAGAAATCGTGCAACGAAGGGAAGACACCAGCATGGCGGAGTTGAGACCTGCTGGTCAAACTAAAGACCAAGAGGGAACTGCACAGGCAGTGGAAGCAGGGACAGGTATCCTGGGAAGAATATAAGGACACTGTCCACTCATGCAGGGAAGGGGTCAGGAGGGCCAAGGTGCAGCTGAAGCTGAATTTGGTTAGGGATGCAAAGAATAACAAGAAGGGCTTCTACAGGTATGTCAACCAGAAAAGAAAGGTTAAAGAAAGCCTACTGCCCCTGATGAGCAAGAATGGTGACCTCGTATCAACAGATGAGGAAAAGGCTGAGGTACTCACCAAATTTTTACCTCAGTCTTCACCGGCAGCCTTTCTCCTCACACCTCTCGAGTGGATGGACTACAAGTTGGGGACCAGAGGGGTAAAGCTGCTCTGACTGCAAAGGAAGATCAGGTTTGTGACCACCAGAGGAATCTGAACATATGTAAATTTATGGGACCTGATGAGATGCGTCCCAGAGTCCTGAGGGAATTGGCTGATGTAGTTGCCAGGACACTCTCCATGATATTTGAAAAGTAATGCAGTCAGGTAAAGTCCCTTGTGACAGGAAGAAGGGCAACATTGTGCCCATTTTTAAGAAAGCTAGAAAGGAGGACCCTAGGAGCTACTGACCTGTCAGCCTCACATCTGTGCCTGGGAAGATCAGGGAACAGATCCTCCTAGAAGATATGCTAAGGCACATTGAGGACAGGGAGGTGATTCGAGACAGCCAGCACGGCTTCACCAAGGGCAAGTCCTGCCTGACCAACATAGTGGCCTTCTATGATAGAATGACTACATCAGTGGAAAAGGGAAGAACTATGGGTGTGATCTATCTGGACTTCCGTAAAGCCTTTGTCACAGTCCCTCACAACATCCTTCTCTCTAAATAGGGGAGATGCAAATTTGATGGGTGGACTGCTTGATGGATAAGGAATTGGTTGGATGGTCGCAGCCAGAGGGTAGTGGTCAATGGCTCGATGTCCAAATGGATGCTGGTGACAAGTGTTGCACCTCAGGGGTCCATACTGGGACCGGTGTTTTTTAATATTTTCATTAGTAACATAGACAGTGAGATTGAGTGCACCCTCAGCAAGTTTGCCTTTGACACCAAACTGAGTGGTACGGATGACATGCCAGAAGGATGGGACGTGCAGAGGGACCTGGACAAGCTAGAGAAGTGGGCCTATGTGAAACTCGTGAGATTCAACAAGGCCAAGTACAAGGTCCTGCATCTGGCTTGGGATGCTGAGAAGGACTTGGGGGTGCTGGTGGATGAAAAGCTGGACATTATCCACCAATGTGTGCTCACAGCCCAGAAGGCCAACCGTATCCTGGGTTGTGTCAAAAGAAGTGTGGCCAGCAGGTTGAGGGAGGTGATTCTGCCCCTCTACTCCTCTCTGATGAGACCCCACATGGAGTCCTGCATCCAGCTCTGGAGCCCTCAGAAGAGGAAGGACATGGACCTGCTGGACTGGGTCCAGAGGAGGGTCACAAAGATGATTAGAGGTATGGAACACCTCTACTATAAGGAAAGGCTGAGAAAGGTGGGATTGTTCAGCCTGGAGAAGAGAAGGCTCCAGGGACACGTTATAGCAGCCTTTCAGTATTTAAAGGGGGCCTATAGGAAAGATGGGAACAATCTTTTTAGCAAGGCCTGTTGTGATAGGACAAGGAGTAATGGTTTTAAACTAAGAGAGAGTAGATTTAGACTGGATATAAGGAAGAATTTTTTTACCATGAGGATGGTGAAACACCAGCACAGGTTGCCCAGAGAGGTAGTGGAGGTCCCATTCCTAAAAACATTTAAGGTCAGGTTGGATGGGGCTCTGAGCAACCTGGTCTAGTGGTAGACATCCCTGCTTATTGCAGGGGGATTGGGCTAGATGACCTCTAAAGGTCCCTTCCAACTCAAAGCATTCCTATGATTCTTGGCGAATTTTATATGGTCTGACATATCCATCCTGACCTACAGCTGTTCTTTCTAAAGGGCATAGGTCTCTTGTAGGTTCTGCATTATGTCTGCAACCTCTGTGCAGGTATCTTGGAGGCTTTAGGATGTTATCAATGTCATTTAACAACCATATTTAGACACCAGATTTGTCCTTTCTCTGTAACACTGAGGCACTGTTTGCTTGTTTGGACTTTATCTTTCTGTACCAACTATAATATTTATCAATAAAGCTAAGCAATTCAGTTCAAGCATGTGAACCTGCTTCTGTGAAGTTTATTATAACAGTATTGCACCAGAGCCCTTAAGCAATCACTCCCCCACTGGGTACCACTCAGGTAAGATCTAAATGTTTTTATGGGTGATCGTGCAATTCCATCCTGACTGAACTAAAGCAGAGACAGTTTCTGGTTTCACAGACCACGGTTATGAAGTCTGGAGACTAATGAAATTCTGTGTTTCTAAACCAAAATATCTAAGTTCAGCCAATTTCCCTTTATAGTGTTTTCTTATCTATGTAGATGTGAATACTGAAAAAAATTGTGACCAAATTTGATTGTACAGTTTACCTGTGGGTTATTTGACTTACATAAGTTATTTTCTCTTTCTTAATTGTGCTCTGTGGTTGGTTACCTAATTTGCATGTCAATAAATTTATTGGTGGCAGAAACCTCTCCAACAGAAGACTAATCACTGGCGAGTGTTGCCTGCCTCACAGTGGATTCTAAATAATGTATACACCTGACTGTGCTTAAGTAGCCTTCTTACATGTAAATCAGCATTGTGGCAGGAGAAACAATCATTCTCCAAATGTTTGTGCAAACAAAAAGGAGTCTCCAGTTTGAAAACTGAAGATGCAGCACTTCTGTGACTGCGTGACATTGGCTACTTAGTGTGTTTTCTGCTGGTCCTGGATAGCTGCTGATTTTTTTATTGTTTGGGCTGCCTGTGTGTTTTTGGTTATTTATTTTTTTCTTTTTCACTGACTCTCCTGAATCATGTATTACCTTTTCTGTACTATGTTTCTGGCTGTCTGGTTGTCTCCCAGCTATTTTAGTTCAATTTTGAAAGTTCCCTTCAACTATTTGATAGGTATTAGAGAAGTTTTATATCTAAGAAGAGCCACTGCAGTGCATTGTCTTTGCATGTAACCATTCATTCTGCCTTACATAGTGTCCCAGTATGAATTTTATTTCAGTAGACTTACTCCTGATTTATACCAGCATAATTGAGCAAACAACATGCAATCATAACATCAGAGTGTTAAACCTCCAAACAAATATCTGTTCTGGGGGAAAAAAGTTGGAATTTTTGGCTGAGTTTGAATTGGTTTGCTTATTTCCTAGCTGAGGTTCAGCAGGGTTTGTGCATGAAGAGATATACTGTGTTCTATGAAAGTTCGTATACAAACACTCAAGGAAGATTTCTGGCCCTCTGGCATAGACAGCATTAGCATTAGCCAGAAATTCACCATGAGGGTAGCCAACACACAACACATGTTTACACACATGTGCACCAATATGTTAGGATTTTGTTTGTTCTTGTTAGTTCTCCTTTCACACAAGAGTGTGAAGCCTAACTAGCAGACTGTTCTAAGAAATTTTCAAGCCCTTGCTGGCACCCATTTCTCTATACTTTTCTGTCATGTCTGGAGGAAAAGTCTAGAGAAGAGTGGGACCACTGTGGGAGCATCAGCTCCCTCCAGAAAGCTTGTGCAGGGTAAGCCGTAGAGAAAAATCAGCAGCTACAGGTTGATGTTGGTACCTCTTAGACTCAACCTGTTCTTGTTTGGGAAAGCAGCTCTCCTCTACTTGTCCAGTACACAGAAACACAAGTCATCTGAGTCACCTGTGGCCTGACTAGGTTGAAACTGAGAAGAAGTGTATAAATAATCTCAGCCAGGTGGTCTCGGACACTGCACTTTGGTGGAACTTAAAGCCTACAGGTGGTCAGACGAACAAGAGTATTCATCACCTAAGACAACTGCGTGAAAGTCAGCTCTGTTTTCCTGCAAACTGAAAAAGTCAAGTAGCTTTCATGTACTCCAGGCTGCTGTCAGACAAGAAATGGCGGCTGCCTCCAGCAAGCCATTTACAGAATCACAGAATCACAGAATAGTAGGGGTTGGAAGGGACCTCTGTGGGTCATCTAGTCCAACCCCCCTGCTGAAGCAGGGTCACCTACAGCAGGCCGCACAGGACCCCGTCCAGGCGGGTCTTGAATATCTCCAGAGAAGGAGACTCCACAACCTCCCTGGGCAGCCTGTTCAAGTGCTCCGTCACCCTCAGAGGGAAGAAGTTCTTCCTCATGTTCAGACGGAACTTCCTGTGCCTCAGTTTGTGCCCATTGCCCCTTGTCCTGTCACTGGGCACCACTGAAAAGAGCTTGTCCCCATCCTCCTGACACCCACCCTTCAGATATTTGTAGGCATTTATAAGGTCCCCTCGCAGCCGTAATACTTCAGTTTTTGTTTGTTTTCTAATTTGGATAGAGCAGTGGGGGTTAGATCATTGCCTGGGCCAAGTCTTTGGTCTTGGGCCCAATTAAAGCATATGATATAAACATACCCAGAAAACTGAACTATAACAGCATAGATTTGCTCAATAGATCTGTGTGTCAAAAAATTGAGGAGCAGAATAATCTTAAAGAGATACTCTTGAAATGAATGGTGTTTTTCTTGCAAAATGGCATGATTTTCATAAGATTACCAGAATAAAAGTTTTCTGCTAAACTTTGAAACATTGTGTTGCGATATTTGTTATTGATTTGATATACTCCTTTTTGATCCGTTTCCCTCCAGCTTCAACATATACGCTAATCTGTCAGCTGTATTTCCTGTGCTATTCCTTTGCATTGCATATTTTTGCCCTATGAAGAAGTATTAAAACTACATTGCATCTAAAATCATTACCAACTTTTAAATGGGTACCAAATCCTGAGAAAAAGTTTCAAATTATCTGTGGAGTCCGCTCTCTGTGAAAAATAAAGGTAAGACTTTGCAGTCTTTTCATTTGCAATTGCATTAGGGATTAGGATAACGAGTCCTAGCATTGCAGACTGCAAAAATTTTTTAGTTTTGACTAGAGAAATATGATGGAATAACAAATTAGTCAACAAAGGCAATGATTGCTGAAGTCATGCACTGGAAATTCTTGCTACTCAAAAAAGTTTGAGTTTTTTTTCCTTTATTAACTATAATAATTTAACAGCATCTCCTTTTTATTTAAATACATAGTAAAAAAGGGTTAGTTTCTGGCATCTACCTGTTTTATACTCAGATGAGTCCAAGAACAGGCTTTTAACTGCAACTGAAAGATCTTTCTCAGCCTACCTCTGCTGCCTCTGATTATGGGTGTAAGTAATCCGCATGGGATCTATTCAGGCTGCACTGTCTCAAACATCCTGGCTGAACAACAGACTCGCTGATGGAGGTATTATCCTTGTTGGAGCCATATCCCTTCCCTCTGTTTTCTGCACCCACTTTATGCTGAGAAGAGACAGAAGGGCTGCACTGCTCTCTTGTGATAAATGTACTTCTTTCAGGAGGCTCAGCAGGCGATGATCTCATCTTTATTTTGGTTGTGGACTGACATAATTAAACAATCATGCTCTTAAATAGCTTTTAAAATGGAAAGGAGATTTAGCTTTTCTTTCTGTGGTGTTTAGCTGTTATAAACAAAATCCTGTTCACAGGACTTCCAGCGCTGTTGTCTGACCTTGAGTTCAGCTGTGTGAGAAGCCATTAGATCTCTGCCCTCCTCTCTGCTGAAAGCCTTTGCAACTTGACAGCTTCTCGATAGGCAATCCCCCGCAGTACTCAGTCATGAAGAAGTACCAAGACAGAATGAGCAAAAGAGCAATAGAAAGGAATGAAATGAACAGGCTTTTCCCCCAGAAAGTATTTAGCAGAGCAGTACTTTTCTGAGTGTCCTGGGTTTGGCCAGGACAGGGTTTTCCCATCGCTGGGAAAAAGATCCTGGATTTGGCCAGGACAGGGTTAATTTTCAGCGGACTCCAGGAAGGGGCACAGCCAGGGGGTGGGGGCTGACCCCACCTGGCCAAACAGAGCCCGGTATTCCATACCATGTGACGTCACGCTGGGTTCCGGGGGGGGGGGGGGGGGGGCGGGGGGCGGTGGCGCGGCGGGAACTGACTCGCGGCTTGGGGGGCGCGGCGCCGGTGCTGTGCGGGAGAGCGACTGTCTGGGTTGTACGGTTCGTTGTTGTGTTTTCTCCTTATTTGTACCGTTGTTGTTCCTGTTTCCCTCTGTTTGCTGTTCTGTTAAACTGCCCTTATCCCGACCCACCAGTTTCTGCCTATTTCTTTTCATTCTCCTCCGCACGCCGGCAAGGGGAGGGGCGGCCACGTGGCGCTTTTGTTGCCGGCGGCAGCCGAAACCAAAACGTTAATTTGGTGCCCAGACGTGGGGCACGGATAATGGCAGGGCTGAGCAGCGGGTGTTAAAACTGTTTTCTTACGTTTTGTTAAATTTTGTTATACGCATTTTTCTGTGTTAAATAGTTGCCGGTAAAAATGTTTCTGTCTTTGATCAGATGGCTGTGGTTTTTGAATCCTTATTTGCAGTATGTATTCAATGCCGTCCTGTTCATCATCGCTGGGAAAAAGATCAGGGTGATAATTTTGCTCTACTGTACGATATCGACTTATGACATGATAACATCAATGTGCATGAAATTAGGCTTGTATTTGCAAGAGGCTCTGCGGTCATTTCCGTACCTCGGATCCTATGTCTTAGAATTTGTGAATAATCAAACCCAGTCTGTGGGGAAAACCGGAGGGGATACCTTCCCGACTCTTTCGCTCCCCCTCTCTCCTTCAGGCCAGTCCTAACGGCTTTTGATAATTTCGAGTACCCATGGGATGCTCAGGGCAGCACTCTCCTTTTGTTATGCCTCCTGAATGGGTTTTGGTTTTTGTTTAGGGTTAAGCAAGTCGTTAAGAACATCGTGCAGAGACCTGCCCCGGGGCCGGATAGCTGTGAGTGGCTGGGTGTGTGGGACAGCATGGGAAAGTACCTAGGGCAGTGGGCACCTCCGGTGTTTTTTAAACTCACCCCTGAGGAAGTACAGGATCCAGACAAACTAGTAAAGTACCTGCAAAAAGTGTGCTGTCACCCTGGGAACTCCAGAGAGACACAAATCACTGCAACGTGCCGGGGTCTGGCCCACGCCTACCAAGCTGCCCTGTTCAACACTGTTCAGTGCCCTAAAAGGGAAAGAGGGGGAAAAGAAGCAGCAGGCACTGCGGCTGGCGCTGCCCCCCCAGCCGGCCCTGCAGCCCCTCCAGCCCAGCAGGCAGTCACAGCCCCCCCGACCGGCGCCACCGCTGCTGCAGCCACAGCTGCAGGGTCTGCCTCGGTTTCCCTGGCGGGCACAGCAGCTGCTCCAGCCCCAGTTCCAGTTGCAGGCATCGTGGCTGAGCCCAATGACCAACCTGTGCCAGTAGCAGTTGCCCCTGTAAAACTAAAGAAAGACGCAAAGAGAGCAGATCGCTCCCGGAGGGATGACGATGGGCCAGGGTCATCACGGGAGATAGAGACAGAGATCATCACCCAGTCCCTGTCCCTGGGTGAGCTGTGAGACATGCGGAAAGATTTCAGCCGACACCCAGGCGAGCACATTGTCACCCGGCTGCTGCGGTGCTGGGATAACGGGGCCAGCAGCTTGGAATTAGAGGGCAAGGAAGCCAAGCAGCTGGGATCCCTGGCCAGGGATGGGGGCATTGACAAGGCCATTGGGAAGAACGAACAAGTCCTCAGCCTCTGGAGGAGGCTTCTGTCAGGCGTGAGGGAGAGGTACCCCTTCAGTGACGATTTTGTATGTTACCCTGGCAAGTGGACCAATATGGAAAAGGGTATTCAGTACCTAAGGGAATTAGCTGTGCGGGAGCTGGTTTATAATGAACCAGATGATGCCCAGTTACCCACAGACCCAGATGAAGTCCAGTGCACAGCATCTATGTGGAGGAAGTTTGTGCGGAGCGCACCATCCTCGTATGCCAACTCACTGGCAGTTGTAAAGTGGAAAGGTAAGGAGGCACCAACAGTGGATGAGGTGGCTGTCAGACTGCGGCAATATGAAGAAACCCTCTCTTCCTCCCTTGTCTCAGCTGTAAATAAATTGTCCCAGAAGGTCCAGCGACTCGAACAGAGTATGTCGTACTTCCCACCTGTACGGGCCAATATCTCAGCTATTAGGGGCAAGCATTTCTCTGCTCAGGAGAGGGAATACAGAGGCTATACACCACGGGGCACCTTGTGGTTTTACCTGCGTGACCACGGAGAGGGCATGAGGAAGTGGGATGGAAAACCCACCTCAAGTCTAGAGGCACGAGTACGTGAGTTGCGAGGTAAAACAATCACAAAAGGGGATTCTCTTAGGAAAAATGCTGCTCCAGTTTCCAGCAACCAGCTCTCCAGACCAGGTAGACAGTTTCACCTTGATTCCAATCCTCTGGAGGGGACCTCCAAGTCATTCTTACAGCAGGTGAGCAGCAAATTCTCTGACAAGGATTAGAGTGGCCCTGCCTCCAGCCAGGTGGAGGAAAGGGACAACCGTGTTTATTGGACGGTGTGGATTCGGTGGCCTGGCACGTCAGATCCACAAGAGTATAACGCTCTAGTGGACACTGGTGCACAGTGTACTTTAATGCCATCAGAGTTCAAAGGGTCAGAGTCCATTTGCATTTCGGGAGTGACAGGGGGGTCCCAAGAGCTGAGTGTACTGGAGGCTGAAGTGAGCCTCACTGGGCAGGAGTGGCAGAAGCACCCCATTGTAACTGGCCCCGAGGCTCCGTGCATCCTTGGGATAGACTATCTTGGGAGAGGGTATTTCAAGGACCCAAAGGGGTATCGGTGGGCTTTTGGCACAGCTGCTGTGGAGACAGAAGAAATTAAACAGCTGTCCATTTTGCCTGGTCTCTCGGAGGATCCTTCTGTTGTGGGGTTGCTGAGGGTTGAAGAACAACAGGTGCCAGTCGCAACAACAATGGTGCACTGGCGACAGTATCGTACCAACCGAGACTCCCTTCTCCCCATTCATCAGATGATCTGCCAGCTAGAGAGTCAAGGAGTGATCAGCAAAACTCGCTCACCCTTTAATAGTCCCATATGGCCAGTGAGAAAATCTGCTGGAGAGCGGAGACTGACAATAGACTACCGTGGCCTGAATGAAGTCACACCACCGCTGAGTGCTGCCGTGCCAGACATGCTAGAACTTCAATATCAGCTGGAGTCAAAGGCAGCCAAGTGGTGTGCGACAATTGACATTGCTAATGCATTCTTCTCCATCCCTTTGGCAGCAGAGTGCAGGCCACAGTTTGCTTTCACCTGGAGGGGCATCCAGTACACCTGGAATCGACTGCCCCAGGGGTGGAAACACAGTACCACCATTTGCCATGGACTAATCCAGACTGCACTGGAAAAGGGTGAAGCTCCAGAACATCTGCAGTACATCGATGACATCATTATATGGGGTGACACAGCGGAGGAGGTTTTTGAGAAAAGGGAGAAAATAGTTCAGATCCTCCTGAAAGCCAGTTTCGCCATTAAGCGAAGTGAAGTCCAAGGACCTGCGCAAGAGATCCAGTTTTTGGGAATAAAATGGCAGGATGGGCGCCGTTAAATCCCAATGGATGTCATCAACAAAATAGCAGCTATGTCTCCACCAACCAGCAAAAAGGAAGCACAGGCCTTCCTGGGTGTTGTGGGTTTTTGGAGGATGCACATCCCAAATTACAGCCAGATTGTAAGTCCTCTGTACCACGTGACCCGGAAGAAGTATGATTTTGAATGGGGCCCTGAGCAACGACAGGCATTTGAACAGATTAAACGGGAGATAGTTCAATGCCTAGCCCTTGGTCCAGTCTGGTCAGGGCAAGATGTTAAAAACGTGCTCTACACCGCAGCCGGGGAGAATGGCCCAACCTGCAGTCTCTGGCAGAAAGCACCAGGGGAGACTCGAGGTCGACCCTTGCTTGGGGTTTTGGAGCCGGGGATACAAAGGATCCGAGGCCCGCTATACTCCCACTGAAAAAGAGATTCTGGCAGCATATGAAGGCGTTCGAGCTGCTTCAGAAGTGGTTGACACGGAAGCACAGCTCCTCCTAGCACCACGATTGCCGGTCCTGGGCTGGATGTTCAAAGAAAGAGTCCCCTCTACGCATCATGCCACCGATGCTACGTGGAGTAAGTGGGTCGCTCTGATCACCCAGCGTGCCCGAATGGGGAACCCCAGTCGCCCAGGAGTTCTGGAGGTAATCATGGACTGGCCAGAAGGCAAAGATTTTGGAGCACCGCCAGAGGAGGAGGTGACACGTGCTGAAGAGGCCCCACTGTATAACCAGCTGCCAGAAGATAAGAAACAGTATTCCCTGTTCACAGATGGGTCCTGTCGCTTTTTGGGGAAGCAGCGGAGGTGGAAGGCTGCTGTATGGAGCCCTACACGACAAGTCGCAGAAACTGCCGAGGGAGAAGGTGAGTCCAGCCATTTTGCAGAGGTGAAAGCCATCCAGCTGGCTTTAGACATTGCCAGTCGAGAGAAGTGGCCAGTTCTCTATCTTTACACCGACTCCTGGATGGTGGCAAATGCCTTGTGAGGGTGGCTGCAGCAATGGAAGAAGAACAACTGGCAACACAGAGGCAAACCTATCCGGGCTGCCACATGGTGGCAAGATATTGCTGCCCGGCTAGAGCAGTTGGTTGTAAAAGTCCATCACGTGGACGCCCACATCCCTAGGAGTCGGGCCACTGAATAACATCAAAACAACCACCAGGTAGATCAGGCTGCCAAGATTGAAGTGGCTCAGGTGGATCTGGACTGGCAACATAACGGTGAACTCTTTATAGCTCGGTGGGCCCATGACACCTCGGGCCACCAAGGAAGAGACGTGACATACCGATGGGCTCGTGACCGAGGGGTGGACTTGACCATGGATACCATCGCACAGGTTATCCATGAATGTGAGACATGCGCTGCAATCAAGCAAGCCAAGCGTGTAAAGCCTCAGTGGTATGGAGGACGATGGCTAAAATATAAATATGGGGAGGCTTGGCAGATTGACTACATCACACTGCCACAAACCCGCCAAGGCAAGAGCTATGTGCTCACAATAGTGGAGGCCACCACCGGATGGCTGGAAACCTACCCTGTGCCCCATGCCACTGCCCAGAATACCATCCTGGGCCTGGAAAAACAAATCCTGTGTTGACATGGCACTCCCGAAAGAATTGAGTCAGACAACGGGACTCATTTTCGCAACAGCCTCATAGACACCTGGGCCAAAGAACACGGTATTGAGTGGGTGTATCACATCCCCTACCATGCACCAGCCTCTGGAAAGATCGAACATTACAATGGGCTGCTAAAAACCACTTTGAGGGCAACGGGGGGTGGGACTTTCAAAAACTGGAATACCCATTTAGCAAAGGCCACCTGGTTGGTTAACACCAGAGGGTCCACTAACCGGGCTGGTCCTGCCCAGTCAAAACCTCAGCGCCCTGTAGAAGGGGATAAATTCCCTGTAGTGCACATGCGGAACATGTTAGGGAAGACGGTTTGGGTTAGTCCTGCCTCGGGCAAAGGCAAGCCCGTCTGTGGGATTGCTTTTGCTCAAGGACCTGGGTGTACCTGGTGGGTAATGCGGAAGGATGGGGAAGTCCGATGTGTACCTCATGGGGATTTGATTTTGGGCGAGAATAGTCCATAAATAAATTGTACAAAGTTAATTGTTAAATAACCCTGTCACTGTCTGTTATCATTGTTATAATAGTTATATTTTGTACCAGTAGTAGCATAGTAAGAATCATCCAGATTAAAGAAGGATGGACTTTTCTCAATGAAAACCTAGCAGAGCACAGCGGTGATGGAACTGGACCTGGTTTTCAACAACTGGCATCCAGCAACTTCATCAAGATCAACATCTCCTGCAGACTGTGGACGCGGGCCGCACCAGATACATCAGCCGTGAGCTCCGGATGCAGCAAGTGACCGCCCATCACCACACATCACCTCTCCTGCCACGGAAGACCATTACGACAGATGGAGCCCGAAGTCATGGATTAAATGAACTCAACGGACACTTTAGAGTGATGATCCATAGACTAAGGGAATGATATCTGGAGACAGGAGAAGTGGTGGTGGTCATCTGGACAGTGGGGGATCTGGGCATGACGTAGATGGTATGGAATAAGGGGTGGATAATGTCCTGGGTTTGGCCAGGACAGGGTTAATTTTCAGCGGACTCCAGGAAGGGGCACAGCCAGGGGTTGGGGGCTGACCCCACCTGGCCAAACAGAGCCCGGTATTCCATACCATGTGACGTCACGCTGGGTTCCGGGGGGGGGGGGGGGGGGGGCGGGGGGCGGTGGCGCGGCGGGAACTGACTCGCGGCTTGGGGGACGCGGCGCCGGTGCTGTGCGGGAGAGCGACTGTCTGGGTTGTACGGTTCGTTGTTGTGTTTTCTCCTTATTTGTACCGTTGTTGTTCCTGTTTCCCTCTGTTTGCTGTTCTGTTAAACTGCCCTTATCCCGACCCACCAGTTTCTGCCTATTTCTTTTCATTCTCCTCCGCACGCCGGCGGGGGGAGGGGCGGCCACGTGGCGCTTTTGTTGCCGGCAGCAGCCGAAACCAAAACACTGAGTAATAATCTTTAGTATTACTTAAAAATCAGTATTTCCAAAAGGATTATAATTTCAATATTATTCAGTCATTTGAGCTTATGTAACAGAAAATAACCCAAATGTTATGACAGGTGTCAACAGAGAAGAAATGACTTCTTCTGTCATGCTCTCATAAAGTGTCTGAGGTTCATACACACATTAGTAATATTTAATACCTGTAGCAGACTTTTTATCATGGAAGAAAATAGTTCTAATTGTCAGCCAGAATACCTGAGTTATTTTGCAGGATTGGGGGAGCAAAGAGAAGGCTGAAGACTGCATGTTCTGCTGTTGTTACTCTCTTCCTGATAGAAATGGAATAGAGAAGGTCTTGACATAAATAACTCCATCATTTTTTTCCTGAACTGCAGTAAATGTAGACCATATCGCAGCTTGTGTAGTGGTTCTTCCCTCGGAGCACTGGAGTTCAGGAATTAAATGCAGGTGTGGGATGGTTATGATAGAAGGGAGTTTCATCCTTCTGTCCTTTTCCAGTCTATAACTGATGGAGAATAACAGCAGCTTGGTTAGCCCTATACCTCCCACATTACATCATAATGGTTCCTCCAGTAAATAAATCTCTTAAAGTTGGGCATTTCTTTTCACTATCAGTGTGCTGTTCTCTTGTGTATGTGTATGTATTTTTCCTAAAGTTTGGCCACTCTTCTAAACAAATGTATGGTGAGCACAGACAACGGCTGAGGGCAGCCAGGAAACTCACAAGACACTCATGGTGTGAAAAGTGGCTTTAATTTTTACTGTGGCATTTTAATAGAAGTCAGAAGGGGTATGACATTGCTGAAGTGGCAGAAGTCAGGAAAGGGAAGGAAAGGGAAAATGAGAAAAACAGAACATGCACGGGTGGCTTGAGTCTGCCCCTTTATACCATTAGCTTTCACCAAACTCCATCATCGCCCTGGCTGAAGATGTGGCTCCTGATGTTTACAGTACGCCAGGAATCACTTTGAGGAATGGGGAGCAGCATGGTCAGTTCAGTACAACATGGGGACTAAGAAAAAAAGATCTGTAGGCCGATGCTCTCTTGCTTATAAAGGCAGGTACTACTGCTGTTCTCCCTGCATTGTGTGTGCTTGCTAAGGGTGCAAAAATGCTCTTCAGAGTTCTAGCATGGAACTCAAAGGTAAAGAGAAAATGTGCTACAAATATTATCTTATACTTCAGCTGCTTTTACACACAACTGTTGGCAACCGCAGAATAAGGATCATTATCCAGTTATGGTCTTTAACTCAGAAAAACTAGATACTTCAGGATTTATATGAAACTCACTTTCTTACGGCAATGTTTGCTTATTTTTGAGTTGTCTTTAGGTCAGTATCAGTCACTGAGAAGTTAAGAGAACAGCAAAGAGGGAAGCCAAGAAACCTAGAGAAGGTCTTGGGGACCTCAAAGAGAGAATAGAAGACCCTGAAAGGAGACAGTAAATTGTGACCTTTGCCTCCTTTGGCCACATCTTGCCCCTTCTATGAGTTTCTCAACTCCCTTTGTTTCCATCAGTGGAGCACCTATGAGCATTGTCCTTTGGAAGGAACAGCTCATTTTGTGTGCTTTTCAAGCACAGCTGGGAAGGGCATTAACCTCTCTTTTCCTTACATACTCACCTACCTTCTTGCAGCCTAATGGGAAATTTTAATGAAAGATTTGAAGCATTCTTTTTCTTCCCTTTGAAAAATGCTTAAGAAAGAGAGGGGTAGCAGGAGTGCACGTAGTGCTGTTGGCTCTTTGAAATGTATTTCTGGGCTGACATTAGCATGAAAATTAAGCCTTGTCCATTTGTTAGACTCATCAGACAACTTTAAAATCAAGTATGTGTGATACGGACATGTGTGAATATTACTTGAAATAAAAATTTCTAAAGGAGAGGCTTTCCCTAGAAGAGTTGTGAAATCAGTAAGGATTTTGGCCTTCTTCAGACTGCTATTACAATGATTACTGTATAATGTATTTCTACTCAGAAATTAATTTATGTTGTTAATCATGAGTTATCTCCAGTAACATATGCAACCACCAGTCTTCATATGTGGTCATCATGCATTTTAAGATAATTTATCATTTAATTTACAGCTCTGGAAAAGTACTTGCAATGGTTTGTTCATGACCTTTGTTGAGAGAGAGGGTGTTCTGTTTAGTCAGCTAAAACTAAGAGTTTTCAGCAAAAGCCATGTGCACCATACATAGGTCTCCAATACTTACCATGGTCTGGACCTCTTTCTGTGTAATCAGTTTAACTCTGAGAGCCAACATTCACAACATGGTACATTAAAACATTTTCCAATCATTTGAAAGCGGTTGAGTGCCATTAATTTTGCTTGATCTACAAAACTATTCACATTCTGTAGTTCAATATCTCAAAAATTCATTAACTCTTAATTCATTCAAGCTTTCTACTTTTGATAACCCACAGTGCTTGATATAATAAACCAAAGAAAATGCTGTTAATCATTGAAATGCCCTATAAATTGATACTGTTACATATAAAACATAGTAATTACATTTGACTCAGGAGAGCTAATTAGTAAATGGCTGCTATAGCCTTTGGTTACTGAAATCCTAGACTGTCTATGTATTTGCATGAACTATTGATTTCACAGTTACAGAAAGCTTCTGTAGACTCGACATTTTCTGCATAGATTTTTCTCATAACCCCCAATAGCACAGGCTGGAACAGGAGAATTCAGTCATGCAACATAATATTTAACTCAATAAAACAACACAAGAGGCAGAAGATTCTGGCAAAGAACCAGTATGTGACTCTTGGTTTACTCCTAGGTTCAACAGAGGGTTGTCTCCATTGGAAGGGGTGAGCAGGGCCCAGCAGTTAGCCTGGAAGAGTGTTTATCTGTTTGCCGCTGCTACTGATTCTAGTACACAGAGAAGTAAAGTTTGTGGAGAGGCTTTGGTGGGCCTCGTAGAACTGGGTCTTGATGGAAAAGATGGTCTGTGCATCAACTACTCTGTTTCAACAGAAATATTCATACTTACAGGAGACAGTCTTTATAAAACATTGATCTTCCAAAATGATTTATCCCTGGATGTTTTCTGTTGCAAGATTTTGTGTGCATGCAGAATATAAGCACTACTTAATTTCATGAATAAACTGTCTTGTTTTGTCTAAACATACTTTCAACCATACAAACACCCTTAGTGTTTTTATCTTTTAGTGAACAAACCCAAAACCAGTTTCCATGGATATTTTTTAAGGTATGTTAATACACAATACTTTTTTTGTAGTTAAGTCCTTCCTAGATGCCAAAACCTTCCACACTCAGATGTAATTACTTCAGCCTCTGCAAAGGCCTCACACACTTAAATTTCTTTGTTTGGATACTCTCCAGTGTTGTCTGGAGAGAAATGTGAATTTTCTGTGTGTTTGTTAGCATTCTTACAGGGTACTGTGAAATTGTAATGAATAAAAAAATAAATGGCAGTCTGGCTCTTGCTCACAAACCCCATTGCTGACTTTAGTTGAGAAGATGGAAGGGCACATAAGCAGGATACCTTCAGCTCATGTGACTGTTTAATGAGAGCTGAAGGTAGCTCCTACCTTGAGGGAAGTTCTGCTCCAGGGTAAAAACTAAAACATAGCTGTATATCCATCCTGAGCACTCTGTTTACGCATTTTCCAATTCTAATGAGGAAGCAAGACCAATCAAGTGGAATAAGCCAGACAATTATGCTACGGAAGATTTAAAATTGAATATTTTAGAAGGGGCTCAGGGAGTTGGGTGCTCAAGCTCCCTTAACAGAGCTACCATGGTTCTCAGGATATTGCACGCACCTTTGCGTGTGAAGCAGAGAGCGCCCTATCTATTTGACACAACTTCAGTTTCCCTATTGAAATATGCAAATATAGGATCTATTTCCAAGGATGCATGAGTGATTATGCCTTAAATAAACCACTGTAGAGGACAGATGTGTAACAACTGTGGAAATAGAACATGTTGCTTTCTTCTGGAGTTATTAAGGACTGCAGTTAGCTGGAAGTAAGTGCAATTCTTAGAGTTTCATCAGGACTGTATGAGACTGGTGGATAATTTATTTTACGATGAAATCCACTGGTAACTAAAACACTGTCTTCACAAAGCTTTCATGAGAACACAAACATGATATTCTTAAAGATTGTATGTTTAATGAAATCCCCTCAAAATACTGTACATAAATGTAGATGGTACATGGATTTTTCTTTGCAATTGTCAATAGAACATGTCTATTAACCAGCATAATAGTATTAAAGAAAATTGGCTTGAGATTTTTCACTTTGGTGAAACAAACAAACAAAAAATTCCTAAGGAAAAAAGAAAGAAAAGAATCTTATTGCTAAAATTTCTTTAAAAAACAAAAATAAAGCCAGCTTACAAAACCTATCATCTTTGCTTTCTGTCATTACAAAAATAGATACAGGTGAAAAAAGGGGAGAAGAAATAGAAATGAGAGATTTCTTCTTAGTTTGGAGAAGATGCAAGTGAAAAGTTGCAAGTGAATTTTTAGACATTGGAAGCACTAGTTCTATACTTAAATAAATAGTTAATATTTAGTGTTGAAACTTCCTTGAAAAAATGCAACTGAAATATTTCCATATACCAATATATGAAACATTTATTTTTTTGAGTAACTCTAGTTCTAAAGAGAAATTCTGTCTCTAGAAGTCAAAACACAATGCATAATCAGCTGCACCATACTTTAATTAGAAGCCACATTTCTCTTGTGGCATAGCCCAGTGCAAAACTGGTAGATAATTGTGTCTGTTTTGAGGTTTTACTTCCTACTTTCATTGACGTGTTTTATTTAAATTATGTGAAGCTGTAAATTACAGCTGTGTTTGAAACTAAATAAGAGGTTCGCATTTTGCCAACAAAGTATTCTATCTTACAAGGGATCTGTTTTATTGGCTATTAATGACAGCTTATTTATTTAGTAATACCAATAAATTTCAGATGCAGATCTAGTTTTATTTTAGGCAGTATATATTAGCTTAGACAGCTGTCAGTCAGCTGACAGTCATCCTCAAATAAAAGTGCTTCAGATCCTGTGTATCTCCATGTATTTTAACCCTTGATTTGAAATATTCAAGAATTTCAAATGACTCAACTTGCAGCGCCATTCAAAATCACAGTTCCCCAACATCTGGGATCAAAGTAATTACTCACCGCTAATAGCTGCAGTGTAGATGCAATACTGGTAGGGATATTTAATCTGCCAATTCTACCTTCTTCATGCAAGAGTTCATATTTTCAAAAGCCAACTTGATACACTGGGTTGGTGTGAGCTAAATGCAGTACTTCTGTTATTAATATTCACTGAAAAATTAGACTTTAAACTGTCTTCTCATTAATTTTCTACATTGCCTTTGCCATTGTCTTAAAGTAATGATCATATTCCAGTCTTTCTTTTGGCAGTATTATTTATCTAGGAACTAAGCTCAAATATGTTCTATGAAATAGGTGTTTGTGTCGCCTTTGGTAAGCATCACAGCAGCTTCCTGTGCCAACTCACCATTTGCTACATGTTAGGATAGGACGTTTCTAGCTGAAGCAGAAATTCAATGACTTCTGTCTTTAAGTGTAATACTTTTGAGTGTATTTCTAAAGCTATATCTACATATTGAAGTCTAGTTAGACACATTTCAGTTTTTGCTTGGACTTTCTTTGGGGGTTTTTTCCTCCTTGTTTTTCTTCTTGACAGCAAGGTAACCAAATCAAGACCTTGTATGCCTGCGATTTCTTGGCCACGCCAGGCACTAACAAAGAGTAATTCAGGCTTCTACAAAATTTTGCTAAAGCTTGTTGGGGAGTCTGTAGGAATTTGACTTACACCTCTAAGGAAAAGCAAGAGTGCCCCTTCATTCAGACCTTTGCACACTCTTCCTTCACTTGTACTTCCCTTGGCTGCATATTGGGACCCTGTGGGGAAGCTATAGGATAGTGTGGGGAAATCAATGCTGGTTTGAATGGCTTTAGTGGTGGCTGTTGCAGAATTTGTTTGGGATGATAATGACTCGCATATATACCTCAGGCACTGTTTCCTAGCTATGTAGAACTGAAAGACTTTCTAACCTTTCTGGAAAAGAAAAATAAAAAGCCTGTGGACACGCTAACACAATACTGAGAAGGGTAAAATTAGAATATTTATTTCTTAGATTTTTCCTGTTTTGCTTCATATTCTGCAGTCATTTCCCAGACTGTCATTTGATGTCCAGTGGATAATCAATGTTTCATAAGCTAAAGATTAGTTTGTGCTTATATAACATATAATACTTATCAAAAATGTCAATCAGTTCTTGGTAATGTTTTAACTGTGCCTCTGTGAGAGAAAATGTAAGAACCAGGTAGGTGTTTCGGGGGTTAAAGAATTACTGCAGTAAGTAGTCTAAGCTGTAAACACCTGTGTGATATCTGTGGTTAAACATCTCTCTCATGTGACTAAGTGGCAAAGATTCAAGACAGCCAGAATGAAACAAGTTTTTAAAAAGTATACGGAAAACAGCAGCTCAATAAAAATGGACAAAATGCCAAACCAGAATTAAATTCAAAGTAATCTCTTAGGAAAATCTGAAAAGGTTAATTAAATCCAGTCGTATAACGCTAAGCTAGATTCCATGTTTCTTCACAGTTCTTGAATTTGCTGGGGAGAATTTATCAGGTGCCTGAAAGGGTGAATGTTCCCTTTCTCCATTACCATTATGTAAAGTTGAAAGACTGGAAAAGTGGATAGATTGGAGTGTGTGTCACCTGTGACAGCTGCTTTGCTGCCGAGGCCAGTAAAATGGCTCTGAACCAAAATGTTTGTTTGTGTGCTTGAGTGTGGCCAGGAAAGAGTAAAAATATTACCAGAAAAGAACTAGGTAGAAAACAAATTTACTGCATGCAGTAGGTTGTCGTTACATTTCACTGAAGTCTTTCAAGGCTGTATTAAAATAATTAGCACCAGACATGTTAATTCAAAGAGCTTCGTATCCCAGTGCCTCAAGGGCTGGGACAGATGGGGAGTGAAGTGCTGAAGGAAACAGGTCAGACTGTTTCTTCACTAATGGCTAGATGGAAATATTTGTGTCACATACTTGCAGGGATGTATTTGTATCAGTGCACCATTTAGCTGTACCTTGTTGCAAGTCATCAGGGACAGATATGCTTCCATCCTGACAAGATTCGTGCTATTATCAACACTTTCAAGTCTTCCTTTCTCTTATATTCTCCAGCAAACACTAGTAGTTATAGAAAGTACAGGTTATTCTTGAAGAAAACTTTTATTCCCTTTTTTCTCTTTGCATGACTGATTTCTGTCCCATTTCTGCTTTTCTCAGTTTTGTTTTATGGTTTTGGACCTTTTTTATTTTCTGTCTTGGACATTGATAATACTAGGTCCTATATTAGTATCATCAAACCAAAATCTAAAGCTGTGTAAAATTATATTAAAGATAGTTTGGCCTCCACAAAGCTTTCTGCCATATTTTTGACCTTCCTATACAGTCATTCATATTCAAGCAGCAAATTCAGACAAATGTTATTTATTCATGCTGCATGCAAAAGTGGAGTAAAAAAGAAGTGAAGTTATTGATAAAGACAAAAGAGGTAAAACTCCGATTCAGTCATGGAATCATGAAATGTATCACAAAACAAGACTAAGGGTTTAGATACTAAGAAGATGTTTGCTAATTGATGCTAACCTCTACAGCATCAAGCAAGCCTGGAAGCATGTTTATTTTCAATAAAATAGATACAGAAGGAATTATGCAAATCTCTCTTTCTTGGAGTTTGCATGATGAATTATGCAATCAAAATTTTTTTCTAAGGAGTTTTAAAGGTAATTTTTGTATGTGTTGCCTTACTTATTTATTACATTTTGAGCATAAAATTTTATTTGCATGCAGTACAAAATGCAACAAGTTATTTTAGTGGCTCCTCTGTTCCCTGCAAACTACCTGTTCCTCCAGCTGCTGCTTTTGCCTTCTGCTTCAAAATGACCTTGCAAACAAGCCTTCAGCCACTCTCCCTGGGCCACTGCAGAACAGACAGCCACAGCCACAGTTAACCACAAGTAACTGCTTTCCTTGGAAATTCTTAGGCTGTGTTAGTCCTTTGCCTAGCTAGAGCTTTTTCCTTTAAAAGTAGAATCTTTTAATCATGTAATAGAAGATCTGCTTTATATGTTGGGATTCTTTTTAATGGGACCTAAACTCCAACACAAGTAGAGCAATCTGGACAGCAACGGTGACAAGATAATGTATGAACCTATATAAATGAAAATAAAACCCTCGTGCAGCATATATAAATACATAAATTCAACTTTCATGCTTTCAAATATTTTACAGGTATTACCTAATGGTAAGAAAATTAAAAAAACAAATGACAAAACAATGTGGTATTTTTCACCACTGATAATAAAAAGTATTGATTTTATACCCCTCACAGCTCTCAAAATTGCATATTTACCTTTTCTAAGAAGCAGAATGATTTTAGTTGTCTGAGATGCAAGCTATTGTGAAACTGAACCAGTTATATGTGGTATTTCCTGTGTCATACTTGCAATTTATAGCCTCTATTATTCGAAATTCACACTGGATTTCCGATTGAGGCTTCTCATCCTAAACATCCACAAGTCAACAGATGTTCTGAGTTGATCTTTTGAAACAACATCTAGAATGTTTCCTGAAAAGAGCTGGTAATATCTGATGTCTGCATTTGTTTCTTTTTTATCATCCCTTTCCTGAGATTCAAAAAAGCTTTTAAATTGAAATTTTTCTTGATTTGTTCCTCTGGCTGGACACAAGACTGGACTCCTCTGTAAAGCACAAGAGCAGGAAGGTGTTTGGACAGAGCTCAATAGTTTTGTCAGGCAGCACCTTCAATCAAGCACTGAGACTTGGGAGAAAGCTAAACAAGTATCAGCCGTCTTGATGATGCCTCCATTTTCTTTCATTACTTTGATTTTTCACTTGAATGACAGGCACATTTCCTTATTTTTCTCTCCCTTCTGCTTACATCCTCAGTAAGAAGGATGCAAGAAGAGAATCAGATCTTTTCTTTCATCTGTAGGCCTCTGGAAATCGTGCAGAGGCAAGAATTTTTCCTGTGGATAAGTGCATATTTTTGCCACCGTTGCTGGATATCATTCTCCACTAGAATCCTGCTTGATATGATCCGTTGAACAAGCGCAAAGGAAGCACAGGAATAAAGAGTAAAAAATAACCGTGCAGGACTGTAGTTGTGGCCTCTTTCTCACAGTTCTGGGCTAGATGTCTCAGGGGCCAATTCACTACATACTGAAACAGGTAATTGCTTTTCCCAAAAGTGATCCACTGTTAGGAGTACCACAGGCTGCTTCTCTGAAAAAGGCTCAGAAAGAGAAAGAATGAGAAAAAGAGGCCTGCTTTCCTTCTAGCAAAATTCTGAATTCATCTCATGAATTTTTACTCACTCAGTTAACTTTAAGACTCTTCTTGCCTTGTATGTTCTTCAGTTCTTTTTTTCCCCTAATTGCTTGAACCATGGTGTGAAACTCCTCTCTTCCTTCTCCTTTACTCAGTCTCAATGGACAACTAAATGTTTCGTGTAGCTCTGGGAAAAAAAGTGTTGTCTGGAAGCAAGAATCCTCATAATATATGACAACTGTCAAAACTTCAGGCACAGTGGTTTTAAAAGTCTTTGCTGATAAAAGCTCCCTCTTCCAGTAAGGCCTGACCTGTGTGAGTGGTACAGTGCATTTCTGAGCTTTGCTTCCATGCCTGAGGGGTACTGCAGATCAGAGACTTCTGAATACAGGAAGATGTGATGACTTGCACAGAGGGACTAGGCCATCAGCTTGTGCCATTTATGGATAAATTTCAGCTTATTGTAAAGTGTCAAAGCTCATAAAATGCCAGACAGAAAATATTTTGGTGAAGTCAATTGGGATGTTAAGAAATTGAATGCTTTTTTGAACAGATTATTTTCTTTCTCAGTAACAACTCTTTGAACTTTTGTGGCCATTTTAAGGTGTTGAGCAGGGTGTGTAATGACTTATAGGTGGTCAAAGCCAGGTGTGTACATCTCATTGTAGGCACCCTCCTACTCTGTTCTCTGGAGTAATCGGACTGCTGATGAGGATGGGATGTTGGGAAGAGGGTGAAGGAGATGCCTCTTTGCTTTACTCTCTTTGTAATTCCTCAGTTGCTTGGGCCAGAGTCCACTGTAGCTTAATGACAGGCCTGCTGTAGCCATGGGTGTTTAGGACTATGAGATGGAGAAAAAGATTGGCTCTGTTGCATGGGACTTCTTTATGATCAATAAAGCTTAATAGGTGAAAAAATGTACTTTGTTTTCTAAAAAGTATTTCTTCTTGCTGCACTTGTGGTGGGGAGTGTGTGGCTAGTTTAATGATGGACGGAGCTTCAAGCCATCTGTCAGGGGTCCCAAGCAGATGTGTAGGGAAATCGCTCAACTTCTATTGTTAAAATAGAAACAGTGTTTTTATTGCATTCATACATTTCATGAGTGCGGTCAGCAGCCCCTAGGATTTATGGAATTAGGAGTGAATACCTTCAGAGCTTTGGTGTAGTTCTAGTTGCTGTTTGCTTAAGTAGTCCATACTAAGCAGTTTGTACTATTTTTAGTGTATCACAGAATCACAGAATCACAGAATGGTAGGGGTTGGAAGGGACCTCTGTGGGTCATCTAGTCTAAACCGCCCGCCAAAGCGGGGACTCCTACATCAGGCTGCACAAGACCTTGTCCAGGCAGGTCTTGAATATCTCCAGAGAGGGAGACTCCACAACCTCCCTGGGCAGCCTGTTCCAGTGCTCCGTCACCCTCAGAGGGAAGAAGTTCTTCCTCATGTTCAGATGGAACATCCTATGCTTCAGTTTGTACCCGTTGCCCCTTGTCCTGTCAATGGGCACCATTGAAAAGAGTCTGGCCCCATCCTCATGACACCCACCCTTCAGATATTTATTAAGTCCCCTCTTAGCCTTCTCTTCTTCAGGCTGAACAAGCCCAGCTCCCTCAGCCTTTCCTCATAGGAGAGATGCTCCCGTCCCCTCACCATCCTTGTAGCCCTCCGCTGGACTCTCTGTAGTAGCTCCTCATCTTTACTGAACTGGGGAGCCCAGAACTGGACAGAGTACTCCAGATGGGGCCTAACTAGGGCAGAGTAGAGGGGGAGGAGAACCTCCCTCTACCTGCTGGCCACTCTTCTCTTTCTTCCAGGGCCTTCAGATCTAATCTTAAAAGCTTCCTTTTAATGTTCACTTTGGCAAGATGTTCTTGCACTGATAGTGCTGATACAGTTGGCTACAATTTCTCTGCTCCTATTTATGTTCCATTGCATGGCTAAATTCCACAATTTTTCAAGAGTGGTTCTGTAAAGTAATTTTTGTCTTGATTCCAGAACCTTTTAAAATGAAAGATACCTGTGGTGAATTAGATATCAGACCTCAAAACAGACACTTTGAAAGCTGCTTGACCTCTTAATGTTTGGGTGTAAATGTCTAAGGTAAAAAAATATCCCAACAAAACTGTATTGTCTCTCACTAAAGAATGACTCAGGACTTTCACTGAGATTCAAGAGATGATAGTTATGAATTCTCCCATCTATTTTATCTACTGGGTCTCAAACAAAGGGAAGCCATCAAAAAGGGGCATATCTTTGGTTCATTTCTCCCAAGAACCACATGGTTCGAGAAGTAACCTGGAATATCGGAGTCAAAACATCAAATTTCACAGGTGCTTGAGGGGACTTGATGACTGTATCATGTCTTTCACTATAGTGTCCCAAATTCCAAGTAACAGGGTACTTCATGGTTGACATTCTCTCAACCCCTCCTGCTGAAGCCATTACAGGAAACATGAAAAAAATAGCTTATTTATTATAGAGTGAGAATAGAATGGGTACTGTGTTAGAAAGGTTACGTGGGAGGCTTATTCAACAATGGAGAAAGAGCTTGGTTTCTGGTATCTGTTACAGTTCGTTTTAAATATATTTGTAGAAAACATAGCAAAGGAAACTGGTGAGATGGAGGAATGCATTATGATCTCCAGAATAGTCTATATACATGTGACTGGGCTTGAATGTTGGAGAAATAACCCACCAGGAAAGAGAAAGGTTTAAAAGTAACTCAGATCTTTGAAAATTGCATTAGCCACTAGGGCATTATGCCAAAGAACAACCCATTCCAATCAAATCGATTTGTATATCTTGAGTGGTGACACTTTCCTTAACTGGCATCTTTAATGTTAAAAATACCCTGTGCCTACATAAAATATTTTGTTAATAAGCATAGCTGGTAGCCATAAGGAATCATAGTTCTTGAAACCATTTTGGTTGACTGCAAAAGTATTGATCACAAGCTAGGAAATAGGGATAGATTCTTTTTTTCCTTTTCTTCCTCTCTCCATTTTACTGAAAAAGTTTTGGTCTGGACAAACAGTTGCACTGAGGCCCTAGTGGCTGAATGCATAACGCAGCCTCACCCAGGCATACAAGTCGGCAGGAAAAGATGGGATGAGTTCCAGACACTGAAGCTCTTATAAATGTCAAACTGCTGACAAGTGATTTCAGTGCCTGATCCTGCTGCATGTGAAGTGATGCTTTAATTTGCAGTCGAATGACAAAGTCCTCAAGTCATACTTATCTCCTGAGTAACTGAAGAAAGACTCTGCAGCGTAAAAACTCATGATTCTTCTGTGCCATTTTCCACCTTTGGAAAGGAATTTTTTTCATTAGATCTCTCTCTGGCTTATTTTTATTAGCACTGGGCTGAAAAATATGAGATGCATGCCAAGATTATGTGCTTGTATTTACAGATGAAATTGAAGATTAAAAAGAGAATTCATACTGCATCTGTGCTAATTCTGCAGAGCCTCTCTGCCATTGATCTTTGCACTTTGTAACAGTTTCTTTCAAGCTCTGATGAGAAAATAAAATATAACCATTCTTTGTAAGTGTTATTTGTTGCTGTCCATACCAGAGGAAGAGATTATTTTACAGTAGTTTTACAAGTCGAGATTAATCTGATGAAATAGTTAGAGTAAATTAAAATCTAAGATCAGAAACTTTGAAATGGGAGACGGAATATTTGCTGCTGTCTAATGTGCTTCTCTCTGTTTCCTGGAGCTGGAGGATGGTAACTTTTGAAGCAGTTTCTGCCCTGTTAGAACTTGAAAACAGAGCTGGAAGCGTTTTGAAAGAGGAATTTATCTATTTTCAGAGTTTTAAGAAGGGGTATTTGTCACTGGGTCTTTAGTTTGTAGAAAGTAGATCAGGAACTAGCTAGCAGCTGTTACTGACCTATCTGCACATGCAGTGGGCCAGATCTACTCACAGGCTATGAGTACTTTGTGCCATTTTGGCTACACGGGGGAGCAGTTGTGATTGTTTTCTTTTTTCCCAGATTGTCTGAGAGAAAGTAAGACTTCCCCAGCATGTTCTCTGAGTTTTTTATGACACCATTGTACAAGTTACTGTAGGGGTATAGCATACACAGAAATGAGACTCATAAGGAATGGGGAGAAAGGTGAGAAAACATCCAGGCCAGGAGCGTTCTGAGATCCTTCTTCTGTAACGGAACTATGACGGAGATACTGCACAGCCTAATGAACCTCATATCTCAACCTGAAGTTGGATGAATCAAAGGATGAATTTAAAGGAGAACGTGTTGGCAGTGGAAGCACATGACCTCTTGTGCATATCTCTGGATCACGAGATGCACAACAAGTGGAGCAGAGCCTAGGCTGAGTTCTGTAGCTTTGGTGTCAGAATTAAAGCACAAATTTGCTCTAAATTATTCTGACCTCTTATTTTTTTCTCTTTCTAGAACTGGCCATCGTCTTATCCCTGCACAAAATGTTTAAGCTTGCTCAGCCATGAGACCACTGAATCCCAAATATGTTCTAACTGAGTCCTCTTTCTTTTTGATGGAATTATTCCTTGGGGATAAAGGAACTACAGGCTTTCACTTAAGTTCATAAGGATAAATTGCATACAGCAATGAGTGTCCCCACTTTTTGCTGCTTTTAACAATCATCTGTGATTGATTTACAGCACATTATGTTGCTTTGTGACCATATGGATTAACTGTTTTACTGCAGCTTCTCTGTATTCCTTGGAGAATTTGATCTACAGGTCATCCCCTGTTCTGGAAGTCTATATGTAAGAGTTATTTTGGTTGCTGTTGAGACTGGGGTTTTCTCCTTTGCAGGAAGAAACTTCTTCCTGGATGAGTGCATTATTTTTATGTCTGTGTTGCATTGGTGTATTTGCACCAGAACATAAAATAATGAACCAAAAGTTAAAAATGTTTCAAGATAGCTATGAGTTTGGCTCTGATACTTCTTCACGGTTTTATTTTTTTTTCTTTTATATTCATGACTGCTGTGAACTTGGTTGTGAGCATGCAGCATCTCCAAAACATTGTTCAGCACAGAGGGGAAGCATTATAAAGGAGCAGGAACTGATTTGTGACCCTAGTGATGTTTATATGCTCTGTACTCCAGATGCTGTGTGCCATGGGAATGGGGATTCTCTATCCAGTGAGTGAGACCTCAGTTCCCCATGTCTAAGGAACTTGTGCTTGGAAATATCCTGAGTCATGGCCAGTTCAGGACCCTGTCTATGGAAATGTATGCATGTGTTTGTAAAGCGCCTTGTCTCTGTGCTGACTGTAGCTGGGAATTTGGCTGTACCTTCTTTAGTGCTAGAATATGTTTGGCATCTGGGCATTTGAGAACAATCCAGTTGAGAACTGTGCTTTCTGTCTTGCTGTTTGAAATTCTATTAATTTTCTTTTCGTGCTGTACAATCAGTTCTATTGGTTTTTTTGAGGGGTTACCTATTCTTTAAATCTGCAAATCATGTAGACTAAATAAAATAAAATTAATTTCTCAATGCTGTATTGTTTGAGAGTAAGCAGTGTAAGATTTTTCTCATAGGAATGATGGCTCTGTGCACAGCTGCCACAGCACATACTCTTTTTAGTAAATGTGGGTGGTTGAAAAGTGTGAAGTAAACATCAGTATATTGTTAACCATGGACACATAATTCTTCAAACTGAATAGTTTCTGAAACGTGAACAATGGGGACTTCAGAAAAGAAATGACTCATGCAATTGCACACTTAAATTTGGAGAAAGCGCTACACAAATCTTTGTCTCACCACTGTAGAGCAAAGATATATATCAGCACCTTTAAATGATGGAAACAAGTCTTCTGAGGAATTGATTAAAAAGTTGCCACTGCTGTAACGTCTTGTTCCCAAGATAAGTGGGACAGAAGACAGAGTCTCTCCCCTCTGCCACAGTGATAATGTTGGAAGTACGATAATCTGCCCTCAGATCAGCTCTTCTGGGGCAAGACCACATTCCCTGTGAGTATCCTGTGCTGTGTTTCCACCCCACTCCCAGATGACACAAGAAAATGGTCATTCTGACTTGGGTTCAGCCATTGCTGACAAAACTTATAAAGTAGGTAAAGTTTGTGTGTTGGATTTACTTTGGTTTTGAACAGACTTTACCTCCTAGATGCACTGTGATTTGGATTAATTTTAAAGAAGATGGCCCAAGTTAGTCAATCAAATTCAGGAATTTGGCCTAATTACAAAGGTGTCCTCAATCTGAGTGGTCTAGATTATGCTCTGCTGGAGCATACTTCTCGCAAGTGACTCCCTGAGAGACTGCATCCCTGTGCAAGGTACCCATGCTACATGCCTTAGATTGAAAGATCTGTCCACTTCTGCAAATGTGCTATAAGGAGAGCTCACTATAACTGGAGATAGATATACCCTGTGTGGATGAAAAAAAAGTATTTTTTCTATTTTTTTGAGTTCTTTACACATCTTTTCATGCTTCTCTGAAACTGAGCTGCCTCATGTGTAGTCATTGCTATGGTGCTGTAAATAGCAAGGAACTGTTGTGCCCCCAAATTACAAAATTTTTATCTTTATTCCTGAAAAATAGTGGTTTTGAAAAATCAAAGGCCAGTGGAGGTATAATACATAGATCTTGATAATTTTATTCATTTTCATAAACTTTGTTTCAGTCAGGGACAGTGATCTGAAAGCTGTAAAACTGGTAGAATAGCAGTGTCTTGCTGTGTCTCCAGATTTGTGACTGAGAAGCATTGACTTCTACTGAGAATTTCAATCCAGCTTCAGCTGAGTCATAGACGCTTCTTGTTACTCAGTAATGACTTTCTTATCACAAAGGGCCAGAAAAGCCCTTGTCAGATTTTACAGATTTCAGTAGCCTCTGGTATGATGGGTCATCAGATGGCAGTGCCTCTGCTGGGTAGTTCTGCTGGCAGTTTGGATGTTCTGGACTGCTTCCCATCAGAGCAGGGTGGAGCTGTCCATACCTATCAGGGAGCTCTCATTAGGCCCCACTCTGGTTATGGACAGAGATAGTAAGGTCACTGATAACCTCAATGCACTTCACTTTTTTTCCCTGCATTGCCATTTAAAGATCTTTGGCTAAAATTTGACCCTTGATGTTTCTGGTAATAGGCGGCAATGTTCCTCACATTTGTTTTGCAACATTAGCAGCAGTGACATGTTACACATCTCTCCACTTGAGCTGTCAAAAACCAGGTCACTCAGAAGTGACAGGTCTGCCTGGTGGAAAGGCTGAGGAAGGAATGTGAGGAAATTTACTTTCAGTATGATGCCTAGTACAGGGCAGTAATGTGCATAAACATGAATAATCAAGATATAACAGAAAAAGAAATTTTTTTAATTTGTGTGTGACAGTGTATTCAGAAGCCTATTTCTGTTCAATTAACTGCAGTATTAATGCACCTGGTTACGCTTGAAGAGGCTTTCACAAGAGGCAGTTGGACCTGTTTCAGTGCTTTGGTGTCCTGTGCTGTTGTACATCTGCCCGGCTTGGCCACAGAGCTGAGCAAGGCAGGTACACTACCGACCAATTGCTTGCCTCCAAATGATTTCTGCACAGCACAAGATCTACCAGCCAGTCTACAGGAGAAATCTAGGCTGTTTCTTGTGTAGGAGATGATGTTATGTAGAACACAGAGGAAAAATACTGCTGATTTCAAAAGGGCCAAGATTTAATCTCAGTGAGGTTTATGCCCATGCCTGGGGTTTCCCTCACAAGAAGACTGCTTGGCCGTGACTTTTCACATTATATACTTATTGGATGCTCATTTGCTTGATCTCAAGGCCATTCTGTAACAACTTGGATTTGTTGAACTACTTGAGTATTTGGTCAGCTTGTCCAAAATGCAGTAATTATTACAATTATGCAGCCTGAGAGAGGAAGATGAATTTCTGCTGTGGATGCACTGCTGGATTCACTTGTTTAGCTATCAGTACATTTATGTGTCACATCAGATTTTCCATTTGGGTCAAGTAGCTTAGTAGCAACTTGATTCTCATGTTGTGCTCTCATATTAACAAGTCAGTTTTCATGGCTCTTTTCAAGTCCAAGGAACCGAGATTTAGGCTTAGACATGGGAGATCTCAGTTGTATTTCTGCCTTTGCCACAGCCTTTAAGACTGAATTTATGAAAATAACCTCCTGCCTCTTTGGTTTCCCTTCTCTCCCATTTTTATGTGTCTTGCAAGTTACCTGTGACATGGGTTTTCACTCTTTGCAATGGCCATTTCTGACTGGGAGAGAAGGTTCGCTACTGATTGAAGGGAAGGACCTCTGGATGTGACGGTGTGAGCTACCATGGCTCAGGCAAAAGGTGTGTGGGAGGTGGCAGGAACAGGTCCACACCCAGCATGGAGCTTGTGCTGTGCCTCTCACTGCATGTTACCTGTGAACAGTGGTTAGTTTAATGGAGATCTGGTCCTGGCTGCTCTTACCTCTGAGGCACTAAGGTAATGTAAATAATAAACACAGGGTCTTTTGCTCTGAGAGTTTAAAATGTGTTGCTTTAACACTGCAAAACTGACAAGAGTGTCTGCATCTTTGTTCCTGTGGCTTTGGTGCATTGAACGAGGTTTTCTCCTGGGACTTGAAAAGGCACTTGGAAAGAACTCCTTTAGGAAGTTAGCATTATAGGATTATTTTAATCATAGTGCAGCTGTCAAGGTGTACTGGTTGTATTTATTATTTGAATTATGTTTAATAATTTCTGTTTTCCTCTTGTGCATACTTATTTTTATCATGTGCTTTGCTTTGTGTTTAAAGTGTCTGGGATATTTTCACTGTCAGGTGCTACATAAATAAAGTGTATTATTAGTTTAATAAGCTGCAGCAGGACAGCAATTAGAAAAGTCCATATGTTCATATGGTTTTTGCTATCATTGTTATTGCCAGGATTTACCATCCAGGGAGAAAGGTGACGTGGAAAGGAACTTCCATGTGGGAGAGAGGAACTGCTCCTCTCTCCCATATGCCCACTGAAGAAATCTTTCCTTGAAGGCATTAAAATAGATGCAGTAGGTTATATTTTAGGATTATGTCCAATCTTTCTTTTCCTGTCTGTTGCAACACTGTGGAAAGGGTAATCAGCAACAGTTAAATTTTTGGCTGATGGGGAGGTTTCAGGACACTGTCAAGACTTCAGCCTACCATGTTAAGTAATGGCAATACAGCTGTGCAGGAAAACATGCAGACAGCTGTGTTCAAAATATTTGTCATGTGTCTACAAGCGGGAAGGTTTCCACTTCGCCTTGCATTAAACACCTGAACCAAACATTTCTGGAGTGTCAGAAATGTTCTGTTAGCTGATGTTCTTCTGGTTATTTGTTATTGCCGCAAAACTCTGTACTTTCAAAAGCAAGCTGGTCTTGAAAGAAAAAAAAAATACTTAGAAGAAGAAAAAAACACAAAGTACTATTTCCAGCTGGGAATACCAGCAGAGAATCTAGAAATCTCTTGAGAAATACTGTTTTTCTGTGATTTATAGCTATAAGTAGGAAGTCATGGTGGTAATGTTCTGGGGGTGGCAGACTGCAGCAGCAGACATATTGGCCAGGGTCTAGGCTGTCCTGGGGCTGACTCCCAGCTCTGCAGTGTCTGGCAGTGCAGGTGTACCTTCAGCCAGCCTCTTCACTGCTGCTCTTCCTTTTTCTTTTTGGACTGGTGGAAGTTTCTGGGTGCGTATTTTTATGACTGAGTGATAGAAAGTGATCAAGATCTAAACCGCTGTCTAAGCTGGACCAGAATTCAAGTAATCACTCTGATGTTTAATTGTTGTTAAAGGTAACCATGAAGATGTTTTTCTCTGGAGACACTCACTGATCCCTATTTTGAGTTTCTGACTAGTTCTGGGATCCTCTTTGTCTTAAACTGCTGTAAATCAGACCAAATTCTGATACTTTGTACACAGTACTTCTTTTTTGCACTTTGTGAAAGTAGAAAGCTAGATAGTACTACTTATATTTTGTCAAAGTCTGTGTCACTGTATATTGCATTTTTAAACCAGACAATTTTTTACATGTAGTTTCTACAGTGTGGTGAAACGTGCACATAAGCACGCCTACACGCCAGTTCTGTACTACCGGACTGTATATTTAATTTCCACTGGAAATATTTCCTTGCAATTTTAATTGTAGTCTTTCTTCTTTTTTTTCCAGTTGTCAGAATTTGTTCCACTAGTTCTGTAATATTTATTGTGTAAAGGGTACCTAAGGCGTTTTGTTGTTGCAAACTGAGAAATCAGTTACAGTCTCGCCAGAGAGCAAAATTTGTTTTTCTTGCTGGAAGATAGACTTCTGCTTGGAGATTCACAGCTAGTCTCTCACAGAAGGAGGTCAACTGCCTGCCTGTTGGGGGGCCCAGCTTCCCACAAGGGACAAAAATGGATTGGTCTCTTAATGACAGGACCAGCATATCATGACTTATTCCCAAAATTTGGAGCCTGCTTTCCTCAACCAAGCTTGCCTTAACATCTCAGGAACACGGGGGAAATCTAGGAAATACAGGGTCCCACAAGAGTATGTCATATGGGTGGGACCTGGGCCAGTGCTCAGTAAATTTTACTCATAGCCTGTATGAAGGGTAGAATTCAGCATTTGCATAGCAGCCCTATATTACAAAGCTTGGTTTGTGAAATATGGGATTTTTGCAGTTGTTAGGAGCATTTGGTTTAGTTACATTGTTTGATTTATTTTCTTTAAGTTTAGAAAATATAGGGAGACTGAATATTTCTTATCACTACCATAAAACATTCTTTTATAGATAAAAGACTTTTTTTACCTCTACACCTTTGGAATTTATGCTTATATTACATTTCTGCCTACATGCATTTAAAACAAATGGTGTCACTGTAACTTTCCTTGTTGTCCAAACAAGGTGGATTGCACGTACCTCATGCACCAAAATATTTGTATCATCACTGCAGCCATCTTATTATTGACTGGAGAAGCTGTTCAAATGCAGAACAAAAGATGGTCATTACTCTAAATTTGCATTACCCTCAGTAAGTTACAACTGGCAGATACAGGCAGATGGGGAATGCAAGTGGTACTATTAGTTAAGATGATAGTCAGGACTCTCAGCACAGCAGAAGCTTAACCATCATCATGTAATACAGGCATCTGGAAAGCCAGTACTCTAAGGAGATTTGGAAAACAGCAATAAAACAGGTTGCAGATGTTTCTGAGATGCTGAAAGGGGCAATGGGATGCAGCACAGAGGTGATTGTTTTAAAATTGAATAAGAGTTCGGTGGGGGCTGGCAGGAGTTCAGTACTTTCCAGCCATCTTATTAATTTTTGATGACAAAAAAAGGAAGAATCTTCTTATACAAAGGACCTCTTACTATGTGTTCTTCTTCTACAGCCTCCAGATGTTGTCCAAATTGTGCCACTTTATAATAAATATCTGTAGGACATATAAACTGTCTTTCTGCCCAGAGGAGAGGTAGAAATATAAAGACAGTAAAATCAGGTTAGAAAAAGAAACATACTGTATCCGCTTCAAAATACTGGGGGGGCAGGGGGGAGAAGGTAGTGGGGAAGCAGTGAATATGGAAGGTAAAGTTGTTGCTACACACCTGTGATGTATATAGCTAAGTAAGCTTAATGTATACAATTTGTTTCCTGCACTTTCAAGTGTTTCCTTGACTGTGTTTTGTCGAAAACGGCTAATTTGCAACAACACAGCATTTTATGGATCATCTCAGTGCAGTCCTCTCTGGCACAGAGGTTTAGATTTGGCTTACCTTTGTTTTTGTTTTTTTTCTTTTTCTTTTTTCTCTAAATCAAAATGAAAAGTCATTCAGTTTGAAAGGAGGGGCTTATTATTGCAAGTGGAAAGACAATTCTGTATGTTAGATCTTTCCTTGGGCACCTTTACACACAAGGCTCCTCTGGCATTGGTACCTTATTCAGCATGTCACAAGGATGAACAGTTACCTCCAGATGACAACCTGCCATGGTTTTATGACAAAGAGTATTGTGTCATGGAAGTTTTGGAAGCCAAATTTAGCAGTATTCCAGGCAATGTTTTACAAAAATGTAACTATAGCAACCAAACATTCACTGCCAGATGCTACAACAATCTTTGTTTTAAAAGAAATCAAAAAAACCACAAAAGCATCTCCCCTTCTTGGTTCCACACCTACACATGCTATACAGCATATTATCTACTAGCTGGATATCTGCATTATTAGATATATAGATTTTTTATGTTTTTTTAAAAAAGAACAAGGCAAGGTGTAGTTACTTTAAAAAAAAAAAAAATGTGTGCTTTCGTAGGAACTTTCCCTCACCAGCTTTATCTGTGCCACTGCAGGTGGTGTTCCAGCTGCAGTCGCTTTTATTTTTTATTTCCCAGGTGCCACACGGTGGTGCTCCTGACTCCATATTGCTCAGAGGCCTGAGCTGGCTGAGAAGATTTACAGATGCAGTGTGTGTACCAAAACTGAATTTGGAAGGAGGACTAGCACTCAGTTCTGCAATGAAGGTGAATCATGCCATGTGATGGGGGATGTACTTTTCTCCCAGGACTCAGCTACTAAGTCAAATATGGGAAGAAAGAGCTGAATAATGGCAGCTGATAAAAATCCTCAGTATTGTGCATGTATACATACATATACACATATTCAACCTCTTTTATACTTGATTACTATGTGAATTTTGCATGACAGCTTTCTTTTGGTAGCTACCATGCCTTCCCATTTTCTCTATTTGATCAGTATAAGACTCCTGCAGATTCACAGCTCAGTATCTTCCTGTGAGCAAGAACATCATACTTTTCTCTAGGCTTATGATAAAAATGCAGAGAAGCAAGGCAGAGGGAGGGGAGGTGCACCTTCTTCTCTACCTAAGGAGGGGTCGGTAGAGAATCAGGAGCTGCCTCGGTGTCCCCAGGCGGGATCCGCAGACTGGAAGGCAGCCAGCAGTGATGCTGGCCTGGAGTCAACTGGAAGATCTCTTTTCCTCATTAGAAAAGCTCATTGTGTATGTGGACATCCTTGTCTGTATCAAGTCAACTGCTCACTGAAATGAGCAGGAATGATTTCATTGACTAGTGCGCACTTCGAATCTGGTCCTGTGAAGTGTAATGTTCTCCCAGTTAAAGTTTAGCCATATGCGTTTAGGAGTTCACCTCCTACTGAGAGTTTCTGACAGCTTTACTGAATATTGAATCAAGCATTTAGGTATTTATGTGAGTGTTGCTTTTAAATTGTGGGAAGCCATCTTTTATTATTTAGTATTATTTAATTAATCCTTATAAAAACAATTAAATGCGTGACCTATATGGTCAAGTGTAGATTATTTTGTATACTTTTCATTGGATTTGTGTAGTGTACTGCACAGATACGTGATCTAAAAGAGGAGTTCTAACAAAGCCCATGTACCTACTACAGTATGAAGTTTTTAGTACTGACAGCAGTGTTGTCTATATAAATACTTTATTCTGTAATGTATTATTATTAGCTTAACTTTGAAGGTTTATCTTTTCTGTCTTTGCATAGTTTTGGATTATTTATATAATATATGCAAATCTTCCAAAAAGCCATAACCTGACTACTGGAGATGTCTATGGCTTTAAAAATACATGTAGTTAGTGTTCAATTTATGGACAAATCCAATAGCTTTCTGCAATGGGATGCCCTGAATCTGAGGAAGCATGATTAGTTGCTGACAGATTACTATTTCCACTTTAGCTTGTTATCCACCGTGTATAGTCTCTGTCAAGACTTAATGTTAAGGAGAATTATTTACTATTATTAAATATAATTGTAAGCAATTCTCCAAATATGAGTAAGTGAAGGCTGCAAATGGAAGCTGGTCTTGAGTGAAAACCAAGATGTGACTACACATCACCAGGAAGCACCTCTCTGCATTATATAAATGGACTGAGGGACAAGGCAGGGAGCATTAACTCTGCCCATATCTGACCAGCGACAATTTTGCACTTCAAGTGCAACATATACATATCAAAGACAAATGCTGAAAAATAATAAAATTTCATTAATATGGAAACTGCAGTTTGCTATTTTGAGTTGATTACTATCAGGAAGAAATAATCAGGGGTGTATTTGCAATGAATAGGGTCTCTGATGAGTGGTGGGTATAGACAAAAGAAAAGCTTCAACCAGAGTAAGACCAGTTGTGAAGGATGACAATGCCTACAGGACAATGCTACTTGATCTCTCACAAGCTTGAAAACTATCCTGCTATTTGGCTTTGCTTCTTGTCTTTATTAACTGAATAACCCATACAGAAACTGATGACCTTTAAGTTGTAGGGAGATATCAAGGTATTTATTCAGTCATTTCACTGCATCTTATTCCAAATGGAAGTGCAAGCAGATTGTGTTAAAACAAAGCCAACTACTTACATCATCACAGGCTGACATTTTGCTATTGATGATTTTTGTGAAATGGTGAATTGAATTTTTGCTTTTTGGCAAGAAATGTTGAGTAGAATTTTTCCTCTGAGACAGAATGAAATGGAATCACCCAGACCAACAAAAGAGACCCTTCTGTTGTCTTTATTCAATAATCATATAAAGTATACTACAAAATCTGATCCCAGCTCACCCAAATCCTAATGAATAAATTTATGTGTAAAAGCTTGGTGCCAAGGAAAGTTGTATTGTTTTTCTATAAGAAGAGACTGGTAAGGACTTGGAGGATTTATTTCCCTTGTTTCTCTTTCCAGAACAGATTAAAAGATTAATGTTTTACTGATCCCAAATCAGAAGATACTGTGGAGAATTGAAATAAACTGAAAATAACAAATTAGTCCCCGAAAGACTTAATTCCAGAAGTCATTAAAAATGTACAACTACATAAAAGCATTGTAAGTTTACAAAAAGAGAAGCATGCCTGCCAGAGTGTCCTCATACAGTCAAGATGGATTCCTGCACGTGCTCACAGATGACTTCCAATGCCATTTTAGTATCTCAGTGCAAATTCTTACCCAGATCTTTGATGTCTTTCTCTCTTAGGCAAGAACTACATATTTATGCATGCCTGAGAGGAATCCTCAGAAGAACAAGGACCCATATTTGCTCATTCTAGCCTATCAGGGTGTACCTTAGCTCACCCCGGAGCATAGCTCATGGCCTGTTTGCAAGTATCAGTTTATGTGCACCTTCTGTTGCCAAGGGGACAGCGTATCCAAAAGTCTGCTTATTTCACCACATTGTCTGGCAATAGAAAGCTTGAACAATAAAGCATATAGATTGTTTTGCTTACATGAAGTTAATGGATTGAAAATAAAAAGTTACAAATAAAACCATTTTAGTCCTCTTTTTTGGATGTCTTTTCAGTTGTTCTGACATATTTCTCTGTGGATGCAGTTCCTGGGCTTAGCAGTGGGAGGTCTGGCTGTCCAGGTCTCTCGCATGTATTCTGTTCTCTGAGTACTGAGTAACTATTCGCTGTTTTCCTGCCTAGATATACTACACTCAGTTTCTCTTTGATTCACTGGAGATGGAGTACTGAGGGCTAGGAGAGTGGGGAGGTAAAAGGGAATGGTCAGAAAGACGTACTTTGTCTTTACTGCTTTCAGTTTTCCACTCTTCGCTTTCTTGACACATCTGCCTTGCTTGATGCCTTCGCGTTTTAAATTAAACGATATTTTTCAAGCCTCGATGGTCTCTTATACTTTCTTCCACTTGCTTTTTTAAAGTTTACAATATGAAAATAGTACTTCCTGAAAACAACTGTTCTCCATAACATCTGTGCAGCTGATGATCTCCCATGCCATACTAGTTTTCTAAAGAGGTCAAAAAAGGACATTTTAATGAACTTATTTTGAACAGATGGAAGACATTGGAATTTGACATATCCACGTGAGTCAGAGCCACATCTTTGTCCAGTATTTATTCTTGGGGTTTGTGGTCTAAATCAGTGTTTTTCCCCTAGATCCCTTTCGCTCATTTTCCAGAAGAAGAATATAATCAAAACACTAGATTGGATGATACTTGCAAAAATTGTGAAGAAGGAGTTTTTGTGTTGATGTGTGTGACAATAGGTTTAAGCCAGTAACTATACAAGAAGGAATGGAATTCCTTCTGCCTGGAATGAGGTATTGTCAGATAGTTCCCAGATGACTACATTTTATTAAGTTATGGTGTAGCTAAGCTTTGCTTATCACATCCTGTCTCTCTTTCTCCATTTCTGAGAAAACATTAAGCAAATTCATATAAGGTACATCAGATAGGACCACACACAAAAGATTACTATAAATCCTCTGATCAGTTTGAGCATCCAGAACTTTCTTCTGCACTGTTGTCTAATGGGGATGTTTTCTCGATTCTATATGTGATTTAATGTCATATACAGGCAGCAGGTAGGAAATTTCAATTAAACTGTGGATGTTAATTTATGTCCTGCGTTTGGCCAGGACAGGGTTAATTTTCACCAGACTCCAGGAAGGGGCACAGCCGGCACAGCCGGGGGGTGGGGGCTGACCCCACCTGGCAAAACAGAGCCCGGTATTCCATACCATGTGATGTCACGCTGGGTTCCGGTGGGGGGGTCGGCACGGTGGGGACTCACTTGCAGCTGGGGAGCACGAGGCGCCGGTGCTGTCCGGGAGAGCGGGTCTGTTGTGCGAGTTTGGGTTGTATTTTCTCCTTATCTCTATCGTTGTTGTTACTGTTTCCCTCTGTTTGCTGTTCTGTTAAACTGCCCTTATCCCGACCCACCGTTTTTCTGCCTGTTTTCTTTCCATTCTCCTCCACACCGCGGCAGGGGGAGGGGCGACCGCGTAGCGCTTTTGTTTCTGGCGGCAGCCGAAACCAGAACAATTTAGAAGGTGATTCACTTCAATGAATTAACCAAAAGCTGCAAACAATGAAAGCTATGAGTTCTGTGGTTAGCTTGTTCTTCTAATACCTGTGTGAGTGAAGAAGTCACCATTAGATGAACCATTAGTGATGGGACATACACTGCGAGATGCTTGTTTTAAGATCTAGAAAGTATGAATTGCTCATTTTTTGTAGTAGTAATAGCGTCAACAACGTAAGAAGTCTGCTATTCCACAAAAATGTGATTTGAAAGGAAGCTAAGCATGCACACCTTACCTCTGGGAAAAGTGTGGAAGCTGAATGACTAAACCGGGGCTTCGAACTCGCAGAAATGTACTCAGCTATCTTGTTTGGGATCTCCAGGATTTTAATATTTAGCCTCTGCAACTACTATAAGAACCAGATAAGTGCAGCATCAAGGGAAGAAAATAATGCAATCTGTCCCCAAACCACAATATTAAGAAACTTAAGCTACAAGAACACATTTTTGTTTTTAGTGATAGGATTAGTGTATGTGCTCCTTGCAAAGCCACTAAATATTGACAAACACTTTAAGATCTGGTGATTCAGCAGCAAGCTGAATAGATTTTTAAATATTTCATCCTCATACACACACATATATGTACATTATGAATATGTCTTTCTGTATGGAAAATTGAAAAAGATCTCTCTATGTCTGTGTTTGTATATGTAATTATATATACATATGCAATGATCTATACTAAAGGATATTTAATTGTTTTGGTTAATGAAATATATTTTGAATCCTTCTTGATGAATATGTGGGACTAATAGTTATGTTTTAGGTTTTTAGGTTTTCATTGCCTTAAATGTGTTCTCTTCACCTGAGGGAGTTCATTCATCCATAAGAAGGCTGTGACTCCAGCTCTTAGGTATCTTGACAGCATCAGTTTGCGAGAGGATGTCATTCACAGTCATGTTGTCTTTTCTGGTATGAAGTTCATCATTACCGTTTGGTGGAATGTAAACAAAGCTTCAAGTTTATCTTCCATTAATGGAGTTGAAATGAGTTACCAGAAAGCCGAGTGGGAACACCAGAATATGTCAGTATTAATTCTTTCTTGCTTCTAGTGTTGGCACAAATGAAAATGTCCATTATTGTCAATTTGATTTGATTCTCTTACTTTCCCCAGTAACAGTTATTTTTCAGTCCAGAATAAGTTTAACATTGAAAATGCTTACAATTAGTACAAAAATAAGTTAAGAGCTGGTCATGCTTGGGATGTTATAAGCATAACAAGTTTTTTTTGTTTCCAGAGAAAATGCAAAGTCATCTAGTAACAACAGAAATTAGGTCAAGAAGACTGCATAGGTATGTTGGTGGTTAATATTCCTGGGTTTAAAACAAACAACAATTTCTGCAGGTTTAATGGCAAATATTTGTTACCATTTTATATTCATAGCAATTTATAAGAATGCTTGAAGTAAATTGAGCCCATTAATGACAAGACATAAGTCAGTCATTGGCTTCTGTTGTGAGGGTTTTGTCAAAAATATTTTTCTGAATTCTTTATTTATCTTTGGTACCAACCTCAAACCATGCCCAGCTCTTTTTCCTCTGCAAGTTCAAAAACAGCCTCAAATCTCCCCTTGAGAGAAGCCTTCACTAGCACATTGTGACAGGCTAGTGTGACCAAAATGCCAGCCTTCTGGGAGGCATTCAAGTGTTTTTGTGCTGTTACTTTTGTGAAATGGCTGCCACGTAGTGTCCTGCTCCTTTAGTAACACAGTGCCTATTGCAGCACAGAGTCTTCACTAATGTCTGATGTAAAGGCTTATTGTATTCCAGATATTTTCAAAATAACTGAGCTATGAAGCTTTTTCACTACGTCCATTTTAACTGAAGTGAAATTGCTGCAGTTCAATGTAGGAGGCTAGATTTGTACTTTGTAAGGTTGCACCACTCTAGGTATGGTTCTGCAAAAACAAAAAGAGAGATGAATAGAATCTTGTCTTCATTTTATTCAAAGCACAGAGGCTCAGACAGGAATAAGAGGAGGAAGGAAATTCAAATAAAAGTGTTCAGCTTTGGACTTAGTCTGAGTTACGTCTTTTATAAAATTGAATTTTAATAATTTGTTATGGCAAGATTAAAAGTAACATTTTTCTGTGAGAATTATGTGAGATATATTTTAGAGAAGTTTTTAAATCTTTTTGCATTTCTCCCTCCCCTGATAATACTGTAACCTTTAAGCCTTTTTCGTTGGAATCTGTGCTTTACAAATGAATCTTTTAGCTCATTATTATTCTTAAGGTTGTCAGCTTCACTGTCAGTCTTTGGAGTCCCCAACATGAAACCTAACCAGGTCCCCACCTGTCTTGCTAATTCCATTATTACTGGCATCACAGCATCATCATCATAATTTCTTTATTTTTATCAGTGAATTATTGCTTCGTGCTGTACAATTTCCATGTAGCTTGGGCACCATTGCAAAGAAAGCGGGAACAATGAGTGAAGAATTCAAGAATTTTTAAGGTGAATGTCTCTGAAGTGAATTCCTTGCCTGATGGGAGAAGGATACAGTTAGGACAGAGTAGCTAGTTTTATGTGAATGCAGGAGAATAAACAATCTACTTATACTAGTGGTATCTTTCTGACAGGAGCATATGTCATACCTAGTTTATAGAAACACACCTCCAATATATTTCACTCAAAGCTTATTTGTGTCTGATAACAGTAGTCAGAAAGCCAGGCTTTGGAGGAGTGTGTGGAGAGCTGCCTGCTAGGCTGAGACCTTTTAGAGATATAAGAGTTGACAGGTGTGGCACAAACATATATAGTTAAAAATAAACCAGTTATGCCTCAGATGCAGACCTGAACAATGTAACAGCTTGGTATCACCACTATATCTCACTCTGTGAATGACTGAAGGGGGTGGCAGACTTAGTAATGCATGAAAATTTTTTTGCTCATGGGATGAAGGGAAGTACGTTCGGTGACCCTCAAATGGAGGAAGAGAAGACACTGCATCTTCAACAGCTGGGGACCTGAACAGTACATTGAGATGAAAGTCTGGAGAAGGAGGGTTTCAAAATTTCTGTTCCTTTTTGTTGTCTGTAATGTAAAATGTATTTTCCAGAAATCCTTCTGTGTGGGTATTGTTGGAGTAGAGTTGGGGGTGTTTCAGAGTCAGATACTTGAGGTTGGAAGACAAGCGCAAGATAATTAAAAACCAAAAAACCCCCACAAAAAACCAGCAAATTTTCTGGGATTACTTCCTTCTCTTCACTTTGATGATTAACACAGCAGCTACCCAGAGCTCCCAGTGAACCTCCAGATTCCAACACTCTCTTTAGTACTTTTCCAAATACCAGCTCTCATTTCTGAACTTCTCTTGTGCTGCTAAACAAGCATGAGAAAACAAAAGGATTTTCTTCAGGTTTTTCCTCATGATATTCACCCCTTTTGAGTTTATTGACTCTTAGCATGTTTTCAGTTTGAGAGACTATAGTCCTTCATTTGCCCATGAAGTGTTTGCAATAACTCCAGCACCAGAGAAGGACACAACTGGTGGAAACAACTATTCAGGCGTTCCCACTTCCATCTTTCCTTTGTGGAAATTTTATCTTCAGATAAAAATTCATTATGTTCTAGTGCCAACACTCAGGCCCTGTTCAGTCTGAAAAAAACATTGTATGATAATCCTGGAAACATGTTTTTTTCAACTTCTTTTCCATTAGAAATATTTGAAAGATACTGTAATAAAAAAGAAGTATTGTTGAATATTGCTTTTGCTAGCTATAATATGAGTGTCGGAGTTGCATTCAAAGAGTTGTATTAAAATAATATTAAAGAGGTTCTTCCAAAACAGTCGTGAAAATCTAAACTTGTTCTTACTTACATGAAATATTGTAAATATCTCTGTTTTAAGATAAGATGGACTGCTACTCAATTTCTTTGTTTCAAAATTCTTGTTGTATTATAAAAATTTAAATACCACCCACCTTAATCTTGCAACCTTAGAGAAAAGTAGAAAGATTTACTGGAACCCATCAGTTCTCCACAAAAAAGCTTTCAGAACAATTTTATACCTGAAGGAATGTTTTACAAGCTGCTTGGATCAAACAGGTCTACAGAAATAAAGAAGCTTCGGGCTAAAGAACACCTTGCCCATTGTCCTCTGTTGCTTAAGCAGTCCCTGAGCTATGGTTCCCAGTAACTGTAGACACAGGCAAGATCACTTACATATAAAAGTGACAGTTACCTGCTACAGATATTTTTTAGGTGGTATTTATACATACCTGAGTTGTAGGACTATTTGAAAACTTAATTTGCATGAATGTTCTCCTTTTTATTGGTGAATGAAAAAGAAGCACCAAGAAACAGAACGGACCATGTAATATAATAACTAATAGCCTACTTTCCTGTTTGCTTCAGGTTTTTTTTATAACAGTTACACTAAACTATTGCATTTGGCTTCCAAAATTAAGCAGCTGAAAAAAACCCACAATGATGTCTCTTTTAGATGGCTGGTCAAGCCTGGAACATAGGGTAAAGAAAATTTTGCAAAAGGAAGTGGAGAGAATATGCTTAGAGAAACACTCATAAAAGAATAAATTCATTCAGAATTTACCATTACTCAAATGGTTTAAAGAAAAATTTAATATGCATTCATGTAAATCTAGAGTACTCTTTTATCTGGGGTGCGACTATTCTGATGGCCAGTTTTGCTCTAGATCTGGCCAGTGAGTAGATTTTGACTGAAAATCTCAAAGGGCCTGCACATGTTTTATCTTCACATCTTACTGAGGAATTCTGAACAAAATGTTCTTTCCCTTTGTCTCTTCCACTGGGAAGGCAGCACATAGCATACAGTCTACTATTCAGTGGAAGGTGATAAAATTAACCAGTAGGTCCCTAAAAAAAAGAAAATCTTCATTAAATAGCTTGGATGTTTTTAAAAAAATATATACTGGGGTTTAAAACCAAAGCAAAAGGAAAACAATCAACATTGTAAACAAAATTGCCCCTCTTTGCACCACTACCAAATAGATCTTAGAATAAATTAAATTCTACTGATTATGTTGTATTGGACTAGATGCTAGGCTGATATAGATTAATACGAAGTATTAGCAACAGCTACAGATCTACACTGTCACCTCTGGGAAACAAATTGTGAAAAGTTACCAGGAAAGTTAATCAAGAAAGGGAGAAGAAATGAAGAGGAAAATTATAGATCTACAGCACAGTAAATTATGTCTTCACCACTGCAAATGATCTGAAACCAAAATGAAAATGAAAACTGACCTTGTCTCAGATCTGTATATGCGGCTATATGCCGCATGCAAATACTCACCTGAGCTTTACAAACCAGCATTTTTTCCTTTTCAGCTACACACCAGAAACGCTAGCATTCCCTCCCCCTCCATTCGTAAAGTACATAGAGGATAGATAGCATTTGGTCTGCTGGTATTGTAGAAGAGCTTAGAAGCTTTCTTAATGGGATTCATAACTCTCACACAATTCAAAAGACAAGAATTACAAAGACAGATGTACACAAAAAGTAAGTTTCTGTTAAAAAATACAGGATAGAGAAAGTAAAATATTGACAGCAATCAATAGGTTCTCAACTAGCATTAGCCAGCCTATTAAAAAAAAGTCATAAGGTATCTGTGATACAAAAGATAACTACTTCAGGACCTCAGAATGAACTGCTTCTACTTTTAGGTGAAAAGTTTTCAGGTATACTCTACGTATTCTGCTGGATAAGGAAAGATTTTGATGAAATCTTTGATGTAGCTATGTGATCTATGATGTAGTATCTATGAATAAATTTTTTGGTAGCATTAAATAAAAGAAATCTGACAAGAAGCCCCATGCCACTTGCTTCACCCTATCTGGCAGAGTCAGTGAACCTGACAACTATGTAGACAGGTAGGAAGTTTGTCAGTTTTGTTTGTATTGTCCTGAAAACTAATTCTGCTGAAAAAGGTGTCCTGATGCAATGTGTCCTCACATAATGGCCTATAGGATGTCAGAATAAGATAATTTTTTGGTTAAGATATTCTGGCAAAATTGGTTGACATAAATAAATTCCAGATTTATCAAGTTAAACATTTCAGTTGATTTTGTATACTTTGTGTTTGGCTATAACTTTCAATGTGGATAAAATCTTCCAGTTTCTATCTGCAAACAGACAACATCCAAAGAATAAAACAGGTGTATTAACATCTGTATACAGGTGTTCTGGTGTGACATTGAAATCTGTTGAGTGACTTTCCAGTAATAGCTCCTTGCCTGTCAGCCCCCAGGAGAGAGGAGACTGCCAAAAACTCTGCAGAAGAGGCTGACAGCACTTGGTACAGAGTTTAAAATATAGCATGCTCTCCAATTTTCAGGTGATCCCTGAAGGGTTAAGTTCCTAACTTGATTCTTTTTAAGTAGCATTCTTCTGGGAAGAATGTATGTAAAGTAAGAGAGAGACTTTGGTGGGATTTACTGCTTGCTAGGGAAGCCTGCAAAGCAATATTACATGGTAAGAGAACTCTTCAGGACCCTGACAGATATGTGCTTCATGCAGAGTTTGTTTTCTCTGTGAAACAGTCCTCTTTCTACCATAAAGTGTGACATCTAATTCAGCTGGTGTACACTAGAGTTCTCAAAGGTGCAATTATTCACATCTTTGTTTCCGAATCAAATATGTCAATAACAATGAAAATGAACCTAATTACATTTCAATTATTCATGGCCAATTTATTGGTTATACTAAGTAGTCTTTATTTCCTGTGCTATATCTTTCATTATAGGCTGAGACAAGTTCAACTATTTTACATTGCTAAAAGCATACCCAAAAACAACCACCACAATACTTTGTCTGAGTTTTACATCAAATTTAAATAGGTCTCCATCCTGAGAGCTGTTTATATTCCCATTGTCTTGACTGGATGGGAATATTACAATGAAGTAAAATAAAACAATAAAATAACTCTCTTTCAAGTTGCTTGTAACCTTACTTAAGGATCACTTTTCCTATGCTGCCTTCAAGAAATTACCTAATATGCTGATTACTACACTATGAGGCTCTATCAGGGTAGCTTAGGACATTGTTTTAGCATCAGCTGTGAGAGGTCTCTGCTTTTACTCAGATGGGATTGGAATTCATCACAGATATATGTTTACTCTGCGAGAGAGAAAAATAGTCTCTGACCTAATGGAGGTTGTTTTATTCTTTCTTTCTCTGTCAGCTCCGCACCAACACATGGACGCTTACAGACATGCAGGTAATATTGCTCATTTGGTTTTTTTCCCCAGTACAAATCTTTCTTTAACAATAAGGCATTTATGAAATATTTCAGGAACTTCAGCTATGGGAAATGGACTACTTGAACCATAAACTTCACAGAATCACAGAATCACAGAATGGCAGGGATTGGAAGGGACCTGTGTGGGTCATCTAGTCCAACCCCCCTGACAAACCAGGGTCGCCTACAGCAGGCTGCACAGGATCTTGTCCAGGCGGGTCTTGAATATCTCCAGAGAAGGAGACTCCACAGCCTCCCTGGGCAGCCTGTTCCAGTGCTCCATCACCCTCAGAGTGAAGAAGTTCTTCCTCATGTTCAGACGGAACTTCCTGTGCTTCAGTTTGTGCCTGTTGCCCCTTGTCCTGTCACTGGGCACCACTGAAAAGAGTCTGGCCCCATCCTCCTGACAGCCAATCAATACACCCAACTTGTATATTATCATCCTACAGTGAACAAAGAGAAGACTTTAATGCAAACCCAGTACATTTTGTATGTACATAGTCATTTTGATATATAAATGACTTCATAAGCATAACCGTATCCCTTTTTTTAATGCTTGAAGTAGGATGGATAGTTTAGCTTTGTTGTAATTAAGTCCCTGCTGGTTTAATTGTCAGCCAGTTCTCTGTGGGACATGCTGGAGTTGTTTACACCTGCTAAGTCTGTGCTAGAACAACAAAAAAAAAAAAGGTATGGGGCTGTAGAAAACACCCACTAGGAATACAGTGGATTGCCAAAATCAAAAAAGAGTCCTGACATACCCTGAAATCATGCGGCAAAACTGTCGTTGGTGTATAGACACAAGTTAAACCTGATTGATTGACACTCAGATTTATAAATTCTTTAAAGGTCCAGTAAGTCGGAACTCATTTGCAATTGAAATAAAGTATTATTTGAAAGTCATCCTCTAAAAAGGGAAAAAAATGAAGAAATGAGCTTTTCTGCTGAAGAGACTCAGGCAATTAATTAAACCTCTTCTGAAAATAGCATAAGAGCTTACAAATAAATAGTGGTTATTATCACGAACAAGAGCAACAGTGACAGGACAGCCACATTACTTTGCAGTGACAAATTAACTGATTTTTTTAAAGTTGTTCAGAGCATAATATTAGAACAGCACTAGGTAGTTTAATAAGGAAGAAAACCAAATTGGTTTATTAGCAGACTGTGGTTACAACTGTACATTTCCTGTTGTTCTTTTTATCTTCTCGAGTAGAAGTCCACCACTAGCTCTAATAGAAAGTAAAATTTTACAAGATTTCATTTGAAATGACTTTGCAGGGAATTATTCCAGAAAAATAATGTGGAACCTGCTTACCCACAGGTCAAATGTAAATTTTTTTTTTACCTTATGTTTACCTGTAGAGTTTAGGATGTACTGCAGATGAAGATATGCCTACTATCTTCTGACTAAAAATTTTGGGAGGACAAGTGATAAGCAGTAGAGTTGCTATGTGTGCTCTTAGTGGTTAGAGCACTGGAGGAGGAACATTGAACTGCAGTATTCTGCCACTGACATTCAATCCACTGTTGTAGAAAGTATTTAATCAGTGTTTCCTTAGCTTACCCATTTTCAAAAGCAGTAGCATTGTGTAATTAAATCAAAGCACCTGCTACAGTGACTGTGGGTTATTTTTGCTTTGCTCAATGCATGGAGCTTACCAGAGCCCTTTCAGTGTTTTGAATTAGATTCTGTGTCACTATAACCATGTCACAGTAGGATTTATCACCCTTTATCAACCTATTAAGTTAGATGTCTAACCTATTTAATTGTTCAAGCTACCCCTATGGTAAACAGAAAGTCTCTGTTCTTTCCACACCAACATTATTAGATGTTTATGCAGAGTAGGACAAACCACTGTGTGGAGGTGGCTCTTTCTCCCGCTGTCTACAGAAAGGACCTAGACAATTAGCATAGACTAAATATATAATCTTTAAATGTCATATGAAATTGAATACCGAGCTCAGTTCAGTGGAAATACCTCTGATGTCCTGGGTGTTTTTTGTTAATGTATTTGGAATTTATTTGGGTTTTGTGGTAGGACATGCTGGTCAGTGAAGATCAGGCCTTCTGTATCTCCAGAGGTGAAGGTATATGCCTGCTCTGCAGAAAGAAAATGTCTTTATCTGGATTACTCACAAAATGTGAGATTTCATCAGAAGGTTTTGTGGGAATGCGCTACAGTGGTAAGGAGGATGGACCTGAAATGTAATGAAGAAATAGCTCTTCCATAGGACCACTCTTTATCTTACGGGTGTCCAGAGGTTGTGAGTATTGTTAACTCCAGGACTAGAATTCATTGGTAAAAATTGTTTTTATCTGTGAGATAAAACTTATAAAGTTTCTAAGAACATCTGTCCTCTCTGTCAGTATTTACATAGCAGCTTTACAGGTTTACTTTCCTAATAATGTAACTCTTAACACCGTCATTTCTAAGAAGTCCAACTTGTATTTTAGATTTAGTCTTTATTAATTTCTTGGCCCCTGTTTTCATTATCTTATATTAATTTCTAGCACACTTCTTTTATTTTATTATGTTTAAGCCTTAAATCAATAAAAAGCATAAAAGCCGTGTCGTTTGAGGTCGGAGGAGCTGTCAAATTTTACTAGCCTCTTTGGTGATAGGATCTAAGATATATGCTATTATCACCTTTACAGCTATAAAAAAATATATTTTCTGTTTTTATGGTGTGGTATGTTTCCTTATTTGGCAAAAGACTAGTAAAAAATCCAATATGGTAAAGTGGATTGACAAGCTTCATTTTGTAGTATTAAGTCTAATTATATAAAAACTAATATGTCCCATTAGAACTCTAGGGATAACATAAAGTACTTTTAACTTTGATGTCTGCTGTAACTCTTGATGAAACATAAAAGTTAACAGTTTAAGTAGGCCTTTTATTTCTTTAAAGAAATCCTACCGCTCAGAAGAATTTAGTGAGCTATTTGTGTAAGCAGGAACAATTCTTAGAATTACAGAAACCAACTGATTCTGGATAAGAAAAAAGTCAGCAAGATGTATGCTTTAACAAATACACTAACTAGTTCTTTTTTTGGTTAAAAATCGATCAACAGCTATTGAAAAAACAGAAAAAAAAATGAAACAAACAAACAAGATTGTTCAGCTGTTTATCAAACAAAATTCCTGACAACACTTGATCATCTTTGCCTGTTTTGCCATTCAGGTATATCTGAACATCGGGACATATTAAAGAGAAATTCATCCAGTCAGGAAACTGGATTAGCCATTTTGGCAAATAGTTCACAGTGCCATAGCATGGAAAAGTGCCCCTTACAATACACACTGCTTTTGGTGAAATTTCCAGACAACTCACCAGTCAAAATAGGGGGCTTTCTGTGGGGGAATGGGGAAAAAACAAGCAGTCTAGGGTATCAAGGTGCACTGTAGATTTGTCTTATCAAACCATTTCATTCTTTCTAGAGTGCAGAGTTGAATTTTGGATACCAAACACACTTCCATATTTGAAGTAGAATATTACACAAGTTATACAGTATTTCAAAGTAGGATTTGGAACAGGTTAGTGCTAGGAAGCAGAGTGTACAGGTCTGAATCCAATTTAAATCTTCCTCAAAGTTTGGGAGCTTTGATGTTTGCTTAAGATCTGTCTAGACTGAACAGGTACTAATATAAATCCTTCCCAGGCAAAACAGGAAGAGCCAAATGACAGAATGCACCTACAAAGCTGAAAACCCTATGAATATCTGCTCATTTTGCCATGGAGACTACTACGCAGGTATACCTATCTAGCTGACCGTTGAAGTAGTGCACTACTGTCTCTGATTATTTGTGCTAATAAAAATGCTCATATTATTTAATATTTTGAGAATAGTTTCACAAAATCACAAAATATACATTATATCTGACATAACTCTGGGTATTTTTTCAGACCCACGTTCTAAATTATTAAAACCCGAAAGGCCTTTGGTGTCCAGCAGTTAATGAAAGCTGATGGGCAGGGGTATGGTGTAGTGGAAAAGTGGTGGGAAGATCTTCCCCAGGTCTGCTTGCTGTGTTCTTTCTCTTCAGCTTTGTCACTCAATCATCACTACCATGAGCAAGGCATTGGTTCCTATATGTTGGAAAAATTATTTCTAGGGCAAAATATTTATACTCTTTTCAACTGACTATGACTAGTAATCCTTGAATATAACTGCGTGCACAGGAAACTTCCCCATAATAAATAAGTACTCTACTCCTAGCTTTGCTTTGATTACCAGTTCTTTTTTCTTATGATATCTAGATATGTGCCCTAGAGAGTGCAGGATAAAATATTACTTTAATTTTTTCTTTTTAAGAAAAAAAATATTAGATTATCAAGGGAGGAAATCCTTTCTAACCAGGCCATTCCTTCTAGTGATAAGTGGTCTACAGGGAGAGAGAAAAATCTACTTGGCATGCCCTGTGAAAAATGCATGTGTGGCCGAGGAGATATAGAGAATTTAAGCTTGCGGAGCTGTGATCAGCCTCCTTTAGTCCTCTTCTGAAGTTAAGTGGTCTCATTGACTTGCACACTCATGAGTATTCAGCTACTGTTTTGGAATATTATGATGCTGATGGCAGCTTCATCTGCATTTTGTCACGGAATTCAGGCTTTCGGGTAAGCAGTACAAGCTAAATAAAGTGGCTGCTCCTCAGCTCCACATCTTCATAAGCTGCTCATATGTTCCTGTCTATTCCCAGTTGAGAATATTACTGCAGTTGTATTAAGAGTGTTAGCATGCCAGCACATCAACAATGCAAATGTCAGCAAAAGTTGATTGAGTGGCCGTTTGCTCTGTACTGTTATAGGAATCCAGCCTTGAGCAAGACAACCAACCCACTAGGAAAGCTTTCTTGAAAGGGTCTCAGACACTTTCTTCTGGAGGAATGAAGCCTGTGGAAGGTCTGCTTTATTAATGTCTGTCACTCTGTCTGGTTTTTGTTTTGTTTTTAATTAAGAAAATGGTGTTCAGCAGTGTTGATGGTTGTATATAAATGTCTGAGGTTTATTTGGTTGGCAGTTATGATTCTGTATGTTATCCTTTGATAGATGATCCTACTCTCTAATCACAAAATATGCCAAGAGCATGACATACACGAATCCTCAGGCTTGAGTCTTACTACATTGTCGGATATAATCACCTCTCTTTCACACATGAGAAAATAATATTTGTATAGTGAAACGCTGACTCCACAAAATGGTGCAAATAATCTCTGTAATAATGATAGTAATACTTCCAGAGAGGGAAAAGAAGGGTCATAGATCATCAAATTAATTCTTATGGCTTAATTCTTGTTGAACAGATTGGATTTTTAATAGTAAAATGAGTTAAAGACTGCTGATTACTATCTTGACTCTTTTTGATAAGGTAAGACTAAATGAGAACACATTTACTTGTTGCTAGGATAAATATTTCATGTTGTCACTGGTTAATGAAAAAATGGATACCTCCATCATTTCACCTATCCATATAAAATTTAACAGTATATAACAAAATGCCTCTACACTACAGTTAAGGCCTTTTGGAGCTGGACACTAGCTCCCTGTAAGAAATCAAGGTTGTCATGAGACCCTGAAGGTCAGCCCCTCAGATCATGTGCACTGAGATCTGATATTTATGCCAAGCCTTGGCCAGCCGTGTAGCCATTTGAATGCCTATAAGTTTACATCAGTTCTTTCACAGTAAATTACACACGTTTGCATAGTGGATGCAAAACATTTCTGAAACAGTGAAGGTGTAAAGGAAGCCTCTTTCCCAGGAACTTCAGTGAAGATGTCCTCGTTCTGTGCCCACAATTCAGCCCCTTTGCTGGTCCTCTGCCTCCAGTGTCCCCTGAGGCTGTCACTTAGTCACACATTCTGCTTTTCCACTGCAGTCGCTCAGAGGAAACACCCTGCATGTCCTGCCCCTTTGCAGACATCTGGAGAGGTGGCCTGCTCATTAGCTTCCTCTCCTGTGCAGCTGTTTTGCTGTACTAAAGCAGCTTTTGTAAAGGTTGCTTTCAGGAAACCTCTGAAAAAAAAGTGTTTACCCATGCATCTGAGGTTCCTGGAGTGCAGCACTGCTGAAGATGAAGCCTGCGAAAATGTAACCAGGCTAGGTTTAAATTATCATACGACTTACTTTTAATTTAAGAGCTGTGCATTACCTGAGGTGTGAGTCTGTACACACAGCAGAAGTGTGTTTATTCAGGCACTCACATGGTGGTGGAGTGGCGAGCAGCTCAGGTGCTTGGTGATGAAGACGTGGCCCTAGCAAAGCAGCTTGTGGCCTTCCAGTAAAACACTGTCTGTTGTATGCGCGTGCAGTGGTAAAAGGTGCAGAGCATGGAGCCATCATCTGTGGCCCTAGGAAAGGCCCCAGTGCCACAGAGAGGACCTGGGGCAGCTACTGCCTTCTTGCTTCAGATCTCAGTAACATGGTTTTATCTGGAGCCAGACATTGGTGACCTGTAACTTCCTCCTTGTGGCACCTGCTATGTTTGATTTTGCTGTTACTCATCTATTTTATTTAAATTGAGTGAAGGAGTCTGGAGGACCTGTGAGGAGGGAGAGGTTGCTTGGTTCTTTGGGGGCAGAAAGAAAAAATGTAAAAATCTCAGCAGAGAGACCTGAAGGTCAAGTGCAGAGCCTGGGAGCGCAAGGAGGTCCTGATGGCAGGAGTGACCTGAGGATCAGGCGAGATGGAGCAGAGCTTGTTACAGCTCAGAAAATGTTTGAAGTTACTAAAAAGAAGTGTGGCACAATGCCTTGAAGAACAGTGAAAAAAGAAGCAGTGAAACCACCTTTTACATCTATTCAGTCCTTGCTAGGCACTTTGAACTTTCTCTGTTTAAGTTAACTATTCTAGTTTGTATTCTAATAAAACCTGTGATTTTTAAAGTTTCAAAGTCTTCTGATCTTCTCTGAGGATCTCACCAACGTGAGCTCCTGTCATTGCGTTCTGTGACATGAACTTAACATTTCAAGTGTGATATTAGCATGTAAAAATATATATATTATCATCATTGGTAGCTGCATAGCACCAGAAATTAACTATAATAAGTTATAGAAATTTAGGTGTAGGAATAAGTTCCCTGCATTGTTAAACTTCACTGTATATTAGAAGTACATAGGTGAGCAGGACAGGCTTGTAAATCTATTTTTCAAATCTCCATCATAGGGAGCACATGCAAATTAATAAGAACATGTGGCTAAACTAGTATTCAGATCAAAGGATTTGAAAATATTGACAATTTACATTCACTTATTTCTGGAATCTATATTATGAAACTACACTTAAGCGAGATATGACTGAGTGGCAGTGGGGAAAAATGTCACTTTGCAAGCTGAAGGAGTGGCAAAGAGAACACACCTTACCTTACAGGATGCCTGACAGTGAGAGAGCCGTATAATCTTTACTAATTATATTGCCAGGCTGAACAAAATGAGGTTGGAGATGGAATTTGAGGGTCACATTACCTGACTTCACCTACAGGAACAGTGTAAAAGTGGAAAGCTGAAAGACCTATCTCCAAAAAAATTAACTTATTAAGCACCTGAAAAAATGCTTAGCAACAGTTTGTTTAAAAAACCCATAGAACTGCATCCTGTATTTTTCTTCTCTCTTCATTTAAATGAATATGAAAAAAGAAGTATTTATAAAGCTTTTACTGGAAGAGTGCATGGCAGGATTTCTAAAGTATTTTCTAATATATAACCTTCCATTTAGAGTGATTGCTTTCTTGTATATGAGTAGAAGAACTTTATAAAGCATCAAGGAAATAAAAATGATCTCTAATCTATGTGCTTGAGATACAAGAATAAAAAAACCCCAATGTATGTATACATAGATAAGGCCATGGGTTCTCTTCTACTGTGGTTCTTCATGTTCTTTTAGGTAATATCTCAGCCAGAATATTTCCTTCTGAGTTATAACTGCAATTAAGGATAAGGTGCTGTAGCACATCTGTTAATGTGAGGAAATGAGAGGACAGCCAAATATGTATTATTCAAGGTCTGGGGTAACTTTTTTCTGAAGTTTGCTTTTGACAACTTCCAGAAGTGTAGCTGCTGACAACAGTGTTATAAAGGAATAAATACACCTTCTGGTGTTTACGTGGGGCTTTGGAGTTTTTCTGGGGCTAATGCATGAGTGTTCGTTCATAAAGGGAAGCAAATAAAGAAAAGATTCTAAAAGTATGCAAAGCATATAGAAGCGAACAAGGCCTCCTCCTTTCCCACTCTGTTGTGGTCACTGCAGGAGGAAGGAGCTGTGTCCCTGTTTTGGCCCATGAGCTGCTGCTCACACGTAATGGAGCTGACATGCATACTCACGTGACTCAGAGCAGGGGAGAAGTGCCTCCAAGTCTGGTACTCGCTGCTGCAGAGCTTTTCATTTCCTGCCCTCAGGACTATATTCCTTCATTCTTTGACTGTGTGTGACTCGAAAGCTGTGTATAGGCTATATTCACTAAAAGGTGACCTTCACAGTCATAGAAAAAGCAAAAAAGATCCCCCTCTTTGCAGGGGAACTTGCCAGAAACACGCAGGGTGCAAATGTAGGCAAGCAGACTGAAACATGGGGGACCAGGAACAAAGTAGGTTCAAGACTTTGATCCTTTAGAGATCTAATATCGGTTACCTGAAATATACTAGCCCAGTGGAGCTCTAACTTTGTGTGGGATGATGACCCTGAAGGACACACCATGACTTTCCTCTGCACTTTGACCTGGAAAATATTTGGAGCTGGGATCTCACTTATTTATGAAGTTTTGTTATTTATTCATCATCACCGTGGATCTGTCTAGGGTTTTACTTCTTGAGCTACTGAGTCAAAACTCTGGTCCTCCTGCCATTTGGGACATTTAACTCACTGAGATGAAAATGTCACCAAGATGGAAAATGGAGCACTTAATAAAATTAACTCTCCTTTTATTTCTCTTCCAGAAAGTATTTAGCTCAATACAAATAGCTGTAGAAAGATTTTATTGCAGATACTTTGAGAAATATGGTTATTGCTTGCAATTTACAGTTTGTTAATTATTTTATCCAGAGTTCTCTAATTAAAAGTTCTGTCCTTTTCTACCTCTAGTGACTCAGATAAAACAGATAACAATAAAATAAGTTTTAATGAAAAGTGTAGAATCCAATAAGTCAAGTGTACTTTACCACTAAAATAATGTAATAAAGACTAACTGAGATAAACATTCGCTGTGTTATCATTATGGTATGCCCAGAAGGACCAAAAAGATTAAATGACACCATATGTTTATAGATGAATTTTCTATTATTAGAAAAAGAACTGTGGTGACCCCAAGGTCACAATAAAAAGAGGCAACATAGAAAAGTTTCAGTTTCCTCCTGATACTAGTTCAGACTTGGCTCTTTCAGAGCCTACAAGAAAGTGTCCCTTACTTGTACCCTCTTACGATGCAAACCTTACCCACAGGATTGCAGTGATAATTTGCAGTATTGTAGAATGGTAAATCCTCATTCTGTCCCTTCAAATACACCAGTCATTTAAGTACTTTCGCAGACCACTAAAAAAATGCCCTCTCTCACTCGATTCTTCACCTACCCCTCCTTTTAATAATATGTAAACCTGTAGGCAGCCGTGAACATTTATAGGGCTCCTATACAAGATCAAGAATCAGGACTTCCTCAAGTTCAGCCTGTTATCCTATGTTTAGTGTCTGTTTTGCCTTGTTTTCTGTATATATGACTAATAATGGACTTAACAATTACAGTGGCTTAGTCAACACATAATTCCAGGGGCATAAATGGAACTGGCAGGTATTACTAATGTACAAATATGTGAGTGATTATAAGATCCAAATCTAAAGCCTTGCACCATCCATGCCTGGTTAAAGCAGGCATACATTTTCATTCTAAATCTGAAATATGTATTAAACTCCCTTTGAATCAAGGTCCAGCTGAGATTCTAGTGCTATATTCCAGGGAGAGTACAGAACAAATAATAATGGTGATATTTATGCCTGTCTAAAAGCATCTGCTGCCACCTGAGGAAACAGCTGGACAGTTACTTTTTTTTGTGTTTTTCATTCATGTAGGTTTTCCAGAACTAGTTCCATGTTGAACAGAAGTTTTGTTTTCTGTGATTTGAGCATTTCCTTGAGAGCTGAGCACATTTTGTGGTTTTGCCTTTCTCCTAGCCTATTCTAAGTGTGGATTCACTTTTATATTTTTTGGAATGAGACATGCCATGTAAACCATCCCATCAGGAATCTGTAGTGCTATTTTCTTTTTCATAGTTAAACAGTAAAGAAACTCAATTAGTGATCCAAAGTAAGTAATTGTACTGGGTCTGTCAGGGAAGGAGCTGACTTTGCTCGTAGTAGTCCCTATGGTGCTGTGTTTTGCACTTGTGACTAGAAGTGTTGATCGCACACCAATATTTTGACTGTTGCTGAGCAGTACTTGCACACCATTGAAGTTTTCTCTTTTCCCTACTCATCCCTCCACTGCAACTAGGCTGAAGGTGGGCAAGAGGCAGGGAGCAGACACAGCTGGGACAGTTGACTGGAATTGACCACAGGAACAGTCCATATGATATGATGTCACACTCAGCCATAAAAGCTGAGAGAAAGGAGGAGAAAATTGAAACATTTTCATTGTTGGCATTTGTCTTCCTGAGTAGCCATTACATGTGATGAAGTCCTGCTTCCTGGGAAGTGGCTAAACAGATGTTTATTCACTACTGCCAACGGGAAGTAGCGAATAAATCCTTATTTTGATTTGCTTGCTCTCATAGCTTTTGCTTTAACTATTGAACTTCCTTTATCTCAACCTACAAGTTTCCTCACTTCTACCCTTCTGTTTTCCTATCCCTGCCCACTGTGGGGGAGTGAGCGAGTGGCTGGGAGGGTGCCCAGCTGCTGTCCAGGCTCAATCCACTACATTAATACACACAGAATAGGTAATAACCACTGATTGTCACAGGTCCTGGTTTTCATGGGGAACTTCAACCACCCTGACAGCAGCTGGGAAGATCGTACAGTCAGGCACATGCAGTCCTCGAGGTTCCTACAAAACATCGATGATAACTTTCTGATGCAAGTGGTGAAGGAACCAACAAGAAAGGTGCACTGCTGAACCTTGTACTAATGAACAAAGAGGGACCGGGTGAGGATGTGAAGGTTTCAGGTAGACTCAGCTGCAGTGACCATGAAATGCTGAACTTCAGGATCCTGTGTGGAGGAAGCAGAGGAATAAGTAGGATCAAAACCTTGGACCTCAGGAGGGCTGAATTTGCCCTCTTCAAGGAGCTACTGGGAGCAATCCCATGGGCCAGGGCTCTAGAAGGCAGGGGGGTCCAAGAGTGCTGGTCGCTGTTTAAATATCACTTCCTCCACGCTCAGGAGCGGTGCATCCGCCTGAGAAAGAAACCGAGCAAAGGAGGCAGGAGACCTGCATGGTTGAACAAGGAGCTTCTAGCGGAGCTCAGGTGGAAGAGAAAGGTCCACGGAATGTGGAAAGAGGGAAGGGCCACTTGGGAAGAATACAGAAATGTGGTCAGAGCATGCAGGGAGGCAACAAGGAAGGCCAAGGCCCACCTGGAATTGAATCTAACAAGGGATGTCAAAAACAACAAGAAGGGCATCTTCAACTACATCAGCAGCAAAAGGAAGGCTAGGGACAATGTGGGGCCGCTGCTGAACGAGGCAGGTGTCCTGGTGATGGAGGATGCCGAGAAGGCAGAGCTACTGAATGCCTTCTTTGCTTCAGTCTTCAGTGCCAAGGCAGGCCCTCAGGAATCCCAGGCCCTGGAGGTAAGAGAAGAAGCCCACAGAGAGGATGACTTTCCCTTGGTCGAGGAGGACTTCTTGAGGGATCACTTAAGCAATATGGACGTCCACAAATCCATGGGCCCCAATGGAATGCACGCACAAGTGCTGAGGGAGCTGGTGGGTGTCATTGCTGAGCCACTCTCCATCATCTCTGAGAGGTCCTGGACGACAGGAGAGGTGCCTGAGAAGTGGAGAAAGGCCAATGTCACTCTAGTCTTCAAAAAGGACAAGAAGGAGGACCGGGGAACTACAGGCTGGCCAGCCTCACCTCTATCCCTGGAAAGGTGACGCAGCAGCTCATTCTAGAGGTCATCATCAAGCAAGTGGAGGAAAACAAGATTATCAGCAGTAGTCAGCATGGATTCACGAAGGGGAAATCATGCTTGACCAAAATTTGTTAGCTTTCTACAATGGCATGACTGGCTGGGTAGATGAGGGGAGAGCCATGGATGTTGTCTACCTCGACTTCAACAAGGCTTTTGCCACTGTCTCCCACAACATTCTGCTAGAGAAGCTCAGGAAGCATGGGCTGGATGAGTGGTCAGTGAGATGGATTGAGACGTGGCTGAATGGCAGAACTCAGAGGGTTGTCATCAGCGGCGCTGAGTCTAGTTGGAGGCTGGTAACAAGTGGTGTCCCCTAGGGGTCAGTACTGGGCCCAGTCTTGTTTAATTTCTTCATCAATGACCTGGATGAAGAGTTAGAATGTACCCTCAGCAAGTTTGCTGATGACACAAAACTGGGAGGAGTGATGGATACACCAGCAGGCAGTGCTGCCATTCAGCAAGACCAGGACAGGCTGGAGAGTTGGGTGCACACGAACCTGATGAGGTTCAACAAGGGCAAGTGAAGGGTCCTATACCTGGGGCTGAACAACTCAATGCACCAGTACAAGTTAGGGGCGGACCAGCTGGAGAGCAGCTCTGTGGAGAGGGACCTTGGTGTCCTGGTGGACGACAGGTTAACCATGAGCCAGCAGTGTGCCCTGGCTACCAAGAAGGCCAAAGGGATCCTGGGGTGCATTAAGAAGAGGGTGGCTAGCAGGTCAAGGGAGGTTCTCCCCCTCTACACTGCCCTGGTGAGGCGTCATCTGGAGTACTGTGTCCAGTTCTGGGCTCCCCAATTCAAGAAAGTTGAGGAGGTACTGGAGAGAGTCCAGCGGAGGGCTACGAGGATGTAGAGGGGACTGGAGCATCTCTCCTACGAGGAGAGGCTGAGGGAGCTGGGCTTGTTCAGCCTGAAGAAGAGAAGGCTGAGAGGGGACCTTATAAATGCTTATAAGCATCTTAAGGGTGCGTGTCATGAGGATGGGGCCAAACTCTTTTCAGTGGTGCCTGGGGACAGGACAAGGCGCAACGGGCACAAACTGAAGCATAGGATGTTCCAGCTGACCATGAGAAAGAACTTCTTCCCTCTGAGAGTGACGGAGCACTGGAACAGGTGCCCAGGGAGGATGTGGCATCTCCTTCTCTGGAGATATTCAAGACCTGCCTGGACAAGGTCCTGTGCAGCCTGCTGTAGGTGACCCTGCTTCGGCAGGAGGGTTGGACTAGATGACCCACAGAGGTCCCTTCCAACCCTGAACATTCTGTGGTTCTGTGATTCTGTGGTGGCACACTGAATTTCTTCTAATAAAGTGAGTTAAATCAAACAATTGTAAAATTTCCTTTCTCAAAAATATCTTAAAACACATATCTCAAAGAGCAAAGACAATAAAGCATTTTGGTGCTAAAGAACTATCTAGGTGAAGTTGGTAAGCATAGATGGAAAACTACAATCTAGCAGCTTTCCTGTGCTCATATCCTGCTGACCTTGCTGACATCTTTGTGATGTCCCAAAAGTTCCCTAGGTGCCTTGGGTGGAATATGCTCCTACTCTGAGCAGCAGAGTTCAAACTCCCACCTGAATTAAGGCTCAGAAGTTAAGGGTAACTGCGGACTTCTTGTGAGTGCCTGATTTAGTAGGAAGACACAAAATAAATACAAAGAAGCCCCAAACCCATTGCAGAATCAGTCCTTTTCAGAATATACATATGGATTTATCCTTGAAAACCAGCAGGATGAGTGAAAAGCAAAGGAAATAGTGGTTTTAAATATGTGTTTTCATGCAGTTTCTATAGGAGCTGTGCAGAAAATGAGGTACCTCTGTTCAAATAGCTCTTCAGCCTGAAGGAAGTAGCCGAGAGGAGCTGCTCCAGAGCTGGTCTGATCCACAGTGGAGCGGCAGATCTCAGCACACAGGGGGTTTTCCTGAGGCAGGGAAATGCCAGGGCAGTGGAGAGACCTATCTGGAGCTGGGAGCTCTCGTGAGAGATGCTGACATGCCTGGGCATTGCCAGAGCAGAGTTGACCACCTCCACACCTGTAGAAAGTAGCCTAGGGAGTACTAGCAACCAAGAGCATTGTGAGCAGAGCGAGCAGCAGGGTATGGGGTGTCAGCCAGGGCGTGAGTCTTCAGCCAGGGCATGGCGCGGCAGTTAGAGAGGGAGGGCACCTCTTCGAAGAAGTGGCACTCCATTGGCCAAGTAGGAAACTTGACATATGCCTAACCCAGCAACCAGGCATGGTTCTGTGGCCATCTGCACAGGTCAAGGGCACTCGTCCTCTCTGCCCTTGAAGGCAGAATGGTGAGCACTCGTCTGAGAGCAAAGGCTGCAGATTTTGCTTGAGTGTCTGCATCATCCATCCCAGCAGTGGCCAGTGCCTCCACCCAAATGGAGCTGCTGAAGGGAGAGGCCGCAGTGAGGCCTCAGACCACAGAAAATGTCTAAACCTTTCTCCTGGGGCAGGGACAGGAGGCAGACCTGACTGCATGAGGTGTGCCCAGGTTTAGGACCTCCTGCAGCAGGTGCCTGAGCTGCAGGAGGCAGTGAGAAGGTTATGTAACATCACGGATGCTAAGAAGGAGATAGACAGCTGGTTCCAAGTGCAGTTTGCAGCAGACCCGCAGCACATGGCCAAACAGGTAAAAATTCCCCCATCGGCACACACAGAAGGGTGGAGACACAATAAAGCAGAAGAATAGAAGCTTGCAATGGCAAGGACCAGCAGGAGGAAGAGACTTCCCCTGAAGCCTGAGGGGCCCTTTCAAACTCAGTTCAACACTCTGCAGACAGAAGAGGAAAGACCCATCACATCAGGATAGAAGCCGGAGATGACTAAGGCAGTCTGATCTGCTCCCTGTATAACAACCAGAATAACACAGAAAAGGTGATGGGTAACAGAGTAGGTGACTCTCTTCTGAGAGGTACGGAGACACCCATTTGCTGAGCTGAAACACTCTCTGGAGAGGAGTGCTGCTTGCCAGGGTCTCGTATCAGGGATGTCACCAAGAGACTACCAAGCCTTGTACAGTCCACCGACTATTATCTGCTGCTATTGTTTCACATGGGCACCAACGATACAGCCAGGAGCAGTCTGAGCAGTATCAAGAAGGATTACAGAGCCCTGGGAGTGGCGGTGTGGGACTCTGGAGTGCAGGTAGTTTTTTCATCAGTCCTCCCAGTCAAAGGGAGGGGGTCAAATGGTTACAGGACTGGGGCCACAGGCAGGGTTTCGGCTACTTAGCTCATGGGAATCGCTTTGAGAAACTTGGTCTGCTGGAGGCTGATGGGATCCGTCTGACAGAGAAAGGGAAGAGCATCTTCAGTCATTAGCTTGCCAAGCTGGTGAAGAGTGCTTTAAACTAAAGATGCCAGGGGGAGGGGAACCTCAGTCCATCCCACTGCTACCAGTTTGATGCCAGTGCCAGCAATAGATGCCCAGAGCCTGGAGAAGGGTCACAGGTCAGCAGGAGAGCACCTGAAGGGCAGCACAAAATGACTCCAGCCAGTAAGTCAGCTTCATCAGGGGCCCAACTTCAATGCCTCTATGCAAACACATGCAGCATGGGGATTAAACAAGAGGAGCTGGAGATGTGCACATGTGTGTAGGGCTATGATCTTACTGGCATCACAGACATGTGGTAGATGGCTCCTATCACTGGGGTGTTGGAATGGAAGGATACATGCTCCTTAGGAAAGACAGGAGGGGAGATGAAGAGGGACTGTTGCCCTCTATGTCAATGACCAGCTAGAGTGCATGGAGCTCTCTCTGGGGGTAGACGAGGAGCTGACTGAGAGCTTATGGGTCAGGATTAAAGGCAGGGCAAGGACAGATGACATGCATCAAGAGAGGAGTGGTCAGCAGGTCGAAGGAGGTGATTCTGTCCCTCTACTCTGCTCTGGTGACACCCCACCTGGAGTCCTATATCCAGCTCTGGAGCCCTCAGCACAGGAAAGACACGCACTTGCTGGAGCTGGTCCAGAGGAGGGCCAGAAAAATGATCCGAGGGATGGAACACCTCTGCTATGAGGAAAGGCTGAGATAGCAGGGGCTGTTCCACCTGGAGAAGAGAAGGCTCTGGGAAGACTTTATAGCAGCCTTCCAGTACCTGAAGGGAGACTTCAAGAAAGCTGGAGAGGGATTATTTTCAAGGGCGTGTAGTGATAGGACAAGTGTAATGGCTTAAACAAAAAGAGGGTAGATTTAGATTAGATATAAGAAAGAAATTCTTTGCTGTGAGGGTGGTGAGACACTAGAACAACTTGCCCAGAGAAGTTGTGGATGGCACCTCCCTGGAAGTGTTCAAGGCCACGTTGGATGGGGTTTTGAGCAACCTGGTCTAGTGGAAGGTGTCCCTGCCCGTGGCAGAGGGGGTGAAACTAGATGATCTTTAAGATCGCCTCCAAACCAAACTATTCTATGATTCTTTATGATTCTATAAAGTTAAGCATATGTTTCTCAGATTCCCAGAGAGCACTAACTGTGCTATAAATTAGTCTAGATTGAAATGAGATATTACAAGGTTGAGATCATTACTTTTCTCAATGGCCAGACAGTAACTTGATTTTACCTTTTCTTCTTTTTCCTGGTTGCCCACAGGAGTTGCAACTGCTTATCAGATCTTGTATTTGTCTTCAGTCACGCTTGGTCTACAGTTATTTCTATTCTCAACATATTCTTGAGAGAATTTCCATTTTCCAGTGCCTGGATACTAAAGAATCAGTTCTTTTTATGTGCAATGCTGTCCTGACACAACCCTCACTGGAATAGTTCAAATATGCTTAGAAGACAGTGAAGACTTCAGCCTTGGTGTCTGACCGACCCTACAGACTGATGTGAGAACCTGTACATATCTCTTTCACAGTTTGTTTTCAGATTCTTCCTACTCTTTGCCTTGAAAACTGGCATATGAATGACTTGCTTCATACACTCACATTCTATTTTTGTCACTTTCAGTACTCAGCTGCTTTATTTTCATGTCAAGGAGCTGCTCTTTATTTTGCATCTTGCTACCTTTCTCATGGCACATACCTACAGTGATGTGCTGGATATCCTTTGAAGTCCTAGCAGTGGTTTTTGAACATCCTCACTAGAGCTTTATGGTTCATAGTTTTCTGTTCTTGAAGATCACAGAATCACAGAAACACAGAATAGTAGGAGTTGGAAGGGACCTCTGTGGGTCATCTAGTCCAACCCTCCTGCCGAATCAGGGTCACCTACAGCAGGCTGCACAGGACCTTGTCCAGGCGGGTCTTGAATATTTCCAGAGAAGGAGACTCCACAACCTCCCTGGGCAGCCTGTTCCAGTGCTCCGTCACCCTCAGAGTGAAGAAGTTCTTCCTCATGTTCAGACGGAACTTCCTGTGCCTCAGTTTGTGCCCGTTGCCCCTTGTCCTGTCACTGGGCACCACTGAAAAGAGCTTGGCCCCATCCTCCTGACACCCACCCTTCAGATATTTATAAGCATTTATTAGGTCCCCTCACAGCCTCCTCTTCTTCAGGCTGAACAAGCCCAGCTCCCTCAGCCTCTCCTCGTAGGGGAGATGTTCCAGTCCCCTCATCATCCTCGTAGCCCTCCGCTGGACTCTCTCCAGTAGCTCCTCATCTTTCTTGAAATGGGGAGCCCAGAACTGGACACAGTACTCCAGATGGGGCCTCACCAGGGCAGTGTAGAGGGGAAGGAGAACCTCCCTTGACCGGCTAGCCACACTCTTCTTTATGCACCCCAGGATGCCATTGGCCTTCTTGGCAGCCAGGGCACACTGCTGGCTCATGGTTAACCTGTCTTCCACCAGGACACCCAGGACCCTCTCCGCAGAGCTGCTCTCCAGCAGGTCCACCCCAAGCCTGTACTGGTGCATGAGGTTGTTCCTCCCCAGGTGCAGGATCCTGCATTTGCCTTTGTTGAACCTCATCAGGTTCCTCTCTGCGCAGCTTTCCAGCCTATCCAGGTCACGCTGAATGGCAGCACAGCCTTCTGGTCTGTCTACCACACCTCCCAGTTTGGTGTCATCAGCAAATTTGCTGAGGGTACACTCTAACTCTTCATCCAGGTCGTTGATGAAGAAGTTAAACAAGGCTGGGCCCAGTACTGGCCCCTGGGGGACACCACTTGTTACCAGCCTCCAACTAGACTCAGCGCCGCTGATGACAACCCTCTGAGTTCTGCCATTCAGCCAGTTCTCTATCCACTTCACCAACCACTCATCCAGCCCACACTTCCTGAGCTTCCCTAGGAGGATATCATGGGAGACTGTGTCAAAATCCTTTCTGAAGTCGAGGCAGACAAAATCCATGGCTCTCCCTTTGTCTACCCAGCCAGTCATGCCATCGTAGAAAGCTATTAGATTGGTCAGGCATAATTTGCCCTTGATGAATCCATGCTGACTACTCCTGATAACCTTCTTTTCTTCCACTTGCTTGATGATGGCCTCCAGGATAAGCTGCTCCATCACCCTTCCCGGGATGGAGGTGAGGCTGACCAGCCTGTAGTTTCCTGGTCCTCCTTCTTGCCCTTTTTGAAGACTGGAGTGACATTGGCCTTTCTCCAGTCCTCGGGCACCTCTCCTGTCCTCCAGGACCTCTCGAAGATGATGGAGAGTGGCTCAGCAATGACATCCGCCAGCTCTCTCAGCACTTGTGCGTGCATTCCATCGGAACCCATGGATTTGTGGACGTCCATATTGCTTAAGTGATCCCTCACACAGTCCTCCTCGACCAAGGGAAAGTCATCCTCTTTGTAGGCTTCTTCTCTTACCTCCGGGGCCTGGGATTCCTGAGGACCAGTCTTAGCACTGAAGACTGAAGCAAAGAAGGCATTCAGTAGCTCTGCCTTCTCCGCATTCTCCGTCACCAGGACACCCGCCTCATTCAGCAGCGGCCCCACATAGTCCCTAGCCTTCCTTTTGCTGCTGATGTAGTTGAAGATGCCCTTCTTGTTGTTTTTGACATCCCTTGTTAGATTCAATTCCAGGTGGGCCTTGGCCTTCCTTGTTGCCTCCCTGCATGCTCTGACCACATTTCTGTATTCTTCCCAAGTGGCCCTTCCCTCTTTCCACATTCCATGGACCTTTCTCTTCCACCTGAGCTCTGCTAGAAGCTCCTTGTTTAACCATGCAGGTCTCCTGCCTCCTTTGCTCGGTTTCTTTCTCAGGCAGATGCACCGCTCCTGAGCGTGGAGGAAGTGATATTTAAACAGCGACCAGCACTCTTGGACCCCCCTGCCTTCTAGAGCCCTGGCCCATGGGATTGCTCCCGGTAGCTCCTTGAAGAGGGCAAATTCAGCCCTCCTGAGGTCCAAGGTTTTGATCCTACTTATTCCTCTGCTTCCTCCACGCAGGATCCTGAAGTTCAGCATTTCATGGTCACTGCAGCCGATTCTACCTCCGACCTGCACATCCTCAACCTGTCCCTCCTTGTTTGTTAACATAAGGTCCAGCAGAGCGCCTTTCCTTGTTGGTTCCTCCACCACTTGCATCACAAAGTTATCATCGATGTTTTGTAGGAACCTCCTGGATTGCGCCTGCGTAGCTGTATGGTCTTCCCAGCTGATGTCAGGGTGGTTGAAGTCCCCCATGAGAACCAGTGCCTGTGACTGTGAGGCTGCTTGCCGCTGCCTGTAGAAGGCCTCATCAACCTCCTCCTCCTGGTCAGGTGGCCTGTAGTACACACCCACCGTAATGTCACCCTTATGATCCTGTCCCTTAATTCTAATCCACAAGCTTTCAACTTGTTCCTCCTTTGCCTCCAGGCCAAGCTCAATGCATTCCAGTTGCTTCCTCACATACAGAGCAACTCCCCCACCTCTCCTTGTTGGTCTGTCTTTCCTAAAGAGTCTGTAGCCATCTATGACAGCATGCCAGTCATGCGAGCTGTCCCACCACGTTTCTGTGATGGCGACCAAGTCGTAGCCGTCCTGCTGTATAATGGCTTCCAGCTCCTCCTGTTTATTGCCCATGCTACATGCATTGGTGTAAACACACTTGAGCTGGGCTGTCAATCTCACCCCTGGCCTTGGCACGCCAAGCCTATGCTCATCCCTAGTGAGCTGGGCAATATCCCCTTCCCCCTTCGAACCTAGTTTAAAGCCCTCTCAATGAGCCCCGCCAGCTCGTGGCCAAGAATTCTTTTTCCCCTTTGAGATAGCTGAGTTCCACCTGTCGCCAGCATCCTAGTCAAACTTTCCACAGATTAACAGAGTTGTAGTACATTTCTTTTCAAAATGGGCCCACTTTGCTCAAGTCATGCTGAAAACCTTCTGGCTTCCCCTTTTGTGAGAGCAAAGTTCCAGGATCTGCCTCTGTCCTTAAAAGGTATGCTTACATCATGACTCGTGCTGAACATTCTTAGGGTTGGATAGAGGGTTGTCAACCCCTTGATGTTTGCAGGGTGGCTGAGTCATGATCAGGTTGTTATGCCCATACTATGTCGGTGGGGTCCAGTAGTCATCACAGAATCATAGAATGATTTGAGTTGGAAGGGACCTTACAGATCATCTAGTTTCAACCTCTCTGTCATGGGCAGGGACACCTTCTACTAGGCCAGGCTGCTCAAAGCCCCATCCAACCTGGCCTTGAACAGTTCTAGGGAGGGGCATCCACAACTACTCTGGGTAACCTGCTCCAATGCTTCACGAAAGTATTGACATGTATCTGAGAGTTTTGGTTTAAATTACATGAGCTAATCTAAAGGCTTTTAATAACCTATGAACTAACTGAATTAAGGCCGCCTCCTGTACTGTTTTTATTGGTTTTATGGCTCATTCAGGGTATTTTGGAAATTAGCTAAGATGCCGTAGTTGGTAAAGGCAGTCAGTCATCATTTCAGATTCTTTTAATTTTTATGTAATTTTATATTCTTTTACCTATCTAATTTTAATTGTGTGTTTTGGTCATGAAAATGAGAAAGAGGAGAAAGCAAGAATTCTTAAGAATTCTTATGCCAGAAATAAAACTTCTGTCATAGCTCATAATCAACTATAAATCTCATCTCTGTAGAGATATTCTGAGTTTTCTATTGCTCTACTGCTCGCTAAACTATTTGTTTCATCTAAGCCAGTCAGGTTATGCTTTTTTGATTGTTTCTGTGTAACATTTACTTTATGTTTCCAAATGTTAAATTCATTAAATTAAATATAGATGATTAATTAGGTTCATTAATGTTTAGAAAAGTTGTCTGTACCACCTGAATTTTCTGTGTATTATGCTTGGATTTTTAAAATGATTTTATTTTGTCCTAGGGGTTTTGTGACATTCTGTGGATATAAAGTAGCTTTGATTGGTTGTGGTTTACTATTTTCTCTTCTATAACACTGAAGATTTCAGATGTTCCGCTTGCAATATATTCCAATTTGAATCTTGTCAGTGTTCAGTCCCAACTGCAACCTCTACCATGCCCATTTGTTGAGGGACTGGACTTTGGTTTGCCATTATATTTGTTATTGCTTTCCTGTACCTGTTTTCTCCTCCCTGTTTTCTGTTTTTTATATCAAATTTTGCAGGAGCTTGACTAGTACTGGGTAATCAAGGATTTAAAAAAAAAAAAAAAAAAAGAGCAAAATTTGAGTTTGATTTCTCTTTCCCGCCACTGTAAACACACCCTAAAAGAAAATTACAATTTACCACTACATCGTAAAAAATCTGTTAAGAAGCTAAACATTATAGCACCAACTGTGCAATATTTGTGTATTCTAAAGGCAGCGTGGTGTGGCTAAATCATGGTTAACTTCCTCTCATTTTAAAAAGAAAAGAGTAGCTTTAGTAAGCTCATACAGGCCTCCTGAGCTGTGGAGCTGAGAACATTAGTACAGGAAGTTGTCTTCAGTTTTTCTGATAATTGTGAAATGGAGACTTCAGAAGCATGACAGCGTTTCTTCAGGGTTAAAGTAGAAGTGTGGTTTTTGACTGACAGTGAATTAATCCTCACAGATAATGCAACTAACTAGAGGAAAATTAAAAAAGAAAAAACTCATATTTGAAGTTTATTTGACATCTACAAGGACAAAGATTCTTAATTTTTATGTCTTGTTTCTGTTAGTCCTAAATTAGAAGTTCATATAGCTTTTTTGCTAGTTGTGGAAACGGTTTAACACGGAATAAATTAAAATTTAAAAAAATAATCATGACATAGTGGAGAATTTCTTTTATTCTCCAAACTGAACTTTCCAAGAATAGAGTTCTTGAACATAAAAGATTAACATTGGTCATTGGATTACTATCCAAAGTAACTATAAATCTTTATATAGACATGGATTTATTATAATCAGCTTAGAAATCCTTTAGTTTCTCTTCCCCCAAATACTGTTGTCACATCCAGAAATAATAAGATGACTACTGAGATTTTTTTAATCTTTATCTTTTTCTATTTTTTTCTAAGATCACTTTGAATCAAGAAAACAATTGACCAGGGCAAGACCAGAAAGGATGTACTGAAGATGGGGAAAGAACTATCTCCTTAACAGTGAATATTCATAAATGTCTGTGTGGTGTGTGGTGAAAGTACCTTAAAGGAACATATTCATATGATGCTTGGCCTGACATTTAAACTACATGAGAGAAATCTCTTATTAAGCCTAAGCCTGTAGAAATACTGGGTTTGTTTGATGTTGGTTTTGTGTTTGGTTCTGCTTAAGTAAGGAAATACACAGAACTATTCCCATTGAACCGTGATTTGAAGGACTAAATTCTAGATTCAGATCCTCAATTACTATCTGGCAGATGGGAAGCATAACAGTAACCTTTTCGTAAAATGCTTTGTGGTCAGCTGATTAAAGGAACAAGCCAATATTAAAATGAAATGTCTTGTTAATATGCGGCCGCTAACAAATATATGTACCTCAGGAATCTCAGGCCCCAGGGGTAAGAGAAGAAACCTACAAAGAGGACGACTTTCCCTTGGTCGAGGAGGACTGTGTGAGGGATCGCTTAAGTGATCTGGATGTCCAGAAATCCATGGGCCCCAATGGAATGCACCCATGAGTGCTGAGGGAGCTGGCGGATTTCATTGCTGAGCCACTCTCCATCATCTTCGAGAGGTCCTGGAGGACGGGAGAGGTGCCTGAGGACTGGAGAAAGGCCATTGTCACACCAGTCTTCAAAAAGGGCAAGAAGGAGGACCAGGGAACTACAGGCTGGTCAGCCTCACCTCCATCCCGGGAAAGGTGATGGAGCAGCTTATCCTGGAGGCCATCATCAAGCAAGTGGAAGAAAAGAAGGTTATCAGGAGTAGTCAGCATGGATTCATCAAGGGCAAATCATGCCTGACCAATCTGATAGCTTTCTACGATGGCATGACTGGCTGGGTAGACAAAGGGAGAGCCGTAGGTGTTCTCTACCTAGAGTTCAGCAAGGCTTTCGACACAGTCTCCCATGATATCCTCCTAGGGAAGCTCAGGAAGTGTGGGCTGGATGAGTGGTTGGTGAAGTGGATTGAGAACTGGCTGAATGGCAGAACTCAGAGGGTTGTCATCAGCGGCGCTGAGTCTAGTTGGAGGCTGGTAACTAGTGGTGTCCCCCAGGGGTCAGTACTGGGCCCAGCCTTGTTTAACTTCTTCATCAACGACCTGGATGAAGAGTTAGAGTGTACCCTCAGCAAGTTTGCTGATGACACCAAACTGGGAGGTGTGGTGGATACACCAGCAGGCAGTGCTGCCATTCAGCAAGACCAGGACAGGCTGGAAAGTTGGGCAGAGAGGAAGCTGATGAGGTTCAACAAAGGCAAATGCAGGATCCTGCACCTGGGGAGGAACAACCCTATGCATCAGTACAGGCTTGGGGTGCACCTGCTGGGGAGCATCTCTGTGGAGAGGGACCTTGGTGTCCTGGTGGACGACAGGTTAACCATGAGCCAGCAGTGTGCCCTGGCTATCAAGAAGGCCAATGGCATCCTGGGATGCATCAAGAAGAGTATGGCCAGCAGGTCGAGGGAGGTTCTCCTTCCCCTCTACACTGCCCTGGTGAGGCCCCATCTGGAGTACTGTGTCCAGTTCTGGGCTCCCCAGTTCATAAAAGATGAGGAGCTACTGGAGAGAGTCCAGCGGAGGGCTACGAGGATGGTGAGGGGACTGGAGCATCTCTCCTACGAGGAGAGGCTGAGGGAGCTGGGCTTGTTCAGCCTGAAGAACAGAAGGCTGAGAGGGGACCTAATAAATGCTTATAAATATCTGAAGGGTGGGTGCCAGGAGGATGGGGCCAAGCTCTTTTCAGTGGTGCCCAGCGACAGGACAAGGGGCAATGGGCACAAACTGAAGCATGGGAAGTTCCGTCTGAACATGAGGTAGAATTTCTTCCCTCTGAGGGTGACGGAGCACTGGAACAGGCTGCCCCGGGAGGTTGTGGATTCTCCTTCTCTGGAGATATTCAAGACCCGCCTGGACGTGGTCCTGTGCAGCCTGCTGTAGGTGACCCTGCTTCAGCAGGAGGGTTGGACTAGATGACCCACAGACGTCCCTTCCAACCCCTGCCATTCTGTGATTCTGTGATTCTGTCACACGCCAATAAAGGGAGTAATTAAATGCCCACTCCATTAATGACAGTGACTCCGATTCACCGATTCCCTTATTTGGATTAAGGTGAAATGACAGCAGAGATCCTATATTACTTTGCAAGGTCTATTCATAGCTATGATAAATCAACATGTTGTGGCACGTTTATGACAGGCAAACTACTGAGGCACAATTATGATAAGCAAATTACAGTGGTACAATTATGACAAGCAAACTATTGTAGTACAATCACAAGGACACTACAGTAGTACAATTACAACAGACAAGCTACTGTGGTACAATTATAATAAGCCTTACTTTTATATTTTCAGAGGAGAAGGAAAAGAACATAAGGGGGGACAGAAAAGAACAGATAGAGATGAAAAGAGGAAGAACAAATGAAAAGGTTTCACCAGTCCTGGGTCCAGTGTTGATCTGGCCAACAGAGGAGGGGGTCCAGGTCCTGGTGGACACCACATTTACATTGATTTCCTGAGTTTTTATAGGTATCTAGCCCCCTTGTTTTAGATGAGTTTCTCGCTTCTCATGCTAATTAATTAGTTGGTGATAATTACCTTTTCTGTTATAGGCTGAGTTAGCCTCATTTTCCATGTAAATTAGCATGCATGCTCCTTACAGGTGAGGGGGGGCAAGTCTTTTTGGTCTTGAATTTAGTCGGTGGTCACGATCTCCCCCTGCTGCATTTGCCTCTGCTTGACCTCTTCCCAGTGCAGGACTATTGGCTTGTTAGTTGTAAAAAGGGAGTTGGGTACAGAGGTGATTAAGAGTGGTCTGCTTAGTTTTACCAGAATAGCGTTGGGCTGGGAGGGTCTCTCCCTTGGTCCAGATATCAATCAGTTGATTTAGTATCAGACTGCCAGGCACCAGGATGAGCAGGCCCTTTGCTCAGGCCCAGTGCTTATTGGCACAAGGCAAGTACAATGCTCCTGTAACCACACTCACAGGCTTTGTCCTTCACAGTAGCACCTTAGATGAATGTTTGAGACATTTAACCTCATATTGTCCGGACCCTTACAATACGACAGTAGCACAGGGGCTGGAAAGTAATGTAGAACAGAAACTGTAGTAAAGAAAAAGTAGTAAAGTAGTAAAGAAAAAGTAGTCAAGTAGTAAAGAAAAACCATCTTCAGACAAACAAGAAAATCTTTTCAAAATGTCCCTGATGACTTAAACTATCGTGATGGTATTTTTTTTAATGCTAATTCAGGTTATGAATGTTAAGTGGTGCAGGAAATGCAGCAATTATTGCAGTGCTTGAGGACAAGGCAGAGTCTTGCATGCACCTTCCCTGAAAGCCACAGGATTCATCTCCTGCTGGATGGAAAAGTCTGTGCTTCTGGGAGGAGAGGGAATTGCTGGGGGGAAGGTGTTTCCTGCCACCCAGGGAGTAAGCTGCTGTCCCATGCCCAGAAAGGGCAGCCACTGTGTTCCTCCTGGGTACCCTGTCTTATCTGCTTTTTAGGGACTTTGTGCCCGAGCAGTGTTCCTAACTGTGCCACGCAGATGACAAGTATACCTGAGGGTTATACAGCAATTTGTGTTAGGAAAGAAGGTTTGGGCGCTCTTATGGGAAAGAGGTTGTAGAGTTTGTGTAACTGGAAAAAGAGAAGTGAATTATGTACTCTTTGACACTCTTTATTCAAGTAAAATCCCCACAGGTTATTTTGTCACACAATTAACAACTACTTCAGGATCTCCTGCAAAATGAGTAACATTATTTAAACTCTTTCCTGTTAACTATGAATAATTTCTCTAGTTGTTAGGAGTTCATGATTACGGAAACCCAGTGATGCAGCCAAGTAACATCTTATGCATCTCTCTGATGAAGTGACTATTACATGCAAAAAAATCCAATGGAACAAAATCATTACTCATGCAAGACCAACTGCCTGACGATTTTTCCCTTTGGAAGACTAAAAAGCAGGTGTTTAGAGTTTTCCTGCTCTCTATTGCGGACTGAACAGTTTGGAAACAGCAATATTGTGTTCATTAGTGGTGACAGCTCTGACCAGGAAGAGAAAACTCTTCCTGGTAAATGCTCCTAGGATAATATGCTGGTGCATTAGTATCAGGAAGGCTAGTGGTGTCAACAACACAAGGAGCAAATGGATTATAATTTTTCTCCTGAGATGATCTCTCAGGAAATAGGAAGCTGGACAATTTAAAAGGCAAACAAAGACAGTTTATCCCTTTTTGGATCCTTGTCTCACTCCCGCTCCCAAATCCTTCTCTTTAACTTATCTTTTATTCCAGCTACATGGACTGGCAGAATGAAGAGGTCTTGTTGAACGGATTTAAATAGGATAAGAAGGATTTCTGACTTCTTTTCACTCTGAGTGGAATCAAGATTTTTTTCCTAGCTCAGAAAGCTTAAAAATATCCAACAATCCACCCACATTTGACCAGAGCAATCTTTTCCTTTCCCCTTTCCGAGTCACAAAGCAGTGCATTTGTTTGGGAGACGTTTCTGTTGCACCTTGAATAACATGTGTGACTTCTAAGAGGAAAATGAAGTAAATTTATACAAGCCAACACCATGTCTAAATGATAAGCAGCCTTGAAAACCTCTAACTCATATAAATGCTTATAAAGGCCTCAATAAAAGTTAATGTTCCTGGTGTTTGATTCTGATGGAAAAAAAATTGTAAAATGTCAGCCTTGTAATAAATGCACTAAAGGGTGAATGCCACATTTAAATAAATAAAGCCTTATGTCTGAAAAGCAAGAACACTAAAATCCATAAGCACATAATGAGAATGTATTAACCTGATGTGTCTCATCTGCTCTTGCTCAGAGGATTGTGAAACACAAGTAAATCTGAACAACTGGAGAGAGTTACACATGCATGAAATAATAAAGAGTAGATGAAATGAGATGTAGGAGCCACAAGTTACTTCGGCATCAGCAACTGATCTTTTTTTGCCCAGCTGTAAATTTCTCCTTCCGTAGCAACATTTCTTCCCTTACTTTGTGGTGTGGTTAAACACATGGAGGGAGGGCAGTTTTTCAGTGTTGTTCATGTCACCAAAAACATTTAGATTTTCAGTCGAGCTGTAACTTTCACTAAGGTATGTGCAGTCAGCTGATGATGTCGAAAATACTGTAGTACATGTTAAAAGTTTGTATAGCTACTTTGTACAGTGGACTCCCAATCTGGTTTCAGAAATCACTTTTGATTAACAGTTGAAAGGCTCATACATTTAGACTGATGCATAGTCTAACAGCATGATGCTGATGAATATCACAAGTATGTTCTGCGAATGCATATCAAAATTTAGGCATTTGAGAATGTCCCCTGTTTGCTATTCAGTTCACTACATGCTGTTTGTCACTAGTCAATACAAATGTCATCCTGCTGAGGTATATTTGTTGTACAACATCATCGATGTGTAACAATTTGGCAGCAGATATTAATTTCCTTTCTTTGGCTGTTGACTTAAATTAATTTACCCTTCCCACTATTAACAGCATTTACTGCAAAAACTGAGGATATGGTAACAGAGATGTATTTCCCAGCCTCATGGAGGAAATGACACTTTCTTCATCTTTAGTCAATGAAAATGCTGCTGCCAGCACTTGGTGTGCCGTGCTAGCATAGCTAGGTGTCCAGCAGATGTTAGATGGTTGAAGTGTACAGCTGTACACTCCAAGGAAATATCCTCCTCCTGTTTCAAGCCTGGAGAGTCCCTCTTTCGTTCAGACCCTCAGAAACCTGCTGAAGGATTTTTCATGTTTGCATAGCTAATGTGAAAGGGCTTTTATTGCAGCTTTGTCCTTCAGCATTGAGACTGGCCCTTGTCTTTAATTTTACCATGAGGTATGGAGTGGGTAATGGAATTTCAGAACAATTTACTTCTGGAATAAAGCATGCTGCAGTTATTCTCAAATACTGTTTTTCCTTATGAGTCACCTGGTACCCAATGCATGAGATGCCTCTCTCCCTTCCCCTTACTCCTGGCTGCTCCCTGTTCTCCATTAAACCACTATCAACCAAGCCTTTAGGGAGATAGTGTGTTAATGGTCCTTTTGAGAAGATTGGAGTGGAGCTGTACGGAAAGCAAGCAAATGTGGTCACAGAGTAAAATATGTCAACATACAGTATATGTCAACATACAGTAACTTTAAAGTTTTTGAAGCGTTTGTGTTTTACCAAGCATACAGGAATAAAGAAGTTATATACAACAGAGGGTAGAGCAAAAGTGTGACATGGATTTTCACAGTTTGCATTTGTGTACTGTCTTTGCTGCAATTCCGAGTGGCAAGCAGTTACTTACTTTGCCTGTGTGCTGTGCCAGGAGTTTCTGCTTTTCTGAGTGAAAGAAACTTGGACACTTGAGAGAATGCTCTGCCTTATCCTGTCCTCTCCCCTCCTAAACTTCTAACCTGAGCTTTATGGCATTTGTTGACTTTCAACCTGTTGATATGGCACTAAAGTTCATAAGGTGAAGAAGATACATTGTATTACATTGTGATTTGTCGATGTGTGATTTTTCTTTCTATCAGTAGGTTACTTTATTGAGATCATAAAATGAAAATCAGTTTTTCATTTCAACATCCCACTTCTTCCCCTGAATTTATTGAAACAATTCTGCAAAGAGTAAAAGAGATTCATTTCCAGTGTTTTTAAAGTAGGAGAGCAGTTTTAAAAGCGAGAAAAAAGTGTTTTACAACAGAGATGAAAGAAAAGTTGAGAAAATGGAAAACTGAATGCTTTCACGGTGTTTTAGTGAATATGTTCAATGTTAATGAAGCACAAAGGCATTCCTACATATTTGAAGTTGACATGATAAATCTTGAGGGATAAAATAAAATAAAAAATAAAGCAGACACTTTTTCCCTTTCTGAACTGTTGATCAGAGAAACATACAGTGCATGCTGTTAAAAACTGGGCTTTATCCGTTCACAGTAATTAAATCAACCATGGTGTTTATCAGGTATATTAAACTTGGAAATAACAAGAAAAGTGCAGCAAAAATAAATGCTTAATGGTGCAATTTTATGCCTAAATGAAGAGATTAAACTGCAGCTAGAAATGCCAGATAATTATGTGACCATTGAATAAGCAATTACCTATGCAAATGTGCTATCATTTAGTCACCTACTTTGTAATGTAAAAGATTCCTATATTAGTCCTCTTTCTGATGTTTCTATATTGACTTCTATTGGTAGGTGACATGTCAGTGATCTCAAAAGGAGAATGTAGACGGAAACAATTTGGGTCCAAGGGCTGTCATTTTACCGTGTTTACATGATGCCTAATGTAACAAGGCAGTTATTTTGACTGGAGTTGCTGCTATAACTATCATAAACACTATTCATGAAAGAGAACTACCCTCTTCAGTGCGTGTACACGATCTGCATGACAGGAAGTATATTGGGGAGCCAAGAAAGTCTTTCTATTTTTGAAAGTTAAAGAATTGTTCTGGTTACAGGAGAAATATTGAAGGAAAACTCAAATGACTAATAAAGTTGTTAGAAAAATATCTCCAGTAGATTTTGAAATGGAAACATTTCTGAATGTGTAGCCAGATGGTAGGAGCTGCATGATTCTGAAGTCTGCAGGACCTGAAGGAGACAGATGGTCAGCAACTTCAGAGGTTGAACACTTTCAAATATACATGGGACAAAAAGAAAGAGAATGAGAATCCAATGGGCAAATAGCCCTTGATGATCACAAGTCTCAAACTTATTTGAAGTGCACAAGCTATCTGAAAGCACTTCTGTTCAAACAAAAAGCTTTCATGAGAGGACTCAAGGCTCACTAGACACCAAAGATGAATTGGAATCTCAGCTGTTGCTCATAAAACTGTGCATTTGTAGATGAAGATGACAAGTTAAAACAGTTTTAATGGGATTATACCTCAGAGACAGATGAAAACCTATTAACTGTACATGGCCTGACCCTACAGAAGGAAAATATAATAGAATGAATGCACGGGACTGCTTAGGAGCTAATGAACATACTGAAAAATGCCTGTGAGAAGAACAAGTATCTGGATAGTCACAAATATGAACATAAGTGACATAAATGCTAAATGGATGATGTCACACTCTGATAAGGGTGGAGAAGTAGGAGCATGGAAAAGACGAAGAAATAGCTGGAGTGAGTGTGAGTTACATGACTTAAAGTCAAAATGTGTAATGCACAACACATATAAAAATATATCCCTAGGAACAAAGTATATATGTGGCTTATTATTTACTTATGCAGATCTGATAACTGCAAGATCTCAGAAGCGATGGAGTATATAACACTGATAAAAAGTGAAATGGTAATTGAATTTAGGGAACTGAAACTGGGCTTGGCTTTTGTATAAGTCATAGGAACCAAGGTCATTTGTAAGGATGCCACTCCTGGTCAGATTACTGAGATGGAAAACATTAACTCAGTGAACGGTAGTGAAAACACAGCCAAACAAATTTGAACAATTTTGAAGTTCTAGACAGCCATCAGGAATTTCACCAGCAACTTAAAAGGCCAAGTTACTACTCTAAGGATAAATCACAATCACTAGACTAAGTTGTCAAGTCACTGACTTTAGAAGTCCTTTATGGCTATTCTTGAAAAGACTGAAGTTGATACATAGACCATGAGGAGTTGCTCACTGCACATCTTCTGCAGCAACTGAGATCATCACGGATTCTTTCAGCCCCAGAACCTGAAGAACAAATGTCCAAGGACTGAGAGAAAATGCTTGCACTAATTAGGTGGTTTTATAGAATCGTAGAATGGTTTGTGTTGGAAGGGACCTTAAAGACCATCCAGTTCCAGCTCCCCTGCCATTGCCCAATTTCTTATCACTACATGCCCCTATAAAATGACCATCTCCAGCTTTCTTGTAGGCTCCCCTCAGGTACTGGAAGGCGGCTATAAGACCTCCCCAGCGCCTTGTCTTCTCCAGGCTGAACAGCCCCTGCTATCTCAGCCTTTCCTCATAACAGAGGTGCTCCATCCCTCGGACCATTTTTGTGGCCCTCCTCTGGACCAGCTTCAACAGGTCCATGTCTGAGGATTTGAACAGGTTGCCAGAGGTGTTGTGGAGTATCTTTCTCTAGAGATATTCAAAACCCGCCTGGACACGGTCCTGTGCAATCTGCTCTGGGTGAACCTGCTTTGGCAGGGGGGTTGGACTAGATGATCCCCAGAGGTCCGTTCCAACCCCTATCTTTGTGTGATTCTGTCACATCCCAGGGAACCAGGTATCCTGTTTTCTTCCAGAGAGGGCCCACGTTTTCCCCAGTCTTTCTTTTATCACTCATGTACCTATAGAAGTTTTTCTTATTTCACCTTGATGACTCTGGCCAGATATAATTTAAAATGGTTCCCCTCGTGATGGATTGCAGGTTGTAGAGCTCCAAACCAAAGATCTTTCCATCGCATTTGTCACCAGCAGTAAGCTCATCTCACGGTCTGTCACCAAAATTGCAGCAAGGCTCACTCACAGACCTAGTTGTCAGTAGGAAAACTAGTATGGGTTCACATAAAAGTGAGGTATGGCTTGTGACCCTTAAAATCTTTATGAGCATTAGAACTCCAAGGATGCAAGGAATATGTATGAATCAACTGTTCACAGTGTGACTTAAATCATTGTTATTTAGCCTAAGATACCAGGCCGAAGAGTCACTTGCGGGCTGTCAGTGCCATTGAACCCACAACAGATACAGAAGCATTGAAAATTAGTAGATAATGACTTTGTCGACAAAAGGTATTTGCGCGTCTGCCTCCTGATTGCATTTGTTTGGGTGAGATGTCCAAATAGCTTTGTGAATCTGGGCTTTATTGTCATATGAATAAAATAAAGAAAAAGGAGATTGAAATATACTGGGCAAGCAAGTGGTGTTTCTGTATCCATAACAGAATCACACAGAATGGTAGGGGTTGGAAGGGACCTCTGTGGGTCATCTAGACCATCCCCCTGCCGAAGCAGGGTCACCTACAGCAGGCTGCACAGGACAACGCCCAGGCGGGTCTTGAATATCTCCAGAGAAGGAGAATCCACAACGTCCCTTGGGAAGCCTGTTCCAGTGCTCCGTCACCCTCAGAGGGAAGAAGTTCTTTCTCATGTTCAGACGGAAGTCTCTATGCTTCAGTTTGTGCCCATTTCCCCTTATCCTGTCTCTGGGCACCACTGAAAAGAGTCTGGACCCATCCTTCTGACACCCACCCTTCAGATATTTATAAGCATTTATTAAGTCCCCTCTCAACCTTCTCTTCTTCAGGCTAACCAAGCCCAGCTCCCTCAGTCTTTCCTCGTAGGAGAGATGCTCCAGTCCCCTCATCATCCTCGTAGCCCTCCGCTGGACTCTCTCCAGTACCTTCTCATCTTTTATGGACTGGGTAGCCCAGAAGTGGACAGAGTACTCCAGATGGGGCCTCACTAGGGCAGTGTAAAGGGAAAGGAGAACCTCCCTTGACCGGCTAGCCACGCTCCTCCGAATGCATCCCAGGATCCCATTGGCCTTCTTGGTAGCCAGGGCACACTGCTGGCTCATGGTTAACCTGTCGTCCACCAGGACACCAAGGTCCCTCTCCACAGAGCTGCTCTCCAGCTGGTCCGCCCCTAACTTGTACTGGTGCATTGAGTTGTTCAGCCCCAGGTATAGGACCCTTCACTTGCCCTTGTTGAACCTCATCAGGTTCGTGTGCACCCAACTCTCCAGCCTGTCCTGGTCTTGCTGAATGGCAGCACTGCCTGCTGGTGTATCCATCACTCCTCCCAGTTTTGTGTCATCAGCAAACTTGCTGAGGGTACATTCTAACTCTTCATCCAGGTCATTGATGAAGAAATTAAACAAGACTGGGCCCAGAACTGACCCCTAGGGGACACCACTTGTTACCAGCCTCCAACTAGACTCAGCGCCGCTGATGACAACCCTCTGAGTTCTGCCATTCAGCCACGTCTCAATCCATCTCACTGACCACTCATCCAGCCCATGCTTCCTGAGCTTCTCTAGCAGAATGTTGTGGGAGACAGTGGCAAAAGCCTTGTTGAAGTCGAGGTAGACAACATCCATGGCTCTCCCCTCATCTACCCAGCCAGTCATGCCATTGTAGAAAGCTAACAAATTTTGGTCAAGCATGATTTCCCCTTCGTGAATCCATGCTGACTACTGCTGATAATCTCGTTTTCCTCCACTTGCTTGATGATGACCTCTAGAATGAGCTGCTGCGTCACCTTTCCAGGGATAGAGGTGAGGCTGGCCAGCCTGTAGTTCCCTGGATCCTCCTTCTTGTCCTTTTTGAAGACTGGAGTGACATTGGCCTTTCTCCACTTCTCAGGCACCTCTCCTGTCCTCCAGGACCTCTCAGAGATGATGGAGAGTGGCTCAGCAATGACACCCACCAGCTCCCTCAGCACTTGTGCGTGCATTCCATTGGGGCCCATGGATTTGTAGACGTCCATATTGCTTAAGTGATCCTTCAAGAAGTCCTCCTCGACCAAGGGAAAGTCATCCTCTCTGTGGGCTTCTTCTCTTACCTCCAGGGCCTGGGATTCCTGAGGGCCTGCCTTGGCACTGAAGACTGAAGCAAAGAAGGCATTCAGTAGCTCTGCCTTCTCGGCATCCTCCATCACCAGGACACCCGCCTCGTTCAGCAGCGGCCCCACATTGTCCCTAGCCTTCCTTTTGCTGCTGATGTAGTTGAAGATGCCCTTCTTGTTGTTTTTGACATCCCTTGTTAGATTCAATTCCAGGTGGGCCTTGGCCTTCCTTGTTGCCTCCCTGCATGCTCTGACCACATTTCTGTATTCTTCCCAAGTGGCCCTTCCCTCTTTCCACATTCCATGGACCTTTCTCTTCCACCTGAGCTCCGCTAGAAGCTCCTTGTTTAACCATGCAGGTCTCCTGCCTCCTTTGCTCGGTTTCTTTCTCAGGCGGATGCACCGCTCCTGAGCGTGGAGGAAGTGATATTTAAACAGCGACCAGCACTCTTGGACCCCCCTGCCTTCTAGAGCCCTGGCCCATGGGATTGCTCCCAGTAGCTCCTTGAAGAGGCCAAAGTTAGCCCTCCTGAGGTCCAAGGTTTTGATCCTACTTATTCCTCTGCTTCCTCCACGCAGGATCCTGAAGTTCAGCATTTCATGGTCACTGCAGCTGAGTCTACCTCCGACCTTCACATCCTTAATCAGTCCCTCTTTGTTCATTAGTACAAGGTTCAGCAGAGCACCTTTCTTGTTGGTTCCTCCACCACTTGCATCAGAAAGTTATCATCGATGTTTTGTAGGAACCTCGAGGACTGCATGTGCCTGACTGTACGATCTTCCCAGCTGATGTCAGGGTGGTTGAAGTCCCCCATGAGAACCAGTGCCTGTGACTGTGAGGCTACTTGCAGCTGCTTGTAGAAGGTCTCATCAACTTCGTCCTCCTGGTCAGGTGGCCTGTAGTACACACCCACAATAACATCACCCATATGAGGCTGTCCCTTAATTCTAACCCATTAGCTCTCAACTCCTTCTTCATCTGCCCCAGGCAAAGCTCAGTGCATTCCAGTTGCTCCCTCACATACTGAGCCACTTTACCACTTGTCCTTGTTGGCCTGTCTTTCCTAAAGGATCTGTAGCCATCTATGACAGCATGCCAGTCATGCGATTTTTCCCACCACGTTTCTGTGATGGTGACCAAGTCGTAGCCATCCTGCTGTATAATGGCTTCCAGCTCCTCCTGTTTATTGCCCATGCTACTTGCGTTGGTATAGACGCACTTGAGCTGGGCTGTCAGTCTCATCCCTGACCCTGGCATACCAAGGCTGGGCTCATCCCTAGTGAGCTGAGCTATGACCCCTTCCCCCTTCGAACCTAGTTTAAAGCCCTCTCAATGAGCCCTGCCAGCTCGTGGCCAAGAATCCTTTTTGCCCTTTGAGATAGCTGCAATCCACCTGTTGCCAGCAGGCCTGGTTCTGTGTACAACCCCCCATGATCAAAGAAGCCAAAATTTGACCAATGGCACCAGTCCCTGAGCCACCTGTTAAGCAGGTGAGTTTTCCTGCCCCTTCCAGTGCTGTTCCCTGCCACTGATGGGATGGAGGAAAACACCACCTGCTCCCCTGATCCCTCAACCAGACGCCCCAGTGCCCTGAAGTCCCTTTTGATGGCCTTGGGACTTCTCTCTGTGATCTCGTCCCCGCCAACCTGCATTATCAAGAGGGGGTAATAGTCAGAAGGCCTCACCAGACCAGGTAGTTTCTTAGCAACATCCCTAACCCGGGCCCCAGGGAGGCAGCAGACTTCCCTGTGGGATGGGTCCGGTCGGCAGATCGGTCCCTCTGTTCCCCTCAGAAGGGAATCACCTATGACAATGACCCTCCTTTTTTTCTTAGCCGAGGCAGTCGTAATACGTGGGGCTGACTGACTCGTCCTGGGCAACCCCCTGGATGGAGCTTCACCTTCACCCACTTCCTCTGTGGCCAGTCCCTCACACTGCAGAGCCCCGTATCTGTTGCTTAAGGGCAACTGGGCAGGTGAGGGAGGCCGGGGGGAGATTCGCTTGCCCCCCTGAGCAGGGACCCGTTTCCATTCCCCCCCATCTCTTAGGTCCCCTCTTTCTGCTCGGTGGCAAGAGGGTAGGGGGTTCTCTGCTTCTCGTGGAGCCGCCTCCTGCTGCCTCGGCCTCAGGGAGGGCAGGGAGCGGCTCCACCAGTCAATCTCTCTCTCACACTCCTGGATAATCCTTAACCTCTCCACTTCCTCTTTCAGCTCTGCCACCAGGCTGAGCAGATCATTCACCTGCTCACAGCGAACACAGCAGTTGTCTCTGCTGTCTTCTGGTACGAGCGCCAGGCTCAGGCACTCCCTGCAGCCAGAGACCTGGACAGCTGTGTCCTTGCGTGAGGCCTCCATCTGGGTCCCCACACTCCTTCTAGCAAGAGCTTTCCCACGGGTGGTAACCATAGCTAGAATATCTCCTGGATGGGCGATGCCCACTACTTGAGTAGCCAGGAGGGGGGACTGCACCCTACCTGCTCGCCTTCCCCGTTCGCCCTGCCTGTGCAAACTGCCTGCGCTCCCTGGGGGCTGCTGTTATATGCAAGGGGGTTAGGCCACTGTCACACTTGATCCCGCCCACACTGAGTCAGAGCTGTCGCTCGTTGGCAGCTCCCTCTTTCCCGCTCAGGGGTGGGGGTTGGTGTCTCCCCTCTCTCTCGGCGCAGTTGCCACCTCGCCGCTGTGGTTTTGCCATTGTAGAAAGGGTTCCTCGGCGTGAGCCTCTGCTCCAGAGCGCTTCACCTTCAGTGGCTTCGCCCTTAATCACTCACAAGAATCTATAGGCAAAAGCTAATAATTGCACATAAAAGGAAGAAAAAAAATATTCCACGATGAAAAAGAAATCATGGGCTTAAATCTGCTGCAGAATGTCTACCATATTTCTACGATAATTTGGCAGGCTACTGATCTATAGAGAAGAATGAAGCATGGTCATATAAGGTGGCGGCTCTTCCTTCGCAATCAAATCTCAGACTAATCGATCTTTCAGACAAGAAAAGGTGGAAAATTTAGATAATTCAGTCAGACCTTCTCCATCTCATTTGGCAGAAATCATCACCCAACAACATCAGCTAAGAACATCTTCACCCAAAACCATTATCTTTGCCAATTTCATTATAACCTATTTAGACTGCTTTTTACTTTAATTTTTGTTTGTAAACTACTAGATCTGTTAAAACTCTTGTGTAATTTAGTCAATTTCAGTGTTAATTACAGCTTTCTAATCCCTATTAAGTAATCTACTATCTCCACCAGTGTATTACTAAGCTAACAATTTTTAACTTTCACCTTCAGTGTTTAGAAAAATTGAGACCTCATTCCCATTTAAAATCATAGCAGTCCATCACGTTTTTTGTTACAGAAAAGAAAATCTATACTGTGTGTTTTCTATGCATCTGACTCTTTTGTGGGCCCCTCATCTTCATACAAAACCATCATGCATTAAACTTAAAAGAGTATGGTTTTTCCTCCTCAGGATTTACCTTGAAGACTGACTCACACTTTTAAATTTAAAAAAAGTCACGAAACCTATTATTAAGGTGATTTCCAAGGCAACTACACTGGTGCTATAATTAATACCTCTACCAAAATGTTTAATGGTTAAGTGGTAAATTCTACAATGAATTTTGTCTTGATATTTGTTAAGACTAATTCTTTTAATTCTCAAGCTGCTATTACTTTTGTCTGCGAACATCTATATCTCTAGTGTGTTCTTGCATTTCTGTATATTTTTACTTGATTTGTATGAATTGTGGAGTCTCATCAGAGAAAAGACAGTGTTTTGTCCTATGCTCTTTTTAGTGTCAAATAAGATATCTTTCATTATTGTCTGTTGAAGAATTATTTCTAAATGTTCTCACCAAATTCTTCAAATGCAAGTGTTTCCAAATTTTCCTGTCAGAACTGTGTTTTCTCCCTCTCTCTTTGGATCTCTCAACTGCATCCATAGAACAGTAGAAATTTAGAGAGTCCGTGTTATGTATCCCAGATTGTCTGGTCTAACTGGAGTAAGCTGTATCTGAAGCTGTGGTGCTGATAATGACTGTTATAGGAGAAACATAAAGGTTGAGTAAAACAACTCCTGTTAATTAATTTGGTTTAAGAAAATATTATTTCCATTTTCCCTGTCTGGAGAGGGCTTCCTTCAGATCGTGACCATGGGAAGGTTTCTGTTCTATCATATTTATCTTGTTTTGTGGTGTCTGTTGTTCAGCTTTTGAATGTCACATTCAAAAGGTCTTATTTCTTATCAAATTCACGTCATCTCCATCCTGGAGGACATTGGTATCCTACAAATGTCATGGATCAGAGAGATACTCCTTTAATACAAAACTGAGAATTTTTATGGAAGCTTAGTCCTGAGACACAAATACACAGGAAAAAGAGATTGTAGATCTGCTGCTTGTTGAACGACTTAATAATTAGCAGAAGATCACAGCTGAGACAGAATAACTAAGCTGATCAATTCAGTCAATTCAGTTACCTATCATGCAAGATCAGTCATTCTTTGTTGTGATTAAAGCCAGATGCTGTGGCAGTGTTATTCGGACACTGTGTTCTGAATGAACACTAGTGTTGATTTTTATGAAACAAGAATGCAATAGTACTTTTATGGTTGCAGATTGTTGTAGAAAAAAACAGAAAATTAAGTCTTAAAATGTTTGGAATAATCTGTGGTTTTGTCACCGAAAATCCGGGAATAAAACCTCGTAACACCAATGTAGTGTTAAAAGGCAGGCATTCTTTATTGCGGCGCCGGATGCACAGGGGATAATTCCACCAAACGTGCATACCCCATACCCTTTCCGTACAGTTTATATAGATCAAAATATACATATTCATCTGATTACGTAAGCCCTTCCTTTCATAGCCAAATCGGCCCATTTTCATACACTCCTCCCACCGGCGCTTGTGCAGTGCCTCCTAGTGGTGGTCGTCGGGGGTCCCAAGATGAAGGCTTATCCTCTTCATCACAGTTTCTGTGCAAACTCAGTCCTCTTCTGGCTCTTGTCCCTGCGGCACGGGTCGTCTTGACGAGTTCTAGGCACCTGCTAGTTTTAATTAAAACTAACTTCTTTGGGGGGAGATGTATGACTTTTTGCTTCAGTTAATTCACATGATAGATGGGTACCACAAATACACCTGCAACTATTTGCTAACGCTATTTCTATTAAAAATCCCACTTCACCATTATTGTTTAACATTAATGATTACCTAGGGACTAAACCCTCTGTTACCAGACCTAATGTCCAGATGGGCAGGGCTGTACAAGGGACGTAGCAGCTTTGTTCGTGCTTTTTGATTAACTAATTCCATCACCTTGGTTACAGTTTGGTTTTTTTTTTTTAATTCCTATTCGAAAACTGAATGAACATCTTGTTGAATTGATTTGTGGTACAGTTTTAACGTGCTAAAAATGTCAGTCCTGCATCTGTTAAAATAACCTCCAGGCTTAGCAAAACTTTTTTCCTCAATAAAAAATATAGAATAAGTTTAAATATGTATATTTGCTCTATGGTGTGATAATAATTCAGACACCATAGTGTAGCAGTATTTTCTTAAAAAGCAGATAATTTGAAGATTCAGAAATTTTGGGGAAAAACTACCACTTTTCTGATTAAATTAGCATTTTATTGTAAACATATTATGGGAACACTTCAATTTTTCATATGTTTCTTTCCATTTCTGATACAAAATAAAAATCACAACTTAAAAGTTTCAGTTCAGACAACTATCTTTAACTCCTATCCGAAGAAAAGACATTGCTTTATCAATATCCTGAAACTACTGTTACACTGTACTACATCAATCCAAATTCCCACTTTTTCATTTTTTCTTTTTTTTTTTTTTTTTCCAAATTAGCTATAGAGACTCAGCTTTGCTCTCTTGAAAAGTCAATATTCCTGTGTGGGGGTGTTCCTACTCTTTCCACTGACTTCATTACTTCTTCACCCGGCTGTGGATGTGCTCCCTATTGATTCCTTACATGTGTAGATCTAAAGGAAATACAACTTTTGAACTTTATCAAGTAAAATCCAGACACAAAGATTAACTATGGTGTTACTGCACAGAGAGTCATTTTCTTATGGATTGGAGTGGTTGTAGTCCTGGTTCCTCAAAGATACTTCAGTTCATATCTCCTTTGAGTGGAAGGTTTTTCTTTTCAGTTTTCCTTGTATTGATACCATATGACTGCTGGCACATCTCACATCCTCCTTTTTTAGCGTCCCCTTTTTCTAATTCCCTTTGTTCTTCAGTTTTTTGCTTTTCATTTGTATTTACTTACTTCCTCAATTAATTCTTCCAATTGATCTAGCTCCCAACCAGACTGCAAATACAAAACCATATTGCTTTCAAATTTTGGAGCTCTTTGCAGTAAATGCAACCTTTGTCTGTTATCACTTGGTCTTTCTGCAGTGCGTCTTTAAAATCAGAAACTGCAAAACAAGCCAGCACATTGTTTTGTAAAGATGTAGCCAAAAACTGCTTAGTCCTGAAGAACTCGATTTTCTTGTTTTTCTGCTGTGTTGTACTGAGCATATATTTTATCGTTTGTATTTTCTTTGACCTTTTCTTTAATCTTCTTAGCAACCATGTTGCTCTTCTTCTTGGTCATTCCTTGACCAACAGTGACAATTATGATTTTCCTCTGTCTCTTCTCCATTGATCAAAAGAGAAATATGGGCAAAAAAAAGCTGCTAGTGCTATCGAGATGCTAAAATCATGGATTACTTTGAAAGGAAGGAAGTAAAAGCACTGGAGGAGCAAAAAAAAAGTTTTTATTAGGAAAAAAAGTCCTGATGTTCAAAACATTAGGCACCTGAAATAGTCTCTTGAACTACAGATCTGGAGTACAGAGTGCTTTAAAGTTTCATTGTACGCACTGAACCATCTTAGAAAGCCTGAAGTTTAGGCATAGTGTTTGAAAATGCAAATTTATCCTTTGGTTATATTTTAATTTTTTAAAACTTTGTGTTTTCCCTTCTCCCATGTGACTTTCAGGGTAAAAAGGCTGTTTTGTGGCTTGTACTCCAAGTTACCAATGGACAAGCAAAGCTCTACTTTAATCACTGGCATTCTAAATTTAGGTAGTGAATTTAAATAAATTACATTATAAAAATGGAAAGCTTTTAACAACATAAAAAGTTTAATTTCTGAAAAGAAAGCAGTTTTTCAAATATTCAGTTTAATTTGATTAAATTTTGGACAATTTCTTATGTATTTTCATAAAAATCAGTATTGGGATGCATATATTCTTGTCAATTTTCACTACTATACTACAGATAAAATTTGTTGCTACTAGTTTCTTCTAATTAGTTTGAATGTACTGCTTCAATGTCTGCCTTGATTCAAAGACTAATGTATAATGGATTTTCTAGTCATATGTTTCATTGCTATATGTTCATATATTTCTCATGTAATTCACCTACCTGTACATTGTAATAATTTACAGTGATATGGTTAGGAGGCACCTCTATCTGTATTCACAGTTAACCCAGATTGCTAGAATGAATATTTGGTGGAGACTAAGTCATGAAAAAGAATAATCCAGCACACAGAAACAGCTAAGTAATGGTTTATTTTCAGCATAAACATGAACAAAAGCCACGCTCAAATAACTTTGAGGAATTTATGCTGTGTCATACAGGACTGTGATCATTGCTAGTTTGGTCTCCGGGTTTGTGTTCTTACCCCCTTTAGTGGAAACTTGGCTGCCCGTGCTTCAGAAGAGCTGAGATAGTTTGTATTGACCCTGATAACAGCCTTCACAGAGCAGAGGAGACAGATACTCATTTCTGTGGTTTTCATGCTTTAAAAGTAGATAGCTTTTTCTCAGAACTTTCAGGTGTTATTTTCTGGAAGAGAGGATTAATATGCTCTAGTGGGAACAACTCCATTATTCCAAAGCTGCAAACATTAATCCCAGTGAGAAAGACTACCTTGGAGCCTACCTGTGCACCTCTCCAACCTAACAACGCTGACACATTTAGTACTAATAGTGGCGTAGATTTTAAACTGGTTGTTTTAACTTTTTTTCCCCAGATATGCCTCATACATGGGATTAGAAAGGTTCTTGTTTACCATCTAATGTATTTAGCCTCACATACTATTTGTGATGAGACTTTGATTGTAAGCTCTGTAAGATAGAGGGTTTCTTTCATATTTTTCCACAAGTATTTTCTCTCATAAAAGTCCATATGGATATGATTACTTCTTTTCTTTGTCAGGGTCTATTGCTTTCCCTAGAATTTATTCAGGGGCATCCAGCACACTCCTGAGGACATCTTTTTTTCACCTCTAAGTACCACTCATCTGCTTGCTTATCAGGAACCCAAAGAGTTTTGAAAATTGCAAGAATGGTTCACCAGCTTCTTATGAATCATAGATGCTTCATCCTTTCTTTTTTTTTCTTCTTGCTGTTTAAACAGATCTCATTAATTTCATTTTTATCTGGGGTGTAGTATTACACTTCTGTGATTTAGTCTCACTGTCAGGTTCCTCTGAATGTTAAAAACATAAACCATTTTACAGCTTGTGTCTGACTGTCTTCCTCTTTTGTTCATCTATTCCGTGCACATAGAGAGTGAGTTTTGTTTGCCCTATTACCAGAGTTTTAGCTTCATCTTTCAACAATTAACATTTCTGTTGATGGCTTGCCTTTGGGAATTAGATAGTGGTTATCAACCACTTGCAGCCAAAGAGTCCAGAAGAGACTTGCTTCGTCCTGTGTCTGAGCACTGGCATTTTCAAGTGAGTCTCAGTGTTTGATCAGGACAGTCTAACACAAATGTCTGCTGAACACAGCAATGGTCAGGCGACTGTATGTTTTAATAATGACACTGGGTCCTCAGCCTTCTTCTGAATATTATTTTCACTAGTGGGTTTTGATCCTTAGCGAGCCATGTAGTAGGAAAAGCAGCTAGGTGAAAAAAAACCCCAAACCTGCTTGTGTTCTGTGTGCACATGTGTTCCTGATGCCACATATTAATGCACTTTTTTTGTTGGAGTAAGACTGCATTACCTTAGGAAAAATTTTTCTTGCTCATAGGATTCAGCGAAGAGTTAGAATCCATTCTTCACAGAAAGAAAAATGCCTCACAGAAGAAATAAGTGAGATGATTTCCATTACATGGAAACTATTCCCTTTTTTCCCTTAAAGCAGGGCTGATTGAGCATAGTTTCTAAGAAGTGTATCTTGGCACATCAGGCAAACAAGTTTTCTCTGCAGAATTAATGAAACTTACGTTAAATTTATGTTCAGAGAAAAACTTAGATAAAGTCTGTGGTCAAATCAATCAATTTCAAGCCCACATTTGGATCATCTGGCAAATAAGTAAACAAAAACTTCTAAGAAAAAGTGCTGGAGGATAGAACAAGTCTGGCAGCTACCTCGCTTCTGTAAAAGCCTTGGGATAAGATTTGACAAAAAGGTTAGCATAGGTCACGAATGAGTGATTTAGATCTTCTAAAGAACCACTGTCAAAGGGATTAGCGAAAGTGGTTTTAATATCATGTTTTAAAAGTACGACTTAACAAAGTTTGATGCCAAGGTTCACTCTGATAATTTCTACATGCAAGAAACTTACAGAGGAAAACTGAGTTACACTAGAGTTAGAATGATTTGCAGAGAGACCAGAGCCAAAAAGGGTAAGGAAGACCCTCCTGTTGAGTCATAGGGTTCAGAATGGACCCCCTTGCTTTCTAAATTCCCTCTCAGAGCAAAGTCTAGGTGAGGCTGGATCCAGACTTAGCCTCAGACTTGATCATTGATATATGTCTAAAGGATCATGTATGAATGTTTCATTAGCATCAATTCAGCATGCAATCAAAGTTACTAAGGCAAAATCAAAGTTATACTACAGGGTTGTGTGCAGTATCTGTCACTTACCAAAGATCTGCCGTTGGTGAAAGCTCTCTCTGCTTCAAGGAGCAACCTTGAGGGACATCGTAGCTCAAGGGGAGATCACTGCCATGCAGCCACACTGCCTAGAAGGGAGAGTCCAAAGAAAGCTCACTTAGGCTGTTATATTTATAAAGTGGTTGGATTGTAGTCAAATTACATGTAAAGGGAAAGGTACGCATGAGACTTCTTGTACCCACAAATTTCTTTGTTCCTTGATAAATGAGTCTTGGAAAAGTCATCTACTATTTATGAGTTAATAGCATGGTCAGCGTTCCAAGCTCATCTGCACTGATGCTCACTGTGTCACTCTGCTCTGTTCCAGGTTTTTAAAGAACAGGTTGAAACTAGAGAAATTCACAGCTCGGCCATGACTTCGGCCTTTACCTCCTCTGGAGCCCGTACCAAGCTACTGCTGATTTGGTTAGGGGGATCGAGTGCATCCATCAATACATATACTGAAACTTTGTTCTGCTGCTAAATGCCAGTGGGCAAACGTCTGAGGGAAGGCTGAAGTACCAAGCAGGGAAATGCAGATGGCGATGTGATGTTAATTACAAGTGCACCATGGCCTTGTCGGCAAAGGAATCATGAAGCCATGTAGTAGAAAATGTGATTTCTACTGTACAAAGAAAGGAGGTGTATGAAGAAAAAGTGTTAATTCCATTAAAATCTACATTTCTGTTAAATTAGTCATACTTTTTTCCAGAATGAGAGACATTTTGACCAACCCAGAAGGGACACATCACTCACCAATTACCGTCCCAGACCAAACAGATCCAACTTCGGGAAATTGGTTTAATTTATTACCAGCCAAATCAGAGTAGGATAGTGAAAAATAAAACCAAATCTTAAAAACACCATCCCCCCACTCCTCTCTTCTTCCCAGGCTCAACTTCACTCCCAATTTTCTCTGTCTCCTCCCTCCAAGCAGCACAGGGGATGGAGAGTGGAGATTGCAGTCAGTTCATCACATGTTGTCTCTGCCTCTCCTTCCTTCTCAGGGGGAGGACTCCTCACACTCTTCCCTTGCTCCAGCATGAGGTCCCTCCCACAGGAGACAGTTCTCTACACAGTTCTCCAACGTGAGTCTTTCCCATAGGCTGTTATTCATTGTGAACTGCTCCAGCATGGATCTCTTCCACGGGGTGCAGTCCTTCAGGAACGGACTGCTCCGGAGTGGGTCTCCGACATAGTCACAAGTCTTGCCAGTGAACCTGCTCTAGCTTGGGCTCCTCTCTCCACACATCCACAGGTTCTAGCAGGAGCCTGCTCCAGTGTGGGCTTTCCACGGGCTCACAGCCTCCTTTGGGCATCCACCTGCTCTAGTGTGGGGTCCTCCAAGGACTGCAGGTGGATATCTGTTCCACTGTGGACCTCCATGGACTGCAGGGGAATAACCTACCTCACCATGGTCTTCTTCACAGGCTGCAGGGGAATCTGTGCTCCAGTGCCTGGAGCACCTCCTCCCTCTCCTGCTTCACGGACCTTGCTGTCTGCAGAGTTGTTTCTCTCACATATTCTCATTCCTCTCTCTGGCTGTAGTTGCCGAGGTTTAGGTTTCTTTCTCATTCTTAAATATGTTATGACAGAAGTGCTATCTCCATCACTTATGAGCTTGGCCTTGACCAGCAGCAGGTCTGTCTTGGAGCCAGTTGACATTGGCTCTGCCGGAAGCTTCTAACTGTGTCTCACAAGAGCCCCCCGAGTAGATCCCCCGACTACCAAAACCTTGCCACCCAATACATGAAGTAAAATAGCCAAAAGACCTTCAATTTCTTTTCTGGGTTTTGGATCATGTTGCTGTACATGCAGCTGTATGTGCATGTGTACTGCTTTCAATCTGTCACTCTCACATTTGTGATTTTAATCTGTCACTCTTACATTTGGAGGTCAAGACAAAAAATGTCTTTCCCTTTTAAGAAAGGTTATGTCATAAGCAGTATTCCACCCTTCACAATCTCATTTTTACCAACTCAGTATTATTGGCAAAATCCTTGTGAGGGATTAACAGAGTAAATCTGCCCTTGTACCTTCATTCTCTTTCAAAAGATGACTAGCTTGTTCATTTAGCTTTAAAAGCAATTTGAACAATCCTATTACTTTATCTGTTATTGGAAATGTGTGAAAGGGCTCTGAGATAAAGCCTTACAAAAACATGTATTAATGTTTAGAATTTTTTGAAAGAAAATCTCTTCTGAGAGCCTTGCTTGATAGACGTGCAAAGTGGACAACATAACAGTTTATATTGGAAAAGAGAACAATAATACTGCATGTGAGAAAAGCAGAATAAAGCTTAGCCAGGTTTTGCAGCTTGCCTAAGAAGGTATGGCATTCAAAATACATGGTGTGAGGGAAAAAGGCATGCGATTTAGAAACAGCCACAGCAGGAGGGAAAGAGAAGGTATGAACTTTATGGGAAAGCCCGGCTAATGGAAACAAAGAGCAAAAAGGAATAGGGATCTATGTGGAGTGGAGTGATGGGGGAAAGAAGATAAGGAAGAAGTGGGTCTTGTACTTCCTTACAGTATCTGCAGTGGGTGTAAGCTTTAGGAAGCACAGGAGGTTTTGCTAAAAGACGTATGTAACAGCAAGTGTCTTTGTCAAGTAGAGAAGAAGACTTGGAGGCAAAATAAGATTTCTGGAGAAGACAGGATGGATTTATCATGGGAGAAGTGTAGATGAGAGGAAAGAAATGGAAGAAGAGGTGTCTGGAAGAAACAGAAAATGGAAAAAGTGGAATAAGGGATGAACTGGGTGAATCTGAGAAGGCAGTTCTTCAAGTAAAGAGAGATACATAATTAGGAAAGGAAGCACTATTCGAAGGATGGATACTGGGGGATTTTCAGGGCAGGGAGTCAGGGAGGAATTAGAGATAAGGAAAGATGCAAAAGACGGAGGATAGAGGAGTCTCTTGGGAGAGTGGAAACATGAAAGAGGAAGAGGAATTCTGAGGGAGATCTAAGAGAGAAAGAGTTGTGACAGGAGAAAGAATAAGAGTAATACAAAAGGGAGGAATAGGGGACACAAACAATGGAAAACCAGCAGGAGGTAAACTACAACAAGCACTCAGATCATCTCTAATGGTGGTCGGCTGTAATCAATGTGCTGTATGACTGAGCAGTTTTTATTGACTCTTAGATTGTCAGTTTGGGAATGACTAAGAGTATCACTACTGTGTCACTCCATCTTACTCTGTTATAACTGTACTTCATTCTCATGGAGTTGGGCTGTCTAGAGGCACTGGTTTTCCTTTGCAGATCTTTTCGGGTTCACTAGCTTTACAGTGCTGTGATAACCTACTCAAGATGCCATGGCTGGAATACTTTTTCTCTCTGAGCTTGCTCATTTAAAGAGTTTAAATATTGTCACAATTTGCCTTAATTGTGTTACACGAAAGTACTAAGAATAGTTTTCTTTTTTATTACAACACTAAAATGTATGTGTTAAAAGAGAAATTACAGAAAATAACACCGTTTGCAAGAATTACAAAATGAATTTAACTTAGGCTGTTATAGTCGATGAAACAAATGTAGTTATTTTAAATCCAAATCATCTCATGTTTGTGTAAGAGAGCTGTTACTTTCTCCTTTACCAGTAGCAGGGCAGGTCAGTCTGAGTTCAGGGTGGCCTGAAGCTCTTCATACACTGAAATAGTGATAGACATGGGAAAATGGAGATTCAAAATATGCTCGTAATCCTCCTCGTCTGTCCTCTCTGAAAAAAAATGTCAATGTTCATATTTGATGGTTTCCTCTCAGGAATGCTGTGCTGTAATTTGCTCAGCCCTGAAACTGCATCCTTAACAGGCATCCTCCTGTTCAGTGGTTGGTATTCTTTCTCATTGTCTGTTTATTCTTCTCATAAACTCAACAAGTTCTAGGTGGGTTTTTTTGGTGTGGTTTTTTTTTTTTTTTATATATATACAGTTTTGCTAATGCTGTGGTTATGAGAGAGCACTATTTAAAAATTATGCTTTCATAGCATCAGGACTGTGAAGTGCCATCGTGAGGAAGGGTGATACAAAGGTGATGACCCTCTTAAGCTATGGTCAATGTGTGAAAGACATAAGTGCCGCTCATTGTGAGACTTACCTGGGTCTGATGTTGCTGCCCTGGAGGCACAAATATCTGGAGTGGTCTGGAATATGCAGCCATTGTCAGCTCCTGGGAATTATGCCTGTCACTCTTCCTCTAGTTTGCTCTCCAATTTATTTAGTAAGTGTTCTGTGGCTTTTATCAATGTAAGAATTTGAGTTGCAAGTTCCAGAAGACTGTAGCTACTTCTACTGCTATGCATTATTTTCTTATGAAATAAATGATTGTGTTGTGTTCTAACGTGGTTGATTTGGACAACAGATTGGGACGCAGACTTCCTTGTACAGGTCTCTGATCTTTGTGCTCCTTCCTTCTTTATTTGTTGGGGTAGACTAAACAGATTTTAATCTGTTTTTTGGCTTATACCTATACAACACAAGATGCTAGTATTCACCCTGTTGTATTCTACAATATATTCTGCAAAAAATTTGTTCTTTGTTCAGCTTAAGCCCTGCAGCTATAGCTCTCTCTTTTTCTTTTATACTACTGGACTGTCATCCTCATAGACCTTAAAATCTTGTTTCAGCTTTTTCTTCTGTGGATTTTCTCAGGTGCCTGAATGCACAACCTGAATGGCACTTTAGAGAAAAGATGTCCATCATAGGTAGTTGTACGCAAACATAGAATTTTTTTACTTTTGCCTATTAGAACTCTATCTGAAAAGTGAAGTAACTGATTATTTTTGTGTTGTTTTCTTTGCTTTCCAGAGCAACAAAGTGGCCAAACTGGACGTTCTTCTGAGTGTGTTAAGAAGTTCCACTTCTAACAGAGCTACTCCTCAAATTCTCCTTCAGATGTTTTTGTCCCTTTACCTTTTTCAAAAATTACATCATCTTGAAAGAGAGAGAACCTGGGCTTATTTTTAATCCAATAACATTTTAAAGTATTTTTTCCACAGTACTATTACAAATTGTATTTTCACCAACTTCAGAATCATATTTCGTTCATGAACTTGTTTAAGAGATTAGATCAGCACTGCAAGCTTTATTGTTTTCTTGATTTCTTTTCTGTGGTAATGTAATTGACAGGAGCTGATAAGCCTGTAAACTCCAAAGTAAATACGAAATGTACTTCCAAACTAATAGACCATTCATCTTCATCTACTGTGTTCTCTGTTGTCCCTGTGAAGGATCACTCCAAGCTAGTGGAGCTCTTGCTCCTGATATGAACCCTGTCCTGATACTTATATAATTTTATGGGATGATGTGAAAAATTGTTGCTCTTGCATGTTTTCCAAAATACTAATTTCCAAAACCATCATACTTTTCATTATCTTTAACATTGTTGTAGGCCCTGATTTTCAGAGAGTGACTTTGTGCCTTTCCCCAATTGCACAGTACTATACTGTCTGCCTCTGCAGTTTTTTTGCATGGATATTGTTTCATACGAAAATTCTTATTACTTCATCAAAATTCACCCTATAGTCTTCCTCTAAATGTTTTTGTCTTGGATTCCAACACAGCATCAGAACAGTAAACATCACTTTTTGTTTTCTATAATTTATAAGCAAATTATGATTGTCATAAGCCATTATGAAAATAAAAAAACTTCCAGTTCTACTCAGGGTAGTGAAGGTAGTCAACTTATTTTACAAAAAATTAAGTATATAATTCTAGGACCATGCTTCAAAGCTGTATTCCATCTTTCTTTCTTTGTCGATACAGCAGAAAGTAGCATTTAAATTTGTTTTACTTATAATCTCTGTTCCCAAGGAGTTTGAGCCAAACAGCTAGCAGTCTTAATTGAGCCCTTGCCTGTCCCACCTTGCAAAACTGGTATTCTCCAAGGTGCACTTACTTGTTGTCAACGAAAGCATGATTCTGCCCTCCTGTTAATGAATCCAGCTTGCCTCAGTGTAGCACCTTTATTTCCAGCTACCGGCTGGTGTTACTGATTGGGAATGGATATCCATCTCTGTTCACTATATTTCTTAGGTTGTAGCAAGTATGTCACAGATATCTCTGTCACTAGCAACTTTGACGGGAATCTTTCAATCATTTTTTTTTTACTTTTTATCTATTTTATTGTGTTGTCCCTATGTTGAGAGTCTAAATTAAATTAAAACCAGTGGAATAATAAGTGCATATTTACTGTAAGAAAATAAACGAAATACAATGATCAGTAGTTCAGGATTTCAGAGTAAAACGATGTAAGAGAAGTCTGCAATTGCCTATTCCCTATGGAACATTCTCGTAGAGACTAAGCAGTTCGGTAATTGCATCTTAATATATTTAACCCTCTTGCCTCTTATAGTGCTGACATTCCTAGGCATATCACTCTTGAAGATTACAATGTAAATATTTTAAAATACAGTAATGACTATATTCTTACATACAAATTTCCTCAAGGCAGCTCCTGGAAAATTAGACTGAGAGTAATTCTGGTTTATGAAAAGACCTTCCTGGTGTTTATGATATTGCACAGTTTCAAAAGAAGGTTATCACTGTACTTCAAACATTCATCATGGTAACTGCAGAAAATAAATCATCCTGACTGCAGAAACAATTTTATAGCTGTAAATTACTGCACTGTAAATTATCTTCCTGGAAAACATGCTTTTAGTCTGGAATTCTCTTACAAGGAATCTTTATGATCTCATTAGGTTTCCCCTTTGCAGCAGAAACTTAAATAATTTAGGTTTTGATTACTACTTCTTTGCAAAGTAATGTGAGAATGTTTACACTCTAAAAAGCTCATCTATTAAATTATTTATCATCTGATATCATTTCAACAAGCATTTGTTTAATTTTTCATGCTTTATGTACAGCACCGTTAGCACAACAATACACCACATTGTAGATTACTGTAGAGAAGCTCCCTATATTTAAGCAGAAAACTATGAAAGAATATATTCAAATAATATAATATAACTTTGTTTGTCGCTTCTGCCTCTATCTCCCCAAATACCTTGTTTATAATATTTCCTGTGACCTTGTACTACATTTACCACTGGAAATTGCTAGTAGTATAGAAACAGAATCAAATGTATAGTGCTTCAGACAAGAGGGATTTATAGTGGCTATTTAACCTTGTTTACAGCACTAGAACTTGTTTTTTTTCTAGTGAAGTGCTTGGAAAATCAGCCCATAGGTGAAACACAAGTTAATGAGGCATTGCTGTGAACAAGAAGGGAACTTCTTTCTTGTAATTGGATACGAGGTCAAGGAAGCACCCTGCAGACTATTGAGGGTGGGGTGTGATGCTGGCCAGGGTGTGGCTCGTTGTATAAACTCTCACTTGCTGGGGGTGGGGTGTGTGTATATGGTTTTTGTGTGGTGGTAGCCTGTGTTGTCTTGTGTTGGGCAAGATACAAGCACCAAGCTCACAGCTTTTGCGTATGTGTAGTGTGATTGATCAGCAACAACAAAAAATATTTTTGATCTCTTACTTATGTATTGTAATGAGCAACATAGAACCCCTTTCTGCGGCCCTCTATGGGAATATAATCCTTTTTTAAAAAAGAAAGCTGTTCCACGAATACAAACTAAGGGAGGTTGTGTGGTGAGCTTCAGTGTTAGTATGTGTCAGGACTTGACCTGTGTTGATGTTTGGGTTGGACTATGTATTTCTGGTTTTCTTTCATTCATTGAACTTTGAATTTGCAAGCTATTTAAAATACTTTAATGAATTTGAAGCTAGGTAAAATAATATCCATAGGATTGTTTGCCTAATATCACATTGCAATGCATATCATTATTACTTATTGGCAAATAATGGTATGAGTAATAATGCTATAGGTAATTGGTGAGTAAATGGTAGGTAAATGAAATGGGCAGTGGTGATCAGACTATGTGTTGCAGATTGTTTCTACTTATTGCTTGAACCTGAGGTTTAGAAGAACTGCAGATTTTCAGAGAGGAGTAACCTAAGGAGAAGTTTACTCATTTTTTCTACTTCAGGTCTCAAATCAGAAATCTGGTGTTAAAGCTCAGCCTGATGTAGTACAGCAAAACTCTGAAGGTTCGCTTTGTCTTATAGATGAGATTTACTGAGAAGGGTGCAGAGACATCAGGAGACTGATCCTGTAGGCTGTGTTTGAGCTACAGAGAAAGTTTGTTTTATTTGAGTGAAAAATTGTTAGGGAACATAATGCTTGTGTTTTCACTTACGCTGTACGCAATCTAGGAGACTCTAGAGACAAGATTTGTAGGTTGCTACTCCTGTTTTTCTTTGGATGACTATCTGTTATAGATGTGTGAAATATCGTGGTTTTTTTTCTGTGAAAATCTGCCTACAACCATTCCTAGGAAGCCCCGCCACACTGCGCTATGAAAACCCCAGTGGTGGGTGCCACCCTTCCTCTTGCCCACCCAGAAGGACCCTTCTGCCGGTGAGAGCTGGGGAAGGGTCCCCACTTTACCTTCTTTCTGGGAGGGGCAGACTGGCTGAAGCTGCTGGAGTAGCTGCTGCAGGAACTGTGTGTACGGCTCCTGTCTCTGGCTCCCAGGACCTCTTAAGCTTCCTCTGTGCTCTTCGTGTGCCTGCCTTCTGTCTCATGTCCCTTCCCTCTCCTCTGTGCACCTTGAGATAGCCCTCGGCTTCCCGGCTCTCGCCTGTCCCAGAGGAACGCTAGTAAAGTGAATGCTTAAAAAGAATGTGAACAGCCTGCATAGACTTGTAGTGGAGTTCTTAATGCTATGTCTTTTATTTCCAAGTTCAACACTATCTTTCTGTAAATATGATATGGTAGTTGATAAAATTTGCTCATTCTGCCAATGAAATTTCTAATAAAATTTTTTCTTTATTTTATTTCCAGAAAGCCAATGGGAAAGAAGTTCTAGATAGAAAAATCAAGAGGATTAACTGTTTAAGTTCAGAGCTATTTGGTCTGTTTTGGTAGTGTTGCAATATGCTTAATCATTTATACCCTTCATTTTGAGGGGAGTGATATCTTAGATTTTCTGTTTGGCAAGATTAATTTTTGTGGGTGAGATATAGAGATATGAACGTGTTTCTTTTCTACAATATACTCTTAAAGTAGGTATTAAATACATTTTTCTCAGCACAATGAAGAAATTAAAAAAGGTGAAGAAATCCAGGCTTTTAGACAGATTTTTGATGCTGCTGCTGAGCACACAGAACATGTGGAAGTATGATTTCTAGAAGCATGTATGTATCTACAAACATAATTGCTAGGGTAGTACCACAGGTAGGTGAAAAGAAATTAGCTGAGAGAAATTTACTGTAAAGGTCAATTTCATCTTAGTTGTTTGATATTTAAGTATTCAAACACTGGAATATATATATGTTCATCAAGCATGATGAATGAGAATGTAGATTGGAAAAAACATTTCCCATCTTTAAAACTTATAGCAGGTTCTTTTCAGCAGTTTTGTTCTTTGGCAGTATTTTCATAAACCACTGTATTTTTCACATGAATACTTCTGAACATGTTTCTTCTTTCATGCTCATACAAAGGAACTTGTACATGTGGGTTGTTCTATATTGAAGAGGACTCCTCTTAGGACAAAGATGATAGGCTGTGGGTGAAGCTCTTACAGTGCAGAGTCCTGGAATGAGAGAAGACTGTGTAATGGCAGAGGTCAGAACTGCTAATTGGAGACTGTAGCAGGTATAAAGGCCAAACTGATAAGTTTGGGTTTGGATTTGTTGGAGATAATACCTCTAGAGGTTGCCAACAGGTTTTGTGTTGGCTTATACTGTAAAAGGGAGTGAGCAAAAACAAAGAGAGAAATCCAAAACTTGTTTTCTATCATTCCTCTTCTCCACCAAAAATAATTTTATAGAATACCTAATTTGTAGCTACAAGTCTTTTTTCCTTTAGAAGGACAAAGTCATAAGATAAATTATAGACCACAGGGTGTGAAGTAAGTAATCATCTCTAGTTCAATTGAACAGGAAAAAAAAGGGATAATCTGGCATACAGGAGAATGAAAACCTTTGTGAAAATATAGAAGGAACAGTGATAAGTCTGCAATAAATTTGTTAAAAGTTATATTCACTTTCTGAGAATTTACTCCACATTCAGTGACACACTAGTGTAGGTAGAGTTTAGTTTGGGTCAGATTTCTGCATTTCCAAAGCAGAAAATGGGAACTGTACATATATTACATTAATTTCCAGGTCATTTATGAATAGGATAGCTGTACGCATGTCCAGTGGGATCATTGTGATAGGCTGGGGGTAGGTTTGTTTACAATGAGAGATTTGTATTTTAACAGCTCTGACCTAAGTCCTAACCTCTTACATATTGTGGGACTAATTTAAGAAAATACTAGAAAATCTAAGTGAATTGGAAGTCTGAAAAGACTTCAGAACTTCCACAGAGTTCCTGACCTGGTAGATTACCGATGAGGATTTTAGCTTGTAAAAACTGAGAGATTATTCCTTCCTTTTGCTGTGTAGTGTTGTAATATTATGGGAAGTTTCCTTCCTTAATTAAGCATGAAACCCAAGTTGGGCCCTTTTTAAAGCATTCTATACCTTCTTTTTTAGAAGAATAACTTGAATATGAGAATATTTTTGTCCCCACTGCCATCAGTACTGAAGTGTGTATAAGGATAGCTTTAACTGCCCTTATGGATCAGCTGTGACTAGCATGCTTATGAAAGCTTCATATGTTACGGCATTTGTGGCTTAACAGCCTCATTGGAACAAAATAATTTTGTATTGAATCTTTTTCTCTCAATGCTCTGATGCATTCACTTTTTAAAACTGTGTGTTACCGGAAAATGTTCTACTAAACTATTAATGCAATTGTAATTATAAGGAGACTGTAAAAAATATATATAAAAAATGAAGTAATTTCCATAACATTTATGGCAAGCAGTGTAGATCCTCTTCTACAGGACAATCACAAGTGTGTCAGAAGGACTCTGGTTTTCAGCTCTTCTGTTCTGATCCTGAATCCTGGGTGAAGGACTCTACTTACAGAAATGAGTTATTTACAGGAAGAACATAGGTAGTGCAACTTACCCTTTACACAGCAGGGGTAGAAAACTTTGTGGTAAACCTAAGTCTTCTTCAGTTTTCCAGCTATTTGTTTCAAGTTGTCTTCAGGACCCATCTGGAATTTTTGGCTATGACCTTCAAAGAGACTGAGAATGATTTAAATGGCACCTATGAGACTTTGTGGATGTGAACCGCAGGCTTCAGTCATGACATGTCCTCCTCTTACTTGAACGTCATATGCTAGGGAAATTTTTGGACCCAGATAACATTTAAAATGAGGAAATTTGAGAGTCTGCCATTGTCCTAACTTAGTATTTTTAGTGTTTACACTTAAACGCTAAGGAACAATGATGTTTGCTTCCAATTTTCTGAAAATACTGGAGACCTATGTGCCATCTCTAAAGCTGAAAAATTCACAGAATGCAATAGACTGATACTTGCTTAGGAAAAAAAGGTTTTGTGAAACTAACTTAAAACAGAAAACAAGTCTTTTATCTTCCAAATGTTCACAGATCTAATTAGTTCTAGTCATGCAAACTGTTCACGTCTGAAGAAAAAAAAAGGAATTTGTAACTTTGATCTGTTGTACTGATTTGTGGTCAAAATCTGTTCACAGAGGTTAGTTGAGTCATTGAATTACACAGATTTTGGATTTTCACTGGTCTGGATTTAAATGAGGCCATTATTTTTTGCTTGCACTGCATTTATATTATTTGTAAGGGAAGGAAGAAGAGGATTGTTCTTCAAACTGCAGAAAATGATCTGTTTCTGCTGCAATTAGCAAGGTGATCTTTCACAGAATGATTGCTAAATAACATCATAAAGCTTTATTTTTGAGAACACTTACTTTAAAGGTGTTAGTGGCATTGTGAGAATAGATACATGATGACGAAAAAGCCCTTGACAAATGATACTTGTGTCACTTTCAATTAAAAAGAAGAACTTTGGGAATAATTAAAAGCCGGAAAAGCTTATTCTAAGCTAGATCAAACCAGGATGAAGACATGAAAAGAAAACTTAAATATGACTGGATTTTAGGTGTTTGCGCTGTATATATCTGTACATGTACCTTTTTTAGTGGGGTCTATCCTTTCCAATTACTGAATCAATTTTTACATGTGTACACAGAAATGTGTGGTGAGAACATATATGTGTACAAACAGTATTATAGTTCTGTCTTGCCTGTTGAGAACAGTTTAAAAGGAGCTGTAGTGTCTCAGCTCCCTATGCATATTACCCTGACATTACAGGGAATTCATCTCAGTATGTACGCTGTGAGGAGGCTGTCCTCTGAAGTCAAACTGCAAGCCTGACATGTTTTCTGAAAACTCACCAATCCTGTCTAGTGGGTGAGCAAACCCTCTCTGAAAGACCGGTGCTTGCTCTTCTGCAGTGCTGCTGGTAATGTTCTTTGTGGACAGCTAGTTAATAGTTTCACCTTGATAATAAAGGGCTTGGATGTGTATCTTCCCTGAAACCACTGAAAATGCAACATATTTCTGTGAAGAATATCTATGGGAGCAAAGCTGTTATTCTCTGCAGAGAACTCATTGTTTTTGAATGTCGACCATGATCTGAGAATGCCTCCTGGGTCAGTCCTCTTAGAGAAATGAGTATCATCGCAGCTAGGTTTTAGTGCCTAGTTATTACAGCTCTGGATAGGAACATAACATTAAACTTCTCTTGGGTTTTAGGCTCCTATATAACCAGCCTGGTACTGAACAGTTTATTATGCTACAGCTTTCAACTGGACAACTGAAATCCTCTAAGATGTCAGAGTCTGTGTGCAATCCATCATCACAGAAAAAGTATTTAGCATGTACTAAGTGTACTTCAGGTGATGGGTGAAAACATGTAAATTTTCTTACGCATTAGAATAGGTGGACAGGACATGGAGGTCAGGATTGCTTTTTTTGGCAGTTGGTATTAGTTGAAGTCCTTTGTGACACTGTAGTTGTGAATGTGATAGAATGCAGTCGTTTCAAGGGTCCCAGAGGAGAAGACAGAGAACACATTCTATCCGAGAGCTACTGTGAATGCCTGCATTTGAAAGGGAGAGTGTGCTGCTGATGTGTTTGAGTCAAGATCAAGAGTGTGCTTTTAAAGTTAACCTTCTGATGGTCCCCACTTACTGAAATTTGACCCAGATTATGGAGTGCTCTTGGACTGCGTGAACCAGATTCCTTTCAGAACTCTAAAAAGGAAGATTTACTCCAAAAGTAACATGATAGTGTTCTCCTTCTAATGGACATTCAATGTATGCCACCAGAATTGAGCCAATAAGAAGCGAAAACCTCCAGAAATGCATACTGTGCAGCTCATGGCTCTTCAGCAGCAACCGTTTCACTGTATCTGCTGCCACTGCACCACATTCTTGCTGTTATGATCATCTTGTGACTACAGAAGAGGACCAATCCTGCTAGAACAGAGGGCACAGGCAATGATTATTGTGCAGTCTATTTTACCCAACTGATCTGAGCGTTTTCCTTCACAAGCATTCATCTCATCTAGAGATATCGCGAAACCAATCTGCTACTGTTGTTGTTTGTAGTCTAAGAATAAATTAATTTTAGAGAGTGCAGGCCATCAGTGCGTTCAGGGTTCAGACAGGCTCAAAGTTTGGATTGGGTGTTAGGATAAACTCCTTTACTGGACGGATAATGCAGGACTGAACAGGATTCTTCCAGCCCTGAGGATTTCCAGGTCTTGGTTAGAGAGTTCTGTGGATCTGGTGCTGGCACTCATCCTGCTTTAGGCAGGCCCTTTCCACAGCTCTGATGCTGGTTTGATGTATAGACTTGGGAGCTGATGAGGAAAGATGAAAACCTGGGGTAGTTCCAGCTAGGATCTTCAGGTTAGAAGCATGTCCTGCCTGGACAGCTGTTTCCATTCTCTGTTGCTGAGTTTTACGTATTGATTTATTTTTAACCCACAGTTCTACACAAGTGCAGCAGCAACTAGTCTTTCAAGCTGAGCATAGATAACCTTAAAGAAAACTAATCTGTTATTCCTCTTATAAAACCAGTCTTCCATCATTTTAGCTTTATGCCTATGCTGTAGCTATAGTTATGTATCTGATTGCATAGAAAATATGAAGCTTTACTTGGCTTATACAGTTTAACGGGAGTGTTTTTTACCCCAGGAAAATACATCTGAAACTGAAATAAATTACATAAACGAGCTTTCTATATGTTTCAGTTTACCTGCATTTCATACAGAATCTGTACTTGAGTCTTGTCTATTTTTCCAATGCAAAGAGACAATATACCCATATTTTTCAGACTGTAGATAGTACTCAGCCTTTATATGAGGAGATAAGTGCCATTCTCTAAGTATTTTTCCTAAAGCTTCTCAGTTAACTGCCCCATGCATTTAAATTTCAGGTCTCAAAACTCACTGCAGTATTTCAAAAGTGTTATTTTTTTGTAACTTGAGTATACTTTTTCAACATTAGGGTTTTGGAATATTTACTGTGTGACAGTAAGAAGCAATTTCTGATTTTAATATGTTTTAAGGTTATGGAAACTTTGCAAACAGTCCAAGCTGAAGATATTCTTCTAAATGGGTATCTGTAAGATTTCTTCTTTCATTTACTGTTTACTTTGTAAATAAGTAGTTTGATCCCTCTTCCATCACCTTTAAGAAGAAAAAATGTATATGAGTTTTTTTAAGAACCTGGTACCTAGTCTAAGTAAACCTTGAAAAGCTGAAGGTTGTGGATGTCCCCTTTCCATCTCGGTCCCCTCTTCTTTGTGGGCACATCCCTAGAGGATATCATGCCTTCATGCAGAGGAGTTTATTTTGCTGCTGTCCTATTTATTTTAACTAGATTTGGATAAAGATCTAGCAGGCCAAAAACACTTGCTCTGAAATGACAATGGGCATAACTGTTTCACCAAGTTGAAAACTGTCATGGTTGGGATGCAACACCACCAACAGATCAGGTAGGCCTTTGTCAGAGGACTGAGGCACCCCATGTTTTCTGAAAAGCAGATTCTTTTACCCAGTGTGCAATAAGCCGATTCTCACACACTCAGGAGAGATATTCTTTTATTCAGGCCTGGGTACTTGGTGGACTTTTCCACAAATCAAGCACATCCAGGGCCAGCCTCTTAATTACATTTATACATTAAATTCATACATATTCTACCAATCTAATACATAATCATTCTAATCTACATAAGTCGTGCAACTATGTGGCATCATTCTTCTTGGCTCCTTTTCAGACCCTTCTGCGCATGTCTTCCTCCTTTTTGGGGGTCTCTGGTTGTCCTCAGTGGTCTTCCTGGAAGAACTACCCAAACTCCTTTTTTCCACATCACCTAAGGACAACTTCAGGCTACTTTTTATTTTTTTACCAACTTTCATTTGTTCCTTCAAGAAGGAGAATTTTTCTTTGATTAAACGGATAGTGTAGGTGGCCAAGATATTCTGTCTCTAAACTTTAGTTAAATGTTGACATGATCCTGGTCAGATACTACTTGACCAAAGGGATGCTATTAAACACAAACCATACCCCTCCTTCCCGAGGGAAGAACTTGTTCTACTACACCCAGAGAAGCACAAGGTAGAACAGTGAAAATTTAATACTCTGATTATAATGTGCTGCTGCAAGGTTGTTGAAGTCCTAAGTATACTTATTTATGGGAAAGAAAGTGTGTAGTTGATTTCCAAGTTTGAATGCTTGTCTCTGACTAAAATGACCTTACAACACATGTAAAATAATAGCAGTTATTTAAATTAGTAGATCAGTGTTCTTAAAAATGGCTCTTTAAAAAAATTTTTTTGGTAATATATTCTTTATAGATATAGACTTAAATAAGCCATTTGAAAAGGTTCTGTTGATATTAGGTTTTTTGGTTTCAATACTCTGAAGAGTTTGCTCTTCATGCAAAGGTAATTCCCTTGGGCTATGTGTGCACATGGTATATACAAATGCACTACTCGATACATGAAAAATCAATTTGATCTACTCAGCTGACTAAAATAAGTCCTTCGGTAACTATTAAAAGAAGTCCTAAAAACTTACGGGTATGTTTTATTGTTTTCCCAGTGTTCAAAAGTGAAACTGTCTTTCCTGTAAGACCCAGTCTTCATAAAAATAATCTCTTTAATGCTCTTAACTGTGATGTGAGTAACTGCAGCAATACAAAACCCCACAGTCCCCAGGCCACCTCCCTCCCTTTCCTTACTTTCATATGACATTTTGCTGAATGAGTTGACAGGCCTGAGTAACCTTAAAATGCAGAAGTATTTTAAGCTTCTTTGTATTTGATGATGAGGATGCTTGATTGCTGAATGAGTGCAAGGTTATAATGATTTCCCTTGGCTTTTTTGTCATCATAAACTGCTTGAGCTGCTCTCTGCTAGCTTATGACATTTCCAGGATCTCTCAAGTGGATTGTAACCTTGTGTGTACTTGGTGAATTCCAAGGACCAGTCCTTTTAAATGCTCTTTAATGAGATGAGATTTTTTTCCTCTGTCATTTGAAATAGGGTTTCATGCCATATGGTTTGTTTCTCAATGCCTTTAAATGTTCACAAAACAAGGCTTATAAATAGGAAATTAAAAGTAGTTTAAACTGTCCAAGTCCTCTGTTTGCTTCTTAGAGATTTCATATCACTTTACACATGTAATGATAACCCAGCAAATATAGCTTTAAAAATAATTTTGGAAGCTTGGCCTGAAACATCTTTACTATTTCCTTTTTTGTGCAAACCTCTGTTTTCAAACGGCACCCTGTTTTGTTATCAGAGCATTTTCCAGTGAAAACCAATAAGTATTCTCCTTGACATAAGTAAGCTTGTCTGAGCACACTGTTTCTTAATCATTATTGATTTTTTTTTTTATTTTCACCTAGAATCAATGGAGTATTATTCCTATTAATTGATAGAATACCATTATATGACCCTTAGGTATTATAAAGATATTCAATACTTTCCTTAACACCATTATTACAACATACTGATTTTTGTTGTTAAAAATATGTAAGCCAGCATTTTCAAAATAATAGCAATAAAGCCTTTAGCTAGAGAGGTTAGAATAAAGTCCTTTTATTTTTGAACACCTTGCTTATCCTGGTGAGTGACATGCAAAGTGATATGAGAGAGTGTATATGAAGGCAGTGTCAGTTTTGTGCCCAGAAGGGAAACTGGCAGCTTGTTTGACCTTGTAAAAGCCAAAAGAAATCACAAACAGCCTTAAGGGACAGATTGTTTGAATAGACTGCTGCAAGAGTATGTTATAGCAGATATCATTTAACAGCATCTTCTGCACCATTGGAAAGTCATGTCCATGACCCGTCCTTGATTCACAAATAGAGTACCTTTGTCTCCAGGGAGTGTTGTACATGTGAACAGAGCATATCCCCCATTTCTTTCCTCCTTTCCTGCTTACTAAGATCAGTTCCTTTAGACAACATCAAATAACATATATAATCCTATGATGGGGAATTTTTGTGACTTTTTTCTTCTTCCTGTCACTTTCAATTGTTCTTTTATGCTTGGCTATACGCCACTTCTTCCCAAGCAGCTTTGGATGTTAAATAGCACGTATGTTTAGCCTGTGACTTTAAAGGTTGGGTTGAATAAAAACATGTGGCAGTCACATGAGGCAAATTACTTCTGCTGGGCTAATTTAAGGTCTCAGGTCATAATATCTTGTGTTAAATGGGTGTAATTCCCTTGGATTTGGTCCAGGTATGCAAGCAATGGATTTATTTCCCCGTATCTGCTTAAACTTCGCTGTATTTAAACTTCATACACTTCATTGTCTTCTACAACTGATTTTTCTAAAAGTTCCCTGTTCTCTTTTAAAGGTATATCCCTGCATCTTATCCTTTGCTTTGGATTTATTGCCTGTTGTCTGTTTTGCATTTCTACATTGTCTGTCTGCTAAAGGATAGTATTATTGTGGACAAAGTCACTAAGCCTTGCTTTCTCTGTCTCTTCTCCTTCTCCCTTTTGGCAGTAGCACAGCCTGCAGGAGTTGAGAGAGCATTTGAAGCCATCATTCAGGAATGGACAGCTGCACCAAGCAAAAAGGACTGCCTGCAAAAGAGAAACTTCTCTTGAGTGCTAAAACACCCTTTCCTAAACAGGCTTTGGATAATCATGTCTGAACACTGGTCATGTGTTTTCTTTGGGGCAAGAATAACGAGTGAATGATTTTAGTGATCCCACTGCATATGCAGGGGTGTTTCTTTATATACTCGTAATAATCACACTCAACAGCCTCAATAATTTATTTGTGTATGGAATTAGGAGTCTTTAAGACTTCTGGTGTTTTTTTCTGGTTTGAAAATTGGTTGGCAAGACATGGGAAGTGCTGCTCCTCAGCTAGCCAGAGCACCGTGTTCTGCACACCTCCTGGCATACATTGGCTGATGAGATAGTGGCTCTAAGGGTCCTGAACACCTGACAGCCCTGAAAGGGCTAGAAGTCTTCCTCCCTAGTTACTGAGGCAAGAAGGCCTCAGGACTCACTCCCATCTCTGTTTTAGTTGTCAATAAATTAATTTTTCCTCAGGTTGAGTCTATTTTTATCACCTGTAAAGGTAATTGGTGAATGATCTCCCTGTCATTATCTTGACGCAGGAGCATTTTTTTAAAATTTTCTCCCCTGTTCCATTGAGGCGGGAGAGAGTGGTGAGAGAGTTAAGACTTGTTCTGTGCTCCTAGAAGTCTTCTAGCTTAGAAGTCTTTGGGGCCAGAAGAGTGCTACTGCTATCCCCCTCATTCCATACAGGGGAAATCTGGTGTGAATAACATGCATCTTGCAGAGAAATTTGTCCAAGGAAAGCCACTGTTAACAATTCCAAATAGCTGCTTGTACATCTACCAGTCAGAACATTGTGGCCCCACACAAACATCTTATTGTCTATGCATTGTTTGAAGGTTTTGAATATAAGACACTTAAAGTCTGAGAGAGCAAACATTTTGCTTTAGCAGTGGAAATGCATGAAATGTTCTGAGAAGTTGTAGTTTGACTAACTATTGCTGTAATTACTGCACTTGGAAATGCCAGTCATAAATGGAAATATTCATTCCAGTACAAAAGTATCTTCAGTAATTTCCATTTAATACAATTATGTGATTAACCTATTGGTAGTCCTACTCTGGCCATGGTCTCAAGGGAAGAACAATATGTGTTGATAAATCTGCCTCAAGCTACTGGGAAGAAGTTGACTAATTGGATGACTCAACAATAGGGACTGAATGAAGCTGTCAGAAGTGGAAGATGAGCCATTTGGCCACTTAGTACTACATTCAGAATTAATCATTGCTGAATATTGCTTCTTGTGGAAAGAAAATTATGTGTGATAGCTCAAGAGAGACAAGGATTTTAAGTGTTTCTTTGTTTTGGCAGAAGAATCTCCATGTTAAGGAGGCTACAAAGGCTCCATAGCAGCTCTACAGTGAAACCAAGACAGCATATCTGAAAATACTGTTTTCCCTATTCAGACAGAGATCATTAATGATTAAAAGAAAGATTGTGATGTGAAAAAGAGCACAAATATATAAAGAAGGAAATAAGTGGAATTTGCTTCCAAATCAAAGTTTACAGTTTCCAAAAGTCTCTTTAGCATCTAACTCTGAAGATCTCATCTCTATTTATGTAAGCAATTTATTTTGAAGTTTCTAAATAATGTAATGTTGTGCTTTTGTGTATGCCCATGGCACTTCTAGTCTTGGCCAGATAGAAAGGCTATCTGTGTCTTGCATCCAGATCTAACCATGACCTCGAAACTAGAACACTGCCCTTCTCTGAGCATATTTAGCATGTGCTGACATGATCAAATTTAGCACAAAATGCATCAAGCATTATTACTTCTCTTTAATAGAACAGGAGGAGGAGCTGATGATGCCTCTCTTCTTTTAAATAACAGCTAAGAAACCAAGCAGTTTCTCTGGGTTAATTTCCCTGCCCTGACTGAAGAAGGTGAAATGTAAATCTCTTATTCCAGAGCGTGTCTTGGTACTGTGCTGTGGCCTGAGACAGGAAGGTCTTAGCTATTGTCACCCCTCACATTCTACTGCTCAGAAATAACTCTGAATGTATCACTGCAAAGAAAGGCAGAGCATGTGGAAAGGAACATATTTTACAGGATTAAGACACACCTCTAGAAGGCAATGTTGAGCTCTGGTCCTTGCTGCGAGGGGGTCCTGAGATTCATTGTAGAGGAAACAGTTGCTGGGAATACTATGTAGTAGCTTGGACTTTCCTGTAAGGCACAGAATAATCAGAAGGAGATTTATCTTGGATTTTACCCTCGTTCACTGGCTTCTCTAACTTCTTACTGTGTTTAGGGCTCTGTACTGGGACCAGGTAAACTTTTGTTTACCCCTCACTTGAAATCCTCTTCATATTGTGAATTTTTATTTTTCTTAAAAAAAAAAAGCAAACGACTTCTCTGTCTGGAAGAGAGTTTATAATCATCACTTGCTTAATCATTTTGACTTCACTGGAATAATGTTAAGACCTTATCTGATGCAAATTATGCAGCAACTGCTATTTATTGTGTTAGATGTGCATCTCAAGTATGAGGTCTTGAGTTAGTCACGTTTCCTCAAGAAGATAGTTGCCTACTACTGTGTTATTCCCCATATGTCGTGAAAGTAGGAAAACAGCAGTTGCTTGCATGTTCAGCTTAGAGTATTAGGTTTTACCAGCCTCGCCCATTCATTTTGCTGCACATGTTGATTTCTAAGATTCCTAAGGGGTAAACGAAGTGGAGCTGCTTCACAGGAATGTCACTGTTAGGAACTTTGCCATAATTTGCTGTTTGTCACAGGTTAATCTGGAAGCACAATGTCAGGAAGAGGTGAATCTTTGCTGAGAGAGGATTTTCCTAGTAAGAAGAGATGACTTAGATCTTTTGCAGTTCTTTCCTTTCTTCTCTGTGTTTGGAAAGTGTTTTCGACTCTCTAACAGGGATTTCTTTTCAATTCCTCACTGCTTCTCTCGAAGAAAAAGCAACACTTGCAAGATCTTAAGATTTTTTTTTCCCCCCGTCTTTAAATTAAATAAAAATGAGGTTCAGAGCTCAAGTGGCAACTTACCTCATGGACTGTTCCCATTTAATAGTGCTGCATTAAAGCTGCTTCTGAACTGGGTAGTGTTTTCTGGATATACACCAAAATGCCAGGCATTAAAGGTCCTCAGAAAGAAATCTCACAAAGTTGGTTAAGCTCAATGAGACAGTGCAACTGTGAATAAAAATGTTTCTGTAAATGGGAGTTAATTATTCTGTTTACTTTAGCTAATCTTTTAGCACACTTATAAATGCATTCAGCTACCACAAGGCAAATAGAAGGACACTGAATATTCTATGAAGAAATTTTGAAGAGAATATGCTGGTTTTTTCTTGACTCTCAGCTTGATATCTGTGGTACCTTCTGATTTTTCTCAGGGGAAAAACTGTTGCTAAGTCACCTTGTTCATAAACCAAGAGTAGCTGCAGACCAGTAAGGCAGAATATTACAGTTTCCATATTAGTCCCAATATGAAAGCCGTGTAATCTTTCATTCTGCTCTCCACTGAATCATCTATATTAATTGTTGAGATACTGTTATAATGGAATATTATAGCATAAGTCATTTCCTAGCACTTTCTGATCATGCATAATTGCAGTTCAGTTGAAAAACTCCTGTTGACATCAGTGTTGCAGGATCAAATTTACTGGTTGATCCCATGATGTTAAAAATAAATGTCAGGATGAAATTAACCCTTTTCCCCCTCCAAACCTTGTAAGGCAGCTACTAATTATCGAGAGACATTTTCAGTAATTATTTTTTACTTAGTTTTATTGATGAAATGAAAGAAATAAAACCCCTCCAAACAAAACAAAATTACAAAGAAACAAGAAACTGGGACAAGAAACAAGACTTGGGACTGTGGTTGGATGTGAAGGTCTGTTTCTCCTTTGTTGAAACTCCTTCTTCCCCCAGCTGAGTTGATCTTCCAGTATCTGAAGGGGGCCTACAGGAAGGATGGAGAGGGACTTTTCACAAGGGTGTGTAGTGATAGAGCAAGGGGGAATAGCTGTAAACTGAAAGAGGGCAGATTTAGATTAGGTATTAGGAACAAATTCTTCACCATGAGTGTGGTGAAACACTGGAACAGGTTGCCCAGAGAAGCTGTGGATGCCCCCTCCCTGGAATTGTTCAAGGCCAGGTTGGATGGAACTCTGAGCAGCCTGGTCTAGTGGAAGATGTCCCTGCTGATGGCAGGGCGGTTGGAACCAGATAATCTTTAAGGTCCTTTCCAACCCTTACCGTTCTAAGAAAAGAATATAGATTTTAGTAGTTATGTAGTTAATCAGTGTAGGATTGTATATTCTTTCAGTGCTGGTGGCTATGCTTTCTTCATGGTTGTGTTTTTAATGAACTCAGCTCCCCTTTAAGCAATTAAACTGAAGGACCAGGTTCCGAGGGCTCTTTTTATTCCAATGCATGCACCAAGAACATCTTGGATAGAGACTGCTTTCAATTTTGAATTTCTGTGCACTTTGTTTAGTATCTTCTGTCTCCTCAATTACCAGTTCAACTGTACAACAGGGTGTTTTGGGGGGCTTCACAATAGTGTACTGCAGTTCAAAGCTGTATGTTGTATAAGGGTTGAATTCTGTCTGTTGTAGTTGGAGGAGAAAGTTAGTTCTCTTACACAAGATAAGTGCTTGTGCAAAGCAAATTCTCTTTAACATGTTTTGTAAATGTGGCGCAAGTAGAATTTGGCTGGAAGCATTTCTTGATATATATTTTTTTTTGTATTTTTAAAGCGATATTACAAAAGAAACAGAAGAAAGCCATGCTGGCTTTATAGCCGGGCTCTATTGAATTGACTACAGATGAAAATAATAGGTCTTTAGGGTAACTTCTGTGAGAACACATATAAAACATTTATGGAATTTTATGGCTGTGACAAGGATATATGTTTTTAAAACTGCAAGAGTAATACAGATATATGTCACTACGTATGCATTAGACTGGATGAGAACAATAAAATTTTGTGAAAAGAGTTGCATGAGGGAAGAAAGAAGGGGTTACTAACTGTGATAGGTCTACCATAGCCTTTTGGGGAGAATGGGGGAAGGAGAACGAGTGACCTTAGGGGTTAGAATTGCATGCTGCAGAGCTGACACCTTCAGTACTCTTGGTTGTATCAGAGGCCTGCAGAAATTCAATGGCCTTGGACATTTTACGACTTCTAGCTAAGTCAGAAACGGACCTAACACAGTTGTTCTCAATCTTAAAGACTTTTATGAACCATATGTCAGGACTGTTATCTACAGAAACTGCTACACTTTGAAATAATTAGGTACTGCTGCAAGTTGCAAAAATTTTGTTTTATGTTTGTAATTTCCCTTTCAGAGTACTTGAACACTTTTTTTCCTAAGGTTTTCTCTGAAGCATGGAAGGCACAGGTCAAATCATGGATTAGAAAAACTCTTGCTTTATATGGATACTTTTTGCTTTAAGTGATGGTATGTCTCAGAGCAGTAACTGAACAAATGCAAGAAATAATACTCAGTAAGAAGGTTCTGAAGATAATTTCAGAAGAAATGAAACCTCCCTCAAGAAATTGAAATAAAACTGTGTGAAAGGGGGAGAGATTTATATAGGGTGTTGACAGCTATATGTCTTCGAGTGGTGATGTTCTTTTGTTGCCATTTTAGCTTCTGTTATTTCACTGATACTGTGGAGCTGAACACAGCTCAGACTTGCAATGTTGGTTTATAGAAGAAATCTTTGTTCGTGCAGATTCTTGGGCTCATGTAAAATAATGTTTTAATTCAACAATAGATGTTTATAAATCTTTTGTTACCAGTCTCCTTTCTTTCAAGTCGATACCATTACACTTACAGAAAATAGTAGTTGGAATGAGATTTAGCTTGCAATTTTTTTTTTTTTTGTGTTGCTAAGCATTGGGATCTGCTAGCAAGTGCTTTTTAAGTCTGTGGGCTATTGCAGATCTTACTGAAAAATACTAATTGTCTCCATTAATATTTAAATTAGAGAGCAATTAAGGGCCCTGCTTCTTAGTAATTGTTAAAAGAATAAAAGTTATTGCTCAAAGAACAGATAGGTTACATTGCCAGGTTTTTGTTCATTACGTAAGAAATTTCCTTTAAGACATACTGCAAATGCAAGGGCTGTGCTCTTGACTGCGTTGCAAATGCAGCAAAAGCAATCGCTGGAGGCATGCAATTACTAGAAGAAAGTAAAAGAAGAAGCTCGTTTGGAGTTTAAAATTTAGCTGAAAAGGTAGTTCTGGAAACCGAACAAACAGGAACAGTCCCTTTTTTGTTCAGGAAAACAGGGTTGGTTTATATTCCCCATAAACAGGATTACAGTGACTCAGTGCCTCACTCAATACATTCTAACTTTATTTTCTTGTCTTGAGGTGAATTCCATACTAGCCCAGTAGCAGGGGCTTGAAGTTATGCGTTTAAATATATATTTTTTCACTTTCATTGTACCTTAGTAGTTTTATTTACTAGAAGAAAACCTTGTGTTTGTGATATACCTCATGTGAGCAAATTTTCCATGATGGAATCCATAGACAATAAGATATATAATTCTGAACTCATCTCTTTCTGTTTTCTTCCATTGTTTTGCTTGTCTAATCTGTCCTTCCCCAGTTATTGGAGCTCTGTTCTTTACAAGTCAAATAACTGACACAGATCACTTGATCACCTTTCTTTGTGTTCACAGAAGTAAAATTTAAGAGGAATGAAATGGGGATGTTGTGCTTCTAGACTGGGAAAGAAACTCTGACAACATGCATGTTACAAAAAATCTGAATCTGTGCTGGAGCAGCAGCTACGATATGTCGCTCCACCAGTGTGCTACTATCTTTCAGACACAGATATTGGGACAGACTGGCCTAGCAGTGCTCATAGCTTTGAGGAAGAAGTGTTATTTTGCTCTAAAGTTGCAGTTTTATTGGGTGAATATCATCAGCCTAAACAACTAAGAATTTTTTGATTGATCTAAGTGCAAAATTTCCAGTGCCAAAAGCAGAGAAGAAATAATTGGTCACAATAATTTCACTTTCGAGGACTGTCATTAGGAAGGATCCACAGTATGAAGATTAGTGTGGGTAGACTGGACAAGAGGACATGTGAGCAAATGCTGAATATACTTTGACTCAAAGAGGTTCAAGATCTGGGGATTCTTGGAGATACAGAAGTAAACTTAACTAATGTTCTCCCTAGAACTGAACTAAAATACGGCATTTACTATTGTTAGATTTGGGATACAGTTTGAAGTCTAGATCTTTGAAGCTTGTGCTCTTTAACATTACACCTAGTTGTTTTCCTCATCCACCTCCAAAATTCTCTGCGAATACAAAAAACCTTCCCATTTCCACACCAGTTATGTAAAAACCAGTGAAGCAGTTGAGTGGAACCAAAGAGAAGCCTGGTAGCAGGGATTGCATCCACAACACAATGCAGTGTGTTATTTTCACATATATATCCTATACCCATTATACAACTGCATACTCTGTCCACTTTGGGAATCAGATACTATCCTGGCAGAATCAATGATATTTTAATCACTTAAGCATGAGAGATAGTAAATTAGTTGAAACCTATATACATCTGCTCCCTGGATTTATTTTTGTTGCTGAACCATTGATTGGCTTTATTCCCGCCCTTTCAGAGATGGTAACAGATAGGTGATAAATTGCTACTGATTTCCTGTGTTCTGTTACTCAGATTGTTTCCCGTAATAGAAATAACTCATTTTGAAATTGCTAAATTTAATTCTTTTTTCTTTAAATTGTCAATGTTAAGGTGGGTGGCGGAAGCTAAATACCACAAATCTAAGGAATATAATACTACTCTATTCTGTTCTCTAGTAGAGGTAAGGAAAATATAGGTAAGGAAAAATGATAAAAGGATGAGCCTAGCAATGTAGTCACCTAGCTATGTATTGTTTTCAGTAATCAGGCATTGTTTGAACATGACTGATGTAATCCAAAACTTCTTTTAGTCTGAAATCCAAGCTCTGGTACTTCTACTCCTTTACTTTGAGTGGACAGGACTTACACTCTGCTTTTCCTCTAACATGGCCAAGATTTAATGCAGCAAATCATCTTTTTTTTACTACCACCAGCTGGAACTTTAATTTTCAGTACTGAAGTCCTGAAATGTATCTATTAAAGGTTTGAAAGTGATTTTTTTTATCTAAAAAAATATTTAGTACAAAGAAGGGAGTCTTGCAATGCAGAGTCTTGGTCTTATAATGAACCCTATATGAACGGATGCTTATGGCCATACGGAGACACACCACAACATAGGTGTCAAGGTTAGATACAGTGTCGCTGTTATAAATGAAACGGGGAACTAAGGCAGAGTTGTACGTCATGAATTCAATTTAATTAGCGTAACATATCTTGAAGGAACTTGTCTGCAGGCTGCGTAATGAGAATAAGCAGCGAAGCAAACAACAAAAGATCAAGTTTAATATTTTACATCCTGACTTCTTTGCTTATTCTCCTCATATGCACGTTTGAAAGTTGTTTCCAAGTCTCCTGGTTTTGGCTGGGACAGAGTTAATGTACCTCCATGTAGATGCTGAGTTTTGGATTTAGTACAAAAAGAATGTTGATGACACTGATGTTTTCAGTTGTTGCTATAAATCAAGGACTTTTTCCAGTTTCTCATATTCAGCTAATCAGCAGGTGTGCAGGAGCTGGGACAGAATGTACCTGGACAGGTGTCCCAAGCTGGCCAATGGAAATATTCCTTAACGTAGATGTCATGCTCAGTTAGTGAACGGGTTTGACCAGGGGGAGGAAGATATTGGGCTTTTCAGTTTTCTGGGAGTTCAAATTTTCTGGGAGTTTGGGCTTTTTGGGGGAATTTTATGAAATTTATGACTGGGGGGATTGGTTATCTCTGCTCAGGAACTGGCTGCGGATTGGTAGTTTGGTGATGAGAAAAATTGTATTGTATAGCTTGTTTTGCGTATTCATTACTGTTATTGTTATTATTATCATTACTATTATTAGTATTATTAGTCTTAGTATTTCCTTTGTTGCCTTACTAAAATGTTTTTATCTCAACCCATGAGTTTTCCCTTTTGTCCATTTCTCATCCCCATCCTGCTGGGGAGGGAAGGGGAGGGTTGAGCGAGTGGCTGTCTAGTGTTTATTTGCCAGCTGCCAATAGTTTAAACTATGACACAAAGGAAGCAAGTCACATTCTAATCAATGAAACCTTTATATTGCCCTTTGTAGGAAGAAGTTTGGCCCACTACAGCCTGTAACTGTTAGTATCCATCCTGCCCAACTAAATACTTCATTCCACGCTTGAAATTAAGAGAAAAACATACTGTTTGAGCACCCTTCCTTTTTAATGTCTTGGATTATGTCAAAATTGATACTCCTTAAAGTCCCTTAATGACAAATTGAATATAATTAAAATAAGGTAGCTGCTCCTCAAATCAACAGGTTTATTAAAATTCCAATTACTATGGCTTTTTTTTTTTTTACAGTGTCTGTACTTCAGTGTTTTCTTCCCCTGTGGAACAAGAACACTTGCTTTGTGGATATTCTAACACTAACCAAAATGTGCGTTAATGTAATTAAAGAACGTAACAAAGCTGAAAGAATTCAATTCATTTTTTCTGCTGAAAGAAGAGTGCTTATTTTCCTGTGAATTGTGGCTTCTCATGATTCACATGTAGCCAATGCGAAAGGATGATGGTAGGTTCTCTTTTTCTGAAATACCAGAGACATGATGCTGCTTTTACAGTTTATCAAAATTAAATTTAATGAAAATAAATAAAGTAACAGTGCAAAAAAATTAACATTAGTGATGAAGCTCACCATGTTCTCTGAAAAATCCTTTTCTAAAAAAGATAAAACAGAAGCATAACATTTGGGCTATTGACTAACATTTGCAAAGGCTTAGATTTATTTGCCAGTCCTTACCCAAGACTTTCAAGCAAGTCTGAAATGTCACAACAATTATATCATGTTTAGGAAAGGCGACTTTTCACTATGACATTAGGATAGTGAAGTATTACAAAATTAACTCTTTTCCAAAAAAGTTAAAGAAGAAACATTGGCAATTAGACTAATGCAGAATTAGTTTTGGATGAGTCTTTGGTGTTTTGAGTAATAAAATAGGCATGTTTATGGATTAATTGAGATCTTAAGAATTTTATCTGAAAAAAGCTGTTTTCTGGGAGAACTAAGTTCCTTAACTGGGAAAAAACCTTCAACCACATAATGAACTGTATTCTGCTTTTTTTTCCACTTTCTTGAAGTGGAAATGTTAGGATACAGATGGCATTTCAGAACTAGACTTTTCAATAGCATCAGCTGTTTGTATCCCTGACTGTAATACCCTGTGTTCTTCCATAAAATAATATTTATTACACTTTCTTGGTTATTGCCAACAACTCACTGAACGTTTGAGAAATCAGATTCTATTAATAGTCTGTTTTGGTTTCGGCTGCCGCCGGCAACAAAAGTGCCACGCGGCTGCCCCTCCCCCCGCCGGCGTGCGGAGGAGAATGAAAAGAAAGAGGCAGAAACTGGTGGGTCGGGATAAGGACAGTTTAACAGAACAGCAAACAGAGGGAAACAGGAACAACAACGATACAGATAAGGAGAAAACACGACAAAAACAGACCCGCGCTCTCGGACCGCACCGGTGCCGCACGCTCCCGAGCCGCGAGCGTGAGTTCCCGCCACGCTGCCCCCTCCCCCGGAACCCAGCGTGACGTCACATGGTATGGAATACCGGGCTCTGTTTGGCCAGGTGGGGTCAGCCCCCACCCCCCGGCTGTGCCCCTTCCTGGAGTCCGGTGAAAATTAACCCTGTCCTGGCCAAACCCAGGACATAGTCGTCTTCAAAAATAAAGCAAAAACACTTTCCTAACTGAGTATTTCTGGAAATCTTTGGAATGTTTGAGTCTCTGTTGACTGTAGGTACTGTATCTCTGATCCAACTACGTAAATTCTGTGGCTTGGTGGAATGAAAGTGGTCATTTTGGAATGGTGCTGTGTTTAGTATAAGTGCACAAATGACTGATGATGAGAGAAGCAAGAAGCTGCAGACTGACAATTGGTTAGTATGTAACCTGAAGTCTAATAAATTAAGTAAAAACACTTCTAGTTTGTGTAAATTCTAAAGGAGGTAATGTTTCTCCCCTTAGGAAGAAATATGCCCAGAAGTAAATTTGGCTGTAAAGTTTGACAAGGAGAGGTATAGCAGTTGTCTTGCTGTGTCATATGCTTTTTCCTAGCAAAAATGGAACCCGGCAGGAAAAGTGCTTTTAGAAAAAGTGCTAGCTGAAATTAAAGTGGGTGCCTAAGTATGCTGCTGTGTTGGGACCTGGGAAATGAAAGGAGGACTGAGAATTACAGCCTCTAAGAAACTCCAGGGACAGCTTTGGAGAGGTCTGGCCTAGACTTTGTAATTGATAAGGACATAAGGAATATGAGGATTTGGGATATTGGGGTGAGGGGGGGGCGCTGGTGACAGCGCAGGTCTGTGCAGAATTTAAGAAATCCTCAGGAGAAGGTGAGCAAGGACGAAAAAAGAGCAGGGGGAGCAGACAAGAAAGGGGAATAAAAAGGGCTGACAAGTTATAAACAGTTGATGATCCATACAGCTGTCGGACCAAGACCTGTGCTGGTCACTGCAGTCTGTCCTGCTTTATTAAATCCTTTCTGATCTCTGTGTAGTATCACTCTTCACCCTATCTGTGAGAGCCATGAGGACAGGCTGCCAGTTACTGGGGGACTGACATGCGTGAATTTGGGGCCAACAGCTGGAGTGAGACTGGGAAGGAGGTGCCCCTGGGCCTGCCCTGCTCAGCTGAAGCAGGTGGGGGTCCCAGTGTCAGCCACTGGTGTGAGACTATGGGATGTAAGACCTGTGTGGCAGGTACTGGAGGGGCTGAGGTGTTCATGGTTTTCCCCTATCCTAGTGTGTGTGAGGGTTTATGTGTGTATAATTTGTTAGCACATGCCAGGCTGGACTAGCTGGTGAGCAGCAGGCCCTAAGTTGGGGTAGGTGTATCGGGTGTGCTTGTGGATCTAGGCAGTATGGGGGGCTGTGCTTTCACTAGGGCCTTCAGCCCTGACCAGTTGGAAAGGAGGAAGGAGATTCATCTACCTATGCTGTGTTTATGTGAGTCCTGGTAGAGTTATATGTGGATGCTATTAAAAGGGAATGCCTAGTCTGTAGCTAGTTGTATCGCTTACTGTCCTGTGTGTGTACCTGGTCACCCACTGAGCATCACAGTTGGCTGACCTTGCAAATTGGAAAGCAGCAGCTTCATCCATTGGCCTGGGATGGAGAAACAGATCCGTGGGTCTACAGGTTTTCTGGGCTACAGCAGCTGGAAAGCAGGACTCCCAGAGGCAATAGCATTAAACATCCCATAAAGGACACCCGAGCAAACCCTCTGCTCCCAGATAACAACTAGAAAACCTAAAATAAAATCAAGTTGTAGTAGTAAATAGCAATTTAACTTTTTTAGTCTCTGAATACTGCTAAGAAAAATCTTTCTTACTGTTTCTTTACAGAAGAACTTCCTTAGTATTTGTATTCAGATTTATTTATGGGGTTTCTGCAAGGAGTCATGTAAAGACAATTAAATATAGGTAAACGAATCAAGAAAATCCTTAGTTCAAAATTCAAGGGAGTCTTTTCTGTGGTTGAGAACTACTCAGTTTATGTATGCTAAAATAAAACCTGACATCGCAGTGGCATGTTCTCAGGTACACTAGTAGTACATGCTGAAGGGAAAAGGGAGTAAATTCCAAAACTGCACGTGAAGGAAGAGTAAAAGATTGAAGAAAACAGACTACTGAATTGCCCAGTTATAGAATTAAAGGAGTCAGGTTGAAAGAATCTCGGTTTCTGACTGTTTTAATGACAAGCAGAGGAGGCAAAGGAGGTAAATTCTTTGGATATGGAATTCAACACAAGTTGAATTCATAGCTTGAATTTTTTTTTAAATAGCCCATGAAAATGAAGATATGATGCCTCCAATGTCTAGGTAAAAAGTGTTTCTCAGTTCAAGCAGTAGTTCCAAATAGAAAACTTGTGGTGGTAGTGACCTGTGAAACTCAAAGGTCATAGTTTCCATGACACATACTCTAGGGGTTGAGACAGTCAATGAGGCAGAAATGAGATCTCTTTCCAGCAGGTAAACTTTTCCATATGAAAGATGACCTTGAAAAATGGCCCTTGACAGCTGGGTGCATATTGTATTTTCCAAGCAGGTTGTCTTGAAAGTAAAAGAATATACTCTTGCAGATGTTGGGGAATTTAAGTATGTTTTTCTCACATTTTAAAGATGAACAGAATAAAACTTGTGGGGTAGGAATACTTCAGATGATGAAAAGAACAGTGTAGAAAAGATTCCACATGAGACATTGCAAAAGCAACAACCAAAGAAACCACAGGTAGAATATAACCCTAACATCAGGAGGACTCTAATCAAGGTCAGAACAACTACATTGAAAAGAATTCTTTAGGATTTAGATACTGAAGTACTCATTTGAAAAAAAAAAATCCAGCAGTGTCTTTAATATTACTAGAAACTGGTTACATAGTTCCATAATGCTACTCTTTGTGCAGGAAATTAAATGAATAATTATTTTAGTCTTCTCTTTTAACTTTATATTGTCCAGTCTTTCCTGACTATGTGCAGCTTCATTTGCCTAAGGTTTTCTGTTGTGTTAAACATGGCATTTTCTTTCTGAAACCATATTGCATTTAAAGGCTAGGTGATGTTTCTTGAAACAAAATCAGCCATCTTTCAAACCCATACAGCTAAGGGAGTTCCGAGTCCTGTTTCCTGTATCTCCATTTGCTTTCAAATAAAGGCAGAATTCCTCTTTTTGTGTTTCTCCTGTGACTTCTGAACTCTTGCTGCTCCTTCCAGGGTGGATTTCCCTTAACAATCTTAACTTTTCTCGCCTTCCTCTTGTCTTAAAGCAGAATCTCTTTGTTTTTGTTGTCTTTGTAGCATACACCAAGTCTGCCTTGCCCTGGCTGCTGATCCATTGAAGTGAAAATGCAGCAGTCAGAAATAGGGTTATGCACTCAGGCCCAGGCATAGTTGGAGGTCACTGAATCAGAGTAACGACAAACTCTGAGAAGTTGGAGCCAGCTGTTGGTTTGCAGCCATTACAGGAATGGAAGCTATATCCTTGGTTCTAGGGATGAAAGAGATGGGATCATTGCTAGGATATCCAAGAAGTCAAATATTTATAAACAAAAAGCCCTGTAACAGTATTCTAACAATGCATTAAAGAAAGGAAAAGTCAATGCTAAAAGTCAACAATGCTAACAGTTTCTTAAAGAAAAGTAAAAAAATCAGGCTTTATAGTATTTTCTCAGCACTAGTTTCATGGTCTTTAGTGTACATTGATTACAATCTGTTTAAATCTATTGCTAATGAAAAATTGATTTATTCTTCCTGTATCAGTAATTTCTAACACTCTTCAGTTCTGCTGAAGCACTCTATATTCTTTGTCAGCATTTAATATTTCTTTCATGACACAACTCAGGAGCAAGATGGCTGGATTAAGCAAAGTGCGACAGCATGCATGAGCAGAGTGGCTGCTGCAGTTTGAGTGCCCTTGCACAGATGACACCACTGAAAAACAGGAAACAAGACACTAGTGGCAGAAAAAATAGAAGCTTGTACCAGAGTGTACTTCGTGGATACAACACTAGAGTTTGAAACTAGTATCTGAACCAGAAGAATGGGTCAAGAAATCTGAAATGATTTTCGAAGTGTCAGGATGTTCCTTTTCAAAATTTACTAGCGCGTACATATTCCCATAAGACGTTGTTTGGATGTCAAAGGAGGAGCTTATGTTGCTGCTATTCACATGGTTAATTTACAGATTTTTTTTAATGGGGAAAGAGAAGAAATGGAAGAAGGCAAAGTTTATGAAAAGCTGAAAGGAACCTTCAGGCATTCATATGAAAGTACTTCTGTGCTTCATCGTGAGATCTCAGAATTATCATATATTATGAAGGTATTTATCTGAGGTCATTCTTGGTGACAGATGTTGTGAGAGCTTTATTTTTGGCTTGTAGGTAGTCTTGAGGCCCAGAAAAGAAAACATCATTGCCAGTGAGAGTCCTGTATTCAGCTGGTGCTTATTCATCTGCATAAATGCTATCACCTCAAATGAAATAATAATTCTGGTTCTTTTTGTGATATAGTTATTTATAAAAATTAAGTTTCCAGGACAGCAAACTGATTGCAAAAATTAGTATACTGTATCCATTGATTTGTTTCCGCACTGACTTGGACAACCACCATTTATTTCTCTTAATACTTTTCACTTACTGTATCAGTCAGTTATCTTAACTTGGATGGTTCCTCTTTATGGCTCAAAACCTTAACAGAATTTTCTTTGTGTGAAAGAGTCTCAAAATATTTCAGACTGAAAATGTACATATTCATTGATAGCAAGTCTGTTATCTGCCACCCACCATCTGAGTCCCAGTACAGTATTTTGTTAGAAATTCAAAAGCTGCGCAGAAGCTGTCAAAGAAGATGCATTATCTTGAACATAAGAACTAGCATTTTTTCCATTCAGATTGTTACCAGACAGCAGCTCAATCTAGAGAAGCAAACTCCAGCTGAACAGCTATTTGGTTGATATTCATTGACTGCTTTACAAGCTCTTTGGCTCCATTTGTGGAACAGTATGTAAAGCTTTGGTTTAAAAAAAATGGAAAAAATCTCAGTATTAAATTGGTAGAAGGCTGACTGACATAGCAGAGAATAGTGTTCGCCTAGAAGCACATGCCTTAATCTCTTTGGCCTTAATTACCATTTTGTGAAACGCTTATTGTCCCCTGCTTTGTGTCTTATTTTGTTTCCTCACATGCAGCACAAATGAGGCTATGTTCACTTTGACCCAGAAGTTTTTTCCTCAGTGACTTCTTTTCAAAGGAGAAATACACTCTTCTTTCTCATAGCTTGCTTTATTTAGTTCTATATGTATGTAATTAAATTATCTGCTTTATGAAAACACTATATTCAATGGGTCCTGCTTAGAGTGCTTTTTTTATTGTTACGTGTACCTTTCCCCAGATTTCTGTTGCTTAATTATTTTATGATAATCTGCATTCTGTGAATTTTATATCAGTGTTATATAATGTAATTACTTTATAATTACATAGTAATCTTCATGAATGCTGAAAATAATGAATAAAAGCAGGCTCCTTGATTTGGTGGTATCATTTCACTCCTTTTTTTAGATTGTTCTATGAACTTATCATCAGTTATTGTGCTTTGATATTGTATAGTGCTTTTATTAAAAATCAGATTATTTTGTTACACGAAATCAAATACTAAATCTATGTAGATGTTTGAAAGGGAAAGCTGTATTTGGTTACCTAGGCATGAGCTTGGGATATGGCATACCAATACAGACTCACTTAATGAAGATATAAAACACAGAACAGTTTTCTACCTGGTCAATTTTCAAGTTGGCCTGTATTATTTATACTTCAAATGAATTAAATCCAGTTCTTTGACGGAAGCGAGTTTGGCTTGTTAAGATATCTATCTCAAACATTCTGCTTCTGAAATGTCCCAGAGTTATTAGATTTATCAAAAACATACATCAGCAAGAAGGTGTCCTCAATCAGCTCTCTTTTTAGGATACTTGATTGCTGAATATAATATATTTCTTCTCAGTAATGAAAACTTCCAGTGCCTTATGGTTATCGTACTAGCTCAGTTTGTGGCATAGGCTTGAAGAATTTCAACACAGAGCAACTTAAATTTGTCTAGCCTGTCCCTATGCCTCCAAACACGAATACGTTTCCCTACGTCATTCTGATCAATATTGATCCAGCCTTTTATTAAAGACCTTTAAATAGACAGATTGCATGACCTCTTCAGGCAATCTATTCTTATGCTTCACTCTCTTTACACAGAAGGTGTTTTTTAATTTTTACCTTGAATATTTTATGCTTTAATGTAAGCCCATTACTTGTCCTATCCATTCTAGGCAAGGAAAACAGATTAATCCCTCCTTTGCAGAAGCCATTTATGTATTTAAACCATGTTTGTACTGTTCCTTCTCTCTTTCAGGTAAACTAGATTCATTCAATATTTTCAGTTAGGCAAGCTTTTGTAGACCTCTGATTATTCATTTTCTTCTCTTCTCGACTCACCTATCCAGTGTACATTCTTATTGAATTTCAGCACCCAAAGCTGGATCAGCAATTCCAGTTGAATGAGACTGTTAAAATCACAGAATCATTAAGGTTGGAAAAGACCTCTAAGAGCACCAAGTCCAACCGTCAACCCAACACCACCCTGCCTACTAAACCATGTGCTGAAGTGCCACGTCTACAAGTTTTTGAACATCTCCAGGGATGGGGACTCCACCACTTCCCTGGGCAGCCTGTTCCAATGCCTGACCACTCTTTCAGCAATGAAATTTTTCCTAATATCCAATCTAAACCTCCCCTTCTGAAACCCAAGGCCATTTCCTCCCATCCTGTTGCTAGTTACTTGGGAGAAGAGACCAACACCCGCCTCACTACTAACTGCCTTTCAGGTAGCTGCAGAGAGTGATAAGGTTTCACCCCTTAACCTCCACTTCTCCAGACTAAACAATCCCAGTTCCCTCAGCCACTCCTCATAAGACGTGTTCCCTAGACCCCTCACCAGCTTTGTTGCCCTGCTCTGGACACACCTCAATGTCTTTCTTGTACTGAAGGGCCCAAAACTGAACACAGTACTCCAGATGTGGCCTCGCCAGTGCGGAGTACAGCGGCACGATCACCTCCCTACTCCTGCTGGCCACACTATTCCTGATACAAGCCTTCTTGGCCACCTGGGCACACTGCTGGATTTAACTCTGTTCACCACAATTCTCTTGGCCATCTAGCCAGTTTTTTACCCAGCGAAGAATACACTTGTTGAAGCCATGAGCTGCCAGTTTCTCCAGGATTATGCTGTAGGAGATAGATAGTATCGAAGGCTTTACTAAAGTCCAGGTAGATAACATCCACAGCCTGTTGTGCTGCACATGTATGGTGAATACACTCAAGCTGAACTGCTCCATAGTCTTCCCCGGTACCGAGGTCAGGCTGACAGGCTTCTAGTTCCCAGGAAAAACTTCTTGGTTTTATGGCCCTTTCCCCACAATTTTCATCAGCAAGAACAGTGACTCTAAGTAGAGTTGAGCAGTCTTACCAAGTAGAGATGTTTCCATTTCCTCAAGGTCAGGTGATTTGCCTGAAATATCTATTTTAAAACAGGAATGTTTGTGCTGTTGTTTCTCCTTTGTTTTCTGAGGGTTATCAACTCTTCCATTTACTTACAGATACCACTGAAATTTCGTCTTACCATGAAATTTTTCATCCTTATTGTTCAGAAGTATATCTAAAATCCATTTATGTTCTCTCTGACTTCTAGATTGAGAAACATTCACACAGCACTCCAAAAATGAGGTAGATAAATAATTTATCTGCTAAGTTAATCATCTAAGCCAAGCTGGTCACCTAGGTTTGTTCTGTAATTAATGAAGAGTAATGGCACACTGAAGACCATAATGATAACTTTAACATAGGAATGAAGCATTCTCTGAAAGAAGCTTTTCCGTTATGTTCTCTATAGATACAGATTTTAGACAACTGGGTTAAATTTTGATGATTAATTTTTTAGGTTGCCAAGGTTCAGTGAGCTGAATCATGCTCTCTGCTTTTTTTTTGTATGATCTTTTGAAAGCGGATGTTTGGGTAACTGGAATTGTTCATTACTACTAAACTTTAAACTCTGAATGATAACTGCCATTGACTCTTGTCAAGCCTTATCTTCCTGATGCTCATGGGTTACCCTGATCTCTAAGCATGATGATACCTGGCACTGCCTTGCAGTGCCTACCTTGATCTTTTCAGAAGTTAGATGATTAAATGATAAATACATTGGCAAACCATCAGCTCAGAATTTCCTTTTGTTTCTTTAAACGAGAAAATATAAATTAAATCAAGCAATAAACTATGAACTGACCTACTGAGGTTCAAACCAAAAGAATGAGGCATGGATGTTACAGGGAAAACTTTTCTTAACTGTCCTCCCAAGTGGACAAACCAGACACTTGATTTGTATACTGACAAAAGATGGAATCCTTGTTTTTCTCCTACAAGAACTGTGGAATTTCAGAACCATTTTGTTCCAGCCCAAAAAATATCAAGGCAATTTGCTATAATGGCTCTTATTTTGGCTGTTGGTAGTAAAATAAAAAATATATTTTAGATCCTAAACAAGTTGGGAATGGTAATTTCTACCCTCAGCTGCTTCGCAGTCCAAGCTCTTTGTCAAATGTGCTGTCACAATAGCTTCTTTGGGCAATAATTTGAAGAATCAATAGTCTTCTCTTTTTTTATGAAACCTGGCAACTTTTCCATTGATTGCTTTTCTTCTTCTAGCACTACACCTGATGCCTTTGCAGTTTCTGATTAATTTTCTATCATCTCAGCTCATTCATATATTTCAACATAACACGGTGACATGGGTTTCTGAGAATATGCTGGCTGTTTCTTTCCTGCTTGGATACTGTAAACTAAGTTGGCAATATGTGCTGTATTTTAAATATGTAATATTGTGCGGTTTAGGTAACAAAAATCTGGATAGACAAAGTGTTTTGGTTTCAGCTGCTGCCGGCAACAAAAGCACCACACGGCCACCGCTCCCCCCGCCGGCGTGCGGAGGAGAATGAAAAGAAAGAGGCAGAAACCCGGTCGGGATAAGGGCAGTTTAACAGAACAGCAAACAGCGGGAAACAGGAACAACAACGGTACAAATAAGGAGAAAACACAACAACGAACCGTACGACCCAGACAGCCGCTCTCCCGAACAGGACCGGCGCCGTGCCCCCCCAAACCGTGAGAGAGTTCCCGCCACACCGCCCCCCCCCCCCACCCCCCCCGGAACCCAGCGTGACGTCACATGGTATGGAATACCGGGCTCTGTTTGGCCAGGTGGGGTCAGGCCCCACCCCCTGGCTGTGCCCCTTCCTGGAGTCCGGTGAAAATTAACCCTGTCCTGGCCAAACCCAGGACACAAAGGTATAACTCTTTCCTGCATAGAACTGTAGAATATTATGGTGAAATAAAATAGAAGAGAAAGAAGTAATGTTTACTATAAGTGCTAGCTAAACATGTTTTAGATGGTAGTTAAGCAACAGAAGCTAATTACAGCGTTCAGGACAATCTCTTCTACTTATCTGTTGTGCAGTACATAGGGTAATTAACAGTGAATGTTTTGGAGTGCAGTAATTACTCTTACAGGTAACAGTAAAGTGAATGCTTGCTATGGCCGTCAATGGAATAATCCAGCTGCATTTCCCTTTTGGGTCTCTTCAAAGCAAAAGCTTGAAGCAATGACAAGTTTAAAGCTTATTGGGTGTTTCCCATCGGAGTGCAATTTTGTGTTATCAAGTGTATGTTCATTTATTACTAGGGAAGTTTGATAAATGAAGGGTGGATATTATAAAAATCCACAGACACGACATTTTGCAGATGGCTATAAAAATTCAAGAAGCAGTGTTCTGGGTGGCTCTAAAGTTACAGTTTATCTATGCCTAAGTGGACTCCAGCAATTAGCCATTAGATAGTAATAATAGTTCGTAATGTTTGGCTAGCATTGTCTCAATTATTGTTCGAAAAGCCAGCACTATTCAACCTTCTCTAGCATTATGTCTTCTTATTGTCAGGTCCTGGAATGAACTGTCTTAGACCAAGACTCTTTCAGTGCCAGGGACGTGTTGAATTCATAATAGCTCCTCTTTTCTTCTGTCCCAAACTACAGTTCTTGCTGCCAAACTATTTCCTATGTACTAATCTTTATACTTCAGTTTTTTTAGTTGCTTTTATTGCTTTTTGCCTTTTAGAGATGATTAGATTTTTCTGCTGTCTACATATGTAGCATATGGCATGAACTAAGCTCTAGATAGCCTTCTAAAGTGTACATGCTGAGCTGATAGTTGAGGAGTTGGAGGGGGCTAATCTTACATATGTATACAAAAGGTATTAATATAAATGTTATTTCAATACCAACTCACGGCATGTTAGCAGATTCACCTTTTGCCTTGTGTATACCAAGGCTACTGAGGAACTATTAATTGGCCTCTCTGAGGTAAAATTCCATTTGTTTCCTACTCATCACTTCAGAAGGTGGGCATCCAGCACTGCTAGTAGGATGACAGCTCTGATTGTCTCCCTGGGAAAATGGACAGCATAACACATCATTATTGTGTGTCCTGAGGGAGTGCTGGAAACAGATTTTTATAATCTACAAATTCATGGTGATAAAAGGGGATCAATTAATAAGAAGGTATAAATATCAAGCTAAAATAAGTGCAGACATTTGTGTATCGATTTAATATGTTGAGGTGAGCCTGAAGTTAGGGAGGATATGAATATATCTTTTGTTTACTTACATGTTCTTCTAACAGAACCCACTGAAAACCTGAATATCTTCCTACCCAGAAATATTGCATACTCTCATGAAATGTGCAAGCAGTCTGACAGAGACCAAAAATATATCTGTATTCTGTTTTCACAATAGAAGTCCCAATGCAAGCTATGTTAAACAGACAACTCTCGCTTAATTATTGGCATTTCCAGTTCTTTCTAATCAAAGAAAAAATCTTTAAATATGTTTTATTTTCACTTGTCTAAGTATGGGAAAAAAAAAAACCAGATGCATTCTGTTGGTTTAACTTTACTGATGTTATTTTCCTCTAATAAGAAAGGTGTTTACTCTTTTAAGAGCTGGCAAGTGAATGTTGACAGGTGCAGCTTTAAAAGCTTGCAGAAAAGAGGGTCTCTGGTTAAAGTAGATCATTAACAATTCTTGCTTATATCTTCAGGGAGACATAACTTTTTAAAAGATACTAAACTGTGATGTTGCTTACCTGGTGATGCAGCTGCATTTTCAGTTACTTCGGGTGGTTCAGCAACCCATCTGTGAAGCCAGTTTGCATGTAGTGCAGATTAACTTAAAAATAACCAGACACAGCTTAGATTTCTGGGTTATTGTAAGTGTCAGTATTTCATTTGGGTTCAGAAGCGTTCAGTGTATATTTTGTTTTGGTCTTTAACAATACCTATAGACCCTGGGCTGCCCAGTCACCTGAGTCAAAGGACCACAAGTGTGGGAACAGTGATGTTCCATTTATGGATGCTGAAGTTGTAAGGGAGCCAGCTGTATCAGCTGAATGTTCACAGGTCCATGGGGCCAGATTGGATTGATCCCAGAGTAATGAAGGAACTAGAGGATGTTATGGGAGGAGCCCTCTTAATCATCTACCAAAAATCTTGGGAGTCTGGTGAGGTCCCTGCTGACGGGAAGCTAGCCAATATTATTTCAGTTCACATAAAGGGCATGAGGGAAGACCCATGGAACTACAGACCTGTTGTCTAACACCAGTTCCTTGAAAAATTGTGGAGAGAATTGTACTGGGTACCTTTAAAGGAATTTAAAGAATAATGTAATCATCAGGCACAATCAACATGGGTTCACAGAGGCAAAGTCCTGTTTAACTAATTTGATATCCTTCCATGATAAGGTCACTCTCATAGTGGATGAAGGGAAGGTGGTGGATGTATTTTTTCTGGATTTTAGTAAGGTTTTCAGCATTGTCCCACACAGGATCCTTTTGGACAAGTTGTCCAGCTGTGGGCTGAACTGTTTCACATTGCGTAGGGTGAAGAACTAGCTGAACAACAAGGCTCAGAGGGTTGTAGTGAATGGGACTATGACTGTCTGGCGATTGGGTCACCAGTGGTATTCCTCAGGGTTCAATTCTAGGGCCAGTTCTGTTCAACACATTTATCAACAATCTGGATACAGGAATTGAATGCAACATTAGCAAGTTTGCTGATGATACCAAACTGGGAGGTGCAGTTGACTCTCTTGAGGGACAAGATGCCTCGCAGAAGGATCTGGATAGATTGGAGCATTGAGCAATGATTAGCAGAACGAAATTTAACCAGTCCAAATGCCGGATTCTGCACCTAGGATGAAGTAACACCAAGCACAATCATATTTTAGGAGAGGAGTGGCTGGAAAGCTGCCCTGTAGAAAGGGATCTCAGGGTGCTGGTCAACAGCAGGCTCGATGCGAGTGAGCAGTGTGCCTTGGCAACGAAGAGGGCAAATTGCATCCTGGGGGGCATCAAACACTGTATACCCAGCCAGTCAAACGAGGTAATTATCCTGCTGTATTTAACGCTAGTGCAGCCTCACCTTGAGTACTGTGTGCAGTCCTGGGCCCTGCAATTTAAGAAAAATGTGAAGGTCCTTGAATGCACCTAGAATAGGACAATGAAGCAGGTGCAAGAACTGGAAGGAATGTCCTATGAGGAGTGGCTAAGGACTTTACGTTTGTCTAATTTGGCGACAAGGAGGCTGAGGTGTGACCTCACTGATATCTACAGCTTCCTGAGGAGGGGAAACAGAGAGGGAGGCCGTGATCTCTTCTCCCTGGTATCCAGTGGCAGGATGAGTGGGAATGGTTCAAAGGTGCACCAGAGAATGTTTTGACTGCACTTCAGGAAGCATTTTGTTACCAAGAGGGTGGACAAACACTGGAACAGCCTTCCTAGAGAGGTGGTTGGTGCCCCAAGCCTGTCAGTGTTTTAGAGGCATTTGGATAACACCTTGACAACATACTTTAACTTTTGTTAGCCCTGAATTTGTCAGGCAGTTGGACAAGATGATCATTGTATGTCCCTTCCAACTGAAATAATCTAGTCTATTCTAACATAGTAGTATCTCCAAAAGTATCAAGACACCTGCAGGCAGTTTTTAAAAACTTGGTTGCTTAACTCCTAGAAATTTTTCAAGGTTTTTTTGTATTTCTGAAAACTCTTACTAGACAACTATCTGTATTCCTGTGCTTATGAAACACTTCTACAAAATAGTTCTACGGGGAATACCTTGAACATCTCCAGCAAATTCTGCTGTGTAATTTAATGTTAGCTCTACCCTATTTTGCAATCACAGCTGTAATTATCTAAGTGTTCAGCCTAAGCTTATGAATATAGACATATGGATAATTTGGATCTGGAAAAAAGTTATAGACTCAACTATATCTTACATACAGACAAATTTTTAAATTCGACTAAGATTGCCATAAATAATGTATTGTATTTTGAAAGCAGAACCTCGATTTGTAATTGTAGGAACAAGTAGTTCTGCAAATCAGAAAGCTTATTCTCCTAACTTCTTTGTTTGCAAAGGCAGATAGGGGAATAGATGCACAAGTAAGCATGTTAGTGTGTTTTTGAATTGTGGTTACAGGACTGAACGCATCTTGGTTACTAGTGTATATTACACTTGAGAAGGAAAAAGATTCTTAAAAACATGCTCTGATGTGAATCCATGCTCTATTTATAGTCATTCCATTTTCTTTAATTGTACATTATTGGTCTGCCTATGTAGGCTCACCGATTCAATTGTGGTGGGAGCAGTGTCTTACAGTGAGAGACTGCTCCTCTCTCCAAACACTTTAACATCTCTGTGAACAAGGCATATAAAACTGAAAAGGGATACAGCTTTCTCAAATAGTTCTCACCTTGATTCACCAGTAATACATGACCCCTACTTTACCTGGGATCTGTTAATCTGTTAATCACTCAGTCTAAGAGATGGAATATATGAGAGAAGAGTGTTTGTCTGTGGTACTCAGAAAACCTGTATTGGTGTGAAATTTCAATATTAGTAGGAGTTTTTTGAGGACTAGTGGAAATGTTGCTTCACAACCAGTTACTTTGTACTACCAGGGCACACGTAGCAGGTAACTGAAATGGGCAAATGCCCTGGTAAGGTTGAATTTTTCAATCAGCTGATGCAGTAGAAAGATTTAGCTGTAAATGCTGATGCTCTGTGAATGGTTAGCACTGTTGAGGAATCCTAGAGAATTTCTATATCATAGACTCTGACTGGCCAAATAACATCTGGAAAAAGCATAAAACTGCTGCCCAGAGTTGAAGCAGCACTTCCATTTCTTGGATTATTGTGTCCAGTTGTGCATGGATTTGAGAAGGATATGGATAAATCTGAGAGCCCAGATGGAGAAGAAGATTTCTAAAGGTACTTTGAGCCCCAGGATTTTGTTATTTCAGGCCATATGCTTCAACTGAGAACCTGAGTGACACTGATTTTGTGTATATACAGATGTATGTGTGAAAATGCAACAATCTTGTTCAAGCATCTGCATAGGAATACCTTGGCATGTTTTCATAAATTTGGTGATATCTACCAGTTCAGAGCTGCTTCTTACTGTCACTAATTACATCTCATTAATCTCAGTAGTTGACCAGAGATGGAGGTTTCAACCTTCAGTAATAAAAATTTCAATAAATTATTATTTTGGAGACAATAATGAAGTTATATGAAGCATAATTTCCCTTTTCATGTAGATAAGGACAGCAATTTAAAGTCATGGGTTATGCTGATGAAATCAAATGCTGAATTGCTGGGAGTTATATGGCAGTATTATCTTAAAGTACTCTTCTGATATTTTGTTATTTTGTTCACGGTTTTGTAACACTTTTGTCACTTTTTTTTATATTGAGCATCTCTTAGTGTTGTGTTAAGCAACATGACTAATCTGTCATGAAGTTATCCCATTCTTTCCCCACAGGAGAAATGTGTGCAGTGGTGTGACTTGCTTTGGCCTTTTTTTTTTTTTTTCTTCCTATCTTCCTACTTCTCTTTGATTTGCAGTTTTAATTTTACCCTTCTGTAGGAACTTCTGGAAGTCATCTGAGTCATGTTGCTACTCTACAGAGACTTTGAGCCATATTTGCAGATGAGTAATGCAGCCTAGGAGACCAGAGGGATTCTAAGTTGATGCAACTTACAGCTTCCTCTGCTGTCCCAATACATCAGCTACACTTAGTAAAATCTCTGCAGATTGTTTTAAACACAGAATTTATACTTTGGTTTGTTTGTCAATATGTACACTCCCCAGCACATTATCTCTTATTTGGTAAAATTTCAGTACTGAAGGCCCCAAAGAAAAAAGTAAGAAAGAAATTAACTTCTAGTTCCTCCTCGTGCAAAGCTATTCCTGCTTTAGTCTTCTCTTTTAGCACTTTCACAATGACAGTAGGTATAAAGTTGACTGATTTATCTCTGTGCCTTTGAGTAGGTTTATTTTGTAACACTCTACTTGCCACTTCAGATTTGGCCCTAAATGTAAATGAGTGTGGAAATGATTTCTCTTAGCCATTTTAGAGTTGATGACACTTCAAAAATAAACACACTTTAAGTGTCAAATCGCTTGTGAAAAACAATTCAATGAAGAAAAATTATTCCTAATTAAATCGGCTTAGACTAAACATTTACAGCTGTTAAAATATGCACTGTTGATTTTCCTCTGCAGGTGCATACATAAATCTTGCTGAATAAACCATCAACCCATCCTGGCATAGGTAAAGGTATGGCTTTTTGGATTGTGTTGTCCTGAGGAAGTTCCTCAGAGTACACTAAACCATATTTCCAGTGATAAGATTTGGTTTCTGGAAGGACTGTCTTCTAGAAGTGACACTTTCTCACTGAAGACATAAACATGGAGGCACTCAAAATGAATGTGTATCAGTGGATGTGGATGGAGATGTATACATTGAGAGAGATATATAGAAAGATACATACATGTGACATACACTTTGAGTCCATCCTTATGCCCCACAGAGGGATGGACAGTCCATTTGCTAGAGCTTGTTTCAAAGCTGCAGCTGATGCAAAACTAAGTTAAAGAGGAAGTGGGGAGAAAAGAATAGCAGATATGCCTTCTGCCTTACTGACTAGGAAATTAAGGGAAGGATGGAGTCCATTCTACATAGATCTGGATGCCTGTCAGAATAACCAGTCAGGTTGGAGGGCACCAACACGGCTTCAAGTTGTGTTAGTTTTAAAAAAGCTCCTGTATTTCCTTCTACCAAACAGAAGCTGTTCCTTCAGTTACAAAATAACTCACTTAGAGGAATGTGGCCACTCGTGCATGCAGACACATACAGATGCTAGTCTCACCAAGTTCCAGGGACTGTGTTTGTCAGCTGGTGGCCAACATCATATATTTGCAGTTCCCACATGAAATTTCTTCCCAAACAAGCAAGCAAAATATTATGGAGGACTGTATTTTTTTCAGATTGACCATTAGTCTTTTCCTTTGTGGTTGCAAGTGTGCAATGTTCATACTTACTTTTCTGGGGAAAAAAAAAAATATTACCCTGTCTTGGAAAATTCACTCAATTCTTAACATATAGGCTGACTGCAGCATCAGGGTTATCACAGAATCACAGAATCACAGAATCACAGAATCACAGAATCACAGAATGTTCGGGGTTGGAAGGGACCTCTGTGGGTCATCTAGTCCAACCCCCCTTCCGAAGCAGGGTCACCTACGGCAGGCTGCACCTTCATTGCCATGTATTTATTTAGCTTAAATGACTGCATTGTCAATGTTAAAATCTTGGGTTAAAATACTGCTGTCAACATGTTACTTTTAGGTCCACCTCTTAGATCTCAGGAGAAGGAGCACACTGAAACTAAAAGGCAGCCATACTGTAGATTTGGCTTAGTTACTAGTTCATCTGCAATCTCAACATTCTTCTGACATGCTGTTGTTTATTTTTATTAGAGATATCTTCTGTTAATACTTTAGCACTTATTAGATGATTCAGTACCTTGAGGTGTTGCTGGTGAACTACAGAGCCTTTTACTTGTGTGCCACTGATTGAATCTAGAGCAATTTTGAACTTCAATTTGGTTTTCTCTGTGGGACATTTAACAGCCCCTGTCAGGCGGTTTTACTGTGGATTTGATTGTAGTTTTAAAATCATATATACTACTCACAGGCTTTGCACTAACTAACAGACTGTGGAAGCAAAGAATTCTCTGGACTACAGTAGCTGCACTCCCGTTTCACCTAGAGGAAGTTTATTACATCCCCAAAGTTATTGACTGAACTGAACAGGGAGATTTTGCTGAGACTCGGCAAAAAAAGGAGGGTTTACCACTTAAGGAAGAAAGGGCAGGCGACTCAAGAAGAGTACAGGGATCTCGTTAGGTCATACAGAGAGGAAATTAGAAAGGCAAAGGCCAGCTATAACTCAGGCTGGCCACTGTTGTAAGGGACAACCAAAAATGTTTTTGCAAATACATTAACAACAAAAAGAGGGCCAAGGAGAATCTTCATCCCTTATTGGATGTAAGGGGGAATATTGCCACCAAGGATGAGGAAAAGGCTGAGGTACTTTATGCCTTCTTCACCTCAGTCTTTAATAGTCAGACCGGTTATACTCAGGATATTCAGCCCTCAGTGGTAGAAGATGGGGACAGAGAGCAGAATAAACCTCCCTTAAACCAGGAGGAAGCAGTTAAGGACCTGCTACACCACCTGGACACTCACAAGTCTATGGGGCTGGATGGGATCCACCCACGAGTACTGAGGGAGCTGGCCAAGCCACTCTTCATCATCTATCAACAGTCCTGGTTAACAGAGGAGGTCCCAGCCAACTGGAGACTTGCCAACATGGCTCCCATCTACAAGCAGGGCAGGAAGGAGGATCCAGGGAACTACAGGCCTGTCAGCCTGACCTTGGTGCTGGGGAAGATAATGGAATGATTCATCCTGAGTGCGCTCACCGGGCATGTGAAGGACAACCAGGGGATCAGGCCCAGTCAGCATGGGTTCATGAAAGGCAGGTCCTGCTTGACCACCATGATCTCCTTCTATGACCAGGTGACCCGCCTAGTGGATGAGGGAAAGGTTGTGAATGTTATCTACCTGGACTTCAGTAAGGCATTTGACACTGTTTCCCACAGCATCCTTCTGGAGAAACTAGCTGCTCATTGCTTGGATGGGTGTACACTTCAATGGGTAAAAAACTGGCTGAACGGCTGAGCCCAGAGAGTGGTGGTGAATGGAGTTAAATCCAGCTGACGGCCAGACACGAGTAATGTTCCCAAGGGCTCAGGTTTGGAGTGAGTCTTGTTTAATATCTTTATCAATGATCTGGATGAAGGGATTGAGTGCTCCCTCTGTAAGTTTGGAGATGACACCAAACTGGACGGGAGTGTTGATCTGCTGGAGGGTAGGAAGGCTCTGCAGAGGGATCTGGACAGGCTGGATCAGTTGGCTGAGGCCAGCTGTATGAGCTTCAGCAAGACCAAATGCTGGGTCCTGCACTTGGGTCACAACCACCCCATGCAACGCTACAGGCTTGGGGAAGAGTGGCTGGAAAGCTGCCTAGCGGAAAAGGACCTTGGGGTGCTGTTTGACAGCCAGCTGAACATGAGCCAGCAGTGTGCTTAGGTGGCCAGTAAGGCCAACGGCATCCTGGCTTGTATCAGGAATAGTGTGGCCAGCAGGAGTAGGGAGGTGATCGTGCCGCTGTACTCCGCACTGGCGAGGCCACATCTGGAGTACTGTGTTCAGTTTTGGGCCCTTCAGTACAAGAAAGACATTGAGGTGTGTCCAGAGCAGGGCAACAAAGCTGGTGAGGGGTCTAGGGAACACGTCTTATGAGGAGTGGCTGAGGGAACTGGGATTGTTTAGTCTGGAGAAGTGGAGGTTAAGGGGTGAAACCTTATCACTCTCTGCAGCTACCTGAAAGGCAGTTAGTAGTGAGGCGGGTGTTGGTCTCTTCTCCCAAGTAACTAGCAACAGGATGGGAGGAAATGGCCTTGGGTTTCAGAAGGGGAGGTTTAGATTGGATATTAGGAAAAATTTCATTGCTGAAAGAGTGGTCAGGCATTGGAACAGGCTGCCCAGGGAAGTGGTGGAGTCCCCATCCCTGGAGATGTTCAAAAACTTGTAGACGTGGCACTTCAGCACATGGTTTAGTAGGCAGGGTGGTGTTGGGTTGACGGTTGGACTTGGTGCTCTTAGAGGTCTTTTCCAACCTTAATGATTCTGTGATTTTAACAGTCTCATTCAACTGGAATTGCTGATCCAGCTTTGGGTGCTGAAATTCAATAAGAATGTACACTGGATAGGTGAGTCGAGAAGAGAAGAAAATGAATAATCAGAGGTCTACAAAAGCTTGCCTAACTGAAAATATTGAATGAATCTAGTTTACCTGAAAGAGAGAAGGAACAGTACAAACATGGTTTAAATACATAAATGGCTTCTGCAAAGGAGGGATTAATCTGTTTTCCTTGCCTAGAATGGATAGGACAAGTAATGGGCTTACATTAAAGCATAAAATATTCAAGGTAAAAATTAAAAAACACCTTCTGTGTAAAGAGAGTGAAGCATAAGAATAGATTGCCTGAAGAGGTCATGCAATCTGTCTATTTAAAGGTCTTTAATAAAAGGCTGGATCAATATTGATCAGAATGACGTAGGGAAACGTATTCGTGTTTGGAGGCATAGGGACAGGCTAGACAAATTTAAGTTGCTCTGTGTTGAAATTCTTCAAGCCTATGCCACAAACTGAGCTAGTACGATAACCATAAGGCACTGGAAGTTTTCATTACTGAGAAGAAATATATTATATTCAGCAATCAAGTATCCTAAAAAGAGAGCTGATTGAGGACACCTTCTTGCTGATGTATGTTTTTGATAAATCTAATAACTCTGTGTTAAGTTCTTTGGGATCTAAAATGACAAAGAAATATCCATACACGTTTAGTCTATAGTTCCTAAGCTCCTGACACGAGGGCTTTTAACTTAATTTCACTATGTAGCAATAAAGCTCCTTTTTTGTATTCCCTCACCCACCTCTGGGGAATGTTTCTACTGTCTTGCTTCTTTAGATAAATATGGATATAACTTAAATCCTTCATTCACTACCTAGATAGAGGATTACCTGAGGGTTATGGTGAAGAGGAGAGCAGTAAGTATTCTAAATTTATGCAGAATTATAAGACGTAGACCTTCCAGGAGTCTTACAATGTAGAAAAATTTGTGTCAAAACTCTTTCTTAGTGTTAAGAATTCTTTTTTTTCCCCATATAGTAATGCCTTAGTATAGATTTTATTATGGAAATGCTACACATAAAAGAGGCTCTAGGAAGGGAGGCTCTAACATTACTGTTCACTGCTGTTGGACATAGGTCCAACAATAAATATTGTGAGTAAGGCTCAGGAAAACCTGACTATTGTTCATATAATGAATTATTACCATGCATAAAAATAAAATAGTGAGAATAACTTACTAAGGAAATGGAGTTTATATATTGAAATCAAAGGCATATCAATGAGATGTTAAAGATTGCTCTTCCTATTTTATATTCATATGTCAAAATTTTCAGTATTTTATTTTTCTGTTAGCTAGACGTGAGAAATAGCTCTCAAATAATTTCACAAAAAAAAGCGCACAAATTATATTTGAGGAATAACTCTAAGCTGAACTAAATATAAGGATGTGAAGTTGGCTAAGTGCATCCTGCAGCTGTGCATTGGCATAAAACCAACTTGTGTTACTTCATCTTTGCCTTTATGAAGAATTTTAGGTCCCTACACTCTCTTATGTACCCTAAACATTGTATGGGTAGGAGACTTGCTTGCACAAATACGTTTTTGCTTTGTCCTTCAGCTAATTTTAAGAAAATTTACAGGAACATGTATCTCTGAGATCTCTTCCCCTCCTGTTAAATTTCAGTAAAACTATTAAGTTGTTCCAAAGAAGTTGTGGTCATAGTGTAGAATAAATATGTTTGTTAGACAAAGGCACCTCTGAGTGCCGTTTCAGGACAAGTCAATATTCCTTAGCTTGAGAGTTCCTAATTGACATTAAGTGATGCACTTCTCAAACTAGCTAGGGCTTGCTCCTGCTAACAGTTACATGCCTGTAATATTGAAGCACATAGACAAGGGATGATCTTACAGCCTCAGTTTGGCTTTCACTAGTCTTAGGTTTGGAGTCTGCTCAAAATTATTTTTCTGACCACAAACAAGGAAGCACAGAACTTTAGAAATGGTCTTTATGCTTCTTAAAAAAAAACAAACAAAAAAACCTCAACAAAACACCTCTTCCTACATCTGTAAAACATCTTGCTGAAGCCAGCAATTTTATGTTTATATTAAAAGAAGACTAAATGAGCACCATACCAGATAACTGAACTCAAGGGCAGATATTTCATGGAGTTGTTGTTTTCTGAAACTTGACCATAGTGGTCATGAGGGAAAGGAGGAATGAAATAGAGCAGAAGCAGTGACAATTATTGTACGAGCAGCTGAAACGCTGCTTTTATTTCTTTAAAGTTTATTTGTGTGTTTAATTTTTTTTTTAAATCATACTTGCTAGCACACTTTGCAGCTATTTAGTTTTTGTGGGTTTGGGGTTGTATTTTGTTGTGTTTTTTTCCTAGAAGAATGAATAGGTTTTTTAGTATTTTAGCACTGTATTCTGAGCCTGGGACAAATACTTGACACTGGTGAGAACCAGGTTTATGCCCCCATCTTGACTGGAGAATAGAATATAAAGCTATTCATGCAGCTTTTCATCCACCAGTACCCCTAAGTCCTTGAGCTAACAGCCTTTATCCTTGCTTTTTAGCACTTTGGGGGCATTGGCAGTAAATGTTGCTTTCATTTAGAGGTATTTAAAACAAAGGAAGAAAACATCCAAGAGTTCTGGAAGGCCCTTGCAAGCACATCTGCTCTGCCTAAGGCCAAGTTTTGCCCTTTTTTTAGTACCACATTGCACGCGTAGTGTTTTTTGGTTTTTTTTCTTGTTTGGAGGAGTGGGAAGCTATGTTTATTTCTCTGTTTACCTTAATGAAATTACATCATCGAGGTACAGAGGTCTAATATCAGACATAAAAGTGTCTCTGTGTAAGGATCTCCTTTTTGATAGGACATGGCAGTACGGATGCTTTTGCAAAACATGCAATTGAAAAGAAATAGATGCATGTCTAGATATTTCAAACCTGAGACATGCTGCTGTTCAGTCCACAGAAATCTTGGTGGGGGTGTATGTGCTTACTTGGAGTATAAAACCTTCATTCATTAGATTACTGTGACTTAAATTGTTTTCTGTCCATAGGAAACAGTGCATTAAATATCTTCATTTCAGCTAATCAACATCAGTTACTTATTACTTGAAAGACAGGATGTATCCACAGGTTGACAGATCTGTGGACAATTTCTTATCTATCCAATCTCAACTCAAAAATTTCTCACATCAAGAATTCTCTTTGCAGCAATGAGCAGCACTATGCCCGATTAGTAGCAGTAACAAAAGCAGCATAAACCACCCATTTTTATGCTTACTAATTAAAGGCAGATGGTTTTGAACCAGATAGTCCTAATTTCAGGTTACTAATCTACTTATTGTACTGCTATTTTCAGTGATACAAAAACGGAAGTGTGGAGAAAAGGAGGAAAGAACCATTTCAGAAGTACATTATGCATTTCAGGCTTCTTGTGAAATTTCAGGAGTAAGGAAAAAAGTATTGATGCTTACTGAACCTAACAGGTTCTATGGTCTTCATTTGGCAGTGAATCAGGGCTATTATTATTATGACTGTACGATGTCTTTGAAACAATATTAGAAAAAGCATTAACCATCTGCTTTTCAGTAGTATGTAGAAGACTATGGTGGCTCTGAAGGATATGCTGGGAAAGTATGTCATGATCTACTGTGGTGAGGTCTCTTTGCCCTTAGAGATACCCGAGAAATAATGATGAAATGAAGCAATCCCTTCCTCCTGCACCACTGTGTCCCAGGCAGGGTAAGAACAACTCTCTGCCAGCAGATCTGAAGCCTGTAGTCAAAAACAAACAGCCAATGTGGAACATAGCCTTTCTTCTCCAGGAGAGACTTATGAATCAATGAAAGGAGAGCTGCCTTTGGACTCGGTCCAGACTAAAGACAAGACTGTAGAAGGTTGAGATAGACAAAATACTCCACCCAGACCCTCGTCCTCCCAATTGATTTGCCCAATTATTTATGTTCCTGGTCTTACAACTGCATGTCACTGGAGTTAAATGACAATTGCAAGATTTCCAGCAGATGATTTATAGCTGTAGGATGCCAGCACCATCTTTTGTGAAAGAAATCCCTTTTTTTTACCTTCATATATAGGCGGTCGTTTCTTTCCCATCTCTAAGTTCTGACAAAAACATAGCACCTTATTTAAATATAACGTGGGTAGCACACTAGTTACACGCTCACGGCTGTTTACCTACCACAAAGTGACGTGTATTTAGATTCCATGGTGTGTTTTCGGAGGATACTGCCATTTGATGGTGTTGCTCCTACAACATCTGTGCTATTTCTGGCAACCTGGAGGACTAATTTTCTTCCAAGTGTGGGCAAGCTCTATTTTAAATACACCTGTATTTACTACTATCTAGAGAAAACCAAGAGACAAAGAGGATGCCTAGAAATTCCCTGACATGTGCAGATGTAGCAGTGGTCAGAGGTAATCTTAAGCTGGAAATGTTCTTCAAGCCAATGAAACCCTTTTAAGGCCAAAACAGACTCCAAATGGCACAGTGGAAGTGGGAAGTATTTGGCCTCATCTAAGGCATTGACCGCATGCACAAACTCGAGGAGTGATGATGCTGGTTTTGTTCAGAATTTTCTATATGTTTAGATTTGTATCCCTCTAGCATTTTTGTTGAAGGGCTGAACTGCATGTCTAAAAAATTCCTGTGATGAAGTCCACATTCTCTTCTTTGGTTTCTGACCCATGATGTTAGAAAATCAAAGATAAATTTCAAGGTGTGATGGCAGAAAGGAGTCAGACTTTTGGAAGGAGAAGAAACTCCTCTTCTTACTGCAGGTCCAGTCAATATTAAGGGAAGGAGTACAGTAGCCTTAGTGTGGAAACTGAGTCAGAGGAACTCTGGATTTTTGTTTGTTTTTGTAGATCTTCTCTCTCAGACTTTTTGAAGAATGGCAAAACTATGCTAGGACGTTGAGGAAGATTTTGGTACATGCCTGTACATTAACTAGTCCCTCAATAGGAAACTGACAGAGCAGTTAGAAGCTGAAAAGTGAAGACTCTGTTTCAGCTAGACATCTGAATAGTTGATATTACTCTGCGTGTTTTGGGGGCAGCTGACCTAAAAAGTTTCACAGTTGCAGAACATGTGACCACAAAGAAAGCTGGAATGATGAATGAAACTGTGCTGGAGCCACCTTATACTGATGGACACTGGGCAGTACAATATGCAACATGACCATACCAGCCTGGTGAGCCCTCAAGAATGAGGATCTGAACAGGATTTTAATAGCATCAGCCCAACCCCAAGTGGATTTAGATTATGTGAGGTTCAGTGCTTGGACACAGTATTGTGTTGTTTTACAGTAAACCTTTGTTGATATAGAGACTGAGAGCAGGAAAGCTATTACCTATATTATTGTAAGTGGAAATTCTGAATTTAGTTAGGCATATTTTTTTTAGATCTTCTGTTAACATATTTTCAGCTAGAAAAATTATGTGTATGAGCTTTGCTTTTCTGAGTAGCCTTCTCCACACTGTCAAACTCTTTCCTACATCTCCTGTTTTTTTTTAATCCCTTGTTATCTGAATTCCTTTGTATCTTATGTAAGTAGCTACACACATACTTCAAGGTCAGCAATATCCATGTAGCTGCTTAAAGGGAGAGTTTGGGGACAGGAGGAACTTCTTTCATTAAGGAAACTGGGTTACATTTTCTAGACCTACTATGTGAATAGTTTAGCCACTTAAACTACAGGTACTGCAAGAAACTGATCCCCCACCCCGTCAGCATAGCTTAGTAACAACACTTATACAGAGGTTTCATAAACTCTCATTCCCGTGCATATGGGAACTCCAGCACTTGGCTGATAGCCCCTTCAGCAGATCCTATGGCATAAGATAGTGTCCAAAGCCTGTTATAATCTCAGCTCTAGATTGTGCTTAGAGTTGATTATTTGAATTGGGATGTCTATATCTGTAATACAGCATTAAATAACATACCATTTAATCTAGACATATAGTGTAATATATGTGTGTTGGGTTGTTGATAGTTTACTTGAGTGAAACAACAGGAAAAGGAAATGCACCACAGCTATACAGACAGATGTCAGCACCAGCTCATAGAGCCCTAGGAAGGAGTTCTGCAGCCCATGAAGAGGTGTGCTTTGCTCTCCTTGTTCTCATGTAACACCCGCACTTGATCTTCTTTCTTGACATTGCTGGCTCTATCCCTTCAATTCACCTGACTTGTCCTAGGTATAACTGAGTATAGTTCAGTTTCATAAGTAATAATGCCTCTTGGAAAACATTGTGATAATGCATACTGAGCTTCAGGGCAAGTGGTCCTTTCTTTGTGTACCTCAGGCACACAGAGTCCTGTGAGAAGGCAGACTGAGAGGACAGGGAGTGTTTTTATTCCTTAACTTCCCTACATTAATTCTTTCTAGCAAGTTGCTCTGTGGTACTACAAATTGGAGGTTGCTGGTTTGTCAAAGGTTGTGGGTTTTAAGTTATATTTCTGTGGCAATGTTAGTTTAAGATATTCTTGCCTGACTTTGCTGGCACTACTGATTGTGTGGCTGCATTATGAATGGTACTGGGAAATGAAAATTGGAAGAAAAAAGAGATGAGGAGTCTGTGTGTGTGTGTTTCTATGTGTATAGTCTGATTTCTTTATTTGACACAGGCTGAGAGAATAAAAGGTGGCAGAGGGTGCACAGAGCTGAAGAGGAACAGGGTTGAACTACTGTTGCCACTGAATGCTTTGTACTATGAGCTGTGGCCTGAGTGAGGAAAAGAATGAGAAGGTTTGAAAATAGACCTCAGAAACTGGAGTTCGGAACAAGTATAGAGTTGTAATGACTATCTTTCACAGTAGTACTTACAGCTTTTTTTTTTTTTAATTTTCATTCAATGCAGGCAGCTGTATGTAGTTAACCTAGCCAGTAGGGTTGCATGTACTTTAAATACAGGGGAAACAAAAGACCAGTTTGGTTTATAGAAAACTTGTTGTAACATCTCCTCACTAAGCCACGAGCAACATCATCTCTGATTTATAAGGCAGATCTGTTGCTGTTTCACCACTGAGATCCGAGTTTGAGTCTTTGGTACACTCATATCCAGTGTGTGTAAACAGCAATGCTGGACTTCAGGAGACTCCTGCAATTGCTTATGTTGGCACAGCTGTCTGGTCCCCAGCTGGCACATACTAGCAGCCTGACCCAGTGCATCACACTGTGTGATCAAGATTCAAAGTGTTGAAATTTTTATTTGGAAAATGAGTAGTCATAGCAGTAAGAGGTTTGTTGGTTTGTAATGGACAGCTTCCACTGCACTTGTTATGCAGGTTTGGGAGCACTCGCATTTGTGTACGCTGACTAGCTGCCCTGGCACAGGCTGGCTTTTTTAAAGAAGGCTCCCCAGTGCCAGCAGTTCTAAATCTTTATCTCACATAGGAACAGATGGAAATCATTCACACATCTGAGCAGCAAAATCTCAAAATGGACTAGGCACAGTGCATGACGTTTGGCTAGCTATTTGTTATTTTCTTTGCTAGTTTGTTTCCAAGGCAAAATACGTATTGTCAGGCATCTGCACACAGTAGGGATAAAAATATGCTATAAAAAAAAAAAAAAAAATTAAGCACAGTACATGATATAATGGTAGTTTCTTCCAGTAAGAATAATTTTATGCTGTCAGCACTCTTGAACAATGCATAAACACTAAACTGATCTCTGGAAAACTTGTGACTATTCACTAGTTCAGAAGTTCAGTAGTCAAATACCTCCTGGATATGTACCATACTTTGTAGCCAGCCTTTAATTTTGGATTTGGATTCAAAAAATTTCACCTGATGGAACTGAAGAGTGGATTCCAGCATTGCCATTATTGCCTTCAAAATACATTGCCTGTGAAAGTACTTTGCCAAACATTACCCTGCTTTGCTTGCATGAAGACCAAGAAATAACTATTTTTTAGGTTCAGTGATAATGCTTTTTAAAGGTTCACCTTTCATAGTAACCAGAGTATTTAATAGACATAATAACAAACTATAAACGTGATTTGGGTGAAATCTGGAAATACTTGAGTAGAGGCAACCATAAAAGCGATGGAGGCCTCATGCTCATGTTTTGTGAAAATACTATGTGAACAAAAGAATATAATTTTTCAGAGCACTTGGGAATACTTTCCAGACGTAGTGTCACCTGGAGCTGAAGCGGGGAAAATTGCTTGCATCCACTTTCTTGTAATACGCAGCATTTTTTGGTACTTTGCGATTTTCATACCTGTATTGACTTCTTAGATAAGTCAATGTCCATTACAGTTTGCTCACTAACTGCTAACATGTCTCAGGAAAAGCATTCCTAAAATACATTTGAATTAAAAGTGGGGAAACTATTATTATTTGTTCCAGTTTTGGACCCTTTTGTGACTGTCTCATTTTCCTCTTTTTCTATGCACTTATTCTTGCTTGTGTTGTGCGTGGGATGCGTGATCAGTTCATGATCTCCTGTCTTTCCTAGGTATTTTCATTTCCTTAACCAATTATTTCATTTACACACCAGTGAGTTCTGAACAAAGAAGTTAAGGACTTGATTCCCTTCGGAAAAAGGGTGGAATTTTACCAAGAATGCGGTTCCTAGGCTGAGTTATCTTAAAATAGTCCAGGTAACTTATTTTTGAGTCATGTAGCCAACTTGGGTTATGAACACAGTTGTGAATGTCACCAATGTGAGTTTGTAGGTAACTCATTATATGTTGTTCAAAATTGCATTTACTGTCTCTTTGTTATGGCCAAAATGCATTTGGAACAGAAATATCCACCCTTGGATAAAATAACACCTGATCCAAAAAAGCTGTCTTGAATAGGAAACAAAAAGCTATGCAGTTCATTATCTAGCTATCAGTTGTGTTACAGACCTGCTCTGGACAGTATGGGAACTAATTCAAGGTCAACAGTATTCCCTAAATTGTTGGTATAGATTCCAAAGCATTTTGTAATTTATCAATTTATTCAATTACTGTTAAATTTCTGTTACAGAATCACAGAATCACACAGAATCACGGAATGGTAGGAGTTGGAAGGGACCTCTGTGGGTCATCTAGTCGAACCCTTCTGCCGAAGCAGGGTCACCTACAGCAGGCTGCACAGGACCTTGTCCAGGCGGGTCTTGAATATCTCCAGAGAAGGAGACTCCACAACCTCCCTGGGCAGCCTGTTCCAGTGCTCCGTCACCCTCAGAGGGAAGACGTTCTTCCTCATGTTCAGATGGAACTTCCTGTGCCTCAGTTTGTGCCCGTTGCCCCTTGTCCTGTCACTGGGCACCACTGAAAAGAGCTTGGCCCCATCCTCATGACACCCACCCTTCAGATATTTATAAGCATTTATTAGGTCCCCTCGCAGCCTTCTCTTCTTCAGGCTGAACAAGCCCAGCTCCCTGAGCTTCTCCTCGTAGGGGAGATGTTCCAGTCCCCTCATCATCTTTGTAGTCCTCCGCTGGACTCTCTCCAGTAGCTCTTCATCATTCTTGAACTGGGGAGCCCAGAACTGGACAGAGTACTCCAGATGAGGCCTCACCAGGGCAGTGTAGAGGGGAAGGAGAACCTCCCTTGACCTGCTGGCCACACTCTTCTTGATGCACCCCAGGATCCCATTGGCCTTCTTGGCAGCCAGGGCACACTGCTGGCTCATGGTTAACCTGTCATCCACCAGCACCCCCAGGTCCCTCTCCACAGAGCTGCTCTCCAGCAGGTCCACCCCAAGCCTGTACTGGTGCATGGGGTTGTTCCTCCCCAGGTGCAGGACCCTGCATTTGCCTTTGTTGAACCTCATCAGGTTCCTCTCTGCCCAACTTTCCAGCCTGTCCAGGTCACGCTGAATGGCAGCACAGCCTTCTGGTGTGTCTACCACACCTCCCAGTTTGGTGTCATCAGCAAACTTGCTGAGGGTACATTCTAACTCTTCATCCAGGTTGTTGATGAAGTTAAACAAGACTGGTCCCAGTACTGACCCCTAGGGGACACCATTAGTTACCGGCCTCCAACTAGACTCAGTGTTGCTGATGACAACACTCTGAGTTCTGCCATTCAGCTAGTTCTCAATCCACTTCACCGACCACTCATCCAGCCCACATTTCCTGAGCTTCCCTAGGAGGATATCATGGAATACTGTGTCGAAAGCCTTGCTGAAGTCGAGGTAGACAACATCCACGGCTCTCCCTTCGTCTACCCAGCCAGTCATGCCATCGTAGAAAGCTATTAGATTGGTCAGGCATGATTTCCCCTTGGTGAATCCATGCTGACTACTCCTGATAATCTTCTTTTCTTCCACTTGCTTGATGATGGCCTCCAGGATAAGCTGCTCCATCACCTTTCCCGGGATGGAGGTGAGGCTGACCGGCCTGTAGTTCCCTGGGTCCTCCTTCTTGCCCTTTTTGAAGACTGGAGTGACATTGGCCTTTCTCCAGTCCTTGGGCAACTCTCCTGTCCTCCAGGACCTCTCAAAGACGATGGAGAGTGGCTCAGCAATGACACCCGCCAGCTCTCTCAGCACTCGTGGGTGCATTCCATTGGGACCCATGGATTTCTGGACATCCAGATCGCTTAAGCGATCCCTCATGAGTTCCTCCTCGACCAAGGGAAAGTCGTCCTCTTTGTAGGCTTCTTCTCTTACCTCCGGGGCCTGGGATTCCTGAGGGCCAGTCTTAGCACTGAAGACTGAAGCAAAGAAGGCATTCAGTAGCTCTGCCTTCTCCGCATCCTCCATCACCAGGACACCCGCCTCATTCAGCAGCGGCCCCACATTGTCCCTAGCCTTCCTTTTGCTGCTGATGTAGTTGAAGAAGCCCTTCTTGTTGTTTTTGACATCCCTTGCCAGCTTCAATTCCAGGTGGGCTTTGGCCTTCCTCGTCGCATCCCTGCACGCTCTCACCACGTTCCTGTACTCTTCCCAAGTGGCCTGCCCCTCTTTCCACATTCCATGGACCTTTCTCTTCTGCCTGACCTCTGCTAGAAGCTCCTTGTTTACCCATGCAGGTCTCCTGCCTTTTTTGCTCGATTTCTTTCTCAGGGAGATGCATTGCTCCTGTGCATGGAAGAAGTGTTGTTTAAAGAGCGACCAGCACTCTTGGACCCCCCTGCCTTTGAGAGCCCTGGCCCACGGGATTCCTCCCAGTAGCTCCTTGAAGAGGGAAAATTCAGCCCTCCTGAGGTCCAGGGTTTTGATCCTGCTTATCGCCCTGCTTCCTCCACACAAGATCCTGAACTCCACCATTTCATGGTCACTGCAGCCGAGTCTACCTCCGACCTCCACATCCTCAACCAGTCCCTCCTTGTTTGTTAACACGAGGTCCAGCAGCGCGCCTTTCCTTGTTGGTTCCTCCACCACTTGCATCACAAAGTTATCATCGATGCTCTGTAGGAACCTCCTGGATTGCGCCTGCGTAGCTGTATGGTCTTCCCAGCTGATGTCAGGGTGGTTGAAGTCCCCCATGAGAACCAGTGCCTGTGACTGTGAGGCTGCTTGCCGCTGCCTGTAGAAGGCCTCATCAACCTCCTCCTCCTGGTCAGGTGGCCTGTAGTATACACCCACCGTAATGTCACCCTTATGATCCTGTCCCTTAATTCTAATCCACAAGCTTTCAACTTGTTCCTCCTTTGCCTCCAGGCCAAGCTCAATGCATTCCAGTTGCTTCCTCACATACAGAGCAACTCCCCCACCTCTCCTTGTTGGTCTGTCTTTCCTAAAGAGTCTGTAGCCATCTATGACAGCATGCCAGTCATGCGAGTTGTCCCACCACGTTTCTGTGATGGCGACCAAGTCGTAGCCGTCCTGCTGTATAATGGCTTCCAGCTCCTCCTGTTTATTGCCCATGCTACATGCATTGGTGTAAACACACTTGAGCTGGGCTGTCAATCTTACCCCTGGCCTTGGCACGCCAAGCCTATGCTCATCCCTAGTGAGCTGGGCAATATCCCCTTCCCCCTTCGAACCTAGTTTAAAGCCCTCTCAATGAGCCCTGCCAGCTCGTGGCCAAGAATCCTTTTTCCCTTTGAGATAGTTGAGTTCCACCTGTCGCCAGCAGGTCCGGTGCCGTGTACACCTCCCCATGATCAAAGAAGCCAAAATTTGACCGATGGCACCAGTCCCTGAGCCACCTGTTAACCAGGTGAGTTTTCCTGCCCCTTCCAGTGCTGTTCCCTGCCACTGATGGGATGGAGGAAAACACCACCTGGTCCCCTGATCCCTCAACCAGTCGCCCCGGTGCCCTGAAGTCCCTTTTGATGGCCTTGGGACTTCTCTCTGTGATCTCGTCCCCGCCAACCTGCATTATCAAGAGGGGTTAATAGTCAGAAGGCCTCACGAGACCAGGGAGTTTCTTAGCAACATCCCTAACCCGGGCCCCAGGGAGGCAGCAGACTTCCCTGTGGGATGGGTCCGGTCGGCAGATCGGTCCCTCTGTTCCCCTCAGAAGGGAATCACTTATGACAATGACCCTCCTTTTTTTCTTAGCCGAGGCAGTCGTAATACGTGGGTCTGTTTGACTTGTTCTAGGCAACCCCCTGGATGGAGCTTCACCTTCACCCACTTCCTCTGTGGCCAGTCCCTCACATTCCAGAGCCCCATATCTGTTGCTTAAGGGCAACTGGGCAGGTGAGGGAGGCCGGGGGGAGATTCGCTTGCCACCCTGAGCAGGGACCCGTTTCCCTTACCCCCCATCTCTTAGGTCCCCTCTTTCTGCTCGGTGGCAAGAGGGTAGGGGGTTCTTTGCTTCTCGTGGAGCCGCCTCCTGCTGCCTCGGCCTCAGGGAGGGCAGGGTGTTGCCCCACCAGTCGATCTCCCTCTCACACTCCTGGATAATCCTCAACCTCTCCACTTCCTTCTTCAGCTCTGCCACCAGGCTGAGCAGATCATTCACCTGCTCGCACAGAACACAGCCGTTGTCTCTGCTGTCTTCTGGTACGAGCGCCAGGCTCAGGCACTCCCTGCAGCCAGAGACCTGGACAGCTGTGTCCTTGCGTGGGGCCTCTGTCTGGGTCCCCACACTCCTTCTAGCAAGAGCTTTCCCATGGGTGGTAACCATGGCTAGAATACCTCCTGGATGGGCGATGCCCACTACTTGAATTGCTAGGAGGGGCGGCTGCACCCTGCCTGTCGCCTTCCCCGCTCGCCCTCCCTGCGTAAACTGCTGCACCGCCTCTGTTTGCCGCCTCTGGTCGCCCACGCTCCCTGGGGGCTGCTCTTATCCGTGAGGGGGTTTGGCCGCTGTCACACTCGACTCCGCCCCCGCTGAGTCAGAGCTGCCGCTCGTTGGCACCTCCCGCTTTTTCGCTCGGGGGGAGGCTGGGGTCTCCTCTCTCTCTCTCGGCGCTTTTTGCCGCCTCGCCGCTGCGGTTTTGCCACTGGAGAAAGGGTCCCTCGGCGCGAGCCTCTGCTCCAGAACCCTTCACCTTCAGTAGCTTCCCTTTGACAGAGTTTCTTAAAGTAATCCCCATAAAGATTCATTTATATCAGAAACATCTGCCAAAGACAGCTATTGGACAATACCAAAAACTAAAGAGTCTAACCCTGGTTGACATCTACTGAGGTGGGTCATTTTAAACCCTAACACTTTAAATCCCACTGATTGCAATGGATTTGAATTAGGGCCCTTAAGAAGTAAAATAGAAGAAAATATTTGGCTGCTGATGAAAATATTCATAAAGAGAATGATTGTGATACTTGGAAATGCTTCTAACCCTATTTAGAACTGCCTGTGTGCCAGGGGTATTGGTTCACATACAGAAACAGTAACTATACTAAAAACGTAGATCTGAAGATAAACTTCTAATTTCATCCTCTTGAAAACTGGCTCTTGTCATATGTATTTTTGTCTGCGTCAGGATGAAATTTGGCAACTTCACAACTCCAGTTTACTGACAGTAATCTGGAAAAAAATTTTCCTTCAAATTTGCTCGGTCTTAACCACGTTTCCCAGCTGCATTGCAGTGTACTAGGTGACGGTGGCTACGGTGCGGGAGTCTATTGTGCTCACTCTTTCTGGGGAGCTGGGCTCCCGTGAAGGACCCCTCCCCATCCCCCACTCCTAAGGGGACTCTGCACAGCAGCGAGCAGCAGCCACCCTGGTCTTAGTCCACACTACTGTTGAAGCCGAGTAATTCTCACCACCAGCAAGGTATTTTGGGTCAGCTGAATGTTTCCTGGTGTCTCACTTGGCAAAAAGATTAATGAAAGCAGTGGAGCAGGGATGGATTTTCTTCTGGCAGGAAAATTAAAGGGAATTTTTAAAAGATGTTGAAATTTGCAGCTTTTGTTTCGATAGAAGATCCTCCCTTGCCTCTTTCTGGATATTGCAGACTCTCAAATCTGAATCTAAGTGTCAAAAAAAAGAAGTGATCATTAGTAAACTTTCTCAGAAGCTTACTTAGCATAGCCAGACTTTTACTTATTAGCTATTTCTATTCTGTTAAAAGAGGGTAAAATGTTCCTCTGAATGTCCCACGTCCAGACCATGTGGCATCTATAAATTAGTGAAGCCCATCTATTATATAAGAAATGTAAATCATCCACAATAACAGCATCATTTAGGGCAACAGAAAAAATATGTACTTGATGTTTTATTCAGCAGGAAGTTATTATAATGGCACCTTAGTGCACAATGAATGTAGTTCTCTCGCTCTACACAAAGATTTTATTAAGTGTACTCATTAATTTATTATTACTTGTAAAGCATAAAATGCTTCTCGTTCGAGGCCCTGAATACTGGTATACAAATTTAACTTATCAGAAAATTTCATGATAGTTTATCTACTCATTTAACTTCAATAATACAGAAATTCTTCTCAAGTTCTCTGCGTATTTATTTTCAAGTAATTCACTTTTGTCATTAGTCTGCAAAAGTAAAAGCCACTTTTTCTGATAGGTGTAAATAGAGATAGAAGGGTGACTTCAATGGGGTTTCAATAATTTATGACAAAATTAATGGTTGATCTTCAGAGGCAGTGATAATAAAATTGTAGAAGGTCAAAAATGCTGGTCTGTATATATATGCATTATATGCACCATTTCTACATGTATACATATAATGCGGGTCATATATGATATGACTTTAAATTAGTTGTTTTCCACAAGCTAGTGGTGGCAGCAAAAGTACAGGTCTGCTGCAGATATGTACAGCATAGAAACCCCTTACTTTGCTGAGGATTGCAATGATTAATGAAAGCATTACATCTCCAGAGAGTAGGCCTCTAGCAAACTTCTCACTAAATGTATCCATTAAAAGCTGGCATACAATATGCAGAAAAGATTTAAAGAATTATAGTGGAAAGCCGTATGGGATTTCAGTGTTTCCCAGAAGGCAATTTTTTGATGGCATTAACGATCTCCTGTAGAGAAATCTGTGTCTAATCACCCTCTGTCCCTGCATGACTCTATGCAGTGTGACATCCTGCAGTATATATTACTACATATGTACTCTAGGGTATTCAGTAGCTACCAAATTACTTGAGCGGGTTATTTTCTTTCACAGAAGTTATGACTACTTCTGCACTTCAGCTTCTGATGAAAGAAATAACAGTTATTTTCCAAAGTTTTAACCTTGAGATTATCCTGATACCTGGTATGCTTAAGTTTACAACCTTAAAATCACTGTAAATATGCTTTCCTCTACAGTGGTGAGTGTTTGCTACCCTTCATGCTTAGCTAGAAAGTCATGATAAGAGAAATGATTCTGAAGTACTGAGAATTTGAGCTGATATAAAGCTCTAAAATGGAAGAGAGAAGATGCAGGTCATAGTCGGACAGCAGCCTTGCTGTGCTTCCTGCTGCCTGACAGGACAAGGTGGATGGCAACCAGGCAGGCATAACAATTCAGAATCATTCTCTTTCTCTCCTTTAAACTAAACTATAGGAAAAGTTCTTATCAGTAAAACATAAAAAGGCAACACCTGCCCCTGACCCTGCCCTCTCCCCATAGGCTGTGCCCGTTTGAGGGGACCAGCCTAGAAAGATGTTCCCTGCAGCTGCCCTTATCCAGTTGGAGAATTGTTCCCTAAGCCAACTTTCATCCTGTGCAGCATTCTGTGCCACTAGGGAGGGTTTTCTGCCCATCCAGGTCTTACAAATGCCCCTGCAGTTCCTTACAGAAACTTTCAGATATTTATAAATATTTTGCTAGCCTATTTTCCGTTTTGAAACAGCGACAGGGATAGGAATAAAAAGCAGATGGTTTCAGTGACATTTTAGTCTGTTTCTTGTTTGGTAAAGGATGAGTATCTCTGAGTCCTCTGTTCAAGCTCCTTGAATTTTTAGAAATAATGCATTGCACCAATGAATAGTTGAAAGTAAAACAAAACTGCATTTGCTGGATTTTACATACAGCTTTTCAGAACAGAAATGAAATCAATACTGTGACCACCTGCTACTGTAAACTTCCTCTGATCATTTTCTATTTTTGTTATTATGTTAATATACTTCAGGCTATGGTTCATCAGTGTTCTCAAACTTACTAGGAAAGTATGAAGGTATTGCAGATATTGGCTTATACTTTCTCACACTTTATAATAAGGTGACATTCAGAAAGTGTGTGTGGGAGGGAATAAGGAAGGTATTTAGTTTCTTTCTCCTACTAGCTTTTTCACCCAGTTCCTTAAAAAAAATAAATCTATTAATATGAACAAACTGAGTAAAGATGTTTCTCAAGCAGCTTTTCAAACAATTTCACCGCTGCATATAAAATACACAGAGGAGGTGAATGCATTTTTCAGCTCTGCTAGCCTTCATTTAAACAGTCTGGCCTTTGTGGCGTGATTGTAAATATTGCATCACATTTTTGGTCAAACTCATTTTAAAATGTAAGAGCCCTAAAGATAAATGGGAAAATGAGAGAATCCTTATTTTCCCAGCTCAGAAATCAACTTGTTTGTTTGTGAAGAAATAATCCTCAGATACGTTACCAAGTGTGACTTTGGTGCAATCATAAAAGCAGTCTACTCCATGATATTTTCAGCTGTGCTGCATTAAAAGTTTTATTGTATTAATGTCAAGCTAATGTAACTATAACGGAGCTGCATTTTCTGGAAATCATTTAGTGCTCCTACTCATAGCATCTATAACACAGACTTCAAACTATTTTGTAAGGTAATTTTTGTGTTGCGGTAGTGGGATATGTAATTAGAACCTGCTCTACTAAGCATTGTGTCATACTATTTTCAATGGTGTGAGAACGATACCTGAAGGTGTAATTGCCCTTATGTTTTTATGGATTCTTTTAAGATCAAAGCTATCAATTATGAGAGACAAAGACATTTAGACAATAAGAACAAGTGTGTACATCAAGCAAAGTCAGGCAAAGGTAAATCTGAAATTGCTTCAACTTGCAAGAGGAAACTTTTAATGTTTATACTAATTTACTACTTCAAAATCATAACTTTTCCCTCCCCCAAATTATGGACCAAGATCATGTGTTTCTCCAAGATGATTATGCAAGGCTAGATTCTGCCTCTGAACCACTACATGAGCTTGTATTACAGTTAGACTTGATTTGTGATTGTACAACTAGACAAAAGTTCATCTCTTGCCTCTGTAAATGTAGAGTCTAGCTAGGCAAGTATAATCCCATATTATGCAATTAAAGCTTTATGTAAATTAAGCTTTATGTAAAATAAGAAGAATTAATTTATATAAAACTCAGGATTAAGATTTTTGCTTGTAATAATAAGAAATTAATAGAAAAGATGAATAAAATCAAAAGTTTATTTTTTCATGATACCATAATCAGATTTTTAAAAAGACACAAAAAAGAAGAAAAAGAATCCCCCTCTCCTTGTTTTTGATAAAAAGCTGGTCAGTGTTGTGCATATTCTTGATTTTCTTTCCTTCCTGTGCTGTTATGGATATGCAGTAATAAAGAGGATTTCTTAATCTTTACATAGTAAAAGATTCAACAACATAAACAAAAATAAAGTGATTTCTGGATGCATGAAATGTTGAAATACAAATTAATATCAATTTGTACAAAAGAATATCAAATAGTAGTGTGGTTTTGTCTTAATTCAGTTTAAATGTTATTTTTTTATACTTGAATGGTTTGTATTTTCAATCAAAAAATAAAGGGTGATTGATATTTGGGATGGGGGGGAGTAATCTGACTTCCTGGGATAATTTGCTTTAATATTCACTGTCATCATTCTGAAAAGAAGTTGAATTTTTAGCATTTGCTGTAAGTTTCTTATGCAGGATCTCCATATGAATCTGCAACATAAATATGCCCATGCCATCATAAAAGTGTTTGATTAAAAGTAGTCCGTGTTGCTTAGATTAAGTTGATGTAATTACATTTTGTAATAAATATGTCTAGTAAATTTAGGGAGGGGGGATTAGAAATTAAACTGCTCTTGGTACCATAGCTATGAATCTCACCTAGAATATTGTACAGAGTATCTTTGGGAGTTAACAGCCCCGTGAATAACAGCCACCAGTTTGTGAATAACAGCCACCGGTTCTCTGCGCCTGGAGGCAGACCAGTCTTACAATTCACACAGCCACCATTTGACGCCAAGGCAGAGAAACGTATTTCTGCTTTTTACTGTCTATGGGCAGGAGTGACAAGTGATACTCTGGTCATTCTAGCTACTTCTCCACTGAGGCTTTTTTAGAAACAGCTTGCTGTAGAGGTGCCTCCATAAATATTGCAGTCTTTGAAGAACCACAAGGGTTCTCAGGGACTTGCAGTCTTACAGTATGACCAGACTATAATACTGAAGTTCTCTGTTATACAGAGTACGCTTTACCCTGCTGCGCTCCACACAAGAGAGGCAGGTCGTTTAGATTCTTACTTCCCTGGTATTTTAAGTGGAAATGAATGCCTGATGCCATCTGTGAAATAAATATGATGTCAACACAGCTCGTGACTATTTTATCTCCCTGATATCATTTCTTGATCTACACAAGAAACTGTATACAAAGTGCTATTTATCATTCTACTAGGAGAGGCTCCCCTGCATGGACTTTAAGGGCAAAACTTTAAAAAGAGTGTATTTAAATTTGTGTTTCAGCTTCACTTACAGGTTCGTTCAGCTGTGAACGATGGAGAAAAAGTGCAAATGTAAAAGAACGTCTATTAATGGTGAGGCACAGGTGCTAGGATTACTTGAATGGTAATAAATTTACATTGCAAATGTGATAAATCTGCTGCAATTCTAACGCTACTGTAACGACTATCAGCTGCAAGTACGAGGACAGAAGAAAGCTGTTAAATGCATACTTTTAGTACATGGAAAATGTACTCTCTCAGCAGTTTATGTACTGCTTGATATTCATTTATGAGGGCTTCTTTTCACAAAGGAACTTTCATTTATACAAGAATTTATTTTGCAATGTTTTATTTGTAAATGACATTATTGACATTAATACCTACTCATTAAGCTTCTTGATAGTATGAACATGTATGGGAGTTGTGCAGGGTACTTTTCATTCTCAAGTTACATTTCATCAGCTCGCTCTTTTCTAGCAGTTTCCTGCACTACAGCAAAGTCACTGCTGACAAAGCATAAGTCAACAATACCGGTGAAAGTACAAATCTAAAAGACGGCCGATATCTGTGGTACCAAATTCATTGGTGCATCTTTAGATAACTGTTTTGCTTTACCTTTCACGGGTGCTGTTTAACAATCAAGAGAGAAAGCAAATAAATGATGTACAATATGCTGCAAAATCAGTCCTGTGCAGTCAGCAGAGCTAAGCTAGTGCAGCTTTCAGATATCTTGTATAACATGAGGTTTCCCATACTACTGACTGAAATGTTGGATCTTTTAGTAAAAACAACTGGGGTGTGACTTTTTTTGTATTTTCCATAAGATTACCTGCCCCAAAGGAGCCCAGAGGCAGCCATCTGTGACCAGTGGGAGCACATACGTTTAGCACATATGTGGATTCTGGGGAAGTAATGACATGAGAGGTTTCTTGTTTCCTACCTCACTTGCAACTATGGAAGGATTCTCCTCACCAGGGAGCCTGGAAAGAGGTGCAGCAGAGCTGAAAGGGCTTGGCATTGGTAGGGTCTCACTACATCCTCATAGAGCTGGAGGATGGTCCTCTCTCCTTTTGCTTTTTGAGCTACTGCTGGCTTTTCATGGACAGCAGCTCAGTTGCACACCTGTCATGTGTTTACTTGGCAAGGTACTGGTAGCAGGGGGGCTATAGGGGTGGCTTCTATGAGAAGCTGTGAGAAGCTTCCCCCATGTCTGATAAAGCTAGTGCCAGATGGCTCTAAGACAGACCTGCTGCTGGCCAAGGTCAAGCCAAACAGCAACAGTGGTAGTGCCTCTGTGATAACGTGCTTAAGAAGCGGAAGAAAAAAAACAGCGGCGAAAAAGCAGTGAGGAGAGAGGAGTGAGACAATGTGAAAGAAACAACTCTGCAGACACAAAGGTCAGTGAAGATGGAGGGGGGAGGAGGTGCTCAAGACGCTGGAGCAGAGAGTCTTCCTTTGCAGCTCGTGATTAAAGACTGTGCTGAGGCAGGTTTCTCCCCTGCAGCTCATGGAGGTCCACAGTAGATCAGATCTCCACCTGTAGTCCATGGAAGGAACCTCATGCCAGAGCAGGTGGATGCCTGAAGGAAGCTGTGACCCCTTGGGGAGCCTGAGCTGGAGCAGGCTCCTGCCAGGACCTGCAGACCCATGCAGAGAGAGGAGCCCATGCCAGAGCAGGTTTGCTGGCAGGGCTTGTGACCCCCGTGGGGGACCCACACTGGAGCAGCCTTTTCCTCAAGGTCTGCACCCTGTGGGAAGGACCCACGCTGGGGCTGTTCATGAAGAGCTGCGGCCCGTGGGAAGGACTCGCGTTGAAGAAGTTTGTGGAGAACTGTCTCCCGTGAGAGGGATCCCACTCTGGCGCAGTGAAAGAGTGTGAGGAGTCTTCTCCCTGAGGAGGAAGGAGTGGAAGAGACAACATGTGATGAACTGACTGCAACCCCCATTCCCTGTCCCCCTGTGCTGCTCGGGGGGAGGAGGGAGAGAAATGGGAGTGAAGCTGAGCCTGGGAAGAAGGGAGGGGTGGGGGGAAGGTGTTTTTAAGATGTGGTTTTGTTTCTCATTATCCTACTCTGATTTGATTGGTGATGAATTAAAGTTCCTTTTCTCCCCAGGTTCAATCTGTTTTGTCCATGACAGTAACTGGTGAGTGATTTCTCCCTGTCCTTGTCTCAACCCTTGAGCCTTTCATCATATTTCCTCCCCCCTGTCCAGCTGACGAGGAGGAGAGACAGAGTGGTTTTGGTGGGCACCTGGCATTTATCCAAGCCAAAAAAAAAGAACATCCCAGGTGTTTTTCTGTCTGCAGGTGTCTTGGATGATAAGGAAGCAGGAGGCCCCAGAGGAAGGTCTGTTCTAGGAAGTGATGATCACTCACCCTGTATGCCAGGTTGGAAGTTTTGAGCCTACATAGAGTATTGGGTTTTGTGGCTTGGTCTACCCCTTCCTCATGTGTGTTCATTATTAAGATCTGTAAGCCTGAATCTTTTAACGTTTGTCCCAAAATATCTTGTTCCTAAGTCTGGATAGTATTGTTCCTTCTAAGCTTTGGACTTTCAGAGAGATGTGACTGCTCAGCCTTTCTGGCTTATAGACAGAACAGTTCACGTTGCAGTATGAGCCTTTTCTCAGACTAAAATCAGTGGGCTAAGCACCAAAGAAAGAAGCCTGGTTACCCTACCTCTAAGTCCAGCAGTTTATGACCAAGTGTTTGTTTTAAGGCTGACCTGCTCCTGCTACAGCTGACAAACCACACCAGTGTAGTAACCGATAACCATGCAGTCTGTGTGACAGTGATGAACAAATTGCACCCCAGCATGCAGGTGGCTTGCTGAATTTTATTTTTTCAAGTTCACAACAATTGTAACTTTGAGGGATGGTTTCTAGCTGGCCTGCTTGCTTTTTGCTGTGGATTTTCTATTTGTTCTTTAAGCCCCAGTGCACAGCAACTAGGGTTCAGGCAGTATGGAAGGGACTCTGGCGGTCAACTGGTCCAACGCCCTGCTTGTATCGAAGGTAACTTCTAAGCTAGATCCACGTGTTGCATCTGTCTGAGTCTTGTAATGTAGCTTTGTGTTTCTAAGCTGCTGTCCTTAAACCTCCTTTCCACTCCCCTTCAGAATCCAGTGTGCCTAAGGACTAGGGATGAGATGACAGAAAAGCCTCTTTCTTGCCTTCTGCAGGATTGGCTTGGTCCACATTGTTATGAAAATGAGAGCTTATGGCCTTTCCCCTTCACGGGGAATTAAAGAGATGTAAAGACATGGTATGTCATTGGCTAAAGCTTCTAGTGAAATACTTAATATTATGGCAAATAAATTTCTTGGTGGACTCCACATTTTATCCATCCAAAGTAAATGAAATCAGTGGTTTGAAATGCTTATAAGGCAACATATTTCTCCAGGTAGGGAAAATGAAATAGAAAAAGGTGACAACATATTTATCAACCCTTATATAGATTGGAAAAACAATAAATCTCACTATTAATATTGAAAGTAATGAATGCTTAGAGTACAGATGTTATTCCTAGCTCTAAATTTCTTTGTTACTTCAACAGGGTAATTCACTGTATTCACCCAGGCCCCATTTCTACACTGAGTAAAATAGTATTGAATGATTATTCCAATGTTTTTCAATGCTTATTAAGTCTATTAAAAACTGATGTTATTGTTTGATAGAGTTGTTTTAATAAAGACCACTTGGTTTGGACAAATTAATTTGGGAAAAGTAGACAGTAATACCTTAGCTGACACTTTGGCAAGGATTTTACAGTCTAGGTTAATTAAAAATATGAGCGTATAGCTACTGTGTTTCCCCTGCATCTTTACCATGCTTTAAAATAACAGAGATTAGAGTGCTCCAGAGTGATCTTGTTAGTTTACCACTCTCAGAGGCTTCCTATAATATCCTTCACAATATGGGCCTCAAATTTCCTTTATAAATATTCTATAATGAGGTCTGGAGTCTTTGTGTTACTAGTATTTCCCTGATAATAAAAGCTGTCTTGTATCTGAGAACACTTCTTGATTTAGAGAAAACTGTATTTTTTTATCTGAGAAAAATAAGACAGTACTGTGCACTTCAACATAAAACATTATAAAGAGCAGAATAATAAACCTGTAGAAGTTTACTGTGTGTCTAACTGAAGCTTTTTCAGCAGTAGAAAACTTTATTTAAAGGTGAGGTTTTGTAAAAGCAAATGATGTGATGGGAAATACTGAGGGAGGGGAGGGGAAGCTATCGGTTGTGCTTAGAAGTTTCCATGTGAAAGTAACCCTTCCCTCACGAGCTGCTCCTGGCCAGTGCAGGCACAAGCTCACAGTCTAATTCTATGTCCAAGTGCAGAAGTACTCTTATGTTTTATCATGTACTGATTTACGTGTGGGTGAACTCTGATTTGTGCATTGAACCCAATTTTAAAGAGCACTGTCTATACACTTTATTTACAGAGAACATAGTGATTTGAAGCCATGCTTTTAGTAGTTGAAACTCAGACTCCTGATGTGCTGCTGAGAATGGGTGGGTTAAGCTCTTTCACTTTGAGATACTGCTGGTTAATAAGGTCAGAACATGGTGAACGCAGAGGGTACCAAGCACTAGGCAGTGCAAAGGCATATTAAAAAAGTATTTCTACTGTAGCCATAAACCTACTGCAAACACAATTTCGTGAGAAGGTAGATCATCTCAATTTGGGTGTTCTCAAGGGGATCAAAGGAAATTAAGGACATATGTTATAGACAATCAATAGTATCATTGCATCAGATTAAAATATTCATATTCTCTACTCCATGACTATACAGTTTTTCTTTAAACTTCTGGAACTCCCTCTCAAGGCAAAAAAAATAGTATTATGAGCAATTCAAAATTTTTCTTCAGTACAGCCAGCCACATTTCTTGACACTTCGGTTAAGGTTTATTAAAAGAAGCCACAAATATTTTAATCAGCCATGCAAGGTTTTTCTTATTCAGAAATTGTCTAGACTCATTATCTATTGCTTTTTTAAGTCCGTGTTTTCCTCGATGAGGAGTCCAAATCATACTTCTTTCAGTGCAGTCATCAAAAGTTTTGTCTTAATGTGAATCTTTCTTTAAAATAATATCTAGTAAATCAAGGCAAAAAATATTATCATAAAAAATAGAATTAGAAGTGCGTATGTCACAAAAATAGGTCTAAGAACATTTTGAAAAGAATGTATGAAGAGAAGACTTTTTATTCCTGAAGTTTTATTTTACCTATTTTCAGGCACAGGCACACACCTCTTCAACGCAAGTTCATAAGAAATGCCTTGAGCAAGGCACACGCAGCCCGCCGCCGCCCCCCCACCCCCCCCCGTGCAGGCACCCTTGCAAACGGGCCTCCGGCACGGCCGCCCCGTCGCAGCCCCCCCCCCCCCCCCCGACCCAAACCTCAATCAAGTCCTAGTTCAGGACTACTTAGTCCCCCAAAGGTACACCAAATGCTGAGGTATAGATTCCAGCTTTCTTCTTCTTGTCTCTGACTCTACAATTCTTTCTAAGCAATGACATGACATTGCCTCAGCAGGGGGGACAGGTTGGTACAAGTGCCAAGAATAGTCTACTCTAGTAGAGTTGGAGCAGTTTGTGAAACAGAGTGATTTCTAGGACCACCTTCAGTTTCTTCTGTTTGTGGCATTGAAATGAAGACCATGTTTGAAATTCTATGCAGAAGTGACTTTACCCTAAAAAATAAAAATAGAAATCACAATATACTTGTTGATATTTCGTATCAGGTATCTTATTAATTATAGTTTGAATAACTATGTTGCTACCCTTTGGACACAGAAAGGCATGAACATCACCTTTACATCAACATTTTGTCTTATATGTTGGTGGATTTACTTATGTGCGTGAGGAGTAGAGAGGTTTTTTTCCTTTTTAATGAAAGCTCAGATTCCTAAAACCAAGATGCACTCAAATCAAAATCAAAACCAAAGCACTCAAATTGCATCCTGAACCTAACCAAGTGCGACTCTTAAATTTAAATACGCAAACTTGAGGAAGAAGAATTAATGAATACTTTTATATGCATATAAACACTACCTGTCACATAAAGTTCACAGTACTAGTTTAGGTAGGATGTCATTAGTTCTCCAGGGAGCAGCAAAGAGTAGGAAAGGGGGAACTGAAGAAAGTAGGCTGCAATGAAAAGGCTTTGGGAGCATGATTTAGCTCCCCTCAGCTGCATTAACAATCTGCAGCTGTAGTAGATTTCTCCTTATTTATTTACATTCAAGAATACAGAATTCTATAAAAAGTAATTGATTTCCTTTTAACCTGAAAAGCATCTGGTGTGAGGACTACTCTTTCTGTTCTGTTTTGATTGTACAGCTAGTTCAGTCAAAAGTAGAAGTAAATAATCATTATAAGAATGACTAAATTATTACCATTTCTTGTCAAAGCTTTTAGTGAAAGAGTGGCTCTGTAGATAATTTAAATATGATAATAATCTGAAGAAGAGGCTAAGCAATGCAGAAATAATAGATGATACAAGAGTAAAGAATGGGGGACTTTTGAAATTACCACCCATATTGGGAAAACAAATAGGAACTGTTCACATACCTTATTTCGAAATTAATTTCATTTAAGGTAAAATAAATAAACATTTAGTTCTAACTGTCATTAGGAACAGCTCGATGAAAATATATACGTAGTGCTTAGCAATGTGTAGGAAAGTGCCATCACATCTAGAAAAGGAGAATACAGGGAGAGTCCAGCAGAGGGCTACAAAGTTGGTGAAGGGACTGGAGCATCTCTCCTACGAGGAAAGGCTGAGGGAGCCAAGCTTGTTTAGCCTGGAGAAGGCTGGGAGGGGACCTTATAAATGCCTATAAATATCTGAAGGGTGGGTGTCAGGAGGATGGGGCCAGACTCTTTTCAGTGGTGCCCAGAGACAGGACAAGGGGCAATGGGCACAAACTGAAGCATAGGGAGTTTCGTTTGCACATGAGGAAGAACTTCTTCCCTTTGAGGGTGACAGAGCACTGAAACAGACTGCCTAGGGAGGTTGTGGAGTCTCCTTCTCTGGAGATATTCAAGACCCGCCTGGATGAGGTCCTGTGCAACCTGTTCTAGGTGACCGTGCTTCGGCAAGGGGGTTCGACTAGATGACCCACAGAGGTCCCTTCCAAACCCTACTATTCTGTGATTCTGTGAGATGTTAGACAATGAAAAATGGTTACGTCATTTGGATTAAGGAAATTGTATGGAATAGTGACTTCAGTTCTACTCACCATATTTCTTTCATGTTCTTCCTCCCCTGAAAAAAAAGATTATGATTGAGACCCACAAGGTCAACTCTAATTCTCATAGAAGGTGGAGTAGTGTAAACTAAAATCTGGGTGAAGTGAAATTATCTTAAATTTTTACGTCAGAGGAAAGAATGCTGGAGACAGCAGATGGGGAAACAATTAGTAGCTGTTGCAGAAATGTCAGGCAGGTACTTCTATTTACTCCATTTTAACAGGACACAAAAAGAAATTGAGCTATAATACACATGACATTGTTTAAAAAGAAGTCCTTTTATACAGTGTAAAATTAACCTGAGGAACTTGGTGCTATAATGTATTGGTGGAGAAAGAAGCTTAGCAGAACTAGAATTAAGAAAAGACTTTCATAGGAGTAATAAGGACAACCAGGATTCAAAATATTGCTGAAAATAGTTCAGGAGATATAAATGTTTTTGCTTTGGGACACAAGAGAAACACTAGGTCATGTGTTCAAGAAGTTTCCTTGTGCACAGCTTGTCCCACACTGCATTCTTGTGTGGTTTAGTTTAAGGTGGAAAGCATGGAAAATATGATACTGGTTGTTTGTGGAGATGGGATGCTTAATCTCGTATGGACTACTGTCCTCTTCTAGTGATACCACCCTCTTCTAGATCTAGAATATCTGGTGTTCTTTATCTTGTATTTAAGAGAACTGGAGAACGGTGGAGAACATGTGCTTGTTCCTGTAACAGTTGTTACACAATTGTATCTGTGAAAGAATTAAGAGAATAAGAAAACGAGGAAGATGGTAAGAAAAGGAGAAGTAGCAAATAGTAATTTACTAGTCTTTTACTTATATGGAAGAAACTAACAAACAAAAATGTCCAGAGCTATAGCTAAACAAAATCAGACCTGTCTCTTGAATATCTCTTATCATAAGTCTAGTGAACTACAACATATCAATGTTATGTAGCTACTGTTACACAAGTGCAAATATCAATTTACAGTTCTGTTCAGGTGTATTAAAAACAAATAGGGTTGTAAGAGATCAGAAGTTGCCTTGTACATCTCCTTATTTCAATGCAGTATCAAAACTACCTAAATCATATCTGACAGGTGTTTGTAAACACTTCAAGTGAGAGGTTTTACAATGTTTGCTGGTAATCTCATGCTTCAGTCTCCTCACTTTTCAGGGAATTTCTTTCCTAATGTGTAACCTAATTATGTCGCAATTCTATTACATTTTAACTGGCTTCCAATTATCCTTAATTTGTAGAACTTGCCTTAGAATAAACACCACAGTTCAGACTGACTCTTTCTTTAAAAAAAAAAGAAAAATCTTACTGATTAAAATGTTACTCTTACCTTGAAACCAATTCTGAGGAATGTCAGGTTGTCTGTCCCACTCCAAAGAGGGTTAACTCCATAACAAACATCAAAGATTTTAAAATCACCATGTTTCACTGCTTACTGACATGATAGAGACAAGTAACCAGTGTGCCAGCCTACAGTCTCCTCAGTGCTTTTCTATGTGAGAAGTCCTAACTGGCTCTATATACATGCTAAAATTTCTGAATGTCTTCTACTAACTTTTTTGGTTATATTTTCAGTACAAAATTCTGTAGAACACTGAAAATTAAAAATGCAAGGATATCATAAATTGAAAATTTAATATCAAGCTACGTATTAGAATGAATGCTGTTAGAGGTAAAACTATTTCTCATATTTGATTCAGTAGAAATCTATGTATTTTCTTTTAGTCTGTCTGTCAAGTTTTCTTCTTTATTTTACAAGAATGACACAGAGTTCAGTGAGTTTTTCCCAGGTCCCTTGTTTGAACTTACATTGATGTTGTAGGTTTTGATGGTAGCTGATGGTGTGAAATGTAGAAAAGCTATAGGAAACACAGAATGGGAAGTGAAATGCACAAATCAAGGTACCTGAAATTAGTGTTTTTTATTAAATAGGGACAGACTTATTTATGGTTTAGTTTGGCAAAATCTGTCACTGCAGTAACCTGGTTTGCAAATTCAGCAAAGATTAGTGCCGCGATTGAGAGACGGGACACCGCTTGATGCAAGCAGGATGATCGTTTTATTGTTCTTACACACATACATTTATACAGATCAGAAGGTAGCGTGTTTTAAACTGATTGGTTAAGTTTCAAACTAGGCACCTATTGATTGGTTAACACAGTTGCTAATACAGACACATTCTTTTCCTAAGCTCATCTAAACTAAGGCCATGCAGACACATTCTTTTCTTATCTTATCCAAGGCCTTGCTTCCTCCCTCAGGATGGCTCGGCACTATCTCTCTTCTTCTCAGGGTCAGGATGGCTGGGCACTAACTCCCTTCTTCCCAGGGTTTATGGCCCACAAGTTCCAACACATCCTCCCTCATCAATTGCACCGCGCTGGGGGCCCCGCTGAGGCCCACATCTCCCCCTTCCTGTTGTACAAAAAGAATTCCTTTTACTGAGTGTGTTATTAGTTTTTGTAAACACTGCAACAGGCATGGAAGGAGTAATAACAGAAAAATAAAAACAGCTAAAGCATACACTGCTGTCTTTATAGCATGTACACAAAACCCATGGTTTGCAAGTGTTACAGAAAAGACACGAAACTTTCGTGACTGGTGTTTCTATATGCTGGTTCATACAGTCCTTCTATGTTTATGATTCTACCGTCCTGATTGTCCCGGTCCTCTGGAGGAGGTTCACCAACTTGCTGTTCTGAAGGTTGGTCCCGGGTGCGATCCGATTCGTCCTCAGGCGGTTGTGGCAACGATTCATGGAAAGGCCGCACACTTTTTGCTGGAATCCATCGGGGGCCTCTTTCTGTGGAAACACAAGCATAACCTCTGCCCCACGTGATAAGGGGGTAGGGTCCCATGATCTTACCTGTTTCAGGATCTCGAATCAGTACTGGGGCCTTGATTGTTGCTTCAAACGAAGCGTTTGTATTAAAATGACGAACTATCGGAGGGTTGCTGTCTAACAGAGAACAATTTAAAAAATTAAAAACATGTAAGGCTTTCTGTAGACGCTCCTCAGGGGTAGCAGTCCCTACTCACTCTTTTTGTTGTTGTAATAAACGTTTCAGAGATTGATGAGAGCGTTCAATTAAGGATTGGCCTGTAGGGGAGTGAGGAATGCCAGTAACGTGAGTAATACCCCAGGAGTTAAAAAAGGGTTTTGTTGCGGCGGACACGTAGGCAGGGCCGTTGTCCGTCTTGATTTGAGAGGGTATACCTAAAGTGGCAAAGGCACACATTAAATGTTTTTGAACATCACGTATCTTTTCTCCTGTGTGGCAGGAGGCAAATAGGGCACCAGAAAAGGTATCAATGGAAGAGTGAATACATTTTAGATGACCAAATTCTGAAAAGTGGGTTACATCAGTTTGCCACAGTTGTAAGCTCTGCAGTCCCCTAGGATTAACCCCTCCCGTTATCGACGGAAAGGAGTGTTTTTGACAGTCAGGACACACGGCGATAATGTTAGTTGCTTGCTGGGTAGTGAGGTCAAATTGGCGTTTAAGACCTCCAGCATTCTGGTGAAAAAAAGAATGGCTGAGTTTAGCCTGTGCTATGCGATCCGGTAATACTTGCACTGGTAACGTAAGCATATCAGCTCGTCGATTCCCTTCTGCAATAAAACCAGGTAAAACAGTATGTGCCCTGATGTGCATAACAAAATAGGGATGAGGGCGCGAGTCCAGGAGGAAAATAAGTTCCTGCAATAAAGCAAACAATTCAGAATGTGAGACATCACGTAACACAGATGCTTCAGCCCGTTCAACAATTCCTGTAACATAAGTTGAGTCAGTAATTATGTTAAGCAGTGTGGACCACTTTTGGAAAACTCAAACAACTGCGTTCAGTTCTACTATCTGAGGAGAACCAGGTACAGTCTCTATATCCGAGTCCCATTGTCCACGTTGGTCATCCCACCATAAGATGACCGATTTATGCGACTTTCCAGAGCCGTCCGTAAACACGGTGAGGGCCTGCAAGGGTTGGTCACTTCTTTTTGGCCTGGACAGAAGACGAAAGTCAGCATTGAGTAGCTTATGAGATGGCGGGTGAGAAGTAAGTTGTCCTGTATAGCCAGCTATTGCTATACTGAAGGCATCGGATTGTTGGTGGAGCCACTGTAAGTAAGTACTTGCCACAGGCAAACAGATGCAGGCAAAGTCCATTCCTGATAGTGTCAGCAAACGTTGCCGGGCTCTAATGATTAAAGATGCAAACGTCTCGTGCTGTGTTGAAATAGTCTTTGAAGACTGATTCGGTAAGAAAACCCATTCAATAATCAGCAGTGGGTCTGATTTTTGAGAATCCCACTGAAATATTAGCGCATGAGGTTGTCGAGCGGGGTTTAAAATAATCAGAAAAAAGGGTAGCTCGGGAGCCCATCGATGTGCTTGTCGAAGACTAGTTGCTGTAGCAACCTTTTGCAGGGAAGTAGTGGCTTCAGGGTCCAGACTGCGGGGGGAGTGCAAGTCAGTGTCCCCTTTTAGCAGTCTAAATAAAGGACTTAAATCTGCATTAGAAATCCCCAACAGTGGTCGAACCCAATTGATTGTTCCCAACAATTTTTGTACATCATGTAAATTTTGTATGTCTGTCTGTATCTGCAGATGTTGGGGAATTATAGTTTGGGCCCTGATGCGCCAACCTAAGTATTTCCATGGAGATATTTTTTGAACCTTTTCCGGTGCAATACAGAGGCCTGCCGAGTTAACGGCAGCCATGACAAGAGCTACGGCTTCCTCCATGACCTCATGGAGTTGTGCAGCCACCAGGATGTCATCCATATAGTGATACAACAAGACACTAGGCATTGTAGTTCTAACAGGAGTAAGTACTTTAGCTACATACCACTGACAAATCGTAGGACTATTCTTCATTCGCTGTGGCAGCACAGCCCTCTGGTATCTTTGCAATGGGGCTTGCATGTTGACGCTTGGAACTGAAAAGGCAAATTTAGGAGCATCGTCTGGATGCAGTGGGATATTAAAAAAGCAGTCTTTGAGGTCAATAACAGTCAAGTGCCAATCTCGAGGGATCATAGTAGGGGACGGGAGTCCTGGTTGAAGGGCTCCCATATCTTCCATAGCATCATTAATTTTCTAAGGTCATGGAGTAAGCGCCACTTGCCAGTTTGTTTCTCGATGACAAAGACAGGTGAATTCCAAGGGCTAGTGGAGGGCACGATGTGCCCTCTTGTTAACTGCTCCATGACTAATTCCTGGAGGGCGCGAAGCTTTTCCAGAGGGAGGGGCCATTGATCTACCCAAATAGGGTCATTGGTTTTCCAAGTTAATTTCAGGGTGTCGCGCACTTCAATGGCCCCACCTAAAAATGGGTCCGAATAGACATTCCCCACTGAGACAGTACGTCGCGCCCCCACAGAACCATAGGAACAGGTAACACAAAAGGCTTAACAGAAGCTGTATGCCCTTCCGGACCTTGGATTTGGATTAATTCTACGCTTTGGTGGCTTTTACCAGTTCCCCCAATTCCAGCTAATGTCTGGGAAACATTAGCCAGAGGCCATTGTGGAGGTCACTTGGCCTGGGATATTACTGTGACATCAGCTCCAGTATCAATAATCCCATTTAATATTACTTGCTGCCCCCCACGAATAAGGGTACATTGGTACACAGGTTGTTTTTGGGAAATAGACTGTACCCATAAAATTTGTGGGTCCCCCATAGATTTAAACCCTCTCTGCCTTTGTTGAGGCTGGTTAGGAACTGGGGAGTCCGTCACTGTGGGAATCAATATCAATTGTGCTATACGGCTGCCTTCTGGTACCGTGCAAGGAGGAAACGGGGTCCATGCCATGATTTTAATTTCATCAGTACTGTCAGAATCAATAACCTCTGGTAGTACAAAAAGTCCTGACAAGGTGGTAGATGATCTTCCTAACAAAAGCGCTTGAGTTTTTGGGGGTAGGGGCCCCGAAACATTTGTTAACAATAAGTGAACCAAGGAATCGAGCAACGTTACTGTGTGGGAGGTTGCCAGGTCCAATCCGGCGCTACCAGCTGCTGTTGGGTGGAGACTTGAGACACTGCTGGTTCCCTCCGTAGGGGTTGAAAGGTCGGCTGCGGTACTTGTGTCTGCGCGCGTCGCTGCCCCGCGCTCCGCGATCGGTTTCCCTGTATCGGTTGACCCTGGAAATCATACTTAGACCGACATTGATTAGCATAATGACGCCCTTTTCGGCATCTAGGGCAGACCCCAAGGGCCTGGGGCCTGGCACCAGCATTGGTAGCCAAACAGTTCCTTTTCAAATGACCTAGTTTGCCGCAACCATAACAATTCCTGGGCCCCCCAGAGCTGTGCATGGCCGCGAAAGCAGCAGCCATGGCTTCAAATTTATGATCCATAGTGCCAATTCTATTACAAGCTTCTACCATTTCCACCAGTGTGGGGTTTGGATTTGGGAGAGATTTCAGTAACTTTTTACAATCCACATTAGCATTTTCTACAGCCAATTTTAACAACAAAATCTCCCGCGCTTCCGTGTTGTCTATCTGACGCTCCAGAGCTTGCTTCAGCCTGTCAATAAACTGCATATAAGGTTCCCGGGGGTCCTGGGTAATCGTAGTGAAGGTTTTTAGCGGTTTTTGTGAGTCAGGAACCTTAAAAAGGGCCTTGTTTAGCTTTTTCACGAATCGCTTCAAGAGCTTCCCGTGGGATATCCCGGGGTTGAGCCACCGGATCAGAATACTGACCCGTGCCAGTAAGGTGTTCGATAGTCAGCGCAGCTATAGCTGCATTGCCATGACCCACGTAAGTCATGAGAAGTGCCTGGAGTCCCCCCCTCCAGTGTGACTCCCACAGGGAGTACTGTGTCGGAGTCAGTAACAGTTGCGCTAAAGATTTTAAATCATGCGGAGTCATAACATAAGTGTCGAAAACAGAAGACAACAAACTTGCAAAATACGGAGAAGAAAGCCCGTGCTCAGTAACAGTACGATGCAGTTCCTTAATTACCAAGAAAGATAAAGCCTCCCACTGAACCCCCCGACCCTGACAGATCACAGGGGCTACAATTGTTTTAGCGATTTCTAACTCCCCCTCCTTCAAGGCTTGGCGTTTTATATTAGCCCACACATCGCGCGGGTTAGGGGGGTAGAGATCTGGTTCTGTTTCCGGATCCACCGGACCCGGGTCAAAAGGATCCCCCTCTGGGGGGTATCTCGCAGCACACACTCTTAAGGGTTTGTTCTCCGGCAGCACCGGAGGCGCCGTGGGAGAGTTATCCTCCTCCCCTGCTTTGTCTTTATGATTTTTCTCTTGCGCTTTTAAAGTCTCAAAAACACTCCTCCACCAGGGGAGCATACGCTGCGCTTCGGCGTTGCCTGTCGTTGCCGCGTCCCATAGTTTCACCCCCACATCATCCCAAAGTTCCCGCGTAAAGATAGTAGATGCAGTTACGGTGGGCATCTTCACTTGTACCCATTTAAGCATCAGTTTAAGATCATGCCCAGAAATATTCTTTCCATGTTTTTTAAGGAGAGCTTTCATAAGCTCATATACGTCTCTCTCTGGGGAAGACGTCTGACTTCCCATGTTTCCCACAGCTCACCTCTCAGCTCCGGAGGGATTGTTTAAGCCGGCTCCTGCTTCCTTTCAGCAGCTCATTCAACGTCCTGTGGGACTCGCAGCATGCCACGCAGATAGGTGGTTTTTCTCCGAATCACGTCGGGGTCACCAATTTGCCGCGATTGAGAGACGGGACACCGCTTGATGCAAGAAGGATGATCGTTTTATTGTTCTTACACACATACATTTATACAGATCAGAAGGTAGCGTGTTTTAAACTGATTGGTTAAGTTTCAAACTAGGCACCTATTGATTGGTTAACACAGTTGCTAATACAGACACATTCTTTTCCTAAGCTCATCTAAACTAAGGCCATGCAGACACATTCTTTTCTTATCTTATCCAAGGCCTTGCTTCCTCCCTCAGGATGGCTCGGCACTATCTCTCTTTTTCTCAGGGTCAGGATGGCTGGGCACTAACTCCCTTCTTCCCAGGGTTTATGGCCCACAAGTTCCAACACATCCTCCCTCATCAATTGCACCGCGCTGGGGGCCCCGCTGAGGCCCACAGATTAGTGGTCATGTCACTGTTACCGTGCCATCTGCTACAGATGGGTGATTTCTGCTGAACCGGGTGACTGGGGGTCTGAGAGAACTTTTGAAAGCGGACAGTCCTGCCTAGTGCCACAGACACTGGAAATCACCTGTTTTTCAATTTATACTACATATACAATTTTCTCTACATATATATTTTTAACGTGGGTCTTGCTTTCCAGAGTCTTACCTGGTGAGAGTCTCAAGCAAAACACAACTTTTTGACAAGATGCTTGCTGACATGGTGAAAGAGAATGAAGTCTGCTCGTACTCTACATAGTCATCCTTGCTGGTGATTTAATCTCTTACGGCCTCAGCTGTGAGCCTATTACAATAATGACACGAATTCTGATTCTAATCTGTTAGTCACCTTGCCTGCCTGAAAGGTAAAATGATCAGGACAGGAACTGCCTCTTCATGGATGTAAACCCTGAGTTCTTCCAGAATGGGTCCCAGTTTCAGCTACAATAAGAAAAGTGTTGATAGGTGTTCAAATAAAACACATTTTAAGTGTTTTATGGCTGTTTTCTTTTCCAATAATGGTAACTTGAAGGCACAAGCTATTTGCTACTTCTGGACTTGGGAGAAAGGAGTTAAAATTCTAACAGTGTGGAAAACTGACAACACCAGATTCCCAAGCTGCAGAAAATGTTATCCCTGCTGCAGTTTTACTACAGTAAAGGGGGAGGGGAAGATCAATCCAGAAAAACAATCCTTTTTACTTCCAAGTATTTTGCAAAGAAGAGTTTGAGTGTGAAATGATGACAAATTGATCGAGCTTGTATAGCTGGTGCAGTATTTCATTCCACAGTATGTTGTTCTGCTCTGAGCTGAGCCATTTAGAGTAAAAGTGTTTGATACTGTTTGCCTACAATGCTAGCAGAATCTGTACCGAGAAACAGAAAATGCACTAGGGAGCTGTGTGTTTTCCAGCTGGGGTATGAATCATACTTTCAGGACCTGTGTTTCTAAAAAGAGTTCAAAAACAAGCTATGGCAAAGGAAGTGAGAAACCATAATATGAGCCTGTAGTGCCTGGATCTTGTGAATTTTGGGTTCTGAGCAGATTCTTGCATCAATACAAAGATTATCAGCATTTAGCTGTAGTTGATTCGTTTATCACTTGCTTCAGTTTCTGCTTTTATATTCATGAATCAGAATATGCGGTGTTCCTAGCTGAACTTCTATGCTTCTGTACTTCACAGCAATTAACATCCCTGACATTGTATCTCAAGATGTTCATCTTGGAAGACTGTTAGGAAGTGAAATGCGATCTGTCATATTTAAGCCAGCTCTTTGAAAATGACCCATTCTAATAAGGGTAAAGTAAGTTCATTTCTTTCTAGTTCCTAACCTCATGTCTTTGTAATTTACATTATAACCGGTGTGTTATCAGCAATATCACCTCAGTATCTCTGGAATTCATAGGCTTTTGGAGAGCTAATTAGCTAGAGACAACTACTCCAAGTCAACTTGGAAGAAAGGGATGCAGCTGCAGTACGCACACATTCTTAATGTGCAGAATGTTCTTTTTTAGTTAGACTTTGTATGTGAGGCATTTAATGATTGACAGAGAAGGGGAAGGTCTGGGAAGGTCTGCAAGTTTCTCATGAGCATAGCTTAACATGTTATTCATGCTCTGTGCCAAAACCTGTGTTAGCAGTTGCATGAGTTTTTTGTCCCATTATTCACAACGTGGTTTCATTTGTTCAGTGACTCTGGGTTTAGGATTTCTGTCACTACTTTCATGCTATCTTCTCGAGAGCAGAAACAAAGAAAGACTCGAAAGGAACTTTACATTTTGACAAGCAATCTAAGCTATTATCCAGCCTGAAAAGTGATGGGAAGATGGATGTGGGAAACTTGTTTTCCCATTAAGTAAGTGTGAATGTCAGGAATGCTCTTGATAGTTGACAAATGACATTCAGTTAAAGCAATGGCTGGAGCTGCTAAAAGTCATCTTAAATTGGTGAGTAGAGCTGCCTTTTTTTCAGTCGTGAACATAATGTAAAGCTCTCATTGTCTTTAGAAGGTAAAGGCTAGCTAGAGGATGTGCTGCTGTTTTCTGCTATATGGACTGTTTGCGTAAATAAACATTTCCAAAGAACGTTAAAATTCAGATAAATAAAAGATGAGCAATATGTTCTGAATTCTGGTAGTGTCAGTGCAGGTGGGGGTGACTGTAATATGCCACAGGTGGAAAAAAAAAACATGTTTAAGGATACTCTGAAGTCTGAGTTTAATCAGTATAATTTATTGAGCACTCTATTTTTTACAAAGCAGAAGGTATAATCAAATCCTCTACAATGTGTAGATTAACTAAAAACATTGTAAAGGCTTCTGTTCATTTGGGAATATTTTTCTTTCGGTGAGTATTGATTTCATGGAAAATCCTACTGAAATTAAACTACTTCTTAAAAAGTTAGGGAAAAAAAAAGGGAAAAAAGAAAAGAGAATAATATTTTTTATTGGCCCAAATACTTGGATTGACCTAAAAATTCCCTATTAAGTTGCCAGGAAATACACCTCCCTCCCTCCCTTTTTTCTCAATGGTTCTGTCACCAGCAGCAATGAATAACTGTTCTGTTAATTCTGTAGAACATTTCTACAGAGGTCGTTTCCCTTGTTATGAAAGAGTATAGATTATCCTTTTATAAAATCTGTTTGTGTGATAATGGGGAAACAAAAACATTGTTTTTACTTCATTTCTTATGTGTATGATACAGCTAGGGGAGCTATTTTCTATGCAACATTAGTCTTTTACATTTCTAAGGTCTGGTGGTCTGAGGATGATCATATTTTGCATCATGCTTTTTTTCTATTAAAAAAGTAAAGTGAGAATTTACCAATAATATTGAAGGGTAAAATGTATTGTATCCATTAAGAGGTGTTTCTGTATTGCAACAACTACAATTGCAGAATTTATTTCTGTTGAAAAGATACTTTTTTTTTTTATCAGAATGCTAACTATTTTGTAAAGATTGCATTTTTCTTCTTTCGTAGAGGGTTGGCTTTTTTCCTATGTACATTTAAACCATGCAGGGATGTCAGCTGATCACATACGCAAAGTAAATAATAAGAATATTTTGTTTCTTCAGTTACCGTGAATACTGCATTTCCTGCTTTATTGGTACTTCAGTTTCCTTTTCTTCGTCAACTTTTGGTTGATTTTCTATTACTTTCTACAGTTTTCTAGTGGAAACTTTAACTGCACACAGAAGCTTGTTTCGGAGGAGTTGATTAACGCAGGTATAGAAGATTTAGAGGATCCAGTTCCAATTAAACAAGGTGAAGTGATTTTCATACAATGTTATCAACCAGAGAGCTATAAGACAGCTTCATATATAGCTCTGGGGGTATGAAACCTTTCTCATTCATATTTATTGGATGCATCTGGCACTTCCTTATAATTTATATGCAGTAAATTTCTATAATAAATACTAAATATACATACCACATATTTACTATCCTGCTATTACATCTTTTTGATAATTTAGTAGTAGATATGCTTTGCATTTAAAATATTTCCTTATCCTGACTTTGTATAACCATGAGTGGAGCTGTGTCTTAGTACGATTACTAATTGCTTAGGAAAACATTTCTCTTGGCATTCATGAAATCAAAAAGAGCCTTTTGGTTTTGCTATGCATGTTACAAGCTGCATAATGATGTGATAAAAAACATAAGAAAAACAAAATAATAAACAGTAAGGTATAAACTTTTTTAAAATTTATTGGAACTGAGGGAAGAGTTAAGCTTTAGTACTAGAGAAACCTATTATAGAGCGTTTGCCAGCCAGATTTTATTAGTGTGGCTTATTATACCACAGATTCCCTGCATGACCTTGTTTGAGATGCTCATTGCTGGAGCTTGCTGGCTTTAGCCATTGTGTACCCTGTTTACTTATAGAAGAGACTGGTTCTGCCTCCGCTTGCTTGACACCCAGCCTGCTGCGAAGAGATGGATTCCTGCATCCAGGCGCTGGTTTCTCTGAGGAGTGGTCTCACCGAGTCTCCCTCCTGTGGTGTTCTTGCAGAGAAGTCATTGCACAGGAATACATTTCAAAAGCTGCGGTTTACTCCACTGTTGAGAGAAGTGTCTCTGTTGTAGTTTCTTTGGTTCAACTAAAAGGACTGCTATGTATGGCATCGTCACTGTCAGCGCAGCCTCCACTCTGTGGACTTGTCATCAGTACCCTTCAGAAGAGATTGTGGTCTAGCAGAAAGGTCCTCTGTTTTTCCCATTGGGAAGACTCGTTAGCAAAGAAATTGAAATATAGGGTTCATGCTGGTCCTGCTGACGTGGCCAAGCAGCAAGAACTGTTGAGAAAAAGGAGCAAGTGGCTCCTGTGTACTGGACATCTCCAGCTGCTCCTGGGCACAGCCTTGGTATGGCCCTGCTGCAGGAGGGGGAAGGCTTCTACTTCTTCCTGAACATGCTGTGGACAATGAGGGAATTGGTCCCTGACAATGCATGTGAAGTAGATAGCACTGGACAAATGAAATTAAACTGCTGCTGGAAAATGAGAGAGGGAAGGAAGAAAGAGTATTGCTTTGAGCAGTGTTGAAAACAAGCTAGCTCTCCCCTTTCTTCTTCAACAATTGAAATATTGGTGCTAGTCATAGCAGCAAATTCACGTTCTGAGTGCTTTTCTGTTATATAATGTCTGCAAAATATCTGGTTAAGACTAGCAGGTGGAATCTGCTTGCTGTTGTATGAGCCTGTCCCTGATATCAATTCATCACCCTTTTATTTTTGTTCTGCATGCATCAGTAACTCTGGCAGTAATAAGAAAATATTACACAAAAGCATAGCATTGTTAATGCTGTTATCATCCTGATCTCCAGTGAATTGGAATCCCAGTGTCATGTTGGTCTTCCTTCTCCTCTGAAACAGTTATTCTAGAAGTTGATGCTGATGGCATGTTCAGGTTAAGCACAGCCATCTATCAGGAGCTCGCCCTTTGCCAGAATGAGCTGGAACTTAATTTGAAAACAAGTGGAACAGGAGACATAGAGTAGCTGTTAAAAGACAACAGAATAGCTGAAATCTGTATGCAACATGTCTAGGGAAGTGCAACAGAGGAAAAAAATTGAAATCATAAATGTACTGGGTGCAAACACTGATTACTCAAAGGAAGATATTGAAAACAAAGCATCAGATTGAATTCTTAGATTCATGTTGCCAAAGTATAGAAAGCTGTGGGTGGGGCTGCTGCAAATTAGTATTTTATCACCCTTTTTGATACTGAAATGTATGTTACTTGAGTTATTAAAATGAAACTTTACAAAGGCTTTCCCCAAGAGCCTTTGCTTGCAGTAATGAGATGGCTGTTCTGTGGGCCAGACCTGGGGAAGAACAACCCCAGGAACCAGTACAGGCTCAAGGCTGACCTGCTGGAGAGCAGCTCTGTGGAGAGGGACCTGGGTGTCCTGGTGGACGACAAGTTGACCATGAGCCAGAAGTGTGCCCTGGTTGCCAAGAAGGCCAATAGGATCCCGGGGTTCATCAAGAGGAGTGTGGCCAGTAGGTCAAGGGAGGTTCTCCTTCCCCTCTACTCAGCCCTGGTGAGGCCTCATCTGGAGTACTGTGTCCAGTTCTGGGCTCCCCAGCTCAAGAAAGATGAGGAGCTACTGGAGAGACTCCAGCGGAGGGCTACAAGGATGATGAGGGGACTGGAGCATCTCTCCTGTGAGGAAAGGCTGAGGGAGCTGGGCCTGTTTAGCCTGAAGAAGAGAAGGCTGCGAGGGGACCGTATAAATGCCTATAAATATGCTCAGGGTGGGTGCCAAGAGGATGGGGCCAGACTCTTTTCAGTGGTGCCTGGGGATAGGACAAGGGGAACGGGCACAAACTTAGGCACAGGAAGTTCCATCTGAACATGAGGAAGAACTTCTTCCCTTTGAGGGTGATGGAGCAGTGGAGCATGTTGCTCAGAGAGGCTGTGGAGTCTCCTTCTTTGGAGATATTCGAGACCTGCCTGGATAAGGTCCTGTGCAGCCTGCTGTAGGTTACCCTGCTTTGACAGTGGTTTTGGACTAGATGATCCCCAGAGGTCCCTTCCAACCCCTAGCGTTCTGTGATTCTATGAAATTAAAATGCTGTCATTGAAAGGAACCTTTTCAGTATGTTCTTCTGTACTAAATCACTGAAATTCTGCTCTGGTGCAAGGTTGGATGCATTCGAAAGGAGAACTGATTAAGCCTCTCAAGTAAATTGCTTTCAGCTGAGTTGCTTATGGGAGAAGAATTCTTGCCCCAGCCTCAAAGCATTCTCATCCAGAAATGTGAGGTCTGTGCAAGACATTAAAAAATCTTGAATCCTGTATAATTTCAAATGCCTTCTTCAGCTACATTTTTAGGAAACACTTAAAGCTCAGTGTCTGCATTATCATTTATATTTCATTAGCACCTAAAGGTCTCAGGTGAAGTCAGGCCTGGAAGCATTTGGGAATAGAAATACAGAATAATATACTATCCTAGTTCCAAACATCTGTCACAGTTAAGGTGAAAGACGTAGAAAGGGAAACAGTGGCACTCTGACTTGTGAAGGGATGGTGCGACAGATCCCTGCCAGCAGAGTACAGGTTCCCTGAATCTCAGTGCAATGCCCTGTTTGCTAGGACATGTTAATGCTGACGTATCCCAGACATTCAAGAAACAGAGTTTGGGTAAGATGGAACCCCGGTGCCATAAAAATTTTCCTTGCAGATGATTGTCATTATTTTGTGCTACTGGGAAAGAAATTTCATAATGTTGCATAGTGATTGCAAAGATTGATCACACAAGAAGTTTCATAGCTATTGTAATTTTAGGTAATTGGATCAACTGAACAGTTATAAGCCATAACTAGTTCCCTATTCTGTCATTCAGGGTACAGCATCGTGACCATTTTACACCTCCTTTCTTGAGGAAAAGCTGAACACTTTTTTTGCACAATGCTGTATTATATGTAAGCAGTAAGAACATGTAAATATCTTCATTATAAATAGATCTTTCTTCATTGGCCAGCTACCCACAAAATCTGAAGTGTACTTCATTTGAAACTGTTGAAATCTGGAGAAATAACTACATACTTGTGGAACCGTATGGTGCAGAGCATGTATAAAATTCTGGTAATGGGGAAGCTTCATTTGATTCCTTGTCTTTGCCACTTTGAGAATTAGAAAAAAATATTCATTTTTGTCCCATTCTGCTTTTCTTAGAGCCATTGGAAAAAAAAGGAACAAAACCTTTCTTTGTGCTTCAGCATCTCACATTTGCTTTGTAGATGTTTTGTTTAATGCAGTCATGCATCATGTTTCTGAAGCAGTGTTCCCTTGAGCAAATCAGAGGAAGAATCTTCACCATCTGTATGAGAAGAAGGTAAAAGGAACAGGGTGAAATTGGATGCTGTGAAATTTACATTCTCCTTGGGGCCGTCAGGAGTGCAAGGAGTCGTACTCATGCCTGTCAGACAAGTGAGAAGACCCATAAGGAAGTTGCTATAGAAATTAGCTACCTGTTTTCTGAGAATATTTTTGCATTTGTTGAAGTTGTAACAGATATTAGGGAAAATTATTCCTAAAACATGATAAGATTAGAAAATGTCAAACTAAATAACAAGGTTAATGATGTTAAATAGTGATAATTTTGAGGGCCCTTGCCCCCTTGAAAATACTAATCCCTTATTTAGGGACTTCAGTGCTATTCTATTAGTCATTTCTAATCTTCCTTTGAAGAAATGACAGTGTTGTCCTATTCATAACAGGAAACAGTATTTCTTAGGCAACTTCAAAGCTATTTGTTGAATGACACTTTGGGGAAAAATCACAAAATTAAAAAGTGCATGACCTGCACAGCTCATTGGAATTTGTGTTTATCAAAGCTGTTTCTTTATGCTCTGAAATAACAGGCAGCTCAAATCACATTTTTGCTTTAAACCATGCTGTACATGACGTAGATGTTTTACTTGCATATCAATTTCAAGTACAGAAATTTTTCAGATATCACTTAGAAAATTGAAAGGATTAGTAATATCCATTAAAAACACACTACGAATAGTTGATGGAATTTGCTAAGCCAGGTGTTATGCAACTTTATACCACGGTTAAAGTGAATTTCCTTTAAAAAGTGTAACTGGGGACTTAGTTTTATTCTAATTTCTGCATAATCTTTTAGCTCCCTGTTCACGTGCAAGCTTACACTGACTAGCTGATACTGAGAATCTTAAGAATAATTCTTTTTAAATGTCAGAGGAAATGCTTCCTCACATCCTCGTCTACCTAAAACTAAATGTGCTTGGGAGGAGGGGTGATAAATTTTATGTTTTCTTGTTTCTCTCTTTTGTATCTTTAGATAAATTGTTGAGGTCTGTGATGAGTGCTTCACTGAACCCACAGTCTGACTGTTAAATAGGACATTATATTTTGGTGATAATATTAGGGTTGTGTTACTGTATTTCATAGTATGAGTAACTTGGTTAGTAAGTCATTGTTTTAAAGACTCACGGTACTCTGGAGAGCATTGCAGATGCATGAATAGATTGCTCAATTTTGTATCTACATCTCTAACTATGCTGGAGGATATGTAAAATAAGTATTAGGCAAACCATGGCCAATTCATTAGTTACATGATGAGAAGGCTTTGCTGAACCATATAGAGAGACAAGAAATGCGTGGCTTCTTGTCCTTAGAAAAGGTAATACAGGTAGCAGCAGCCATATCCCTCACCTGAATGGAGGTTAGGAAGGTGAAGCTTATCCTCTGTTGCGTGGCAAGGTGTGTGTGCATGTACAGTGAGTGATTTACATGATGGAAGGAGGGGAAGGAGCTACTGCCCCTGTAGTCTGTCTAGTAGATCCGCAGTCTCTGCGTGCATTGAAGATCTTGATAAAATGCCACCATATGAAGGAGGGCAATTAGATGCTGTGGCATTTAATATAACTACTGTAATAGTCTTGGGGGAAAAAGCTCATTAACATCAACCTTGTGCCACTGCAAATGTCTTCTCGTGATGAGTCAAGTGTAAATATTGAAGTCAGCACGAGAAATGTTTTGTTTTTACACCAAGGTGAGAAGATCTAAAAGGACAGCAGTCACAAGAAATCACCAAGGACCTTTTTTGATATGAAATGCAGTTTTAAACTAATCAAACTTTTTTTTATTATAGCAGCATTGGAAATCATGATACATCACAAGAAATAAGTTTGTGTGGTATCTGAACCACAAAATAGAGTCATCGTGAGAGTCAATAGAGCTACATATTTCCCACAAAAGTTTTGGGTTTTTTTCTGAGAGTGAAAGATTTGAGGTTGTTATGTTTTGGTTCTTGTTTTCTCAAGAAAAAATATACTTGGTTTCCAAAACAACCTGTTTTCTGTAAACTCTTGTGCAGGGATAGGCAGTCTGTCAGTCGTGATGTGCTCCTATCTTACAAGCAGTCTGGAGATGCTACATCATGTGAGTCGCAATAGGGCTGTCCTGCCTCTGTGGCTGTGGGTGACCTGTCTGTGAGAGGTAGGGAAGAAATAACATCCGTTACAGATCTCATCACTGGATTTTGCATGGAATCAGCTGTGCAGGAAACCTACCTACATCATGCTGTGAGGTTGAACTCAGCGTCATCTGTAGCTGTGCACCCGCCCAGATCTCATTGCCTCTAAGCTCTCTGAAACATGTAACATGTCTTGCAGCTCTGGGGACATAGAAAGCAGGGCTAGGAATAATGGCTGTAGCTGCTTTAGGTCTAAAATATCCCCTGTTGTACAATGTTTATTTTAGTTAAGTCATGTAGATTTTGTTCTGAGTAAGCTTGTGTCTGAATGCACCTGTGTAAGTGAAGGCGAGCAAAAATATATGTGATTATCCCAGTTGGGATGAAGCTGCCTGAGATACCATTAGAAGGTGCTAATAAAAATGGTTTTGTATTACTTATGAACTACAAGTTCCCAAAATCTTTGAGCAAGTTTTTACAACCAAGATGTATACGTCTCTATATTCCTTTTCTATTCCTGTTTTCATATTTTGAGAATTTTTTCCTTTAGAGCTTTTACTTAAATCCTTTGAGCACAGCGCACACTATTTTTACTGCACAATGTAGCTTCATAGGCTATTTAACACAGCAGGCCACGTTTCACAGCTGGCTGGATCTCAGGAAGTTAACCAAATTCTGCTCTCATTTAGAGGAACAATAACATTTACAATGATTAAAGTGGGACTCAGAGTTTGCAGTTGGTAAATTTGGTTGTATGAGCCCTTACTGATAAGAGTATATTCTGTCTATATCTCCTCTGTGCCTGTCACTAAGGGAGCTAATCACTGGCAACCACCAATTACCAAATTAGGAACTTAGCTTCAGCTTGTGCTTATTGGCATGAAGATACATTTTTATGTAATATTTGCAGAAAATAAATTTTGAAGAATGAGCTTGTTTGTAAAATACAGACACAATGACATACTCTAATAAAAATGCCAGTAGACATGAAATACTGAATTAGTTCTGTAACTCTTTGTCTCTGTTTTCTTGAAAGTTCCCATTTTTGATCTCTGTAATGCTGTATAAACTTGCAGAAAATAGCAACTTTTTTGGTTCAGGAAACACTGCAGTCCTTTTTGTCTGCTGTCCCATATTTTTAATCCTGTTGGGTTTCAGGTGGAAACCACAAATGCATTATTGCTACTTGGTAATATCTGAACATCTATGTAACTTAACATGTATTAAACTACCTTTATGTCACTTTCATAGCATTCTGTAGAGCTATACATAAAGAACTTCTGAATAACCAAAGGTATGAAGGCATATTTAATAGTTTGGGAACCCTCCTATATAATGCAGAATAGAGACAATATTAAGTGTCCAAATAACTACATAAATATTTTATGAAGAATAGAAAGAGCGAAAGTTTGTTTTATTTCATTAAGGTTGCTCCAAGAAAACCAAAACTGATAGCAGCACCTGCTGAAGAGCAATTCTAGGATTCTGGTTTACCACTGTACATCTAAGTGATCAGTCCTTTTAGAACTGTTGATTGCACAGTGGAGGGTATTATATATGTTGCTTTGTTAATTTGTAAACTGGCTCAAGAATTGAGCCTTGTTATAATTTTTTTTTTCCACATTAAATCAACAGTTTCATAAGACACTATTTAGTCCAGGTGAATACCCGTGTCCTAGGAAGAAAGAAGGTTACACACATTAGTTAGAAAATAAAAGCTATTTAGACAGTTTTCGACCTGCGTGGTGGCTTCCCTGTGGTTGCTATATATATTTGTTTCTCTTTTGATTTTGTGAGAATATTGATAAAACAAGAGAAAAACTGCCTCTTTTTTTTGAGTAGCATATCTTTAAAGTCTGGTCTTCTCACAGTTTCATAGATATTGTTGCTTATTGTTGTGGATTTGTGTGGCAAGGTTTTGGTAGCAGGGGGGCTATAAGGATGGCTTCTGTAAGAAGCTGAGAGAAGCTTCCCCCGTGTCTGATAAAGACAGTGCCAGTTGGCTCTAAGACGGACCCGCCGCTGGCCAAGGCCAAGCCAATCAGTGATGGTGGTAGCACCTCTAGGACAACATATTTAAGAAGAGGAAGAAAAAAATTAATTGCAGTGAGATGGCAGTTGGGAGACACGAGTGAGGCGATGTGAAAGAAACAACTCTGCAGACACCAAGGTCAGTGAAGAAGGAGGGAGGAGGAGGTTGTCACTCTGCAGCCCATGGAGGTCTACAGTGGATCAGATCTCCACCTGTAGTCCATGGAAGGAACCTCATGCCAGAGCAGGTGGATGCCTGAAGGAAGCTGTGACCCCTTGGGGAGCCTGAGCTGGAGCAGGCTCCTGCCAGGACCTGCAGACCCATGCAGAAAGAGGAGCCCATGCCAGAGCAGGTTTGCTGGCAGGGCTTGTGACCCCCGTGGGGGACCCACGCTGGAGCAGCCTGTTCCTCAAGGTCTGCACCCTGTGGGAAGGACCCACGCTGGGGCTGTTCATGAAGAGCTGCGGCCCGTGGGAAGGACTCGCGTTGAAGAAGTTTGTGGAGAACTGTCTCCCGTGAGAGGGATCCCACTCTGGCGCAGTGAAAGAGTGTGAGGAGTCTTCTCCCTGAGGAGGAAGGAGTGGAAGAGACAACATGTGATGAACTGACTGCAACCCCCATTCCCTGTCCCCCTGTGCTGCTCGGGGGGAGGAGGGAGAGAAATGGGAGTGAAGCTGAGCCTGGGAAGAAGGGAGGGGTGGGGGGAAGGTGTTTTTAAGATGTGGTTTTGTTTCTCATTATCCTACTCTGATTTGATTGGTGATGAATTAAAGTTCCTTTTCTCCCCAAGTTCAGTCTGTTTAGTTATGTCTCCCTGTCCTTATCTCGACCCTCGAGCTTTTCATCCCATTTCCTCTCCCTTGTCCAGTTCAGGAGTGGGAGTGATAGAGCAGTTTTAGTGGGCACCTGGCATTTATCCAAGCCAAACCAAAACATTTATTCTATGAATATCATTGATTTGTGCTTCTTAAGTACAAACTGGTATTGATTCTTATGTCTGGAAAAAATGGTAAATATCCTGAGGCAGCTTTTCATTAATCCCATGCTTCATTTTACTGAGTGGTAAAATGGAACATAATTATGGAATAACTTACTTTAAGGACAAATCTGTACTGAATTATTTGGAGTTTGGTAAGTTGAATAGAAGGAAGAAAAAAAAATAGAGACATTTGGATTAAATAGGAACAGTAATTCAGGTGTTTTCCTGAAGTGACAGGAATACCTGTTAAGTTACCTCAGGAGACATGCTATAGGCTGATTTGAAGGAAAGTATGTATGGTATAGGAAAACTATATATGTATGAAGCTACATAGCTAGGAAAGAAATTAATAAAAATGATTTCATATAATTTCTTTTATAGTTTCATGCTAGTTGGTAGAACTGGGAGAGGTGGACTAAATAAAGACCTCAGCTTTCAGAATAATGACATTTTAAATTATCACTCAGGTGATATGTAATTTGAGAAAAATATTGAGTTTTCTGTAGCCATTTTTTTTGTATGTCTATATTTTACACACTCACAATAAAGTGCGTGTGTGTGTATCAAAAAATGAACCCAGAAAATACTGCATTACTTCAGAGTGCACACAGATAAATTGTATTAGTCTGCCTCTATCAAAATATAATCAAATGCTGCTATCAAGGTATCTCACATCATTTTCCTATGGAATACATAAAATGTGTTTAGTATACAGAGACAAATGATTGCATTTTACTGTAGATCAACCAGAATATTCTGTATATGCAAATGATGTAGAATCATTTATTAGAATTGCAGAAAGCCCATTTGTTGTTCAGACTGTAGACAATCTTTGCATATCTCTGAGGAATGTAGCTACTCAAATCTTTTTTTACATGACAGCTATGTCAGTTCATTCTTTGATTTTTGTAGCTACAACCCAGAGAACACGAAAGAGGAAGAGAACAGTATTACTGACAGAAAGAAAAAGATAAGCTTATGTATGAAGGAAAGCTCAGGCATACGTTTCAACAAGATTTAAAATGCAGCAGTTAATTGGAGTTCCTTAATCTATTTTTGTCTCTCTGTTTGAGGAGCAGCTTACTCTTCAGACTGAAGAAATTAGTCTGCAAGGATTTACAGCAGAAATTGACTTTTTAAGACTGAGTCAACACAGTTGTTATTCATTTTTTGAAGGAATACCTTACTATAATTTGGTTAAGAATTCACACCTGATTATGGTACTTCATACCTCATTTAGTGTTTCTGACTCCTATCAGTCTGTTTGGCATTGCAGATTGAGCATTGTTTAGCTTATGGTAGGATCTTAGACTGGTTCAGTCTCAGCTGAGACCAGTTCTCTCAAAGGTGCATACAAAGTTATTTGTAGGAATGTTCTTTTTTTGTGGGTTAAAAACAAACAAACCCTCAGTGACAAATAGGAGGTGAAAAGAGGGGAGGACCATACTTTTCTGTGATATTGGCTATGTGCTAGGAGAGACAGGACAATTCAAGTTCTGTCTTGAGGAAGGCTGTGTTTTGGGGGTAGTGAACACAAAAATGTCTAATCATCACTCTGCATCTCTTTGTATGTAGTTTTGTGTGTCAACGGCAGCTGAGATAGAAGGAGGATGAGGTCATGAAGCATCAAGACCTTAATCTGACATCTGTAACAGGCATTCGTATTCCAGGTGTGAGTACATAAGGTCAGAAATTGTTCCTTCATTATGTAAAGTAGTGGTGTATCCTCTTTATTCAATATCCTCAGAACTTTTGAAGATGCTGCCCTGCTGAATAGTCATGAGCAGATCGAAAGCCTATGGGTAAGAATCAGAGACAGAGGCAATGCAAGAAACCTGTTCATGGGTGTCTACTACAGGCCGCCTAATCAAGGGGAACCTACTGATGAAGCCTTCTTCCTCCAGCTCCAGGAGGCTTCGCACTCACAGTCTGTTGTCCTGCTGGGGGACTTCAACCACCCCAACATCTGCTGGAAAAGTAGCATAGCGAGCTGTAGGCAATCCAGGAGATTCCTAGAATGCGTTGAGGATATCTTTTTAAGCCAGGTAATTGACAGCCCTACCTGAGGGTATGCAATGCTGGACCTGATGCTCATCAATGCAAGTGAGCTCATCAGTGACATCAAGACTGGAGGCAATATCTGGGCTGCAGTGATCATGTATTGGTAGAGTTCACAGTCCTGAGGGATATGGGAAAGGCGAGGAGTATAGTCAGGACCTTAAATTTTACAAAAGCCAACTTCCAGCTCTTCAAGGATTTAGTAGGAGCCCATGGTAAACGGTCCTTTGGGACAAGGGGAGCGGTACAGAGCTGGCAGATCTTTAAGGACGCTTTCCAGAGAGCGCAGAAGTTCTCAGTCCCCAGGTGTAAGAAATGAGGCAAGGAAGGGAAGAGACCTACATGGCTGGGTTGAGACCTGCTGATCAAACTGAAGGGCAAGAGGGAAATGCACAGGCAGTGGAAGCAGCAACAGGTATCTTGGGAAGAGCATAGAGATGCTGCCCGGTTGTGTAGGAATGAAGTCAGGAGGGCCAAGGCACAGCTGCAGCTGAACTGGGCAAGGAATGCTAAGAATAACAAGAGCTTCTACAGGTATGTCAGCCAGAGAAGGAAGGTTAAATAAAGCGTGCCCCCCTGATGAACAAGAATGACAACCTCGTATCAACAGATAAAGAGAAGGCCAAGGTACTCAACATCTTTTTTTCCTCAGTCTTCACTGGCAACCTCTCTCCTTGGTCCTCCCCAGTTGGTGGACTGCAAGATGGGGACCAGAGGGGCAAAACCCTTCCCACTGTAACAGAAGATCAAGTTCATGACCACCTGAGGAACCTGAACGTGCATAAGTCTATTGGACCTGATGAGATGCATCCCAGAGTCCTGAGGGAACTGGCTGATGTCGTTGCCACAGCAGCCACAGGCCACGCATAGTTTCTCACTAACCTTATCCATTTGGCCTCCCTCACAGTCCTTCTACACCACTAGTAATTGTGCCAGATCAACCAGAAATAAGGCAAGAGGCAAGACCATTACAAATATTTTAAATACAGATTGTTACTTACATGAACATGCACTTAAATCCTCATAGAGAAGTCCTGAGGGAATTGTCTGATGTCATTGCCAAGCCACTCCCCATGATATGAGATTGTGTGCCTCAGGGGTTGGTACTGGGGCCGATGACATTTAACATCTTTGTCGGCGATATGGACAGTGGGACTGAATGCACCTTCAGCAGGTTTGTCAACGACATCAAACTGTGTGGTGTGGTTGACATGCTGGAGGGAAGGGATGCCATTCAAAGGGACGTTGACAGGCTGGAGAGGTGGGCCTGCATGAACCGCATGAAGTTCAACAAGACCAAGTGCAAGGTCCTTCGCATGGGTCGGGGCAATCCCAGACACAGGTAAAGGCTGGGCGGAGAATGGCTCGAGAGCAGCCCTGAGAAGAAGGACTTGGGGGTACTGGTGAATAAAAAGTTAGACGTGATCCACCAATGTACGCTCACAGCCCAAAAGGCCAACCGTGTCCTGGGCTGCATCAAGAGAAGTGTGGCCAGCAGGTCGAGGGAGGTCACTCTGCCCCTCTGCTCTGCTCTGGTGAGACCCCACCTGGAGCCCTGCATCCAGGTCTGGAGTCCCCAGCACAAGGAGAACATGGAGCTATTGGAGCGGTCCAGAGAAGGGCCACAAAGACAATCCGAGGGCTGGAGAACCTCTCCTATGAGGACAGGCTGAGAAAGTTGGGGCTCTTCAGCCTGGAAAAGAGAAGGCTGCAGGGGACCTTATAGCAGCCTTTCAGTACTTAAAGGGGGCTTATAAGACAGATGGGGACAGGCTTTTTAGCAGGACCTGCTGTGACAGGACAAGGGGTAATGTTTATAAACCAAAATAGGGTACATTTAGACTGGATATAAGGAAGAAATTTTTTACCATGAGGGTGGTGAAACACTGGAACAGATTGCCCAGAGAAGCAGTGGAGGCCCCATCCCTGGAAAACGTTGAAGGTCGGGTTGGGTGGGGCTCTGAGCAACCTGATCTAGTGGTAGATGTCCCTGCTCACTGCAGGGGGGTGGGGCTAGATGACCTCTAAAGGTGCCTTCCAACCCAAAGCATTCTATGATTTCATCTTACTTCAGACATGGAAAACAGGGCCGCACCTGTTGTTTCTCAAATGCAACTGGTTAGAGCATGGTCAGTTGAAGTGTCATGTCTGCTAGATCTATTCTTGCAGACATGCCTTCATGTCTACTTGAGAAGGTGTTGGAGAGCATTTCCTGGGCTACACAAACCTCTCATCTGATTCTCTGCAGACACTCTTGAGTTGTGAGAGAGTCCAAAATTCATCCATCTGTTAAAAAAATAAAAAAATAAAATATCAAGCCCCAAGAATTCACCTTTAAGCTTTAGACTATAGGATGGCTTAAATTCCATCCAGATGATATTTTCGTTTTAACTATCCATTTACACTCTTCTTCTTCACTCTGAGGGTGACAGAGCACAGGAACAGTTTGCCCAGAGAGGCTGTGGTTTCTCCTTCTCTGAAGATATTCAAAACCCACCTGGATGAGGTCCTGTGCAACCTGCTCTAGGTGACCTTGTTTTGGCAGGGGGGTTTGGACTAGATGATCCACAGAGGTCCCTTCCAACCTCTACCATTCTGTGATTCTGTGATCCTACCAGTAAGCTGACGACGATCCTAATGTTTTTCCAATGGAAGTTCAGTAGAAATTACTTTAAAATAGCCCATCAAAACAAAGAAGCTAAAACCAAAAACCCATGTCATTCTGTAGCAACTTTGCAAAATATGATCAACTGACAGCAAAATTTGTGATATTTACAGGCACTTTTTTTTAAGAAACAGAATTGTTTCCAGCAGGCTAGGAAGGGAGTTGAGAGTGACAATAGGGGAACCCCTGTTTGAACAATTTGTCCTCCTTGTCCATGTGCTTTTCAACTTTTAAAAAAGAGTAGGAAATGCAGTTCCTACAAACAAGTTGTCTCACTTAAAGTGAAAAATAAATTTCACCTGCTCTTTGACTAACAGTCCTGTGAATAAGGTGTGATGAAGAGATGCTCTCTCTCAATTGCATACAGCACTATGGGCATTTCTAGGATGGAATGTCAGCCAAAGTTTCATGATACACAAACTGGAATATTAAATAAACCAGGGAACTTTAGATACGCAAACAAGCTGCTCTGAATCCCTTTTTGGCATCTAGCATCATGTAGACATTGCAATAGAACACTATTTAATATCAAAAGTAGCCAGGGAGTCTGAGAAAAAAACCACACTCTTCAAGGTAAAGGACACAAAGCAAATGGGTATGAACCACCCATGAAAGAAATAAAACTGGAAATTAGAGGAAGATTTTTACACACCATCCATTGAAGTTTTAGGAAGAGGTGCCCAACAGTAGCAGCAAATAAAAAAAAACAAAACATTTTTTTCATAATGAATGTTGGCTCATTAATGAAAGTAATTATATTCTGCCATTGTCTGTAACATTGGTATCAGCTATCTAATCTACCTCATATTCTTTTGTTGCCTGCTGAGTAGGATATTAATATCCAATATGTTAACATAAGCTTCTAGAAGAACATTTTGCAAGTGTGCTGAGCAGCTCTTCCAGGCAGAATGTTTGGAGCATCTTTCTCAAAATCAGAAACTGGGAGCAAAAGTCAGCAAACAGATTTTCAAGCTATCAGCATCCAGTGGCTGGAGAGGTTGATCTAGACTGATTTTACTGACAGCTACTGAGCAGACGCCTCTTGAACTGGAAGTGCAGAAACAAGGCTGCACGATGAGAACCTGCTGATTCTCGGGGATTTTGCATATTCTTCATGGCAAGCGTAACATTGCCCTTTGTTTTAGGCATAAAAACTCATAAAATTGGCTCAATTCAAGCTTGCTGCGTCTGATTTCATTATCAGAACTACACATAATTCAGGCAGGATTTAAGATTGCTGTATTCTGACTTACAGCTAAGATGAGCTGCTTGGTGAAAGTGAAGTAGAAAAAGAAGTTTCAGCTCCATCTTTCACCTTTACAGAATTCTCCTTTTTCTGTTATTTAAGAAATTCATGAATTTTAAACACGAGATAATATATTAAATATGAGAAATCTGTAGTTATAGAGATACCATACAGGTTTGGCTGCCTGTAGAAATGAACAAAATGCCCAAGATTCTGTGATAAATTGGCTACAAGAGAGCTAACATTTTAATGTCTAAAAATAAGACCAATCCCAGGACAACTGAGTACTTTGATGAAATGATCATTGCAGAATACCTTTTTTGAATAGGTGATAGTGAATCAGCACAAAGGAACTGAAGTACTCTGTTATATTCAGAGGTGGGCCACCTTTGCCTTCCCCTCAACCAAATGTTAAACATCTTCCCAATCTTAGTCTATTCAAAAAGAAAACTTTTGACATATTTTTTCCTCATACTCCTTAGGGCCTGTACTGAAAGTCTCTTTACATCTTGAATTGTTGGAAAACTACACTTTGGCATTCAGTCTTTTAACGTATGTTAGACTGTCTTGAGTTATAATTGAGGCAATAAGAATTTATTGACTTTTTTCATTTAGTTCATATCATTTCCTAGAGAAACAGCTTTGCATGGATGTACAGCTCTCACTGTGGTATCTCATATAAATTTGGATACAGCCAAGGGCAAATCAGCAGACTAGACAGACCAATAGTGAACTTTGCTCTAGCAGTTCTCGTGTTCCCCTGAGCCATAATTGCCCATATTATCCAGTAAGTACTACCTTTTGTGTATCTGGAAATGGTTATGAATAATCTTCTCTTGTGTGATATACTGTCTCTATCACCAGCCCATTTAATTTTCATTTTTCTAAGTGTTACAGCAAAATAAACATTAATATCCACAAAAACTTTAGCAGTTTACACCCACATATATCTACTCAGACTTTCTAAACCAAATAATTATGTTGTCATGTTCTTTCTTCCCTTTCATTACACTTCCATGGAATTCATCCTTTATCTCCCAAATGTTGTCTTCCTTTTTTTTTTTTTTTGTTTTGGTCTTGCCTTCTAGCTTTAGAAATAATATTGTTCTTCAAAAAAAATCCCTTTGGAAATAATGTGAAATCTAGTTATACCTCCACAGCTCCTCCCCCATTGGCACCAGTGAATGAAATTGCTGTTTTAATTGGATGTGTAACCATTTTTAGAAGAGTAATATTTAACTAAGGAATTTTGTGTGATTATCAGCTACAGCTCTGTGGGTCATTTTCCCTTGTGAATGAGTTCTTCCCTAACTCTAGTTCACTAAGTTGAAAATAGGTATTCATCTGTTTGTTCTTTTGCTCTCTTCAGAATCTGCGCTTCAAAGAATGAAAAAAATATTTGCGAAGCAGCTCATTTACTTTGCTCTTTATAGCACACATTAATCACTATTTATGAGCATACAGGTGACTACTAGGCATTCATGGAGATATCTGTGAATCTCAAGAGTTCAATGGATTGTAGCATGAATGATTATTCATGTGAAAGTTTGCATTGCAACTGGATTATCTTCCACTGAATATTTATTATTTATCACTGGTAATTCTTCATCCTAAAAATGCCCATCATGGAAAAACCCAAAGAATATCATGTAAGGTATGTCACCAGTTACCACTTCTAACAAAGAAATACCATGTTTAAACACCAGCTGAATTCCAAGGCAATACTTCCTTGACTTCTGTAATCTTTGAAAGTAATAGAACTGGATTGTATCTGCCCTAAATAGGTAGGATTTGGGGTTTTTTGTTTCTTTCTTACGGCGCTGGTTTTTGGTTGGGGTTTTTTTGGGGGGGAGTAGGGTGATGGTGGTGGGTTTCTTTGACTAAATAAATTCCCTAATGCAGGAAACTGAGAGAATAGCAAACCTGTTGATCTGTCTTTATCACATTACTTTATTTAAAGCTTAAAATTTTCCATTGGACAGGATTTAAGTGTGTTTTTCTAGTATTTCTAAAGTTGTCTGGAGGCAGGTGGCATATGGAATCAATAGCCTATGGTCCTGTTTAGAAGAATGATCTACAACATGGTTCTCTGAAATTGCTGGCACTAGGCATGATCGTCAACTATCATCTTCCTACAATACAAAAGTACATTTGCAGAAAATATTGCTTACATTTTAAATCAATATTTATCTGAGGCAAATAATCTAACCAGCTCTGCTTCTTATATTCCATATACCCTGTTCATAGACATACCTTCTAAGATAAACGTGTCGAGCCATAAAAATAGCTAAGCCTTAATGTCACATGGACAACACTGGTAAATTCCCAAAGATAGCAGTTTTATTTTGTAGCATTTTGAACCAGGACAGTTAACAGTTACAGTCCCTGCTGGCAACTTGTCAGTTTGGCATTTTTATTTCAAAGCCACATATGGTTCCCAAGTAGAAAATAAACATTAATCATGTCCTTCTGTGCCTTTTTATTATGTACTTCTCTGGTCTTCTCTGGGATTTGGGGGTGTGTTTGTTTATTTTACTATAACCAGAGTATCAACCATTCCCATTTCTGCAGAAGTCTGTTACTGGCTCCTACGATGTTAGTTTGTTGGTTTTGTTTTGTTGTGTTTTTTTTGAGGGGGGGGTTGTAGTTGTTTTTTACTTGTTTGTGTTCTTTTTTTTCTTTTTTAAAGCAAGCAATTACATTCTTACTTTGCAATACATTCACAGTAAAAGTGAGAAATCTATATAGATTCACATAGATATATATAAATATAAGTGTCTCTTCAGGTACTCAGATTGCTTCTTTTAAATAATTAATACCAGAATGCCATCAAAAGTGATATGTGCCGAGATGACACAAGGCTATTGTATAGAGAACTGAAGACTTTTAAAAGTCCATGCACTCATGTTAACTCATTAATGCTAATTAATATAACAAGAAAACAAGGCAGACACTTCGTATTAAAATTTAAACTGAGATTACAGTTTTCTTAGTTTACCTTATCACTAGGTAATAACAAAAGGTAGACAACACTTTTATAGCCAAAGCTCTATAGTCTGGAATTCTGTTACGTTTGCATTTAGTCTCCTACTAAGTTTTAAGCATATTTATCCCCTTTGGACTTCAACGGGGTTTTTGACTGCAAAATGTGTTTTGGTATTTTTTATTTTTCTGAATGCCTTTCAGTTTAGTGATTAAAAATCTAGAAATACTATTCCAAGAAGGTGCCATTATTATTCAAATGTGGTTAAGTCAAAGACATAAACGAGAACAAGACCATTAAATACATCGTTACACAATTTTTCCACCTATATTTTCTCATTAGAATATTTCTAATTATTCTGACTTGATATCTCATGGCCTAATGACATGAGTGCAAAAAAAAAAGTAAATATTGTGGGAGAAAAATTATTCTCCTGTAGAGAAATAATATGACATGCTACTGAAAACTGCATTGTGGTTCCATTTTCATTTCGCTCTTTTTACTGTTTAGCTTTTTAGGAAGCACAGCTGATTTATTGTTTCTGTCTCACAGAAGCTGGTCAAGACAAACTCAGAATATAAATATAACCTCTGTGGTCTAGACAGCTCTTCACATCCTTCTTAGCCCATAATTCAATTCCAGCAATTTGGAATTTTTCCTGGCATTTTCCCACCTCTTTTGTCACTTGTAAAACCTGGTGGGTACAAGTGCTTTACAAGTTGGACAGTGCTGCCCTAGTAAGGAAGCCCTGGGAAGAGAGACAGCAGACAGATTTCACCAGATGTACCACTTCTTACTATGCAATCTCGTGCAATGGAATTCTCTGGTTTTCTGTCTCCCCTTCTTTCCTCTGTAAACCCTTTAGGCTACAACATTTTTACATCATCTGTCTTGCAGAATAGTACCCTAATCTCTATAAAGAATAGAGCACGAAGCATACAATGTGATCAGATATCATTGCATTATTTGCAGCTCATTACTAATGTGAAGTGTGGCACTCATCATTTGCTGTGTGTTTGAACCATGACTATCTCATTCAAATGGCAACTGTCACAGGAAATCTTTATGTTAGCTCTATTGGAAAAGGTCTACAACTTTATCTGTTTACATGACAAAATTGCATAAAGCAAGGGAGAAGAAATCAGAACCCCTGTTCACAAAGGATCAGACAAGACTACCATGCAATACTGTCCAAGAGACAGCATTGAGAACTCAGGCCCTCCCCAGACACACTATCTAAAAGAAAGGGCCTTGCGTAGAGACCAGTTCCAAGCAGATGGGAAAGCACAGGTCACCATGGCAGCTTGCTACCCCTCGAGCCAGCAGACATGGTTCTCAACTAAAGACCTAGATCACTCATGCAATCAGACTTGGATTTAAAGAGAGCTGATTAATTGAATAGATTAAGTGCTGGTTGGGGTTGATGTAGCTTGAGAGTTAGCATGACTAGGCCGCTTAAGCAAAACAATTAGCATAAATGAACAGGCTGCTGGAACGGGTAGCTAAGAATAACAATTGAGAAAGTTCTGATAGTGCACATGATGTGGGTTAGCAAAAACAAGATGTGTTCAAGGATGTGGAGGCGGTCTGTTGCTATTGGCTTTAGTGCATTGTTGGGGTCGATGTAGCTTGAGAATTAACATGACTAGGCTGCTTAAGCAAAACAGCATAATTTAACAGGCTGCTGGAAAAGACAGCTAATAATAGCCATTGAGAAAGTTCTGATAGTGCACATGGTGTGGGTTAGCAAAAACAAGATGTGTTCAAGGACGTTGCTATTGGCGTTAGTGCATAGTTACTAATTATAAGGGAATGTGGGGCGTGTGAACAGCGTGTGATTTATGTCTGTAGCCTATCCGATATAAGCGTAATCGTGTGTACAGATATGGTAAATGTATATAACTGCACAAGCGGGGGAATAAAGGATCTGACTGTGCATCGTACCAATGTGTGTGAGAGTCGTTCCCGTCCTTTCACGGATGCTGAAACTCGGCAGTGCATGGTTACCAATCATAAGGGAATGTGGGGCGTGTGAACAGCGCGTAATTGATGTCTGTAGCCTATCCGAATAAGTGTGATCGCGTATACAGATATGAAAAATGTATATAACCACGCAAGCAAAGCAATAAAGTGAATCAACTGTGCATTGCATCAATGTGTGAGAGTCATTCCTGTCCCTGCACGGATGCTGAAACTCGGCAAGTGCTAAACTCTTCTGTGTTAAATGCATTTTGCAAACATTTTGATCATTTTCCCTCTAGCTTACACTTGGTGTTATAATAGAAGTAACAGCTTTCAACCTCCCAGTGTTCACCAAGGGAATTTAAAGCACTTCAGCAGAGTAGTCTTGTGGTGACTTACAAGTTCACGTTGAATGAGCAGACTCAGGGACCTCAAAAAGCTACTTCAGGTCCAGTACTTCATGGCACTGCAGTGAAACCTGCACAAAAGCACTGTTGGGGAGAGTGAATGATATACCCACAGTTCTCTTGCATAAAAGTAAGGAGAAAGGGAAGGGGTCATGCGTGTCATAGATGAGATGCCAGAAACATGATTTTTTAATTTGTTTTTCTTTATGTCTAATTCTCAACATTTTACACTAAGCATAAACATGGATCCTGGCCAGCTTAGAGTGGTTATTGCAGGCATATATGAGTCAGAGACATTTTTAAAACCTGTGCTTCTCTTCCCACTCTTGCATCCTTTGCTCTTCTTTCTCCACTAATCCCACCTAGAGCCCTTTCCTTCATTCTTGTTCTGCTTTCTTTCCCATCTCCTCCTTGATGCCCCTTTCCCTTTACCCACTCCAAACACATTTCTACCAGTATCATTACCTTGTTCTTAGATCTCCTCTTGTTCATATATGTGTATTTGGTTCTTTCCCTCTAAAAATCCTTCACTGTGTTACTGTCCCCACACTCCCCATCCATTCCTTCTTAAAATATACCTTTCTCCTTACAAATCCAGCTCTGTAACTACCATCTCCAGTCTCACACTTCACAGTTCTTTATACATATATTTTTGATGGCAGACGTTGTGCCAGTGCTCCTTTTTTGCAGTCAAGACCAGCTATGACCTCTCTTCCTCAGCCTAATCCTTATGATTTTTTCTCTTTCATTGAAGTTCCACCAGCAACAAGTCCATAGCTGTGGACTGGTGGAGTTGCTCTCATAATCATATAGCCAAATGAATATGTATGCCCAGAGCTTTGGGGAGTTCTGAGCAGAGAAAAGAGGGCCAAGACTACCACCAGGCACAAACATCTTCAATGTTGTGGACACCAAACACATTCATGACCAAAAGGCTAGGAGAAGCCTGGGGTTTTAGTCCTGTGACCTGCTCTGTACCTGCTAGCAAGCAGCATGTCTCCACGTTACCCAGCCTTGCTCCAGACCCCAGATGGTAAGGTGTTGCACATACACAGAGCTCCATCCTCTGTGTGCTTAAAATGCCACCTTGGGGTGGTGCAACTGGAGAGAAGGGAAAACTGGCTCTTCTAGCACCAGCTCCAGAAGCAGCTCCAGCACACGCTGGAAGCAGCCCTCACCATCCCAACCAAGGTAAGCAAGACCTGAACCTGACCTTGGCCCCCTTTAAGTACTGGAAGGCTGCTATAAGATCTCCCTGCAGCCTTCTATTCTCTCAGCCTGTCATCATAGGAGAGGTGCTCCAGCCCTCAGATTGTCTTTGTGGCCCTCCTCTGAACCTGCTCCAACAGCTCCATGTTCTCCTTGTGCTGGGGACTCCAGAACTGGACAGAGGACTCCAGGTGGGGTCTCACTAGAGCAGAGCAGAGGGGCAGAATCAGCTCCCTCGACCTGCTGGCCACACTTCTCTTGATGCAGCCCAGGATACGGTCGATTTTCTGGGCTGTGAGCAGACATTGTCACCTCATGTCCAGCTTCTCATCCACCAATACCTTCAAGTCCTTCTCGGCAAGGCTGCTCTCAAGTCCTTCATGCCCCAGCCTGTATTGATACCGGGGCTTCCCTGACCCAGACGCAGGACCTTGCACTTTGCCTTGTTGTTCTTCATGCGGTTCACACAGGCCCACTTCTTGAGCTTGTCCAGGTCCCTCTGCATGGTATCCCATCCTTCTGGCGTGTCAACTGCACCACTCAGATTGGTGTCATCTGCAAACTTGCTGAGGGTGTGCTCAGTCTCGCTATCTAAGTCATTGATGAAATTATTAAATAGCACTGGTCCCAGTACAGACTCCTGAGGGACACCACATGTGATAGGCATCCTTTTGGACATCGAGCCATTGACCAGTACCCTCTGGATTTGACCTTCCAAACAATTCTTCATCCACCAAACAGTCCACCCATCAAATCCATATTTCTCCAATTTAGAGAGAAGGATGTTGTGGGGGACTGTGTCAAAGGTCTTACAAAAGTCCAGATAGGTCACATCCATAGCTCTTCCCTTGTCCACTGATCTAGTCACTCTGTCATAGAAGGCCACTAGGTTGTTCAGGCAGGACTTGCCCTTAGTGAAGCCATGCTGGCTGTCTCAAATCACCTCCCTGTCCTCCATGTGCCTTAGCAGAGCTTCTAGGAAGATCTGTTCCCTGATCTTCCCAGGCACAGAGGTGAGGCTGACAAGTCGATAGCTCCCAGGGTCCTCCTTCCTACCCTTTTTCAAAATGGATGCAATGTTTCCCTTTTTCCCCATCACCAGGGACTTTACCTGACTGCCATGACTTTTCAAATATCATGGGGAGTGCCCTGGCAACGACATCAGCTGATTCCCTCAGGACTTCTCTATGAGGATTTAAGTGCATGTTCATGTAAGTAACAGTCTGTATTTAAAATATTTGTAATGGTCTTGCCCCTTTCCTTATTTCTGGTTGATCTGGCACAATTAATAGTGGTGTAGAGAGACTGTGAGGGGGCCATATGGATATGGTTAGTGAGAAACTATGCGTGACTTGTGGCTGCTGTGGCAACGACATCAGCCAGTTCCCTCAGGACTTTGTGATATACTGGTGCTCTATAGAAAGCTGTCTGGTTGAATGCATGAAGTCATGTACGGAAAGTGCTTTTTTGCAGAGCAGTTCCTGATAGGAGATGGAACCATATGGAGCTTCAGACTCACTAGGCTTGTTTGAACATGATATCCCCAAGTTCTTGCTCTGTGAGTTGGACCTTTTATGGGAACCATTATGGCTGCTTGATTTAGCAGTCATTCTGTGCTGTTTCCTGTCCAATCAAGAATGAGAATAGTTTAAGAAATCTTTAATCTTGTCTGTCTGATCAGTGCAGCTCTACCTGATGCAAGCTTCTCTGCTCTATCTTCCTTCTATTTTTGCTTTGTTTTATTTCATTTTATTAGAGTAGTAAAAAATGATAAAGTGTATACAAAGTGGCTTCATAGACTAGGTTGTTTGATTACGTGCTAACTTCATTCTTTAAACTGAATTCTGAATTGTATAACCATACAATTTACCTGTCCTCTCTTAATATGATAATCTCAAAGTGGTATCACATGTTCTGTATTGATTTCCCTGCAGACTGAGGGAGAACTGAGAACAGCGGTATTTGAAACGTTCAGTCCTTTATTGTTTCCTATTTTCAGACTGTTACGTGTTTTAAAAACCCCCAAAACTAAAAATGTTATGTTTTAACAAGGAGAAAGACTAGAACAAAATGATTGCAGAGACTAGATAGGGATCCACATCTAAACACAGAACTATGTGGCATCAGGCAATTTTTTTCATGCATAAAATGGAATAGGAGTGAACTAGTCCTGCTTTGGAAAGGAGTACTGTTGGCATGCATTAGAGATGTCAGATGGTAGAATTGGTCTTTGTGTTAAGCATGAGATTTCTTGCCAAGGAAAGAGAACATCAAAATGTACATAGAAATGGAAAATTTGTCAAACTACTTAAAAAGACAGATTTTTCAAAAAACATGGCCATAGTGAGTGAGGGTCTGCATAACTCCATGTTGCAGGAGAAGTATTTTAGTGTGTTGTACGTATATGAAATAAAAGGTGGGCAATTATGCATACGCATAAAATTTTCATGACTTTCAAGGGGAGTTTGATGAACAGCACCCTTTTCTGTTGTGGAACTTTCCATAGGATGCTATGAAAATAATGTTTGGATCAAGGTGCATAAAATTTTCATGAAATGACAGAACAATTTGATGTAGAACCTGCTGTACATTCCTTTGGCTGTTGACATTGTTGTAGACTGGGTGATGATGAAAAGTGTAGGCAACACAAACTCTTGAGCAACAAGGACAAATGCCTATGTCTCTGACAACTTTATGTAGCAGAGCAAACCTTTCAAAAAATCAGAGAATTAAAATAGATAAAAAGCATTTGGGAAAAGCAATAGACCAAATGACTCAAAATTATGCTAGAATAAACACCCTTTAAGCACCTAGTGGAGAATGGACAGAAGACAATTTGCAAATGGACAGTGAATGACTGACCTGTATTCTTTTACATTAAAGGAGACTTCAAGAAAGAAGTAAAGAATAGAAATGTTTTCATAGCATTTAAGCAATTCAGCAGCATATTGAAAGCAAAGATAGAAAATAGACTGAACTGAGAGTTTCTGATTGAATACTGACATCTGTGGTCTTTTACAAATGGATGACCTGGTTAAATATTAGTGAAGAGTTTAAGTACCTTTTAAAACAGGTACGCAGCAAGTTCTTAGCACAAGAACCTGAGAAAGGTAATTGATCTATTTAGGGCACATATGATTTGAATCTTTCTATGGAAAACAACGGTTCAAGGAAAAGTCTCAGCCAAGACACATCTTAAAATGAACCAGGACAAGTAAAGCAATAAACCCTCAGAATATATACATTTTTTTTTTAATCATAGTGTGAATACAATCCAGTGTTAGAGGGCAATGTTTCTAAAACAGAGGAGTCTCTGAGATTCATGCTTCAGGGCCAGGCTCCTGTTGCAGCCTGTGGCTTTGTAATTTGTTTTCTTAGGTCCTCTTTCGGTATGCTTCACAGCAGTTGCACCAAACTCAAACGTAAACAAGGCAAGACTAGGAAGGCAAAGTTTAACGAACTGTAACTTCCAAGTGATAATCTGAAAAATAATCTTCTCAGAATCATATGGGTTAACCATACCACCTGGATTTCCAGAGTTGTAGTGTCAGCACAATGATGAAAAGCAGAGTCTTCTTTCCACAGGGCTATGGAAAGAATACACAAAAGAGACTGCTTTCCTCTCCAAATCTGCTGATCTGGTTCCTAATGTGCAGCTACTTCTCTACACACTCCAAGGCACTTTACAATATTAGGTACTGTGATTAGAGAGGTAATTAGGAAACTGTAATAATGGAATGAGAGAACTGATGCTTTAAAGCCTGTACATTATAGCCAAAGCAATTCAATTTCACGAATGTCCTGGGTTCGGCCAGGACAGGGTTAATTCTCACCAGAAGCCAGGAGGGGACACAGCCGGGCCGGCTGACCCAAACTGGCCAAATAAATGGGGTATTCGATACCATGTGATGTCATGCTTGGTTCTGAGTTGGGGAGCTGGCCAGGGGGAGAAGTTAATTGCGGCTTGGGAGTGTGCTGGGCATCGGTTGCTCTGTACATTTTGTTCATTTTCTATACTCTTCTTATCAGCATTATTGTTGTTACTGTTCACTTCCTTTGTTGGTCTGTTAAACTGTCCTTATCTGGACCCACGAGTTTTGCCTTTTCTTCTGATTCTCCTCCCCACCCCAGCGGGGGCAGGGGTGATAGAGTGACCATGTGGTCCTTTGTTGCCGGCCAGAGCTAAACCATGACAATGAATAAATAAATCAGATTAATTTCCACTCATAGAGTTATCTCATGCATCAAATGATGTTGGGTGCCATGACTTAAAGTTCAAGTGGAGGTATGAATCATTGTCATTATATGACTCGGAATGCATTCATTCTCACCAAGCCACCCACAAAGCAAGTACAGAATGGTGTCTTGCAGTGGGTCAGCACTGGACCTAGTAAAGCCAGGTGAGAAGAATGAGGGACAGTTATTTCTGGTAACACCAGTAACAGACAGCTTGTGTACAAACCATTACTCATATGGGAAAATGAATAAACAAAACCCATCATAATGGATGGAAACCTTTAAATCTCTTCATGAGTTGAGAAAGAATGAGTTTCACAGGTTGTGAAAGGGCTTTGTTAACACAAAACCTGCATGGGATCTGTCCAGAAATCTACATATGAAGACTGTAAAGGCAGCTTACTTCTTCAGTACCTATTGAATTAATTTGGATTTTCTCCATCTTGGCTTTGTACAATGTTGAGAGTGGGGTACATTGGGTGATGCTAGGACCTTTCCTAGCTGGAGCGATCTCCATTACGTTAATTTAAAGATGCTTCTACACTTCTGGAGGAGATGGGTTTCCCCAGACTACTTACAGCCTATTTCCTTTGCCAGTTACTGGTCCTTTTTCCATATACATTGATCCTCTGTTTGGGTTTAGGCTTGTTCCTGTTTTCAGATTTTTTTTTTTTAAAAGGTGTTTATTGAGCATTGGCGAATACAGTGAGGTGGTGGTTGCTTTCATTAGTGATCATTCTAATGCAGTACAAAGAATGACATTTTGAAAATGAAATAAAATCTACTTTTGAGGAACTTTTATGATGACACACAATCACTGAATGTATCATGTCCACAGTCTTGATGTTAGTGAGCAGCCGTTTTGTACTCTGCATATAATATGAAAAATGTGTAAGGCTTTTCTTACTTGCACGTGTGTGATCTTGAGACACATAAAAGGGAATTATGGTCTCAGTTGTCTACTACAAAGGATGTCATTTAGAATGTGCTGTGCACTCCCAAACCGAGTTCTTACTAACTGTGTAAAATCATGCTGTTGTTGACACAAGATATGCGGCTTAGGGATGCACTGAAAACTGCATGTCCTTTTACAGCTTGCACTAAAGTGTGAAGCCTATTTACATAGTCATGAATCCATAGCATATGAAGGTAGGAAATTACAGCACATAATCACATTTACGTAGGTGAAAATATCATTGCTTCTGAGAATTTCTGAGTTTTCTGCTTTCTGCAAAGACATTCATGTTGGTATCAGGAACAGAATTCTGTTAAAAATGTATGAAGTCTGATCTGAGGTCTGATTCTGTGAGTTGTTGGATGTCACAAGCTCTCATTAGGCACCCTGAGCTAAAACTGATGTTCATCAGAATAGAAAACTCTCATGTCTTACAGGGCAGAGCCTTCATCATCTTATTTCCAGGTTCATAACGCTTTTGGGACACACTGTTATGCACAGACAGAGGCAGTAGCAGATATTATATTGCCATAAACAATGAAGTCTCTTTCCTGTTATAAAAAGGGAGTTGCATGCATTTTTTGTTCTGCAAAACACTGCATCTTATATTTAATTGCGTTACCAACTTTTTAAAAAAGGACATTAAAAAGAGTAACAGGTCTAAACTACATTTGGAAGCAATTATGTTAAGCTGCATATTTGACTTCCCATGTAGCATTTTCATTTGAAAATTTTCAAATTATGAACATCAAAATATCTTGTGTGCTTTTTAAGTTATGTATGGTACTAATTTATTGATTTGAATAAATTGAGAAACTAGCTGCCCATGCTTTAGATGGGTGTACTCTTCACTGGATAACGAACTGGCTGAACAGCTGAGAGCAGGGAGTAGTGGTGAATGGAGTTAAATCCAGCTGGCAGCCAGTCACAAGTGGTGTTCCCCAGGTTTTGGATCCGGTCTTGTTTAACATCTTTATCAATGATCTGGAGGAGGGGATTGAGTGCTCCCTCAAGAAGTTTGCAGATGACTCCAAGCTGGGCGGGAGTGTCAATCTGCTTGAGGGTAGGAAAGCCCTGCAGAGGGATCTGGACAGACTGGATCGATGTGCTGAGGCCAACTGTATGAGTTACAACAAGTGCAAATGCCGAGTCCTGCACTTGGGTCACAGTAACCCCATGCAACGCTACAGGCTTGGGGAAGAGTGGTTGGAAAGCTGCCCAGAGGAAAAGGGCCTTGGGGTGTTCGTCAACAGCCAGCTGAACATGAGCCAGCAGTGTGCCCACGTGGCCAAGAAGGCCAACGGCATCCTGGCTTGTATCAGGAATAGTGTGGCCAGCAGGAGTAGGGAGGTGATCGTGCCCCTGTACTTGGCACTGGTGGGGCCGCACCTGGAGTACAGTGTTCAGTTTTGGGCCCATCAGTACAGGAAGGTCAGTGAGTTGCTGGAGCGTGTCCAGAGAAGGGCAACAAAGCTGGGGAAGGGTCTAGAGAACAAGTCTTACAAGGAGCAGCTAAGGGAGCTGTGGCTGTTTAGTCTGGAGAAGAGGAGGCTGAGGGGAGACCTTATTGCTCTCTACAACTACCTGAATGGAGGTTGCAGTGAGGCAAGTGTTGGTCTCTTCTCCCGAGTAACTAGCAACAGGATGAGAGGTAAAGGCCTCAAGTTGGATCAGGGTAGGATTAGATTGGATATTAGGAAAACTTTCTTTACTGAAAGAGTGGTCAGACATTTGAATAGACTGCTCAGCTGAGTGGTTGGGTCACCATCCCTGGAGGTGTTCAAAAAACGTGTAGATGTGGCACTTCGGGACATGGCTTAGCAGACATGGTGGTATTGGGTGGATGGTTGGACTTGATGATCTTAGAGGTCTTTTCCAACCTATGATTCTGTGATTCTGTGATTCTATGATTCTGTGATTCTGTGAAAATGTGGCTTGTCTATAGGAAAACCACACATCATTCCCGAAACATGCATGCAAGTGATACTTTTACCAAAACTATTTCTTTTCTGCCATAGGAATACTATACACATCTGCATTTCCCTAAATCATGTTGCTATTGAGGGTATACTTTTGATACCCATTTTTCAGCAAAAAGGTTAAGCATCTACAGATGGGAGCACAGCACACTGTTGAGAGCCACTGGTTTTATCAACTTGATTAGAGCAAATAAAACCGGTGTGAGAGAATATAGGTGAGCTGAAAATGGCACTAATCTAAAAAATAAGCCAATGATTGCTTGACATATATTGTTAATACACTTACTGTAACAGTGAAACTTCCTGTCCAACTGAGCTAACTTTCTGTACATGTGCAATTCTGGACTGTGAAGTGAGAATCAGAAATAAGAAGAGACTGTATTGCAAGAAAAGCACTTATTGGGCTATCTGACTTTTTAACACGTGTATGGTTTTCCAAACGTCCTAGAGGATGAATGAATATTTGACACCTCCCATAAAAGGCTAAGTGGTTACGAAAGAAGGGAAGAAATTTTTCAACATGCTATTCTTTTTACTTTTTGAGGTTCTGCTTATCATTAGTAGTGGTAGCTGTAATAAAGCATTGCATCTCATGTAGTTCTGGAAAAACATCGTGCAGTAGAATGAGTGACTAGTGTTTCCAACTCATGGCTTGGTCATTTATGTAAGTCCTAAATTGAACTCTCTTGCTGCAATATTATTTATTTATATTGTGTTAGCATCTGATCTGAAAGTGGGACATGGATCTCCACAGACCTTTTCTAGTTTTCTCTCTCCACTGTACCTTGGTTTCCAACTACTAGTGCCAGGTCTTACTGGTAAGACCTAAGCACATTGCAGATGAACTTTTGGGGCCAGTCTGATAAGAAAATGGGCACTCTCAATACAGCAACTGGACCCCTGCCAGATGCAAAAAATAACTAGATATTGTGCTATAAAAAATAATAAAAAATAAAAGTTGAGCTCTTCCATATGACATTGCCCCTTGTTTTCATGGCTGCTTACCTATAGCAAGTGGAATTTCTTACCAAAACGTGTCTTCCTTGGAGTTTTCATTAAGTGAAGGAGGCTTTGGAGTTCACTTCAACAGAATGTTTTCTTTTATGGCTTACAAGACAATTAGCTAAGACCATAATTTTTACTGGCTTTGGGGCTCTGTGTGATTTAGGCAGTCTCCTGCCATTTTTTGAGTCATTTTTATTTCCCTTCAACACAACTCACCTAGAAAAAAGGGCAATATGGGAAATAGTGCACAATTGAAACTATCCTTTAGTAGGTTTTACAGTGCTAAGGCTCTCTCCTAGGGCCTACAGTAGTTATTATGGTATGAATCCTGTGCTATATCAGGTCCACAAGCTTCACTCAGTGTTGATCAAATAAGGGACAAGAACCAAATCTAGGAAAAATGAAAAAAGTTATTTACAAGTTTTTACACTTTTATAAACAACTATCATAATAGGAAAATAGGTACAGGTGGGGAAAAATGTCATTCTTATTTCTCCTTACCTTGCAGCATAGTCACACATTTATTTTCCTGTTTTAGTTTGCTATCTCTGGAACCAATTTTTGTTTTATTTTATCCTCTCCAAAATTTTTTATCTCCTATTTATTTATGTCTTAAAGCACTAGATCTCCAGAATTTAAAAAAATGCTCTGTATGTAGGTTCTAAACTTTGTTATTTTTTACTACTTTTTAAATGGTAGGCGTCTCAAGAATGAATTGCTTTTGTGACTTTGGACCAATAGAGCAAAATTTCCAAAGATGTACAAAGTAAGATTTTTTGTTTGTTTGTTTAAAAAAGAAACAATAAAAAAATCATCTGGTTATAATAAAATTATCTTCTGTGTTCTTACTGCTGCAATCAGTATTGTAGATTTCAAGTCAATACTTGTTTTGACCTATATCAGATAAGCATCTGACCTTTTCACATTTCATGAGATACCATTTGACATGCTCACTTGCTATGATAATATAAAAATTATCATGGAATGTAAGTCAGTTCTGCATGATAACAATTTAGAGTGATTATTTTTAAAGCAAATTTGAATCTTGTTTTACTTCACTCAGAAACTTGGAGACATATTCACTATTAACTTAGTTATTGGTATGAGCAAGAATAACTCTAACCATAAAACCAAATGTTATATACATTTTCAGTCATACAAAGAATTTGTTGTCTATAACTTTTATTTTTATGCTTTGAGCTAAAGCTGAAGTTATATTTTGGCTTATTCCATTTACAGCATTTCATACTGCACATTTCATAAGTCTGCAGTCCCACAAATATAGAAGAAGGGTATGCTCTTAAAATGACAGACTGCTTCCCTAAGCCATCTCAGTGATGAAAAAACAGATCATGTGTTATTGCAAAATATAACATTAATATCTGAAAAGACGGTTACGCATAGCAGTTGTTTTGGTATATCAGCTCAGTTTCTTTGTGCATAAGATGGCAGGTTCACTTTTGCACTATTAACCTTGTCAGAAAATACAGAGTGAATGTCTCATTTCATGAACTTGATTCTTATAAGCCTCTTGTTGATGTTATTTTTTTTCCTATGTCGTTTTAAAGACTGGATAGGTTAACTGCTTCTACATAGTCAGTAGTTCTCCATTCCCCTACTTTCCTCTGTCTACAAGTGACTAATAATGTAAACTGATTTTTTTTAATGATTCCTCCAATTATTGGTCATCTACACTGCAGTGTGTGTTGAATCTTCCTGTAACTCATTATATTCAGAGTGGTAAATTAACCTGACAGAGTGGCAAGTGGGCATGATCTATGTCATTGTAAGCACCTGAGTGCCTGCTATGGCAGGTTGGAATGTCTTTTAAACTTGGTATTGGGGTTTCTTCTAGTTAGAATAATAGAATAGTTTGGGTAAGAAGGGATATTTATACATCATCTAGTCTAACCTCTGCGCAATGAGCAGGGACCTCTACCACTAGATCAGGTTGCTCAGCGCCCCATTCAACCTGATCTTGAATGTGTCCAGGGGTGGGGCCTCTACCACCTCTCTGGGCAATCTGTTCCAGTATTTCACCACCCTCATTGTCCGAAATTTCTGGCTTATGTCTAGTCTAAGTCTACCTTCTTTTAGTTTAAAACAATTACCCCTTGTCCCACCACTACATGCACCTGTAAAAAGTCCTTGTCCAGCTTTCTTGTAGACCCCCTTCAGGTGCTGGAATACCTGCTGCTATAACGTCTCTCCAGAGCCCTCACTTCTCCAGGCTGAACAACCCCAACTCTCTCAGCTTTTCCTCATAGAAGGGGTGTTCCAGCCCTTTGATCATCTTTGTGGCCCTCTTCTGGACCCGCTCCAACAGCTCCATGTCTTTCCTGTGCTGAGGGCTCCAGAGATGGACACAGGATTCCAGGTGGGTTCTCACCAGAGTGGAGCAGAGGGGCAGAATCACCTCCCTTGATCTGATGGCCACACTGCTTTTGCTGCAGCCCAGGATATGGTTGGTTTTCTGGGCTGTGGGTGCGCATTGCCAGCTCACGTCACAGAATCACAGAATGTTAGGGGTTAGAAGGGACCTCTGTGGGTCATCTAGTCCAACCCCCCTGCTGAAGCAGGGTCACCTAAAGCAGGCTGCACAGGATCACATCCAGTCGGGCCTTGAATGTCTCCAGAGAAGGAGAATCCACAGCCTCTCTGGGCAACCTGCTCCAGTGCTCCATCACCCTCAGAGTGAAGAAGTTCTTCCTCATGGTCAGCTGGAACTTCCTGTGCCTCAATTTGTGCCCATTGCCCTTGTCCTGTTGCTGGGGACTACTAAAAAGAGACTGGCCCCATCCTCTTGACACACACCCTGAAGTTATTTACAGGCGTTTAGAAGGTCCTCTCTCAGCCTTCTCTACTTCAGGCTAAACAGGCCCAGCTCCCTCACCCTTTCCTCACAGGAGAGATGCTCCAATCTTCTAATCATCTTTGTAGCCCTCCTCTGGACTCTCTCCAGTAGCTCCTCAACTTTCTTGAAGTGGGGAGCCCAGAACTGGACACAGGACTCCAGATGAGGCCTCACTAGGGCACAGTAGAGGGGAAGGAGAACCTCCCTCGACCTGCTGGCCACCCTCTTCTTAATGCACCCCAGGATACCATTGGCCTTCTTGGCAGGCAGGGCACACTGCTGGCTCTTGGTTAACCTGTCATCCACGAGGGCAGCCAGGTCCCTCTCCACAGAGCTGCTCTCCAGCAGGTCATCCCCAAGTCTGTGTCTAGCATTTCATGCACCAGTAACCCCAAGTCCTTCTCTGCAGGGCTGCTCTCAATCCCTTTATCCTCCTGCCTGTTTTGATACTGGGGGTTGCCCCGACCCAGGTGCAGGACTCTGCACTTGGCCTAGTTTGGAGCCGTCTGCTTTTTTTTTGGAAAACTCCATATTGCCTGTGTTGAAGAATTCTCTCATCAGAAACTGCCAGGTCTTGTAGGCTTTACAGTAGTAACTGATTGATAGTCTTCAGAAGAAAGGAGGAAAAGAGAAGCCATCATTCTGATTTTCTTAGTTAACTGGAGGGGAGGGATGATTCTGTTTTTAATTGTTCCTGATTTCATGTGTATGGAATTTCACACACATGAAGACACATAAATCTTATACTAGAGGACTATAGGGATTATATTAAACAGGGATTGTCATGCAATATTGAAGACAGTAACACAGCAGTTCTACTATTTATTATATAGTTGTTGCCTCTTCAAATATAAAAAATTTGTTATCTTAGGAAGTTGGTATCTTTAGGAATCCCAATGGCTGGCAATTCTGCAGTCTTTCCAAAATAAAGAAATAAGCTTCACATCAAGTGACAAACTTAACAGGCAGCAGTATTGAATTTTTTAGATCGATATCCAAGTTATAATAAACACCTTTCACAGTTTAGGAATACAACAATTTTTCTGGTTTTGTGTGAGCAGAATTTTAGTGTGAGTCGAATTTGTTGGTTCAGAAGCACTGACAACCAACAGTACATTTTATATTTTATTAGCCAAACAAACATGAAGTACTGCTGTGGCACCTTTTTGAACCAGGTACAATCCACTGAGAACCCAAAGCTTGGTTTTAGTACCACTGGGTTCAATGCAGCTATCAGTATTTACAGCAAACATAAGATTTAGTTTCCTCTGTATTCCCTGTAAGAGCTTCACTCTCAAAAAGGATCAGAATCTCCCTACAGGAACGGCAATTTTTAGTCCTTTAATTGTACTTACTTTTCTTCAAATTGTTTTTCAAGTAGCTGGAAGACTGGGTACTTACACTGCACAAGGAGCATTCTTAAATATAAGTGATATAATTATCTAGTCAATCAGACAGGTTATTTTCTTGTTTTCATGCTAGCTTCTTTTTTTGCTTCCAAGAAAAGTTTGTGCTTTCATCTCTGCAGAGAAGGCCTTGCTCTGCTCACTAAGAGGGAACAGCAGCCACAGGCACGCAAGTCCGGAAGGCAGATTTAAGGCCCCGCTTGCCAGGAGGAAATTTGAAGGATTCAGTACACAATTTTTAGAATCCATCTGAGAGAAATGTTTACCTTTTACGTATGTGCATTTTGAACACTCTATGATCAGTTTTGTGTCCCAACAGCTGGGTTGCTGAGTGCAACATTGAGGACAACACTAGCATTTTCGGGTTTAGAGAGGTTGGTTTGTTTTTAGATATCCATCCTATGCAGCTGGCCAGCTCTTAAGACCACATTGAGATCTTTCTACATGACACTGCTTTGGACAGTAGAGATTTTTTGAATAATGCTGTCAGTGGGAAGTATGTTAAAAGCACTTCTCTACTCACTCAGAATAACAGCTGCAAATAGAGATTTGGATCTTTCACCAGCTGTTTGGAGCCCTCTGGCCTATTGCATGTGAGAGAATGACACTGGACACAACCAATGTTCCTTTATAACCTTAAAAGTTAAGGAGTCTAGGAGATAAAAACTGAAGGTTCAATCTAAGATAAGCAGTGTTTGATAGAAGACAGTTAATGCATGTTATAACTGAAATCTAGAGAAAACAACTCAGCCTGTGAGGGTTTGAAAATGGAATATACAAATCAGTTCTTTTTTTTTCCAGGTATGCCTGTGTCACTGTGTAAGATAGCATGCTTGATGAAGAGAGATGGGAGGATAAAAGAATGGAAAAAGTGTTCATCCTGGTATGCTTACATAGTTCTCTCCAGAATTTAGTTTAATTCACTAATGGTACAGGTTTTCTTCTATATAGTGCTTGAATATTGTATCTTCAGTATGAGTCTTCCCTTCACTTGAGTGGGTCTTCTGTGCATCTTTTTATCTGTGGAACAGTGCTCAGCTGGGCACATAGACCAAAATAACTCACAAACACCTGAAAGAGAGTTCTGTCAGCAATGCGTTTTTCAGTTTGGTAGTCAGATACCAATCAGAGATCTTTTAGGCTTGGGAGTATCTTAAAGGGAAATATTTAAAATTGGGGTAGGAAAGGTGGGGTGGTTTTCCCTCAAATGATGAATTTTTGCCATTTGAAATTATGTTCAGGGATCAGTTCTTGTTGGAAATGCTGGGACCAGATCTCATTGTCTCTGTAATCTCCTAGTTTTTCTGCTGGGTCAAACTGATACAACAGTTTGAATACAGCCCTTCCCCTCTGTGTCTTCATTCTTACGTTCTTTAGAAAGGTAGATAAGAGAAAAATTACAAATTTGGACCAGACCTTATTGTGAAATTAAAATACAACATTAATACATTTGTATAATGTTGTGTTTTATTGAGGCTAGAGAAAGAATAGCTCATGTTACTGCTAATTTTATTGTTTGCAACATTAATGATCTTACTAAAAAAAACATAGAACTAATATGATAAAATTACTACCATGTTAACTTCAAAATGAAACATTTTGTCATGCCTGAGACAAAATATTTTAATTCTTCCACTGAAAATGTAATATAAAATCTCATTTTCCTGTGAGGCGTTACTTCAGTGAAACTGAACTTTTTGGTAGAAACTGCCCATCAGAAAATAAGGAGGCCAGATCCGCCCTGAAACATTTTTGGAGAATGCCTTCTCCATAGTGGATAACGTAACTCAAAATGACCATGTTACATTTGCTGGTTCCTCCACAGATTCCAGGCAATTATTTCAAACCTGTTGAAGTACAGGAACTGACTCCCATTTGAAGATGAAGGGAAAGAGGAGAAATTGAATCCCACGCTTAATTTAGGAACCCACTTCTTGTGGTTGAATTAAGCTCTCTCACTTCTGCTAATTCTTGTGAACTTTTGAGTGATTCTTGAAGCACCTTTTTCAGAAATGTAAAGTGTTTTATGTGGTTCCCTGCTGTGCTTACGTGCCTTGAAAAACAACACAAAAAAGTCAAAACCCATTAAGAGTCAGAGATTACTAACTCTTAGTGCTCATTAGGAGGACAAGAATGTAGAACTTTCTTGAGCCAAGGGAATTACAAAAACTGAGAAATAAGTATTGTAGATCTATCTGCCTGCTTACAGGGCCCTCAGCAGTGATGTATCTGAACACATTATTCAGGTTTATCATTACTAACATCATCTCTGGTTTCTGTATTGTCAACAATGTCCTCTCCATTCAGTCAGATAGGATGAATATATTAAATTGTATCAGAGGCATCATGAAGGTTAGAAATGGGTCATGTACTGGATTGTCTAGAGCTGAAGTCTACATGAACTAGTCCTGTTAGTAGCTGTGTTCAAGGTCTTCTTGTTCCCTCTTTTTGATTACAAGAAGAATTCAAAATTAGTTTAAGGATTATTTGGTGGGTTGTTGGTTGTTTGTGTTAATATTTCATGGTATCTGCCCATTGAGTTGTATCTGCCTAAGGGATGTAGGGAATCTTACTAGAAAAGTCTGGGTAAAACATATATTACTTGTGTAGGTGTCCTGGTTTCGGCTGGAGTAGAGTTAATTTTCTTCTCAGTAGCTGCTGTGTTTTGGATTTAGTATGGGAAGAAAGTTGATAATACACTGATGCTTTTAGGTGTTGCTATGACAGAATCATAGAATCATAGAATCATAGAATCATAGAATCATAGAATCATAGAATGGCAATGGTTGGAAGGGATCTTCAAGATCACCTGGTTCCAACCCCCCTGCCATAAGCAGGGACATCTTCCACTAGACCAGGTTGTTCAGAGTTCCATCCAACCTGGCCTTGAACACTTCCTGGGAGGGGGCAGCCACAGCTTCTCTGGGCAACCTGTTCCAGTGTTTCACCATCCTCATGGTGAAGAATTTATTCCTAATATCTAATCTAAATCTGCCCTCTTTTAGTTTAGAGCCGTTTCCCCTTGCCCTATCACTACACACCCCTGTGAAAAGTTCCTCTCCATCCTTCCTGCAGGCCCCCTTCAGGTACTGGAAGGCTGCTATAAGGTCACCCCGCAGCCTTCTCTTCTCCAGGCTGAACAGCCCAAACTCCCTCAGCCTGTCCTCACAGGAGAGGTACTCCAGCCCTCTGAGCATCTTGAATTTACCACTTCTGGATCACTGGATCAGATTTTTAATAGAATATTGGTGCCATGTATGATCTTAATCAGGAAGGAAGATAATTTCAGAGGCAGCTATTATCTGAATTACTTTTCTTGAGTTTCTAGGATGTCAGGAGGGTAAGATTCAGATTCCTAAACTAAATATCTAGTGCTATGTTAGCTGTTCCAGTAACTTCTCAGATTTCAGCTGCTCACCAGAAAAATGTGAATCTCCTTTATTTTCTTGGTCATAACTGTTGTATTTTGGATACCCTCATGTTCTGGGAAGACACTGCATGTCAGTGGTTAGACACCTGTGTTACTTCCTGAGGGGAGATCTTGATGGATTGTTCCAAGACATTCAACTCATAAAACAATGTAGCAAAAAAAAAAGAATTCTGGTGTTTAACACTTCAGAAACACAGCCAGGATAGTGTAATTTTCCATGTGCTTCCTGAATTGCACTTCTCTGAGTGAATTAGTAATCAAATAAGCTATCTTTCTTGTTTTGCATGTAAGAGATATTAGTGCATTCTTACCAATTTGTGTCTGCTTAGTACTCAAGAAGTGTTTTGTGTTCAATACAGCTGCTGTGTACAAGATGTGTAAGGCCTGGTAAGGTATTAGTTAGAAATTCTCAACTACTTTAGGATTTTAAAACTTTCTTTGCTCTGATCATAACCATAGTTACCCTCTTTCCAATCTCTTTCAGGAAAACATTCACACCAAAAATCAAGACTCAATGGCTGAGCAATACTTTAACATAGATATTTCCCCCCTCCCGTGAATTGTTCCTAAATGAGAATTATTGATTCATTTTGAGTCTTGGCCCACATTAGAAAGAGGTTTCAGTTGATCAGAGTAGAGAATCATAGGCTAAGGACTTAACAGGATAATCTAGAATATATGATGTGCAACATCTAACATCTAGACTTGCTTCTGTGTTTTCAGGAGAAGTAGCAAGAAGAAGACGGAAATAAGTATGATGCCAATAACATGATGGAGGTGTATGGAATCTTTTGATTAAAGTACATGAGAAACCAAGTCCCTGAGAAATCTTTTGACAAGTGCTACCTCATTCCATTCAGCTTCTTTTCTTGAATACTGATTGATGTTTTGAATCAGAGGTTCCCCGAGATACGGCTGATTAAGAGCTTCCTAGTGAATACACATATCTTCAGACATTCTGCTCTAATGAAAATTAAGTAGAATAAAGCATCATGCTGCTGCTCCCCTTTGCAAGCAATTGCTAAACTCCATAACATATAGTTGTGAACATTTTGCCATTACTTGTAGCAAATTACATAGGCTTAAGAAGGCAGATGTTCTGTGAGATATCTGACAAGTCACAGCCCTGAAGTTTAACAAAGATCTCTTCTTAGGTATTATTTCATCCTTTTATTTCCACTTCCCAGCATGTGCATTCTTACATAATTATATTCAATATTCTGTAGTTTACGAGCAGTTTCTTCTGCCCTTAAACCTCTCCTTTTCTTCAGGCAACTTGCTTGATTTCACAAATTGAAATTCTAAAAGTTGTTTTGATCCTGCATCTGATTAACGCCTTTTGTTTTTTTGTTTCAAAGGACATCCATTCACTTTTCCTTGTCTAAGGAAACATCCAAGCAGGAGCAAAATTATAGCTTACTAATTATTTTTTCATTCCAGGTGGTATCGCTGCCTCTGGGATGTGTGAACAATTATCTTATGATTTATCCCCACTTTCCTTAATTGACTTTTTTTACACATCAGATAAGTTCATGATGAGTCAGCACTTCTGGCAATCAGAGACTCGTCAAAGATGCGTTCTTGGGGTACTTTCAATTTAGAAATGATGAACTGTCTTTAAGCTGCATGCTGACTACGTGAATCCACTTCCTGCAAATACAGACTTACGCCTTTGGGTATTACATTTATTTACATGCAGACATTTCTAAAGCTTTTACAGAAGCACCCTTGTTTTGCATTTTCTTTATTTACTCTGCTTTTGATTTATTTATTAATGAAATCTATTTGTTCTGTTCTTTTGAATGCTGTCTAGAATACTTGGCTAAACCAAAACTAAAGAAGTCGAAGAGGTTTTTTGAAAAGCCTATGTTTTTGAATAGTTCATTCCCAAGAGATGGTTCAATGTATTCAAGTTCAGTGTGTCTTCATTGTAGTGCATTTGCGAAAATCCACTCTTAGAATTCCATCTTTCTGAAAGTTTAGAGTTAACTGAATATTTGGTTTTACTAATACTTTGCTTTAATTTATGAGATATTTTCTTATTTTGGTTTCTCTGATGTAAATAGATTTCACTTCCCTTTATAGATGATTCAGTACTGCTTTCTTAGCTTTTTCTTTTCAGTCTATACCTACTATTTGTACTTAATTCAGATCTTTGCTGGCGGCAATTGTTGTTTCCTTCCAGTGAGTAAATTCAGATATTTATTTCTGTATCTGAACTTCCACTGGATAAGTAACAGAAAAGGGTTCCCAGTACGTAGAAGACTGGCTACTAAAGAAATAAACCTAGAAATGCCTTCATTTTCCCTTTCTCTTTCTGAAGACCCTTTCTTTTATATGTTATGTCAGAAGACAATACAATATGCAATTACACCACAGTAAAACTGAGCAGTTAAAATTAAACTTGTCTGATCTTGGAAAGAAAACCTCTGACTTAGAGCTTGGAACTGAATGGCACTGGGTTTGTTAACTAGAGCAACTAGGACAATAAATCTCTTTCTGCAGTATTAATAACAGCTGAGACATTGAAGGTGCAGCTAGGTATGAATATGGGATGCCCAAGAAGTTAAGGTTATATGGCCTTAAGATTTTATTTGTGGAATAAACTGTTCATCACATCCACCAGCTGAATTTGACGAAGTGCTTTCAAGTGGTGTATCATCTAGTCTTCACTGGACAATCTTTCTCTAACTTTGAACTATCATAGGCCCTCTTTTCTTGGATCCAGACATACCTGATTGATTCAATTCCATTGATTTTAAATGACCACATGTATGATGTCTCAGCAATGCAAGCTTAAAACAGGAAGACTCTGTTACAGCTCTAGGAGCTCTGGATGTTTTTATGCACACAGAATAGTCTAATTTGACCAATATTGAACTTGCTGATTTTTTTCCTTTTGAATATAGATCTCGTTGTGATTGATCACACCTCAGCTGCTATACCTTGCTCCATGCGGGAAACGGGAAATCTATGTTCATTCCAAATGGTGAAAGTTCTGTGAGTTGCCCTTGCTTTGTTTTCTTCCTGTATCACAACTTTGAGTTTAAAAGAGAACATGGAGCTAATAAAATAGTGTTGCTGATTTAAGTGCTGTCCCACTCAAATAGGCATAACTCTTTTTTGCTGGAAGAAATCATTCATCAAAGAGAAATTTCCCAGTAAACCAGGCTATCAAACTGGAAAAGACCGTATGAAAAATAGGTCTAATGTTAAGCTAATAAAAACTACTAAAAGCTGAATTATTAAAAATATTTAATCCCTTTACTCTCTTGTCAGGATTCACTTTTATCTCCATTACTCCTGTACTATCTCTGTTCTGAGAAACTCCAATTCCTGGTAATTAGGTACTCTTGTCTAACTCCTGTGTTAAATTGATTTGTAGTCAGGTTTTATAATATTTTCACATAGTTATACTGTCTCTGGATACAAGTAATGCTGCTTTCTCCATTTTCTTGTACTTCTCTACTTGATACTGCTTTAGTCAGTAATCATATCCCATCTGAATCTTCCTTTCAGGCTCAAATAACTCAGCTAACTTCTAGACATCTTTTCCTAGACATCATCTTTCTTCCTTGATTAACCCTTCCTTTAATCCTCCTTGTTCAGTGTTACAGGTTTGTGTGGCAAGGTTTTGGTAGCGGTGGGGCTATAGGGGTGGCTTCTGTAAGAAGCTGTGAGAAGCTTCCCCCATGTCTGATAAAGCCAGTGCCAGCTGGCTCTAAAACAGACTCGTCGCTGGCCAAGGCCAAGCCAATCAGTGACAGTGGTAGCACCTCTGTGATAACACATTTAAGAAGGGCAAAAAAACCTGCAGTGAAACAGCATTCAAGAAAGAGGAGTGAGACAATGTGAAAGAAACAACTCTGCAGAAACCAAGGTCAGTGAAGAAAGAGGGAGGAGGAGGTGCTCCGGAAGCCAGAGCAGAGAGTTTTCTCCTGCAGCCCGTGATGAAGACCATGGTGAGGTAGGCTGTCCCCCTGCAGCCCATGGAGGTCCATGGTGGAGCAGATATACACCTGTAGCCCCTGAAAGGGACCCTGCACCAGAGCATGTGGATGCCTGAAGAAGGCTGTGATCCCGTGGAGGGCCCGCACTGGAGCAGGCTCCTGCTAGGAGAAGTGGAAGAATATAAATATTTTGACAATAATAAATTGGCAAAAAATCTGGGAATTTTTTTCCAGATTTCCAAAAACATTCTTTTTTCCTTTTTTTACAGTTTCTGGAAACACAATTTAGTTTTAGGAAAATAATAAATGTTTTTTTTTCCTTCATAATTACTTTATTTCTGAAGACATGGCAAAATTCTGCCCAGTAGCACAGAGGAGATAATTTATAAGTTTCTGTGCTCTTACTGTCTTTTGTGGCTTCCAAATCAGTCATGAGTCCTTCTCTGCAAACTCTCTGCATGGGACCCTGTTACTTACAGCTTGCTTCTTTTTCCAAACCCAGTTTAGGAGCTTTGATGAACACGGGTGCTTTGACTTTTTAGGACAGGAAGAGATAGCTTGCTTGTTTGTTTGTTCTTAGCATATTTACTTCTGTAAGAATTTGCTCCTACCAGGAAAGACACAAGGCTAAGCTAAAAGTTATTCCTCACAGCACGTTGTCAAACTTCTCCTTTGTGTTTGTTGCCTTGTCACTGGATCCTAGAGTGCTCCTGACATCGTATCCTGGGCACTTCATGTATTTGTCACTTGGATTTGTCATTTTTGCAAAGGAAGAATTTCCAGACAAAAGAAAGAGAAGGAAAGTCTCAGTTTCCTTCCCCTATCCAGTAAAGAACAGTTGTAATTCTAAATTATTCAATGGGCACACCACATGGACTGTGGAGAGTGCCTTTTGAGCGCATGCAATAATAATAACACAATTAATAATTAACAACTATGCTGGACTGGGCCTTCCAGCATTGCTTTCTTCGAAAATTGACAAACACTTCTGAATAACGTAGGTTCACTTTAATACCCAGCATAACGTCAGCTGTAAGTTTATTACAAAATTGGCTCAAGTTGAAATGGGCCGGAAATAAATGTGATGCCAATCACCCCACCAGTGCTATAAGGAAAATTTTTCTTTGAGAGTCTGGAACAGCTTCTGAAATTAGAAAAAAGTGATGTGTGATGTATGACACCGTACATACTCCCAAGAGACCTCTTAGTTGTTACTGAATTAAGAAAAATCTTAGTGAGAGCCTGAGAAAGTTAGTTGGCCAGCTGGGAATCTGTGGAATGTTTGACCATCTGAAAGGCAGTCAAAAGAGACAGAAAAAAAAAAATTCAAAAGGCCCTGAGACATGCGTAGGCTTTGAGTGCTATGGACTGAGTGCAAAGGTGGGAAAATAGTATATTTTCACAAGTCTTGCAAGCAAAATAGGTGCAAATTATGTTCTAACTAGTCATTAATCTGATGTATACTATGTTCTGATTACAAATGCCAGGATAAAAGGATTTATTTAATCTCTAACTTTGGGTTGTTAGAAGTCTTTTTATTGTGGTTAGTAAAGCTCTTCTTTTTCTTTAGCTGGGTGGTGTAAAATTTACTACTTGTGAATTTAAAAATCTATCACTGTAAACATGATTTCCAAAGCTGCTGCAGAAGCCTGTAAGCTTCCCAAATGCTTCAGCTGGAAGTCATGGAGGAATATTGGTGGCTTCAGTACTGTTGCTTTCTTGGGCTGTATTTTAGTCTTACGCCAGACAATTCTGTAAGCACTAAGGAAGATTTGTCTTCTGCTGGCTGAGCAGCACTGGCGCCTAAGAAGATCTAAATTCCAATTGGTATTTTGCCCACATTTGGGGCATTGATAATGATTTTGCCATTCTGATACCTTGCACTTTTCTGCTAAAACCATAAGATTTCACTTGACGGTGGAAGGGTGACTCTCTTTTAACCTCTGGATTTTAAGTGACACAATTTATTTTTAGTCTCATTTTGCTCAGTCAGTTTGGGCTTGTTAAATAGTTACAAAACTAATAAGAGACATACACAAAGTATAATCATATAAAAAATCCTTACAAGAATTCTGGTTAAAAATCAAAGTATATCAGTTAGTATTGATTAGCTTAATGGAATTGGGGCTGTTTCCTCCCCCTCCCCTTCTCATTCTTAGTCTGTGCTCTATGACTACGGCTGTCTTCACAGTTTCTCTCCTGCCTAATGACTGTGGAACCTGATTACCAATTTGACTTCGGGTAGGAATTGCCAAGATATTTTATTCCCTTTAAAGTGATTACAACAGATGTCCCGATAAACTAATTCTTCCACTGTGCAAAAAGATATACTCTTTATTTTATATCAGAGATTCCATATTGGAAAGAAAACTCAGAACTGTGCTTCTTTACCCCTGCTGTTCACAGAGTAAGTTGCTTTCATCAAGAAGAAAAGATTAAGAGAATTTTTAATTTATTTTATTTTATTCACATTTGCAATAAATCTAATAGTCAGATTCATCAACATGATGGTGATGTGCTGTATTGGCAAGAATAAATTTTGAACAAGGTCCTCCCAACTTTAGATCTAAGCACTGCAATTTAGATGCAGCTTCAGTCTTTCAGGCTCACTGCATATCCATATTGATCCCTGTAAAATAAGCAACGACAACAAGAAAGAGCAACCTATGCTTGCTTTCTTTTTAGCCTTTTTCAGTTGTTTCACTGTAGTAGACTTTACTGTTCCTGCTGAAAGCTTCACTGTGCTTCTAACGTTGTTTTTATGAAGATTCATTGGCATCTGTATATGGATCCATTTGTACATAGTTGGTTTATATGAAAAAAACTTCATCAAGAATAAACAATAATTTTTCTAGTCTTTAACTTCAGTACAGTTCTGCACCAGCTAAGACTTTTTCAGTGCTGGTTTTAGCACGTAGGATGTCTGTTGGCACATGCCACCAAACAGCTGCTGAATTACTACAATCTCAGGTGACTGCTGTGTGTAGCAGCCAAGTCGGGATGTGGCTTTGCCAATCACTTGAGTCTTGGCATTGATGAGGAGAAAATTTAGGTCAAATCTTTCTTTCACTGGACAGCCTCTGCTTTGTTGCTTCATCAGGGCATAAATCTACAGTGAAGGGCCCTGTGTTGATTTTCACCTCTTCTGTGTGCAATTTCTTTTATGTACCTCAGGAATGAAAAAGAAAACCTTCTGTACTACTCTGATCATTCGGCTGATTTTGACACTTCAGAATTCATTTTATATAGAATTTATTTGTGCTTTTTATTCCTGAGGAGCTGTGGCAAAATGAAATATCCTTATGTATCAAGATCTGTTTGGAAGTACATACAATGGAAAGATATCCTGTGCATCAGCCAAATTGTATTCTGCTGAAAAATACGGGCTATTTTTTCACATTTTCTCCACACACAGAAAGTATGTTCCTTGTCTCAAAGAGACTTTCATTTGACAAGTCTCAGTGACTGGTGCATCCTCTGTGAGATGGTACTTGCAGAAAAGTGAGAGTTTCATGAAGTAAGTTTTTCCTCCATATTCTCATTTGAAAAAATCTGTCAGAAGTTCCAGTCTACTTTTAGCTTTTGTATAATTTATGCCACTTATGAATGTGGGATGAACCAGAACAAGCACACTAGATATGCTCAGTTTGTATTATTTTTCTGTTAAAATTTCAAAAGTACCTAACAGAATTAGGCATTCAGTTCTCATTGAGAGTAAAAGAAATTAAGCTCATCTTTGAAGGAGTTAAGGGAGTTTTTGAAAATGCAGCAAAACGTCTTTGTAGACTGTGAGAGTTTAAAGCTTTAGATTGATTTTAATAAGGGATAAATAGCCCAGAAGACTGAATAGAAGTATTTCTGATGAACTGTCCACAAGAATTATTATGTACTACTGTGACTATACCTATTGATTATTGTTACTTCAGATTTGTTCAGTGCCTGGAGAAAAATCATGTTCTTTTCTCTAAGGACTTTTTCATTTTGGGAGTGAAACAGACACCTCTCTGAAAAGCAGAATTTATGAAGGTTCATTTCCTACAGCTCTGCTTCTGTTGATTCTCTGGTTCCTAACAGCATAGCTAAGCTAATTCTGCAACATTTGCCTACTGAGAAGGCATTAGTGTCTTCTACCTAAATGCCCTTTTCACAGAAATTTCAGCACTTAATGATTTTGAGACCTGAGATCTTCTCATCTACTTTGACTGTGAGTCAGGATCTGAGAGACAGACAGATGCAGGTACTAGACCTCATTTCCTTGGGAGCCCAGATTAAGAAGAGTAACTGGTGTTAATAGAGTTTGGAAAGGAGAAGAATAAGGCATGAAATAACATGAGGTTACAGCGGTAAGTATGAGACTTCCAGAGGACCCATGACTTGACACATATTTTACGGTAATATTCTTCCTCTGCGGCTAGACTTCTGTGACTTTCAGCTTTTCCTTGGTATCTTTGTTTTGCCATTTCAGGAATTTAGCATTCAAAATAACATGGAATATTTCAGCACTGTCTGGTTATTTGACATGGGGAATTTTCCTGAGTAATAGTGACAAGGGCTTATGGTTTTCCCATATGTTATATAGATGAAGACCAGTTATATACAAAGATAAACTGAATGTAGCTTAAATATATGATTTATGTATGGTACTCAGGAATAAGTTAGCTAATTTGTCATCTTGTTACACTGTGAAATTATATTATTCTGCTACTCTTCCATCAAGCAATCAAGTAGAAAAATGAAGTTGTCTTTTGTGTCCAATAATATTTTCTAGGCATTTTCTGTTTCGTTTAATTTTAATTTTATTCTGGCAAGCAACATGTGAACGGTGGGGTTGCTCCCACCTCCTTCACCCTTTCCCCCCGAAATCTCCAGGGGAGATTTATTGTCCGTAGGTTTCTTTATTCAGTGTTATTGAAGATACTGTTTCATAACTGTGACAAGGTAGCACTGCGCACACCGGCTGAGAAATTTTCTACATATTCACTTCTTAGAGTGAGGGTGTACCATGGTGCCTGGGTGTGGAAGGTGATATGTTTTCATAGGTGTGAAGAATTCCTCATGGACTGATGTGCTCCTAATCTCTTGCTGGTGCGAATGCCTGGAAGTGCTCGAAGATATTAAAAAGAATCTTATTTTCAGTGTGACTTCTATATGAACAAGCTGTACATCAATATAATCATATAGTTCCCTGTTTATTTGTAAGTTATACATAGCATTACAAAACTGCAGCTTGAAAGAAGAAATGAAAGCAATACAGTGGTGACGATGTGCCTTGTGCAAATGGTATCTCTGGTATGCTGAAATAGTTTTGAAGTTCCTGAATTACTTTCTGAACTAGTTTCTCAGTTAAATGCTAGGGATGTTGAATCTTGGCAAGGACCATATATTAACAGTTTCTGCTGAGGTATAACTAATGATATGAAATCTCTCTTTACGTATCTCTGGTCTGTCTGTGCATTCACTTTAAAAGTAACACCTTTAAAAGATTTGCATGTCTGTAGAAGATATTTCTATTTATATAATACATTTTGGGAACATACATTTACTTATCTAGGGTTTCCACATAGTTGAAGATTCTGTTGGATGATTGCATTTATCTTGGTTCTAAATGGAGGCAGAAATCCACACTGGATTGCTTTACTGTAGTCATAAGTAGGACATTTGGGATAAACGTTACATGCACTAAATTTTCATTTATTTAATAAAAAGAAAGGACAATATTGTCTGCTTTGTTTCATGAACGAATCCCAAGCTCTCTTCTTTTTGGGATAAGGATGAAATTTTCAATCTTTATCAGGCTGTTATTGAACACTTCTCTATGTACTGTCCCTCAGTCGTGGTTTATTTATTTATTATAGATGTCATCACATTTTAATAGTCAGCAAGTTCATCTGGCAATAAATTAAAACATTTTGTTAGTTTTCTAGATGTAAATAAAGGCCAATGAAGTACTCATTACAGATGGGAGATACTGAAGACTTAAATCATTATCAATAAACTGCCTCATTTTCAATATATTACAATGAAACTTCTATTTGCTTAGATAAAGTACTTCATGCAAATAACCATAAAGAATTTCAGAGTAGGAATCAGGGAAATAATAGAGCATCCCTAAATCCCCCTTCAGCTTGTGGATTGAATCTATAGATAGGCAGAATATCAAGGCTTTTCCCCACAAAAAAAGACTATAACTGAAATTGTAGTTTTCAAAAATATTAATGGATTTTTTACCCCCACAAACCTTTTAACAAGGCAGAAATGTTAATATTTGAAAAACAATAGGCAGAGGTAATCATACTGTTATAAAAGTAATTGATACAGAAAATACTAGATTTTTTTCAAAGTGAAAAAAAAGATGTTGATTCCAGTAGAAACTAAATGAAGTCCTGAAAGGAGTTCTTCATTTAACAGTGTTCTCTATAGATCAGTATACACCACAATAGTTGACCGGTGCATGTCAATAGGAAGCATGAAATCCAGGAACAGATCTGAAGCTACATCCATCTGTTGTGCTTAGATATCTGTGCATATGCAGGATCCAAATGAGATCCCGTGAGCAGAACTGAAATCCTTTATTTCAAAGGGTTCAGCACAGTCACCTTTTACATTTTGTAGTGGAGCTGTCTGGGAAACAGCGATAAGCAACTTTTTCGTGATGGACATGTAATTAGCGTGTTGGTAACACACCAGTCTTTTGGCTATTGCTGCACAGTGTTCACACAGCATGGAGGCATTTTCCCCACTGCAGTTAAGCTAGGGGTCCGCAAGAGTTAAGGAGGGCACACAGGCTGGACAGCTTACCTAAACTAACCAAAGGGATATTCCATACGCTAAGATGTCATGCTCAGCAATAAAAGCTTGAAGAAAGGAGGACGAAGCAGGAGGTGTTTGTGATTATGGCACTGGTCTTCCCAAGCAACCATTACACATGCTGAGGGCCTGCTTTTTCAGGAAGGGTCTAGATATCTGCCTGCCTGCCACTGGGAAGTAGTGAATGAAATCTTCTTTTTGAATTGCTTCTGCACACAGCTTTTGCTTTCCTCATTAAACTATGAACACTGAGATAGTCAGGCCTTCCTTCTTTTTTGATCCCACCCTATGGGATAGATGAGTGAGTGAGAGGCCGAGAAGGTGTTCGGCTGTTGGCAGGGAACAACCCGCCACACCTGGTTTCAAGTTCATTCTGCTAATATTGTTAGTTCACCTTTTTCAAGGACTGTTTTAATGTAAAATGCACAAATTTTTCTGAGTAAGTGGTAGAACCAGGACACCCTTAGCTGCCCTTTCTGCTGAGCCTCATGGACATCAGGCTATGGAGTTGCTCTCTGCCTTGTGAAAAAACTCCTCCACCTGTTTACGTCTTGGTTTTTCCTTAGGAGGGAGAGTAAGGGGTTTTGCTGCTTGCTGCAAAATCATGAAAAGAATCTGACTTAAATTGACACTAGGATATGATTCTGATCCTTTTAGTGCTGCCCAGGGTTTTTTGTATAATCTAGCAAAACTCAGGCTTATTGAGAAGTGCAGTAAGCATGTTTCCTTTGCATTTCCTCTTGAGGCAAAACAACACTCCATGCTGATGCCAGAAGGAAATAGTCTATCTCTTCTGAGTTTCAACTGGAGAGTTTCTTTTCCTGATTAAGGGCAAAAAGGAAATAAAAATTCCATTATAGATAAATTAGTCACAAGGTTCAGGCATTTATGGAGCCATAGAGTTGCATTGCAACAAATATAAATTTTTTTGCAAATTATTTTTGTCTTCAATTACTAAAAAGTATCATTCAAGATTAATCATGTCTACATTAGCAGCCTTATTACAGACAGGAAGTTGAAAGAAGATAAATAACAGATTTACTTGCTTTAATTTAACCTTAAAAAGAATAATTCTTGTCTCACTTGAATCTACAGTAAATAGGATTTTCTTATAACTTTTCCATTTCTATTATATTTTGACTCTTCTGTTTCCGAAAAATTCTGATGATTTTAGAAGCTATATTATTTTTTCATTTTAGTGACAGTCCCATGAAAAAGAAATGCTAATACAAAGAGGCAGCTATTATTCTTAGTTGTTTCCCTCAGTCAGGAGTACTTACCAAACACTAACAATAGATTTTCGCATGTTAAATAAGGAGTCATTAGGCAAAAATAAATGTATCCAAGAGACACATATGCAATGCTAATTGACAACTGTGTACACAAAGAGCTTCCATTTATTTTATTACAGTCAAACATAACCTTTGTAAATGTCAGCTCTGTGTTCTGTTGACCAGCATTTTAATTCAGACATATTGTTCTTCGTTTTTAATTGATTATCATTTTATTCCCTTCCAACACATGGTTCTTTCATATTAGCTGCTGTTGCATATTTCATGATTCTTTTGAAAGTAACAATCCAATTACGATTATTTTATGGGGCAAATTATAAAAAAAAAAATAGGAAAACTGATCTCTCTAATTCAGTAGAGGTTTTGTGGTGGTTAAGGTCACAGAGGATACAACATTTGCAGTATTTGTACAGAGTCCAAAATAAATCTTACCAATGAAGAGATAATTGTGGTAATACCAAACTGCCCTAATAGCAAGGAGGTAGTGAGTTAAGATGAACAGAGTGGGCATTTCAAACTTTTATCAGTGTTTTCAAAGTCTGACTCAGGAAAGCTAACAGATGTGAACAGGTCCATGTTGTTCAAAAGTGTCAAAGTCTCAGTGAACCTTAGTAAGTCCTACCTTAGTACAGAAGGAAACCTCACAAGTGTCTCATCTGATATGTTGAGACTCAGATGGAGGATATGGGTAACAGCTGTTAATTGTGGTTTTCTGATCCCAAATCATTTGTCCTTGGATAATTTATCAGGGAAAAAAAAAATCAGTTTAACTTACAGCACTCAAAGAACATATACAGCTCTATACTGGCAGGCTCCCTTCTTACTCTTACTGTAGCGTGCCATTTATTTTTCTCAGGGAAGGAGAAGCTGGCAGAAGTTGTGCATGTGTGTTGCTTCTCCTTTTCAGAGGGAAACTGTGTATTAAGAGCTTTTGTGCAATACAATACAGGGTCACATGGAAGCAGAACCTCTCCTACATTTTACAAGTCATTCAGGCAAAATACGATTTGTTGTCATGCTGAATTTCCATTGCATTTGATGAGAACTTTTGATAAGATTTTTTTTTTTAAAAAAAGATATATAGGAAAAACAGCTCCTGATTTACTTCTGAGTGTTATTTGGTGAAGTCTGGTTGACATTTTAACTAGAAAGGTTGTAAGTACTGAGCAACCATGGAGGACTCAAATTCAACATCACTGGAAGAACCAGAAAGCCTTTTGATACACATTAGCATTTTACATCAACAGAGTGTAAATTGTCAAGCTTATATGCTATTCACTATTCAATAGGATATAGCAAACAGGAGAAGGTACATTGAGTAACTCTTCAGTTCAATTAACTCAATCCTGAAGAATATTGTGGGGGTAAACTCATAACAGAAAGATATACTAAAAGCTATTAATGAGATGATGTGCAGATGACCCCTAATTTATTAAGTCCCTAAACTGCCAGCTGCCAAAAGCTGAGAATGAGTACTGTGAGAAACATTACTTTTTTAGTGTTTCTCTAGGCATAAACTGTTAGTCATGCTTGGATAGAGGACACTGGGATAGAAGGACTATTGGAAAGGCTGTGTTAATGCTCCAAATTACAAAATGTTCTACTGGAAAATTCAACTAAGTTGTTATAATTTTGTCATAGAGACAGCTAACAATTTGAAAAATTTAGGTGGTAAGAAAAATCTTAGAACAATGATAGCTAATAATTTTTTCTTAATATTACTAAGTTTTATTTAGAAGTAGAAATTGCAGCAATAAAAGCTAGACATTCAAGAAAGGCAAGAATTTTTTTTACGCATTACATTATTTACAGCAAAATATACTAAATATTTCAACGCATTGTTTCTAAATGTTGGTAGGTAACATTATAGTGTTTGGCTTGCTACTCGATGATATAAAATGCTAAATCATTTATGGGACAGGATTTTGAAAAATATTCTTTTAAAAGCCTATTTTAAGCACTCTTCTGTTGATTAGTATGAGGGGTCATACAGGTGTTGGAAATGCTATTTTCAGAAGTTTTAACAAGGGAAAGTGATCACAGATTTTACCATTATAAAAAATAAAACTAAAATTCTTTTTTTTTCTCCTCTGTAATTATTTCTTACACATGAAACACATCCACTCCACCCCCCATACAATCAAGCTACTTCTCCTCAGGGTTTAGCCAGAAGAGAGATGATAATACATTTTTTTTCTATTTAAAATAGTTGGAATGTTGCTCAATTACTGTGGAACTCAACTTCATTGAAGCCTTTAAATAAGTAGGAGGCAGATTTTGTATAGATGGATAGTGTGGTAAATCACACTGAAATTTTTTGTTGTTTAATTTTGCAGATAACTGTTTATTTTGCATATTCAGCACCCGTTTTTAAATATGGCCAGTAAATGGAGACCTTCAAATCTGAACATTGAAATTATTATGACTTACCTTAGATGATAAATGTTGCAGAAAATGGGAACATAGTAAATGCATTTGAATTATGTTCTAAAAGAAATATTGTTGTAGCCATGGCAGTGTAAGAATGTAAGAGAGGGAAAGTGTATGCAGAGAGATAATAAGACTCAGTAATTTAAAATCTAATATCTTTTGTCAGACCATATGATAACACTGAAGGTGATGGTAGGGGAATGAAACAAAGCCAGCATGTCTTTGGCTCTGTCTGCTGTCAGGTCTAAAAAAAGGTCACAAAATCCATCCTAAATATTACTTAGACACAATGTTTTCTTTTATTTTGTTGCTTACCTTGTGTAAATTTCCATGAATTATTTCAGGTAAGACCATTACAAAGCTTCTATGAGTGATGTACAGCGGCTTCATGTAATTTCTAGAGTAAGTGCTATAACTTCCTTCAATTTACTAGTATATAATCAAGTTTATCAAAATTCTGTGTGGTTGCAGGGTGTGACAAGTAATTGACTATATTTTCCATTAACATTTCTGAAACCAAGGTGAGAGAAAGACTGTTCTTGATAAGAACAGTAACTGTACAGGTCCAGACACTGATTCCATAAAGACATGTGTGCTTCAGTAACCTCAGATTAAGTGCAGGGTTAAGGTCTTGTAGGATGCTGGAGGCTGAAGTACGTGGGTGAAAACCTTATGTCTGCAGCTCAGCCTTGAATTGCTAGCCTCTTGCTATTCTGGTCATAGCTTTTTCTAACTGTAATTTGAGACTGTGATGGCATCACAAAACAATTTTCTGTTTGACCTTGCTTGGGTAAGGTTCCCAGAGGTGAAAGGCAACTGCAATTATCGACTGTAAAACTTAACCTCCCGCTTTCCTTATGTTACCTGTGAAAACTTCACTATTACATCATATACTACAGTGATGAGGTCTGGTTCCATACTCTCTCTCACCTTGGTCTCTCGAAATGAAACCAAAACACACACACACACTCCCCCAAAACCCAAGAACTAGAAGAGATTTTCCTCTAAGGAAGGTAGTTCGATGTCAGAATGGAGTTTTAATAAATAGCACTTCCAATGAATTGTGCTGAACACTACAAAGAAAGATACAATATATTATTTTTAAAGGCGGTTCCCATGCTTCTAGTGCATTTTCCCATGAAGAGTTCCTGTAATGCAACTAGTTAGTATTGTATTGTGAATGACAACTCTTATTTGGCTACTTTATTGGTAAGTTATCGAAAGCAGGCAATAAACTATGGTTTATTTCTAGATTGGTTATTTGTAGAAGTCACCTAATAGATTGAGAAAAGTAAATGTTAAATAGCAAAAGCAAAAGTCACAATATTTCTCAGATAGTAAACTACGTTTTAAAGAATATATGTTTTGGGTAAAAGATGTCAGCTTCACAGGCAGAAAAAAAAAGTGATCTTCTTATGTCTAGTAGCCTTCATTCTTTGTTACCTCAGAATGGATACATGATACCCTGAATATTGCTAAATTACTTTGAAAACAAGCCTTAACCTTCTTTTAAAATCAAATTTAGACTAAAAATCATTCCTGTCTGATCAGCAGTTACATGCTATTTGTTGTTTTTCTTAACAGTATGAAACCTCAACTACCATTGTGATTTAAAAAAAAAAGAAAAAAAGTTTTTCTGAAAGAAGATGGTCTTTGGCTTCCTTTCTATTGTCTCATTAAATGTAGATGGTTTTACCTTTCCTGACGCCAAGCTGCCATGCTATGCTGCATTTCATTCTTTACAGGACACGATTAATGCTGTATTTCCATGTCCACTGAACATTTTCCAACACTGCTCATATTTCCTTAAAAGTGTTTTCCTGTTATGCTTCCCTGCCCAGATAGTAGAAGTACTGGTGGTTTTAGGAACTCCATTGCAAAATTTCTTTAAAAGGCTAGAAGCATAGTTAAATAGATAGATACACACACACATTCTCTCTCACTTTAAAAAAAAAAAACAAACCTTAAAATTGAGATTAAAAAAATGTTTTTGTAGCATCCTAAATATTTCCACCATGGTCTGTATCAGCACATTTCTGTTTACGCTTACCAAGGAATGGAAGATTCCATAAGACCAGAAATGGACCCAGTCTCATAAAACAGTAATCCATTAAGCTGTAGTTACTTGTTTGCATGTGAAAGTCTGAACACACCTGTTTCAGTAGCTTAATTGGGGATGTCTTACAAATAAGAATGTGTTTGAGGAATATATTTTAGAAATAGATTTGGTACATGTGGAACTATAGGACTGGAGGTGTGAAAAAAACCCAAAAATGACACAGGGTATTTTGGTCATTTAAAATGGTGATTTTTAATTGGAAAAAATGTTAATTACATTGTGTTTCTCAACAGAAATTTGAAGTTAAACATTTAGCTATTTTTATCAATATGATCTGATCTATGAAAATGACACTTTTCTTTCATAAAATGTTTTAACTACAAGTTGAATTCATATCAAAGCAGAAAATGTGCCTTTGTCTTGAAATACTGCTTTTAAATGATGTTAAAATTTGCTTCTTCTGATTAGAAACCAAAATTAATTGAAGTCAGAAAGAGAAAATGCAAATCTAAATGAAACATCCTGATGAAGAGGAATGACATTTGAAATTTTTACTTGATTGACTGATTTGCAAAGGCAGCATAAATTTTCTGTCACCTCAAGGTAATATGTATTGTTCGAGATTGCAAATACAGTAGAGACAGAAAGGAAAAAAGAATACAAAACTAGATAATATTTAAAGTATTTGCTGTCTACCAATATATTATTTCACTATTATCTATTCTTATGTTTCTCTTCTCTATTCTGTTTTACATTTTTTAAAATTTGAGTTGTAAATTTTCTGTAGTGTAATTTATTGTAGCTTTGAATGTTTTGTTAAATAAAAAAAAAGAAACCTTCTTTATTTTCCATGGAGAAAGAAACCATACTGAAAAAAAGGTAAAAGTACATATTTGACGTAGCTTAGATATGCAGTGACTGATCCGGTGATGCTACATGAAAAGTATGAGTTCAGTGCTTTTAACTTGTCCTATAAATTTGATAGACTTTAATCCTTAGTTGCTTAAAATGGTTGTGCCCAGGTAGGTCAATGAGTTGTAGGAGCGTAGGAGAGTACAACTACCCATCTGCAGACAAAAGCAGACTTTTTCACTGAAAAGATAAGATTGTTTACCTAGAACTTCACATTTAGATGTGAGGGGAAGTCTCTATTCTTCCAATTTTCTGATGTTTATTGAATGGATTAATTCTTGTGATGAAAAAAGAAGTATCATTTAGAAAGATTTTTTTTTTATAATTTTGACTGACATTTTTATTTCTTCCTTGTACTAAAACCCAGACCCTGATATGACCAAGGGTAATGCATATATATCCTAATAATCTATAAAATATTTAAAGAAATTATGTCCTATCAACAAAGGTGATCAAAGGGACACAAGTGATATGTTTCTGTGGTTTATAAGATTATATTTTACTGTAACCTACAAGAACCTAACACAGAAATGTGTGATTTAAATTACTCTGGTTAAATTAGGAATCTCTAATCCAAAGTTAGAATATGAAGAGACCTTTATTTTGGCTGCAATTCAACTATGCCCAGGACTTACCATGGACATTTTGAAAGAGAGAAGGACAAAAATAACCAGATGATATTATGAATTATTTCTTGGGGAAAAAATGTTACATAAATAATCAAAATATTTTTCCTTTTTTTTTGAGCAAAGTTTCCTGTTTAGTGTTCTTTATGCACAAATCATGGGAAAAAAAGCTGCTAGCTAGCTATTATAAATACAAAAATTTTAGTCATAGTGGGAGTTAGCAGAAATGAATAGCATAATGAAGTGTCCAGCTCCAGTGCAATTTAAATTGACTGTTGCACTGGTAAATAACTCTGTTCCTGTAATATATAGTAGCATTTCTCTTCTAGCTTAATTCAGACAGAGAGGACTACTAGGCGTTACCAGAATAAAGCCTTGGGGAACTTTAAATTATTTACTCAAGCTGGTGGGCTCTCTGCAAGTTCTGACCTCCGTATTGTCACGGCTAGTTGTTATTCTTTGGATACATTACCAATTGTTGCCTTTACATTTTCATTTAGCACTGTACAGACACACTTTAAAAGGAGAGGCAAGCCTACCTGGTCAGTAATGCGTACTTTTGTACACAGAAAGGTGCTGGCTGGCTTGGGTCAAGCAGTCATTTAGTTATAATTCTGCAAAAATATTTCCCAGGTCTTGCTTCTCAGATATATTTGTTCACTGTCTGCTACTACAGCTGTCTGCACCTTCTTAGAGCTGAGCCAGACCTGAGGCTCCTCCCACATGAAGGGTTAGAGATGAGGCACGTTGGACAACATGTTCGACGGCTCTGTTTTGCTCTATGAAAATAGAAGTGACCTGCCATGTGCAGCTATAAAAAGCTGATTTTAGGGGTAAGTGCTGCAGTTCCTTCACCTTTAGAAGTGGAAGGCAGGCTTGATCTATGTCAAAAGGGGGCATCAGTAGCAATTGAAAAATCTTATCTTTCCAAAGCCTATGGAGTTGAAATGTCTGAAATGTCCTGTATGTTTATAGTTTTGTTGAGATAAAAGAAATAAACTTTGGAAACAGAAGGAAAGTACAGCACCTTGCTTGAGAAATAGTCCTTGTCTAGACTCTATTTCTAAAGATACAATGAAAGAATTGTGGTGTGTTTGTTTTCTGACGTTTTGGATTTTTTATTAAGAGCAAGAGAGGAAGAAAATCAGATTATTTCATTCATTTCAGGTTTTGGCTGCTATAAAATATTATGTTATTTTAACATCTTGCTTTGGGAAAAGTAAAACGTTAGTTGATGAATATGTACATAAATAGATACATGCGTACATTAGTTCTGTCTAGTAACTGCAGCAGTTGCTAACTACTTATGTCCTGCCTCTCTAGCCCTTTTAAGGATTTGCTCCTGATTTTATTCCACAAAAATAAATCTTACAAGTTACAAAGAAAGAACATCAGAGAGCTCCCTGTTCAGTCAGTCACATGAGTTCATTGGAATTCTCTTGCTCTCCTCAGTAGAAATTAAATTAAGTCTATAATTGCTCTGTGTAAATTTTGTCTGAGTTCGGAATGCTTAGGCAGCCCCTTGGACACAGGTACACTTAAGACTTGCATAGTCTTCATACTGATCAATGTCTGATGGCACACCCTCAATTTGTATTAAAAAGGCAGATAAGACGTAGTAATTGCTATTTCTTCCTATTTTATCAATTTTTTTAACAGAGCTATAGAAACACTGGAAACTCTTCCCTTTATATTGCGTACTCGGATACAGCTTGAGCAGTGTCTGTTTCCAGAATTCTTATACTGTGTAGCCTATTCAAATGGGAAGCAAAGATATGAAATTAAATATCAATTATTTCAGACATAGATACTGAGGCAGAGAAGCATGATTTCCCTCTATGGTAGGCTCACAGGCTCACGCTTCTATTTATCTATTGATATTTGGCAAAGGAGTTAGGGCATGACTCAACTGAAGAGGCAGCAACAATTATTTGATACGTGAAAGTTCACTGTAGAAGACATCTTGTTAAATACTGTGGTTGCCAGAAAAATAACTCTTTGCCTTTGACACCCCACCTTCCCCCCCCTCTTTCATTGCATTTTCCAAGGCAGGCAGAAACTACTAAGAAATTAGTACGTGTGATGCTGATTAAATAGTCTGAAGTATGTCCATTAGAGTGGTATAAGTTTAGAGAATAGATTCATCCAGAGTAGAATTTATATATTTACATATTGTCTCCATTTGTCTCATACATTTACATGCATAACTTTTCTGTGGAAGAAGAAGAAAGATAAAACTAAAATATGCATTCACAAGTAAGAATATGTAATTGTAAGTCATGGACGGAGTTCTTAGCAAAAGACCACAGTAAGAAAAGCAATTATCTTTGTAGAAATTCTAATGGACATTGTGGAATAAGCTGAGAAAAGGAAGTGTATAACAAAATAAAATCTTTCATGAAGTGGAGTACACAGAAATATCTACAAATCGCAAAACATGAATTGACCTTAGGACATTCTGTTACTCGAACAAGAATGTAATAGCTACTACCTTCAACTACGCAGAAAAAAAGAATAAAAAACCTTTGTGGCAAGCTTAGCAAACTGCTCATAATAAAGCAAGCAAGATCCCATAAAGTGATTTTTTTCCCTTATTGCAAGAACTAAAACATTGAAATGTAGCAGAACAATAAGTTAAATCTGAAGTCTTACTAGAGGTTACATCTGACTCTACCTCAGTGGTCCATTTATAAATGAAAAATACAAGGAAACAGGATGCAAATCAAAAGCAGTTTACAAAAAGCTAACTATTTTCCTGTATATACAACCATAACTCTCTGTGTAATAAGGTCTTCACTTTTTACATATCAGTAATTTTAAAAAAGAGTTTACAAATACCTGTTTGCTTAACTTTTACTCCTGACTAGGTTCCTAGAAATCAGCAATTTTGTAATCTGATATACTTCATCCTGTTAAACTAAGCATTCAAAAAAAATCTTTAGCAAGTGTATAAAGTTTAATATTCCTGTTTAAAAACGCTTTTCATTATATTACCCAGGAATAAAGAAATAATTACAAGGCTTTGTCAGTCTTCTGTTTTTCAAGTTGATTTTGAGAGTCTGGAATATTTCTTTAATAGATGCCAATTTTCAGATGGAAATTCAAGACTATCCATTCATGACTTCACATTTTACATCTCCTTTTTGTACATACCCGTGGACAATGGGATTTAATAACACCAATTTTTCTGACAAAGTTCTTTGTAGTTTTGTGGATTTTTTCTTGCAAAAGCATGTGGAATTCTCCAAAAGGGTATTTGAAAAAATGGTAAGTCCTGCTAGCAACATTAGTAATTTTTGCAGAATAAGGTGTTCAACAAGACCAGGGCAATTTAATTCAGTAAGTGTAGATTACAATGGGGGAAACTTACAGGTCCCCTTGGAACTTCACATATTAGGTCTTTGATGATCATCGACATGAATCTAGGTTTTCCTGAGTTAAGCCCCTATGGCTGTTGGTACTCTGCATCATCCTCCTTTTAAAGTTATTTTGCTCACATTTGCACAGTATTCTGTTATTGATTTTCATTGTTCTCTGAGGCTTTATATCACAGTCTAGTCTATTGGTTCACTTTGTAGATAAGTTTTCTAAATTGCCAGGCATTTTCACAACCTACCCTCTACCACTTTGCTAACTGATATTGATTTGTAACAACGTGAAAAAAACTTCATAAGGCCTTCTAGAACATTAAAGATTTCATATGACCTGTGATTGACTTTCATTTTTTCAACAGGTATAAAGTTACAGGCAGAAAGGAGATGCCCTTTCATTTTCTTCTAATTATATTTTCTAGGACATTTGTGATTTTTGTTATTAATAGAATTGTTAAAATATTTTGGGGGATGTATTAGATAAGTTAATAATAAAAGCTATAACTATTCATCCTACGTTTATCTACGACCTACTAATATACTAACAAGATTACATTTAAACCTTTTCTGTTTTAGTGGAAGCAATTTCATTCCTTTTTCTGTTGCATAAGACTGATCTTCTAGTGCCTCCAGTCCAATCCACATATGTTGAGGATGCTGCATTGTTTAACTGCTGTTGCAGCGGGCAGCCGTGGTACACTCAAACCTACATTCCTTTGAATTACCTAGTTTAACCAGTCATTGTTTTGCAGTATTAAACTGTCTTATTAATAATTTATATATAATCTCATTGAGATTACACTATTTAGGTATCACACCGAAGACCCCATGGCCTTGACAAGGCATCTTTGTACAAAATATCTCTTAGAACTTGCTTTTATAAAACACATAGCTTTTTCTCGAAGTGAAAAATAATTTTATCTTCAAGTTCAAGAATCAAAGCTCTTCATGAATGCTATTAGAATTGCAAATGGGATGATTTACCTCCTAGTTAAACAATGTTGTTGGTGTTGTGTTATGCTAACACTGCACTACTGTGTAAGAGCAAGTATTTAAAAATCAGAATTAGTACCCATTTCAATGTTAGATACTGACTCTGCAAATTCCTTAGATTTTAACTTGTGGAAGTAAGATCAAAACTCAATTCCCTATGTTTATATAAGGTATGATCTTGTTTTACTTTCTGGTACACTAGCAAAGCTCTGTGGTTTAGAAACTATTGTGCACTTCGTCTGCTTCACAGATTTTACTGTTTGTTAAAGACTGCTGGAATTGAGAATGAAAGAGAAACTCAGCAGAAGCAATCATTCTAATCGTGTAATGAGGAATGCTCAGTTAATATTCAGGGGACTATTCCAAGAGCATTTTAATGACTATAATTTGGAATACAAAGTAAAACTCCTTAGGCATTCAAATTATTCAATATCAGAATCCTACGGTATTTAACATCTAACATATGAAATATTTCCACATCTGTCTGAAAATGAAGTCAGCTTATTTTTATGGTGTTAATCACTTTTATTACATATACTACTTCACAGTATCCAATTTGTCACACAGAAGCTTGTGTTTTACAGTGAAGGATCTTTCTTGGAAGGAGTAATGTATTAATTTTACCAATGTAACTAATGTGTAATTATCCTCTATAATACTGTCTGAAAGGTAAAAAATGATAAATAACAACAATAAAGAGATATCACACATGCAGAATGAAGGTGCAAAAGAGCTTACTGAAGCTCCATTTTACCAGCAGTTTGTTTCAGCCACTCAGTATTAACGGTAGATTCTTAGTACAATCTAGATAAATGGTTAAAGTAATAACCTATGGTTCAAAGGGACTGAAAAGAGACTTTAAAAAAAAGGACACTTGTCTCAGAGCTGTGGGGAGATTCCCGGGTATGGAACACTTATCAAAATACAAGTAGTTATTAATAATGAAAATTTATTATTTACTCTTTTTCTTTTTCTAAAAAGCCAAATGCCACATTTTCTCACACTTTTTGTTTCAGCTCAGATCTTGTAAATGGCATAGACAATTTAAACCACAAATATGTTTTTTTTTTTCCTAAAGTATTATACTTGTGAGAATCAATTATTCTAGCAATAATACAGGAACTTTTTTCTTGCCCTCTCTCTCTCCACCACCTTGTGTAGCAAAAAGTGGAAAACATAATTACCTTCAACTCTTCTATAATTTACAAGGATTTTCCATTGATACAGGTTAAATAGTTGATTTATAGCTGGGTAAGTGAAGAGCTATAAAGATGAATGAGAACAGTTAATTTAGAACAACTGCTGGCCCTATGGAGATTCTAAGTATACCACCACTTGTTAAAGAGAGTGAACTTTATCTATGCTGACCTTAGTGGCCCCTAAGTCCTGCTCTGTAGGGAAGGTGGCCCAACTTCTTTAAGACTATAGTAAGGTGGATGGGAGATTCAGGAGGCATAGAGCCACCGATGCGGAGGTGAACTGCTGGACCTTCACACTGCTGCTTAGGAGCAAGATGATTTAGTCCAGCCTTGCGCACAGAGGAGGAGCCATCCTTCAGGAGCACCTGGTGAATTTCTCTCTCAGGTTGAAATTTAGCTCCTGTGTGAGGGCAGCCACGTAGTAGATGGTTCCATTGTCAACAGCTGCTGCTGCTGCAAATAATCGCCCCTGACAGCAGCATGTCCTGTTTTCTCTGTGTCCAGTCAGGCAAACTGTGAGGCCCTCCCTCTCCTGCTGCAAGGGCAGACTGCTTACCATTCCATGTCTCAGCTGAAACACGAATTTGCTATTCTAGGGACCACCAAGCAACCAGAACAAGAGGAGTGTTTCAAACTGTGTTTTGGCTCCCCATTTCAAAGAAGTTCACTTTTTGCTTGTACCTGTGCTTTCCCTTCTGATTTGTCTGTAATGACTAAGAAAGAAGTGTCAGTGTGGACAGCACAATTAATCTTTTCTGTACAGCTAGAAACCCAGCTATACTGGTCCCAGATGGATGGAGGGAAAACCAAGCAACTTCTCTTGGGTTGTACTCTTTCTTGTGACCTTATTTGGGCAGCAAGAGGTTGGAGCTCAAAGGTTGTTTTTCATCTGTCCGTTTTATAACCTAATCTATCTAGTATGACGCAAGAGCACATTTTTGCTAACAAGGCACACGTTTGGTAATCCATGTTGTGTGCTGTGGAGTTAAGATTCATTAGCATGTGTCTGATATGGTGGCATTACATATGAATGGTGAAGAAATGATAGACAGCTTTGTCAAAAATAACTGGTGCTTTAGGGAATACTGTAGCATTTTTACTTCTAGAAACTATTCATTTAAACATCTGGAAGGCAGATAAGGGCCTACTTCTGAAACTGTGTCTCGAGGCTTATTTTTCACATACCTGGCTAGACTCGAAGGGATTATTCATAAGATTAAGGATCTGCAGAATTTGCTTTACATTAATTTGCATAGCAAATAACTAGGAAAATCAAATTGTTTTATCCACAAAATATCTTGGGTTTCTGAGCCTGTGCATTGCTGAACTTGTACTATGAAATGATAAATTCTTTTAAACAGCAGGTAATTAGATGCTGAGTGCTGTTTATTCCCTCATGACAGAACCTAGCCTTCTATTGGTCATTTCTCTATCATATCGTAACAATAACTTCCAAGTGTGATAAATTAAGAGTGTGATAAATTTTGTTCTATCTGCTTCTAGACAAGTCAAAACAGTATCTTATTTGGAAGAGATATCTCTAATTGCTAAACATAACTTATTCTATAAAAGACATTCTCCAGTGAAATTCAAGAGACTGACCTCTGAAAGAGTTGCTTCCATCATCCTTTAAATAACAATAACACTCTGCATCTGTTCTTTGATAGTTTGGACTACGCAGTAATCCCAGTTTCATATGATTCAGCTTTAAAAGAGCCCCATTCAAATGTTCAGGACTAACTAGGCTGTTACTCAAGTCAGAAATACTAGATCTTTGTGCATTTCTGTAAATGTGTGGCAATGTGGCTTTTCAGTTGATCATTACACAATTTCATCTGAATTTTTTGAAACATGTTAATGAGACCTCAAAACATAAAATATCCTTGTTTTATAAAAGTAATGTGGATGATCTATATATAAGTCTAATTCTTATCTCTGTGCTATCTCACGTATATTTTTATCCCACTTTCTGTCTACAAAGAAAGCAAGTTTATGCTTGCCTTGCAATTAGTTTCTCTTCTTCAATAAATGCCCTTTTGAGAAAGCAAATAAGGTCATGTTAAGCACTTATGGAACTGAAGTGTCCCCACCAATAATTTGTACAGTTTGTGCTTTGTGTCTCAGCCTTCAACAGTTGTTCAGCTTAAGTTAAACTCATTATAAAAGTTCTTTAAAGGCTTATGAATTATAGGTTAGAGAAATCCTTAAAGAACATAGCAAAAATTAATACAAACCAGTTTAATATTGATTAAGGTTCTCATAACACGTAGTAATGTTTTTATGAAACTCCTTCCAAATTACAATTTTGTGTAGGCCAGTGTGGTTTTGTATGACAAGTTATCATCAGACCTTGCAGCTCCCTAAGCTGACGGATTGTTACTATCAGACACGTAACAGCAGGTAGCTATTGAGTGGTTGACTTTTATTAGACATTGGATCTGTGCTAGGGCCAAAAGAGTTACTTGAAAACATGAAAGACTTGTTCAAGAAGAAAAAAACCCCTGAGTTTGGTTAATGGGATTCTACAATTACAAGACCTAGGAACAGGTTAATGTTGTTATGTTTTTATAGCAAAGCTACAAGAAATTGAGGAGGGTAAACTTTGACCATACGCCGTGTGTTGAAATTAATTCAGCAATTTTATCTGCTTTTGGTAAAAACAGAATAATTTGTTTGTGATTCTGAAACTTAATTTTAACTACATTTGTAGCTTGATTATCAAAGTGGTTACTTTGGATTAATTTAGTATTCAGCTTGACAGAAAATAAGAGGAGTCTCACTTAATCTACTAGGCCACCTGATGACCAAACTTTACTGAATTTGGAGCCATTCCATCAATGTCTTATGGACTGTTAAAATCTACATTCAGCTCGACATCAGATGTGGACAGCTGGCTGAGAGGAAAATACAGGAGTAATTGTCTGCTAAGAGGAAACCTTTCTAAAGCCAAAGTGCTTGGTAAAACAACTCAAATAATAGCTCTCAGGGAAAACCTCTAAAGGATTTGACAAGATTTAAACCCATAACGTTCTACAGAAATGACTCTTACTAAACTGTAGGACTGAATACAAAGCACTGTCCTGCCTCTTGCAGTTTTAACCATATGCTTAGTACTCTGTAGAGAAAAATGCAGGCTTTTATCTCAAATTACAAAAGGTTGTCCAAAAAACTTCAGAAAATTAGTAGTTCTCTTGTTAACATTAATTGTATCTTTCTGCAAGTACATTTCCTGTTTAGGGAAAAAGAAAAAGGAAAGAAGAAACTGAAGAAATAAACCACTATTTGTTTATATTACCAAGTTTTTAGGCAAAGCTAATAAAAATACCATCGTCTGAGGCTGTGTCTTGATCCCCATTGAAAGGCTCTATTTATAATTACTGATAATTTTATCAGAAGTTAGCCATTTTGATTGAAACGTTCATTGCATGATATATGCATAAGGCTGTCTTTGAAAATATGACAGTCAAAATGGTTCACCAATTTCTCTAGTAGTAGGAAAAATTATACAGTTTCTCAATGGCACACACAATTTATCTTGGATAAAATAAAACCCCTAAAAGCTAGTGAGTGTGGAAGAATTTCAGATGGCAGCGGGAAGATAAGACTTTAGTGAGGGTAAGGGAGACAGAAGCTAGATCTGAAGAGCAAACTGGAACTAATTGGATAAAGCCTAGGGTGATAACAGGGCCTGTAAACTTCATCCTATATGCTGGACATGGGTCCTGTGACAACCTAGTGTTTGTTCCTACAGTGAAGTGTGCCCTCATATCAACACACCACAGTCAAATGAAGTTTGCCTCATAAGTTGCATCATAACTCCATGTCTTGACCTCAAAAAAAAGGAAATTATCTTTCTGTGATTTCTTCGCTTGTGTGTGTATGTGTGTGTTGTGCGAGTGTGTAATAAATATCTCAGACTTTGAAAATTATTGTTGCGACAAAGGTCAAAATGAGGTTAGATTCCCACAGAGCATAAAATAAGTGAAAAATCTTGCTTCGATGTAAGCTGCTTTTACTGGCTTTGGCTTATTTTTTGTGAGCCTCTGTTCATACAAGGAAAAGTCACAGAATATTCTGAAAATTAAAAAAAGCTTCCCCTGAAGAATCTCATAATATTACTTTTAAGCAGTCTTATTTCCCCTGTCTTGTATGAGAGGATACTGAGATCCACAGTAAATAGAAAGCTGATCATGCAAGTGATATTGAAGTTCTTCATACCATACATATCTTGAGATACCTGCCTAGCTCTTCCCATGGGCTGAGTGAGAACTGTGTTGAAAATGATGAAAAACAAACAAAGTGTCAATTTAAATACATGCACAGCCCAATCTGGATGCCCAGCTTGTAGAACGAATATTCAATTATTTGAGAAAATATTCTTGTTATTTATGAATGGTTAAGCTAGGGTTTTGTGGCAAAGCACAAGCAGAAATGAAGTGTCCTAATTCCTATTCCCATGTTACTACCACAGATTCACCTTGTAGTATGAGTTATAACTCATATTACAAGAATAATTTCAATTGTTATTGTCCGTTCAGAATGAACGGTCTCCTTTGTATACTCTTGTGTTAAATAATAGATTTGAACTTCATTGTCATTGTCTATGGGAAAGGTTTTCTCTGCAATGATTTGTTCAGCTCTTTTCCGAGAAAATATTAGAAAATCCTTTTATGAAAGAGAAGTCTAACAAAGAGACCAGTAATAATAACAGTCCATTTCAAAGGGAAAGAGTGGAAAAACCACTGAATTTTTTTTATTATTTTTTTGCTTTATATTTCGGGCAAAAAAGATATTATGGCTGTTGTATGTGCTTTGACCTTGTCACTGTGCTGTGTTCAGAGACTATACTGCATTTCACATTCTCTGAGATTTGTTTTTTGGTAACATTAAATAGCAGTGAAATCAAAGGATGAGTACACAAGGGATAACCAACGACAGAATCCTTAGACCTCTTTTATATTATGAATTTAAGGTTTCATTTAGACTTTGCTAGATCATATATATAAATCACTGCTCTGAAAAGGAGTCTAGTTGGTCTACCTTGCATACCACGGTGAAGGAAGCAAGTGTAATGTATACACAAAAGTACATTATATATGCCTTTTGTGGTTCATTTTTGTGCCAGGCTTCTCAACATTGGCTTGCATGGCTATATTTAGCCTTGTCGAATAAGGACATGAAAGCTCACTGATTTCTCACCAGTCAGTATTCAGGACAGCAAACTGAAAGTTCAATTTAGTGGATGTCACTGGCTGAGGGCCTATCTACATGTTGAACTTCTTAGTTTGCTTCCATTAATGAGATGACACATCTCTTATCTTTATGTGTTATGAGAGGGGACAGAAGGTTTATGTTCTTTGACACAAAGACAATAAAGCAGATGTCAAAAGGAGTGAGCGAGGGGAGAACATGAAATAAGATGACAAGATGTATCTACCATCTTGAGGAGAAACAAGTGACAGTCTTTAAACATAACGAGCTGAAGGGGTGGGAAGACAAAGATTAGGTCTGGTAGCAGAGGTAGCTAGAAGGCTAAAGATTTCTTTGGAAATGAGATAATTAACCTAAAGGCCACTCATTTTGCCATGAGGTCCCTTTCAAACAGAAGTGACTTTGCAAACACTGATACTGTTCCCAAGTACTTAGAAGCTAAGACAGCACCTGTCATGAAAGAAAGAGAGATACTATGTAGTTATGTAGCACATCAAATCATTTGTTAAAAAAGAACAAATCATCAGAAACAGCAACAGTAAACAGAAGGTAATCTTTCAACCTAGCTCAGAATGAAATTGACTGACCTTGCATGACCTTTGCTATAGAGTTAATGTTTTACAGGTATTTAAGAAGGAAAAGGCAGGGAAGCCATGAAAAAAACAAAGTCAAAGAGCTTTGAGCATCTGATCAATGAATGGATGAGGTATATGTGACCAGTGAAGATTATGGTCCTGCTCCAGAGGTGGAGAGACCAATTTAAAAATGAAAAACAAAGTTAGACGAATGCATATTAGAATTTAACGTTACAAAGATCCTTGAACAGGAATGGGATACCATGAAAGAAGAGCTGAGCACTGCTTCACTGGACTTCCTCTTCTTCCCAGCTGGTTATTTCTATCCTTGCACTGTGGACAGTTAGGGCTTGGCGGTCGGAAGATGTCGCGCTGTACAGAAAGATAGGGCCCCTCTCCGGATAGCCAATAGCATTCAGCCTGTGACGTAAGCAGACGGAAGTGACACTCTAAACCTAGACTATATAATGCTGTGCTACCCACCAATAAACGCCATTTGCTGTCCACCACATTGGTGTCTGTGAGCTGATGGCCCGAGCGGCCTGGGGTTGGTCGCTGTGCCGTTCCTGAACCAGGTCGCCACGCCTCTGAAGGCAACATTGCACTTTCTGAAAAAAATCTTGACACCAAATGCAAGGTAGCAACCTATAGGAATGATTGCTTGTTCCTCGGTGTAACCTGCTAATCTCAGACATGAACAGATGTAAGGGTGAGGTGAGGGGAGAAGGAGAGTGTCTGCCAGAATACAGCTCTGAAGTCTTCTCTGTTGAGGAAAAAGAACAAATCTCTCTCTTTCATTTTTCCTGGACCTCTAGGTCACAGAATCACAGAATCACAGAATAGTAGGGGTTGGAAGGGACCTCTGTGGGTCATCTAGTCCAACCCCCCCGCCGAAGCAGGGTCACCTACAGCAGGCTGCACAGGACCTTGTCCAGGCGGGTCTTGAATATCTCCAGAGAAGGAGACTCCACAACCTCCCTGGGCAGCCTGTTCCAGTGCTCCGTCACCCTCAGAGAGAAGAAGTTCCTCCTCATGTTCAGACGGAACTTCCTGTGCCTCAGTTTGTGCCCATTACCCCTTGTCCTGTCGCTGGGCACCACTGAAAAGAGCTTGGCCCCATCCTCCTGACACCCACCCTTCAGATATTTGTAGGCATTTATAAGGTCCCCTCACAGCCTTCTCTTCTTCAGGCTGAACAAGCCCAGTTCCCTCAACCTCTCCTCGTAGTGGAGATGCTCCAGTCCCCTCACCATCCTTGTAGCCCTCCGCTGGACTCTCTCCAGTAGCTCTTCATCCTTCTTGAACTGGGGAGCCCAGAACTGGACACAGTACTCCAGATGAGGCCTCACCAGGGTAGTGTAGAGGGGAAGGAGAACCTCCCTTGTCCTGCTGGCCACACTCTTCTTGATGCACCCCAGGATCCCATTGGCCTTCTTGGCAGCCAGGGCACACTGCTGGCTCATAGTTAACCTGTCGTCCACCAGGACACCCAGGTCCCTCTCCGCAGAGCTGCTCTCCAGCAGGTCCACCCCAAGCCTGTACTGGTGCAAAAGCTGTCTGTACATATGCCATGGTGGTGTTGATTGAAGGGGAAAAAAAGATTATGGCTGACCAGAAAGTCAAGCTCCCTTTATTCCTTTATGTCCTAAGACAGGCGCTTCTAACTGTCCAGTTGTTTTCTGATGTGGCTAATGGATCTTCCTCTCCCCTGTTATTTTTAGTTAGGTAGCAGCTGCCTTTGCCAGCCAACCCATGTTTCTGTAAGAGAAAAAGGAATACATTGCTGATCCATTAACTGCGGGGTTTTTTTGTGGGTCCATGTTTTAGGTCTGGGTAGAATGGAGTTAACTATTCCTACAGCAGTCTTCATAGCATTGTGCTTTGTATTTGCAACTAGAATGGTGTTGATAACACATCGATAGTTTGGCTACCACTGAGCAGTGCTCATACTGCATCAAGGCTGTCTTCCCAACCCTCTCAAAGGTGGAAAAATGCATCTCAGGCAACATAGCAGTACAACCAACCAGGATGGGTAATTTTTCTGTTAATAAATACAATTATTAATATTTTTCAGCGGTCGTGTCTGCTTTTGGAGAATCACTAGGGCAATTTTACCCCATATGGAGTGCTAAGGAGGTACAGTACTGCCCAGCAGCATTTTGGTCCCAGCAGATAGGGATCATCTTTTATTTGTGTATGAAACTGTGCATTTATTTTTCCTTTTATTGCTCTTTTTAGTCCTTGCTCAGCTACTGTTATTTGTTCTCTAATATATTGTAGAGAGGGGAAGGACCACCGGTGTGTTCTACCGTTGTCCAAGTTGTGTTTTGGATATATTTTCCAATCTACTTATGCTTTTTAAAGCTGCCTAGTAGCCTGATAGTTATTGTAACTCATCAGTGAAATAATATTTCAGAAAGATTTGTTTTATGCATCAGAATGCATCTAAAGCAACAAATATATTTAATTTTGAGTTAATATGTATTTTTATATTGGCCTAGAGATTTATTTTTTTAGACCTAATAAACAGCATATTTCCATGACTGAGAAAAAAGGTTACTAAAATACCAACAGATCTCAAAAAACAACACTTCTAGTTAGGACTGCTTCAGCTTTAATGTTTAAAGTAATAATCTTTGCAATCTAAAGAGAAATTGCATTGACTATGCTACACAAACTTAACCCAAATAAGTCAAAACCTATTTGATCATACTATAATTTCACATTTAAACATCTTCAGCTTACACAGTGCACAATAAACTCTGTGGCCTCCAAAGGGTGCAAAAGATGGGGCATTAATTGCTATATTCCTGCCCTGAAAAATAGTGGGACGGCCAATCTCATTTAAGCAACATGAATGTTACGGGTTCCTGAAATTTAAAAACTGGACTTTAATTCAGATATAATAGAGTTATTTAGGACAGAAGGAAATATAAAGCACGTTTGCTATTGAAAATGAATCTGTTTAAGCCATAATGAATAACTATTGATCTAGCATCAATTATTGATTGAACAGTGGACAATGACTACAGGATTCCTAGGGGTTTCATCCCATAAAAATTAACAAGTTGTCAAAACGATGAGATGCTTGCTCAATTCTACTTCAAAGGATAAAATATAGCTTCCCTGTAAAGGTCTTTGTGAGGGAATTGAGCGCCTTGTTCTTCATAAACATGGCTGTATCTTCATGATAGAGGAGGAGGTCATTCCCAAGTCTATTCGCTCTGTACCTGGGGAAATGGAAAGATCTGTCAAAATGTTTGTGTCTCTGGGTGATGCAAGAGAGTAAGACAACCTTTTCTGATTAAAAGACTTGGCTCTTGTGCCCTTTCTGCAAAAAAGTTAATGCTGAGTCAGATATGAGAATTGCAGAATCCCATACCTCTGCCTCTGTGTCTGATTAGACGCTGACATTTCTTCTGCTTGAAACTGGCTCAAGCTTGCCAACAGACAATTGATTTGTACTACTGTATGCACAGAGTAGCTCTACTGGAAATACAGTGGCGTCTCAGAGGTTAAAATGTTTTTAATTAATCTGATCATTATTACTGCCTGTAACCTAATTGCTAAATGTCAGCTTGCATGCATGGTTCTGTGAGACTACATCTCAGTAAAGCAATGGAAGTTGGATAATTTAATAATGAATTGCACAGGACACGCTAAACAGTGAACTCAAGTGTCTAGACTGTTACTTTGACAAGGTACTTTGTGTTTGTATGCAGTCTTCTGTAACACTAAAGCAATGCACAGGATTTAAATTTCCTAAACCTTGTAAAATGGCTTTAGTGTAAGACCTTACCTCCCTGTGGATGTTTTCCTTAAACTTTTGTTTTCTTCATATATACCTATACTAGCATCAAAACCAATGCAAGCATTCATTTTTCTAATGTGTGTGGCTACTGCACTGTTAATCCAGTGACAAAACGTAGCCAGGAAACCCCCAAGTGAGATGTATAATGCCTCCAGTCCCTTCCTGTATCACCAGTAAGAACTGACCTGGTGTTCTCTGAAATGTGCTTGGAATGGTCACCTTCATATTACAGGGATTTAGCAACCAAAAAGTCAATCTGCTTGTTTTAATTTTTTATTTATTTTTAACCACCTGTCATGTTTGAAACAATGAGCACTTTTCTTTGGAAAAACCTAAATCAGAGTGAATTCGTTTGACTATACAAGTGTATAACAATATTGGTGTGGGATGAACAAGTTGCATGACTTAGAATGATGAATGTTGAAATGTTGAAATGCATACATCTCAGGTGCCAGTGGCCCTGAAGAAGAGTAATCAGCCTGGGGAGCGGCTCTGCATGAAAATGAAGGAGCTCATGTTGGGCTTCTCCAAGATTTGAAGTAAGAGTGTGATTCACTGGCCTCTTAAGAGAGACAGTGGAGCTAGGCCAGAGTGCTTACTGTGCCAGATGCTTATGAAAAAGTGAAGGGTATCCCACGTGACGGTCCTTGTAGAGAGGACTTTCTGTTTGACAACAACTTTCCCTTTGGATATTTCAGGTAAACCATAGAATTATTCTGTAGAAAGGAAGTAACACAGCAAGTGAGCAAGACTTCTTCACAAACCAAGTTGGAGGCTGCTTCGTATTCTATTATTATCAACACTGTAAGGTGTTTGAATAGTTTCTACGTCATAATGATGTTGTTCTAATATATAATAATTTCCTTATTAAACAAGATTATTGTATTCTGTGGTATTATTTTACCTTAATTACAAGTGCAAAATAATTTTCTTTACTAAGCCCTTTTGTCTTTCAACTTCTTTTCCAGTCACACAGCTAAACATAATGGAGAAAATACATGTAAACTGCAATTCATAGACGCTGATTATTTCTCAATGTAGAGGCATTAACAGAAAGTTTAACAGATTTGTAGCCACACCCTAAAAAAAGGTAAAACTTCTCGAAAACTGTTCTTGAAGTCACTTTCTACAGCCTTGCTCTGTGTTATCCTGAATCATAAAAAATCATGAGCACTTGTCAAGAGAGACAATTGGTGCACCAGGAGCACTATACCTCTAGCAGTATCACTCATATGATGTACTTGTCTTGGGCACTAGACAGAACAGTAACTTAAAGCCAAAAACTTCCCCCAAGAAAACACTCCCTAATGAGCGATATATACCTCCACAGGATAATATTTTATTCCACGACTACTCAAGTTTTCTGGAGTTTAGTGTGGTGAAAATACACCTGGGGCTACTAATGTTTTGTAATTAGAAAAAGAGTAGCTAGCTTTGCCCAACAATATTTAGTCCAGCACAGGAGGAACACTTTTGGGCATACCTCAAGATCCTGGTCACCTTTACTCTGCATCCAGTTTCACATGGCAGTATAGTGCCGCTCACTGCTGCATCCAGGCTTCCTTCCTACACATACAAGGGCACAGAGAAGATGGGGCAGCATGTAGGCAACATGAGCATCTGAACCCAGCTGTTGAAAAGAGTTCCCAGGCCCTACCTTTTGGATGTAACTTTAATATTTTGCAATCAAACTCAAATTCTGCACTTGAAGCCAAAGCAACATCTTTGTGTGCACCCAGAGCCCAAAGACAGTACTTTCATTGTGAAACCGCATTATTTCAAACCGAGCGAGCATGTTCTATTCACCTCCACTTTACTGCCTCATCTCCTGTGGCCCCAGAAATGAATTTCCAACCCCCCACTGATATGTGCTGATAAGAGGCAGAGTATGAGCAAAATGAAAAAATCGTGGGCTCCATTTTAAATCAGCATCTCTGAACTTTTCTGATCGGAAAGTGTAGGATTTATCACCCTGTAGATTTATAGGCTGTGTTAGGATTTTGTTGATAAAAGTTACAAAAGTTTTAAAATGGTATGACTGCTATTTTTTCATATACGTAATACGGTCTCCTTTCAGCAGTCTGAAAAGCTTTGTGAAGCACCTGTTTTCTTGCCATGTAGTTAACACTCAGTGAAGAGAAGGTCCAAATAAGAATCGAGCTGTCTATTCCTATGATACTGGGATCAGAACTCAGAGAGTCAGAATTCTTCATTCTGATATCAGTTTTATAGCAAAACAACTCCACTGATTTGTAGCAGTTACTTACACATGAAAAGAGTGAGATGTAGCTCTACAGAGTATTTTGTAAGGCAAGGTCTTGGCTCTTCTATACCTTACATGCATACCGCTCAAACAGAAACAGTCAGAAGACAGTACAAAAATGCAAAACACTCACTTTTCACACAGCCTGAAAGGTAATCACAAAGAGCTGAGGTGAAAGCCAGAGGTGGCTCTTTGGAAGGCAGTGTTTTAAAGGGACAAATCTTTCCTCAGTGTTTTCCTTTTGTTCATTATTTTTGAAATGCAAAATCCTCCTTTAAAGAATTTTAAGGAAAAGAAGAAACCTGTAACTCCTACTTTACTCTGAGCAGATTTTGAAACTGAACAGAAGAAACAGAAGTCTAGATATTCACTTAATATTAACAAGTTTATTCTTTGTTCCCTTGCTGATGATAAATTGGTGATGTCCTATGTCCAGAAATTAATTCTTCTAAAAAAAATTAAATTGATTTACATATATCCCTAGTTGTTCTGAAGTGTCTAAAGGGGTCATTTCAAAGTATAAAAATATATGAAAGCAAAAATGGGAAGCGAAGTCTACCAATGTGATACAGAAGGAGTGCTAACAAAAGTTGGATCAAACTCTTCTAAAATTAATATGGTTGTCTTTATTGCCAGAGTCAAAACAACTGTACAATAGGAAACCAACCATTTAATATGTCTGTCTGGAATAAAGGAACTCTGCTTTCATTAGCCTTAACCTTTGTGAGATTTCATTTCAGATCTGCTTTGACTCAAAAGGCTTGAACTGGAAAGGAGAGATGGCTGTTTGACAGAGTGATAGCAGGGTGGAATCTGACATTCTCCCAGTCCATGGCATTCAAGTTGCAGCACCTTGTCATTCAAATCTCCCTGATCTTCAGCCAACTCTTTCTGTATTATTTATTTCTCTGAGAGTTGATTAAAGTTTGAACAGTGAGGTGCGGGAGGATGCCACCTGACTTTTCACCTCACCTCTTGATGAATTCTGCTTCTGATCTCCAGTTGTCAGAAACTGTATAGCCAACCACAGTCTAGATGTAATGAGAGATGATTTTCTAAACATTGCTCCAACCCCAAATTTTGGCACAAGAAAACACTAACTGACTTTTTAAATATTTATAATACAGCCAGAATAAATATGAAGTAAAGGAACAAGAAGATTTTTTAAAGACTTTCTGCTCTGGAGGAAAAAATCTATTGAAAACAACACCCTTGCTAGCTGTACTCTTTCCTGTTAGCAAAGCATCAGTGTCTAGGCAGTACAGCTCATGATTTTGAGGCTGTGGGAAGAGACTACAGAGATTTATTATTTAAAAAAGAGCTGTCTCAAAATGTAAAAAAAAAATACAAAAGAGAAAGCTCTAAAATCGAGGGACTTATGGTATTGTGAGGATCAGCCCATAACATTAAACCCTGATGTCACTTACGCTGAGGTAGCGCCACAAAGACAGGTTTTTTTACTGTGATTTAAATGTAAAGCTGTCAGCTGTAGCTACAGCTATGTAGCTTACTACGTATGTAAGTGTATCAGATATTACAGGGTAGATGAGAAAGGTGCATTGAATTTTTAGTAGCATTATCAGCCTGATGTGGCGTGTATTTAGCCAAACTACAGACACAGTGTTGCATTAAATTGTGTGCAGCCTAGTAGCATTTAGTAAAAGTCATAATATGTTTGTGTTATGTTTCAATTGGTAGCAAGTTTCCTGTAAACCTTGTTCATCTCTTACTTCTTACTTTTATGAAGAGTCGCAGGAGGCACAGTCATGTGGCTTGGGTTGCAGCATCCTAAACAGACAGGTGACACTAAGTTTTGAATTCATATTTCTTCAGGTTGAGTTGATATACCTTAAGTGTTCTTCTCAGTGACCAATTGAAGTTCAGACTGTGATTAACTGGCGGGTGGTTAATTCACAAACAAGGCAGAAATGAAGCTGGTGACACCAGCTTATGTAAAGAAAGGGTTTTTTTTTCTAACTTTTAAAATTACTTTTTGTCCTCAAATCCAGAGAATATCATCTTCAATGTGTCTTATACAGATCTGGACCTTAAAGTGGCAAAGTAAGTTGGCTTTGTTGAAATTTATTTTTGTCGTAAAATGTCAGATAGTTTTTTTCTCTATTCTGAATAATTTGGCAATGAACTAGACCTTTGTGACTTGGGAGTTAGAATATTATAATGCACTTTGAAAGCAACAATAATTAAAAAGACGTCAAAAGCCACATCTACAAAACATTCAGACGGTGGCCGTTTGTCTGCCTGGTGGAATGAGTGAGAGGGAGTGCATTACATAGACCTCCAGTACTTGCACTGGCTTCCCCTTCCTTTCTGGGTATAATTCCAAGGATTGCATTTGATCTACCCCTACAGAGGATTAAACAAGGATTAAGAGGATGAACAAGTCAGTCGATGGAAGTTTGCCATTGATTTCAACAAGGCCGGGATTTCACCTTTACTGACTGCCCTCCATAATCAGAAAAATATGCCTCATCTTGGGCCTATTACAAGGAACAGGACTGAGAGGATTAAATTTTTGTAGTTAAGCAGTCAAATATCTAGAAGTACCAAAGTAATGAGCAGATAGGAAACCAATCCTTGTAGAGGACGAGGACAAAAGCAGATTGCTGTGATAAACAGAAGAGAAAAATGCTGAAGTAAACAGGACTTGTGGATGTGCTGAAGGAGCCGAGTACATGATAAGGAGTTAAAAAAACGGCAGTTGTGTACTGTCAGCCAGCACACGGACAGCGTGTGATCAGCAGTCTCATTGGCTGACCTGACATGTGATATGGCTACGGGTTGGACAGAAGTAGAACAGAGAACCTCCTGCAAATAGCTGTCTTATCAGGATAGAAAGTTCCCAGGGAACCAACATCCAGGTAAAGATGTATAAAACAGTGCTTGCAAAATAAAACTTTGTCTCACTTGCACCACAAGCTGAGTTCGTGCCGTCATATGCCATAAATCCTCCCTTCCTTTCTGGAAGTGAATAGCAGAGAAGCCTATGATTATGTAACCGTGCACAGGCTGGCTTGGTATGCAGGAGGGAGAGGAGCAGTGGGACCCACAAGCATGGGAAGAAGGGATTGATGACCCTTGCAACAAGCACCTTTGTTCCAGAGAGGAAACCTCAGCCCAGGTAAGTGTCTGAGTAGCAGTCCTTGGGCTATAACAGGGCAAGTGACAGCAGATGAAATAGCTTACCTGATAAAATTATGGAAAGCAGCAGTAACAGAGAAGTACAAAAGACATCAGAGATCTTCCTAGAGATCCAAACAGCTAAAATCCTCCTTTGCTTGTAGGACGTGGAACAGCTCACCTCTTGGCAGCTGCTCAACACAAGGGCTTGTCATCCCAGAGGCAGAGTGATCAGACCAACCTCCTTCTCCACCTGCTGACAGGCAAGAAATCTGTTCTCATGCAGAATGAAGACATGGCTGCCAGAAGAACTTCATGGATGGTCTCAACTTATCCTGCTGAAAGATAGCATAATCCTTTTTTTTCTTTTGTATTTTTTTCATTATTGTTTTGATTCCCTGTGGTAAGGTGACTTTTTAAGGTGATAACAAAATACATAGCTTCTGACATTGCAGACAATGTTTTGTCCTAACTACCCCTATCCTTTGAAATAGAACAGTATTTTACCTGATGTGTTGTGTTGCATTTCAGTAACAGAACGACAATCGCTTAGCTTACAGTGCTACCTGATGTCTCAATTTTATCATGTAACTCTATTAAATGAAAACTGATTTTTAAAGCTTAACACAGAAAAAGAAAAAGATGAGTTAAAATAGAATGGGTTGAAATGGAATGACAGGTCCTTCTGGTCAGTTGTTAAATTTAACATTTTTGTTTTACACATTAAAGAGGCTTTTTTTTTTTTCCAAACCTACAGAGCTGTTTCTTTTTGATAACCCCAGAAAGAGGGCATACATTTCTGTTTACAACGAGCACAAGAAATCCTGGTTCTGCTGAAGCTGGTGACAAAACTTCGAGACAGGTTGTACTCTGATTTAATGAGATGGGCCTGCACTATTTAACTTTTAGAGTAGAGTTTTTTTTATCTGATTGAGATAGTAGTTTTATTTGCTTTTCATCTGTCTTTTGTTTTCTTGTGAAACATTCACTTTCCCCTTGATTTGAACAATATTAGTGTTGTGAGGAAAAATCCTGAATTTCAGGGAGAACTGAGTTATTGCTTTAACAAGATGGCAGGAAGATAGCCTAGTTCATTCATTTATACCTTCTAAAGGAGCACTAGTCTAATTTTTATTCATTATACAATTCAAGAACCGTACCTTAATTGAATATATTGATGGCTTAATTTTCTTTAATTGTATAGTGATAAATTAAAAACTAATTTTTATATCCTATAGTGGAAATGAAGGTAAATGCACTTTCAGATTCACAATGACATCTTAATGCTTTGTTACAGTTTTCTCTCCTTGATTCTGGATGAACAATTTTTTAATACAAAACATTAAATAATTCATTATAAAGGATTATTATTCTGTTGAAAACAAATATATTTGGTTTTAAAAGAACTTTGTCATCATATTATTTAAGCTTGTCCAGATAAGTGGTGTATGACATAAGTTCTTATACATATTTCTAATTTATTTTCTGTAAGCAGATTCAGAATTTTAGTGTTTTTCCAGTCCCATGATTCTTAAATGTAATTGCCTTTCTTTATAAATCTAAGATTAACCACATTATCTAGTTGTGACGTTCTTTGCTTGATTCATCATATTTACAAATAAGTAAGGATGATTACCAAGGCAAGTTACTGTTTCATGTCTTGCAACCTGTGCCTGTGGTGCCTGTTTCAACAAACCTTACTTGCCACTGTTTTTTCAGAAGTTACTCTGATGATTTTTTCATCGTTTTTTCAAGTGCTGATTGAGGGTTAGATTAAATGAAAAGTAAAGCTAGTTAAAGAGGGATTTCCAAAAGTACGGTAATGAGAGAGGTAGGTGTACACCCTCCATAACACTTGTAGGAATTACAGAAGGAAACTTTGTACAGCCATGTGTATAGGTATTGAAATGCATTTGAAAATCTAGCCTACACACTAATGTAGTAATCAACCCAGGTAACATACATGGTAAAGGTTAGTCAAGGTGCATTGGTTTTGTTAGGAGAACTTGATGGAACTTTTGTCAGTGAAGTATTCAAATATCTCGGTGGGGCTGACATTACAGACTTCATGCACAATGGTTCTGGGGACATTTTTAGATTATGCTAATAGTGGGGGCCACAAAAGTGCATTTACTGCAATTTCATCAGTTCCATTTAGGTATACATTTGCTCTCATGAAGTCGGATGAAGGCATCTATTCAACACTGTGAATCAGATCTTCGCATGGTCTTCTAATGTTACCTTGAATCTGTTGTACAAAATTAATCAGCTTCTTTATTTTCTTCAGTTTTGCAGTGGAGGAATTTGAGCTCACTTTTATGAGGTAGCAGAAAACTGATCTGTTCTTCAAGCCTATTTGTTTCTTTAAGAAAATACTTAAAACTCAACAACTTTCGCTTTCTTTTTTGATGTTTTTTTAATAAAGCAAAAGAACTTGTGTGAGTGAAGAAGGGGCAAAAGTCCCCTGAAATAATTCAGAGATTAAATTAGTAATGCAAAGAAATTTTTTTCTGCAAATGGAAACACAAGAGACAAGAGAAGGGAAAAGAAGATGAAGGAAACATCTGTATCTGTTTCTTAAGGACTTTCCCTCTGAATACAATGAGTATTATGAGGATGGAGCTGTGATAGAAACAGGCCTTCAGCATGTAATTTTTTGTCGTGTTCACTGAGGTCAGGACAGTCTATGGCAAATACGTTCAAAACCCCAATAAAATCCCAGTAGGCAAATGCATTACAGAGAGGGAAGTGTTTCAAGTTGCACATGAACAAGCAATACTGTGTAAAAAAATGCTATCATACATCTCATTCAGTCACTTAATGCACTGCTACTGGCAATGATGGCAAGTAATGCCAGATGCCTTACAAAAATCCTCCCTGTACCTTCCTGGCTCTTGCTTACATCCACAATTAGTTGCTTGCTAAGACAAATCAGAGTGTTCTGCCATGTCTCTCTAAAAGTTTCAAAGTCACAGCTCCACATATTATTTAAATAAATGAATGGGCTACAGTAAAACATAAAAATAACTCCATCTGGATACTCTTAATATAATATATCATATTAACTCTGTGGGGTTTTTTTCAGACTGTGATGTCATCAGAATCCTTCAACAGAATTATTTTGTCTATTTATCTCATCTATTATTCTGTATATTAACAGAGAAACAGCCGTCATTCTGATGAATGTCCTGAGGACATTTAAATTAATGGCATGTGAAAGTATAGCCAAAAATACTTGGCATCAACTGCAACTCATTACTGGAGTCCAGCATTCTGATCAATGTTTAATGAATTATGATCAATTTTAAGTAACAATTTCGCATCTCACATTGACTGGCATGCTAAATCTTTCACAGAATAACAAAACAGTCTTTGCCAAAGTCTGTCTTTGACTGAAGACCCTCCTACCCTGTGAACAATCCACAACAGCTTTTGAAATAACATGTTATGGCAGTTAATCTGACCCTCATCCAAAGGATTGTTCTAACTCTTGTTGCTCCAAGTGTAGGAAAGATACTTAAATGCAAATTGGAAATGTTAGAAAACCTTACTTTGCTAGTATTCAAGATATTCATATGATAGAAATAACCGAGATTTTAGAGCCAATGGGAATAGTATTCCAACAAAAAAAAGAGTTTCTATCCAGCCAATACTCTATTGACTTTATGAGGCTTTCTCTCCTCGACTCGAATTTCTTTTCTGTCCTTCCTTTCATATTCACACCCTCTTTAATTAAGTAGGCAACATCAAAATTCTGTTTGATTTTATAACCTCGCTGTCATTTGTTTCATGACAGATAGGTGGATTCAATGGCCTATTGCTGCTGTTGAAATAGAATTTTGATAAAAATGGTGGGTTAGCTCTTCACACAAGTCTTTTGAAACACACAAGTACAGGATTTTGGACTTGGAACAAACCAGTTCAGCTCTGATTTTCATCCAAGTGTACATCTATAATACTAGATTAAGGCTAAACAGACAGTTCAGTACAAATATGGTTCACAGGCTCCTACACAAGCTCTTGGCATTTGAGTGATTTGTATTCACAATGTGTATACATATCTTAAGACTTTTTAATGAGAAGTTTATACCTTTGCTGGAAAAACCTAAGTGAGCCAAACTCAGAGTGCCGTGAACTAGGTATTATTGCAGTAAGTCTCTCAATCTTGAAAACAGATGATGCCAATGATTTCTACAGCATTATTTATGTTTCCGAACTACCTAAGTCCTATTCAAATTTCATTGCATTCACACACTGTGCATACGCTCCTCCAATCTTAAAAAAGCCTTTTTCTAACGCAATATCAGAAGCTCAATCTTCATTTGTCCCAATGGAACTAATCCAAAACGAGCATAGTTTACATGTTTCCTTAATAATATTGCCAACATAACTACAGCGTTTCTAGAAGGAAGTCTTTAAAAAAATTTACAATGTGCAAGAAAGCAGACTTATATATATTGTGAAGAACTGACTCATATGTATATTTATTTGCACAGCTCTTAAGAGTGTAGGAAATACCTTGCAAGATAAGAGAGTCTAGCCAAAAATCTTGCCTAAGTGGCCAGCAAAAGAGAGGAAAATCAGCAATAATTCCTCTGACTCACTGCTACCAGTAATAAGCACTTACAGAATCATAGAATCATAGCGTAGTTGGGGTTGGAAGCGACCTTTAAAGGTCATCTAGTCCAAACCCTGAGCAATGAGCAGGGACATTTACCACTAGATCAGGTTGCTCAGAGCACCACCCAACCTGACTTTGAACGTTTCCAGGGGTGGAGACTCTAGCACCTCTCTGGGCAACCCATTGCAGTTTTTCACCACCCTCGTAGTAAAAAATTTCTTCCTTATATCCAGTCTAAACCTATCCTCTTTTAGTTAAAAGCATTACCCCAAGTCCTATAACTACATGTCCTTGTAAAAAGTCCTTGTCCAGCTTTCTTGTAGGTCCCCTTCAGGTGCTGAAATGCCTGCTGCTATAGGTGTCCCTGGAGCCCTCTCTTCTCCAGGCTGAACAACCCCAACTCTCTCAGCCTTTTCTCATAGGAGAGGTGCTCCATCCCTTGGATCATTTTAGTGGCCCTCCTTTGGACCCATTCCAACAGGTCCATATCCTTCTTGTTCTGAGGGCTCCAGAGATGGATGCAGGACTCCAGGTGGGGTCTCACCAGGGCAAAGTAAAGGGGCAGAATCACCTCCTTTGATCTGCTGGCCATGCTAATTTTGATGTAGCCCAGGATACGGTTGGTTTTCTGGGCTGCAAGTGCACATTGTTGGCTCATGTCCAGCTTTTCATCCACCGGTACCCCCAAGTCCTTCTCAGCAGGGCTGCTCTCAATTCATTCATCTCCCAGCCTGTACTGATACTGAGAGTTGCCCCAACCCAGATGCAGGACCTTGCTCTTTGCTTTCTTGAACCTCATGCAGGCTGTCCTGGGTTCGGCCAGGACAGGGTTAATTTTCACCGGAATCCAGGAAGCGGCACAGGCGGGTGGGCTGACCCAACCCCAGCCTGGCCAAACAGAGCCCGGTATTCCATACCATGTGCCGTCATGTCAAGTTCTGCTGGGGGGGGAGGCGGGGCGGGAACTCACTCGCGGCTCGGGAGGGCTCAGCGGCAGTTTGGTCCGGGAGAGTGGTTCTGTTCTGCGGGTTCTGTTCTGCTGGTTTGTTTTGTGATTTCTCCTTATCTGTATCATTGTTGTTACTGTTCCCTTTGTTTGCTGTTCTGTTAAACTGCCCTTATCCCGACTCACCAGTTTCTGCCTGTTTCTTTCCATTCTCCTCCGCACCCCGGCGGGGGGAGGGGCGGCCGCATGGTGCTTTTGTTGCTGGCTGCAGCCAAAACCAGAACATAGGCCCACTTCTTGAGCTTGTCCAGGTCCCTCTGCACGGCATCTTGTTCCTCAGACATGTTGACCACACTACTCAGCTTGGTGTCATCTGCACACTTGCCGAGGAAGCCCTTGGAACTGCTGACTATGATACTGATGAAGATGTTGCATAGTACAGGTCCCCATGCAAACCTCTGAGGGACACCACTTGTCATCAGTCTCCATCTGGAGATTGAGCTGTTCACCACTACCCTCTGGATGCAACCATCCAACCAATTACTCATCCACCATACAGTCCACCCATCAAAACCATCTTTCCAATTCAGAGGGAAGGATGTTGTGGAGGACCTTGTCAAAGGCCTTACAGAAGTCCAGACGGATGACATCCGTACCTCTTTCCTTGTCCATAGATACAGTCACTCTGTCATAGAAGGCTACTAGATTGGTCAGGCAGGACTTGACCTTGGTGAAGCCATTTTAGCTGTCTCAAATCGTCTCTCCATCCTCCATGTGCCTTAGCAGAGCTTCTAGGAGGATCTGTTCCCTGATCCTCCCAGGCACAGAGGTGAGGCTCACAGGTCGACAGCTCCCAGGGTCCTCCTTTCTACCCTTTTTAAAAATGGGCACAATACTTCCCTTTTTCCCCATCACCAGGGACTTTACCTGACTGCCATGACTTTTCAAATATCATAGAGAGTGGTTTGGCAGCTACACAAGCCAATTCCCTCAGGACCATGGGATGTACCTGGTCAGGTCCCTTAGACTTATGTATGTTCAGGTTCCTCAGGTGGTCATGAACCCAATTGTCTCTTACAGTGGGAGGGACTTTGCTCCTCCAGTTCCTGTCTTGTGGTCCATCCACTCAAGAGGTGTGGGAAGAGATGTTGCCAGTGAAGACTGAGGCAAAAATTTGTTGAGTATCTCAGCCTTCTCCTGTTTGCCAGCGTTGCTCATCAGCAGTGGAGTGCTTTCTTTGACCTTCCTCTTCTGGCTGACATACCTGTAGAAGCCCATCGTATTATTCTTTGTGTCCCTTGACAAGTTCAGCTCCAGCTGCACCTTGGCCTGCTTGACCTCATCACTACACAACCGGGCAGCATCTCTATGCTCTTCTCAGGATACCTGTCCCTGCTTTCACTGTCTGTGCATTTCCTCCTTACCCTTTAGTTTGACCACCATGTCTCGACTCAGCCATGCTGGTCTCTTGCCTTCCTTTTCTGATTTCTTACACCTGGGTATCAGGAGCTCTTGTGATCTATGAAAACCATCCTTAAAGATCTGCCAACTCTGTTCTGCTTCCTTGTCCCTGAGGGTAGTTTTCCAGGGGGACCTACTGCCTATCTCCTTGCAGAGCTGGAAGCTGGCTTTCCTAACATTTAAGGTCCTGACTATACTCCTTGCCTTTCCCTTGTCCCTCAGAACAGCGAACTTTACCAGTGTGTCATCCCTGCAGCCCAGACTGCCTTCAGTCTTGAAGCCACTGATTAGCTCCTTTGCATTGGTAACGAACAATTTAAGATTGTTTATAAGAGCCCTCAATAGATCCTTCTTTCCTGATTTTGTCTTTTTGCCATTTAAACTTCCCTAAAGGTTTGGAATCCACAGTATCTTTTGGCAGTGAGTTTCCATGAAACAACTAAACATAGTAGGAAAAATAATCCTTTTCTTCATCTGTAACCTACTGCCTCATCACTTCATGTGGTGCCCCCTTTTCGTGCATTGTGTAGAGAGTGATTAATGCTTAACTTTTCTTAATCTTCTTTAGGCTATTTGTAATTTTATAGCCTTTTAATTTTCTTTCCTGTCAATTGTTCTTTCCCAGGCACACCTTTACAGGTGTATTTGCTATTGAAAAATCTGGGAGCATCTCCCTTAGCTCAAACGGTCTCCATCACAAAAAAGTGGTGGGACAACTTGCATGGCTGGCATGCTGCCATGGATGGCTACAGACTCTTTAGGAAAGACAGGCCAACAAGGAGAAGTCGTAAAGTTGCTCCATATGTGAGGGGGCAACTGGAATGCATTGAGCTTGGCCTGGGGGCAGATGAAGAACGAGTTGAGATCTTATGGATTAGAAGTAAGGGACAGGCTCATATGGGTGACATTATGGTGGGTGTGTACTACAGGCCACCTGACCAGGGGGAGGAAGTTGATGAGGCCTTCTACAGGCAGCTGCAAGCAGCCTCACAGTCACAGGCCCTGGTTCTCATGGGGGACTTCAATCACCCTGACATCAGCTGGGAAAACCACACAGCTAGGCAGGCGCAATCCAGGAGGTTCCTACAGAGCATCAATGATAAGTTTCTGATGCAAGTGGTGGAGGAACCAACAAGGAAAGGCACGTTGCTGGACCTTGTATTAACAAACAAGAAGGGACTGGTGGAGGATGTGAAGGTCAGAGGTAGACTCGGCTGCAGTGACCATGAAACGGTCAAGTTTAGGATCCTGCGTGGAGGAAGCAGGGCGATAAACAGGATCAAAACCCTGGACCTCAGGAGGGCTGAATTTGCCCTCTTCAAGGAGCTTGGGAGGAATCCCGTGGGCCAGGGCTCTCGAAGGCAGGGGGGTCCAAGAGTGCTGGTCGCACTTTAAACGTCACTTCCTCCATGCTCAGGAGCGGTGCATCCCCCTGAGAAAGAAATGGAGCAAAGGAGGCAGGAGACCTGCATGGTTGCGTAAGGAGCTTCTAGCGGAGCTCAGGTGGAAGAGAAAGGTACATGGAATGGAAAGAGGGGCAGGCTACTTGGGAAGAATACAGGAATGTGGTTAGAGCATGCAGGGATGCGACGAGGAAGGCGAAGGCCCACCTGGAATTGAAGCTGGCAAGGGATGTCAAAAACAACAAGAAGGGCTTCTTCAACTACATCAGCAGCAAAAGGAAGGCTAGGGACAATGTGGTGCCACTGCTGAATGAGGCGGGTGTCCTGGTGATGGAGGATGCGGAGAAGGCAGAGCTACTGAATGTCTTCTTTGCTTCAGTCTTCAGTGCCAAGGCAGGCCCTCAGGAATCCCAGGCCCCGTAGGTAAGAGAAGAAGTCCACAGAGAGGACGACTTTCCCTTGGTCGAGGAGGACTGTGTGAGGGATCGCTTAAGTGATCTGGACGTCCACAAATCCATGGGCCCCAATGGAATGCACCCACGAGTGCTGAGGGAGCTGGCGGATGTCATTGCTGAGCCACTCTCCATCATCTTTGAGAGGTCCTGGAGGACAGGAGAGGTGCCTGAGGACTGGAGAAAGGCCAATGTCACTCCAATCTTCAAAAACGACAAGAAGGAGGACCCAGGGAACTACAGACCGCTCAGCCTCACCTCCATCCCGGGAAAGGTGATGGAGCAGCTTATCCTGGAGGCCATCATCAAACAAGTGGAGGAAAATAAGGTTATCAGTAGTCAGCATGGATTCACCAAGGGGAAATCATGCCTGACCAATCTGATAGTTTTCTATGATGGCATGACTGGCTGGGTAGATGAGGGGAGAGCCATGGATGTTGTCTGCCTCGACTTCAGCAAGGCTTTTGACACAGCCTCGCATAACATCCTCCTAGGGAAGCTCAGGAAATACGGGCTGGATGAGCGGTCGGTGAAGTGGATTGAGAACTGGCTGAATGGCAGAACTCAGAGGGTTGTCATCAGCAACGCTGAGACTAGTTGGAGGCCGGTAACTAGTGGTGTCCCCCAGGGGTCAGTACTGGGACCAGTCCTGTTTAACTTCTTCATCAACAATCTGGATGAAGAGTTAGAATGTTCCTTCAGCAAGTTTGCTGATGACACCAAACTGGGAGGTGTGGTAGATACACCGGAAGGCTGTGCTGCCATTCAGCGTGACCTGGACAGGCTGGAAAGTTGGGCAGAGAGGAACCTGATGAGGTTCAACAAGGGCAAATGCAGGGTCCTGCACCTGGGGAGGAACAACCCAATACACCAGTACAGGCTTGCGGTGGACCTGCTGGAGAGCAGCTCTGCGGAGAGGGACCTGGGAGTGCTGGTGGACGACAGGTTAACCAAGAGCCAGCAGTGTGCCAAGACAGCTAACGGGATCCTGGGATGCATTAGGAGGAGTGTGGCTAGCAGGTCGAGCGAGGTTCTCCTTTCCCTCTAGATTGCCCTGGTGAGGCTTCATCTGGAGTAGTGTGTCCAGTTCTGGGCTCCCCACTTCAAGAAAGATGAGGAACTACTGGAGAGAGTCCAGCGGAGGGCTACAAGGATGGTGAGGGGACGAGAGCATCTCTCCTATGAGAAAAGGCCAAGGGAGCTGGGCTTGTTCAGCCTGAAGAAGGGAAGGCTAAGAGGGGACCTAATAAATGCTTATAAATACCTGAAGGGTGGGTGTCAGGAGGATGGGGCCAAACTCTTTTCAGTGGTGCCCAGCGACAGCACAAAGGGCAATGGGCACATACTGAAGCATAGGATGTTCCGTCTGAACATGAGGAAGAATTTCTTCCCTCTGAGGGTGACGGAGCACTGGAACAGGCTGCCCAGGGAGGTTGTGGGGTCTCCTTCTCTGGAGATATTCAAGACCCGCCTGGACAAGGTGCTCTGCAGCCTGCTGCAGGTGACCCTGCTTCGGCAGGGGGGTTGGACTAGATGACCCACAGAGGTCCCTTCCAACCCCTACCATTCTGTGATTCTGTGATTCTGTGAATAGTTTTGTTTGGACTCAATATAGCAGCGTAGAAACAGATCGCTATGTACGGTTTAGAAATGCAGGAGAGAACGTCTTAGTGCTGTACCCTATATTTCTGTCCTATGAGTCATCAAATATAAGCTGTGGCTCTGTAATATACTACCAAATTTCACATTGTGTAACTATTACTGCCATCTACTGCACTGTAAAGTTCTTTCTCATTAGGGCATACATCAGTGTGTCAACCCGAGGAGCCTGCTGTAGATTTGTTAAAATATCCATTACAGCTTATTACATAGAAAAGCATGTGGGCCATAATGTTTTATTCAACAAATTTTTCTCACAGGTACCTGGGGTTTGGACAAGTGCTTAAAGAGGAAGATCTGCTTGCTGACAGATATTCTTCCTTTTTTTGTGTGTATTTAATTAATGGGAACCATATGAAGTACAGAAAAAACCCTGTGTTAATATCCCTTGCTAACTACAGCCACCTGTTATAATGGCCAGGCTAATAGCAGGTCTGTTGGTCGTTGCTATTAACATATTCAGAGCCATTCTCATCTGGTTTTGGCGGTCACATAGAATTGTGCATCACTCTCCTCAAAACTGAAAATCCTGTGGTTAGTTGTTTTACAGATCCCAAAGGCTAGTATGGGGCAGCCATACATAACCTTTCCTACTTATAAATCTGCTTACTTCAGTTTCCTATAACCTTATGATAAATGATAGTCTGTTTTTTTGTTTATATATCACTTAGGTTAGGAGGCTCATGCCCACTAATTCTCAAGTTCTCACATGAATGTGTCATCGTGGTGGAGTTTTTTTCACTACCATCACATTTGACTTTTTTCTCATTCTTTGCAGCCCATTTGCTGTGATCATGCCTTAGTTCATTTGACTCTCTAATTTCAGTTGTTTGTCAACATGCCTAAAAGCAGTATAAGTGGGTCCACTGGTAAGTTAATAAGTGGGAACTATTGAAAATGTGAACTCATCCTTTATAATCACATCTGTTCTGTCAGTCTTGTTCTTGTGATAAATAGGCTGCAAAATATTTCTGTGTAATGTGTTTCATGTATTAGTAAATTGTTATTGTTAATGTAAGCAATGCCCTCTGCCATATGTATTTGAAACTATAATCTTCCTTCCCTATCAGATTTTAAAGTCACAGGAGTCAATCTGTGAATGAAAAAGATAAAACCAGTTTATAACTCCTTTTTATCTACTCGGTTGCCTCTGCTCCTTTAAAGATCCACCAAAGAAAAGCAGTAAGCTAAGAACTGTTAAAACTAGCAGAGTCAAGAGTGTGGTTGGATTATACCCCTACCAGTCATTAAATTGTCGCCCGGACATTATTCCCAGTGAGCAGCGTCAGACAGTGCCAGTATCTGAAAAGGAACATTTCAGTCACTGTACAGAATCCAGTTGATGGATGTGGAGGAAGAGATAGCAAACAACCTAAATGTCTTAAGGAGAAGATGTTAGCTCTGTAGATTGCATGGTGCAATGTATTCGTAAGACTCATACCATGAAAATACTCCCTTTCATGAAGAATAAAATGAGATCGAAACATACTTACCCCCAAGAATTTGCTGCTGCACTTCTGGAGATGAAGAATATGCACTGTTGAACTGACCCAATGTGGCTGTTTTTAAGAATCCATCTTCATGCTCTGGTCTTCAAGAGCACAGTTTCCCATACATTTAATGACTGGTATTGAGGTTAGCCCACTAGTTTCTTAACAATTTATTTCAAGATACCGCTCTCACAAATTATTTAACTTACTAAAGAGCAACAGTTCTTTAGACGATTTAAGGGAAAGGAGAATTCTTCCTATTCACTTTATAACAAAGTATAAGCGTGCATTAAATAATTGAGCAGTTCAACATCTAGGGCTCAGGATCTGGTGCCATTTAAACAATTATCAAGTGTAATAAATACTGGTCACAAATACTTCTTAAATTTGATTTTTTTAAATGCTGGCAGAGTAGAGAAGCATGATCTGGCAGACTGGGGCTGGTGATACTGCATAGATGCCCAGCTGCCCTGAGTGAATTAGCTAGTTCAGGTTTGGAAGCCCCATAACTTCTTTCAGATCAAACAGTACCTTATAAGACTATACAGGGAGGGAATTTCTAGCGGTAGTCTCAGCTCCCTGAACTTAGATAATCGGATATATGGATACAGAAAAATTATCCATTTTACAGCAGCTCTAAGTTAGAGGCGAGAGAGATTTAGGGACACTGACAGGAATCTAGGTTTTCTATCTCCAGACATCTCTTTTCACTTTGAAACCTGAGTGATGTTATGCCTTATAACTTCAGCTGGCTGGAGGGATCATATTTTCAGTGAGACTCATGGTGAGGTAATTTTCTGGATAAATAAGAGCTTAACCCTTGGAGTTAAGTATTATTTTTGTTTGGTCAGTTGGTTTGTGAACATGAATAGATTTTGGACAGGATTACAGTTAAACATTCAACTGTGTTGGAGATAATTTTGTTTAAATTTTCAGCATTAGATATTTGCTGCCTTTGTTATTTTCTCTTGAGCATGCTGGGGACTGCAGATATCTTCTCCTGGCACATAATTCTTGCCTTTTAATGTACAGAGATGTTAAATTCTTGACTCAGACATGTGATTGCCACTCAGTAACGAATATCGGTGGGCTCTGACCTCTCTTTAGAGCTGTTCCTCTGCATGTACCAGCACTATTTTCCTACCTTAGAGAGTTATTATGTCTATAAATACATTCAAGATTGTGAATCGCTCAGATAATAATAGGAGCTGTACAAAAGAATGGGTATCTAGAGGACAATTTGTTGAAATAATTTGGCTGTCATTTTTTCATGCACTAAAAATAAATTAACACATATTTGGAGATGGTGAAATGTTTTTCTGAATCAGTTTCAAGTCATTGTACTGTTTGTGTTGTAGAAAAATGCAAAGTAGGAAAAGTCAAACTTTTCATTTTGACATTTCCAATCGGAATGTTTAATTTACTTTTAAGTTGAAAAGTAGTCTTTTTTCTTGCAAAATTTTCAGTGCTGTTTGAACCAAAACAAAGGGGGTTTGGTTCAAAAAATCAAAAAAAACTATCTTCTCCATCTGAAATGGTTTTTTTCCTCCATATTCTCAATTTCACACATTTTCTAAGAAAGGTAATTTTTTCAGGTAACCTGCAAAAAGTTTTTTCATTTGATTTTTTTGGAACTGCAATGTAACCAAAATATATAATGCATAGTGAATCCCACTCTGTGACTTAGCTTGTCTAACACTTGTGTTGTGTAACTTACTGTTCTTATGAAGGTCTGTTACTTTCTCTGTTTTCAAGCAAGTGTATTTATGACAATGGCAGACAACTGCTCAGAACAGATAATTAAGAAGTGAGGAGTAAAATGTCCTGCCTCCTTAAGGGAGCTCCAAGCCAAATTCCCCAAGGAATGCTCAATTTAAGACAATTATAAACTGAATTACTTATAAGTGTAACTGAGTTTCTAAGGTAGCTTATCAACAGTTATGAAGATATAAATACAGTAGATAGCAATACTATAATTATTTCTTCAATAACATTGTCTGTAGTTTTAATTATTTTTATAAATTCTGTTCTGCTTCTTTTTATGTATAAACAGAACATTCTATCATATAATATTGGCTTCAGATATTGCAGTATTTTTACATGGGTTAGTTTTAAATGTGTATTTCCACCTTCATTTCATCATCAACCTTGTATATGCAGGCAGAGACTATTATTAATGCTTTCAATTTCTTTGCTATTTGCTTACTAGCAGGTTTCAGTTGATGTGACCTTTTAGTTGATAAAAAGAAAACAGAGCATCAATGGATTGCTATCATCAATAGGATACAATTAACCAGGCGATGAATTAATGAAAGAATAATGTCAGAATAACTGTGTTGGAAAAGCTATTTTAAGACTCGGAGACAATTTTATGCAAAAAGCATACACAGAAGATAGTGATTTCATTAGCATAGTGCTTAGGAGTTGACAGTATCCTTGATTTTCTTCTCTTTTCTCTAATTTTATGCTTAAATGATCATTGAGGTAAGTGATGTGGAAGAGAGAAGTACTTCTCCTTTGTCTTTAAAAGATGAAGCAAAACATTTAAAGAGTAAAAGGAGGTTTCAGTCATCTGCCTTCCCAAATTACTGTAGTTGCCAAATAACCAAAGCTGTGACCCCTATTAAATGCAGCATTATTTTTGCTCACTGGCTAGGTAGTACATGATTCAAACAGTTCAGAAAAGATGCCCTAAGCATTGGTTTTAAGGACATTAACTTGTAAACTGCATGACCTTTCTTTTGAATAAAACAGCTTGAAGAAACCAACCAAGGGTGTCTTGACGCCCATGAAAAATGAAACTGTGTTGTTTGGCAAGAGCTTCGTTATGGAAGTATTGTGGGCTGAAACATACGAGGTATAAAGATTTCACTTTCTCTCACTTTTTAATTCCTTTTCTATCTCATCTTTAATGTGACTTTGTCATTCATATTGCAAATGCCTCTCTTCTCATATTCAGCTAGAAAGACTTAATATCCCATCCCACCAAAATTAAATACCACTGGACCAACAGCTCATCAAACATCATTCATTCATTAATCAGATTTTCAAAATAAGAAATACTTTGTCTTAAATCAACTGTGCATTTACTAAACTCTTCTTCAGAAACATTTTCTGTCACTTTTGTATTGCCTTTGTGTTATGGCCAGGTTACAATCTTCTAAGTTTAGGCTCCCGTAATAAGAATTGCAAATAAACATAATGAAGATAGTCTCAGAGTCCAAAAGCTTGCACATGAAGAAGTTAAATGAGAAAAACATAGAAGAGAAACAGGAATACAAATTTATACACCTCTGCAGCTCTGGAGAAGAATCAGTTATGCCAAAAGCAGTTTGTGCTGACATAGGGACTGTGTCATTGGTCTGAAAGGAACAGGTTATCTCTGCTGTAAAGCACAATCGAAACATGGAGATGAGGAAGCAGATGAAGTGACCAGTAAAATTAGCTCCAGTAATTATGTCAAAAGCCAGGCCACAGAAAATTGCACTCCAACTAAGTACTAAAATGACCGTATTTTTAAATAAGTGTAAGTTGAGGAAATATAAAAGGAATTATTAGTGTGATAGAAAAGCACACTGCTAGCCAGGAAAATGTCTTTCCCCTCTGAAAGTATGAGGTCTGTTCTGGGCGTTCAGAGCATGGAGGCTTTGAAATCCACGTTTCAGACTTCCTAATCTGTACAAAAACACATGGACAAGAAATATGGGGGGAAACATGAGCAAACCATCGCGAGATAACTGTCTAATGTGTGTTATTTTGCCCCTCGCATTTTGAGATAATGGCTCTAGTTGAAGAAGAATCAAGAGCTTTGTTAGGATTTCAGTGAAGATAATCTTAAAACAACAGGTTATATATTATATAATGATTTTACTGCTCAGGAAAAGTTGTTGCAATGAAATTTGCATTCATACAGAAAGCAAGCCAATATCCTGCAGAAACATACAAAACTTACACTTTCTAACTTGCTTATTTAAGAAAAAGGTATCAAAATATTCCTTGCAACATACTTTTCATGTTCACTCATTGCATCTTGGAGTAGTGCTCCTCAAGTTACTTTGGTGCGCTCACGCTACGAGTTCTGTGAATGTGTAGCGTTGCTCTCTCCCAACAATTATACTGCTCTCTCTTTGAATACCTAGTGCAGTATAGAAAACAATTGAGTCTGTACGAGCTTTTTTTTGGGAAAATGATTTTGTATCATGTTTTGACAAATCTTATAGTGTATTCTTTTTTTTTTTTTTTTCTCTCCTGCTAGCCCTACTTCCATCCTAACTTCATGGACTATTTGTTTCTACTACAGGATTCACAATTTTGTGTAATTTCTTGAGTAGTCTAGAGTCTAGTTTACTAACTTACTTTAAATGATAGATTCTCTTTTAAATGATAGATTCTCTTTTTTTTTTCTCTTTTCGCTTCAGCTACTCTATATGAGATAAGAACTATTGATATGATGTTGATAGTTCATGCAGGCCTGAGAAATATCTTCACAATTCTGCTTTCCAGATAATGCTGCAGACGAAAGAATCAGATGAATTATTAAAACAGACAGACAATGTCTTTTGGTTTAAACTCAATTCATTTTTTTTCTTACCAACCATGATTCCACAATAGATTAATACCTTTCAGCTGGAGTGTTGTATTGGACATCACATGAAATATCAGCTCCTTACAGGAACACATATTTTGACCTTATGTTGACATTTCCAAAGTATCAATAACCCTCAAAACTGACACAGACCAAGGAGTCATTAAAAGTAAGTATTAGTGCATTACTAAAGAAAGAAAGAAAGAAAGCACAGTAACCAATTATTATTTTGTACTGCAGTTACATTGTCACTCTTGATGTCAGGTAAGTAACTCTTTATTTATGCCCAAAAAAGAAGAAAGAAATTTATAATGTGTGAAAACTTTGGGAAGAGAAGAGGAAATCTGTACTTCCCAAATTTAGGGATGTAATTCAACATGCTTAAGTTAAGAGACTAACCTCTGTGGGCACCTGCATAATCAACCATGAGAGAGAAAAGCTGCAAGAGTGGGTGATTCAGGACAGGATATTAAATAGGTGTCTCAAGAATATACCACTTTATATCCATTTTTTCCATTCTAATTTATATATATATGAAGTGAGTCCATTTTAATGATGGTATGCTTTTCTCTTTCTTTCTAGTACTGTAACTTACATATGATAATACTTCTTTCTGTTTGTTTGTAGTCCAGTAGCGGAGGAAGACAGGCTAATCCTGCATAAATTTTTACCACAATAACAGCCATGGGCTCACTATGAAAGCTGTATGTTCTGAATCCCTACTTGACCTGGAAGAACAGCTTGTTACTGAAGTGAAACAAACATAAATTCCAAACCAATGAAAAAAATAAAGCAAGGGGACATTTAATTATCAAATTCACTTCTGGCAAAATGAGCTTCCAATTTTCTTCTGTTTTTTTATTCTCTGGAAAACCTGCAAAAATGAGATAACCCTTAATCCAAAACTCATTCTCTTTATTTACTCTCACTGTTTTCCTCCTTGTCTTGAATTTCTCCATTTTATCAAGTATTGCATGGAAAGGATGTGAGAGGCTTCAGGCCCAATTCCTTCAAACAGAAAGTAATTCTGACTTTAACAGCTATGGCATGAGAACATAGTATGCCAGAGAAAATTAAGTGACAGTTTGTCCCAACCTCAGTAGTCTGTTTACGGAAACACCACATATTCATATACACATAGAATCATAGAATCATTTAGGAAAGAAAATGATTCTAAATTGAGAAAATTATTCTTGAATTGAGTCTAATTGCAAACTTAACACTGCCAAGGCCAGCACTAAACCATGTCCCTAAGCACCACGTCTACATGTCTTTTAAAAAGTTTCAGGGATGGTGACTGAACCACTTGCCTGGGCAGCCTGTTCAAATGCTTGATAACCTTTTACATGAAGAAATGTTTCCTAATATCCAATTTAAACCTCCCCTGGCACCACTTGAGACCATTTTGTCTCATCCTATCCCTTGTTACTTGGGAAAAGAGATTGACACCCACCTCGTTACAACCTCCTTTCAAGTGGTTGTGGAAAATGATAAGATATTCTACCGGCTGTTCACCAACACCCCCAGGTCATTTTCTGTCAGGCAGCTTTCCAGCCACTCTTAGAATCACAGAATCATTAAGGTTGGAAAAGACCTCTGAGATCATCAAGCCCAGCTGTCAAGCCATCACCACCATGCCTACTAAACCATGTACTAAAGTGCCACATCTATGTGTTTTTTGAACATCTCCAGGGATGGGGACTCCACCACTTCCCTGGGCAGCCTGTTCCAATGTCTGACCACTCTTTTAGTAATGAAAGTTTTCCTAATGTCCAATCTAAACCTCCCCTGATGCAACTTGAGGCCATTGCCTCTCATCCTGTTGCTAGTTACTTGGGAGAAAAGACCAAAACCTGCCTCACTACAACCTCCTTTGAGGCAGTTGTAGAGAGCGATAAGGTCTCCCCTCAGCCTTCTCTTCTCCAGGCTGAACAACCCCAGTTCTCTCAGCCACTCCTCATAAGACTTGTTCTCTAGACCCTTCACCAGCTTTGTTGCCCTTCTCTGGACATGCTCCAGCAACTCAATGTCCTTCTCGTACTGAGAGGCCCAAAACTGAACACTGTACTCCAGGTGCGGCCCCACCAGTGCCAAGTACAGGGGCATGATCACCTCCCTACTCCTGCTGGCCACTCTATTCCTGATACAAGCCAGGATGCCATTGGCCTTCTTGGCCACCTGGGCACACTGCTGGCTCATGTTCTGATGGCTGTCAACCAACACCCCAAGACCCTTTTCCTCTGGGCAGCTTTCTAGCCACTCCTCCCCAAGCCTGTAGCGTTGCACAGGGTTGTTGTGACCCAAGTGCAGGACCTGGCACTCAGCCATGTCGAATCTCACACAACTGGCCTCAACCCATTGATCCAGCCTGTCCAGACCCTTCTGTAGAGTCTTCCTACCCTCAAGCAGATCGACATTCCCATTCAACTAGGTGCTTTCTGCAAACTTACTGAGGGTGCACTCGATCCCCTCATCCAAATCTTTGGTAAAGACATTAAACAGAACTGGCCCCAATACTGAGCCCTGAGTAACGCCTCTTGTGACCAACTGCCAACTGAATTCAACTCCATTCACCACAACTCTTTCATCCTGGCCATCCAGACAGATTTTTACCCAGGGAAGTGTACACCTATCCAAGCCATGAGTAGCCAGTTTCTCCAGGAGAATGCTGTGGGAAATGATGTCAAAGAATTTGCTAAAGTCCAGATAAACAACATCCACAGCCTTTCCCTCATCCACTAAATGGGTGACCTGGTCATAGAAGGAGTTAGTTAAGCAGGACCTGACTTTCATAAACCCAGGCTGACTGGGCCTGATCATCTGGTTCTTCCATACATGCCACAGACCTTTATTCTTTTAAAATAATTTAGACTTTGCTTGTTGACAATTTTCTTGATGCATCCATTGTCTGAATACTTAATAAAAATGCTAATATGCAAATTGCCATTTGAATTATGTATTGCATTTAAGATTGAGAAAGTAATAGTGATTGTCCAGCAGGAAAAGGAAACTGTCCTTTTTTTTCAGTGCTTTGAAAGGTTCCTGCATTTGTTATTACAGACAAGAGCTCACTACAAATTCCTTTTAATTTTTTCAGTCATAATGTCATATAGGTTCATGACTCATGCAGATCATTTAGCATTTACTGTTGAAATCTCCTGTGCAGAAATATAGGGGAGTTCTTGCAAAATAAGCTGATCAGCATGAGGTAATTGAAAGGCTAATGATTGGATAGTCTAAAAGTATTCATAGTAGGGGAAAAAAAAACCCAGCAGCTTGTTACTCACTTTGACTTAGGTATTGCAAAATTGAAGTCACAACCCCAGAAAGTGTTATGATAGGTTTTAAGTAACAAGACTTTTCTTTTCTAAAGAAATTGTCTTTTTTTGAAGCATGTACCTGGAAAAAATAATAAAATTGAAAGATTAAATTTGATGCAGATCAATTTAAGTATCTTATCTTTAGTAGTTCATCTCATATAGCTTATGTCTGTCTTCTGAAAAGGCTCACTGTAACACTTAGCGTCAGAAATGTGCTATCTGTAGGATATTTTGAAATTACTTCTTAGTTGTAGTTAGCACACAGCTCCTTATGAAATTCTTGTTCATGTTTGCATTTCAGACAGTTCAAACTGAATTTTATGCAATTCTCAGCACATTTTTCAGGAACGAAGAAGGATGTTCAGTGAATGAAGCACAATTAAAGTAGTTTGCCAAGTACTACCTTCTTGCTTTGACGTAATTATGGGATAAGTTTCGTGTACTGTTTTTTAATCTTTATTTTAAAAGCCAAGCATTCTATATTGCTTTTTCATTACTTCTTCTTACTTACCTGACAACATACATACTTCTGATCATGGAATTTTCTCTCCAGCATCTAGGGTATTTATGGGAGACAACTATTTTTAAAACATGAAGAAAATTTATTGTCTAACTTCTAAGATGACAGTAAAATTTACTTTGAAATTTTGATTATATGAAAGACGTAATTTACATCTATGGATGTTTCTTAAAATATTAAATCTCACTGCAGATAAAAAGTGCCTAAAATTTAATTTAAAATGTTATGGCCACTTTGTGTCATTTTCCTTTATTGTTAGAATAGCATCAAGAATAATTTTTTATCTATCTATCTACAACATTACTAGCAATCATTAACTGTAAAATGTAACTTCTAAATGAATACATATGATGACATTACATGGTTGTATTTTTGTAGTTCTGTTATAGCTATTGTAACTGTGATGTTAAACTTACATTTGTAAGGGATAGTCTATGATTAGAGGCACTAGCAAGTAGTGGTTCTTGAGCATTGTAAATATTTTTCCCCCAGGCCTCAATTCAATAAAGCACTGTTCCAGACTTTTTCCAGCACCTCTCCATTTTCCAGTTCTGACAAGAGCTGTTACAATCTCAGTGAAACAAATAGACATTCATATGGCGAAAACCTCAAATTCAAACCCCTGGCTGTCATCAGAAAAAAAAAAGTGCGGGGAAACAAAATCGCAAATTAAACTTGAAAATCAGGGAAAAAGTTTAAACTGTGGCTGTGTTATCCAAGTAGTATAAGTGAATCTTTTATAATCAGTATACGGACTTCTCTATTCCAGGTTCCATGTAAATGGCATTCCACTACAGCAGATATCCAAACACAGAAAGAATGGTCTGGCTCAGATTAACAAAGATAACTATCTCCTGTTAAGGAGATAAGCAGATAAAAATAAACATCCCAGAAATAGTAGGAAGGGTTTAATTAAAAGTTTCCATGCTTTTTGACATGAAAAACAGCAAATCTAAAACTAAAACATCTCACAGGAAAGTGTGGATTTTAATAATTGTTTATATGATTTTTTAAGTGACTGACGTCTTATTTGATCGTTTTAGAATGAGAAATTCATGAGTTCATTCTAACAATGAATGTATAGGATAAAATTATACGAGTCCAGCTGAAATTTTCAGCTGTATTGTGTAAATATGAAAGAAATAACTGGTCAAAATTAAAGAAGGAATGCTAAATTTATTTAAATGGCATACTATTATAGTTGTGATGTTTTGCCTTCTCATTAGAATCTGAACTATGAGAAACTTTCTGACTCTAATTCTGTTTCCCAAGGTTAGACAGGCTTTTTCTTCCCCTGCTAGCAATCTGTGATACAGAGAAGAGGTGGCCACAGGTTTCTACCTTTTATTGTGGATATAAGAGGAGATATATTGGTGCAGTGTGGGCAAGAAAATAGGTTTAAAATGCAGTTTGGGGAACAACAAGACTGTATTTCAAAACCAAAAGATAATCATCAGAATGTGTTACATATTAGAATACAAAAATAAAGAAAAAGTATGATCTTGCCTATGTGCATCCATAAAAGCAACTGTTTTTCTGTTATTTTCTCAACACTTTCTTGAGGTGGAAAAAAAATTCTAAAAAATCTAGGACAAATTGTTTAAATTAAAGTCAAACTGTCTGCAAAAGCAGAGCCTCTCTCTAGTGATATTGCTTTTATCAGATTCCAGTCTTACAACTTCAATTTTTAGTCTAGGTAGTGTACAAATATACTAGAGTTTCTTAAAATCATCTACAGTGTTTCTGTCCCTGTTATTCTCTGAGGTATAGCCAAATAGTTGTAGAGCAAAGTGAGGAAAGAAGACATTTAATACAACAAAACCATGCTGCTGCACATACAACAAATGCTTAATGGAATAGCTGAAAACAGAAAATTTTTTAAGCAGCATACAGTGGAGGTAGGGAAAAAATCTGAAGTGTTGAATGAATAATGAAAGTTGCACAGTTTAGAGTTTCCATTGCTCAAAATACCTCTGAAAACCCCAGTCTGACACATTTGCTGAACCCAGGCCCAAGGGCCAGGAGTTATTTAATAAAAAAATAAATACTGAGACTCAGATGTTTTCTAGGCCTTTCAAACTGGAAAATTTTATGGATTTGATTATCAGAACAACACTGAGCTGGCCTATCTACAGGCCATAAAACCTGGTAAAATGACCTTCATGTGCCACTGCCCTCCAGTGTCCCAAATCACCTTGTAAAAATTGATACTGGTGAACCAGGTAATGGAATGGAGAGGTAGAAAGCTCTTTAGGCAGAGGGAGATGAGAGCACATGGTGGATGGCTCTTGACATTCCTCACACTCTGTGCTAGTTTGAAGAATGTTTTATGGATTTCTGTGCCATGCTTTATGCCATTTTAGTGTCCCAACCTTTGCAAGTTTGACTGTCAGGTCTTTAAGGACAGCCAGTTGACCCAGTTTAAAGAATATGTGCAATACCTAGGACTATGGGGCTCCCTGATTTTCTGTGATAAAAAATAGGATATAGTTAGGGTGAAAGTAGTCTATGGTGAGTAGGTTTGATGCTCTAACCCTGCTATCTGTGAACATTATGTCAAACTTCCGTTGTTTTGTTCCTCTTCTATGCTGAATGCTGATTTGTTTCTGAGGGGAGTGCGGCTACACAGTTCTGTTGTATGCTTGGCATCTTTCGTCTCCTGATGGTGGTAAATGTCCAACTTCTTATCCAGCTGAAGGTATTGCTGTGCACTGATCTAAGGCAAAACATTAGCTTTAAAATAATTCTGCACTTCAAACATAGGCATGAATTCCACAGAATCTCACTGGAAGTTAGCGGAAAATATTTCCTACAGTGGCTTTTCCCAGTTAGTGTGTGATGGGCTTCGACAGGAGCGCAAGGAACTAAATCACATCCTCAACCCAGATGAGCACTCTGCCTCAGGCTATAGTGGGATGCTGAACACCAGACTGAGCACTTCCACGGCTCCTCCACAGCACGTTGAAGACAGTTGTTACATTCTCATTATTGCAGCAGGCTTTGAACTATGCTCTAAATTTCCTTCACTCAGATCACACTCAGATAACTCAGTGGAAAGGACAGACCTGGACTTTAACCTCACCAGCACAGCTGTATAAAAGAGAGTTTTACTCCGAGAAACGTGTAAGTGACACTGTCTCCACTTCTCCCTCACTAGTGTGACATTAGTGATTCACACCATTTGTTCATAAATCACACACAAACATGTAGGTCGTGTGGAGTGGAGAGAGACAACCTTAGAAAGCAGAACAAAGTATCATTGATGATGGTGTGTAAATTATTTTAAAATTAAAACAAGGAGACTTTAGAAATAATGGTCTAAGTAGTAGTTTGATGGAGATTTTAGCTGAAGTTTGCTTTCCTAAATTTGTTCTGTAGCCCAGAAAGCAAAGAAGCAAGGAACTCTTAAGAGTAAATGCAGATTTATTGGATCTGGCAAGCTTTTTGACTGTGAAACAGTAAGCTCAAAAGCAAATCCTTTCTTCAGCATTATTGTCAATCAGTCAACAGGGAAGCTATCCAAGTCGTTTTTCACCTTAAATGAAAATTTTTTAGTAGTGCATTGAAAAACAATTCTCTTTCAAGAATTCCTGTCAGTAAACCAGCGCTGAAACAATGTTCAAAAGCTGCTCAGAAGAACAATGAGAAAAGAGTAAATACATAGAAGGTGCAGAAAAATGCAGCATTTGATGAGCAGGACAAAACTATAGGAAAGAAAACTGTTTAACAAAGCATTTTTGATTCTTGCTGTATCCTTCCCAAGATGTAAAAGAGCAGTGAATTTCCCGAAATAACACTGCATCAGTAAGTGCTGCATTTTTAGAAATGTTTTAGCAATGTTTGCCATGAAAATTTCACTTAGCAAATTACTTAATCTGCCATGATTAAAAAATATTCTACTTATTTTTCCATTAAACTTGAGGTTGATTCCAAAATTACAAAACACATTTTCTTACTGAGCTCTCCTCTACTAATGCAGGCATTTGAATGCAAAGTGGTGGAAACAGACAACTTCAAATACTGCAGTGAACACTTTTTTTTTTTGTATGCAGGGTCTTTCATCAGTGAATTTTGTTAGGACCTGTGTAGCAAAACATAATGGTGAGTATGTAATGTCACAGGCCACGGTATTGTTCTTATATCTGGATATAAAAATAAAGACTCCTCTAAACTGTAGCAGAAGCTGGTGTAGCATATGCCATATGCTGGTGGTGCTGTTGTTCTGCTTCCATGTTACTATGTTGCAAACTATATTCTTTAAATCATAAGGCTGTTAACCCCGAAGGCTGGATCTGCACTACTGTGAAATGAGCTCAAAGCATAAATTACAAATAAAAATTACTATCAGGCCTATCAAAAAAGGATAACAGCTTTGGATACATATATTGCTCAAACTCTTCAAAGCAGCTTTGGATGAAGAATGAAAACTTTAGATGATTCAGCCTGGCAGGTTTAGTAGTTTTCTGTGAAAAAATCAGGTTTTCTTCTTCATTAGCTACAGCTAAGACATCCCAGAAAAAGACTGTATGTCAATAGTCTATGTTAAAACTATACTAAGCTATTACAATATTTTGGGAGAAATGGTGTATATTGCTTTTCATGCATAAAACAAATTATTGACTATTGAGAAGCAGTAATATTATGGCCTGAATAGTATGCTGCTATGCTTTCCAACTGAATGAAAACACAATATTAGCATATGTATGTAGTACTGTTGTTACTGTGGTTTTGAGCTTTGTGATTTGGGAAAAAATCCCCACATTTTATAACCATAAACATTCTCCTTGTATTTTCTGGACCTAGCAAATATTTCCTATATTCCACTTATCAGATGTTTTAGTGTCTCATGTCTCCGTATCACTGTGTCTCCTGTGCTCAGAAGATACACAGACTTCAAGTCAGTGACCTGAATGTGCTGAATGTTTCACGAAATAAGTCAAAAAAGTTTAAACTCTGAAAGGTCTTTTGTGAACAAGTAGCTGACTTGAAATTATTAATTATGACAGGAGGATCAAGACATATTCTCAAAAGGAAATGGACAACTGAACTACTTTCAAATTAGTACTGAATGTTGCAAACTAATATCCAAGTAATTTTGGTACCCTTTAGTCTTCTTCCTCTTGCCTACAGCTGTATTTTAAAAAATGAAGTTTTGAGGCATAAACTAGTGTGAAAGGAATTTACTATAAATTTAAGGGAAATAGTGTAAATATTTGGCTTATTTCAGTTGACCCAAATATCATTTAGATATGAATGTCACTCTCTTCACTATAACTGAGCCAGGTCTTGACAATGTTACTGAGATCTCGGTCTTAAGAAGTGAGTATATGCTGAATAAATACTTCAGAACTTCTGTGTGAGTGAAGATATCTAATGAATTGACTCAGCAATAAATTGTGAATTGAAATAGTTTAACGCAACTTGGTGGGTAACAAAAAAGGAGGAATGAACAGAGAAAATGAATTTTTCATTTTGTTTTTTTTTTTTTTTTTAAATAAGCTTAGTACATTTCATATTGTGCTATTTGTACCTGTTGAAAAAAAAAATCTTTCCTCAGAAGGATGATAATCCATTAATCTTATTGTCACAGGGTTTTTTGCCTCTATCAATTAATCCTTTTTTCAAGCTGTCATTATCTATGTTTGAACTGAACATACCGTCAATCAGTCAGTCAATCATGCAGCTCACGCAGCTGAATGGCCATTTAGGGGAACAGCTTATCACTGCAGTTGGTAAGCAAGCAAGTTAAAGGGGAGGTAAGAAATACAAGTGGAAAAATATATTCTGCTTTTGGCAGGTCATGAAATCATACATAATTTTAATTACAATTGATATAGAAAACTGCAATTGTAATTGTTTCTAATTGCAGTTGTAATGAATTATTAAAACCTCCCAGTGATCCAGATCCTAAATACATAAATTGCTAGTGCCTAACATATTATATCTGCTTGTTTGTAAAAACATGTTTATGTGGCACGTGTCATTTGTCTGTCTCCAGAACATCAGTGTTATATGAAGTAGCAGAAGGTGACTGCAAGACAGCTGGTAGATCTTTCAGTACAGTGGGGAAGAGACAGATGTTCTCATTGCACTTAACTAACCCCAAGGTTGCTGTATTTAACAGGAATTTACACCTGTCTGTTTCAAAACTTATTTTAGTTATGGAGGGTGAGGTCTGGTGATTTTTGTTTGGAATTCAGTAATGTAAAAGAACATGGATCATGATCAGATCATGACCGCATTTCAACCAAGCATAATGTGAGCTGCTATTAGTTGCTCTATTGTAACTTCAGTATCTTTAGATTCTTTTTCAAACCATATTAATGTAAATAGGAAGATGGGCTGGATGGGTAGAATATCAACCTCAGATTCATAAACTCTAGATCGAGAGGAGAGAAAACTTTGGGTTTTGCTCTCCCAAAATTCAAAATGACACAGCAAGCCCTAAATGATTTCTTCAAGGCCACATCTACATTTGTTAGCACTGCAGCCCTGCAGAGGTAGACACCTCAAGAGGATGTGCTTTGAACTTGCTTTAGTCTGATCCTGCAGACCAATGCCTGTTACTGGCTGGACCCCATTAGTTGTTCTCCTGGAGACAATCTCCAGTTTAGTTTCACCTGAAATAAATCCGGTATGTGCACTGAAATGTTAACTGAAGTGTGGCAAGTAGTGACATTTGGGAGATTCACCTCAAAAGTGTACTTCTGATCTGAACAGAAATGTAGCATAAATGTATCCATAGGTAGGTAGTCAGTAGTGAAGTTTCTAGTAAATGCAGTGTTTCCAGAAAGAGAATCAGAGAATTGTGTGTTATTAATGAATTCTGCAGTCTAAGACAGAACCTATATGCAATAAAGCTGGAAAAGCTTAGGCAGCCTGAACAAGCCACTTGAACAAACTAAACAAATCACCTTCGAAAGATATATTTCTAGGTCTTTGTCAGCACTAGCCATTTTTGCTAATGACAGAGGCAGCAAGCTTCATGACATTATAATTTTATTGATCATAACTATTCATATGTCTTAATGTACTGATGCTGGAGTGAATGGTGGATGTGGTCTCCTGTCCTTGGAACTCGCACAACCCTAAGTACAGCCAAAGGGCACAGAGGCTTTAGAGGCCGTAAATAAAAAGTGGTCACTGAGAGCAAATTCATCATCTTGATTTCATATCCTGCTTCCCTCCTGCATTTATTTCTTGAAAGTCCTGCCACTCCTGCTGCCTGTCAAATAAATTTTGTTACAGTAATCTTCTTACCTGCTTCACTTAAGCAACTTCTTCAGATTTTCAGAATAATATACTTTGTGGTCAAAGTATGAACAATTGTTTTCTTTAACACTTCCTATGTTGATCACTTCATCAGTTCTGTAAAGCACCTGTGGCAAAGAAGATGTCACAGTGCATGAAATCTGGGCAGCTTATATTGTTTCTTCTCTTGTTGGAGATGCATCCTCAAACTCATCTTTCAGACTGCCTGGCTCTCTTCTGCAGGTGCAACGCTTGTACCCAAATGGGAGTGCAAGGCTTAGCACATTTTCACAGAATCACAGAATCACAGAATGGTAGGGGTTGGAAGGGACCTCTGTGCGTCATCTAGTCCAACCCCCCTGCCGAAGCAGGGTCACCTACAGCAGGCTGCACAGGACCATGTCCAGGCGGGTCTTGAATATCTCCAGAGAAGGAGACTCCACAACCTCCCTGGGCAGCCTGTTCCAGAGCTCCATCACCCTCAGAGAGAAGAAGTTCTTCCTCATGTTCAGACGGAACTTGCCCCTTGTCCTGTCGCTGGGCACCACTGAAAAGAGCTTGGCCCCATCCTCATGACACCCACCCTTCAGATATTGATAAGTATATATTAGGTCCCCTCGTAGCCTTCTCGTCTTCAGGCTGAACAAGCCCAGCTCCCTCAGCCTCTCCTCGTAGGGGAGGTACTCCAGTCCCCTCATCATCCTCGTAGCCCTCCGCTGGACTCTCTCCAGTACCTCCTCATCTTTCTTGAAGTGGGGAGCCCAGAAGTGGACACAGTACTCCAGATGAGGCCTCACCAGGGCAGAGTAGAGGGGAAGGAGAACCTCGCTCGACCTGCTGGCCACACTCCTCCTAATGCATCCCAGGATCCCATTGGCTTTCTTGGCAGCCAGGGCACACTGCTGGCTCATGGTTAACCTGTCGTCCACCAGGACACCCAGGTCCTTCTCCGCAGAGCTGCTCTCCAGCAGGTCCACCCCAAGCCTGTACTGGTGCATTGGGTTGTTCCTCCCCAGGTGCAGAACTCTGCATGTGCCCTTGTTGAACCTCATCAGGTTCCTCTCTGCCCAACTTTCCAGCCTATCGAGGTCACGCTGAATGGCAGCACAGCCTGCTGGTGTGTCTACCACACCTCCCAGTTTTGTGTCATCAGCAAACTTGCTGAGGGTACATTCTAACTCATCAGCCAGTTCTCAATCCACCTCACTGACCACTCATCCAGCCCGTACTTCCTGAGCTTCCCTAGGAGGATGTTATGGGAGACCGTGTTGAAAGCCTTGCTGAAGTCGAGGCAGACAACATCCATGGGTCTCCCCTCATCTACCCAGCCAGTCATACCATCATAGAAAGCTATCAGATTGGTCAGGTATGATTTCTCCTTGATGAATTTTCAAAATGTTCCCTTTGTTCACCCATGTTGTCATTGCACTTTGTTGTCTATTCTCCTTTTCCAATGTTTCCTTCACTGACTAGATTGTGTTTCCATGTAATGTAATTTGACACTGCTTTAATACTTTGGGTTTTTGTGCTTTTTATAGCTCCTAAGCCTGTCTTTATATATCTTGAGTGCTCAATATTTGTGCATTCTGCGCATAGTTATATAACGATTTTATCCTTCTGTTTATCTGGCAGACCTGGATTATTTCGTTTTCCCTGTAAGATTCTTATTTTATGTCCTAAATTTTGCCATTTTTACCACAGTTTTTTCTTGATGCCTCTATTATTTTTTGTATTTTATACTTTTTTGTTCATTCTCCATTTTATATACAATATATTTATGAATAAAGTTGTGGATCATAACTTTCAAGCTTAATTTAAGGTATTTCACAGACAATGCTTTGTACTGACTAATATATCTCACAAGGTATGTACTTTTTCTTGCTGGAAGTTGTTACAAATATCTAAAAAAGTGCTGTGAACTGTGTCAAAGAGTCAAGCTGCAGGACATGTTTTCTTGAAATTAATGATTAGGACATAGGAACAAACAGTGACTTACAGACATTTGCAGCTATTTGCAGAAACTAAGTGGGAAGGAGTTTAGAAAATAATCTCTTCAGGAATAAATGTGAGAAGCTATGAAAATATGGGGGGGGGGGGAAGTGAGAAGGAAAATTAACATCATGAAGGAATAGAGAAGCATGCATCTTCCTTTTGCTCTAATAGTTGTTGGAAAGGCCCATAACTCTAAAACGTGATGTTTTCTCTCGCACTCTATTTTGTCCCTAGATGCCCTAAAGACCTTCTAGATCTCACTGAAGACAGTGGGAGAAGAAAGTCTCCAGAGCAGTCCCCAGCATTTTCAGGAAACTCAGAATGAAAATAATGAAAATTATCTTGCCTTTTTGCCAATTGCTGTAAAATACCACAAATAGATTTGTCTTCCCAACACATATGCAGTTCCTGTCGATAAGTCTGTGCACCTCAATTCATTCGATTTCCATCAAGTCCTCAGTAAAACCAGCAGAAGCAGAATCAGGTAGGCCAAACTAGTCATAGTAATGTAATTGTAGCATAATAGGAGACCACACTGAAGTTAACCACGAGTTTGTGTAAGTTTTCTGAAAAGTATTTTCCTTTTCATTCTCAGATCAGAAAAAGACAATTAAATAAACTAAATGGGTCTCACTGTATCCCTTACTGTTCATGTTACTGGCTTTACCCCTGTTTACCTGGTGGTGCAGTTACTCTGTGATAAAAACAATAATATGAGGCAGAGATGCCTGAACTGATTACATCAGTACTATACATCACTGATCCAAGATTCTATTGACAGCCTTAGTGGGAATAAGCATTTTTTAAAGAAAAGCTGAGGCTCAGAGACTTATAGAAGTTAAGCCTATATCAGGTATCTGTCGTGCAAACTGAAGCACAGGAAGTTCCGTCTGAATATGAGGAAGAATTTCTTCACTCTGAGGGTGACGGAGCACTGGAACAGGCTGCCCAGGGAGGTTGTGGAGTCTCCTTCTCTGGAGATATTCAAGACCCGCCTGGACAAGGTCCTCTACAACTTACTGTAGGTGACCCTGCTTCGGCAGGAGGGTTGGACTAGATGACTCACAGAGGTCCCTTCCAACCCCTACCATTCTGTGATTCTGTGATTCTGTGTGCCTGCAAATAAATGGTCAAAATAAGATTACTGAAAGCAGAACTTGGATATTCTAGTAAGATTTTCATTTCTTTCTTGCAAAGTTGCAAAAATACCCCTCCTATTTTGTTTACTGCTTTAATCCAGTCGTATTTCTCAATCTTCCTCATGCATATTGAACTCTGTTGCAATAACTGTCCATTTCACATTGTTGCACTGACCTAAATCTACTGTGTCGTGCTGGTATCTCACTGTCATCGTTTAGAGCAGGTAGAATCTGGGAGAGTATTTTTACCTTCTTCTGCATCTTAACTGCAGACACCTAACTTCACTGTTTTCTGGGTCTGGATGAAGGGAAGGGGAGGTTCCTGGAGGTCCAGCTCAGCTCCTATTAATGACAGCAGAAGTCTCTTCACTGCGTCGGTGGGAATATGATAGTTCTTTATCAGATTATAATATTTTCCTTGTTGTAATCATATCCTTAGCTTGTATGTTATGTTCTGAATGTAAATAGATCAGCTGTGTGTGAGAGAGATACAGCAGCAGGGTGTAGTTCACTTTTCCCATCTGTGAAATAAACCTTGAATTATCTTTTCTTCTAGTGAACCTTCTGCCTCCAAAACAGATGATAAACCACCAAAACTGAAAAAGAATTTCCTAAGCAAAAAATGCATCATTCATCAAAGAACAGAAATGCACTGAGTGTGAAGGCCTGTAGTCCAAACACATCCACTGATAATACAAGAATAAAATGTGCAGCAAACACTGTAGGAAATTTAACTACCAGTATCATCTATTAATCACTGATAAAAGTTTCTTGGTATTCAACGATTTAGGCATCCATCAAAAAAAGGAAAATTAAAATTAAAATGTTCTGAATATGTTGCATCATGTTACACTGGGCGCTTTCCAATGATAAAGCCTTGTCTGTAAGTCAAGTGTCATGACTGCAGAGTGTCTTGGTACAATGTGACAATGCATTTGATGTTGGCAGGGTTTTTCAGCTTTTTATTTCATTTGATACCAAACATCAGCTGTTAATTTAGATAGGCACTCTCTCACCTCTTCTGAATTTAAAAAAACACCAAAAAAAGAAAGCATGTGTTATAAAAACGAAACTATTTTCTCAAATTTGTAGGGAACTGAATGTTCTAAGGTCTCCTTTCTGTTATTTTGTCTCTCATTGCTCCTGTTCTTCTGTTGAATGTAAGAAATAAAGTGCTTATCCTCTTCTAGCTCTTCCCTCAATGCTCTGGTGCTCCTTAAAGATGTGACAGCATTTGTGCCTTGAGCTGCATTACCAGACCAAATAATATAGTAGCCCTCAAACAAATGAATACGTGTTCCATAAAGCCAAAGTGCTTTACAGGGGTACTTTGAAAGAAATGTTGTTAATGATTCATCTTGAGACTGAAAGACAATAATTTTAAACTTTTTGTTTTGATCTTTTTTTTTTTCTGTTATGCAAAAATCAGTTGTGACTGACTGTTTGAATTCTGAGCACCTACTTCTTTCTGCGATATTAATTTGAGACCAACAGATCTGACCTGCTTAGAAAAATGACTGGTTTAATCCACTACAGCAGTTCGTAAGTTCTAGGCAATAATTTCAAGACATTGAGGCAGTTGTTTGCCAGAAACAGTCAGCTGCAAAGCACATAAGGCCCTTGAACCAGGAGCCAACCAATAATACAGGAATAAAATACAGACAGATATCAGAAAAAAAATAGCTTCCCTCTAATCAGGTCATAAAAATGGAGAGGAAGATCCCACAGGCAAATTCTCACTAAAGCTCCTTTGTAAAAGGACAACAGTTTAATGGCTCCCACTAGTAGCATCAGGGAATGACACTACTTTTTCAAAGGGACAGTGGAAAATAGCAACTTGAAAAAAAAACTGGCTGAAAAATGGAAAATATTATCTCTAAATACTGGCTTGAATTTTAAAATATTTTCATTCACAGAACATTTATTTCTCTATCATGTTTGCTTTCAAGAATTATTCCACTGACAGCTTTTAACAGCATGCATGTGTGTGTGTGTGGAGCGAAGAAAGGATTTCAAGGGGAATTTCTGGATTTCATTCGTCAGGATGTCAAAAACAGTATCACACGGCTTATCTCAAAATGCAGTTATCTACTTTTAATTCACATCCTTATAATAAACCCGGAATAAATCCATTCTGAAAGTTACTTCCAGAATGCATTCACAGAATCAATACATTACTGGAAATCAAGAGCTATCCATAAGTCTTTCGTAGGTAGAAGAAGGATCTGAATTAGTCAGATAAATGTTTTATTGTTAATCACCTGCTAGGTATTTGCTTAAAAGTAGTTCTCAAACAATGAGAGTGGTATGACACTTTTAGCTGATCTGAATCTTTTTACTGTTCTGCTTTCACAGTCATATCCATCCTCAGGTTGCAACATGAATCTGTTCCTAACTTTCAAGGAAACTGTAATTAAGACTTCCATTGAAATAATTTACAACTAGAAAAATAGCTACATAAGAGCAAAGAATAAAATATAATTGGTAGAGATGGGCAAACCTCAAAAGTTTGAGAAGAGTAGTTCAGAAGATTACTAAAAATCTAATAGACTGTGTGCATTATTAGAAACTTTTTTTCCCCTAAACCACAGTTTCTTATTGCTTAAAACAGATCTCATATGTACTTCTAAGGCTGAGATTTCTCCATGGTATTTTCTCGCTTGTAAGTCCTTGAAATGTCAGTAAGAGTCATTTATATCAACCAGAAAGTGATGTTTTACAGTGAAAAAAAAAACGCAAAACCTGCTTCTGATTTGATAGAATCATTTTGTTTCAGATAGGACAAATAGTTGGATATAGTGAACTCTCTGTGATGAAAAAAAGGTAAAATGGATACAACTTAATGCCCGGTTTTATGGGTTTAGAGAGCCCAGCTATCACCTCTAATACATAAGTATTTAAAATCGTTTTGCAAAATTGGCAAGTTCTTCAGAGATGTTGTCACACCTGTCAAATTGACTGAAATTGTAAAATAACCAGGATGATTTATTATGAAAATAAGGAATTAAAAATGTACATATTGAAGCATTCTTTCAGTTAAACAGAGTAAAATTTAAAGTTAATTATTGTATTTTTCAGTATATCAAAACTTTTACTGGAGAAATAAGGGCCAGTCCCTACAAAACACTTTTTGCTACATTGAGTGATTTGGAAATGAAAGGGGAAAAAAAAAAGAATTTACAGTCTGGCATTGCCCTTTAACACTTTTTTAATATGTGTGTGTGTGTGCATTTACTGAGAATTTATTATTACAATTTCACGAACATGTATATTCACATACCCTACCAGTGAAGCCAAATTAGTATAACTCTGCAACCTATGAGTAGTTACACTTAGTAAGAAAAAAATGCAAGTCTGTTCCCTTTCAAGTGTTAAGGTAAGGGTAATTCGATACACGTCCATTGATAAGCATTTTAAGAGGGGATGTTATACCATATTTGTATCCACATTTTAGTTTGATCTGCAGTTAATTGTAAGTTTTCTAGATGTTTTTTATTTCTCTTTATGCAAGAGGAAAAAGGTGAGCAATCAGCTTGTTACAGTTAGCATATTAATACCTATCTAGTCAAAGTTTCTTTCCTTCTTTCCTTCTTTCTTTCTTTCTTTCTTTCCTTCTTTCTTTCTTCCTTTCTTTCTTCCTTTCTTTCTTCCTTTCTTTCTTTCTTTCTTTCTTTTCTTTCTTTCTTTCTTTCTTTCTTTCTTTTCTTTCTTTCTTTCTTTCTTTCTTTCTTTCTTTCTTTCTTTCTTTCTTTCTTTCTTTCTTTCTTTCTTTCTTTCTTTCTTTCTTTCTTTCTTTCTTTCTTTCTTTCTTTCTTTCTTCCTTTCTTCCTTTCTTCCTTCCTTCCTTCCTTCCTTCCTTCCTTCCTTCCTTCCTTCCTTTCTTCCTTTCTTCCTTTCTTCCTTCCTTTCTTCCTTTCTTCCTTTCTTCCTTCCTTCCTTCCTTCCTTCCTTGCTTCCTTTCTTCCTTTCTTTCTTTCTTTCTTCTTTCTTTCTTTCTTTCTTCTTTCTTTCTTTCTTTCTTTCTTCCTTTCTTTCTTTCTTTCTTTCTTTCTTTCTTTCTTTCTTTCTTTCTTCCTTTCTTCCTTTCTTCCTTTCTTCTTTCTTCCTTTCTTCCTTTCTTCCTTTCTTCTTTCTTTCTTTCTTTTCTTTCTTTCTTTCTTTCTTTCTTTTCTTTCTTTCTTTCTTTCTTTCTTTCTTTCTTTCTTTCTTTCTTTCTCTTCTTTCTTCCTTTCTTCCTTTCTTCCTTTCTTCCTTTCTTCCTTTCTTCCTTCCTTTCTTCCTTTCTTCCTTTCTTCCTTTCTTCCTTCCTTTCTTTCTTTCTTTCTTTCTTTCTTTCTTTCTTTCTTTCTTTCTTTCTTTCTTTCTTTCTTTCTTTCTTTCTTTCTTTCTTTCTTTCTTTCTTTCTTTCTTTCTTTCTTTCTTTCTTTCTTTCTTTCTTTCTTTCTTTCTTTCTTTCTTTCTTTCTTTCTTTCTTTCTTTCTTTCTTTCTTTCTTTCTCTTTTAGTGGATAGTGTGCATACTCTGGAGTCCTTTGTTTCTCATTGTGTGGAAGTACAAAGCAGCAGTTTCCAAGCAGAGGGACGAATCCTACCGTAAAGCAGTAACAAGCTGTACTGTGTTGTGTGCAAGTTATAAAGTATGTTAGGTATCAGTATATCTGCACTTGAAGGGATGCCAAGAAATCGGGTCATTATAACTGAAGCTCATTTGAAATGGTTCCTTTTCTTATTTTTTTTTTCTTATATAGTTCTGAATCTTATTTTCTACAAAGGGGAGGGTTTAATCTCTAGAATGATGCCACATCATTTTAGGAGAAACCTGTGTTTCTACTGAGTTTCAAGTGTGCTGTGTTGTATCACCTAGCTCCAGTGTTGATACTTCCATATTTTCAAAGTTTTTCACTAAGACATAATGTCATCAGGTATTTACATACTACAATTTTCCTCATTTTAAAAGTGTCTCTCATTTTTCTAGTCCAATTGCATGTCTCCCAAGGTGTAAGAGAGTAAGTATAGAATGAAAGTAAAATAGATAAAGAAAAAAGAAGGCTTGCTGTTTTTCCACCAGTGAGACAGGTGTAGAATAAGATAAAAATGTAGAGTACTTTCTGGACATATTTGGTCTCATTTGTAATAAATTTATTGTGAATATGTACACATCTTCCTTCATATTTTTTTTAGGTCAATTTTTCAGTAGTGATGTTTTATTAGTACCCATGTTCTCACAGAAACCACATGCTAGTTATAAAATAGCATATATAAAATTTCATTCAGATCAGTCACAATGAAGAAAGTAAATAGTTCAAACACATGGAATGTCATTCCCACCCTGTAATGAAAAATAATCCCTAAAGATGTTTATCTGTTTATCGCTAAATGCAAGCATTTGGGGAAAATAAGCATTTAGGGAATCAGAAACAGAGGTTATGACCTTGCGAATGTAGCAAAGGGAAGTGAAATAACTGAATCAGTTGGCTAGGCTGGGCTGGCTTTTTGCAATTCAAGTCTGTATGGTAAGACTGGTTTTGAAAGAAAGGCATGGTGTATTGGTATAGCTTAAATACCTAAATAATAGATAAGACATATTAGTCATTCTTTATAAGGGAAGAATTAAAAAAAGACAAAAGTTGCTTGGTCTCATGAAAACAGAGGTAAGCCAGGGCCCACAAAAGTCTAAAATGGATTTTCACTGCAATTCCGATTATCTGCACTGAACATGCTTCTCTTAAACTGGATGGTAGAGAAAGGTCCTGATAGCTGGTAGGAAGGCTGTGTGAACATGATCTGATTCACCGCACACGAAGTGGCATCTTCTGGTGTTTTCATTTAATTGAACTGGAACAACTTTCTCTCCAAAAAAATTAGCACGTGAGTGAACTGCTTTGCCAGAAGGTTAGCAGGGCTGGGATCCTGTAGTGCTGGAGTAACTGGAGACTCTGTTGCCTCAGTACAGCTGGCAGCAGAACGGCATGTCCAGAGGCCATTCCTGCAGTGAAAAGCAACAACCAGGGAACTACAGGCCGGTAAGTCTCACCTCCATCCCTGGAAAAATGATGGAGCAGCTCATTCTAGAGGTCATCATCAAGCAAGTGGAGGAAAAGAAGGTTATCAGCAGTAGTCAGCATGGATTCACCAAGGGGAAATCCATACTTGACTAATCTGATAGCTTTCCACGATGGCATGACCAGCTGGGTAGATCAGGGCAGAGCAGCGGATGTTGTCTGCCTTGATTTCAGCAAGGCTTTCGACACTGTCTCCCATAACATCCTCATAAGCAAGCTCAGGAAGTGTGGGCTGGATGAGTGGACAGTGAGGTGGATTGAGAACTGGCTGAATGGCAGAGCTCAGAGGGTTGTCATCAGCGACACTGAGTCTAGTTGGAGGCCGGTAACTAGTGGTGTCCCCCAGGGGTCAGTACTCGGCCCAGCCTTATTCAGCTTCTTCATGAATGACCTGGATGAAGGGACAGAGTGTACCTTCAGCCAGTTTGCCGATGACACAAAACTTGGAGGAGTGGTAGACATACCAGCAGGCTGTCCTGCCATTCACAGAATGGTAGGGGTTGGAAGGGACCTCTGTGCGTCATCTAGTCCAACCCTCCTGCTGAAGCAGGGTCACCTACAGTAGGCTGTAGAGGACCTTGTCCAGGCGGGTCTTGAATATCTCCAGAGAAGGAGACTCCACAACCTCCCGGGGCAGCCTGTTCCAGTGCTCAATCACCCTCAGAGGGAAGAAGTTCTTCCTCATGTTCAGACGGAACTTCCTGTGCTTCAGTTTGTGCCCATTGCCCCTTGTCCTGTCACTGGGCACCACTGAAAAGAGCTTGGCCCCATCCTCCTGACACCCACCCTTCAAGTATTTGTAAGTATATATTAGGTCCCCTCGCAGCCTTCTCGTCTTCAGGCTGAACAAGCCCAGCTCCCTCAGCCTCTCCTCGTAGGGGAGATGTTCCAGTCCCCTCACCATTCTTGTAGCCCTCCGCTGGACTCTCTGCAGTAGCTCCTCAAATTTCTTGAAGTGGAGAGCCCAGAAGTGGACACAGTACTCCAGATGAGGCCTCACTAGGGCAGAGTAGAGGGGAAGGAGAACCTCGCTCGACCTGCTGGCCACACTCCTCCTAATGCATACCAGGATCCCATTGGCTTTCTTGGCAGCCAGGGCACACTGCTGGCTCATGGTTAACCTGTCGTCCACCAGGACACCCAGGTCCCTCTCCACAGAGCTGCTCACTAGCAGGTCTACCCCAAGCCTGTACTGGTTCATGGGATTATTCCTCCCCAGGTGCAGGACCCTGCATTTGCCTTTGTTGAACCTCATGAGGTTCCTCTCTGCCCAACTTTCCAGCCTGTCCAGGTCACGCTGAATGGCAGCACAGCCTTCTGGTGTATCTACCACACCTCCCAGTTTGGTGTCGTCAGCAAACTTGCTGAGGGTATATTCCAACTCTTCATTCAGGTCGTTGATAAAGAAGTTAAAAAAGACTGGGCCCAGTACTGACCCCTGGGGGACACCACTAGTTACAGGTCTCCAAATAGGCTCACCGCTGACGACAACACTCTGAGCTCTGCCACAGCCAGTTCTCAGTCCATCTCACCGACCACTAATCCACCCCATACTTCCTGAGCTTTCCTAGGAGGATGTTATGGGAGACCGTGTTGAAAGCCTTGCTGAAGTCAAGGTAGACAACATCCACTGCTCTCCCTTTGTCTACCCAGCCAGTCATGTCATCATAGAAAGCTATCAGATTGGTCAGGCATGATTTCTCCTTGGTGAATCCATGCTGACTACTCCTGATAACCTTCTTTTCCTCCACTTGCTTGATGATGGCCTCCAGGATAAGCTGCTCCATCACCCTTCCCGGGATGGAGGTGAGGCTGACCAGCCTGTAGTTCCCTGGGTCCTGCTTCTTGCACTTTTTGAAGATTGGAGTGACATTGGCCTTTCTCCAGTCCTCAGGCACCTCTCCTGTCCTCCAGGACTTCTCGAAGATGATGGAGAGTGGCTCAGCAATGACATCCGCCAGCTCCCTCAGCACTCGTGGGTGCATTCCTTTGGGGCCCATGGATTTGTGGACGTCCAGATCGCTTAAGCGATCCCTCACACAGTCCTCCTTGACCAGGGAAAGTCGTCCTCTCTGTAGGCTTCTTCTCTTACCTCCGGGGCCTGGGATTCCTGAGGACCAGTCTTAGCACTGAAGACTGAAGCAAAGAAGGCATTCAGTAGCTCTGCCTTCTCCGCATTCTCCGTCACCAGGACACCCGCCTCATTCAGCAGCGGCCCCACATTGTCCCTAGCCTTCCTTTTGCTGCTGATGTAGTTATTCGGTGAGACCTGGACAGGCTGGAAAGTTGGGCAGAGGAACCTGAGGAAGTTCAACCAGAGCAAGTGCGGGGTCCTGCACCTGGGAAGGAACAACCCAATACACCAGTACAGGCTCAACGCTGAACTGCTGGAGAGCAGCTCTGCGGAGAGGGACCTGGTTGTCCTGGTGGATGACAAGTTGACCATGAGCCAGCAGTGTGCCTGGCTGCCAAGAAGGCCAATGGCATCTTGGGGTGCATTAAGAGGAGTGTGGCCAGCAGGTCGAGGGAGGTTCTCCTCCCCTTCTACTCTGCCCTAGTGAAGCCCCATCTGGAGTAATGTGTCCACTTCTGGGCTCCCCACTTCAAGAAATTTGAGGAGGTACTGGAGAGAGTGCATAGGAGGGCTACGTGGATGATGAAGGGACTGGAGCATCTCTCCTATGAGAAAAGGCTGAGGGAGCTGGGCTTGTTTAGCCTGAAGTAGAGAAGGCTGCGAGGGGACCTTCTAAATGCCTATAAATAGCTTAAGGTTGGGTTTCAAAGGGATGGGGCCAGACTCTTTTCACTAGTGCCCGGTGACAGGACAAGGAGCAATGGACACAAAGTGAAGCAGAGGAAGTTCCATCTGAACATGAGGAAGAATTTCTTCACTCTGAGGGTGATGGAGCACTGGAAGAGGTTGCCCAGGGAGGTTGTGGAGTCTCCTTCTCTGGAGATATTCAAGACCCACCTGGACTTGGTCCTGTGCAGCCTGCTGTAGGTGACCCTGCTTCGGCAGGAGGGTTGGACTAAATGACCCACAGAGGTCCCTTCCAACCCCTAATATTCTTTCATTCTGTGATTCTGTGATTCAGTGATTCTGTTATAACCACGGCCACCTTTTAGGTCTTTAATTCTTGTGTGGACATTACAACTTCTTTAGTGTAAAATAGGCTAGTCTATAAAGAATTTTCTCTGTGAATAAAGGAAAACTGCATTTGTCTTTTCTGAGGACATGGGCTATAATAACAGGTGGATTTAGAGGTCTGTCAGCATATGGATATTACTAGCTGGTGTTTCTCATATTCAGTAGTCACTGTAGCAGCTGGCAAGTGATTTAGCTGCCATTTTATAATGCAGCCCTTATAGGCTGCCTAGAGGAGTTCAACACTGGGTCATGCTTGAGTTGGAATTGGCATAGCTGCAACAAAATTATTTTTGCAGGGACATGGAAACCTTATGGTTGTATGTGCTATAACAGAAGAATTAAACTCATCTTCTTTCTCTGTCCTTACCATCCAGTCACCAATTCACTGCATTTCTGTAGTTCTCAGTGTGAACCATTGAGTGATTCAGAAAAGCTATCACAGCATCATGGAATCATAGCATGCCTAGATTTGGAAGGGACCTTTAGAGCTCATCTAGCCCAACTCTCACTGCAGTGAGCAGGGATATCTGCAACTAGACCGGGTTGCTCAGAGCCCAGTCCAACCTGACCTTGAATGTTTCCAGGGATGGGGCCTCCACTACCTCTCTGGGCAATTTGTTCCTATGTTTCACCACTCCCATTGTAAATAATTTCTTAGTTATATCCAGTCTAAATCTACCTTCTTTTAGTCTAAAGCCATCACTCCTTGTCATATTGCAACAAGCCCTGCTGAAAATATTTTCCCCATCTTTTCTGTAGGCCTCTTTCAGGTACTGGAAGGCTGCTATAAGGTCTCCCTGCAGCCTTCTATTCTCAAGGCTGAAAAGCCCCAACTCTCTCAGCCTTCCCTCATAGGAGAGGTGCTCCAGCCCCTAGATCATCTTTGTGGCCCTGTTCTGGACCTGCTCCAACAGCTCCATGTCCTTCTTGTTCTGAGGGCTCCAGAGGTGGATGCAGTACTCCAGGTGGAGTCTCACGAGAGCGGAGTAAAGAGGCAGAATCACCTCCCTCGTCCTGCTGGTCACGTTTCTCTTGATGCAGCCCAAGATATGGTTGGCTTTCTGGATTATGAGGGCACGTTGTTGGCTAACGTCAAGCTTTTCATCCACCAGCTATGCTGTTTTATACACCGTTGTATGGATCTTTCCCCTCACTAGTCCCTTCAAAATCTCTCTGCATAGTGCAGGTTAATTAATACATATCTTTCTTGAACTTTCTGAGAATTATAAATGAAATGTGTTGATTGATAGACATTAAAATAGCCTTATAAAATTTCTGATATTACTCTCTCTAAAACCTAGCTTGAAGCACTCCCTGAGTTTTTTTCTGGAAATAAGCTCTCATTCTCCAGAAAAAGATGAAAGTAGAATAATTATAATGTATTTAATTGCTACAAGATAAACTTCTTAGAAGACCCAGTAAAGTTTTAAACAGTGAGGCTAGCTATCCACAAAAATATTGAAAGATAAGAGCCTATCCAGCTTCAGCATCACAGTCAACATTTTCATTGACAAATCCTGATTCTCTTTAAATATATTGCATACAGTTCCAGAATATGTAGTAAGAGAACAGAAACCTTTTCTCAGTGTGACCATCATATAAATCTTTTATGACACTGAGAGCAATTCTAACATAGTTATTGGTAGGAACACATTCACTAGTAAATTACGCTTTATAACATGTTATTGTTTCATGTATGAGGTCAAGGGTAAAGATCTAACCAGGTGCTTTCTTTTCACCTTCCAGCAAAGTGTCTATGTTAAGTGCTTTCATTGTAAACTATATCAAACATCCAATATAACATCACTGGCTGAGCAGTTTGCTAAATCAAAGGTTAATACCAGCTCATATTATAAGCAGAAGTAGAAAGCCAGATGAATAGTACTATTATTATTAACAAAAAGATCATCTGTACTCTTATGGTTTGGTTGTTACACAGTGATTTCTACTCTTGTAGTGCTGGAAAAAAAAGGATAATACAGGTCTCCAGTAACCTCGGTAGATAAAATTCAAAAGGAAATACAAACGCTTTACAAGAAGGATATTTCCCTAAGCCTTCTGTATTTACTGGAATAGAACTACTCAAACTACTGAAGGTTTAAGAAATATATGGTCTAGAATATTGCATAGAATGGACTGTCTTAATGCATAGTCACAAAGTTGGCCATGGGATTTTCTCTTTGCTGTTTGAAACTGGTATAACTGGAAGGTGTTACTGCCATCAATAATTTTAGCATTTTAATCCATAAAATGCTAATATTCTATTGCCAACAGTTGATAGCCTAAAGTGGATCATAATGAACAGGCAGGAGAGCCAGTATTTATCAGCCAAGATGGGTATGATGGAACTTTACCTAATAAACAATAACAGACTGTTAATAAGAAATAAAAATCAATATGCTGTCAAATAGCAAACCAGTGCAATGCAGGTAGGCTGAAAAAATATGACTCCTTTTTTTTTTTCATCTGAGTAAGTACCTAAGCTGTTGCATCCCAAATGAGTTATAATTTATGGCCAGCATTCTGGGAGAGACCTATAAATACAGAATTTTAATAATCCCATCTGGACAGTAAAATCCATAGATCATGAGTGTGCAGCTTTTGTGGCCATTTAAATGCAGGCTATTGAAGGTATTCATTTTGAGAAAGAAATCTTTTTTCATTAGCTAGAATAAGACTGTTAGGAATGTGTTCACAATTCACAGCCTCCCACACCCATGTGCCCATCCTCTTAAATGGAGAATTTAGACAGGGAGTCGTAAAAAAGCACTGACTAAATTAAACCTACAGATTATTGTCATCCTGCTCATGCCAGTAAGAAATAAATGTCACCCAATAAAATCTAGATGTATTCTATTAGGTACTTTCACTCCTATGTAAAACAATAATTTATCTTACAAAGTGCGTAATTTTTTCTAGATTTCAGGATTTATTTAAGCAAATTTTTAAATAAATGGAAAGAGTGCAGAGAAAGTGCAGGTTTCTTTCTGAATAAAATCTTTAATCTGCAGAAAAGTAACTGAATAGGTCCTCTGGAATAAGGAACATGTTCTCTCGAAACAGTACTTTCTGGTTTTAATTTTGTTGACCCTGAATTTAAAGAAAATAAAAAATAATGCTTAGATTGTTGTGGTGAGTTGACTCGGGCTGGATGCCAGGTGTCCACCAAGCTGTTCTGTCACTCCACTCCTCAGATGGACAGGGGAGAGAAAATACGACTATAGGCTTGTGGGTCGTGATAAGGGCAGAGAGAATTCACTCACCTGTTATGGTCACAGGCAAAACAGACTCAAATTGGGGAAACTGGTTTAATTTATTGCCAGTGAAATCAGAGTAGAATAATGAAGAATAATAACTCCTGATTTTCTCTGTCTCTTCTCTATGAGCAGCACAAGGGGATGGGGAATGCACACACAAAGGTGCTACCACCATCGCTGATAGGCTCGTTCATGGCCAGCAGTGGGTCCATCCTGGAGATGGCTGGCACTGGCTCTGTTGGACATAAGGGAATCTTCCAGCAGCTTCTCACAGAAGCCAACCCTGTGGCCCCCCCGCTACCAAAACCTTACCACATAAACCCAATATATTCCACCCCTCGGCTCTCAGATAACATGTTTAAGAAGGAAAAAATACCCTGTGTAACAGCAATTGCAGTGGAGAGAGGAGTGAGGATATGTGAGAGAAACAACCCTGCAGACACCAAGGTCAGTGAAGGAGGGGGAAGGAGGTGATCCAGGCACTGAAGCAGAGATTCCCCTGCAGTCCATGGAGAAGATAATGGTGAGGCAGGCTGTCCCGCTGAAGTCCATGGAGGTCCATGGTGGAGTAGATATCCACCTGTAGCCCCCGGAAGGACCTAACACCAGAGCAGGTGGATGCCCAAAGGAGGCTGTGAGCCTGTGGAGTGCCCACACCGGCGCAGGCTCCTGGCAGGACCTGTCGACCCGTGGAAACAGAGAAGTCCACACTGGAGCAGGTTTGCTGGAAGGCCTTGTGACACTGTGGGGGACCCACTCTGGAACAGTCTGTTCCTGAAGGACTGCACCCTGTGGAAGGGACCCATGCTGGAGTAGTTCACGAAGAGCTGCAGCCCACAGGAAAGACTCTTGTTGGAGAATTTTGTGGAGGACTGTCTCTCATGGGAGGGACCTCGCACTGGAATAGGGGAAAAGTGTGAGGAGTCCTCCCCCTGAGGAGGAAGGAGCCGCAGAGACATTGTGTGATGAACTGACTGTAACCCCCATTCCCTGTCCCCTGTGCTGCTCGGGGGAAGGAGGGAGAGAAAATCGGGATTGACGTTGAACCTGGGAAGAAGGGAGGGGTGGGAGGCAGGTGTTTTTAAGATTTGGTTTTATTTCTCACTATCCTACTCCGATTTGAGCTTTCCTCTTGTACATATTCCCATGGGAGAATACTGCTCAGAACACTGTGCAGAAGACTGTTTTTTCTTGATATGACAGTGCTTTCTTCTGACAAATAGAGCAGGGATATAGCATGGGGACCCTTTTCCCAGTCCCATAAGCTTCAAATTCACTTAATGCTTTTCACCTTTCCCATGAAGCTGAGGTGGTTTAGTCAAGGGGATATACTTTTTAGCCCTCATAAGAGACGTTGAGAAGAAAAGTGAGTGTAACATTAATAACTATTTCTTATGAGCAATTTAGTTACAAGAATCATCTAATTAAACAGAAACAATATGACAGGACTTACAGACACTGTATGGTTTGTAAATGCCAAATGACAGTTTTTCAAGCTAATATACAATCCAGAATAAGCACTTATTTGGAATACATATTTGTCTATATATATCTGTTCAATAGCCTCTCTTTTGTGAATGTCTGTGTTAATTAAGTGATATTACCCTGAGACTGGCAAAGAAAGTAAACCACTAAGGTTGCTAATTACTATGATACTGGATATTTCCTTATTGCAAGTGCTTGTATTGAGTATATTATAAGTATGCTATTCTGGTCATTTACTCTGTGTGCCTCTCAGGCACCTATGCAATGTACAACGAAGAGTATACTTTAAATACAGAATAAAAATCTAAGTTATACACATATGCTAGTGCCATGCCACTATATTAGTAGCATAAAGTAGATACCACTAACTGATCTTAACTGTAATGAGATAAAGTGTAAACAACAGAAAGTCAGAAATTCAAACAGCATAGTGCTTTTTAAAGTCCATTTGCCTTAATGGATTTTCAAGTTATTTTCTCAAGGTCTGAGGCACTTCAAATCCCTAAATAGCTACAAAATTTAAAGATTTCATTAGATGTAGCTTGTAGCGATAAACAGGAACATCAGGTTATATTTGACTAGAGGTTGGTTCAAGGTGTGGAAATTGGAAATGGAACAAAATATCATCAAATTCAGGATCTGTGGCCTTGCTTTCTTTGTTTCTCTCTCTCTGCCTGTTCTGCTTCTCTTCCTCTTTCTTTCTTCCTTTTTTCTTTCTTTTCAGATACTATGACTTTGAGTTAGATTCTACAAAACCCCACAGAGGTCTTGAGCTGTTCCAGTGATTTATCCTGTCAGCTATACTAACTGTGTCTTATTAAAAGAAACAAAGAAGTAATTAAGTCAGAGAAGGAAAGCACTGCAAAAGGGGGAAACACAGTGTAAGGTTCATATGCATGTTTGATATGTATGTTTGTTACCAAGAAGGCAATACAAATGAAGGAAAGAGGTTGTCCTGCGTTTGGCCAGGACAGGGTTAATTTTCACCAGAATCCAGGAAGGGGCACAGCCAGGAGGGCTGACCCAACCCCAACCTGGCCAAACAGAGCAGGGTATTCCATACCATGTGCCGTCATGCTGGGTTCCGGTGGGGGGGAGCTGGGGGGACGGGAAAGCGCTCGCGGCTCGGGAGGGCAGAGCGGCGGTTCGGTCCGGGAGAGCGGCTCTGTGGGTAGTGCGGTTTGTGTCGTGTTTTCTCCTTATCTGTATCATTGTTGTTCCTATTCCCTTTGATTGCTGTTCTGTTAAGCTGCCCTTATCCCGACCCACCAGTTTCTGCCTGTTTCTTTCCATTCTCCTCCGCACCCCGGCGGGGGGAGGGGTGGCTGCGTGGCTCTTTTGTTGCCAGCTGCAGCCAAACCAAAACAGAGGTAGACACTAATTCTTTGTATAGGGAATTGAGCTAGCATTTACAACATCATTTATGCTTACATTTTTCTGGAAGTTGTCACTTGATGTCTGTATACCTCAATTTCTGTGCTCTGTATGAGTAATGACACTTGAGACTTCCCTTTCCTGCAAAGCACTTTGAATTCTGTTTTGAAAAGTTCACCATAACAGCTATATGATATTTTCTGTATATTACGCCTAGGGCATTTTCTGAGTTCCATTTGCTAGAACAGTGATGATTTCTTTAAAAAAATATTCTAGATATAAATTTGATAATGTGAAGCTATGTTAATATTTTTTATCATTTCTTGAAGGGAAAATCCTTAAATATCCTTAAAATATCTCATACAGGAAGACAGCATACTGGGAGAATATTGTACTACTCGGTACTCCATCTCCTATTGCAAAAATCTGACTTTGTACACTTAGTCCGAAGTTCATCATGAAGGATATTCAAAGGTGTACTTTTAAGCCTGCTAGGATCTAACAGCTCTGTTAATCTTAGAAAACATAATTACTTTTCTGAAATAGGTGTATTTCCTTTATAAAAGGGTAGTATGGCAACTTTGTGATAGACAGGTGGAATACTTCTACATCCAGGCTTCTGAGAAGAATTACAGAATCACAGAATCACAGAATCACAGAATGGTAGGGGTTGGAAGGGACCTCTGTGAGTCATCTAGTCCAACCCCCCTGCGGAAGCAGGGTCACCTACAGTAGGCTGTAGAGGACCTTGTCCAGGCGGGTCTTGAATATCTCCAGAGAAGGAGACTCCACAACCTCCCTGGGCAGCCTGTTCCAGGGCTCCATCACCCTCAGAGGGAAGAAGTTCTTCCTCATGTTCAGACGGAACTTGCCCCTTGTCCTGTCGCTGGGCACCACTGAAAAGAGCTTGGCCCCATCCTCCTGACACCCACCCTTCAGATAGTGATAAGTATATATTAGGTCCCCTCGTAGCCTTCTCTTCTTCAGGCTGAACAAGCCCAGCTCCCTCAGCCTCTCCTCGTAGGGGAGGTACTCCAGTCCCCTCATCATCCTTGTAGCCCTCCGCTGGACTCTCTGCAGTAGCTCATCATCTTTCTTGAAGTGGGGAGCCCAGAAGTGGACACAGTACTCCAGATGGGGCCTCACTAGGGCAGAGTAGAAGGGGAGGAGAAGCTCCCTTGACTTGCTGGCCACACTCTTCTTAGTGCACCCCAAGATGCCATTGGCCTTCTTGGCAGCCAGGGCACACTGCTGGCTCATGGTTAACCTGTCGTCCACCAGGACACCCAGGTCCCTCTCCACAGAGCTGCTCTCCAGCAGGTCCACCGCAAGCCTGTACTGATGCATGGGGTTGTTCCTCCCCAGGTGCAGGACCCTGCATTTGCCTTTGTTGAACCTCATCAGGTTCCTCTCTGCCCAACTTTCCAGCCTGTCCTGGTCACGCTGAATGGCAGCACAGCCTTCTGGTGTATCTACCACACTTCCCAGTTTGATGTCATCAGCAAACTTGCTGAGGGTACATTCTAACTCTTCATCCAGGTCGTTGATGAAGAAGTTAAACAAGGCTGGGCCCAGTACTGATCCCTGAGGGACACCACTAGTTGCCAGCCTCCAACTAGACTCAGCGCCGCTGACGACGACCCTCTGAGTTCTGCCATTCAGCCAGTTCTCAATGCACTTCACCGACCTCTCATCCAGCCCATACTTCCTGAGCTTCCGTATTGACTAAAATGTTAACAAAAAGTGGAGAAACATTACTCTTCTGCAGAAGTTTATGTGTCAGTTGTAGGATGCCGTTCTTCATAATATGCCAGAGCAAGAAAGAGAGAGTGATTGAGCGCAGCAACTTAATGTGGGGCTGCTTGAGATACCCTTGTTGATGTGCTTATTCCTTTTCAATGACTGCAGAGACCGTCTAGGCAATTAGTTGGCTAATGCAGATACCAGCTTTGCATATAGTGAATACTTCCTTGGGTGGATACTCTGAATGATCCCAGAAGGACTTAACTGTCTCCACTGTCTATACCAGGAGTGGAGACAGACTAAACTTCTAAATTCGGTGTGGACGTGTTGGTGCTGTTAATGCCTTTCATAGTCTCAAGAGAAATTCACTTCTGAGTAAGTTTTTGAGTTGTTGGGGATAAGATATATATGCAAAGTGACACAAAGTTAGCCTATTCCTGGAAGCTGGGACTCTCAAGCACTTTTTTATGATTTTGAAGATATTTGCTGGTACCTACAAAAAAAACCATAGCAGCAGTTTTACTAGTTGTCTTGGACAACAGACAGTTCACCTGAAGGGATTTCACACTGATAATTTGTTCTGTGTCTTGTACACCTGCATAGATACAATGTGTTCATTACAGAGGGAAAAGAAATATTATTTAAAAATAGATGTAAAAGATAATTTTGTTTATCATGTTAAAAAAACCCTGCTTTTTGAGCTTCACTGAAAAATTGTCATTAAGTAAGAGCCAGCGTCATTGCTCAGTGTTGTTTTCCCTGTGTAACGAAAAGGGTGCTCAGATAGTACAGAATTTTAGTATAACATGCATGGCAGCCGGATTCTTTAATAAAAATGCAGTTGGATTTTAAAACTTGATATTACAAAAATAAAAAATATGGGACAAAGCATTGCGCCATGATCTTGCTCTACCAGGCATCCTACTGAAAGTTTATTTTCTGGAATCGACTACTGCAAGATGTCCTCATTTTCTGATTAAATTGGCTGATATCAATCAAGAAAACTCTCTGTAGAGTATGATACTAATCACAAGGAGTAGAAGTGGCTATCCAACCTCACATTATATCTTGATTGTGTGAGATATTCAACATGTTCAAATTATACTGACACTAATGGTAATAAAACATGTTAAACCTTTGACAGATGTGTTCTGTTCTTTCCAAGGCTATATTTGTGCTTCAAGTGGTGTGTTTTCAGTGTTTATGGTGAATGTAATAGATAAGATTGAATCAAAATGAGGAACACGGAATAATTTTGGATCTAGAATGAAAGTTAATGTAGCAGGGCCATTTAAATTTTTTTTATATCTATAGCATCTATGTAATCTATATAATCTATATCTATATCTTTTGCTGTAGCTATAGCTATAGCTATAGTCATAGCTAGCTAGCTATATTTGTAATACAAAGGGCACAAAATGTTACAAAACTGACCCTAGGGTATAAATTCATAAAGTATTCCATTGACGTTAGTTTTAATTTTGCTATTAATTTCAGTGGAACAAGAGAGGAAACAGTAGAGGTAGACCTTATGTGGAAATGTAAAGCATATTGGAGTAGCGTTCTCTCCTCAGAAGAATCTCTTAAAATTTTTTAAAACAATTTGATTCAATTTTTCTACTCATAACTACCTTTTTCTATGTATGAGATGCAAAATATGATAATAAATCTTAGAACAGGCTATTACAGTTGAGCTTGTATTGATCGCAAGGAGTGAAATTGCTATATTACATGTTGTAAAACTTATTCATATCCCACAAAAATATTGCATTAAAAGTATAATAAATTGCAATACTTTTAATCACCTGGCAAATGATTTGACTCTTTCTGTTCAATTTATAGCACCATTTCAGTAGCACCTGCTTCATAAAATGTGCATATTACTGATATTACTCATGGCTTTTATAGGAATGCTATTGGAATAATTTATGCAATTGCTCTTTTTAACTAATAATTTTTTCCCCTTTTCCACATAGCTCCACTTTTACTTTTTTAAAAACTTTGCTATTATCTTTTCTTTCTCCTCATATTCACCATTGTCACTTTTTGAGCTAATAAATTATCTTTTCTTCAGGTAACATAATCTTTCATTAGAAAAAAAATTCACAGTTTTAGTATTTCTACTACTTACCTTAATTATAAATCACAGAAATATAAGTTTACAAAATAAAAATCTCTCTGAGATTACACTTCTGTTTTGGCTTTATGGTACTACTTCTTTTGGTTTTAATTAACTTTTCATTGAATTTTCCATTGAAGAGTAACAAACAAAACCATAAGCTGTGCATTATACATGAGCTGAAACCTTCTACATTAGTCAAATGGAAGAAGAGTTCATACTTATTCAATATACATTTTTGTCCAAAAGATTATAGATAGAGTCCGACCTTGAAAAAAACATATGATCTATTGCACAGCATGCATTTATAATCTTGATCTCTTATTCTTATTCTGAGGCCTGAAGAGAAAGGAGATCATGATATACAGAGAGCTGCATTCAGATTTGGTCATGGCCTTCTAGAATAACTTCAGCAACACGAATACCATAAAAACCCTGGAGACTAGTTGAAACAAGTTTATGCCAAAATCCATGCACCAAATATCAGACCCAGAAAGAATTGAAATCTGGCAGGAGAGTACAAGATACTCTCCTGATTGCTGGTCACTTAGGTTACTCTTAGGAAAAGCAATAGAAAGTATGTGTTATTTGGGGTGAAAATGGTATTTGTTTGAAATATTTTTACTTGTTTGCAAAAGAAATATGAAGACTACTGAAATAGATATATAATTTAAATCAAGCAACCTATTTAAATAAAAATAACTTTTGAATATCCTTTTGTTCTTTCTTTTTCAACAGTTTTTCCTTGGAGGTGAGGTAGAGGACGGAGAGAAAGGAAAGACCATGGTCAGGACACCACATCTTCAGTACAATCCTCCTTATCTCAAAACACCTTCTCTCTAGAAATTCTTATCTAAAAAACTGAAGTGCATGACATGCACAAAATGGCATTCCTTTTTATAAACCTGCCCTATTCAGATTCCCAAAAGTCAAAAAGAAGGACATAAATTCTTCTTTCATTGTTCTATCAGTGAGGCTTGATTTGCTCTGTCTATAGGGCAGCGAGCAGACTTCCAGTAATATATATTTTTGAATAAACCAATTCAGGACCTAAAGGGAGAAACTCTTCCTTCTTATGGTGCTGAGAAACAACAATTGGTACTGGAAACAGGGATTTTAAATCATACTAAAACCCCAAACCACTCTCATTGTTATAAAAGGGAGAGATATTTTGAAAATTACCAAGGAATTAGAACTATTATTTTGAGAAAGTGTGATTTTGGAAAAAATTACCTCTCTAATGATCAGTTGCTATTATATGGTGTGAAGGAGTTATACAGAATGAGAGAAAGACATTTTGGCCTACCTAATTCTTTTTGCTGACACCATCTAATTGTATTTTTCACTATCACTATATGAGTACCTAAGGAGTAGCAATGCTCTTTGCCTTGACAGACAGTCAGCTCTGTCACTGCATATAATAACATAAAAGGAAAGAAAGATTACTTGGATTACTTGGATTACCAAGTAATTAAATCACACAAATTAGGCAGCCAAGTTGTAGTAACTGAATATTTCAATTAATCATAGGAAACATGCAGAATATACCTCTGATGCTTAGTGTAGTTTAGGGGGAGACATGAAGGGGAAACTGAGGTTCACTAAAGATTAAGGCTTTCATTATTTAGCCATTTAAAATAATAACCTTTAAAATGATTAATTCAGCATAAATAACAGATGCATACATTATGAAAAAAACTGATAACTATGGTAATATCTTATGCATATATTATATATCCATCTCATAGTAAAACCAGGCAAAATTTTCCATTTTAAATACACTTAGCTTATATAAAAATAAGCAGTTTCACTATAGTACTAGCACTGCCCTCTCAGGATGAATACAGATATACCATACTGTTCTCTATAAGTTAATAGATAAAATTAAAGAACTATTGTTAATAAGTGGAAAAATACTGTTCTAAATAGTACTGACTGCTATTATCGTGGCTTTACATGAAAAAAAATTGAGATAACAAATTGTGGTAAAGCCTCAGTAGGTCTGTTATTTTTAAACCAATCTGGATATAGAAAAAGATGGCAGGAATAGACCTTAAGTAGTCTTTCAAAATAGCAATAGTCAAAATTTAAAAAAATTTCTAAGCCTATTGAGTCCCTGAAAAGTGATTCTTTAAGAGAGGCAGTTACCAACAAAGAGACTTTCGTATAGTCTGAATATTCTGTGTCAAAAGAACCAAGAGACAAATTTTGCTAGCAAAAATAATACATGAAGCTGGTGGTGGAAAACCACCGGGTGAGGGAATATCAAAAAATGAAAGATGATTGCATTTGTACAGGAGGAAGGAACTATTCCTAGCAGAGAGTACCATTGTGAAAAAAAAAAACAAACAAAAACCAAAACAAAACAGAAAAAAGACAAGAATCTTCTAGAAGTGAGAGAATATGATAAAGGAATAGCAAGAGAGAGCTCTAAATAAGCTGTTCCCTATCCGAGTCATGAAAGAATGGAAAATGAGACAGATTCAATTGAAAGTGTTCTGATATCAGTGATATCAGGTCTGATATCATATCTGTATTTATGCTGATGTGAGATCAGCATTTGGTCTATCAAAAAAGAAGTGCTGTTTTCCCTCTTCTGTGATGGAAACAGTAGCATCCCAGAAAAGACAGAAAGTATGTGCATTAAAGGGCACAATTTAACAATTTAACACATTTGGGAAGTTATCTAGCATATGTCTCCCTATGTTTGTTAGCCTTCTTTCCATAATTAGCACAGTATATCACTCTAACTGTGTTTTAATCTGAGTTGAGGGATTAATCGCACATGATACTGTCTGGTTCTTCTGTACTGGACTGTCCACATGTGTTAATAATCAGGTAAAATGTAGAGCTTTCCACACAGTCTGGTTCTTCTGTCACATCTTTTTGTCAACATAAGCCCACTGACATGAGTGAATTTAGAGTGCTTTTGATTTACAAGCATGCAATGAGGAAAGAATTGAGAATACATTTCCTTAAAATGAATTCTCAAGATGATAGGTGATTCGTTAGATTCCTTTCTTCTCTTTCCTTATGTGAGGAATTAAGGTGACAAAATTTGGAAATGGACTTGTCAGTCCAAAATGGGAGTCATGTGAGCATCTTCTCTAGTAGAAGATAATTTGGATGATAATAGATTATAGAAAATGCAGGAATATGCATTCCAGTTAAGACATTTGAAAGACACACAATCAAACCTGGCTCAATTTTTAGTGCAAAGAAGGGGTGTCAATGATCAATCTTTTTCAGAATTGTTTAAACCCTCTCTGATGTTGCAGGAACTGTCAAGCAAAGCTAAATATTAACAGTATGCCAGTTTTGACATTTTTAAAGGTGAATAGGTAGACCTTTACACTACAGATAGGTCTGTCAGACCCACCTCTGTTGCTGCAGACTGCAGTGCCAGCTCTGACAGCAGTTTTGGTGATGGGTGAGTGATGACAACTGATGACGAGGGACTATAGCTGGGATGGAAATTCAGATGACTAGCACATGATTTAAGTAACTCAAATATCTGAGACTTATGTAGAAATGACTCACAAAAAACACACCTGTGAACCAGGTTTTTGAATTAAGTGCTAGATAGGAGCTTGGTATTTTAAATTCTTTTTTCCCTAGACAAGTATTAAATCTAAATACAGTTTCCAATATTAAGAAAGCTAACACAGTAAATGAGTAAACACAACACTTCTCACATCGTTTTCCTCTTCTTTTTGCTAAATTACATTACAAAGTGTTTTTCTGTCCTTTATATTTTTCTGGCTATCGATCCAGAACAGAACATGATAGAAGCTTTGGGCCTGACCTTGCCTCAGTATAAATCAGCAGAGTCCCATTGTCTCCATTAGCACTACACTGATTTACGGGGCCAATGATTAGACTCTTCTTCGTAGAATAAGAGAGAACCAGCAGAGCATTGTAGAATGTTACAGGGAGACTTTAAAGCAGAAAGACCCATCACTTCAAATTTCTTTTCAACTAAGGTTTTCTTCTATCTCTAATAACAGATAATACTCTTAAGTTTACTGCATGTCTTTCAGCGACCCATTTGAAGTCTCCAACGAGGAAATTATCATGATAAAGACCTGATGTTCCTGATCAGACAATGCGAAGAAAATGAGCAGTAGTGTCATAAAAGAGGTAAGAATTTATCTAGATTTTTTTTCTAAAGCAACAGCAAATGTCTATAGGACAGACTTAGAATGATTCTTCATAGTAATTTATTGTGATTTATAAAGAGTAAATGAGAATGATAAAATAGGAAGAATAGGGTAGGTTTTTCTGTTTTTTGTGTTTTTTTTTAAAGAGTATTACCTTTTAGATATAAGTTTACTTTTTATAGAAATTTTTTTTCCCAATGTGTTTCTCTGCTGATTTGTTCTTTTAATTGGATAGCAACTAAACCTCATACATTCAGTATAGTTGTTTTGTGCCTGGTTAATGCAGCTTGCTCCATCGAATTGGTTGTTGCAGTACTCTTATGATTTAATCCCTTTTTTTTACTTTATTGCTATTCATCAGGAGAGTTTATAGCATTGTAGTTAGCATTTGAATAATTTTTCTGGAATATTCACTTATGAACAAGCAAAAATTACTTAATCAAAGCTTTTAGCTATACTGAACTTTGGATTCCAGCTATATTCATTATTGGCCCTTTTAAAAGAACTTGTAAAACAAGAGAAGAAAATCATGGGGTTATGTTTTCTTCCACTCTACATAACCAAAAAGTTTAAGTAGCTTACATAACTGAAGGTCATTGAATTACATATCAATCTATATCGCAAGATTTTGTTTTGAATGTTCATCTCTAGAAATTTCCAGGCAGTGTCAGAAAAAAAAGGCTTTCCATCTTAACTGTAAAAGAAGTTTTGCCATACTAGCATGGTTTGTTTCTTAGCCTGCAAGCCACTAAAAATAAAAATAAACTGTTGGAGTACCTAGGAACTGATAGTAACTGATCTAATGTTTCTAGGAATGTGACTTGACTTCAGTCTATTGTCTGGTGTAATAAACTTAAAGCAAGATACTGTGATAATGGTAAAGGATGGGGGTGGGGAGAGGATGAGGAGGACACACACATTTTCACTATTGGGAAGACACCACAAATTTGGTGTCTGGAGCTGATATCTATCCCACTCAAGGTCCAAGTCAAGACTTCAGCCTAAGTGGAATTGAAATGGTGGGAAGTTCTGCTCAAGGTCTGGGTTGTGGTGCTAAGTTCAGGGCCCATTCTTTGTTCAAATCATGTTGAATAAACCTACAGATTGTCCTTTGGGTTTCAGGGATGTTTCAGCACTTTTGCCTATATTTCATATTACCACATATGAACTGTGCAGAGAGCAGGCAGCCTTCTAAAAAAGGAGGTAGATGGAGATTCTCTAATGGTTCTCATGTTAAAATCTTACTTGTCTTTTATATGCACAATTCTAAACAGTAATATAACCCCACAGGAAGAAAAACACCTTTTTAGCACAGTGCCCATTGATTATTCTTGCAAATCTCAGCTGAGGAAAATTCATGTAATAAGAAAAAAAGAATGATCATCCTTAAAACTAAATTAAGCAGAAACCATTTGTTCCTTAATCATAGCTATTTGTTCTGTATAAAATGTCATATCTCCAGCAAGATACTAGGGTAATTTTATGTGAAAACAAAATGCAAAATATATTCTTGTTTAATGTTTTCTGGCTATAACTCAGCTTGTGGTTGCATATATTATCTAGCTATGTCACTCTGTTTACCTTATTGAAAAAGAAAAAATAGGTAAATTAATCACACTGAATTTGAACTGTATGCAGTCTGAGCTGTTTCCTTACAGCACAGCACTCAAATATGCTTAGGTGAGACATTTGATTCACTGCTGGACAGAAATGGGGTTATGTGATTTTTAGACTTCTTTACTGTTCTCCAAAACATACATCAAGACAATTCTTCTGTACAAGATGATTTACTGTGTAGCTCAGTTCTGCATTTTGCTGAGAACAGCACCTGTGAAAACTTCCATCTCCTGTTGATAACAGAGAGGATACACATTGTACTGAGGAAGAGGTTGGAGTCCATTGCTCACCAGGGTCATTCTCAGACCTGCTTATACTGCAAAATGGAGGACCGTGTAGAAATAACTCAACAAAAAACTACTGGAGATAGTAAGTCCATGCAACAGTGCGCAGCATAGTATTTTGGTCCCTACAGTAGTGCATCTGCCTGGATGTTTACTTCGATCTAAGTTCTCTGCTGAGATGCAAAGATGTGCTGAAATAGATATAGCGTTTCTGGTTCTGGAGCAGGCATGGCCTCAGCTTTCATTAAAGTTTCTGCACTGCTCTCTGTTGCATGATGTAAAAGTGCCCTTATTTTATTATAATAAGGGTAATGTCATGTGCACCCTATATATTAGTAAATAAACTGCTTTTTATATATATATATTTCATTACACATCGAAGGTAACAAGCAATATAGAAACAGACTTCAAACAGCTAAAAAGACCTTAATTTTGTCTGTGAAAATGTTTCCTTCTTAATGCTATGTAAATATTTACATTCTAAATCAATTTTATTCATAAATGTTTACAACTTTACATTTTACAAAAGCATTAGAAGTTCATCTGTGTTTAGGGGCATCACATATAGTAGACATGTAAAATCACTTGGATTTTTTTACCAGTTTCCTCATCATTAAAAATCACATTTCAAAAAAACCCAAACCTATCCTAGTCCTCAGAGTTGCAGAGGGAAGCAGCCTTGGCATAAGGTAAAAGTAGTCATTACCGATAACAGTGATAAATGCAACTGAAAGGGTGAGGAGATTCAAGTCTGAAATTTTTGGAGGAAAGATTATACTGAAGGAATATACATTCTGGAGCCCATTTTCCCTACTACTGTGGAAGAGGATGGCTTTGTGCTGCTTGTTCTGTCTGTCAGCATCCTGTGCTGGGGTGGCACCAGCTGGCAGCCAAGCATCCAGCCATCTGCTCACCACCGCAAAACATCCAGCAGGATGGAAGAGAAAACAGGAAGAGCAAGAGTGAGAAAATTTATGGGTCAAAATAAAGGCAGGGAAATCACTTGGCAAGTATTGCCATAGACAAAACAGACTTAGTCTTGGGAATTTAATTTAATTTATTGCCAATTAACATGAATATTTAATTACTGATTGGATTATTAGAGGAAAAAAAAACAACTCCAAAAACATTTAAAACATCTATTCCCTTACCAAGGCTCAGTCTCACTCTGAGGTCCTCCATTTTTATTACTACAGGGTGGTACAGGCTGAGTGGCAAAGAGTGGACCATGACCTTTTGCCATAGATGCCTTCCCTGCAGACCCCCCAGTTCACTCCCTGCTACCAAAAACCTTGCCACCTACACTCAATACACACCATGAGTTCTATCTGCTGTCCTTGAGAGTCTGAGGATTATCGTTAAAACTGCTTTACAGTTATCACTTTATTAATCTTCGTGTTTTTTTTCAGTTTTGCCATGCATTTTCATGCTTTCATTGGGCTGGACCATTACTTATAAAATAGAATTTTATAGCTTGATCTTAGTAAGTATAGAGGCTGTATAACATTTAGAAGAAGAAGAAAGCTTTGTGATTTGTAGGATTATATTCTTTCATTCCCCCTATCTCTTTTTTTCATGTCTCTATCTCTCCTTTCTCGACTGATTTTTAGATTTCTTTCTGTCTTCAAGATGCAACAGAGTCTTCCAGCCTTGACACAAGGCTTGCAGTTTTCCCCTCTTGGACCTGATATCAGTTTCTAGCCAGCTCAGGAAACTAGAAGTTTCACCCTTGCTTATACCTGCATTTATTCTGAAACTACAGCATTAATGCTGTTATACTCCAGTGTATTTGAGTCACATGTTGAATGTTATCTTATTTCGGATCAGTGCTACTTATATACTACATTTAAAGAACCAGTAATGGCAACTCAGTGGATTTAAAATTCTGAGTTTAGTTCAGCTTCCATGTTTAAATTATTTGCTGTCAATGAGTCCTTTCCCCAAAAAATGACCTGAGACTTTTGTACTTTTATAGCAAGAATCTAGAGCTCTGTGTTCCAGCCGCAATCTAATGTAACTCACTTTTCTATATTTATATATAAAATGTATATATGTGTGTATATATTTGTATAGCTTCTATATTTGTATATCTGTATTTGTGTGGAATAGCAACTAAAATGTAAAAGACAGTATATTTTCAGTGTTGTGTTTCATATATGCTGAAGTATTAAATAATCTTTGTGTTTTCCAGAAGTTAATAATTCTTAGAATGCTTTAACCTAAAATAAGATATCCAGAGCAACAAATGGGTATGCAAGTGACAAAGCTAACTGTATGTATTTATTCTCTAATTTAGTCTTTTCAGTAACAGCTAGTAATTCCTACATCTAATGTTCCTATATAAATACCAATCACTAATCCTTTAACAGTTTTAGCTTAATCAAATTGCTTTTAGATTGATTTTGGATTGTTCATTTCAACCCAAGCATGCTCTTTTGTTTTTATTCTAAATCATGTTATTGAATCCAAGTGGTTGAATCCAAACATTTGACATAATTTGATTTAAATCTTGTTGAACTGTAAATGAATCCAATATCTTGTCTCGACTAACTAACTGAATGTTGCTTTCAAGACTGAAACAGTCGAATGTAGCTATTTAAAGATGAATTATTTTTAATTGGACTTGAATCCCAATATCACACAACTAACCTGTGAATAGGGAGTGTGAAAAGAATTGTTATAGTAATTCTGAGAAACTGAACTGATGGTGTTTTCTAGTCTTTACTTTGGCTGATGCATCTGTTTGTAAAATCAAGATCTCAGTTGCTTATGACTATCAAACATGAAATATTTGGTTTGAAAGATTCTGTGCTGGGTGTCTGCCACACAATGATTTTTAGGCAAGTATAATCTAATTATTCAGATAGTTCTGAGAATGGAATCAGATAAAAATATATAACTTTGACAATGTTCAGAACAACTTATACATGATTTTACTAAAAACTCTCTTGTCTTTCTTTGCAGAAGGGACTGAAAATTTGGCAATGCATTAGGGAGTATTGCTCTTGTCCAAACATCAAATCTTCAATAAATTTTATGTGTCTGTTAAATTTCGGTCTAATGAAAAAAAATAATCCATCTGCACTGAGCATCATCCAGTCATATGTGGCTCCTACACATAATTGTTCTCAACAGGCATTATATCCATGAAGTAACTGGGTATGAGCCAATCCAAGGCAGAAAGAGTTGGGCAGAATTTCCCAATTAAATTGTGATTTAGATTTGCTGTGGGTTGATTGGGACATATGCAAAGAAACTAAAGAAAAAAAAAATCAGCTGGCTTTTCTAAGAGATGCCAAGCTAGTCTTGGATAGCTTGCAAGAAAGCCAGTTTGACTTTACCATGGAAAGCACAGGGAAAACTTCATGCTGCCGTGTTAGGATGGAAGTAAAAGTAGAGTGGCACAGAAGTTCAGTCTGATAAAGACTGGGATTGGCGTAGTGGTCTCAGGAGCAAAGCTCATGGGGAATTTGAATAACAACAATTGGTGGGGTGAGTGAGATTTAGCAAGAAGACAGGAGGAGAAGCAGTCCTGGCCTGGAAAGTCAAGTATCAGAAGGAGCCTGAGACTACTCTGTGGCAACTAAGTGCACAAGTTTTTTCCTGAGCTGTAGCCCCAAGAATACCACCAGCATAGATCAAAGCCAGGATCCTGACCTGGGCCCTTAGCCAGAAACCCACATACTGACATTTCTGCACTAGAGTAGCTGGAATTAGAGACCTAGTAGAAAGCTGGGAATTACTTTACAGATAGATTTTTAGTCAGTGGTAATTAATTTTACTGACCTGTCACAAAACATGTTCACAGACTTCAGCTTTTTTAAACATTAATTAATATTTCTTACACTACAGTTAATTTTTCAAAGCTATCTACACTCTGCCTAACAAGTAATTTTGGAAATATGAATTTGCATATTAATAATTTCTGAGTTTCCTACTAGCACTGACACCTTTCATCAAACTATTATAACATGTGAATGGACCTTCTCCTTTTACCTAAAAATTAAAGTAGCCTCGCTTTTAGGAATTTCTATGAATGTGTTCAGATTTTGTGATAAATTGATAGAAGAGTGTATGAATTAGACTAAAGGCATATGAAAAGCAAAGAGTTTTGTTGGGCATGTAAATTTGGCATAGGCTTTGCTCAAGTCTCATGATCTAAACTTATACAGGGGACTTAAGACCCTAGGTCTATTCAAAGATTCCCAAACTCATGCAATGATGCAAGAGTTCAGAAAAGCTCAGCATGGATCTATGCATACAAATATGTCTCCAAAGAAATTTATATATTTGGACTGGAAAATAGCACTCAAAGGTAATATAGGCCTATAACAGCCACCCTAGAAAATATGCTTTATCATTGTGTATTCTGTGACTGTTTCCAGAATTGGCCTTTTGCAATAACTGAATTAAAGGATCTGTCATATCTACAACTCATGATCCGCAGTGTGTTATGATATCAAGTGAGACATTTGACTGTGTAGGATCCATGCAGTGCTATCAGTTTTAGCCTGGCAGACCAGGGACAGCATCAGTCACTCTGCCTTTATGATCACCAGGCAAGGCAAGGCAAGGCAAAGCTGTGCATACTTTGTGGTATCTTTGGTTAAGGAGATGATAACAAGTTCCTGGAGGCATAAACAAGACCCCAAGACTGCGGTTTGCGGAAAAAGAGCAAATCTGATTTTAAGGCATCTAGGATCTTTTCTGTGGCTGTGTGGGTGATTGGCTACTGGCCGGGGTCAACCTGCCAGGTGTCTTAATGCTGTATAAAGGTACACCTCTGCATTGTGTTTATTGACTAATTCGATAAAAATGAGACCATTGTGCTCACTTCTGCTTCAGATCATGTTTGTTCAGCTCTTGTACTGGACAGATCTGGTATTGATGATTATGGGACTTTGGCCCAATACAGAACCTGATAATATTTTGGATCAAAGGTTGTCCTTTCACCCAGATAAACCAAGATTAGGTTAACTTTGATCGGACAGTGACCTCATGGCTAGGAGACAAAACTGGAGCTGCATGAACACAGAGAAAGTGGAGAAGTTAAATAGAAATTTAGGCTAAAGTTATTATTTTGCTGAGACTAGTATGATTTGTGGTGGGAAAGGATGATCTGTTTTATAAATCTATGTGAAGTCTGTGCAAAGGCTATAGCTGTATGTGCCCATGCTAAACTGGGTGCAATGTCTGCAAAAGCTGTTGGTGGTGGTCTTGGAAAGGGAGGCACAGTAAAGTGTATAATGACATCAGTCTTGGTAATCTATGCCATTATAACACAGGAAGTGTATTTTTGTGCACGGAACATGTGTTACAGTGCTGAATCTCAGTGAGGCAAAGGAAGATCAAGAGCATGAAAGATACTGTGAAGAGGAGCCTAATATAGCCTTGGGACACTCATACAAACAAAGGCTATGATGTGTCCTGATCTTGTAAATGACTTTTCAGCCACTGTAAGCTGGAACAAAGCCCACTGAATTCTCACCTTTCCCTGAGCTACCTTGCTGGGGTGATAAAAGATACACGTGCTCTGTACATTGGGAACAGAGACCAGAATGCATTTACTGGTGGGTTACATTTGCGATAGTTCTAGGTTTTTTCTTTCTAAACTCTGTTCGCAGTACAAAAGGTTAATAATTTTACATCAAACAAGTATGTGGGAAACCAGGAAAAGTTATATTTACCAAAAATTTTAGCACCTATTTAGTTCTAGTGGATCATCATCTAGCTAACTCTCCTATAAAATTCAGACTTCTTTCCAAGTGTTTAAATGAAACTCAGAATGCTGGGGGGGAGAAATATCTTTCCAGCCTTTGAAAACATCAAAGATATTACTTTCTGCCTGATCTTTGAATATGAAAGCCGCAGCAAGAACTGCAAATGAAAGAAAATAAGTCAGCAAACATTGGGAGTAGCATTTGAGAATCTAGATTTGGACTATGAAACAGAATGATAGCTACAGATGATGATTGATAAACTTGATTCCCACCTTGCAAGAGAATCAAGATCATAGGACCCTAAACAGACCTCAAAGGAAATAAAGCAGGCCAGGAAAAAGGCATGAGAGCACTATATTTTGTTCCATTAGAAGTCCGTGGTTTTAAAACACACACAGAACAATTTTTAACAGCTAATGACCGCTCTATCAAGAAGCTTACTACTGAATCCTACTTGTTGGATTTGCTTCTTTTCTCTTCTGTAAAACAGAAGTTACTACTTCCTCTGTGCTTCATAAGAAAGATGGCACTAAAACTGCTTCCTATCATATTAGACTTGAATAGTGATTGCGTTGAAATTAGTGTAATCCCTTATTATTTTGAATTGAAAACCCTCTGTCATTTTTCTTAAAAGGGTCAGGAAACAGAGTGGTCTGTCTTTGTACACTGTCACTTGAAAGACACTGAAAACAGACAGGTATCTTTTCATTAGATCCAGGAGAATTATTTGCAGCAAACAAATCTGTTCATAAATACAGAGCTTTCTACTGTTCATGAATTGTAAGCAAATGATTACTTCTTCTCAGAATGTTTTCATTCCTTGGAATTATTTAGCAGCTATTTTTTGTGAATATATTTCAACCTATGGATTACTGAGAAATGTTTACTAAGAGTTTTGCTTTAAGTATTTTACATTTATAATTTAAAACCCAAGATGTTTAGATTACATATAAACATCAGTGATAAAATTCTGTTTAATTATTTTGTGGGAGCAGACCTCAGAATCAGGTTCCTATGTAACTTTAAAAATAACTCTGTCTTTAGGTGTGATTTAACAAAGAACATCAGAGAAGAGGAAGACTTTCATATTGTTTTGTGTAAGAGTGCAGGGTGCTTTTCTTTGCTCATGGGGTTTCTCTCTGCACTAGTAGCAGAATAAATTCGAGAAAATGGCTTCCAGTAAAAAAGTGAGAGTCCATGATATATTACCAAAATACACTGTTTCATAAAAGAGAATAACAGTGCAATATATTTATAAGTGACTAATTTTCCTGCTAGGTGGAGTTTGTTAGACTGTGAATTTCAATTAGAGATAAAAGCTAAAATTATATTCAGCAGTAGCCAATTCACCATTTGTAGATGCTTAATTTTTTGAGGAAAAGAGAAAAACAATTTTACTTATTTAATGGCCTTGATAAATTTGCCTCTGATTTGTGAAAAAGTAAGCTTTGTACAGTAATGCATATGGAAACAATCTTTCTAGTTCTTAAATATGGATTCAGTTTGCATCAGTTTGGCTATCCATCCTGAGTTCTGCTACATTAATAGCAGTAATTTGTGCACAAAAAATGTGCAATTAATAGTTTGCAGAGCGAAAGTCAAGGTCTATGAAAATAAGCAAAAATAAATATTTCTTATTTTTATTTGGGAAAAGGAAAGCCATCAAAATCACTTCCATATGTAACTGATGGCTGAATGTCTTGACTGTTCTGCACACCATTTCTGTTTCTGAAAAAGGCTGTAGACAAGCTCCAAAAAAGACTCAGGTGCATAGGAGCACAGAGTTGCAGAACCTTATTCTTGGTTGTCTGAGCCCAGGGCACAATTCAACACTCTGCAGACAAGTTGTCCAAATATTGATGAAACCTGGGCTTTGGTCTAGTGAGTCTCCTGAGTTGTGGTTGGTGTCCCCATAGGTCCTGGACCAATCTCAGCCAGCTGAGCTCCCTGCAGCAAAAATTGCTGAGATAATGTCAAAGCAGAGAAATTAAGGGAAAGACAGGGAAACACAGCAAGCTGCCCCTTCCACCTCCTCCTCCTGCTCCCCCTCATGCCTGCATGCATTGCTATCCACACCTGTACACCAAATGGTGTGAAGACAGCTTCTAAACTGCCAAAAGTTGTCTCTTCTTTGCCCTGGAGGCACTAATTTGGCTGTCTTGGGGCCCATGGTGCCCATTTCAGCTCAGGCCAGGGCAGACTTTCCTGTCCTGAGCTATGCTGTTTGTGTCCTGGGGACAGCCCTGCCTCCTGGAGGAACTCTGCTTCCAGCTCAGGCCTCGAGGGATGACATCTCATGGGCAAGGACGTGACCTGTGCCTGGACCGCCTGGGTTCTCGGCTAAGCTTCCCCGACTGACCTGTCCTGCTGGCCCTGTGCCCTGACATAGATTACCAGAAAGAGGTGACTAATCCTGCCTTGCTGAGTTTGGGCTCCTGTGGCCCCTGAGGGTATCCATATCCTGAGTCAGAATATTAAAAATATGTGAGTCACATTAGGGGTGAAACCCTAGCTCTGGCTTGGGTTTACTACACGACATGAACTCACCTGATGGCAAGGGTCTAAATGGGCCAGTATGTCCCTAAGCAGGAGCTGCCTTGTGTGGGCTTAGGGGGACGGGTGATGACAAGGGTATACCTGTGGCTCTGGGGATCTCCTATTTCTGGCTGTCTGAACAACTAACCTCCATTAATGAAGCTCCATCACCTCCAACCCTGCATATCATGAAGAATGCTGTATTTCTGGAATAAAACTGGATTTCAAGGATGAGCTCAACACTTTACCCCATCAAGAATGCACATTCTAGCTAGGCACCTGAATTTTAAACTAAAAAAAGAAAAAGTTTTAGGTTTTTGGCCTATATTACCTTTGAGTGGTTACAACTTTCGATTCCCTCAGTCTCTCCTACTCTAGATAACCCTTAGTGTAATCCCAAAACACAGTCTGTCTGGTTCTTGGTCAATAATGTGTTTCATAGCAAAAAGAATTGGTATGAAAATCTGATCAGTTGGTATAACACATCAAGTGACTCCGGCTTTCCAACCAGCATGTTCAGTCAGGTAGTGGGAGGAATCCATCTGTCTGAACAAGCAGCTGAACTGTGTGGGTTTTTTTTTATATATATTTAGCTGAATACAGGGAAATGTCCTCTGGCAAGCTTATATACAGTGATTAAAGTGAGTATTTAAAACAACATCAAAAAAGTCATTCTTATTCATGACTGTTCTGTCAGCAAGAGATCTCTGTTCCAAGAGTGAGGCTTTAAAAAAAGCGATGGTAACTCCTTAGTAGTCTCTGCTGTTTTTAAAGATGGAAGACATGGAGAGTATTTTCTGTCTTGCTGTAAGAGTACAAGCATGATGTGTCATGGTTATGTTGTCAGGAAACTGCAAGGGTTCAATTGTAAAGAGGTCTTTGGTTCTTCGCAGATTGTGTGGGCTCGATCCTCCATAGTGACCATTTAAAGGGTGACACTGACAACTGTTAAAAGAGAAGGGATCTATATTATTCTGTAATTTTGTAACACATAGAGACATGTGGGTGAGGTAGATAAGAGCACAATAGAGCCTCCACCAGCTGAATTCTCTTCAAGAGGAAAAAAAAGAAGTGGTTGTGAGCAAAGGCAGCAAGCCAGGGGTAAGATGTCTTGGAACAGATTAAAATACCGTAGGAAAAAGAAACTCTGGGAAGAAAAAAGAAGGTTTGGAGCACAGAGCAAAATACACTTCATAGGCAGCAGAAACAGGAAAAGGACCTAGATGAAAATTTAGTCAGATAATTTTGTCAACAAGTATCCACTCCGATAGGAGCATCAAGTGGGCACAGGTAGGAGATGGATTATAACCCAAAGTACTTTCTGGTACAGATTTATAGATTAGTAACAGAAGTGAAGTGTAGTATTGTAACCATAATCAGAAATGACAAAGTTGCTTTCTAGCATCAGGGTCCTGGTGTTAATTTGCTACGGCTGCACAATCAGCACACTAGGTAGGCCTGCATGCCTTGGCTTCCTTTCTGTTTCTTATTATGCCTGTGCCAAGACAGACACAATTTGCAGGGCAAATATTTCTCATTAGACTTTTAAAATCCCTCACTTAGTACTTCACAGTGTTATATAAGAGGATTGATCATATCTAAAAGGATAAAAAGCCCCCAAACAAGGGAAGTTCAGATTTGGTCTATTAATTGTTATATGACACAAATAAAATAAAAACTTAACTTCCTTCAGTCACTCCATCCAAATGTAATATGTCTGTTTATAAGCAGTTATCAATTTTTCCTCGATTTTGCAAAATAATACTGCAATATAGCTGTTGATCTATCAATATTTTGCTAAAAGTACTGGCTAGCTCCTAAAATAAAAATAGAAAAAAGGTGTGGGTGATTGACCTAACAAGAAACAAAGATATCCAACAGGTTTCTAGAGTTACAGTTCATTCTTCTATGCACAGATTTTCATAAGGCTGGCATATATTTTTATCAGGGCACTGTTTCATAATTAGAAGTGACAACCAGCCCAGGGACTCTCATCACAAAATTCAGGAGCTGAAGAAAGGCAGAGAACGTTGTAAAAATTCCCCTGATAGGCAGTGCCTGCAGTTTTGTTCAGACCTACATTTGCTTTCGTTCATCAAGGTTTTTGAACAACATATGTACACCAGTTTGATCAGTGAAGACTTACTGGCAGTGTTTGATATGGTGGCTCTCCTCCATCTGCAACAGAAATATCACTGTAACCACGTAACTACAGCATGGCTTTTCCTATTTGTGGAAATAAGTACGAAGCTTTTCCATGGTTACTTCCCATAATTGCATGCAATAACCATTGCTCTTTTTTACTCCAGTATACACAGAGCTATATTTTCAAATTGAAGTGCCAATATCCATATTCTGAAATTGTGGCACAAAGGCCTTGTTCACCACAGGGCTAAACACTGGCATTGATATGACTACTCAGGTCTCTGCTGCTGCTTCTGGACCTGGAGTTTTTAGCAAAGGAGGTGTCATCTTCCCTGCAAGTCTTTCCCATCACATTGAGATAGAAGCATCCAGATTGAGCAAAGCTCACCTGTCTAATCTTGCATGCACTTCTCCACCATGTGTGGCTTGTGTCCTAGAAATGACTTACACACTGACACCCCTAAGCAAGAAATCTATTTTCAATTGGTGCACCGTAGTAGAGCAAAAGGCACGTGTATTAAGCAGTGTATAAGAGGAAGTGAGGAAGAAAGTCATATTGGTTTTCTGTGAGGGTGATCATTCCCAGTTTCAATGTTTGTTCCTATTTCGCAGTCCTAAGTAAAGCTGAAGGCAGTTGTTTTTTTCAAAGGAGATGGAAGAAAAGATAAACACATTCCGAGAACAGGTCTGCAACTGTAGGAGGAACAAAGGGGAGATCTTCGCCACTGACTTCAACATTCACAACAATAAGGACTTCTTCCTGGATCAGCAGTAGACAAATGGACAGATGTATATAGACTATCACAAAAATTGTTATCTTATTCCCTGTAGAATTATATGGGATGGTTTTATATAGAAAAGTTTACAGAAATTGGAATACTACATGCTACAATAAAACCTGGTATGAAATTACTTTTAAACTGATACAAATTTAATACAGCTGTTTTTAACAACATGAGCAAATAAAAGTTTTCTCTCATCTGACAGACTTTATAATCGATTTGAACATGATTTAAATACCAGATAACTTCGCTTTTGTTCATATAAACATCCCTGCAGCTTACATCTGAAGAACTGACACAGACATACTAAGGCAATACTTGCATAAACAGAAATGCATTATTAAAACATGCATGTAACTGATTTATCAGTTTCCTGTAGCATTTATGGTATCTAGATTTAGAACTACACAAGAATATTCCTAACCATTAAAGGAGCTGTTATGTAAAGTTCCTTTTTTAATTTGCTACTTCCTGTTTTTTAAAAAATGCTTTTCTTTTAGGACTATTTCTTGCTCCAGGCCTAATCACCTATGTTTCTGATGTTTTCTCTGGATAAAAAATTAGAGGAGAAACCAGCAGTGTTTATAACATAGGAATGCAGAAATAATCCTGCAGTATTGTTTAGGAGAAAAATAGATCTAATAACTTACCTGATGTCTTCTAATATATTTGTGTTCCTAAACGCCTGATGTATCAAAAGTATTTTGTGTTTGTTTGTATTGGGGGCTTTGGAAAATAGAGTTAGGAGAGACTTGTGCATTGAGAGTATATTAGTTTTGTTAATTCATGTAATATTAAAACTGATTTCACTCATAACTCCTAATCCATTGTTAGCAGTCAATCAGCTCTTACACTAAATGGGATGTTCTGGCTCATCCAGGGAGCAGAAATTTGCCCAAACTATGATATTGATTTATTGAAATGCAAGTTTCATTGTAGAATGCACACAGTGGGAAGGTATTATGCAGTTGTATGAATTCTGGATGACAATAGCACAGGAAGACAACATGTGAATATTGTATAAAAAAAATGCTGTAATAGGTAAGTTGAAAAACAAATTACTTTTTATGAAGAGAGGAAGTTAAAGAACTTTACTTTGGCCAGTTTGTCTGCTAGTGCTTTCTGGGATTTGTCTGTGCACCCTGGACATATAGGAATCAGCTAGAATAATCAGTGCTGATAAAACGAGAACTGTCCTGAACTTTAAATCTAAAATTCAAAATAACTTGCACCAAAACACTTCAGATAACTGAGAGAAAAAATATTTTTCACTATTTTTTATTCTTGAGGTTCTGATTTTAGTTGGAGTCAGAAGCAAAAATATTATTATTGTGCAAGTTTATGAGTTGTTTTTCTGAACTGAATGAGCAGGTTTCCCAATGAAACCCAAAAGTCAACCTTTTAACACAAATTGCTACACAGAGTTGTTTGAACAAAGTCCCCTGTAGAAAGGTGACCTCTGTTTGGCCCTTAGATGGATAGGAAGGCTGGACAAGATTAGTAATGGTTTGTGCAGAAAAACAGAGAAATCAGTTTTCTTATCCAGTTGCGAGTGCTGTGCCTTAAAGAAGTTGCAGTGGAAATATGGTCTTATTTAATCTTTTCTCAATTAGGGCTCCATAAGGAGAACTAAACAATTTCTGGAGTAAAAATCCTTCTCACTCTGTCGATCAATACTTATTCTTCAGTCTGTGAACTATGTTCTGCTTTATTTTTCCTCCCTTGAGAAATTTATTACATTATTACAATGCTGTATGGTCATTTTTTCTCTTGTAGCTAGGAAGTAAAGGAAGAGGTGACCAAGAGCAGAAATAAAGAACCTTGCCTTTGATGTGGAACTAATAATGCACATACCTGGTCTAGCTATTGTTGTTCCCAAACAAAAGTTGTTTGATTTTAATTTCCAAAATAACCCAGCAACCCTGCATTACTTATGAAGGAAGTACTTAAGATGGGGCAACACTCGTACAAAATGTATCATGAAGAATAATGGATAGCCCATATAAGCCATTAAGATTACATTGACTTTGAGTAATGCTATTCTTTTTCTAGCATGTCAGTTTCATACTGTGACCATTGAGTGCAAGCACTGTTGAAGGCAATGACATTTGCACTACATGTGGAAAGCTCAGATCCATTCTTAAGGAGCTGAACAAAGGACAGTGAAATCACTGGTAGACCAACTAAGCACTGTGAGTAAATCATTAGCTCAGTTCCCATAATAGCTGCCTCAGCCTTTTATTTCTTCAGGCAAACCAGCTAAAGATAGGACTCTTCTATTTAGGCATGTGATAATCACTGGATTTAACCCCAGAAAACGGCAGTGTATCTCACTCTGAGCTTTGTATTGATATGAGTAACCTTTCCTTCAGTATCAAGAAACTGATGTCATCCACCTGGACTTGAACAAAGTATTTGACACTGTCCTGCATGACTTCCTTGTCTCTAAATTGGAGAAACATGGATTTGATGGACCATTAGGTGGATAAGGAATTAGCTGTATGGTCACACTCAAAGAGTTGTGGTAAACAGCTCAATGTCCAAATGGAGACCAGTGACAAGTGGTGCTCCTCGGGGATCGGTATTGGGATTGGCACTGTTTAACATCTTTGTTGGGGAGAGTGGGATTGAGTACACCCTCAGCAAGTCTGCTGATGACGCCAAGCTGTGTAGTGCAGTCGACATGCTGGAGAGAAGGGAAGCCATATAGAGGGACCATGACAGGCTTGAGAGGTGGGCCTATGTGAACCTCACGAAGTTCAACAAGGCCAAGTGCAAGGTCCTGCATATGCGTCGGGGAAATCCCAAGCACAAATAAAAGCTGGGCAGAGAATGGATTGAGAGCAGCCCTGAGGAGAAGGACTTGGGTTGCTGGTTGATGAGAAACTGAACATGACTCGACAGTGTGTGCTCGCAGCCCAGAAGGCCAAGCACATTCTGGGTTGCATCAAAAGCAGCATGGCCAGCAGGTCAAGGGAGGTGATTCTGTCCCTCTACTCTGCTCTGGTGAGACCCCACCTGAAGTACTGCATCCGGCTCTGGAGCCCTCAGCACAGGAAAGATATGGAGCTGTTGGAGCAGGTCCAGAGGAGGGCCGCAAAAACAGTCAGAGGGGTGAACACCTCTCCTATGAGGAAAGGCTGAGAGAGGTGGGGTTGTTCAGCCTGGAGAAGGCTTCGGGGACACCCTCTCGCAGCCTTCCAGTACCTGAAGGAGGCCTACAAGAAAGCCAGAGAGGGACTTTTTACAAGGGCATATAGTGATAGGATAAAAGGTAATGACTTTAAACTAAAAGAGAGTAGACTTAGATTAGATATTAGACATAAATTCTTTACTCTGAGGGTGGTGAGGCACTGGAACAAGCTGTCCAGAGAAGTTTTGGATGCCTCTACCCTGAAACTGTTCAAGGCCAGGTTGGATGGGGTTTTGAGCAAGCTGGTCTTGTGGAAGGTGTCCCTGCCCACAGCAGAGGCGTTGGAACTAGACGATCTTTAAGTTCCCTCCCAACCCAAACCATTCTATGATTCTATGATCTGAGGTAGCTCAGGTATCTCTATTGTATGCTATAGGCTGTTATTTTAATGCGGGTTATATAAATGTTAAATAGAAAGCGACAACTAGATTCTTTGTGTCACTTTAAAACTTCTTGTGTTTCAGCTTTTGTAAAGACACATAATCCCAATGGGGGAAAAAAGTATGTATCTTGACCAGGTACTAATGTTACAGCTGATGACAAGAAATTGGAAGAAGTGTCTGAATCATTACCTGCACTTCTAAGCACAGCCTTCCACTGTTTTGCTTTACTCAGGCACAGGCTATTTTTTGAAATAAAATGTCAGATACAAAGCCCTAGTGCTCTCCCTGTTGAATTCAAGACAGTATTATAATATTCAGCACTCCTAGACTATTTGTTCTCAAAAGGACACCTCCATTTGTCATTTCAGAAACCACAATATGAGTGGTCGTCTTTATCTGTAAAATCATTATTTGAAACACTGGATGCATAAATAACGGCCTAGGGAAACAGCTGACACAGTTGACAGTCTGAAGCAATTAAAATTTGTTACCATCAACATATTTGAAGAGCCAGCCGTTTCTCTGTAAGACTTCTGTTAGACTGATTATTCAGCGTGGCTTGTGTTACCAAATTAGCCTCCAGAATTGAACAGAGAGGATAAAGAAACAAGAACGTTAGGGAAGAAATACACAAACTTAGAATGAATTCACAATGGCACACATTACAGAGTTCAGGGATCCTGTCCTTTTACTAACATGTATTTTGGGGGTAGGTAGCAGCAAGAGTATTGGGGTACTGAATGTCAGATCGGAGTTCAATAGCAGTACAAACCCAGTCAGCTGCTGGGTTCTGCTTTACATTGACTCTGGGGGCCTCCCTCCCCACTTGGAGCTGAATCAGTGCACTAATCCATCAAACCAACCAGACAAAATAAAATTTTGAAATGGCTTGCCATGCTGGAAGGGGATACACTAAAAAAAATGAATGGCAGAGCTGGTGCAAAGGGCAGGATGGGTATGTGCTGCAAAAGGGAGAGCAGGGCTCTGGCAACCAGTAGTTACAGTGGTGTAGGCTGCTGTCAAGTCAATCTGGCTGAACTGGAGAACTAAAGGTGGAGAGGGAAGTGCCTGAAACATCCAGGTAGGAATGTCATCCTAATTATTTATTGTTTAGACTCTAGCTGGAGCCAGTTGGTCCAGAAACTCTTTTTTTCCTTTTTTTTTTTTTCTTAATACTGTGCGTTATAGTAACATGTGCGTACCATGTGTTAAAGTAACATGTACATACTGTGCATTACAGTCTTTTCTCCCTGGATAAGTGAAGGCTTAGGAAGGACCTCGTCACAGTATTACTGTACTTTAAGAGCTGCTACAAAGAGGACTGAGGATCTCTCTTCACAAGGAGCCACATGGAGAAGACAAGTGGCAGCCAGTAGAAGTTACACTGAGAGAGGTTTCATCTCAATATAAGAGAATTTTTTTACAGCGAGAAAAATCATTCACTGGAACAAGCTCCCCAGGGATGTGGTGGAGTCCCCGTCACTGGAGATTTTCAATATGCGATTGGACAGGATGCCCAATCAACTTCACTTAGGCTCCCTTTCCCAGGAAATGTTGGACCAGATGATGTTTGGAGGTCTCTTCCAACTTGGGTTCTTCTATTATTGTATGATTCTCCTATTATTTTCGTTTCTAAATATTTTAAGTAGAAAAAAACAAAAGTAAAAAAAAGAAAAAATACCTATATATATTTCAGCAGGTATAGTAAGACTTTTTATAGGCAGAGTTCAAACAATATATTTTTCAATTTGCCCATGGTAGAAGAACAGTTGGAGTTGCTTAGTTTTAATGCACCTTTAATGTGTTTCTGAAGCTTCCTGTGTTTATCTTTTTCAGATGCACATTTGCAGCTTTAGTGATTTTTTTTCTTAAATCCCAGTCTCCCAGATACTTTGGATTGGAGAAGTAACTCAGCTTTCACTTCAGAACTCTGACAGATAAGGGTCTAGACCTGTGGTTTCTACCAAGCAGACTAAAGTATACTGGGAGAAGGAGAAGATTCTAAATAACACCCTGGACGGCCCTGGCCTTGCTGGAGAGCTGACTTCATTGACCACCTCCCGCATCACGGGCTTGCAGTTACATGGGAAAAAAGCTTTTCTACTGCTATAGTATCTGGTATCCTTCTCTTAGCACAAAAGCCTTAGGATATGCCTAGTGTTTTTCTTTCAAACACAAAGAAGCTTTCTCCAAAGCCCCTTCATGAATTCTAGATTTTAGAAAAGTGTAAACTGTTCCCCAAGCCTTTCATAAAACTTGGGCTTTTTTTTTTTCTCCTTGTTCTGTAAATTATGTTGACAATATTGTCACATTTTCTTCAGAGTTACAGTTATCTTAGCTGTTTATCTATAATTCTTTTCATATTAGCCAGCAATGCTAGAGTACTCCCCAACAGGCTGTGTTTCATGGAGGCTTCAAAAGTTTGGCAACTGCTGTTAAAATTATTCTGAAGTTCCAGACCTATCCTTTCATCCTAATCGTTTTCCCCCACAGGCCCTTCTGAAAAAAAAAATCTCATTTAAAATGCAGCACTCAGGATACTCACTGAGACTAAATGTCCTGTTTCCATAGTAAAAAGCTGTTGAAGTTTATTTATATTTCTTTAAACTTATAGTAATGAAACTATGAAGCTACAAAGATAATTTTACCCTCTCCTCCTTCCACAAATCTCAATGGCTTTGGGGTAAGTGCCACAATGAGATTTAAAATGAAATTACCTTCCATTTTCAGGAAATAATAACTTCTAGCCATATCAGCCATCCAACATTGCTTTTTTTTTTTAAATGAAAATGGAATATGATAAGGAAAGACAACAATGCCTGAAGAACAATACTGAAGACAAACAAATCATTGTGCTATTGGAGGAAATGACATATAGTATCTGGTTTGTAAGGTGAGATGAGCATTTCTGAAGCTGAAATACCTGAGACTGACTGAAAATTGTTACAGAAATTGTACAAATCATGCATGGTGACCATGCATTGAAGTTGTGTGACATTTCCCATTATAACAGATTCTTCTTTAAATTTCTGATTTATTCCAGCTTTCCCAGTGATGGCCACAAGTCTTTGGGGTGGTTTTATATTGTCACATGAAATTCCTTCCCATCTAGGCTATATAGCTATCCCCTCTGCTGTGTGTAATACTGAGAAAAAAACATTATGCAAATGGAAGGCACAGATGTGCTGAATGGTCAGGCTCTATGTCAAGCAGCTACGACATTTTCTAGTGCAGCTTTCAAGGCTGATAAATTTTGCTGCATTCGCTGGGTGTGCAGAATGGGTATTTGAGGTCTGCAGGCTGACCCACCTCTTCTTCGTGGTGAAGGATCACCCATGGGACTGAAACTGGAGAAAGGAAGTAGGAGAAAAGGGGCCTCCCTCACCGCAGCTCTGTAGATGGCACTTCACCAGCGCCGCCTACTCTCGTGTCTGACCAAGCAGATCTGAGACATACCCTCCTGAAGCCTGCAGACCCAAGAGGCCCGTGCTGCCTTTCCTCTGAATCCAGTGCACAGTGTGAACATATTCTCCTCCCTAAAATAGCAGTCCTTCTGCTGCTAGTTAAAACAGCATGACACACATGTCACTGCAGCTGTACATAATAGCTGTGCATTTGTATTCCTGTGAAAATAAAAACTAGAAAATGGCATAACTCTTCTTCTCCCCTGCAGAAAATTAAAATAATCCTACAGTAATAACTGTGAAGAATGGGATTAAAAGTAAATTGTGATAGGTCAAGTTCACACTCAAGCTGCTGCTTTCAGTCAGTTACTATGCATCAGCTGAGCCACGGTAGCTACATTCTTAGCTCAAGGGAAATAGAGGGCAATGGTACTTATCGTGGCCTGTGACAAAAAAGGGTCGAGCTAAGTCGTATTACCATACATTTGCCATAGCAGAAGAACAAAAGAGACTCTGGCTTAGCTGACATCATAGCTTTTAATTGGTGGAAGTTTCAAACTGTACTTAAATATTTTTTATTAACATGCACTTAAAAATGAATGCCAAGATTCTGCTTCCTGTGCACCCCTGCACACATTATGCTGTATTGCTTAATTATATAATTACATATTACTTTTCAGGCCCAGGCTCTCCCCTATTTCAGCATGCAGGACAGATCTGTAGTGCAGAATAAAGACTTCAGACAGAGTATATGTTCCTGCTTCATAGCTGGGGAGCTCTGCTGGCTTAGTAAGGTGCAAAAATACACACTTGGTTGCTCTTCCTGGCTGCTCCAGGGTAATTTGCACTTCTGGAAGAGTGCAAGGATTGTCACTTGTGGGTGGCCCATGTCACATGCGGTCTAAGGACTAAGCATTAGTGGTGATGTGGTGACAAAAAGCAACAAGTTGCTTCTACTTGTCAACATTCTAGAAGGAGACAGAGAAATATTGCAAGCAAACACCATAGTCTCAAAATAAATTCTTCCATTCCCACTGCGATAAAACTAGTAGTAAGTATTCATTTCTCAGACTCCACTTTCCAGTTTGTTACTACATTAGAGGTTTTTTATTTGTCTTATTTCGAGCAGAAAGCCTATCATTAACCACCAGTACTGGTGTGTCAGTAGCACTCTAGGGGGAAAATATTTGTAAACTTAGCAGGCATATTTCAGAACATAAATGTTCCAATAAAAGGAAAGGTAATGACTGCACTAATTCAATACATAAAGTATATATATATGTATTATAGGCTGACTTTCATTATGATCTGTTTTTTTGCTTCATTTATCAGTTTTGAGAACCACAGTTTGTCTTGAGAGGTCAATTTTCATGTAGAGATGAAAAAAGATTTCTGGGTTGTGATATTGACTCTCAGTGTACAGTAAATTACCAGACTCTTTTATAAATAGAAAAGCTTTTGAAAATGTATGATATTCACTCTGTTTAATTAATGGTGGTTGCTATGGATACTTCTTTTTAAATTTTTTTTTCTTTTCCATGAATAGCATTAATTAAAAATAGGACACTTCAGATGCTGGAACTCTTGAGTCTTTTCTGAAATTCCATATTTTTATCTACTTTCCATCTTTTATTCTCAGCAACATGAGAGACAGAACAGCAGGATTTAGGCCCGAACACAATCTGAAAAAGAAATACTTTGCATTTTTCAAATATAGGCACGCATATCTTATTCTGTTTTAGTTTCATCCAGCCCTCTTAAAGTTGTAGCTTTAGGTGACAATCCTTTTAGTCAACAGCAATTACATAGGACTTATCATTGCCCTAATTTCAGTGAAAGATTTCACTCTCAATAGTTTTCTAAAGTAGAAGAAAGTAGTCATGAAGGATTTTTTTTCTTATCCAGCAGATGTATTGGCAATGCTTAGACTTAAAATTAAACACCATTAAAGTCACTGGTTACTCACAGAAATTCTCTTGGCCAGGTTACTTTATGCTGCTTTAACTCCTTACAGCTGGAATTCTTGCATGACCCACAGTAGAAATATGTGTGCATATACATAGATTCAGAAACAGCCTTGAAAATGTTCTTTCTGAAAGTATGAGCAATGCTTAAAAACCTACTTTGTTTCCATTTGGATAGGTTGTTACTTTGATTTTGTGCTTGTCTGAGAATTTGAAAGGCACTCAGAGAGGCTACAGTATAAAATATTTAGTAGATTAGCTTTCAGATAGCTTCACAGAATCACAGAATCACAGAATAGTAGGGGTTGGAAGGGACCTCTGTGGGTCATCTAGTCCAATCCCCCTGCCGAAGCAGGGTCACCTACAGTAGGCTGCACAGGATCTTGTCCAGGCGGGTCTTGAATATCTCCAGAGAAGGAGACTCCACAACCTCCCTGGGCAGCCTGTTCCAGTGCTCCGTCACCCTCAGAGGGAAGAAGTTCCTCCTCATGTTCAGCTTCCTTGTGTACCACCAGCAAACTTTTCTGAATGATAGATGTCACTGTCCTAATTCCATAAGGAGGCAAACAAGTTATTTTTACAATTATCTCAATTAATGAACAGACTCTGGACTTTGCCAGAATTGGAGTAGCACAACCACTACACATCAGACCCACTATATCAGGAGGTTGTCTCAGAGCACTTGTTTTATTTTCCTAAGTCTTTCAGATATTAAAGAAACAGGACATTGACAAATACACAGCAATACCTTAGCACAAATCAATTTCTCTTAGTAAATATCTTATCTTGACATTGAGGTGCTACGCTGTTATGTCACGAGTTTAAAAATATCCCACCTACCCAGAAATTTATTTTGAAACATATGTTTATAATTCATTGCTATGTTTTGAATTCAAAAAAGGGAATAAAAATAACCATATAAGTGGTAAGCAGTGGGAAACAGAAATCAATAGGATCTAAAAAGGAAGAGAAGTGCGAATTTCTAGACAGTCAGCAAATCACCACCACTGTATTTTCCTTTGAAGTGAAGAAAGAAGATGAAATATTATATACACAGGAGAAAAGAAAAGGATTGATTCTCATCTTATGCCTGACTTAAAGGTTTAAGGTAAGCACTTAGAGAATTTAATTGTGACCAGGTGAAATATCCCATTAACGCATTATTAAATGAGACAAGCCATGTGATTAGAATTAACACATACTTAAATAGTGTGTTGAATTAAGCTTTAAGTCTTACATACACAGTAATTTTATTTAATAGGCACATTCAAAAGCAGAAAGCTTTGTTTGAAGACAACCTGAAGGAAAACAGGAAGGTATATTTCCTGATAGAAACCAGGAAAAATTATGCAGATGCTGGAAGCATAGTTCTGCTTTCTAATTAAGGCCCCTAATTACTCAGACTGTTCTGCACAGTCATTTTCCTTTCCTTGCTATAGTGCTGGGAAGTGACAGGGGGATATGTTTATATCCATCAGCGTGCTGCATTCACATGTAAAATATGACATGGCCTACAAAGAAAGACAATTCTTTCTGGTTTCTAATTAGCATCACAGTTGCAGACATTAGATTTTTGCTCTTTTCCAACTCTGCTTCTGGCTTTGGACCCTATAGCTAGAGTCAGCAACTGCTGACAGAAAGCAGTGCCGGGAGTTGTAGAAACAAATATTCTGTAGCTTATGTAGGAATAGAATAGCTGCTTTTCCCAGGAAGATTAAGATTCTGGCCATGCTGCAGCACTACATAGAAAAGGGCACTTTTTGATAAAGGGGTTAACAGATATTAAAGGAGAAACTGCTCGCTCAGCAAAGTGAAGAAGTGATAAGAGAGGACCTGGAAATGGTGAGCAGGTCCAGCTAACTACCAAAGGCTGCAGTAAGAGGAAAATCTTCATTCCTCTTCTGTATGTGTTTTACTCAGAGCTTGTAGGTAAGTACCTGGTTTGTGTTGTTCTTAAAAGTTATAATTTAGAAGCTTATTTTGCAGGTGACCACTTGCAGAACAGTGTCAGAAAATAATGCTTTTTCTTGTTTTGTCCAATTTGCACTTGAATCTTCTCAGGAAAAGAGTTAGAGGTAGGTGTTGAACCTGTGTTTTTAACTTCCCCTCTGGTTTTCTGTGGTTGTGGGTATGTACCCTATGGAGTCTGTTCTTCTGTGTCTTTGGTACTAGGAACTATTATTTTGACTCCTTCGAGGAATTAGGTGGTGAAGGGTCTGATTTTTTGGTTTTAAGCTGGACTTAAACATAAGTTGAGCATTGAGCTGCTTACCTGTAAGAATGTGGTAATCAAACCTGTATTGTATATTCAGAGGCATGACTATAGTTAATGAGGGAAATGCAAAGCACTTGCCATGTCTAAGTGCCTCCTGAACTAGTGAGCAGGTGTGTAAGGGCTTCTCATTTTGCTTTGGACTTGATCTATTAGCAGTAGTTGAAGTCCCAGGTTAGGTGCTGATGGCTTTCTGTCATTTCTAGAATATTCTCAGGTTGTTTTTGTCATATCAGGCTTGGTAGGTTAGATGAGCCTGATGCAACTTGCCACAACATGCTCAGCTAGTTGTAAGTCACCACTGAAACCTTAGAATGAGTTTGGAGGTGGTGTAGGTGCTCAGCTGGTTCTTTCAGTTTGTTGTGACTTTGTGAGCCCTGTGTGCGTCAGGGACACCTGCAATTGTTCAGCCTGAGTTAACTGACAATCCTTCACAAAAGAGCATCTCCAGAGACTGATCAGTAGATGATCAGGGCCACACTTGTGTGAATACCTGGAGGGACTGTTGAAAGGGCTGTGTGATGGCAGGTTCCTGGCACTACAGAGTGTCTGTATACTCCTGTGTGTTGTGTTGACTGGCTTTAATGGGGTGGTAACAATGGAGGTAGGGGTGGTGATGAGTGAGAAAGCAGTGGGATGGGAGGTACCACAGCAGAGAGCAAATGCTTTAAGGAAGAGAATCCAGATGTAGAAGAGGAACTCTTACTTGCATTGCTGTTACGTGCCCTTGGAAATTTTTAGAACAGCAACTTATTCAAAGCATGCTGTGGCCTTTTTTTTTTGTTATCACTTATCAACTAGGCATAAACCCTTTAATAACAACCATCTGGAGTTTGTGGTATTGTGGTACCGAGGAACTATATCTTTGCTTTATGTGCCCCAGTCAAGAGAACGATAAACACATGTGCTTTGAAGTGGAAATAGGACTGAGAAGTATATAGCATATAAATGCTGACGGCATAGAGTGATGGGTGAATGCACAGACAGCATTATGTCTTCGTCTAGAAAGCAGCTGGTTTGGTGATTGCCACTTACAGGTGCATTTCCAGGACAGAAAGCCTTGTGCCTGGAAGGACTGACAGTGGCGTGTATGTATCTATATGCAGGCAGTATTATTTTCACCATTCTTTTTTGGTGAAAATAATAATTAATTAAAGTCCTACTCTAACCTGATTCATTTTTGGTTTAATGCAATTACTGCATGTCAGAGAAAGTGGATCATTTCCAGTAGATCCCTGACAAGAGTCTACTGAGTTATATTTCCGTAGCTGACAATTGTTGTGCTAGTGTGGATATGGAAACCTTGCGAAAATGTATGCTTTACTTTGGACCCTTAAATTTCTTTTTCCCTTAGAAATGGTGAATAACCTAGTTACAGCTTCCTTTCTAATTCAGGCTCCTGCCAAAGACAACCTTCTCTCTCAGGAAATTGTGAAGACAGGGTTTTTTTTATTGTTTCTGTTGCTGTTTTTTTCTGAGATATGAGGAATGCTGATCAAAACTGATGAATAAAATTATAGGATAGGAACAAGTTTAAACTGATAAATTGGTCATAACAGTTTACATGTTTTTATCTTGCTGACTGCTATTGATGATTTTTAATTCATGTCATTGACTAGAAGTTTCTGTAAATGAACAGTCTATGTTTCAATGTTTTTATTAATGACAATTTGTATATTAAGGTGAATAACTTTAGGGGTATCATCTCAATTAAACTGGTAAATCTACAAAAAGATTCAGCTCCAATTACTTAGTTTTAAATGGTTCTCCCATTCCGCACAGCATGTCATTCACAATCAGTGAAAAGAAAATATAGACTGTTTCCATCCTAGCTATTGCTCTTGCAATGGCACCTCAAAAGAATTGCCACTGGCATGCTACAATAATAGATGCAACTACTTCAACTTTTACAGGAGTAATGGGTTTGGTGTTTTTGAAGTGATGAAACTGAGTTATTCTCAGCTGGGTTTTGTCAGTGTTTTTCTTTGGTAGGTCAAAAAAGCAGCAGCAGGAGCACCAGCAATGGTGTGTCTAACTTTGATCAGGTAACTTAAATAGTGAGGTACATGGTTACTGCCTCGTTCCCAGGATGCCAGAAATGGCAATTCACCTTTGTGCTAGAGAGACATGATGTGTGATCTGCTCCAGATGTGCAGTTCTTTCTTCCTTTGTTAGAAACAGAGGCAACTTGGAGCCTTATCTGAAAGGTCTCTACTGGATATGTTGGTGAGCATTCAAAGAGTCTTCACCTACGATTATGGTGTGGCAAGGGAGTGAGTGCATTTTAGGGACTGCAAAAGGAATGGCAAGAAGAATGAGGGAATAATTCGATCAAAGACAGCAGGTAGTTGAACGTGTTAGCTAACATGTTGAAAAAAATAGAGATCTGGTCAAATTCTTTGAAATTTAATAACCAGAGGCAATCTCATGCTTACCTCAAATTGAATTCTTTTCAGAGTTGACAATTAGTTTTTAACACTTTCGATTTCTTATTCCTAAAATATTTTGAATCAGTTTTATAAAAACATTGTCATATTACATTGCCCTGCAGTGCTGGAAAAGCAATCCAAAGTTCACAGTAGCAGAGTAGATGGGGAAATCAAGCAGGCAGATAGCTCACATCAAAGAGGATTAGGTTAACCTTGGGTGGGAAGATTATGAGGTAAAAACTACAGATTATCATGAAGCATTATCAGGAAGTGTCTGATAGTTGAAATTCAGTAGCAGGGTATGTACAATGATACTTTACTGCTTTGGTAGCAGTCATTAGCCCTCAACAATGGACAGCTCATTAAAAGAGGATATGATGATTGGGTATATAGACAACCAGAACCACATCTTATAAACAATGGCATGCAAATAGAGTAAAGACAGTGTGTTCTTTTGCAATGTTCTCTCCAGGTTCCTTATTTGAATTGTCGTTTTTCTGTCCAAGATTATTTGTGACACTTAAACCAAGCTTTTAAAGCTTTGTGCCCTTTAATTTCCAGTGCTTAATGCAGCAGCGGGAGGAAAATAACTTACTAGATTTCACTGTTGAAGCACAACTAGAGATATTCAATTTTCAAGACAGTTGTCTTTGAACTTTGGAAACTAATATATAAGGAAACACAGAAGGTAAATAGAAGTGTCCGAAGTTCTTTTTTTTTTTTTTTTTTTTTTTTTGAGCAGTAATTCCATGTCCAGACTATCAAACTGTGTCTCTTGTCCCCTTCAGAAACAATAAATACCAGTTTATGTTCTAGCGATCTCTGAATTCGTATGTGACACACTCATTGGAAAGGTTAATGTGCAATTACCTAGTGAATAATTTTTCTTTTTTTTTTAAGAAAAAAGGACGGTCTGCTGCCACAATAAGTGACTGAAGATTACATAATTGTGTGTTAATATCTGAATTGTACCTTCAGCCACTCACTAGTGAATACTTTGTAGGTAAATATAGTAAGAAAAATCAGGAATTCTTGAAATAATATACATTTTAACTTAATTTTTAAGCCCTAACTAATGGCACAGATTCTCAGAGAATAAACCTGAAGTCGCTGTAGCATTCTCTGTGAAGGTGGAATAGCCCATAAGCTTTGGTTTGAACTCTGTCTGGGGCTACAGCATCCCAGATGGTCCCAGCTTGCTTGGAGGTGCCCCCTGCCTGCATAGTCTGGAGTTGAGACACAATCAAGAATCTGCTCCCTGGCAATATAATTGGACTGAAGTGCAGTTACGCACTGTGCAGATTAATCTTTAATGGTGGTTGCTGAAGCACACGACAAAGTGCTTGCTTCATTGATTTGACACAGGACATACTATTCTCATCGCTGTATGACATGTTCTATAAAATAAAGGATGGATGATTGGTCCTGGCAGGATAGATGTTCACGAAGTGCCTTTCTTCTAGCCCCCTGCGTCACCCCTGCTTTTGAAGTGAGTCTTCTCAGTGGCAACTACATCACAACAGCTCGTGCTAATGCAAGATTAAAGACAGAAGGCCCCCTTGCTGCTGTATAAGTTGGTCCTGTATTCCATCTGTACACAATCATTCAGTCTATCCGGAATAGTGTCTCAAGTTGAATTTGGGAACCCATATTTTCCACTACACTCTGAATGCTACCTTTGTCAATTCTATTTCTTTAAATCTGCTGTCTCCCAAAAGTCTGTGGCAACTGTACTTGAACAGGTGTTTCTTTGCGCCCTATATAGTAATTTTCACCAATATAGAACTGCTAATTTTGGCAGAATTGGTATATAATGGAGGAGGGGGAGAAAAATATTTTTGATAGGGAAAACATAGCATAAAAGTCATTTTCTCTTGGTTAACTGACAAAAGTCAGCAGGAGTTTGTGCCTTTTGAAAATCTACATCTGTGTTATTCTTGTATTTGTTCATTATAAGTCTATTTTTGGAAGATCTTTCTAAAACTATTTAAGTTGTTTTACTTACACAGAACTGGGTTATACAAGACCTGAACAAGTATAACAAACTGCAACTTTAGCACAACACACTTGTGTGTATTCAGTAGGGAAGGAGTCAGAAAAGGAAGTCTGCGTTGAGGATGGTAGAGAAAACATGTTTATGTTTGATTTTGTTTTGTTGGTTTTTTTTTTTAAGTTGCATCTAGAGTCATCTCGCCCCCCCAAAAAAAAGAAAACAAAACAACAAAACAACTCAAACCACAACAAACCGAACCCCAAACAATCTTCTCTGTGGACTGTAGGGGAGTCAGAAAATCTTTGAGTTTTTGTCTTATTGCTTTGTTCCAAGACAAAATGAGTATGAAAGTAGTTATGATACTGACTGTAAATTCACTTTCACAGGCATGATTGAACTTGAATATACGTTAGTGCGAAGAGGGTTTCTAGGGAAGCTTGGTCTTTGCAACGTTACCCAACTGTTGCCCTTGAGTCTTTACTAAAAATAATGAAATGAAATGATTGAATACTTTTCTGTTTAAAGATGTTTAAAATGGCTTTTGTAACTGTCATGTTGAAATTTCTTATTGTACATGACTGACTTGAGATTTAAAAATGTTTCTAATGGGATATCCAACAGGGAAGTAAAAAATGGCTTTGTGCATAAACTAAATTTTTTTTTTTTACTTCAGTGCTAAGTGTCTCTGCAATTGTATCAAATGGAAATATTCCTGCATCTACAGTAAGACTATGTAATGAAGCACAACTGATTATGCTATAGTTTTCCTAATATTAACATTATTATTCAAATGCAAATACTTGTGTATCTTGTGGGGTATGTAGCAATGAAACTAATTTATCTTCTGAGTGCTATGTCTTTTAATTCAGCATCTGGTATTAGAACATCTTTTCAGATACCGGTGAGAAAAGTTCCTGCTTTAGAGTAATAGATTTTAAGGTCAGAAAGGGACCATAGGCTATTAACCAGCAGCTCCTGCATTCAAGGACAGAGGCGCAAGGTGAGGGATTATTTTCAATAACTCGTCCTTACAGATCCAATGTAATAGAGAACTGATTAACTTCATAGAATCACTAAGGTTGGAAAAGACCTCTGAGATCACCTAGCCCAATTGTCAAGCCATCACCACCATGCCTACTAAACCATGTCCCCAAGAGCCATGTCTACATGTTTTTTGAACACCTCCAGGGATGGGAAATCCGCCACTTCCCTGGGCAGACTGTTCCAATGCTTCACAACTCTTTCAGTAAAGAAATTTTTCCTAATATCTAACCTAAACCTCCCCTGACGCAACTTGAGGCCATTGCCTCTCGTCCTATCTCTAGTTACCTGGGAGAACAGACCAACACCTGCCTCACTACAACCTCCTTTCAGGTAGTTGTAGAGAGCAATAAAGTCTCCCCTCAGTCTCCTCCAGAGTAAGCAATCCCAGTTCCCTCAGCCACTCCTCATAGGACTTGTTCTCTAGATCGTTCACCAGCCTTGTTGCTCTTCTCTGGACATGCTCCAGCAACTCCATGTCTTTCTTGTAGTGAGGGGCTGAAAATTGAGCACAGTATTCGAGGTGCAGCCTCACTAGTGCTGAGTACATAGGGACAATCACCTCCCTACTCCTGCTGGCCACATTATTCCTGATACAAGCCAGGATGCTGTTGGCCTTCTTGGCCACCCCGGCACACTACTGGCTCATGTTCAGGTGGCTGTCAACCAGTAACCCCAGGTTCTTTTCTGCCAGGCAACTTCCTAGCAGTTTTCGTGTTAATCGCCTATGCGTCTTCTTGCTTCTTTGTCTGTGTGTGTCCTTTTACCAAGTTAGAGTTGTGTAGCTGAAAAAATCTAATCTGTGAGGTTTTTCTCTTGTCTTTCTTTCCTATATATTAGCAGTACTCATACCTGCACCTGTAAGGGAAGGGAGGCTTCTACAGGGTACGTTTGTCAGTATTTGTAAACCTAAGTCATGGTAGATATATAACCATCCAAACAGATAAACGTGTAAAAACTCCTACCCTAACATTAAGACCTGAGAAATGTGTCCATTCTGAGCAGTGTTTGCACAGTGGCTGAAAGACTTAGATAATTGGTGAAGGCCATGTACGCCTTAGTGTCAAACATATGGATAGATGGCTGGCTCCCAGAGCAGATCTGTGAAACCTGTGTGAGTCACCCTGTGTCTCAGCTGTAGGGGAGGTGGTGCTGGTGGGGAAGCGTTCAGTGCTTTGGGGTAGATGGATGAGTGGATGCTGACAATGAGTCAGAACTCATGCGTGGGTGTGAGGTGCCTAGAACATGCCACATGGGTGAGCTCCGGGCAACTTGGGGTCATGGTTTAATACAACCTCTCAAAAAGGAGCAGTGACTGAAACAAAACGAGATCTGCTGTTTTCTTGACAACTCTTTCAACTGGTGTTACTTAAAGGTTTGGGATTTATAATTTTTTTTTTTTTTTTTTCTATTCTTGGGTGGGAAAGAAGGAAAATAAATGTTTTGGTAATATAAACATTTACTTTTTTTTCTACTCTCTGCTGTGGTTCTTTTCCTGCACCTGTACTTTCACGTCCTGGTTTCCTCACTTGAAATGTCCTGAACAGAACGACAACAAATTTTACTGCTGCGCTATTGGATTGTAGTACTATTTTGGCCATCGTTTCATTGCTGATGGCAAGAAGGGCTGGGACAATGTGGGCAAAAATTAAAGGGAGAATCAATTATGGACAAAGATTTCTCAATAGAAAAGGCAGCTGTTGGAAGAAACTTTATAGAAGAATGCACAAGGTGAGATTTTCCCTCTAAGAAGCTTTGTAAGTCTAGAAACGCATTTCATAGTGAATATTCTGGACTGTGTGTAAAGGGTCTGGATTTGCAGTTAAGACTTTAATAATCATGGCCGTGAGCAAATATGGATAGAATATCATGAAGCAGAATAACTCAATACGGGCACTAGAACGGAAGTGAAGTGTGTGCTCTTTCTGGTACTGTGTGGTATTGCCACAAGATGAGAAATGAGGAAACATGCAGGTAATACCAACAGCAGAAGGGCAGTCAAAATTTTTGGAGTATCTAGTCTTTGCTGATTATATTAATTATAAAATATTATTGTAAAGACAGAAATCCCAACATGATAAAAGAGGAAAAAGGGAGTGAAATCAACTGGATAGAGGGGTATTGCGGTTTAACCCAGCAGCCAGCAACTAGAACCACTGGAACCGCCCCCCTCGGGATGAGGAGGAGAAATGGACAAAAGGTAAAATTTGTGGGCTGAGATAAAGATAATTTAATAAAACAGTAAAGGAAATATTAATATTAACAATAATAATAATAATGAATATGCAAAACGAGCTATATAAATCACAATTTTTCTCCTCACCTGATGATCAGTTGTGTAGCCAGCCCCGAGCAGCATTCATGGAACATGGAAACTGTGGATTTCATTAGTTTCACGGAACTCCCAAAAAAAGACCAAACTCAGAAAAGTTTGAACTCCTGGAAAAAGAGAAAAAAAGAAGATTCCTGCCCCCTGGCCAACCCCATTAATAAACTAAGCATGGTATCTACAGTACGGAATATTTCCATTGGCTAGCTTGGGCTACCTGTTTGGCTATACTCTCTCCCAGCTCCTGCACATCTGCTCATTAACTGAACATGAGAAATTGAAGAATGTCCAACAGCTAAAAACATCAATGTTATCAACATTTTTCTGGTACTAAACCCAGCAGCTACTGGGAGGAAAATTAACTCTATCCCAGCTGAAACCACACTGGGGGGAAGTAGGAGGGAGAAAAAGAAAGAACATGACATTTCAGGTGTTTTTTTTTTTGCACCTCAATGTCCTTTGCACATCTCAAGAAATAATGTTGCAATGATTAGTGAAGGTGTCCATTGTATTTACCAAATACAACAGTATTTAGAAATCAAAGTATTTGGTACAAAAACAAAGCAGAGATTATAAATATGCAATGTAACGTCCGTGCTAATGTAGAGTTGCAAGATGAAGACTTTTCAGTGTAACTGACGTGCAGAAAGCAGACTCCACAATCTGTAAGATTGTAAAGTAGGTATGTTTATTCGGCGCTGGGCAGCACGGGGGGTAGTCCCACCAAAGTCGTGCGCACCGAGCAGCAACGTGTCTCTTCAATTTATGCAATCAAATATTACATATACATTAGATTTCCAAATACACCTATACATATGCATCTATCCTCATTGCATATCAAAATCAGTTCCGAGAAATAATTTCCATATTATAATTAGTTCCAATAAGTAATTTCCATAGACTCCTCCCAGTTGCACTTGCACAGTGCCTCCTAGTGGTGGTCATCGGGGGTCCCAAGATGAAGGCCCATCCTCTTCATCACGGTGTCCGCTGATTGACCTTTGTTTCTGCGCAAACTCAGTTCTCTCCTGGCTCCCATCCATACAGCAGGGTCGGTCTTGAACGGTTCTAGGCGACTCCCAGCCCCTATCACGAACTAACCCCTTTGTATGGAGATGCAAGACTCTCTGCTTCAGTTAATTTAGACAATAGATAAGCACTATCAGTTTTTTAAATGCACAGCAACTATTAGGTAATGCCACTTCTATTAAAATCCCTTTAACCCCTTCCTTCATAACAGACAGTAAGTCAGATAATGAGAATGGATAGGAAGGATCACTTACCGCTGGGGAAAGTTTTTGTAACTGCCAAACAACAACTAATCTCTACTGGGGTTGAAAGCTAGTACTGGAGGTACATGGGAACACAGATTCCCAAGTGTATATTGAATTTCAATAACTGAATTACCAACTCCTGATATTATCTACAGCAGTCAGCTGGGAATCAGTGTGTATAAAAAGAAAAGAGCATTCAAGAGAATTTCTGGGATAAATTAATATCAATTAGATTGGTTAATACAATAATTAATTAAAAAAAGGAACTCAATGGATAACCTATAAAAAAACTGGTAAATTGGAATAAAAACTGCAGCAAGTGGCAAGAACTTTTCTGGTGTGTAGGCTTTAGAAGTGTAAAGATGACAGGCTAAGTGAGAAATCTTTGCCTTCATTACGATGTGTCTAAAGTAGTTAGAAATATAAAGGGGTAAATTTGGTCATTAGCTGTAGATATGTTATTGAGAAACCTTATATTTTATGAATCTTTGAGGGTATACTGTAAGTTATGTAATACTGACTGCTATATCATAGTTGTGATGAAAATAAAGTTCTTACTGACAGCTTGCATATCCAACAAGTTTGATTTACGAAGCATAAGTACATGAAATGTTTGCAGTAGTACAGCACAGCTTGTTAGAGAAATTAAATATTCTGAAGGATTGTCTGATTGGCTTCATTCTTGAAATGGTATAACATTTTATTCTTATTTTGCTATGAGTGGAAGGAGAGAGTAAAAATGTGTTTGTCTTGGGCAAAACGGAGGAGTCCATGGAAAAGGGTGAGAAGCAGTTCCTTGATGCAGTAACTACTAAAAGCTGTCCCCTTCCATCTTCCTTCCCTTCTGAGCCATTGTACTGCACATAATGCTCAGTCATCAAACAGATGTTCTTCAAAGCTAAGGCTGGCATCTTTCAAATGTGTTTATGGTCCCAGAAAGTCCAAGGTTACTCGGGCTTTGCTTCTCACATAATCACAGAATGTTCAGGGTTGGAAGGGACCTCTGTGGCTCATCTAGTCCAACCCTCCTGCCGAAGCAGGGTCACCTACAGCAGGCTGCACAGGATCTTGTCCAGGCGGGTCTTGAATATCTCCAGAGAAGGAGAATCCACAACCTCTCTGGGCAGCCTGTTCCAGTGCTCCATCACGCTCAAAGTGAAGAAGTCGTTCCTCATGTTCAGACGGAACTTCCTATGCTTCAATTTGTGCCCGTTGCCCCTTGTCCCGTCACTGGGCACCACTGAAAAGAGTTTGGTCCCATCCTCCTGACACCCACCCTTCAGATATTTATAAGCATTTATTAGGTCCCCTCGCAGCCTTCTCTTCTTCAGGCTAAACAAGTCCAGCTCCCTTGGCCTTTTCTCATAGGAGAGATGCTCCAGTCCCCTCATCATCCTTGTCGCCATCCGCTGGACTCTCTCCAGTAGCTCCTCATATTTTTGAAGTGGGGAGCCCACAACTGGACAAAGTACTCCAGATGGGAGTCACCACAGAATGTAAGGGGTTGGAAGGGACCTCTGTGGGTCATCTAGCCCAAGCCTCCTGCCGAAGCAGGGTCACCTACAGCAGGCTGCACAGGACCTTGTCCAGGTGGGTCTTGAATATCTCCAGAGAAGGAGAATCTACAACCTCTCTGGGCAGCCTGTTCCAGTGCTCCGTCACCCTCAGAGTGAAGAAGTTGTTTCTCATGTTCAGATGGAACTTCCTATGCTTCAGTTTGTGCCTGTTGCCCCTTGTCCTGTTGCTGGGCACCATTGAAAAGAGTCTGGCCCAATCCTCTTGACACCCACCCTTCAGATATTTATGAGCATTTATCAGGTCCCCTCGCAGCCTTCTCCAGGCTGAACAAGCCCAGCTCCCTCAGCCTTTCCTCATAGAAGAGATGCTCCAGTCCCCTAATCATCTACATAGCCCTCTGCTGGACTCTCTCCAGTGGTTCCTCATGTTTGTTGAACTGGGGAGCCCAGAACTGGACACAGGACTCCAGATGGGGCTTCACTAGGGCAGAGTAGAGGGGGAGGAGAATGTCCCTCAACCTGCTGGCCACCCTCTTCTTAATGCAGGATCCCTTTGGCCTTCTTGGCAGCCAGGGCACACTGCTGGCTCATGGTCAACTTGTCATCCACCAGGACACCCAGGTCCCTCTCTACAGACCTGCTCTCTGTGAGATCCACCCTGAGCCTGTAGTGGTGCATGGCATTGCTCCTCCCCATGTGCAGGACCCTGTACTTACCCTGGTTGAACTTCATGAGGTTCCTCTCCAATTTCATTTTGTTGGAACCATGATACAGTCCTCTTGGTTCTTTTGGGGACTTTTTAATCCTTTGTAAAGGCTGTGTCTGTAGACATATGTATGAAATGAACAAAAACCCCACAGAGACCAAGGACACATTTCTTCTCTAGAAAAAAATGTATAAATTGGAATGCTCTATTTCAGTGAAAGAAGATGTGGGAGTAAGCTGCACTCACATTTCACCTCCATGAGAGCTATGGGAGTACTGTAGGAGAGGCTAATCCATAAAAGGGAGTAATTTTTTTTAGAAGAGTTCATAGATTACCCTCTTATAGCTTTTTGGAAAATTTTCTCTAAAAGCTTCCAGTGTAGGATAGGTAGTTAAAACTGGCTCTTCATCCTTTTTCACTTTAAATGAAATGCAAATATAGGTGTGGTAAGGAAGATTTATGACTACTACAGCAGTGAGTGGATGAGCAAATGCAATTTATATACAAAAGGCAGAATCTTTTACAGGTTTGTAGACTGTGACAGCTCCACGAATGCGGGTACGTCTTCTGGGGATCTGACTCCAATGAAGCAGGTGCAGGAGAAGTTGGTTTAGTGAACAAAGCAGTAAAGGTGTTGAGAATTGAACAGAAGATGTAATAATCTCTTAGAATCACTGCAGAAGACTACTGAACTTGGGGTTTTACATGCCAAAAAACTAGCAATAATGAAGCCGTTTTTTACTGGGAGCTTGTGCCAATATACAACAGGTCATACAGCTTCTTTGTTTTTATCATTAAGAAGTCAAGTGCAACTATAATAACTTTAATCATAAGCAGTAAGTGATAGCATAAACCAATTTATTAGTGAGTCTTCATCTGATTAACTTGTATCACCCTTGTCCAATGTATTATCCTGTATATAGATTCTTTGTTTGAGGATCAGCAGTAGCAGCTGAGTTCACTATTAACAGCAGCAAGTGGCAAAAGGATGGTATGTTCTAAAATGAGGCACTGTGCTTCTGGCTTTTTCTTGAATGTGAATAATTTGGCACTCATTTGTATTTGTGTACTGCATCCACTAAAAGTAAGATATAACATCATGCATCCTCTTTTGCAAGTTTTCAGTTATATGTACACAGTTCTATAATTCTGTTATCTTGGCTTGTTCAGTGGGAGATACAAAATGTAAATGTCTTCAGTTGTTGGAAATGTTGTTTGCCTTTGCCTTCCAGAAACGTATTTGTTCTTTTCCTTGTTCACTTTCAGTTCTGCCTGTGTGATCATTTGGCGTGGATAAATTAATCTTCAATATATTTAAAAATTACTTCACTTTACAACATTCAGAAAATTGTTTTATTAGGCATGCCAATTCAAATTACACAGAACACCCCTGGATTCTTTTATACGAGTCTCTACATCATCTGATTTTTTAAAATGTCTTCCGCTTCCTTTCATGATTAATAATTATATTACCCTATTTCATTTCAGAGTATTTATATTCTAGATATTTAGATTTATCTCTGTCCCAATGTCTTGCAACACACTTTAAAGTATTATTAGGAACTTGTATACTGCAGAATGGGATTGAGTTTCTCTTCTGTTAAATGTGCAGAGTGCATGCACATTGACATTGTGGTTAGGACAAAAAGTTTGGATTTTTTGGAAGAATGTCTCCCTATTGTCTAAGCTGCATTTTTGTTTTGCATCTTGACAATTTTGGGGTGAATGTGATGGGTTCTTTATGCATGAATCTAAATCAGAAGATGTCCTTCAGGTGCTAAAGGGGATTCAGTCCACAGGGCTAGATTCGCTAGTGAAAAGTGAAACCCTCAAAATGCATATCATGTGGATTTTGGATCCCCAGGTACAACCATTTCATTCTTTCTAAGGACTCCCACTGCCCTGTGATATTGTAGACATATTCTTGTTCCTTCTTCTTGTTTCTGCTTCATGACTGATGTCCAGTATTGACAATTTCGACTTCGATTACCTAGAAGCACCCAAGTATGGCTTTTGAATACTGTAACTTTGCATGTAGAATTTAAGTGCTAATGAATATATTTCAAATTGTGTGGAAAGTCTGCTGGTGAAGAAAACGCAGTGCTACTCTTTTGCACAGGCTGTCCTGGTTTCGGCCAGGACAGGGTTAATTTTCCCCAGGAGCCAGAAGGGGACACAGCCGGACAGCTGGACAGGCTGACCCAACCTGGCCAAACAGAGCAGGGTATTCCATACCATGTGCTGCTATGCTGGGTTCTTGTGGGGTAGCTGGGCGGCGGGAAAGGGTCACGGATCGGGAGCGCACAGGGCAGCGGGCGGTGAGAGTTACTCTCTGCATTTTGCTGTTGGTTTTGTGTATTCCCCTGATCTGTATTGTTGTTGTTACTGTTCCCTTTGTTTGCTGTTCTGTTAAACTGCCCTTATCCCGACCCACCAGTTTTTGCCTGTTTCTTTCCATTCTCCTCCACATCCCAGCAGGGGGAGGAGCAGCAGAGCAGGTGCGTGGCCCTTTTGTTGCCGGCCACAGCCAAACTATAACACAGAAAAAAACAATATCATAAATAACAAGTGCATGAAAAGCTAAAGCAAGAAAAATATGTTCTTTGTTATGTTCCTGAAGTTTACATCCTCACTTGCATTTCTGGTTGTATTATAGTGGGTTTTTTTTAAATTTATGTTAAAAGTCATGAATTTTGCGACTATGTAAAATACAAAGGAAAAGTTACAGAAGGAAGAATAAATGTATGAAAAAATTGTTACTTATTGTTTCTCAATGTCAGAGAGAAAAGCATCTGAAAGGTGGATTGTTTTCTGATACTTTACAGAAAATTATCTACGCATATGACACTGATATCAAATACAGTACAGTGACATAGAAAACTGCATTGGAAGTAACTGAGGTGCTTGTTTTAATTCTGTGTTCCCTTCAGTTTTGTTGAATAAAATGTTTCCTGTGACTTTTTTCACAACAGTCTTCAGGCCAAAAATCTCTCTTCTTTCTAGATAGAAGGCCTAATTTTACACTCAGATACATTCTAAGAGCCTTCTTTGTTTTAATAAATCTTCTGCAGGTGTTTGGAAATAGACGTTGATCCTTAAAATTTTAAAAATAGTCATTTTTTTATTGGCAAAGCAAGGAAACAGTTTGTATTTTCAAAAACAATCTTGCACATGCAGTGGATTCACTTTTTGTTTTGGATAAATCATTTACCTTTTACAAGCATTAATAAAAATGTCAAATCATATTTAAAAGAAATGGCTTAGTGAAATTGAGCTGTTCTTTGACTACATGAGGAGGCAAGCGAGAGAGACAAGAAAACCCATGCTGCCATCTTGTAGACAAAAATGCTGTTTTTACCAAAGTTGAGGTGAATCTTCATTGACAAAATTGATGTATTTAATAGTTTATTTCAAAAAATGAAACCTGTCACGACTTTTTTCTGAATCTAAGGTCTTAGTAAACTTAAGCAAGCTTTTTAAGAGCTCAGACTTCTTCACTTAGAGGTCTAAATTAATATTATTTTCCTACTTCTTAGTCGATTCTTTGGTGGGTTATTTTGAGAAAAAAAGATAAATTTATTTAGTGTGATTTGTTTGGGTTTTTTGCTTTCAGCTGAAATCGGAGAGCAGTCCTGTCTCTCTTGGCACTGGAAAAGTTTGGGCCCAGCTGGGCCTTGAAATTTTGGGTTCTTCAAAACCCAATGCAAGGGACATAAGATGAAAAGCATATGTAAGCAGGGGAAAACATGAAGTTCGAAAAGCAGGATGTAGGATTGCTTAAGGCTGTAAAGTTTACAGTCTCCCTTTCTCCTTTTTTGTTTCTTTTGTTTCTGCTTCTTTTGTTTTTCTTTTTTTTGCTGGTTTTTTTCTCCTTTTTTTGTTTATTGTTGTTTGTGGTTTTCTTAAGAACATTTAACACTTCTTCCCCAAAGAAATAAGGTTTGAAATAATTTCAAACACCTAGTCCTTGAAGACATACATACTTATTGAAGAAACTGTTGAACAACTTGCTTTCTGAAAATACAAAATATCTGATAGAAGTTATTTTGCAGTTGATTCACTGTTGAATGTATGAAACTTTCAACCCTCCTGGAAAACCGACATAGTATAAGAATAGGTTGTCCCATTAGATCCTTCATTTTCAGGAATTTTGTATGCTAATGACTTTTCTAGTGTAAATGATGAAATGAAGAAAAGTCTGTTCTGGAAACCAGCTCAGGAAGCTTCTTCAGCACATACAATGAACAATGAAATGAAAAGTGATTTAGCAAACTAATGTCACATTGACTATAAATCACCTGCTCCAGGTACTTAATTCCATTACCCTATTTTCATAATCTTATGAACTTTCTTCACTGATTAAAGTAACTCATGCTTTCAAACACAATACCAACCTTGGGCTTTGTTTGGGGTTCATTTCTATAATGTACGGCTTCAAGATTCAGCTCTGTTGGTTTCTGTGGTCATCCAGTGTGGTGGAGACTGTGCTGGGCATTTCAGGATAAGCCTTTAACGAGCAAGGGAGCACTAGCACTGACAATAAAATCACAAAATAGTCCTCACTAGAATGGGAGAAGGACTCTTTATCAAGCTACTTCTGACACGAACTGAGACACATTTAACAAGCAAAGTCAGTACAAGATTTTTGGCAAAGAATCTCTCAGCTCTCACCTGATATTGACAGAAGGAAATAAGTAATGGCTCCTAACTGAAAAGTAATTTAGCATCTTTCCCTAGAGTATAAGTTTGTTAAGTACATTCATCAGAAAGCCTGCAAAAGGCACTACTTAACAACAAGAAATTGATTATGCAGAAATGCAAAGTTTCTTTTATAAGGACTTTAAGATACTTATTGACACAGCAGGAAGAATTTGGCTTGATATGCAGCAGACAAACACAACACCAAGATTGCTCACTTGTTAGTGAAACACTTGTTCAGAACGAGAATAGAGTTCTTAAAGGCTTTGTTCTGGCTGAACAAGGCAAAATTCACTTTTAGTTTCTGATGTGCAGGCCTCATTCACACTTCTCTGCTTCAGTATATAAACATAGCATCACATCTACACTAGTGACAGGGAATCATTTGCTCTACCCAAAACAAAACAACTAAATCTGTTGACTTGCCTCTCCTTCTTGGTAATGGAGATCAGCCTGTCCAGTGAGCTTACTTCTGGCAATCACGAATGAGTGAATTTGGGAGACTACACAGGTATCTTGGCCAAGTTGGACACCTCACATAAAATGTTAGGTGGTGTGAATATGCTTCTTAATGGTTGATCATTAATATAATAAACATATGATTTCCTGGCACTGTAGGGATTTTGTGCACATATGATAAAGTAGAGGTGGCTGCTGGGCTTGAGCCCAGGGATAAGTGATACCTGTGAATCATAACTAAATTTTATAGCTAATTTCTTTGGTCAGGACAGTGTTCATTCAGCATAACATCCAAGACCATGAGGAGATCAGGAAAAAGTATTCTGAAAAATGAGTATGACAAAGAACTAGATACAAATTCATTAAACTGTCTCAAAAATTCTACATTTAATTTGCCCTCATATAGAAATCGCATTTAAATTCATTGCTTCTAAATATTTTGTATGCTTCTAATACCCTAATCTACAAATACATACTGTGCAGTGCCACCTCTCTCACCCAGACACATTCACAGAAATGTGCGCCTGTTGTTTTCATTTTGGTTCTACTTTTACAGCATATGATGTTATATTCTTTTCCTAAAACAAAACTGCTTAGAGGTGTTCTAAGGACATTGATGCCAACTTATTATTTAAGTTGAAACATATTTATTTTTTTAAACTGTAGTATATTCAACATTTGCACTCACATCTTATCCTCTATGTCCAGTTAGCTTCACGTTGTGGTGGTCTCCACAGATTCTGCTACATGAAGGGTTTGGGCTTCTTCTGATCTGTTCCAAAGACCACCAAAATCGTAGAAGACAGCTGCCACTGAAGTGAATTGGCTTTGGATCAGTCTTTTTCGTTGAAAATGTTTTTTATTATATCAGATGTTCTTTCTGATCAGTAAAATATTCTGATCTCCACTTCCTCCACTGTTTGGGATCTCAGAACCTGAAAAATTGTTTAAAACTTTAAAATTTTCTTCTTTATTTATTTGCAGAATTCTTTTTGTTCTCCTTAAATTAGAGTCATTTTTACCAACACTGTTTAGTGTGCTTGATAGTAAATTATACCACTCTATCTTCTAGACTTCCGGTAATGTTATTTTGAAACTTCTTTGGCTTTTAAGTCATCCTTAATGGTGAGAACTGAAGGCAAATATTTATTGATTAGCATCAAACCTGTGCGTCTTGGCATGCTCTCTGTCAAGCCTCACATGTCAAAACCCATGTGAAGCTTCTAGTTTGAGAATTCAGCAGACATATTTATTCTACTCTAATGAGGAATAATATGGTCATTAATGTGGCTATTGCTTTTAATATTTAAACCTAATGTTGAAGGGATTACTATTGCAGTATTATTCTTTCTGACAGAACCCACTGTTTAACTGGTTAATTGCTTTCTCACTTTCCTTTTCATTGATACATTTTGCTTTAAAAATTCAACCAAAGGTTGACTGCAAATCTGTTAAAGCTATTTAATTCTGCATTGTATGCAGACTTACTGCATTATTTAAAATTTTACATTTGACTTTCTATTTTAAGGCTTGTTTAGTAAAATAATTAGTTTTATACTAAGTGGTTCACTAAAACTATGGAAACTAATGGGCACTTTTAGAAAATTTAGGCAATTTACATAAAAAAATATACCTTGGAAGAACTGACCATTTGTCATTTAATTCTTTCAGCATGCATGTCCATTATCTGAAGCTGGATGTAACCGAAACTTTCTGATCTTCTGAAGAGCTCCCCACGTGAAGAATTGTTTCTTACAACTATTCAAGAATATGCATGCGTTACACACCAATGAAAAATATATTAGCTTTATTAAAATAATATTGTAACTTAATGTATCATAATTATAACATAACTTACTGTCATTAAAATACAAATTTTCTAAGATATCACTGGTACTGCAAATCTATTTTTTTTAAAAGACATTCTTCTAATAGAAACATTTGATGTTTGCTTTAATTCCCATTCCAAAGTAAGCCAAATATTTAGTTATCTTTTGGAAAGCTAAATGGGGAGCAAAACATGTAGAAAATCCCTTATCCTCTGTTTTTGCTTACTTATCAAGAAAATAGAAATTTGACAGTCTTCAAAGTAGTCTTACAGCAGTGAAGGAAAGTCCTACAAAGCCCATCAGCAGTTCTGACCAGATTTAACTGTGATTGAGTTGAGATACAAGTATACTATCTTGAGTGGACCGTGGACCTAGTTTTGCTTCACAAATTTTAATGCTTGTCTGTTTTGGAAATGGACTGGTATTACTGTGCAACTGCTGTTATAGCCTGAAAGCTGTTGTGTAGGCAGTTTGATCTGGAAGAGTTTGTAGCATCTTGCCAAATTAGCTTAATTTAAGATCTTCCGATTTAAGAATAAGAACATTGATATAGATATGGAGATTTACACTAATATATAGTCTGTAATAGCAATTAATTAATTAAAATAATACTTCATTTTTCTAAGAAAATCCTTAGTTTATGCAAGAACTCACCTTTTATAAAGACATCTCATAAATTTTGCTTTTAAGTGTCTATTTGAAAAGCCAGGTTTTCCAGTTATCAATAAATTACAGGTCTCTACATATTCTGAAGGCTAACTAGGAGTCTGTTATGACCAAACAGGAACCCTCTTACCTGTTGTATTGCATGTTTTAAGTCAATGTCCTTCAGGTCTGGGAGAGTGGGAGAGGGAATTCCTTTCAAAATCTCATAAACATGATAAAATTTCCAAACATACCTTTTGAAAACAAATGGAAGTTTTAAATTCTTAAATTGGGTACCTACTATGATCCTGCTAAAAATAGGTGTTTCTGTATGCCTTATGAAGAATATATGTAATACCATCAACTTTTTTCTTTATATGCTTTTCCCTAGTTCTTTGACAGTTTTTTGGGCTTTTTTCCTATTTTACTCCCATTGAAAGTTAAACTTTTGGGTCTTGCTCTGTATTGTACCACTGCTCAAAATATTTGACTAGTTGCTAAATCTCCATCTACAATATTTCCCTATGGTTTCTCACCTGTATGTTTGTACCTACTCATCTCATAAACTGTATGTTTTTTCTATGTAAAAAAGATGAGTCATGCTTGAAAACTGACCAGTAAAATGAGTGTGTAGTCTCTCATTCAGCAATATAAGCTGCATGTAATTGAGAGAACCAAAAAACAGAAATGTTAAAAAAACTCTTAATTATGCGGTCATGGAAATGGCAATGGCTTTGGACGCCTAGCAATGAACATAGATGGATGGGAATGGTCTCTACTTTGAGAACTGAAAAAGGATGAAATATCTTTCCAAATCAGTTGTGTGTAAGAGGGTATAGGTGCCTTATTTAGCCTGAGGTTGACTACCAGTGCGTCCCAAGATATCAGTGCCTGCAGCAACCATTGATGCGATATAATAATATAATGTATGAACCACAAGGAGACTCATTTAGGCATGGTTCTAATTTGTGTCTAAAGTCACAAGGAAATTCACGTTTCTTGGCAAATATCAGACAAAGTGAAGGATTTTTATTTCCAGCTGACAAATACTGTGTGGGGCTTTTGGAATTTTTTTGTATGTTCTATATCGTAAAATAGATGTAAGATTTTTGTATGAGCCTTCGTACCTCCTTCCACCTCTACATGTATTAGGAAAAGTGTGTATGGCTGACTATACTCAGTATCCAGCCCCAGCAGTGTAAGATTTGTATTCAGCTCTGGTCTCTTCAAGCTGAACTGAATTCTAGTCTCTAGAATACAGTGGCTTCGGCTTCCAGAAAGAAATTGTTTCCAGGCAGGAATTTACAGTATTGCAATGTAGTTGGTTTGCCTTCAGGGAAGAATCAATTAAGGCAGTTTTAATGCTGTTGTGCTTGTTACTTATTGAATATGGGAATGCATTTGTTACAGCAGGACTCCTTTAATCCTGAATATTAGCAATCTGTAATATCTCCCTCTTTCACTAAGATTGTATTTTATGGCAAACTTGATAATATTAAATGGGCACAGTTGTTTATGACTCTTCAGACATCTAAAATAGGATAATGCCTGGAGGTCTGTTCTTTGTGTTAAGTCTTATTTTGTGGGACAAGTAAAATCATTCTACTAAGCTAATTAGAGTGCAAAATCCACACTTAGCAATAAAGCGCGTACATACATGCCCATATACTGAGTAGACTAAGGTGTCTGGCATTTCTTAATCAGGATGTATCAAGGGTTTTCAGAGTACCCAGATACTTTATTATGTGCAACAAATTTTTGTTCAGCCAGGAAATCGTCTCATTTAAATTTGTTCTGAGCAGAAGTAACTGCAGATTTCAGTAACAGTGACTTGCTTATCCTGGGATTGAAGGATTCAGAAGGAAACAAAGAACAGTGAGGTGAATGTGACTTGCCTACTGACAAAAAGATATAATTTCTTTAGTTATCCTCTTAGCTGTGTGACTTCAGAATTTGTGCTTACAGAATCTAGAAGTATTCAGGAATGGTTTCCAGGATGTTCTCCAAGAAAAGATAGGGCTTGTATGTAAAGAAAGTCACAAAAAGGCTTAACTTGGTCATCCTTAACTGCCCACAGGAAACGCTTTCATTGCAAGATAAAAGCCAGATGTGGATGGGATGGTGTAGTGATAATTTTGGTGATGGATTTGGGGTTTGTTTCCCCACCCCCTTCAAACTCTTGTTCAATTTGAAGGGGTGGAAAAAAGATTGCCTGTATCAGGTTACCTCATTGGATTCACTAGGGAGAAAATTATTAAATGTTAGCACGAGAGTACATGAGAAAGATGCAGAAATCTGTGCACCAATCCTGACAAAAGACACAAACAATACTGAAGAACAACATTTTGGGACATTGTCCAAATTGTAAACTGCTTGGTTTGAATCCATCAATATGGTTAGATCATCAAAAGATATGTTTGACAAATATAGACACAAAACTAAAGGCAGTTGTTATGCCTGAGCAGGAACAGTAAATTACTTCTCCAAATCTTGTACTTCATGTAATTATGGGGGAAAAAAAAAACCCACCACCTATTATACTACATACTATTTGAAGTGGGTTGAATTACTGGAGGTATCTATTTATATACTCTGATTCTACTGCCATCCACCCCGCCCCTACCCTTATTTGAGATATGTGAAATCTCATTAGCAGTGTTTGATAGGTACATAAGATATCCCAAGTGGCTTATTAAGTAGTTGGAGTTATTTGTCAGTCAACCTTTTCCTGCACCATTATTCTAAACTTGCCAGAGGTTGTAACTTAAGTCTTTAGAAAGCTTCTTCTATGAAAGATTAAGTTATATCTGTGTTAGTATCATGCTTCAACTGCTCAAAATATTTTGATGCCTGTGATATTTTTTGCTTTATTTCACTTGCCAATATTCATAGGCACGACATCATTTCTAAAGAGTTTTCTTTTCAACTACATCAGGAAACTTATTTCCAGGTGTCCCATAGCACCTCATTCATTTGTCTATCATGTAAACATTATGACTGGTCACATAAGATTTGACTCATAGTCTATAATTACAATGTCAATAGTAATAGGTAAGATATAGAATTTGATAGTTTAAAGTTATGATACCCTTATTTAGAGATTAGTATTACTTGCTGGTTAGATAATGCATATTGGACCTGTTCACAAGGTGTTTTCTAAAGATTGAATCTCATTAAATCAAAGCAATGTTTTGTCTAGATAGTTATCAAAAGTTAGCATATGAGCTGTAAATAACATAACTGCATTTGGTCTTGTTTTCATTGACCACTACAGGAGATTTTCCTTTGGTGTCACTGTGAAAGGGTCTGGATTCTTGAAAATTTAGAAAGGAATAGAATAAAATTACTTTATTCAATATGCCATATTTTCTTTCAATGGATTATATCCTTCAGATTTTCAGCATGTTACTTAGAAGGATGTTGATGATATCTCTCGTGTTGTGGCTCTAGTTAATCACATACTTGCTGCACTGCCTCTTTCTACAGTAAATAACCTTCAGAATAGTCTGGTAGTTAAAGCTCAGGCTAAACAATGCTGTAGATTGCATGAACTCCATGGGACATATTGTCTTCCTGCATGTGTACAAATTTGATACGGAACAGATTTTTTCTTCTTGTAAGGGCAACCAGAAATTTTTATGTTTATTTGTTTATCTGAAAAAGAACACTCACCTAACCAACTCATAATGCCATGTGACTTGAAAAAATCCTCAGAAGAATTCCCCAAAGAATCTCAGGTAACTTAATTGTACTTCAAGGACTGGTTCAAAAACTCAAGAATTTCCTTTTGATCTGTTCACAAAATCTTTCACTGTAAGCATTCCAGTCCACTCTCCTCTGAAAATAATATTTTTCAAAGGACATCTCAGTAGTCTCTTAAAAGAGCATTTATCATTGCCAAAGTGGATCTATTTGCTCTAAGCCACCCTGTAAAATTATTCAGTGGCACTGCTAATCCCCTGTTGATCTAGGTGACAAAATTCTCCATTCTTTATGGTTCTTCTTGTTTTCGATGTAGATCCTCCATTTCGCAGATTTCTAGGATGGCTATATGAGCTATTAATACTTCAACAAAACTTCGATGGCCCAGAAAGGTTGTGGAGTCTCCTTCTCTGGAGATATTCAAGACCCGCCTGGATAAGGTCCTGTGCAGCCTGCTGTAGGAGACCCTGCTTTGGCAGGAGGGTTGGACTAGATGACCCACAGAGGTCCCTTCCAACCCCTAAAATTCTGTGTGATTCTGTGTGATTAATCTCTTGAGATATCTGGTACCCCTCATTGCTATTTACTAAAGCATACAGATGGCTCCCAGAGAGAACTGCAGGAAATACGTATCTGATTTGAGGAAATGTTACGTTAGTGAGGAGGAGAATTCACTGACTATTTAAACTAAGATTTCCAAAGTGGGTTAATTTTTAGGTTAACATCAAACTAATTACGCGACTTTAGAGGCTTTGCCAATACAAATTATAAGATTAACATCTAAAGTCTGTATTGCTGTCTGTCTCTATTTTGAAATCTTTTATGCAAAATATTCCTGTTTGGTTTTAGTTCGTAGGCTCATCTACTTAGGATTCAACCCAGAATGTTGTTTAAAACCTAAATTCTCCTGAAATGAGAAAGAGTGCCCTGTGCGTTGCCACTTTGAGACCATATATTTTCTTTTTTCATACAATGAGCATTGCACTGAAATACTTTTTCTTACATTACCATACATAGTACTCCCCGAGTATCTTCCTAGTCACTTCTTCCATAAAACATTACAACTAATGCATTGTGCTTCTAACTGTTGATTATGAGTGATGTTGTGACACGTCCCTTCGGGTTGTGCATAGCACTTTAATTTTCACATCAATTGGCTTTTTGGGCAGAACATCAATATTTCTAGACAATCTATCAGTCTGTGAGGATAACTGCCATGTTGTGAAGGAAAGTTCATGTTTCAGTTTTCATTCTAAAATACTCCTTGTGGGTGTGTACGTGCACATGACCCTGTATTCCTTGCTATCTTGGAGAATATTCAACAGACTAGACAGGAACACAAACAATCTGTAGATATCCTGTGGGAAGAAAATGTGGACTATAATCTGAAAAGAGATGAGAAATTCAGGACAAATCTGGTTTCAGCCTTTCTGTTTCTCCCACTATCCAGCAAATTTCTTGTGTCTCTTAGTTCTTCTATTCCAGTCTTTGTTACTTTTCACTCTTATACTCCTCAGAAAAAACATGTCTCTTGCAGCCAATTCAGTTTTCCAACAGGATACCAGGGGTATAAAAGACGAACATCATAAGATGTGACTTGTTCAGGGTGTCGACTGGAAAGAGTGTCTTCCAGCTACTCAGTGGGAGACAAACTGTGCATTTGTCTTGGCAGTGACACCAGCACCTTTGGCAGAGACATGCTCTCGCTTTTCCTTAGAGAAGGCTAGGTGTGCCAGTTATGCAAGGCAGCTGTGAGTAGCTGGGTTTTGGAAGACAGGGATGTCCAGGGGAATCCCAGTCTCTACAGTCTTCATCTACACAGTGGATGTGAAAATGAAGGCCAGGGGAGCAGCTGGTGTGCAAGGAAGGTGTTTCATTTTTGCCTTGATGCAAGAAGATTGCTAGGCAAAGAGGAATAAAAAGCTTTGATTGGTTTAGATTGGATGGAGTGATGCAGGCAAAGAAGGATTGTGTAGTGTCTTGGAGGCTTGCAATGGAGAGTATGGATTTTTACACTTGAAAAACCCAGGGGAGCAGCTTAAGGTTGATATAAAAAAGCCTTTATGGCAGTTCAGGAACTGGGTGCACATGTACACAATGAAAGGGCAGGATAAGCAAAAGGGAAGGATATGTTCTTAGAAAAAAGATGTTGGGAAGGGAGAGGGGACAATGACTAAAAATGGCTTAGTGTACCTGATATATAACATGCCATACACGTAAATGTGTCATGACTGGTTTGGAGTCTGTATAGAGGAAGGGATGTGGAGGTAGCCTTTTCTTCCTCCTCATATCTTTGCTTTGTATCTACTTTTGCATCCTTAACAACTACATTAGCGTTCCAAACCCTTTTAGAAGTTGTATAACGTTTTCAGGTTTGACAACTTGGATGAAAACTACCTATAAATCACTTTTGCTAGAAAAAACAAAGTAACTTTGATTGTCTGGAAATACGAGTTGAGGTGGTGCTCCAGACACTTCTTGAAGGCTATTTCTTTGTCAGACCAGCTATAAATGCATTATCTTCTAAGTTGTGCCAGATGATCAGATGTGCTAGAGGTGATCCTAGCTCGTTCTTTTCTTGTGTGCTATTTCATGGATCCTATAAGCTATTTAGGCTCAGTTTGGTCATTTATGATGGGGTGCTATGACAAAGTCAGCTCTGTACTCCTTCAGATAGGGTTTTATAAATTAAAAAGCTGTTCCAATTGTTAGCTTGGCTTCTGGAGAAGGGGAAGAATCAAGAATAAGAGTGTAGTACATGAAAGACTGTAAATAGTTCTTATTTGTAATACACTGCTGTGAAACAGTCTTTATTTAGACTGTGTTATTGCAGCTAATATGGGCTAAATATTGCAAACACTTTATTTTCTCTCAGAGGACCCAAAACAAATTGCGAAAAGAATAAAACTTTATTGCTTTAGCTTGAGAAACACTTAAAGCTCTGAAATCAAAGAGGGGAGGAATATAGGCCTCATATTTTTAGTGTACTTAATGATATTTTATCTGAAAGGCAAAATAATGGCCTGTTGATATCTTTTAAAATTTACACTTGGAGAAAGCAGATTTTGTATCTCTAAAGAGAGATAGTATTGTAGAAAAAAAGAAAGTCAAAATACTGTATTTCTTCAGTCCTTCACATCTGCAAGTTGACATTTTTCCTGGCATGAAGGTCTTTGACAGAGAGAGATAGCCACAGGCAATAAAGAGTTAAGCCGAATGTGTGACTATTTAAACATCCAAGGAGCAGTGAGAGGAGGACGACGGATGAAAGCACCATCTAAGGTCTTTTAATGCTGTTTTCCTTGTTCCTCCATTATCTTGCAGTTCTAATCATAGCTGAGAGCAGCACTAGGGGTAAGAGGGATACAGTGAAAAGCAGCAGAGGAGGAAAATGGAGTTGGTGCTCTGCATGAGGAACACGACTTGGTTCCCTGTGCCTTGCCTGAGGAAGGAAAGGAGGGTACCAAAGAAGTCGTCACTCTGAAAGCGAGGGAGACTGATTTCTGTGGATGCTGAGAGCTTTTGATAGCAGAGGTGCAAGTACTGGGGAGGATGGAGCCAAGCACTCAAATTGCATAATGTGTCTATGGTGCGGCTTTCTGTCTTGAGCAATCCTACTTACATAGATATAGTAAGAGCTCTACACATCTGTGGTTCCCTTGATTTTCTGCTTACTGAAATGGATTCGTCTCACTTTGAATGATGGACAATGCCTTCTGGGCCACCCATTACACTTCTCAGCACCCCTCACATTCCAGAGTACAAGTATTGGTGCATTTGAAAAAGTTTTTAACTGGGGGAAAATGTTTCTGAAGTATAAAAAATATTAGTGAAGGTGGTGAAGTGTCTGGAGGCTGTTTTTATTTTTCTCCTCCTTACAGTATGTCTGACATATGCAACAACTTGCAGATGTGAAAACATCCTTTTGAATTCATGACTTACAATCCTCCAAGGATATAGCCTCTTCTCTTAACACGAATGCTTGTATATATTGTAATTGAAAATTTGAATGCATTTCCAGCAGTCCAAAAGAGAAAAGAAATTCTCAGGTAAAGCTACACTGTACATACCAAGGCTGCTATTTTCTGATGGTATTGAAATTGAATTTTCAACCTCACTGTTCAAACCATGAAGTGTTACTGATACTGACGTATTTAACCTATTTTACACCACGCAGCTTCACAGCTGGATAGGTACAAATAATAACTGTAACTTATTGTTACCCTTTCTATCTGCTGTCTTGTTTGTTTAGGTAAAATTTTACTGTGTTCAAAGCAGATATTCACCATTTAACCATACAAAATAATAATAGTCATACAACACAAAAAATTATTAATTAATTATTACCTGATATTTCTTTATGAGATACTGGATAATGATTAATACACTTGCGACCCTCCAGTAAGTCACCTGACAAGTCTGGTTAGACTGCTAGGTATCAGTGAGAGGGGGAGATTGGTCTCTATTAATCCTGGGACAGGCTGAACATCACTGCTTCTATGGGGCAGTTTTTCAGTTACCTTCTTTTTTTCCTTGGCATTTTGTACCATTTGTGTTTAGTTTTTCCTCTGGAATCCTTGAGCTACTGACCACCTTCATTTAGCACTCTTGCATCTGTCTTTCTTTTTACCTTTCTTATCTGGTGTGGCTCTACCCTATTTGTTTTCTCACCATTCTTGCTCGCAACTTAGAGGCTTTTCACAGAAGTCTGAATGGAGATTATTCAGCTATGCTGCATTGAAACTACACCTTGGATCACAGAGACTGGAGTGACTGGCAGGGGAGCTGCATTATTTTCTGCAAGGCTGGAGTCAGATGTGCTGTTGTGGTTGTAGGGGAGTGATGGTAGGTTACTGCCATGGTATGTCAAGATACCTGAATATATATGTCTTTCCTGTCAGCCCAGTGATCACCCTCCTATTAGGACTGTGTACATTCAGCTTTGTCAGCTCACTTTGTGGAGGGGTCAGGGACAACTGCACATGTATTCATGCTAGATTTCTTTTGTAGAACTCATATGAGATAATGTCATAATATTCTTGTATGGATTGCCTATTAAATAATCATGTGATTTGAAGAGGTTATTCCAATAAATACAAGTAAAATTTCAAATGTATTTTTATATAACCAACATCTGCCTAAAAGCTCAAGAGATCTGAGTAGAGAATCTTATTTTATCTCACTTTTATCTGTAGTCATATAAAGTGTTAGAAGTTTGTCCTCCTGGAGGTGAGAGAAAATTTTTGGTCTAGACGGTGTCTATGCTTACGTAGGAAGAAATTATCCAAAGAGAAATTTTGCCTGGCAGAGATCCCCAACCTAGCCTCTCTCACCTAATCCACAGTAATTGCACTGTTCTGTGTAGGCTTGCTGATATCAGTGAGAAATCATGAAATTGTTCCCGTCATCTTATTTCTTCAGATGTATCTGCATTTCATTTTCTAATCACAGTTGCTAGCTTGAGCTCTGAACAGGAAAAAAAGCACACCCGTGTTTTGATGCTAGGAATAATTTTGCTCTCAGATCCAAAACCTCTTGAGAAAGTGCATGATAAAACATCTGTGGGCTAACCAGCATCAAATTGACTGGACTGGTCTTGGTCTACTTCCTTGATGAGTTGCTTGATTAAAAGTTACTAATGTAATGAATAACGTAGAATCTTTTAAGACCTCACTCTACAGGCACCTAAATATCCATAATTCTTGGGACTTGAAAATAGTCTGTGGATAGAGAATTCCTTGTATTTCAGGAAATCACAGTTCTGGTTGTGATTCACTTGTGCTAGAGTTAAGGTGCCATTTGTGGGTCCCCTTTTAAGGGGTTGAAATAGTTATATTATTCTTTAAATGTGGAGAAGAGGATTCTTCCTTTTATAATTTTCCTAGAAAATGGAGAATATTAGTAAAGCAGTTAATACCAATGAATTTGGAAGACTGTGCAAGACTGATCTAGCTGTGCTGTGGCAATAGGAGAACTACAGAACTTGTAGATTTTTCCTTTTCTTGTTTGCTTCTCCCAGGCTGTCCATTACATAAATCTTATTGTTATACACAGTTAATGAACAAGAAGTCTAAAACTTGTGCAGCTGTTGCATGGAGAAGAGTGTATCAAACAGAAGACTTCTTTTGTAATATAATTAAAGGGAAAGAACTCTAATACAAAGGCTGGGATGCATGGCATATAGGCTAGCACAGAATTCTACATTATTGCTTTTTTTACTACTTCGGTATTAGATAAAGATGGTTTCTGAAGTAATTAATAGGATTTTAAAATTTTTAATTTTGTCCTATCATTCTCTTTCCTTTATCTTTCCTATCTTTGAACTGTACCTCTTTTCGGCTGCAAAATGAAAAAGGAAGGGAAAGATGAATTAGGGGAGCAATGTGTTATAAAAGTGGAAGAGGTCTTTCAGAAAAATCTTTGTGTGAAAATGTATGAAAATATTTCAGACCCTTCTGTCTGAGACCTTATCTTAAGACATTTGCCTCAAAGCTTGTCTGCAAAGTTCACTGCAGGACCTCCTGGCAGGCCAGCAAAGCTTGTTTGCAGCCCAGCCCGCTGCAGGACCCCGTGGCAGGACAGCCAAGTACAAACCAGACATGAAATTAACAACCACCTGAAACCAGCCTCGAAGGACGGGTACATGGGTAAGTGGTTGTGAAAAATGCATCTATACACTGACCCCCTCCCCGACCTGCCAGAGCCAAGAGTGAGAAAAAACACATTCACGGGACTGGGGGAACATGGGGTATGTGCCATGGCCTAGGGAACAATCTCCCCAGACACTGTATAAAAGGCCATGTGACCAAATGATGGGGGGGACCCCCACCACCGACGCACACAAGAAGTACGGACCAATGGGACGCCGCTGGATCCATGCTGGTGACTGTCTCTTGCAACTCTATCCCGACTGCTTGCTAGGTTTCTTTCTTTTCTGTCTTTTCCTCTCTTTCCTGTCGCTGTTTCCTCCTGCCTTCGTTTGAACAGGTGATCAATAAACCTGTTTGATTGGTGGCATTTGACCTTGTTTGTGTCTTCGTCTCACTCTGGGAACAACAATGAAACTCTACAACTCGAGTCTTCCCAGACCGTAACACCTTCTCAATTTTTTAATCAACTCTAATGAATGCTAGAACCACCAGTTTGACTTTCAGATTGTATGCCTGTATGGCATACTTTTTTTTTTTTTAAGAGTGCATGCACTCTTTTAAGAAAAGTGTAGCATTTATGACATTACTGTTCATTGTTGCTTCCAGCAGAGGAATGACACAGATCCCCAGGGGCTGGTGGACCCAATATTAAAAACAATTTTTGGCACTGGTAGCTGTACGAGCCCAGTTGCGAGGTATGGGGGCTGTGCTCATATGTATTGGAGCCCTTCTCCATGCGCCGATCCAAACACACAGCTTTGGTTCTCAGATGCCTCTCTGTGGGGAGCAAGTCTGTTGCTCTGACCAGGTAACATGTGGAGCTGCTTATTGATTTTCCATTTAGTGAAAGATTATGTGCAGAGAGGACAGGCTTTTGGACCTCCATTGATGCAAAAAAAAAAATGTAGATCCATACAAAGTATGAACTGTCTCAATAAAGCTGAAGATTTTGATACTGAAATTAAGGACTACTTTAATTGCAGTTGTTGAACTGAAGTTGACCTGTGCATTATTTCCACTATTTGAAAGACTTCTTTACTTTATAAACAGGAAAATAGATGCACTAGCAACAAATGCATTGGAAAAATCCACTTCTTTATAACTCATGAATGCTTTTCCACACGTTATAAATTCTGAAAGACTATTGTCACTCTTTTCATTAGGTAATGAAAACAAATAAGTTAATGATTTTTCTTTTGAAACAGCAGCTTTGTCTTAGGTACTTTCTCCATGCAATATTGGTTTATGGGCTAAGAATGACATCTGTAATATCATTATCTGTTTTTTAAAAAATTACATCCGGAAAATTAAAAATAAGTTAACAATTTAGATCATAGTACAGCAAAGGTATAATATGCATCAAAGGACATGCTTAGCAAATGGTATACACTCCGCTGAAAGGACTCTCTTGGTAGTGAAAAGTAAATTGAGACTGCAGGACCTGATACATTAAAAATAATGATTTAATGGCTATGCAGTTGATTTAATGGCTATGAAAGTAATTATAAAGGTAAGGTAAATATAATATTTGGTAGATTTTTTCCCCAATAGAACTGTAATCTAAAGCAAATGACAGTGCCTCAGAGAACACAGGAAAAGTCAGTCTTCTGGAAGCAGTAGAGGAAAGAGAGTTTTCTATTGCTGTCCTCTGAGGTGTCCTCCTCAATGCATATTTTGCATCACTTCTACAGGTACAATGAAATGTTTATTCTTTGTTAATGAAGGATTTCTTCCACAAAAAGTATACAGCTGTAATTCTTCACCAGCTAGACTTGGTGCAGAACTAAAAGACATTTTTGTCCTTGTTGAAAAGTAAGTGCTGTCAGTGTAAGTGTGCCATCATGCAAATGACTGTTGCTGAGTTTTCAGATGTCAGTTGCATAATTTATTATTGAACTCTAATCATAAATATATAACTTCTGCCAAAGTCTTTTCTAAATCAGAGAAATAAGAAACGACTAGAACAATACCCAAGGCCATGTTCTCTTTAATGATTGTGACAGGTTATTCTTACTGTGCATTCATAGAGTAGCATTGGTTTGAGTTTAGATATGAAAATAAAGCGTACACAGACGTATTGTAGATCCATAGAAAATTTCAGTTGCATTGTCACACAAATGGTTGTTGCTTCCAGAGTCAGGAAATCAGAAAATATTTAATACTGACATTTCATGATCTGAACATACTAGCTGACTATCTAGTACCACCATGTCAGGCAGTTTATGCTCTACTTGCTCTTAGAAATTACTTCAGTGGATGTACCCAGGTAAGAGTCTAAAGAAATCAGATGGGCACACCTTCAAAAATTCTGCACTTCTGTGATGAGTAGAGAATTTCTGTCAGCAAGTGAAAAGATGGATGGTTTAGTTTAGCTGTGTTTGTGGAGTCTTCGAATTGCAAGTGTTGATTCGGAAAGATTTAAATTTCTTCACTCCTGGCTTTCCATGCCTTATCCACCACATAATACAGTGCTTTTGTAACTTATCTTAACAGACACTAAGGGTAGGAATTAAGAAAAGGAATTCATTATTTGTGTGTGTTTGTTTTCATGATTGGTTTCTGGGTTTGTTTTTTTTTTTAATTTTTATTTTAGAATGGAATTTTCTAAAGATTTGTTCTGCAACACTTTCTAAAATGTCTGTTTGTTTGTTTGAATTGCTGTTCATGTGAAATGCAAACAATAGAATTAGACTTCGGTGAGTTGTATGCTCAGTGCTTACAAATGATTAGCAGAACACTTTGGAAGCACAGTGTTTGACAAAGATGGATATTTCTGCTCAGCTGCTGTCCTGAATTCAGTTAGTAGGAATTCTTCAAAATGTTTATTACTTGATGCTGACGTCTGTGGGTTATTTTATGTCAAAACACACAGCTACTTTTCATCATCAGCAAAATATAAAGTTGAATTAAAGGAGCTTTTTGACCTTGTCAAAATAAATAGGTGGAAACACTTCAACGAACAAAAGCTTGCCATCTTTCCAATCACTGTATAATGCACTACTGCTCTGTCTAAAAGTGTCAGTAAGAAAACACATTCTAAGTAGTAGAAGATAAAAAGATGAAGTGCATTATAAGTTCTATTATGCACTGGCCCTCCTGTGTATTGCTGTTGAAATATGTTTTGCCAGCATCACATTTTCATGTCTAATCTTATCCCTTTCACGACAAATGATCTCTGCCATTGGTATAATCCCATAAATACTTGAAGGAAACAGCAGATTTTAACAATGATGGTAGGCTATCAGCGATTTTGAATAAGGCATTTGGAAAACTAATTATACATGATGAAGAAACTGGCAACACTTATCTAAATGGTTGTAAGAAGTGTTTTCTCAGTTATTTTGGTCTTTATCATGAACGAATCCCTCTTCCCTGGGGCTCTGAAGTACAAAAAGGTCCATACTGGAGTAGAAATGATTGTTAACAGAATTCATCATCTCCAGTTAATCCCATCAATCTGTCTTATAGGAGGATTTTCTACTATTTTACTATTTTTATAATAAATGATATTTACTAGTGGTAAAAAAAAAAAAGAGAAGAAAAAAATTATTATTTTCTTTGGTAGGGGTAAAAGGAAATTTGCCTAGTGGTAGCTGATAGGGGTAGCAACTGTAGAGGGGTACGTATGTTTTCTGCTTCTAATTCATTAACCAGTAAAGGAATACTACCTCACCAGTATCTCTAATTTACAACTTACTTTAGTGTCTAGGAGACTCCCAGATTTATTGCAAAATGTTTTTTACAGATCCATGGCATCATATTTAAATTCACAAACTGCAGAAATAAAGCTTATCAGATTTCTTTATTTAGAAATTTAATTGTATTAAAAATTAAAATACTTAAGAATCTTCAGACTTTATTATTTTATGATGTACACCTTCAGTTTTCTCTGAAACAAAAGGTGAAAGGAAACATTTTGATGACCCACAGTTTACTTTTAAATTTCACTCTATAGGAAATGTTTTTTCACTATTCTTGTATTTTGGAAAAAAGGAACTAAATGTATGTAGTGTTTAGAGAAATAAAAAAAAATGTCCTCAGATGCCACTATTGCAGAGTTTTGGGGGGCTGTGCAGCTTTAGGGGCTGTGCAAATACCTGGAGAACTGCAACATCTCTTTGCATTAGAGGTCTAAGATACTCAGCTGCTGTATGTTAGTAGATTCTTAAACAGCAAGAGAGTACTCAGAGTATTTTGCCATTGAATTTCCTCACAAGACAGTCTTGTGCTTTGGATGGAGAGCGCACATCTTCCTTCTAACTGTTGAGTATCACACGACTTAAATACTTCAGTCATTTTTTCATTCTTCTGTTACATTTTGAGGAGAAAATATGTAAAGCTTATGCTTTGAGCTCTTCAGTAGTGTAACACGACTGTAAATACACCTGCAGCTGCTGTTAAATTTTGTCTCCTACCTTACCCACAGAAGAAAAAATACTGTGACACATAAGAAGAGGAACTGAGTTTGGAGAAAAAGAAGTTGCACACCTTGCAGAGGATGTTACGCTTCTCTTTCATCTTCCATTCTACATGTTCATAATCGAAGTGTAATTGTTCTTCATGTACATTCACTGTTTTATTGACTTCTCCTCTTCTCAATATAGCTGGAAAATTAATTTCTGAGGTAAAAAATGCAGGACTATTTGTGTCCACTAAGGATTTTTAGTACCTATTTATTACAAGCAGTAGGTAAAGGGGTTTTTGATGTTTGCTCTATGGCCTGATGTAAATGGGAGGAAAATAAGATTAAGCTGAGCTTCATAACAATGTACTCACGATGAAGGAAAATCATATTTTGTCTAGGCAGTCCTAAGCAGTCATGTCTTAGCTGATAACTCTGTAGAAGTGGGTACATAAAGCTGGGCTAAAAAGGAAACCTCTGTTTTTCTGTTGCTTTGTCAGGGTACAGTGAGGCTGACACGTCTGTGAGGACAACTGAAGCTGAGCTGGGACAGCAGTCTTTGATGGGGGTCAGGATCAGGCCTGGTGAAGCAAACTGGGGTCAGGGACAGTCCTGGTACGGCCAGGCAGGGCCTCCATGCCAGACCGTAGGCCCGGCTCAGTGGGGGTCACAGCAGGCAGGGCTGTGGGGAGATGGAGACCAGCCCTGCTGTGGTGCTGCTGGGGCAAAGACTGACTCCATGCCATGAGGGTGCATTGCTGGCTCATGTTCTACTTGTCTGCCAAGATGTCTAGGTCCTTTTCTTCAAAGCTGTTTTCCAGCCAGTTGGGTCTCAACCTGTTCTGGTGCATGGAGCTTGTTCCTTTCCAGGTACAAGGCTTGCATGAGTCTCCTTTCAGTCTGTTTCTCCAGCATGTTGAGGTCCCTCTGGATGACAGCACACCGATATGGTACACCAGCCACTCTTCCCAGTTTTGTATCATTTGTGAACTTGCCGAGGGTATGCTCTGTCCCATCATCAAGGTCATTACTGAAAGCTTAAAGAGCAGTGTACTCATTATTGAACTCTGAGACATGCAGCTAGTGGCTGGCGTCCAGCTGAGTCTGATACAGCTGATTGCAAAGCTTTGATCCTGGCTGTTCAGCTGGTTTCAATCCATCTCACTGTCCACTTATCCAGCTTATGCTTCATTGCTTAGTCCATGAAGAAGTTATGGGACACAGTGTCAAAAGCCTTGCTAAAGCCTTCCTTTCCCTCCAGAAAATGTCCAGAGGGATGTTGCAGAGGTGCACAATTTAAACTGCATCATGACAGTATAAGCTCATTAGAAATTGATGGGACCTGTTCTTGAGCCAAGCATCTAAATTTTATTTATCCTGAACCACATCACAAGTTGTACTGCTCAAGGTTTTGTTTATTTTAAGTGCTGTGCCACTCTGAATAGTTCTTTTCAAATTAAGGTACAGCTTTTTAAAATGGTATAAGTATGACCCTTGGGAACAAGATACAGCAATTTCTTTTGAGAAAGATGAACCTTTCTTACTGTTTTTTGCAACTGTTACATGGTTTTGTACTGGTGAAACCACCCATACTGAACACATCAATTGCCTCAGGACTCCAGTGGTTTAACCTGTTTGTCCGCTCACCTTTGCAATACCTCTATGCAACTGAAGATGCATTTTGATGTTTACCCACGTATGGATTTTCATATAGTCCCTGAATGCAGCAGCTTCATGGTCTTGTGATACGCTGTGGTTACACCATGTATAGCTCTCTACTGAAAAAATGGCGTCTAATTTGGTTTTGTGAAGTGTTAGCGTGGGTTACAGATCCGTTGTAACGATGTCACCCCAATGTGAGTATTGATCGTTCAACCTTTATTAGTCAGCAAAACAAGGTTTATATAGCAAAGCAATTACAGCATCTGATTGGTTAGACCCCTAACCATATATAGGCAAAACTACTGCAACTCGCTGTGATTGGCGCAAGGCTACGCCTCTCGATGCGGAAGCAGTGCTGTGGCAGGAAACGACAGCATGGCAGGAAGCGACAGTGCAGCAGGAAACGGCGACGTGACGGTCCCCCTGCTCCAGTGTCCCGAGCTCGTTGCTCTACCTTCCCAAAAGGGTTCCGTGTTCGCCGCTCTCAAGGCTCATCTCCGGATCGGAACCTGGGTTGTTCAACGGCACCAAGCTATGTCCCCTCTCGTCCAGCCAGGATTCCACAGTGAAGAACAAAATCTTTTTTGTAAAAATGTTTCTCACTGTATGTTTCAGAATGTTCTCATCTTTTAGGGTTGATGGGAAAAGACAAATTAAATTAATCAAGTTGCTAGAACTTTAACTTCCTAAAGAAACATGCACCACTCAGTGGATTTTCACATTACACTCCCAGTAGGAACTTTACATCATGTACATAACAGACATGAAAAAGAGAACTCTTCTTTGAAGAACAGAACTATTGCTCAGGTATTTTAGACATTGGTTTGATTTCTTTATTCAGCACATAAAATGAAAGATTAAGGAGTACTTGCCATTCCCAGATGCAGCTGCTTCTCTGACCTGGCTTTGGGTGAGAGAACATCTTTGCATAGCAGTCTTTTTAAAACTATGGATTCTGGATGTCTTTTTTCCCCCTGCAAAGTTAGAATCTGCCTCTTTTTTATTGAAATGCATCCCAATCTCTTTCCTAAAAGAAAAAATCTTAGTAAGGCTCACAGGTATTATCTTTGGTGTAAATTGTGTTTTGTTTTGATTTTTTTAAGTGTCAATACATTTTTTTAAGTGTCAACACATTTGTACATGGGTACACTTGCCTGCTCTTCAGTCGAGGCTTGCAGGTCTTCTGACAGCATCTCTTGCCTCTTGGCCTTTCTCTAAGGCAAATCCACAGTAAAATCATCAATGTCAAAATGAAGAGTCTAAGAAGTGAGTAGAATGACTGCAGAGTTTCAGGCCCAATGCAGAAGAGGTAAAGGCCAGATAGTTCCTCAGAGTAGCACAACACTCATAAAATCCTGTATAGCAGATTGTGGAACCGAGCTGAGACTTGTCACAAGTCTTTGTAACTTCTTCAACTTCAAATGGCTGTTGGGGATATATCATATGCAGTCCTAACTTGAGTAAAGCCAGAGTGTGAGAGATGACACATATCACGTAAAAATAGAAAGGGGGGGGGGGGGAATATGCTTTAGAAATAGTCTAGAAATTCTTAGGCATTTTTATCCATTGTCAATGAATGAAGAAGCAAGAAGCAAATAGTCTAAAATCATTTTCAGGTCACCTTTAACAGTAACAGTAATATCATTGCAATATATGAGATGAAACATAAGAGAGAAAGATCTGTTCATTTTAAAATCTAAAATGGAGCAATTAGCTGGAAAGGATGTATCTTGCCTTACAATAAAAGTTAAATTACAGTAAAGTACTTCTTCGCAAAAATGCTCACCATGTGCCAAAGCGCACACATCAAACCACACTTTCTCCAATCTGAAACACAGTAGTTCCCTCACCTGCCTGATTGTAAGAATGCGAGGGTCAGTAAAGGGCCTGATTCTCTACTGTGCTGTGACAGCTTGATATTTATTAAAGTCATTGACTTTACTGGAGTGGCTCTGTAAAACTGAACTAATGGAGTATGAGGATTTATGACTTCAAATAAATCTCTCTTCACTTAATGATTCAGATAAGCTCTGGATGCTTCTGCCCATCTTTGGTTGGCAGTCACGCCAGTAGCTCTACGTGCAAATTTCGTCTACACTGATGAAAATGGCAGAGGGACTTTGTTCACTCCTAGCTTGGCCTCAATTTTCTTTTCAACTTTCCTGTATTGTAATCTGTTCCACACCTGCCTCCTACAGCCCATCTGGCTCTTTTCCTGGTGAGGTCTCTCAGACACCACCTCAGAAAGTCTCGTGTCTAACCAAAGACATATGGAGATCTATGTATGGTATAATTTGCTTTATGTTCTTTACACATTCCTGCAATTTTATCTTGTATTTTAACTCTTATTTGGCCCTCTAAAAAAAGTACTGTGTTCCATATATTACAGATGTCACTGTATCAGGGCAGGAGCTGTCACACAGCTCTTGGCTCAGTTCCTAGTTCTTGATCTGTTGTCATCTGAACTTAAGTAATACACTCAACAGATAAAAAAAAAAAAAAAAGGAAAAAGAAGCCCACAGAAATAACCCAACCCCATTTACGCAAACTTCCCTGAAGTTCACATTCTTGTTCTATTATTACTAGAATACAAACTTAGTCAACAAATACATTAAGCTCATTTTTAATGAAAAGATATAATGCAATGTGTAGATATAGATTTGAAAATCAAATGAATGTAGTAGGAAGTTTCAATTTGCAGTAGTTATCAGGCATTACAGAATCACAGAATCACAGAATGGTAGGGGTTGGAAGGGATCTCTATGGGTCATCTAGTCCAACCCTCCTGCCAAAGCAGGGTCACCTACAGTAAGTTGTAGAGGACCTTGTCCAGGTGGGTCTTGAATATCTCCAGAGAAGGAAACTCCACAACCTCCCTGGGCAGCCTGTTCCAGTGCTCCGTCACCCTCAGAGTGAAGAAATTCTTCCTCATGTTCAGACGGAACTTCCTGTGCTTCAGTAAATTATCTCTCACTGTTCAAAGGATGACTTCCCAGAACTTATTTTATTGAAAAAGCAAACTGCAAGGTGCTTTTTGTCTGTTATGTATATTAAAATAAACAATGGTTTGATACAGCCATCAAAATTTTATTTCAGAATGAGGGTTTCAGGCATTTAGGAAGCTGCATCACTTTTTATTGTGAATATCATGAACTAGTCTGAGCCTGAAGAAGAAATTAATTAGGGGGGATAAAACCCAACGCACACCTGTGCTTCTAGGGGCCAAGCAGTCATAAAAACAAAAAACAAGACAGGTTGTTCTGCAAGTACTTAAAAGAATAATAAAAAAAAAAAAGAGAAAGTCTTAAACACCTGGATGCCCGTAATGGCAATATATGGGAATATATGGACCGTTTATTTTATAGAAACTGAAAAATGGACTTTTTTATGTTTCATTCACTGTTCATATGACGTGTTCTGTTAAATTAAAAATTAAAGACAATGATGTAAGTGTCTACGGGATTAAGGTGGGATTTCTCCTTCTGTGAAAAATAAGTGCTAAGGAAGAGAGAGAAGCTTTCACAGGCTGTGGAAGACAGCCTCAGAGGGATGTGGAAACCTATGGATGGAGAAATTTCTTAGACTGAGAACAAGAGCCTGCTGAGAGTTAGGGAGCCAGTTTTCACAAACAAGGCAAATAACCTTTCAAGGGACAAGAGAGAACTGTGTAGCTTTTGCTGCAACTTGAAGTCATTGATTCATCTGAAATCAAGCCAGGAAGCAAGGACCCACTGACAAGGACACAGAGGGCAAGAGTAGGGACGGTTATCCTCCATGTGGTTCTGTTCTGTCTGAACAAGTCACTTGAGATTTCTTGATTTAGAAAATTTATTCTTCTTTTGCATTAGCCCTATAAATAAATCCAAAAATTTTGTATTAGCTTTTAAATAAAACTAAACTACCTTTAAATAGAACTTTAAATAAACTTTAATAAAACTTAAAACTTTAAATAAAACTAAATAGAACAAGAGTGATGGGTATGACCAGAGTTCTTACATCACAGGTACAGCCAAGAGTTTTACGTACTCTTGTTTGTGACAGGGCTGCCAGCAGTTCCTGTAAGGACGAGGGTGGCAGGACAGGTACTTGCATATTGCCTGTGGCTGCAAAAGACTTTATAGATACATTGATTGTTCTTATTTGGTAAGTAGATTAGACCACAACTCCTTTTAGAAAAGGTGTCGTCAGCAGTATTATCTGCACTTCTCTGGGGGTGAGTCTTTCTCAGAATATGGCAGTACAGGAAGAACAAATGATATCCCGGAATCTTCTTTTAGTGTCTTACAAACAATCCAGTTACTAGGGTTGGAAATTTTATTTTCTGTCTGACTATGATAGGAGAACTGTAATGAAAGAAATGTGATTCATCATCCCTCTATATTCCGTGGGCAGCATTTAACAGTGATTTCACTCTATCTCACAATGTACTTTTGTCGCTTGTCAATTTCTTAATATCATGCAGCTTATTCTATAGCTTACCTGGCTCCTGTGATTTCTGTGTAACACATTAATCTAGTGTTTTATGATGGAATAGGAAAAACACACTCTTTAATGTTTTACCATTTGTGTGGATTTTTTTTTAATTTTATTTCTCATGTTGGAAGAAGATACATTGTTAAGGTCGTGCAAGTAATTTTGAGGGTGGCCATAGAAGAAAACATTTGAGATTTTATTTCCATTCTTACCACAGACAAGCTCATGCCTTTCTGCAGACTGTGGTGAAGAGCAGCCACATTCTTTTTGCTCTCTTGTGCAAATTATCAACATATTTTCTGTTACCCACATCTGGGGAGCACCAAGCCATTTCCTCTCCAGAACTTCTGTTGTGCACCCTGGCTACTCTCATGCTGAAGGCACAGATGTGTCTGTACCCACAATACTCACAACTTGTCGTTGTTTCATAGCACAGCTGACAATGAAGCTCTGGGACTGTGGGAATGGAAAAGCTTTCTGGAACAGTTTAAAAAAAATAAAACAAAAATCTAAAAACACCAAAAATTGGAGGGAGGACTTTGTTCAGCTTTAGCCTCTGTAGGCAGCACTGCCCAAATGCAGCAACATTGTGTTTTACAGAAACAGAGGAAGGAGAGTCCTGTCTGGAAATGTTCCTCTCCTGCATTCAGCTGCTTCTTCTGGAAGGAAATGCAACAAAAGATCTGGTTTTGCTGCTCTTAGTACAGCTGATGAAAATTAAACTATGTGATTAGGCCTGTTCATTTGCAAAGAAAAATGAGAGCCAGCATGAGTGGTCAGAGCTGCATATATGAAATGAACAGGTAGTCCCTGGTACGTTTGAAGTCAAGTTGCATTTTGTTTCAGGGAGCTTAGACATGCAGCTAACAGTTTCAAGTAAGATGTTCATATTGTAGAGCTGTGAAGTCAATTTTTGAATTAAAGGATGCTTTCATTTTCCTTCTTGAGAGGGTTTAGAGAGGTGACTATTTTGTTTGCTGTTTTTCTCTTCGATTTTGAGAGTGTTTCTGTCCTGTAATTACTAGATCTAGCCACAGGATATTTGAAAAAAAGCAAATAAATCCTGAACTCTGCAAGCAACAGAGCATTTTTTGAAACCAGTTCAAATTTACCTGTTGTTCAGCTCCTTTGCCAACTTAGTCAATTCAGTAGATTAGGGAAGATTAGTATCTTCTGACTGTTTCGCTAATAATTGAGCCAATTCAATTACTCCTGCAGACTTTTTCATTTCCTCTTGTTTAGTAATGGGAAGTAAAATCTACTACACAGCCATTCTCAGGAGATGCATATGAAGATACACTAGGCAGTTACATTTTCTGGATTTACTTTTTGATTTATAGTTATTTTTACCACGGGTATTTTTATGGGTTTCCTTGTGCAAACATTTGAAAGAACCTCTTAAAGAATTAATAATGATATGTGTTAAACTCAGAATCACTAGTGAGAGTGTACTCAAGACTGAATTCCTTAGGCGCAGAGCAGCTACATCAGCAGCTGTTTTTAAGTTTGATGCTAGCTGAGAATCTGACCTCATGGGTATCTAGATGGTGGCAGTGAAAATCACAAAAGATGATCTGCGTGCCCTCACGAAGTGTGGCATGCTGACTTTTGCGGTAATTCCTTATGCAGAAAACTTACTGAATTAGAATTAGATCCTTTAGTTCCACAAGTGCTGAAATGTGATTTATAGAGCAAAATCCTAATATGCTTGTTCGAATACAAAATAATGAAGAAGATATAAGATTTAGTTCTCAGTTTGGCTGTTCATTTACCAGCAATTCACTGACCTTGGATCAAGCTCCTTCATGGTTTCTAGTGGTTAGTTGCTGTATTTGGAAACATCAGTTACAGTAATTCATGTAAATGCTTTGTCAGGTCCTTAAGAAATCCTGAGGGAAGTGTGCATGATAGCATCAGTAGTTCATAAAAACAAACAAACAAATAAAAAACCCACCTTAATTTTAATGAATAAATACATAAAACTTTTTACCTTGGTAACTTCCATATAGAAAATTTGGCCCATGAATGCTCCTGAGCAGACACACAAACCTTTGCTCCTTTTACCATGCTGTCTATTAGACAAACGTGACCAGATCCATGCTTTGTTCTGGGTTCTTACTCCATTATTTGCTGTTCCTGTCAGCTGAGGGAGGGCCCGATTTGGGGCAATTCAAGGAGATCTAGGACACTTTAGGAAGAGAGGTTAGGCTAGGAGTTTCGAGGTTGGGAAGCACAGTTTATTCTATCTTTAATAACCTGTGTCAGAACCAGACTAGAAAGGTCAGGTCTCCAGCTGAGAAAATGCAATCAACTCCTTCATATCTGTCTGCAGTGAAGAGACTCTAGACAAAAAGAGTGGTTTGAGTGTGTTGATCTGCTACTCCTAGTAATTAGATGTTTTTTTCTTGTTTTATGTGCTTGTAAACTGGCTTAGGGCAATGAAGATAACTTTTTCCTTAGTAGAGGCACTGTGCAACAAAGCAATCATTATAAATAATGATGAGCATACATCATCAAAGTCTTGTGAAACACTTCAGATTTCCAACTGCAAAAATAACTGCTTTATTTATTAAAAGGTCATCTTTCCATTTTGTTTTATTTTGCAAATACCTAGAAAAGCCAGACCACATAACCTCAGATATTTCTCTGTGAGTTCCACTATTACATTGACCATTGACCTCAGTGTGAGTGAGATACCTCAAAAGAATTGAATTTCCAGTGGTTTCTTCCTTGCTGTGTTGCAGAAATTGCATATACTTCCAGTACCATTTGCTGAAGACAAACACCTTTTCTTGGCTGCTCAGCGGAGTGAGTTAATCTGCATGTTATTGCATGTAGTCTTTTAACAAGGTGAATTCCACCTAACACTTGTTTTCCTCTTGGCCTTAAAAAAATAAAAAGAAGAAGAAAAAGGTTACCAAGTAGCCTAGTTCTGGCTAAATAAACACGCCTAATTTTTAATACATAACTTATGTAAGTGCCTAGAGGCTCTAAATAGGAATTAAGACTCCTTGCTGCATATTAGCCAACATCCAAACAGCAAAATAGTCCCCCAAAAGTCACACAGGAAGCCTGTTATGTTCCTTTCCCTCCCAAATAGGAGAAAGTCAGCAGCTTAACGCTTCTCATCTCTATGCAGCACTATGTGTTCCTAGCTGTCAAACCCAACCGTTTCTATTCTGTGGCCAGTGTAACTGAATGTTGATGTGTTGAGTCTCAGGACAAGGAATCTAGTGGCTCCCTCCTTTTCTCACGACTTTCGGTATCAACTCAGCAGTCTATAGGCAGTTTCCAGAGTTACCTATTGGTGTCTGTGATTTGATAATGCTGCTTTTTTTGTTGTGATACTGCAGTTTCAGTCTCCAGGTAGTGAAAAATTGTAAGCTTTTGCAAAATACTGGTTGGAGTGCTAAAAGGAATTCAGCACCACGATAATTTTTCATTATCTATCTTCATTTGTTCCCTCACTTGACTGAGCAGTGCAGTATTAGACACATTCTTTCTTGATTCTAGCAATTCTGATGTTCCCATTACCTTCCTTCATTATGAGCTATTGAAGGTGTAAGTACAGCTGAGAAAAGATTTCTTCAAAGGTTTTTTGTAATGGTAAAATATTCTGAAAAGCAGGAAGAGTTTTATGGGTCACTTTGATCACTGGTCTACTATTATTTGCATTGGTAAGCTGCTATTTTGAACATCTGAGTACTCTGTGTACATGCTGAATCTGCTTGCTGAGCTTTCAGGGGTGTTCTTTGAAGGAGCAGTGAGAAATATGGGACTGATGACACACTCAGGAATCACAGTGCTTTATAACCTAATATCTCTGAGAAATACAAAGCAAAAAAAAAAAACTATTCTAGTGTGGAGGAGGGAGATAGAGTTTTAAAGCTTATGCTTATAAGAATAAGTGATCTTTTTTTTTCCACAGGAAAAAATTAATAGTGCAGGGAAACCTCAACAGGGTCAGAGATTTAATGTGAAAACACATGCAGGGCTCTCAAGAAAATTATCCACATCTGAGAAACCTTATAAATTGCAAGTAGAGATTAGTGGCTGGAATCTTCTGTTAACTCATAAAATAATCTTTTGCTTTTAGCAGAGACAAAGTAAAACAAAGGATACACGCAGATGAAATTCAGAGCTATGTCTCCTGTCATTTCAACAAAAAGCAAAGATCTAGATACAAATGTTCTTACACAGTGACATCTGTGATAATCAGGAGTACTTTCCTTGTAGATGAAAGACCACACAGAAATACAATGCAGTAAAAGTGTCCTCAGAATTATGGCCAAGAACTGGCAATCATCTCTTAAACTGGTAGGACCATATATTTATCACCTGTTTTTAAATGAAAGAGGGTATTGGAGAGTGTTGTACAAGTCTGTGGGAGACTCTGAACTAACTAGCTCACAGAAGTAAACCCAAAGCATGCAAATTCTCTCTTTCTTCTTGTGGCTCAGCACTGATTTCCCATTGTTAAGATTTTGCAGTGCAACGTAGGTATTCTGTGTATCTCTGAAATGGAGTTTCAACGTTCAGATATTCAGCTTTGAAATACTTAAGCTGGGAGAGAATGGAAGATCACTAAAATGTGTAGAAATTAGAATTTGTATTGCAAAACATGCAAATGAAGACCAGTGAGACTATATTTCTGTACTGTTATAAGAAAGGCCAGAAGTAACTTGTGAACTGTTATTCCAGAAGAAAATTTTTGAACTATGTGGAACTTGCTGTTAGATAAATCCTGGACAGGTTTTCAATTAAATCTCCTTACCTGCTGTTAGAGTCAAGCTAAGGACAAAACTCAACTATATCGGTTTTAAAAGCCCAGCAAAACCTTTCCACTTCCTTAGAAATCCAGTTCCTTAGCAACAAGGAGTGCTTACATACACAAGATATTTGGACTGTGTCTTAACAATAGGATTTTTTTCAGTTAGGAATTTTTCAAAACCATGTCAGTCCTCAGTTGCATGGTGTTTTGGTATGGCCTGGGTAAGTGCCAGGTGCCCACCAAGCTGCTCTATCACTCCTCCTCCTCAGCTGGACAGCGGAGAGGAAATATGATGAAAGGCTCGTGGGTCGAGACAAGGACAGGGAGGGACCACTCACCCATTATCATCCTGAACAAAACAGACTGATATTGGGGAGAAAAGGAAGTTTAATTTATCAGCAATCAAACTAGATCAGGATAATGAGAAATAAAACCAGATCTTAAAAACACCTTGCCCCCCACCCCTCCCTTCTTCTCAGGCTGAATTTCATCCCGTTTCTCTACCTCCTCCCCCTGAGAGGTGCAGGGTGACAGGGAATGGGGGTTACAGTCACTTCATCACACGTTGTCTCTGCCGCTCCTGCTTCCTCGGGGCGAAGACTCCTCACACTATTTCCCTGCTCCAGCATGAGGTCCCACTCACGGGAGACAGTTCTCCATAAATTTCTCCAACATGAGTCCTTCCCACGGGGTGCAGTCCTTCAGGAACAGGCTGCTCCAGCGCGGGCTCCTCTCTTCACGGGTCCACAGGTACTTGCAGGAGCCTGCTCCAGCGCGGGCTCCCCACAGGGGCACAGCTTCCTTCAGGCATCCACCTCCTCCGGCATGGGGTCCCTTCCACAGGCTACAGGTGGATAACTGCTCCACCATAGACCTCCATGGGATGCAGGGGAGCAACGTGCCTCATCATGGTCTTCATCATGAGCTGAAAGGGAAAACTCTCTACTCTGGCGTCTTGAGCGCCTCCTCCCCCTCCTTCTTCACTGACCTTTGTGTCTGCAGAGTTGTTTCTTTCACATCATCTCACTCTTCTCTCTCACCTGCCGTCTCACCACAGGTGTTTTTTTTTCTTCCCCTTCTTAATTATGTTATCCCAGAGGCACTACCATCGTCATTGTTTGGCTTGGCCTTGGCCAGCGGCGGGTCCGTCTTAGAGCCGGCTGGCACTGGCTTTATCAGACATGGAGGATGCTTCTTGCAGCTTCTCACAGAAGGTACCCCTATAGACCCCTGTTATCAAAACCTTGCCCTGCAAACCCAGAACACATGGGATAAGCTTGAATTTACCTCTCACATTCCAAAATTTCTTTTTTAGAATTTAAAATGCTTTGGCTTTTCTATCTATAATTTCTTCATACATTTCTTTAAATCTGAATTTCTCATCTCTGTTAGTGTCTAATGACAACACAAGATTTTTCCCTTAAATGAAACTTGACCTCATCTTTTGAATAAACCATAAGGACACCATGTTCCTTAAAATACCCATGGAAATATTGTGAGATACTGAACAACATGTGGTTCAGTTTCAAAGGAAGACTGTTACAGAAACATAATCTGTTCTAACCTTGCAATTCCTGTGAATTTTGAAGAAAATACTATTAGATGATGTATCTTTTGCTTTCCATTGCCTTGAGATAGCAGGTAGCCATGGCATGATTTGTCAATTTTTGACTTTTTTTAATACAAAGTATTCATAATCATAATATGCTGTATCTATAAGAAACAGTGCATTAGACCAATAATGTCAAAATAATCAGGGAGGTTCATATTGAAAGGGCTAGATGCTGGCCACTAGATGGTGTCTTATTTAATTTCATTCAATAAAATAGGTAATTTGAGGTGTATAAGTTTAATAAGAAAGTATGTAGAAAGAATCAGAGAAATGTATTTGCCAGTAATCTTTTATGTTCTTGTTTTCAAACTACTGTCCAATATCTGTAGTTTATACCATAGTGATATTTTCATAGCTAAAGAACACTGTACCCCAGGGAAGGAACAATGGAGCTTCCTGAGTGGATTACCACCTACGCTTTACAGTCAGTGCAGTGTTTTGAGCAGCTAATACATCGCCAGCTAGAGAATCTTAGGAATAAGTATCTTTCCTTTTAAGACAATGCAGTTTTTATAAGAGCTGTTGTGATAGGAATTTTATTGACTTTTAAATATTTCCTGCCCAACAGATAAGAGAGAATAACACAGCATTCATCACAGAAAAGATATAGTAGACTATCTTAGCAATGGAGAAAAATTCATTAATAGGGGAAGAAGAAATTTTTAGAAATATAGATTATGAGACAGGCATCCTCCCTGCCACCCCCTACTGAAATACACTGATCAAAAACAAAACAAAAAATCAGAGACGCTGAGGGCTTAATGGGGAGAGAAGATCACGTTCAGTCATCACATATATTAATTCCAGTGTAGTGTGAATTTCTGAGCTTAAGTCGGTTCCCTGAGTTTGAAGAAAGTCATTCAGAAACCTGGCCCAATATTCTGTGATTCTTTTTCAAATATATTTCTGAACACTTAAAAATCAAACTCAGGTGAGACTATGAAATACTAAAAACACTTAAGAGTATTTAGTCTAAAAACACACATTGAAGCTGGACACTCTAAATGGCACTCAGTATTCCAGACTGCTCTTGAAAGTTTAACTCTGTTACTGAACAAGTGAAAAGATTGACTTTCACAAGATGATCCATAATCCCACTACCATTAATAATTTTTTCATGTGTTATAGGCATCTCATTTTGTTTTGCTTCTGAACTCAAAACATAATTTTATAACTTGTGTGTGCATATCTGCAGTAATGATTTCTTCTTTCTTATCAACATATATCTCAAAAATATTGCCCACAATGTAAGCATAGATCCCTAGAAACTTAATATTTGAGGAGTACTGAACTTTACATTTTCTAGTAAGAATTTTGCTTCTTCAAAGGTAGTGAATTGGATACAGAGTTTCAGAGGGCAATGTTGACTGGTTGTAACCCTGGAGGTGCCAAGTTGTAGACTCCTGCTTCACAAAGCCCTAGTCCAGGGCTACATCTTGATGTCTGTGTTACGTTGCGTAATAACAAACCCAAGAAGCAAGCCATTAATGTAATGTTGATGTCTATACAATAAACTGGATTCATCATACACATTTTACGTTTCATTGCCACTCTGCCAAACAACCTATTCCTAAGTAAGGATAATGGCTTCCTTGAACAATTAATTTAATTCCCTTTTGCCCTTTTTTAGAAATGCAAAGTTTGACTTTCACCATCACCAGAAAACAGAAGTCTTATGTTTCACTGACTAACTTTAAGGCAAGCTTTAACATCCACGATATCATGACCTTAAGTAGATATGAATTTGGGAAGTATAGAGAATGCAAAAGAAATGTAGCCAGTTTTTGACAGGCCATGAAATGTTTCTTCTAGTCTTGGGATTTTGCAGAGCTTTATGCAGAGGACTCCTCACTGGTTATTGTTAGAGAATGAAATAAAATATTGTTTTGTTCTTTTTATTTTTTTCCCTAATTTGTTTTTCATGATAATTAAATACACTTGACCCTAGTTTTGCAGAAATGGGGAGAAGGAAATGCACATTACAAAAAGCAGTGCTTAAAAGTAGGGTAATGCCTTAAATGTTAAATTCCAAAAAGAATGCTGTTGTATATGAAGATTTAATTGGCATTCACTTAGAATGACCTGAATAATTTATTGGTGCCTTTTTGAATGTCTGCAGTGCATTCTGATACACCCATAATAAAGCCTTAATGTGCTCGTTGGAAATGGTAGTAGGAGTAAAAGTGTCTTTCTCATATTAAAGATATAGTATGTTATAAAAAAGTGAGAGTTTCATAGAGGTGGTTGTAAATTATGAGTTATGAAATGCAGACAGTTGACGACAAATGAAAATCAGTGGTAAATTCTACAGCAAATACAGATACGGACAAGAAGAAGCAGCTTAGTATCTCTAGGAAAAAAGAGCTTAGCTTTGCTTTAGACAGGTTGCTAAGAAGGGAGAGAAACGATTCAGAAGACAGATATATTTAAACAAATACTAATTTAGTGCTTGAGGAAAGACTCTCCATAATGTTTTCACATCTCCAAGTTCAGAGTACCTTCTAGTTTAAGAGTATCTAGAGTAGGTATCAAAGACCAAAGACTCTAGATGTGTATTCAAGGTATTGAATAAAAGGGACTTCAATGCAAAAGGATGAATTACTTGGATTCAAGAGTCCCAAGATGCAAAACATAGTGGGTGAGTGTGAACTCATGTGCAGCTGCCACCTTGTGTCCACTCTGGCCCCATCCCCTATTAACAAGCTGGTGTTTTGACCATGATCCAGGTTCCTTAAATTATCATTTCATGCATGCCATGCCTGAGCATGGCCGCATGAGCAACTTATAGCAAAGAACTGGTTATGAACTTCTATTGCAGCTGAGAGCCTGTGGCAAAGAACTGGCACCCGTCCATTGCCTTTCAGCTCTGCAGTGTTTCTCAGTGCACTGGTCAGTGTGCTTCCTCCCTTTCTGACCTCTACCCATTGTTTGGGGAGCTTAGGACAAGGTTTTGGACCTGAACATGGACACTGAATTAAAAAAAAAAAGATGCTACATGGTTAGTTTGTTTCTACAAAAACAAAATAAATAATTCTGAAGGAACTTTACAGTCAAGGATTAATGAGGTAATTCTTTGAGTTAGTGCTGCCAGTGTATAAGATGTTTTACAATCCTGATGATGTTCCAGATAATGAGAAAAAAGCTCCAGCAAACCAAAGTTCTGATGTCCCAAGATGCCTCTGTCATGCCTTCTTCTTATTGCCGAAGGTGTTGATGCAGCAGAATTGGTATGGAAACAGGACAAGTTGTAACGTAATATTACACATTTTGCCTCTGGCTTTTTTTCTTTTCTAAGGGCCTAGCTTTATCAAAACTACATATTACCGGTTTTTGTGTTCTGTTAAATACAAAAAATCTTTGACACAACTAGATGGCCATAGCTAGCTTAAGAACTACAGGAAGAAATATTTCGCAACCTGTAAGGCAAGAGAAACTGTAAGGTCAAGGAGAGGAGCTACAAGACATTGTGAAAACACTAAATAAAATTGCAGCCATTATACAGTGCGTTTTGGATATGTGTGCCTCAAGATCTTAAAAGCTAACAGAAATTAACAACAACAAAACCCATTAAACTTTTAAAACACGTTAGGAGATTACTTCTGTTATGATCACTTTCAGTCCTCAATTTCATTCTCTTCTAATGCAGTTTGTAAAGGTGCTGAGGTCTGACTTGACAGGCACTATCAAGAAAAATAAGACTTTTAAGAATACTCGATTGTAAAACATTTTGTAGCATTTCTGTCAAATGTTACAGGTAGTAGATAAGAAAAAACTTTTCCTATCATAACATCTTATAGCATAAATTCAAAGTTCACCTTTGAATTACCATTCATAGTTTAACTGTGGGAAAAAATCCTTGATAAATGTATTGAAAGTATCTTTTAAATAAAGAATATAAGATAAAGGAATTTTAGTAGACCTCCGTTCTGCAAAAGAAATTTCATTAAAAAGCAGTTAACCACGGAATATATTTCAATTTAGTTAAAAAAAATCCCACACAGCTGAATACATATAACTTATTAGAGACTTACAAATGTGCAGTTTTCACAGTTTATTGGTTTTTGTTGATTCAGCATCCTGGAAAGTGTTGGAAGACAAGTAGATCTTCACTTGAGAGAAGAACTGCATGAGTTTTAGATCACTGAGATAGTATAAGGCAAAAATATTTTGATTCTGAAGTACAGTGCACATGAAATAAAAAAGGAAATAATTTTACAGAGCTGTAGCAGAGTTCACAGATAAAATATTTAAAAGCAAATTTTGACTTTGTAGGAGCATTCTAACTAAAATCATTAGAATTTCAAGGTCTGAGGGATTCAACATGAGTGATGTCAAAAAAAGTGGTTTGCTGTAAAATTTAGGGAAAAAAGAGTGTTCTTTTTATCTACCACAGCCATGAGGAAGGGTAACTGTAATTTCATGGAGAAATGAGAAAATACAATTGCAAGAACAAGGTCTAGCTGAGAATGTTGCACTCTGTAATTGAAATCATCCCTGCTGTACGAAGAACGGTAGACAGTAAAGGGTCTGGAACACAGTAAAGAAAACAGATTTTTTCACTAGTAAGGGCCTTCTATACTTAATCTTCTTTTCCCAAAAGCAGCTGTAAAGGGAGACCAAGAAATGCTAGAAGAAGGTATTTGACCTTGCTGGGGAGCAAGCTATGCATTGACAGTGATAGTAAATTCTCTGCCAAGCAACAAATAAGGAAAGCACTACACTTCCCTGAGTTTGAAGAAGCTTAGATAGCAGTGCCGTGGTTAGCACTGACATACGCAACACAGTTTCAACACGTAGCATCATGTCTGTCCCCCTTTCTAGTCCAGAGTGAGAGATGATCTCTATCTAGATCCAGTGTGACTGAACATTTGTTAAAAACTGTGGTGTTACTTAGAATTTTAGAATATTTTGTACAAGTGTGTATGGTGGATTTTTTTCCTTTCTTCTCATGCTGCTGGAAGTGCTATCTTTCTGATTTTTGGAAAAGCCGTTATAATTCCAGCGGTGCCTGCTGTTGGTGAAGGTACTAGGAGCTATCCTCAATTGTGCTGATGGTGAGTAAAACCAGTTTCTGCTAGATCTGACATAATAGGGAATGAATTTAACAAAATTGTTAATCAAAGTTGATTTTCAAAGGAAAAAACCCCAAAGCAATACTTGTTTTGCGACTAATTTTGAATTTTAAATAGCTAATTTTACACCATCATCCTCATCCTCAGTGTAAGTGTGAACATAGTGTTGGAAAAGTGAGGAGGTGTGTGTTAGTGTCTTTGTCCAGCAATGGATGAGGTGGATTTTTTTTACTGGAATTGCAATCCATCCAACTTTTGTACTGGTTTATGCTTTTTTTAAGGTGACTGTTTATTTCCATTATCTGGAAACTAATTTGAAATGTCTCAGTTTCCAACTGGTTGTTCTGCTGCCTGTTTCAGCTGAAGAGCTTAACTATCTTCAGTTTCCTTCCTCTGCCCTGTGCTGTGTTACACCCCTAGAGCAGAAGCATCAGAAAAGGTTGTATTTTCGCTGTAATTTTGGCTTTGCATATTAATGCAAACTGAACTTTTTATACAGTTGAAATAAATACCCTAGTCTATGAACTGCAGCTGCTAAGTCTGATTGGAATTCTGCTCTGAAACCATAAATTATTCAAAAACTAGTTGTGATGAATGGTTTCTAAAATACATGAATGACCAAGTGAGAATGCCAGTGGTTGATTATATAATGTAGACACAATGTTAAGGGTATTGTAAAACCCTAAGTGTTCAGATATAAAACAGAAATATCAGATATTCTGTGAATCTTATTATTTTATTTTCAATTACCTACAGAATATAATAGTCTGCTTGGAGAGCTGGCAAATAGATTTTTTTGGAACGGAAATGTTTTTTAGTAATGTTTCCTCAATGCCCTTTACATGCAACCATTAATCATCTCTCTGAACTGTTCTTTCAGGAGATACAAGAAATTTTGCTGTGCACACCCTGATTTCATCTCTATGCTTTAAATAGCTTTTGTTTTTATTTTCTGAATGTTGCTTAAAAATATGCCGAAGAACTGTGTGATCACTGAGTTTCTCACATGTATGCAAGCTGCATTTTCAGGAGCATTTTCTATCCAGTTATAGTGGTTAATGACAAAATTTCTTACATTAAAAAAACCCAGAAAACCAAATTTTGCTGTCTGTAAAGGCTTCTCATTGTGTGTGTCATGGATTCTGTTTGGGTTTAATTGACAAATCATTAGAAAGAAGTCTTATTTCTATGGGAAGAGACCTAATACTACTTGTCAAGACACTTTTCCAACTAGTAACTTTGAATAATGAGCTACAGCTGTGCTTTAATGGTGCTCTGGCCTTATTGTATGAGGGGAGGGAAATCAAAAACTTCTCAATTCAATGCAAAAGAATAATTCAAATGATCATTTTAAAATTAATGTATAAATAATAACAAACTGGAAAAGTACCCTGGTTTGGCTAAAGTTAGATCTCTCTTACTAATGTCAGAGACCAACCATTTAGTAAGCTGCCAGGCTATGAAGTTTATCATTTGAATTTTTGAAACACGAATCCTAAAGCTATCAAGTTGAAGAATAAAATGAAATCCTCTCCACAGTACAAAAAATCATCCCCTTTATATAGAACAAATTCAGTCATTCCTTAAGCAAGTGATGAGTTCTCAGTCATTAAAGACTCCCTAGTTTTTAAAGACAGAGTGAGAACACATCAGTTTAAAGTGAGAATTAAGGTTTGCTGCAAAGTATGCTTTTACCCAATAGTCAAGGCTACTTAGGAATAGTAAATATACGAAAGCAAATTGACTAATTTTACACTACTGATCTTAGGAAAAGGTTTATTTTTAATTTCACGCAAAATTTTTAAAACTCATATAGTCAAGTTTCTTCCATACTTCTTATAGGAAAAGATGAAAAGAAGCAGTAATGGCATTTTGAGACCTGCCCAGGTGCTCAGCTCCAATGGAAAGGGATTTAAAACATGAAAACAGAGAGAAGATAAACCTAAAATAACCTATCCAATCACCGCATGTCTTGTCGAAGATTATCATTCAGTTTTGGCTGAATCATAATGTAGTACTCTGAATCAGAATAAGGGAAATTATGGAAAGCTTTCTTTAAAGAGAAACAAGGGTTTTTTTCCAAACTTTTCAGTTAGGTTACAGAAGACAATCCTATTCACATCAACAAGATTCCCATGCGAGATCCTGTAATGCCTTCTTGGTTAAGCTGGATCAAATTTAGATTTGCTGCAAATTGGTGGACATCTGAAGATAGAAACTTTTTGTTCTCTGGCTTATGTTGGCTTTTCACTCAAAATAAATTTTATATATTTGTCTAAAATACAGTCAAAAATGACAGAAACCTGAAAAAACATTTAAGTGATCAGTCTGAGATGAAGATTTCAAATGCAAAAATTTGTGGGCATCTATTACCTATGTTTTTCCTATCACAAAGAAATACATAGAGTACAATTTCTCCCAAAAGGGATCATAGGAAAGGTTTCTGATTTTATTTGGCCTTTAGGAAACAAACCAGACATAACTTTTAAGTGTTGCATAAACTAGATCAGCATAAGAAACAATAAGCCAGTAAGAAAGATGCCTGGGGTCACTGCATTTGTTGCAGAGATCGTAGTTACCTATTTGTCATTAATTTACTGCAGTTAGTTTATGAAATTGTACGTTTTCAGACTGCCTTAGCAACTGTCCTTTCACCATCTTTTCTGTGGGGAGCACATGACACGGCTCCACTCTTTGCTCTCATCTTTATGTGTATGAAGTGTAAGACCCATTGTGGTCTTTGGAGGTATGGGTTTTCAGTGAAGTGCTGGCTCTACAGTTTCTACTTGGGTAAATAATTCTATTTAGGTGTTTTTTACATTAGAATTCTTTGTACGTTGGGGGATGGTGGGGAAGACTAATGTACAGATTCTTTCTTGCTTCCATGCTTTAAGTTGGAGTGTATATTCCTGTTCTTTCCAATGACTCTTATTACTTCTAAATGCTTTTAGGATTCAGATTATTTTTCTGGTATAGCAGTATTTTTTTAAAGCATAAAAACTGGTATATGTTCAATATTTAGAATGTTCATATCAACAGTGGAGTTTAATTGTTGAATTAAAGAGTTAACATTCAAGTAGGCATTGTCCTCTTCCAGCACAAAGAATTGTTGCAGACACATGTGTTTAGTGCTCTCTAAATAGAGGTGGAAATAACAGATAAATTACCTGCAATTTCTTTTTCTCCCGCTTTTTTCTTTTTTTTTTTCTTGCTAGTTGATCTGAGGCAGGCAGAATGAAATATTGTGGAACTACACATGCTTAGGCTTTCATTGCTACTTACTTTTGAATATTGCACAGGCTAAGAGAGTTGGGGCTGTTCAGCCTGGAGAAGAGAAGGCTCCAGGGTGACCTTATAGCAGCCTTCCAGTACCTGAAGGCGGCCTGCGGGAAGGATGGAGAGGGACTTTTCACAGGGGTGTGTAGTGATAGGACAAGGGGCAACGGCTCTAAACTAAAAGAGGGCAGATTTAGATTAGATATTAGGAAGAAATTCTTTTCTGTGAAGGTGGTGAAACACTGGAACATGTTGCCCACAGGAGTTGTGGCTTCCCGCTCCCTGGCAGTGTTCAAGGCCAGGTTGGATGGAGCTCTGAGCAACCTGGTCTAGTGGAAGGTGTCCCTGCTCATGGCAGGGTGGTCGGAACTAGATGATCTTTAAGGTCCCTTACAACCCTTACCATTCTATGATTCTATGATTCTCTGTTTATATTAGAAATAAAAAAAAAGAATATATAAATAGATTTCATCCTAGTTGCAAGAAAGTATAGGGTTGTTAATACTCCTTTTATATTGGAGGAGAAACTGAACGATGTTTTAACTAAGGTAAAGGGAATTAAATTTGATGCTATTGAGAACAGAAAAAGCCTTAGTTCTTACAGACTTCTAAACTCCCAGATTAACTCTGCTGTTTTGTCACTAAATACAATCTCTCATAAATTTGGATTGGACCACTACGTTCCTGCAAAAAGCTATACCAAGCTTGATTCATTTATTACAGGTGAACTGCATCCTTACGGTATAGTCAGCTATGACCATTCATTCAGTGCTCAGAAGGAATAAAAATGTGTCTGACTCAGTCCCTTCTTTCTTCCGAAGAGCGTACAGGTGCATTAAGAAATTTTTCTGATTCAATGCAATGCTCTACCACTTCTGCTCTCTCTTGACCAGATCTGATGGAGCCTATACTACCTCTGGGACAGCAGTCCTCACATTATTTTACAGCATGCCTCCAACTCTTTTTTTCAGCAGAAACCAGATTGTCCAAAGCCTTTATCAAGCCTGAAATCTTTCTGTGTGCACAATATCCTTTATGGTGACGTTTTTTTCTCTTTGTGTGATACTTATTTGTCTAGACTTGGTTTGCAGTAAGAGCTCTGTCTAACTACATGTTGGACAATAGTTGGCAGAAGGGTTGTGCATTTTTTTGTGTAGAGAACATTCTGCTGGAAATGATAGAATAGGGTATGTGCACACATAAGAAGTATAACATCTTACAAGTGGAGTGAAAACTCAGCTTTTTTTACAGGCTGTCATGAATTCATATTTGGGCTGATGCAAATATTCCATGTTCTTAGATAGTTAGATCAGATTTCTTTGTGTGACAGTTATTTTCAAAAACTAGTTCTTCTCTTCCATCACATTTCATAATAATGATGAAGTATTTCTTTCTAAATATACTATTTCTTATTCACTGAAAGTTGGTTTTATACCATGTTTCTAGAAAAATGGAAAATAGGACATGGCTTTATAGTTTAAACTGTAGCGGTATCCATTCCAGTGCAAATACTAACGTCTTCAAATTAAATAGTTTTTGCTGACTCTTGGTCACAAACAGTGTCTCTTCCTGTGCTAACAGCTTTTCTTGGAAATGTAAAGAGTTCATGAGGCTGGAGTTGTCTCTAGAAACTTAGTCATAAACAATCCTTTCACTTATGTGCACCTTGCAGTGAAACGCTCCTGCGCTAATCTGTGGGTGTTGATGCAGATGTTCAGAATGACCGCAGTGGGTCTTCAGCTCAATGTGTTTGTAGAGAAAATTTATCTGACTGGTCAAGGAGATGTAAGGGTTTATTAAAGTGGGGGGAAAACTCAGTCCCTCACTGTAAGCTTACTATAAAGAGCTCTTTGGCCTCTAGATGACACTGTGTACCTAATACTGTACTCCGTCTCTAAGCCAGAATTTCCAGTCCATATTACCCTTCCCTACTCATTGTAATTAAAAGCAGTTGCTGCCTATTTTGAATAACCATTCGCAACACTGAAAGAAGTAAACGGAAGAATACTGTTGTTATTCTGAGCAATTAAAAAAAAATACAAAAGGTAAGACTGAAAGATAAAAGCCAGGTGTGCTATGATCATGGCTATTCGAATGCTTACTTACAGCTTTATCACCAAATTTGGGATTGCAGTAATTTATGCTTCGGTTGACATTTCCTCAAAATCTCTGGGATGACGTGAGGCTGGAGAGAAGGTTCTTCAGCATTTCTCTGTATGAATGCATGTTTACAGCTGGCTTCAACAAAATCACGTCGAGCCAAACGCTGGCATTCAGGAGCAAAGCGCATGTGCAGATATTCAAAACTCTTATTGAAAACAGATAGATTTGGGGGGATTTTGCTTTTGGGTTTAGTTAATTTGTTTTTCCCTAAGCTACTGGTTGAGTAAGAAGTTAAAAAAAAAAAAATCTCAGCATGAACAATTTTTGTGGAATTTGTGTGTCTATTTCACAATAATTGCTCTTTTTCCCTGCTTCATTAAAAAGGTAGTCCTATGCAGTACTAGGACCACTGCTTTGTACTTAACTTGTCAGTTATATTTGACAGGGATGTATTACAGGAGGAGCTGGAAGCCATTATACAGCAGGACGGCTACGACTTGGTCGCCATCACAGAAACGTAGTGGGACAACTCGCATGACTGGCATGCTGTCATAGATGGCTACAGACTCTTTAGGAAAGACAGACCAACAAGGAGAGGTGGGGGAGTTGCTCTATATGTGAGGCAGCAACTGGAATGCATTGAGCTTGGCCTGGGGGCAAGTGAAGAAGGAGTTGAAAGCTTGTGGGTTAGAATTAAGGGACAGGCTCACACGGGTGACATTACGGTGGGTGTATACTACAGGCCACCTGACCAGGAGGAGGAGGTTGATGAAGCCTTCTACAGGCAGCTGCAAGCAGCCTCACAGTCACAGGCTCTGGTTCTCATGGGGGACTTCAACCACCCTGACATCAGCTGGGAAGACCATACAGCTAGGCAGGCGCAATCCAGGAGGTTCCTACAGAGCATCGATGATAACTTTCTGATGCAAGTGGTGGAGGAACCAACAAGGAAAGGCGCGCTGCTGGACCTCGTGTTAACAAACAAGGAGGGACTGGTGGAGGACGTGAAGGTTGGAGGTAGACTCGGCTGCAGTGACCATGAAATGGTCGAGTTCAGGATCCTGCGTGGAGGAAGCAGGGCGATAAGCAGGATCAAAACCCTGGACCTCAGGAGGGCTGACTTTGGCCTCTTCAAGGAGCTACTGGGAGGAATCCCGTGGGCCAGGGCTCTCGAAGGCAGGGGGGTCCATGAGTGCTGGTCGCTTTTTAAACAACACTTCTTCCATGCACAGGAGCAATGCATCCCCCTGAGAAAGAAATTTAGCAAAGGAGGAAGGAGACCTGCATGGTTAAACAAGGAGCTTCTAGCGGAGATCAGGCAGAAGAGAAAGGTGCATGGCATGTGGAAAGAGGGACAGGCCACTTGGGAAGAGTACAGAAACGTAGTGAGAGCATGCAGGGATGCGACGAGGAAGGCCAAGGCTCACCTGGAATTGAAGCTGGCAAGGGATGTCAAAAACAACAAGAAGGGCTTCTTCAACTACATCAGCAGCAAAAGGAAGGCTAGGGACAACGTGGGGCCGCTGCTGAATGAGGCGGGTGTCCTGGTGACGGAGGATGCGGAGAAGGCAGAGCTAATGAATGCCTTCTTTGCTTCAGTCTTCAGTGCTAAGACTGGCCCTCAGGAATCCCAGGCCCCGGAGGTAAGAGAGGAAGCCTACAGAGAGGACGACTTTCCCTTGGTCGAGGAGGACTGTGTGAGGGATCGCTTAAGCGATCTGGATGTCCACAAATCCATGGGCCCCGATGGAATGCACCCACGAGTGCTGAGGGAGCTGGCAGATGTCATTGCTGAGCCACTCTCCATCATCTTCGAGAGGTCCTGGAGGACAGGAGAGGTGCCCGAGGACTGGAGAAAGGCCAATGTCACTCCAATCTTCAAAAAGGGCAAGAAGGAGGACCCAGGGAACTACAGGCCGGTCAGCCTCACCTCCATCCCGGGAAAGGTGATGGAGCAGCTTATCCTGGAGGCCATCATGAAGCAAGTGGAAGAAAAGAAGGTTATCAGGAGTAGTCAGCATGGATTCACCAAGGGGAAATCATGCCTGACCAATCTGATAGCTTTCTACGATGACATGACTGGCTGGGTAGATGAAGGGAGAGCCGTGGATGTTGTCTACCTCGACTTCAGCAAGGCTTTCGACACAGTCTCCCATGATATCCTCCTGGGGAAGCTGAGGAAGTGTGGGCTGGATGAGTGGTCGGTGAAGTGGATAGGGAACTGGCTGAATGGCAGAACTCAGAGGGTTGTCATCAGGGGCGCTGAGTCTAGTTGGAGGCTGGTGACAAGTGGTGTCCCTCAGGGGTCAGTACTGGGCCCAGTCTTGTTTAACTTCTTCATCAACGACCTGGATGAAGAGTTAGAATGTACCCTCAGCAAGTTTGCTGACGACACCAAACTGGGAGGTGTGGTAGATACACCAGAAGGCTGTGCTGCCATTCAGCGTGACCTGGATAGGCTGGAGAGCTGGGCAGAGAGGAACCTGATGAGGTTCAACAAGGGCAAGTGCAGGGTCCTGCACCTGGGGAGGAACAACCTCATGCACCAGTACAGGCTTGGGGTGGACCTGCTGGAGAGCAGCTCTGCGGAGAGGGACCTGGGTGTCCTGGTGGACGACAGGTTAACTATGAGCCAGCAGTGTGCCCTGGCTGCCAAGAAGGCCAGTGGGATCCTGGGGTGCATCAAGAAGAGTGTGGCCAGCAGGACAAGGGAGGTTCTCCTTCCCCTCTACACTGCCCTGGTGAGGCCTCATCTGGAGTACTGTGTCCAGTTCTGGGCTCCCCAGTTCAAGAAGGATGAAGAGCTACTGGAGAGAGTCCAGCGGAGGGCTACAAGGATGGTGAGGGGACTGGAGCATCTCCACTACGAGGAGAGGTTGAGGGAACTGGGCTTGTTCACCCTGAAGAAGAGAAGGCTGCGAGGGGACCTTATAAATGCCTACAAATATCTGAAGGGTGGGTGTCAGGAGGATGGGGCCAAGCTCTTTTCAGTGGTGCCCAGTGACAGGACAAGGGGTAATGGGCACAAACTGAGGCACAGGAAGTTCCGTCTGAACATGAGGAGGAACTTCTTCTCTCTGAGGGTGACGGAGCACTGGAACAGGCTGCCCAGGGAGGTTGTGGAGTCTCCTTCTCTGGAGATATTCAAGACCCGCCTGGACAAGGTCCTGTGCAGCCTGCTGTAGGTGACCCTGCTTCGGCAGGGGGGTTGGACTAGATGACCCACAGAGGTCCCTTCCAACCCCTACTATTCTGTGATTCTGTGATTCTGTGATACAGAGAGCAGCATTTAGGAACATTATTAAAGGGATGAATACTTACACTAGTTCATTTCAATGGTATCACAAGTGGAGATGCAAGTAGTAATCTTCACTGTCACCTTCTGTGAAGAGCAAAACAACATTAAATGAAAGACTGATAATTCCAAATCTGAAAAACTCTGGTGGACTGATGTGTAATACAGATTTGACTCATGTCGAGTAAAGTTACAGCATCACTTTTGGAATAGTGACTGTCAGTTTTCTAAGAAAAGGAAAGCTTAAATTTTCGTTTACTCTAAGTTACACCAGCTGTAGTATTCTCAAGGGGAACAAGCAAGTCTTACATCTCTCCCTCTTTTTAAAGCTGGTTGATATAGTAGACAAGCTCCTGGACACACGATACTGGAAAAATCATAGTTGCAGCCCCTTTTAGAGTTCGCACGTACACTGAAGTTGTGTGATAATAAACTCCATAGTTGATTTCAACTTTTGTGTGTGTGTAAAAGAAAGAATATACTCTGGCAGGTATTTAGTCACTAGTTAGGGGTGTTGGGAAATGTGAAGCTAAGCATCTTGTCAGAGCTCATTTGGGCTTCTGCAAGTTTGCATGAGAAGGGCTTCATAGTACCTGTCTTGGATCTAGGTTCAATGTAATATCTAGCATTTTTGCTATAGTGGAAAGTAGCAGTTCCTCCCTGAGTGAGAGGAGATAAGGAAAGAGTTGTCCTTTCATATTATACTAATGAATACAGTACGTATATATATGGCTGGGATATGATTTTAGTTAGTTTGTGTGAAATCCCTCCTCATAATTTTCTTCCTCATGGTAATGGGAGTTGAAAAGAATGGCTTAATATTGTAAGACAAAGAAAGGAAAATAACAGACTTTAAGATGATTTATGCATATTAAACCTGTTATAACATTACAACATTTTATTTACAAATCGGATAAGACAGTCTCACTTTTCATAGTGGGCACCGATTCAGAAATGATTTGGTGACTGGTGAGTCAGTAACTCTGACTTTAAAATGACTGAAATTCTGATTTTTTTTCTTTTATTTTTTGTTAATCCATCTTTACTGCCCAGAAAGGGGAGGGAGTCAAAAGAGTTTTAGACAGCTAGGAAGAAATACGGAGACCTGTTGTCAAATATTAGTTAACCACAGATAAGAAAAGACCTGAAGGTGCTGAAAATTTGAAATCTGTGTGACATAGGTTTTATGTTACTCCAGGAACCAGATAATGACTGTGCAGAATTACTGTGAAGCATATTCAAGAAGTAACAGAGAACCAGAATACTAAGCTAGACCTTAAAAAGTGAAATAGGAATTAAAAAATGGAAATGCTGGGATATTCAGATAAAAAAAGATACTGAGATACACAACCAGTATTTTCCCTTCCTTGCTTAAGAAGATCATGGAATAAATATGAAAACAAAAATGGGTAACCAGCTCTGGGCTAAAAAGGCCCCAGAGCAAAAGGTTAATACCTTCATAAAAACTAAATTTTCCTTCATAAGCTTATGGTGCAGGTTTACTGCTTATTTAGCTCTTTGTATAAAAGCAGCAAATTTTTAATTAAAGATGAGACACCTTGATTTAGTTCTTGGAATACTTTACAAAACTTTATTATTTTTTTCATATACATTACTATTTATACAATATTTTTATTTCAAATGACCATGGCACAGCAATGAAGGATGTTCTCATATTTGCATACTGAAAATAAAAGGCAGAGGCAACAGAAAGGCTGTTGGAAAGGATGTCTAACTTCTACAAAATCTCATATTAATAAGTCTTATTTTACATCTTTTTGAATGATCAGGAAGAGAGCAGATTTTGAATGGAATGTATGAATGATACTAAATCAAGACCCATTGAAAATGTCACTGAGGACAAAATACAATAAAAAGGATTTGTGGAGATCAGAAAGATGGACAGGAAAACAACAAAATGAGATTCATCTCTTGAAAATGTAGACTGTGGGAAAGTGGTGCAATCTCAATGGAAGGCAGGAACCTTGGGAACTGTGGTGACAAATGAGAGTTGTGGCTGATAAGGGGCAATAAATTAAATGCAACTTCAGAATGAAATAGGTAGGCCTCCCTAGGAGATGCTGGTATATTTCGCAATGTCATGGCGTAGGACAGTAATAACTCTGTGGGTCTTTGCTGCATTTCAAGTGAGGCTGGTAATTTGAATGCATTTAAATGGAGTCCAGAATGGGAAGGGGCACAATACTACCAGGTTTTCTTAGAGTGAATGATATATCCTCATAAAAATATCTTATAACTTTTATGAAGTGTTTTTTTTTCCTTTTCACTTCTTGATCTTTATGAGTAATGGAAAGTGGGGAAGAGGAGAGCAACCTCATTGCATATCATCTTTTTCCCCTCTCATATCACCTTAAATTTGTCACTCTTCCTTCAGTTATATATTTAGTTTTATTACAGAGTCACTGGCTATCCGCACTTCTAGTGCTAGCCCTGTCAGACCTCTATAGTTCATATTTATGGCTGCTGCTTAGGACATAATGTTTTACCTGGTTACACTGCTGATATTCCCTGTGGCTCTGCAGCACCTGGAGTTTGAATACCAATGCCAGTTCATTGGTGCCTTCTAGGCCTGCACCAAGAAAGGCCCCAGACCCCCAAAAGACAGCCTCGACATGTCCCTTGCTATGGTGCTGCACAGGACACGGAAGCTGCAACTCTGAGGGTCAGTTGGTTTGTGCACGTGTGATGGAGAAGAGCTGTTAGATGTGGGAAAGAGGAGTCCTGGTTTTCCTTCCAGTGACAAGTTAACTTGCTGTAGAAGATACTTATATTTATTGTTTTATTTTGTTGATGATGACGTTGGTTTTGCAGCTTACCACTTTTTCAGGAATAGTCACAAGTTTATAAAAGGATGTATCTTTATGTTGAGCTTGCCTCACAGTTTGAGGAAAATCTGTTCCCTTTTCCAGTTCCCATTCTCACAAATTGTGAGATGTGTCCTACATAAAGTCATATAGAAGTAGTAAGTGTCATTTTACATCAGGATATGGGGAAATTGAAAGGTTTTTACTTATGTTGTATAATGTGAAGCCAAATGTGTTTTAAACCAGTCCAGCCATCAAAAATTGAATAATGCTTAGAGCATGCAGAAGTTTAAAAGTTGTGTGCCCTATTTCTTGATTCTTCTGTTAAATGAAAGCTGTTACACTGTTTTAGTTTGTCCCATGGAAAACCCTTGATCTATTCATGCATACAGATGAAAAAAAATAAAAAAAAAAAAAACCACACCAAAAAAACAGGGGCAGAAAGGAAGGTAACCATCAAAGTATTTCTTGACTTGCAGTTTTTGTATGTGATGGATTTGCTCTAAGCTTGCGTAAGGCATAAAATGGTTTTCTGACTAAAAATTGAGTGTGGTGAGTGACAAATAGGCTTCTAACATTTCCGGGGTTCTGGAGAGGGTTTTAGCAGGGAAGACTTGCTCTGTATTTTGTGAATGAGCAGTGACACTTTCTTACAAATTATTAGTTGTATTTTTTTTTAATGAGAAATAAACTTTGTCTTTAAGAAAAATAAAATGCTGTACCTTTTCAAAAACTGTGTTTTTGTAGTATATATATTTTTAAGCAAATGAGTTATCTCAAGTACTTGGCATAAGTTTTTGGGCTCAGGTAAGACCTCTGAATACTCTTATAATTTAAATCTGAATAATGTGTAAAAACTATTTTATAGTTACCTACATGATCAATATGTCATGTGTCTCACAGTTATTACTGTTTATAATTCCAGTTTTGAGCTTCCTTTTAATTTGTTCTGGAATTTTATCAGTAAGCCCAAATCTAAACCTAACTTCATTTAAACTACATTGTTTCACAAGGACTCTTTTTACACACCATAATACTTTCTTCCTTTCTCTTTGGGTGTTGATTCCAACACAGGAAAAATAGAAATGTTTATGCTAATGCTTTCTTGACAAAATACTGAATTTGTATTTGATTCTAAAAAAGAGATTCTGCCTTTGAAGAAAATTGTGACATATGACTATGATACCTTACTCTTATTTTTCAAACTGTTTTTCATATACACTGAATTCATTAACATGTTCGTCTCCTTTTGAACAGATTCATAAAAATTTAAGGAACCGTAGCTAAAGCTACACATAGCACATAGGCCACTTTTTGTCTGACCTTCCCTACCTTTTATAAATATTTGGTTGAGCAACTGTAGCATGTCTTTCATGTATGATTTTACATCTGTCTTGTTCTTTAATTTCCAATCTTTTCAAAGAAAACAAACAGTACAGTTAGGAAATAATTTTAAAATGAGTGAAATTCTGCAAATGATCCACATTATACTCAACGTCAGTCTGATTCCATTGCACTGTTAGGTATCTGCCACTCAGGCTAACGGAGGAGATATGCTAGATAGGTGTAGTAAGTCGTCATCCTCTGTAAAGGTGAGCTATTCGTGTACTCAGATGAAACATACATGTTACATGGAAATTTGACATACAAGTATTGTCAGTTGAGGGTCTCAGGTTGTATTCCCGGAGGGAAATGCTTTTTAAGGATAAAATATTTCTTCATCCCCACCCCTTATTCATTGCTCACTCATGGGAACAGTGTCTCCAGTTTCCACACCAAATACCCATCAGCTCCGTATTAGAGTTTCCTTATACACTATTTTCATCATTGTGTCTATTATGACAATCTCAACTCTTTTCTGTCTGTGTCCTGGCAATTGTCACTCATGTCATTGTCTCTCAGTACACTAATCTGGCTATCTTCCCATTGCCAGGGTACACAACATCTCTTTTCCTAGTTCTGAGCCTATGCTATATTCACTCCTCATTGCCAGAGATGAATTATGGGGGAAACTGTGTCTTTGCCCCAGCCTTAGGAAGTACCATGCCTGATGTGTATGTGAGCTACCTTTCCAGGGAGCCGACAATGTATAGCAGTTGTTTTTCTGTATATGTCCACTACCATGTTATATAACTTGAAGAGAAGAGCGATCACATTGCCCTGAAATGGTTGGAGGGAAGGAGATTACACAGTCTTCTCTGGCCACTAGGGAACTCCTTGCCCCTCATTTTCTGATGTCTGCTTCTCTGCTCCTACCTATGTGCAGTGATTCCCCTCCGTATCTCTTCTACCTGCTTCTCTTGTGACACCGATTTCTTGGGAGCTTTTCTGCCTCCAACATTCTTGGCTGCTCTGCAGAAAATGAGCGACAGTGTTTGCTCTTCAGGAAATCACAGATTTTACTGACGTGAGGCTCAGAAACAAGCTATTCACATTTCAAACACTGTGTTCATTTTTGGGCCCCTCCCTACAAAAAACACATTGAGGTGCTGAAGCGTATCCAGAGAAGATCAACAAAGATGGTGAAGGGTCTAGAGAATTAGTCTTCTGAAGAGTGACTGAGGGAACTGGACCTGTTTAGTCTAGAGAAGAGGAGTCTGAGGGGTGACCTTATCACTCTCTATAAGCTACCTGAAAGGCATTTGTGGTGAGGTGGGTGTTGGTCTCTTCTCCCAAGTAATTAGCACTAGGACAAGATGAAATGGCCTCAAGTTGCATCAGGGGAGGTTTAGCTTGGATATCAGGAAAAATTTTATTACTGAAAGAGTGGTCAAGCATTGCAACAGGCTGCCCAGGGAAGTGGTGGAGTCCCCATCCCTGGAGGTGTTCAAAAAACGTGTAGATGTGGTACTTCAGGACATGGTTTAGTAGGCTTGGTGGTGTTGGGATGACGGTTGGACTTGATGATCTTAGAGCTTTTTTCCAACCTTAATGATTTTAAGTATCCAGATGCAGGGACATACCGGCCCCAGTGTGAACTGATTCTAAATCTGCCTCACTTCCCCAATTCTCTCTCATCCTGTTGCTTTGAAGTCTCTGTTTAAACCAAAGTGTGCCAGTATTACGGATTCCATTCCAATAAAAGCAGGATTTTTTTGGTTATCTGTAAGGACTTACTTTACAGCTTACCTTTACCCCAGGTGGCCAGGAAGGCCAAGAGCATCCTGGCTTGTATCAGGAATAGTGCGGCCAGCAGGAGTAGGGAGGTGATTGTGCCCCTGTACTTAGCACTGGTGAGGCTGCACTTCGAGTACTGTGTTCAGTTTTGGGCCCCTCACTACAAGAAAGACACTAAGTTGCCGGAGCTTGTCCAGAGAAGGGCAACGAGGCTGGTGAGGGGTCTGGAGAGCAAGTCTTATGAGGAGCGGATGAGGGAGCTGGGGCTGCTTAGTCTGGAGGAGGCTGAGGGGGGACCTTATTGGTCTCTACAACTACCTGAAAGGAGGTTGTAGTGATGCAGGTGTTGGTCTAGTCTCCCAAGTAACTAGCGACAGGACAAGAGGCAATGGCCTCAAGTTGCGTCAGGGGAGGTTCAGATTGGATATTAGGAAAACTTTCGTTACTGAAAGAGTGGTCAGATATTGGAACAGGCTACCTAGGGAAGTGGTGGAGTCACCATCCCTGGAGGTGTATAAAAAACTTGTAGATGTGGAGCTTCAGGATTTGGTTTAGTAGGCATAGTGTTGTTGGGCAGACGGTTGGACTTGATGATCTTAGAGGTCTTTTCCAACCTATGATTCTATGACTCTATTATTCTATACAGCTCTGATGGACTTAAGGTGTGCGTGTGGAACTAAAGAGTTTCAGTGCTTGGTAGCTAGGACTGTGATCTGTAGGATCATTTGCCTCTGAGAGGAGCATGAGTGCACATGCTAAAGTTAAGGGTCCTTTACAGAACGTGAAGTGCCAACACTTAGTGAACTAAGTCATTCTGACAGCTGGACAGAACAAGATACCTATATTTGCATCTAGACCATCGTCTGCAATGTACCATAGTATGCACCAGAGAAACTGGACACTGAGTGACTCTTTGAAATTGATGTCTCTTCTGTTCTTCCACCTTTTGTATATTCCTTTTCCTCTGGCATTGGAATAGGGGGAGGAAACAGCACTTTGCTGGGTTTCATCTTGAGTTATAGTCATTATGTGGGTGTGCTGTGATGCAAGAGGGAACTGAGGCATACATCTGGGTATGGAAAATTTTATCTCAGATGGCTTAATTTACTAAGGTTTTATATGCATTTAAGAGTAGGATCTTATCAAGAAGAGAGTAGGATGGCTCCAAGTGTTGACATTTTTACCTTTCTTCGCGATACCTATTTACAATTTCTAAGTTGGTGTAAGCTACGCAGATGATCTAGGAAGAAGCTTAAATACATGTTTTTTCCAGTGTGTGAGTAATATGCCATTGATTTTGATGAGATTCAAAACACTTGAATGCTTTTTTGGTCTAGAGCCTGAGGTTAATATCACAGTCTCACTGAAGTGACTGTGAGTGCATGCACAATTATGTATACTTATGAAATGGAAATAGAGAACGTAAAAAGACACTTGGAGAACAAAGGGAAATGTTTGGTATGTCAGCCAGAAAAGGAAGGTCAAAGAAACTGTACCACTCCTGATAAGCAAGACTGGCAAACTGGTAAAAACGGACGAGAAGAAAGACAAGGTACTCAACAACATTTTTGCCTCAGTCTTCACTGCCATCCTCTCTTCCCACCCCTCTTAAGTGGATAGACTGCAAGGCAGGGACTGGAGGAGCAAAGTCCCTCCCACTGTAAGACAGTCAGGTTCATGACCACCTGAGGAATCTGAACATACACATAAGTCTGTGGGACCTGACAAGATGCATCCCAGAGTTCTGAGGGAATCAGTTGATGTAGTTGCCAAACCACTCTCCATGACATTTGAAAAGTCATGGAAGTCAGGGGAAGGACTGCCTGGTGACTGGAACAAGGGAAATATTGTGCCCATTTTTAAGAAAGTTGGAAAGGAGGACCATGGGAGCTACTGACCTGTCAGCCTCACCTCTGTGCCTTGGAAGTTCGTGCAGCAGATCCTCCCAGAAGCTCTTCTAAATCCCATGAAGGACAGGGAGGTGACTTGAGACAGCCAGCATTGCTTCACCAAAGGCCTGACAAACCTAGTGACCTCCTATGATGGAGTGACTACACCAATGAACAAGGGAACAGCTACGGATGTCCTCTATCTGGACTTCTGTCAGGCCTTTGACACAGTCCCCTATAACATCCTTCTTTTTAAATTGGGGAGATATCGATTTGATGGGTGGACTGTTAGGTGGATGAGGAATTCGTTGGATGGTTGCATCCAGAGGGCAGTGGTCAGTGTCTCAATGTCCAGATGGAGATCAGGGGCCCATATTGGGACCAGGACTTTTTAATATCTTCATCAATGACATAGACAATGGGATCAAGTGCACCCTCAGCAAGTTTGCAGATGACACCAAGCTGTGTGGTGTGATATTGACACAACTGAGGGATGGGATGCAGTCCAGAGGGACCTGGACAAGCTTGACAAGTGGGCCAACATGAACCTCATGAGGTTCAACAAGGCCAAGAGCAAGATCCTGCACGTAGGTAGGGGCAACCCCTAGTATCAATACAGGCTGGAGGATGAAGGAATTGAGAGCAGCCCTTCAAAGATTGACTTGGTGGTAATGGTGGATGAAATGCTGGGCATGAGCTGACAATGTGTGCTCGCAGCTCAGAAGGTCAACCGTATCCTAGACTGCATCAAAAGCAGCATGGCCAGCAGGGTGAGGGAGGTCATTCTGCCCCTCTACTCCGGTCTGGTGTGACCCCACCTGGGGTCCTGCATCCAGCTCTGGAGCCCTCAGCACTGGAAAGACACGGACCTGTGGGAGCGGATCCAGAGGGGGGCCACAAAAATGACCCGAGGGATGGAACACGTCTGCTATGAGCAAAGGCTGAGAGGTGGGATTGTTCAGCCTGGAGAAGAGAAAGCTCCAGGGAGACCTTATAGCAGCCTTTCAGTACTGAAAGGGGGCTTATGCGAAAGATGGGGACAGAAAAAGGGGTAATGATTTTAAACCAAAAGAAAATAGATTTAGATTGCGTATAAGGAAGAAATTCTTTACTCTGAGGGTGGTGAAACACTGGAACATGTTGCCCAGAGATGTGGTAGATGCTCCATCCTTGGTAACTTTGAAGGTCAGGTTGGATGGGGCTCTGAGCAACCTGATCTAGTGATAGATGTCCTTGCTCATTGCAGGGCAGTTGGACTAGATGGCCTTTAAATGCTCCTTTCAACCCAAACTATTCTATGATTCTATGAATCAACTTCAGCCGTTTTCAACTACATTATTACTGTTTCATTGGTATTATTGTCTGGATGCTTTTTCATTATTTGTTAAATCTTTTTCTAAATAATATTTTAGCAGTCATTTTTGCCATTTGAATCAAAAGTCTGGAGTTGATTAGGTCAAGAACTTTTGCCTCATCTCCAAATATTTATAATTCTTATATTGTGAGAGAACATGTTAAGAAAATAGTACTTTTTGCGGTGAAACAAAGTGTTTTATTTCTTTGTTAATGATCCAATTGACTAGTATTCTTGTGTTCCACTGACTGCACTCTACGAAAATGAAAAGTGGCTTTGTGGAGAAAAACAAAAAAAATCGCTAAAACATGAGGAAAAAATCCCAACCAACCAATCAGAAAAACCCCACTATCAAATAACAAAAGGCAATTCCAAAGCCAATTAGTCCTTCATTCACAGAAGAAAGCTAAAAGGTACGGCTAGCAACACCTACCTACGCTTACATGCTGGAAGCCGAAAATAATCACTTTTGAAGGGTCTTTCATAAATTAGCAAGATACAGTAGAAATTGTAGTCACAGAATCACAGAATCACAGAATAGTAGGGGTTGGAAGGGACCTCTGTCATCTAGTCCAACCCTCCTGCCGAAGCAGGGTCACCTACAGCAAGCTGCACAGGACCTTGTCCAGGCGGGTCTTGAATATCTCCAGAGAAGGAGACTCCACAACCTCCCTGGGCAGCCTTGTAGTATCTTGTAAATCAGGATATATTTATGACGCATTGGCTTGACTGGAAGCAGCTTTTTCCTGTCCTAGTTTTCAGTGATGAATATGAACAAAATGCCTGTAACTCTAAAACACAGAGGCAACAATTTAACCTTCCAGCACCGGTTAATATGTCTGCAACTAATTAGCTTGCTTCAAAGCATAGTAAATGTTGCGGATCAGTAATTAGTTAATTCTTAATCTAACATATACATACAAATTTCTTTTAGAAGGATAAGAACCACCTGGGTCATAAAAAAGCGGTATCAATTTGCATTATTTTCTTTGTATTGCTGCTGTAAATCCCGATGTCCTGAGACATATTCATCCTTAGCTGAAGGTCAAGTTCTGGACTATCAAAGTCAATTGAAGAAACTTGCATCAACTTTAGCAAGGCCAGGTTTTCTCTCGGTACGTTTAATTTATCTCAGAACAAATTACTTGACAATTTAGTCATGGCAATATGTATATATTAGTAATTTAAACAGTCATCCCTAAGCAGAATGATTTCTTGCTAATGTAAGTTTCTCTAGTATAGAGCTACTCTGAATGCTGCATAGACATGGTCTTAATAGGCTTTTACCACTTTACATGGAGTACCTGATCACTTTAAATAAAAGCATTGTGTATTATAGAATAAATCCACCTATTACAAATTACCTAAATTTACATTAGATTATTTGGATACAGAGATATATCTGTTTATGTCAACTGAAGATTGAGGACTAGGTCTATTTTTCCTCTCTCTTCCTACATCCACACCATTTTAGTAGAAAATCTTTATAGAACTAAAAATGAATGTTTGTTACATTGCAAGAGATAGGTAATGGTGTAAAGAAATGTGTAAACTCTGTAACAAAACAAACAGAAAATACAAACTCATCTGTCCATGTGTGATTTATCTAGTAAAAGAGAAAGAAAAACTTTATATGCATAAAATCCTAGATATTGCTGTGATCTGTGACTTCCAATACAGTCTACAGCATGTGATTGTGTTACTTTTATTCCTTTTTTATAGTCTGCAAGTCTGAAAAGCTGCAATTAGACAAACCTCCAAAATAATTACATAACTACAGTGTATAGATTCATTGTGATCACTTTGAGTGTCTTGGGTTTTACTAGCGGAATGAAATTAAATTATTGTGATACGTCTATCATTGACATCCTCTTTCCTGGGCTTTCTGGTGGCTTCGAGTTATCAGAAATACTTATCAATAAGGTACAGGCACCATATCAGCTACTAAACATATCAGTCTCCAGCTAACCCCACTGCATAGCGGTTATTGTATGCAGCCAGGAGGGAATTAAAGCCATCTCCTGTTCAGTATACACCTCTGGACTGGCTCTGGTGATCTGAGCACTGTCTTCACCCAAACGTCTAGTGTAACATCTTTGTGAAAGGTGCACCTGAGTATCTCCTAAGCGTGTGTGTTCTGCTTTTGATTCTTTAAGTTTTTTCACCGACTTCACTGAAGAAAATGGCAATCTTTGTAGGGCAGGAAAAATGCTTTTCTATATATTTGTATGGCCCGTAGCACATAGAGTGCTTACATTTCAATGGTATTTATAGATGCACATACTTTGTATTATTATAACAAGTAAAGAAAGTAGTATGAGCACCAAAGCTAATGAAGGCTGGTTACTGCTTAGCTCTGAGCCTCATATGGCTGGGTTTTCTGGTATTGCATAAGGAGCAAGAGCTGACAGAGATGTTACTGCTCGAGACATTCGTGTAATGTCTTTCTATGGTGTCCCAGAAGGATGGCCTTCAGCTTTTCCTTCAGCAATGGAACTATTAGGGATTTTCTTGCCTCCTTCTGTCAAACTTGAGGAAACTTAATATCTTTGTGACCTCAGCTGCTTATCTGATTTAACTGAAATTTCCTAACAGGCTCCAGAGTTATAAGAGGGACAGCAACATGCAATTGTGTGCATGCATCTCCAAAGCTTATGTAGTAAATAAAGTTTATAAAGAAGCTAAGATCAGTGTACCCCTGGTACCTGAGATAGTTTACTTTTTAATTTGTTGTGTGTCAGAGGTTGATATCATATTCATTGGCACACTTATAAATGCCTGCCAGAGAATTTCTGGCTAAAATATCTGTGGTAACTCAGAACTACCGTGTTTCACGGTGTCTATGTACTGAAACTATGTTATCTCCCACCATTTCTGCAATGGTATTTTTTTGGTTAGAAACAGCAGTTATTTCAAATTCTAGAATATCAGCCCAGTAGTTGCTCTTTTTCTGTTGAGACAGAAACTGGTCACTTTGAAAAGTTACAAGTTTTGCACATTGAAAAGGCTTAAAATCAAAATATTTAGACTGGTTCAATATTGCTGTCTTACAGCTCTTGTTAGATGCAAAAGCAGACCATAGACTTCACTAGCAGACCACTTTAACTTTGCCTCATGGGGCATGGAGAAAACTGCTGTTCCTCTGACCAGTTTGAATCTAGATACAAAAAACTAGTTCTTACCTCCTAACAAAAATTTTCTTCGTCACTGGCATCTTCCCAGGATCAGACCATGATTGAAGACATAGAGCAGAAAGGAAGGAAGGAAGTACAAAGGGAGAAAAGGGAAAGGAAAGTAAAACAAGAAAAAGTAATCCTCTCCTCCTACCCTCTCTCCAGTGTCCCTTCATCTGAAGACCAGGAGTAAAATATTCTTCTACAAATATAGCTCCTAAGGGCATAAACATTTATTTGTTCTGTAGCATTTAGGTAAAAAGGTGAGAGTCTTCAGAAATTTTTCTAGAGAAACATCTAGGTTATGAGGGCATGGACGGAAGGGTTAAAGGTAGCAGACCTGGTGAATTTTAACTTTAAGCATTTGAAACTTCTTTGTAGGGTGTTGGGGGCTTCATATTAGAAGGAGGATGGGAACATGAAAGGAAATTGAGGCAAGACCACTGTCGGAAAACTGCAGACAGGAAAAGGACAGAAAACCACATTTAGAAGGCACAATGTTACATTTTTTGAAAAGGTTCCATCGTACCAGCAGAACCTTGTCCTGATTCAAAGCTCCCAGAGACATATTTGTGGTCATCAGAGGCTCTGAATGCAATAATAACGTAAAACCTGAAGTCAGATTCTGGTTCCACCATCCCAAGAAGCTCAAACAGATAGGGGAGGGGGGAGGAGGAAGGTGGGGAGAGAGAAAAAATAATCCCCCAAAAAAGTGTAACTACAAGAATATTTAGGTTTATTTTCTCATAGGAAATAAGGCTGAGATAAGTGTACCAGGTCAAGATTCACTGTGTTTTATTGAACTGCGTTGTGTTCTGTAATGTGTTGAAAGAATGACAACCTGTTGAAATTTGAAAGGCATACGCTTTCCTTTTGACTGTGAATAGCTCATGGTCACACACGCATCCACACAGAAAGAGAGGATGGGGAGATGATCTGTGGATGGAGGGACAGAACATACATCCCCCCCCCATCAAAATCTCCATTCACATTTTACTCCAGATGTTATTTACCACACAAAAGCTTCTTTTTTATTGTATGAAAGTCTTTCATACAAAGAATTACTCAGGAAAACTAGTCTATATATAATTTTATCGAAGTAGATCAATTTGGTTTTCATATGCTTTTTTTTTCCTACTTTGTTTTGCAGATACCAGATTAGTCATTTTTCTTGATCTTGCCTGTGTTGGAGGGGGAAAAAAAAGGAAAAAAAATCATTGTCGCTAAGATTTCAGGTTATATTAGAGAAAATAGTACAAGGCAGCCCAAAGTTTAGTGATGACATACCCGGTTTGCAAGCTTGTCTTGAACTCTACATATAAGCTAACATGTGGGTTTAAGATACGAAGAGGATTTTACGTAATATGCAAGTAATTGAAAGCTGTATTTAAAAATACAGTGTATCATTGGTTTTATATAAAGTTGAAGACATTTCTTTGGGTATAAAATGTGAAACATTCAGGAAATATGAATATATTTTCCTGCTTATCCAAGTTTGGGAGAAGATGGGCTGAGAATTACCAGAATAGCTCATTTTAGAGAGGGTGTTATAATTAGTAATGTGAAATGTTATTTCTTTGGCAGCACAAAACCATTAAAAGTTAGAATCATAGAATCATAGAATGGTAAGGGTTTGCAGGGACCTTAAAGATCATCTGGTTCCAACCCCCCTGCCATGAGCAGGGACATCTTCCACTAGACCAGGTTGCTCAGAGCTCCATCCAACCTGGCCTTGAACACTTCCAGGGAGGGGGTAGCCACAGCTTCTCTGGGCAACCTGTTCCAGTGCCTCACCACCCTCGTGGTGAAGAATTTCTTCCTAGTATCTAATCTAAATCTGCCCTCTTTTAGTTTAGAGCCCTTGTCCTATGACTACACACCCTTGTGAAAAGTCCCTCTCCATCCTTCCTGTAGGCCCCTTCAGGCACTGGCAGGCTGCTATAAGGTCACCCCGCAGCCTTCTCTTCTCCAGGCTGAACAGCCCCAACTCCCTCAGCCAGTCCTCATAGCAGAGGTGCTCCAGGTCATCCCGCAGCACACCCCGGTCCCCCATTTCTATTTGCTTCCTTTTCTAGGCTCATCCTGGGCCACCCCAAGAGACCGAGTGGGAAACGGCTTCTGAAAATGGACGGGGCTTAAAACGAGACCGGGCCCAGCACCGAGGAGGGGTCCCCTGCGCCCCGCACACTCCAGGCGCCAGGCGCGGTTCTGGCTCCCGTTCCAGCCGCTCCAGGGCCGATTGTGGCCGGGGCCCAGGGCCGGCAACCCCCGCCCTCCTCCGCCGCTGCCGCCGGCGGGGGCCAGCCGGACCCGGGAGGCCCAGCCGGAGTCGGGCAGGGCCCGTCCCGGCGGCGGAGCCTCGCGTTACCAGGGCGGGCCGGGCAGGGGAAGGCCGTCAGCGTCGGCCCGGGCCCGCTGACAAGGCCAGGCCCGGTGACAGGGGCCGGGCGCCGGAGGCCCCGTGCCGCTGCTGCCCCCTTCCCTCCGCCCGGGCGCACGGCACCGCCGGCTGACTGCCGCCCCGGGTACGATACTTCAGATGGGATCCAAAAGTGTTCTTTTCTATGTGTTTACACGTTTAAGAATAAGAGCGTGTAAATCTAGTCTTGAAGTGTTCTGAAACAGTAAGGTAAATGTTAATTTTAAGAAAGGTTGTAATGAAGCTTCCCTCCCTGCCAAGCACACCCAGCCCCCCCCCCAAAAAACCCAAACACAAATAAACAAACAAAAAAACCCCCAAACCCAGCCACAAAAAACTGGAAGGCCAGGAGGCTGGGACATCAGAAATATTGACTACATTCGAACAGACTGGTGCGGACTAGTTTCTGTCAAACTCTATCTTATCTCTTGATGTAGGAATGCTTTTCTCAAAAATTTTTTCCCCATGTCTAGATAGTGTTTTTGCAACTGCTGAAGGAGGAATCATTTATTGGTTCAAAATCACAAATAAATAAGGAATTAAGGGCATATAAAAATGTAAACAGGTCCTTAGGAGTATATGTCACACCCCAATAATGAGAGTGATTAAATGTTCCACTCCATTAATGAGCGTGACTCAGATTCACCAGTCCCCTTGTTTGGATTAAGGTGAAATGACACCAGAGACTCTGTATCACTTTACAATGTTTATTCACGGTTATGATAAATAAGTTTATTATGACAAGCAAACTGTTCAGGCATGATTATGATAAGCAAATTAGATGGTACTATTATGATAAGAAAAATATTGGGGTATGATTATGGTCACAATTATGGTGAGCAAACTTCAGTGGTACAATTACAATAAGCAAACTATGGTAGTACAATCACAACAAGGAAACTACAGTAGTACAGTTATGATAGACAAGCTACAGTGGTATGATTATGGTAAGCCTTGCTTTTATAGTTTCCAAGGACAAGGGAAAGAACGTGGGAGGGACAGAAGAGAAAACAGAGAGGAAAAGGAGAAGAAGAAGAAATAAAAAGATATCACCAGGCCTGGGTCCAGAGTTGATCTGGCCAATGGAGGGGGGTCCAGGTGCTGGGGGGTGCCACCTTTACAGTGATTTTCTCAGTTTGTGTAGGTAGTTAGCCCCTTCCCCTTAGTTGAGTTTCTCACTTCCCATGCTAATTAACTAGTTGGTGGTAACCACCTTTTCTGTTATAGGCTAAGTTAGCCTCGCTTTCCAAGTAAATTAGCACACATGCTCCTTACAGGTGGGGTGGGGGCAAGTCTTTGTGGTTTTGAATTGAGTTGGTGGTCCTGATCTTCCCCTGCCACAGTCACCTCTGTTTGACCTCTTCCCGGTGCAGGACTATTGGTTTGTTAGCTGTAAAAAAGGGAGTTGGGTACAGAGGTGATTGAAAGTGGTCTGCTTAACTTTACCAAGGCAGCATTGGGCTATGAGGGTCTCTGCCTTGGTCCAGATGTCAGTTGGTTGATTTAGCACCAGACTGCCAGGCATCAGGATGAGCAGTCCCTTTTCTTAGGCCCAGTGCTTATTGGAAAAGATAAGTACAACGCTCCTGTATCCAACACTCATAGGCTTTGAACTTCACATAAGCACCTTAGACGAATGTTTGGGACTTTTAACCTCATATTGTCTGGACCCTTAAAATATAAAGGAAAATTAAATTGCATTGTGATGGGGTATACACACACGTGTCTTAGGCCAGGAAACACAAATGAATCAAATTAGCTGTCACCATTCTTCTCTATACTTTAAAGGAGAAATTAAGAAGGCATTGGAGAGTCTGAATGCCTGGAGGTCCTGGGATCAACCAGGGCTTCGAGGCACTTCTTAGAGTACTAGCCAGGAAATATCAGGTGCTAAAACTATCGGAATCATACAAGTGTTGGAATTAAAATCCGTGGGACAAATTCTGTGTCTGAACAGAATGTGGTGAACATAGCTCTTCAGCTACTCTCCCATGTGCCGTACTTGTTCCAGATTTGTGGGATAACATAATACCAGACAGTAAGTGGTCTTGGGAAATGTCTGACTGAAGGACAAGTGGCCAGTATGGTAAATTTGCTAAGGACTGGTGGATAAAGAGAAGATAATGTGCTGCATATTGCCGGGTTTAATTATAGCGGAACTGTTCTGCTGCCCCATTGCCTACTAAATTGGAAGGAAAGAAGGGCACACTGTGATTGTTAATGGGATCAGGATCACAGGTGTCCAGAGGCTCTGTGTAGTTTAAAAGAAATTATTGAGTGGTACTTAGCAAGAATCAACATTGAAAACAGTCTTTAATGTAATGTACTGACAGTATCTTCTACAGACAAAACATTTGTTTGGATAAATGAAAGAGATAAACACTAATTCATCTCACTGTGCTAGCTGGCTTCTGGCAATGAAAGAATGGAGCCTTCTGTAATGCTAATTTAAAGAAACAAATTCTTGGACTCGGGTCTTGAACAATTAAGACTTCAAGGAAAGTTAAGGCTCTTACAGTAGGTTCTGGTTTGGGCACAGTATGCAATATTAACATGGTCATGGTGTCCTTTAGGGGACCTTATCACAGCAATGTGCTTGACACCCTGGTGTGTCAGAGCACTGCCAAGAAAATAATTTGTTTAAATAGCTGAGATGAGACTTTATCAGCTGACCTGCTGATAAAGGTGAAGTGAGAGGCAGAGGAGAGGCTGTAAAAGAGCTGCATGGTGAGAAAGAACATGGCAGCTATCTTTCTGAATCAGAAGTCATATGGTGGGTGATGAATATTGCTGTAGGTACCCAATGATGTTGATAGAACGAATTTTTATAGTCTAGTCCTTACATGGAGTTGCTATAGCATTGATGTGAGATGTGTTGAGGGTTTGAACTGGATTTACGCAGCTTATTTCATTCTTGTGTCTTACAGATCTGCTTTTAACTGTCAGAAACAGGGTATTGTGTTTACCCCATCTGGTAGTGTAAAAGATTAAAATGCAAAAAGGCATGTGCAGTAGTGTGAGGAGAGTTGGGCTTCACCTCTAGATGATGTGCAGTGCTTATCATGCTAATCTAGGATTTACAAGATTTGGTTTATTTCTCTGACTTGTCAGATGCTCCCCATATAAACAAATCAGTATGGATGATGTTCCACACAGATATAAATAGTGGAGACAGGATGCTCAGAACAGCTAATTAACCCTGCCTGAGTGCAGAACTAATGAAGTTTATCTGACTTGTAGTAATAAAGATATCTGCTATGTCTTATTTCTAACTACCCTTCCCATCCAGCCCACTCTTTCCGACTAGCAGGCCTATCTATGGCAAGTGGAGAGCCAGTGGTGATTTCTCTTTGTCTGTTCTCAGTCTGTGGCTTTCCCTTTCTCAAACTATCTGGCTTTCCAAATCCCCACAACCTTTTTCACACAGGCTTCTGGATGTCTTATTAATCCTTTGCTTTACAAAACTGCTCTTTGCTCTTCTCCAGATAATCTACCTCATCAGCCAAGCACGCTGTCATGTTGGGCAAAGAAAAACCCGAAGCATATTTTGCATAATTTCTTGTGCACAGTCCAGAACTGTCTCCTGAAGACACTACTTACTCCAGTGACTGTCCTTCATCCAGCCCTTATGCTGTGGAAATTAGCAGGGCAGGCACATGATAGGTGTACCGTAGAGCAGAGCCCTTCAAATGTATCCAGATCTTGATGCAGCTTGTGAGTGATCTTGGTTCTCAGACTCCCACTGCTAAGACCCTTCTTGGTACGCTCAGAATGAAGCAGTAGCTCAGACATCACGTGCCAGGGGATTTAGCATGCCTGTGGAAGGCTTTTCACAATTTCACTATTAGATACTTTGCTGAAGTTCCTCCAAAGTCCTGTTTTGAAGTTGGCCGGCTTTGTTCATCCTTTGTCTGTCTGTGAAAGGAAGTGCTATTTGCTACATTCTTTCACTACAAGGAAGTTACAAAGCTAAGTAAAAAAATTATTTTGTTGTGGTTCACAGTTAGCTCTTTGCTTGATCTTGGGAAGGTACAGCTTTTGTGAAAGCTGTGGTTTGTTTGTTATGAATTTGGAACTGCTCAGTTGCTTAAAGCTAGCCTGTTTTGTAATTGGTACCCTCTGTTGCACATGTTAAAAGAAATAAAAATCAGTGTAAAATTGTTTACTTATTGGTGCCAACTGTACCTACAGTTAATGCTTGTCTACATGGGGAATTTAGCCTCTTTAAAATGTTAGAGGAATACTGTTTGACCTTAAAATGTTCCTGACTTTCTTTACTCTTCCTTAAAGGCTGTCTTCTCACAAAACATTAGTTCTAGTATGTTTTCATTATTTACCACATGAAAAAACCCTGCTGACTTCCTGTCATTTTTTCCCCACTATGCTGGAGCAAATTAAAGATAACTTATGATTTTTTCCAACAAGATATCTTTCCCATTTCATTTATGAGCACACTTTTTCATTCCCTTTTTTACCTCCACAGATCTCATCTTCGACTGTTTCCTCATTTACAGAGACACTGCACTTTCCTTTTGAGAAATTTCCCAAGGTCGCATTCCTTTTCTCCCTTGTCATCTTTATTTGTCTGTGTATTTTCCTTAGAAAAATATAATTATGAAAAGGCTTAGGTAGAAACGGAATCTAGCCAATATTTTAAAGACCCAGAGGGGTTGCCAGGAGGTAACTAAGGAATTGAATTCCTCAAAGTTCAGCATTATTCAGCTATAAGAATTTTGTTCAGGACCATCTGTTTGCTCAAGAGCTTGTTTTTCACTTTATAGAGTGGAAAGTCACTGGAATTGCACCGTTGTGAAACCACCTAAAATGAAGACAAAACCTAGAAAAAAGTAGCCTGTTTTCCATTTACGTTCTGTACTTTGTTTTGTCTTGAATCTTTTTGCTATTGTTGGTTTTCTCTTTTTAAACAAATGGAACTGTTAGTTTTCATTTTTACTTCTGGAAATGTTTCTTTTTTCTAGTACAGGTATCCTAGTGTATCTACACAGCACAATCTTCTCATGCTATGCTGTAAGTCCTTGAACTGAAGGTAAGCCATCAAGTAGCTCTCTCTGTAGAGCATCACCACACTGGGAAGAGATGCTTTCTCAGTCATAGATTTCTATACAGTCTGTACACACACTTTAATTTGAGGGCTGTACTTATGAGGTGCAGGGCTGATTACATCAGGTGTAGGCTTGCTGTGATTCAAGTATGCAGTTCTACACTCTTAGCTCCGTAAGGGTCTAGCTAGAAGTTCTTCAAATTGAAATCCATTCTGCACTATATACTGACTGAACCAGGGAGGTGCTTGCTGGTTAATTCAAGAGATATTAGCATATTTAATAAAGATAAGAAGTGTGTTCTATGTTGATTTGGTTTTGCTGCTATATTGCACCAAAAACCCACTTGACTCATTCTCCGCGCTCAAGCTTGGATCTCTTGCATTAGGGGTGTCATCACAAAATGGGCACTGTAGAACTGAGAGCCTCTGAGATTTGGCATAAGATAGATGATTCCTGCTGTGGTTATGAAGCTGGATAGTCCTTGTTAAAGATCCCGGTCTTTGGGATGTCGGTTTTATTACATTCCTTCAGTAAATTTTTGCAATCCAGGCAATTATTCCTGTCAGCTTAGTAGTGATAGGAAGTAGTAACAAATGCTTTGGAAGACTTTATTTGACCTCAAGCTGTACTTAGGTCTTATTTTACTGTATTTAAAATTGAATCACATGACTTTGTTATTTTGTGTGGCTTCTTACATACATTTTATTTCATCCGATAGAGTTAATAACCAGCATATGTCAAGACCTGTGAATCCTCAGTAACATGACTGAAGTTTTCCAAAATGTCCTGCTTTCAGCTGGGATACAGTTAATTTTCTTCCCAGTAGCTGCTGTGTTTTGAATTTAGTACGAGAAGAATGTTGGTAACACTGATGATTTCAGTTGTTGCTAAGAAATTGAGGATTTTTTCCAGTCTTTCATATTCAGCTAATGAGCAGGTGTGTAGGAGCTGGGAGGGAGCACAGACAGACAGATAGCCAAGCTGGCCAATGGAAATATTCCATAGCATAGACATCATGCTCAGTTTACGAATGGAAGTTGGCCAGGGGACAGGGGGATATCTGCTTATTTCTGTGAGTTTCAATCCTCTCTTTTCCAGGAGTTTGAACTCTTTGGGAATTTAGCAAAATTTGGGATTTTCAGGGTTCTACGATCACTGCTCAGGAATGGCTGTGAATCGGTTGTCAGATGGTGAGAAAATTTGTATTGTATATACTTTGTTTTGCATATTATTTATTTTCATCATTATTACTGTTATTAGTACTAGTATTACTAGTAGTAGTAGTATTTCCTTTGTTGCCTTATTAAACTGTCTGTCTCAGCCCATGAGTTTCCCCTTTCGTGCGTTTTCTCCTCCTCATCCCACAGGGGGAGAATGGGAAGGGTGAGCGAGCGGATGTCTAGTGCTTAGTTTCCAGCTGCCGGGTTAAACTACAGCACCAAAGCAATTGTCTTATTTCATATTTCTTGTCTGAAATACCTTAAAACATATTTACACTGATGTGTAGGCATGGTCCAAGGTCTTAGCTTGGAGAGATTTCTATGGCTTTTATGATAACACATGTATATTAGAACCAGAAACCAGCTATAATTGTGAAGGCCAGTCTTCAAGTAGCATTTATGTAGATGACATAGCAGAGTTAGTGTGATGCTGTATTATGTGATACAGCAGGCTACTGTCGTTACATGAGAACTGAATGCTTTTTCCTTACCCAATAGCAGTGACCATCTATCCTGTCCTTATAACCACTTTTAAACTGTTTTACTATGAAATTGATGAGATTAACCTTAATCAAGTTTCAAGCCACTTTCAGTGTTGAATTTAGGTAACCTTTTTAGCCAAAACTAGATTTAATGACAAGGAGTGTTCATGTAGTCAGACATGGCATCTCAGCTGGTTGGTGTTAATTAACAGCCAAGAAAAAGATAGCTTGTTAAATAATTGCTCAGGCATACCTGACCTGTGAACCTAATCCATTTCAGTGTAGCTAACAGAATGCAAAGGTTCTGGTTCAACACATAATATACTTGCTTTACAGTAATAAACCAATGCGTGTCATTTATTACTGTAAATTATAAATGTTTTGCTGTTGTTTGACATGCTATATATATGACTAAAATATGACAAAGAAAAATACCAATATTTGTAGAAATTGCAGACAGTAAACATACAACAATTTCTCAGAGAGTGACTATCAGAAAAATGGTATAATATGTAGTACTCTTGTTTGTAGTGCATGATTAGGAGAAGGTGGTTAGGGAGAGGATAACCTGGTGGTGGAAATTATAGGGAAGGTTTTCTGTACTAATGTGATCTTTCAGTGTTTAGTCAAAGTAGACAAGCTCTTGATATTACCTATTACACATTTTGTTACTTACCTTACCGACATTACGTTTAGTTTTACTCTGATGCCAAGTCCGAATTTTCACTTCCTTGAAGAAAAGTAATGTTGCTAGGTTTCAGGTTTTTAGAAAATGATGGGTTGGAGAGAAATTCCTCAAACTCTATAGCAACAGCATGAAATCACATTAGTCAAAGGAAATGTTATTAGCAAAAGTAGATTTTCTTGTATTGCTAAATTATTAGTCTTTAATTTTTTATTTCTCCCCTTTTCTTCTCACACTTTGAGAGGACTGGGAGGTGGGGTGCTGGTAGGTTAGAAATTGTCCAAATTAAGAGAGGAAATATATAAACTTTGCTTGTGTACTGATAACCTGATAGGATTAATGAATGTTCATACCCGTGAAAATTACTGTAAGAGAGAACTGCTTTCTTCCTCATCTCAGCTGATGGGACTTACAGTTATATGTTCCAGGGCATGAGAGAAGTAGTTTTGCTGAGTAAGATAGCTTTGGGATGAAAGGCTAAAAATTTACTTGGAGGTTATATATTGGCTTATATGCAGCTGTCAGCTGCCTTACTCATCCATACAGACACTGAGAAATATGGAAAAAATAGCTTTATATATCATGGTGTTGTCAATGATTGCTGACCTTGCTAATGCCAGGCTTCTACCACAAAGTAGAAAAACAGTAATTTGAAATAATTATTATTTTGTAAGGTAGATTAAATTTCTACTATTTTTCTCACTGCTTACCTACTTCAGAGGACTATTTTTTTAAACCAGAAGCTTTCAGTCTCTCTCCACGTCTGTCTTTCTCTTCCCCTGTCTATCACACACACAAGAACGCACACAGAATATTTGAAAAATACTAGTATCACCATCAACACTTTAATTTGTAACCTGATATCCTTTTCATACCAAAGACAACAGTGAAGTTGTCTATTGATTTTCCTGTTCCAACTTCCTTCCAAAATGAACTACCAGTCTCCGGGATGGGTGCCCTATTGCAGGGCTGTCTTGTGAAGGAAAGAGCTGTGCACCAAAACTCAGCAAGTAGCACAGTAGTCCTGCTTTCAGTGATGATGGAATTTTCTCTAATACAGAGGGCTTCACACATGACCTGAGAAAATGTAGTTAAAATTTTTTTAGCATTCAGGAAGTCATCTATAATACCTTCCCCCCAAAAGTAAAAAGGTAAAAAAAAAAAAAAAAAAGAAATCCAACTTCTTTCCACCCCTTAACCTCTCCAAGAAAAGCACAAGCCTGAGAAGATTTTAGTTGTCTAATAGATGCCAATTAAATCAATTTCCTTATGTGCAATACTTTGAAAGGAAATTCTAATTTTCTGTAGTTTGGTGTTTGGTAAAATTTTAGAATGCAAATAAATCCATTGAGACCAACGTATCTCACAAAAAACCTTACATCCTAAATTTATAGAAAATTTAATATTTAGCCTGGGGAAAAAAAAAATGTGACACAAGCATTGGTGATTTGTTTTGTCATAAAGGAAGCAGTTGAAATTCTACTGTGGTGCTGGTAACAGAATATAAGTAAGTAATGGAGTTACTCCAGATATCTGCCTGTAGCTAAATGCTAACCTTAGCTATTATAGAAATGGGAGTGCTCTGAGACTGCATAGATAAAAGGAAGTTTGGTGACAGTCCCTGGTCAGTGAAACCACTCTGTTTTGCATAGCTGTAATCTAGCACAGTTTTGGTAGAGTCACACTGTTCCTGCTCTCCTCTTTGCAGCTGCAAAATCTAAACCAAATCCCCAGTTCACAGATCAATTTGAATTAAAATATTTCCTGTTTACACCTACTCAAACTGCAGTCACCAGAAAAGTGAAGTTTGGGAGTTATGACTGTTCTTTTATCTTGTAAAAATTCCGCAAATACTATGTTCATTAATTTCTCACATAGACCATGCGTTGTTCTGATGAAAACTGGTTTATGCACTCACTATTGCAATACATGCAAATAGTTTAGAAAAATATGAGGTCTAGATAGGCTACTTCACCTGTTTTTACCAGCTCCCTCTTAAACTTAGTCAAGCTTGCCAATAAGAATATTAACTTTCTGTGAATTTTATATCATGTACCAATTGGACTACCTCTCCTCTTCCTCACATTGAAGAATGCCATCATGTGGTGTTAATTCAGCCCAAGTCTACTAATTGTAATTGACTGACTTTCCATTCCCCACCCCCAATCTTTCTCTAGACTGTATAGAAACAGTTTTTGAGAGAGAAGGTCTTTGCCCAACTGCAAAGGACTTGTCATCATTCTCCTTGTTAACTCTCTGGGGAAAGGATTTACACGGGTGTGAGTCAATGAAGGAGATATCTTAGCATCAGGCTTTGGGAACTGACATGACTTATGTGGATTAAAACTTAACTTTCATCTTTGAAACTTTTTAAGTAAGTAAAGTTTTTGAGAATGTACAATTTATTGAAATACCTAATCATTATATTTGGAACTGATTATATTATGCTAATGTGAATTACACTACATATTAATAAAATACCAAGGGAAGGATAAGGAATTATGCAGAGTAGGTGGACAGGAACTAAATAATATATTAGAAGTAGCTGAGGGCTGAGGGGCAGGGAAATTAAAATGTATGGTTTTAAGAGAATATTTGAATAACGATGGGAATAGATGGCTACTGCTTGTTAGGATGAGTTAAAGGAGACAGCAGGGAGGGACTGAACTACACTGAAGTTTTCAGGGAGTGTGTATGTAGTCGTTATAGGGGCACTTTGAGAGAACTGGGGGAGTTCCAGTTATAATCATTCAAGGATGGTAATTTTGTTCAAGATAAGTAATGTGTGGTGCAAAATAGGAATGGCTGGAGAAAAGCCACGATGTCAGGGAAAGAAAATAAAATACCCTTGGCAGGCACTAGGAGAAAATTACCTGGGTAAGAGTCAGGGCTGGGTAGAGAACTGGGGCAAATACACCCTGTTGTCAGCAGAGGGTACAAGCAGGTCAGAGTGACCAGTGCGGGAAGCTGACCAGTTTACTGTGCAGACAAATCTGGGCCGATATCAAGCATTTCTGAACTTCTGTCCCAGCTATGTCTGCGTACACCTTCTCCTCCTGGATGCTTTTTGTCTGTCAGAATAAACAGGGAAACAGTAAGATTTGAGCTCTCTGGCATTTTGGGGATGTCAGCAACGAAAACCTAGGACAGCAGCATGCCTGTCATTCCATACTAGATGTAAAGGCAGGTCAGACTGCACACATGATTACGCTGTGGTGTGTCTGACACCTGGAAACTTAGTCATTGTTTTCTTACTTTATAAGCAGGTTTGTAACTGCTATGCTGTCAGTCTGAATTGACTTTGAAAATGTCACCATTGTAATTAGTATGTAAAAAGGCATTTATTCAGCTTCGGTATCCGCTTATTGTTCACACAAAACACATAGCAAGCATCTGTAACTCTTTAATTTCACATTCTTTTGATTTCGTGCTTGTGCATGCATGTAATGAAATGATGGAAACTTACACATTTTGCAATTTTTTTATGATTTAGGAAAAAAATTCTATTGAAGAATAAAATGTCAGAATAATAGCACAATTTTGAAACTGAATGAGCTACATTATAAAACAATGGAAACTTGTAAACAATAGGAACTATGGTAACTTATAAAAAAAGAAAGGCTCCAAGAGAAACTTAGTATTGTACTTTTTTGTAAGAGAGAAACCGAAAATGAAAAGAAAACCCTGGAGGGCTACAAAACCCTCAAAGCAACAAACCCCAGTGTTTTATAAAGTAATATGCCTGTATTTTCAAAGAGAGCTCAAAGATACGTAGCGAGAGTTCAGGTGCTGGTCCTCTGTCATTTCTTTAGGAGAAGAGAAAATACTGAGCTCCCAAGTCACTAAACCCAGCTATTGCTAGCGAGTCATGATCACGGACTAGAAAGATTTTTCCACTGCTGTTACAAATCGGTGACTTATCTCTCCTTAGCTTAATCACATCATTCAGAAAATATGCTGAGCAAAAGGTGTTATAGAAAGCTGTGAACAGTATGTTATCAATGATTTTAAATGGACTTTTAAGGCAAATTAACCTCATGTGTTGCCAGGGAATTACAGGCCAGTCAGCCTCACCTCCATCCCTGGAAAGATGATAGACCAGCTCATTCTGGGTGTCATCATTAAGCAAGTGGAGGAAAAGAAGGTTATCAGGAGTAGTCAGCATGGACTCACCAAGGGGAAATCATGCTTGACCAATCTGATAGCTTTCTACCATGCCATGAATTGCTAGATAGATGAGGGGAGAGCAGTGAATGTTGTCTACCTTGACTTCAGCAAGGCTTTTGACACAGTCTCCTGTAACACCCTCATAAGCAAGCTCAGGAAGTGCGGGCTGGATGAGTGGTCAGTGAGATGAATGGAGAGCTGCCTGAATGGTAGAGCTCTAAGGGTTGTCATCAGCGACGATGAGTCTAGTTGGAGGCCTGTAACTAGTGCTGTCCCCTAGGGGTGAGTACTTTGCCCAGTCTTGTTCAGCTTCTTCATCAATGACCTGGATGAAGGGACAGAGTGTACCTTCAGCTAGTTTGCTGATGACACAAAACTGGGAGGAGTGGTAGATACACCAGAAGGCTGTGCTGCCATTCAGCGAGACCTGGACAGGCTGGAGAATTCGGGGCAGAGGAACCTGATGAAGTTCAACCAGGGCAAGTGAAGGGTCCTGCACCGGGGGAGGAACAACCCCATGCACCAGTAAATGCTCGGGGCTGACCTGCTGGAAAGCAGCTCTGTGGAGAGGGACCTGGGTGTTCTGGTGAATAACAAGTTGACTATGAGCTAGCAGTGTTCCTTGGTTGCCAAGAAGGTCAGTGATATCCTGGGGTGCATTAAGAAGAGTGTGGCCAGCAGTTCGAGGGAGGTTCTCCTGCCCCTCTGCTCTGCCCTAGTGAGGCCGCATCTGGAGTACTCTGTCCAGTTCTGGGCTCCCCACTTCAAGAAAGATGAAGAGCTACTGGAGGGAGTCCAGCGGAGGGCTACAAGGATGATGAGGGGACTGGAGCATCTCTCCTATGAGGAAAGGCTGAAGGAGCTGGGCTTGTTTAGCCTGAAGAAGAGAAGGCTGAGCAGGGACCTTCTAAATGCTTAGAAATGTCTTCAGGGTGGGTGTCAAGAGGATGGGGCCAGACTCTTTTCAGTGGTGTCCAGCAACAAGACAAGGGGCAACAGGCACGAACTGAAGCATGGGAAGTTCTGTCTGAACAAGAGGAAGAACTTCTTCACTCTGAGGGTGACGGAGCACTGGAACAGGCTGCCCAGGGAGGTTGTGGATTCTCCTTCTCTGGAGATATTCAAAACCTGCCTGGACATGGTCCTGTGCAACCTGCTGTAGGAGACCCTGCTTTGTTAGGGGGGTTGGACCAGAAGATCCACCAAGGGCCCTTCCAACACCTACCATCCCTTGATTCTGTGATTCTGTGAGATCTTTCCTACATTTAGGGATATCAGCATGAGAGGTGGGATTCCTGTGACTAAATGTTCCTGTCTCTATTGGACCTATTCATCCTGAACTCTTTCCGTAGTCAATGGTCATCTAGTCAACGTAAGCCAAGCTATGACTTGCCTTACCCTTACTTACAAAACAGCCCAGATGAGTTATTCTTTAAACAAGGCTAGTTCTCTTTTTTGTCTTTAAGGAAGACACAGCTCGGATAGATTTGTTGTAAACATTTGCCTCCTAAGTTTGAACTAAACTTAGGTGTGTAGAATATTGTTCTGTCAGTGTGCATACAATGTGACTAATGTCCTTGCATAGATATGTATCTCCAATCTCTCTAAACAGAGGCACTTTTCATAATTTTTGTAAACCAGGCTAGGTACTGAAATTCTTCATGGCTGAAGCTATATAGAATCATTCTTCCATGCACATACTTTCTGGAAGAAAAGGCACTATATTTGTACCAAATTGAATTTCATGCCGTTTGTTGCACCCATTTATTTTCCCTTAAGTTTATGAAAAATACATCCACAGGGTTATTTTTGTCCCATTTTGGCAATCATGAGACCACAGCAAGTGAGCGGATTCCTTGAAAAGATGTTTTTAGATCACTCGTTTTCCTGCCTTTATTTCAGGTTGTACTCATATCAGCTGCAGTATGGAAGAAGATGTGTAGGTCTGCAATTGAAGTAGATAGGATAATGCCCATTGATTACAGTGAGGTTTTGGTCAGACTTGTTTTAAATTTGTGCAAAAATAAATTCAGATTTCCAGATGTTGTTTACCTATATCCTAAAGAAGGAGTTCCAACATCACTTCAGAGGCATTATCAAAAAATTAAATTGTTCTTTTATTGGGGGCCCTTGAAGGGGTGTTGATTACACATCACTCACCCTATACAAGTCATAGAAGTTCAACCAAAGTCCATATGAAATGTTAGAGTCTTCCATAGAATTATCATGTCAGTGAATATCCTGCCAGCACGATTAAGTTGTTTTGTGTTTTAGAATATAAACTCAGAAATATTAATACAGTGGCACAGCTTCAGGTTAAGATTTCATTGATATAGTTGTAAATCTTGAATGATAGTATACCTGTCAGTAGAGACGTTCATTAGCATAAGCGGGATTTGGGATACTCTATAAAAATAAATATATACTGCAGAGTTCATCAAAGATTTCCTAAGGAAAATAATTGCTGATGAGGAAAACACCACTGAGGACAACAAGGAAGCAAGTAAAAAAAAGTTCACCCGTCCTGAGCTTCGTCGGCATTTTGTAAAGTTGGGGGGAGTAAGGTAGCTAAAGACTCCTGAATTTGGATAGGAAGTAGCTGCCTTTGATAGATTACATGGATCCTCTCTGCCTCTCTTAAATTTCCCAACCAGCGTTACTGTTTTTTTGTTTTATTGAGTCTACACAGAATTCCAAATTGAACTGATTGCTTATGGTACAGCAGAAATTGGTTTGAAGGCTTTTTGTGGGGGGTTTTGTTGATACTGTTGCTGTTACCAAGCAAAATCATCTTTTGTTCAGTTTTTAATGAAATGAGCAGAGCTCCCAAGCCAACTTAAGCCTTGTCTTTTTCTTATCTACTCACCTCCAAGGTTTTTTCTCTCACCCTCGGCTCAGGGTGACGCTTGCAGACATCTTGCTTGCGTCAGAGGCATAATTCATCTGTACTTCACAGTTTTCCACAAACATGTACACACAGTAACAATAAATCAGAACTCTGAATTAAAATTTCTGGACAATTTCTACAACGACCACTTAACTCTAGCTCTTGAATGATGTTGCCAGTGCCGTGTAACTTTTTAGGATGCCTCTTTTGATCTGACTATAAATTAAGATGTTCATTCAGTTTCTCCCTGCATGAAAAATACAACAGTTATGAACATTTGGCTCCATCAAGGTTTCTGTCAACTCACATTCTTTTTCTTAAAAATTTGGACATAACTTCATTTTGTCCTTAGTCTACCAATGTTTCAACTAAGTATCCATTTTATTTTGTCGTGCAAGAAACTGTGATACATAAAGGAAGAATATTTTGGCATTGTTATGACCTAGAATATTTATTAGCCTTGTTAGTTGACTCTTTTTTATATAGATGCCCTGAGATACTATCCTTTTTCATAGCTGTTGAAATATAAAATAAGAATTTTAGACAGTTGGAAATGAGAGACCCTTAAAACTCTCCAACTGCATGACCTGCAGCAGCTATTCAGAGTGTCACCAGTAATATTGCTAAGGATTGAAAAATATCATTCCCAAAATGAAACCCCAAGCACTCTGTGTCCCCTAAGATGAACCCACACCACTGTGACAGGTGTTCACCAGCTGGAGGACATGATTTTGACATGGATCTGTTGAAAGAAATAGGAATGTAAAGTTTTTTCGTATTGTGATATTAATGAACATGGAGAGCTGAAACAGTTTGCAGAGAAACATTAAAATTCTGCATCTTATAACTTGTTTTACTTTTAATTTTTTTTCAGATTCAATGTCATTAAAATTGATCATTCAGACATTAATATTCTCCAGTACAATAATATATACAATTAAAATACATTCCTTTATTTGTTCAGAGAATTTAGCAGGGCTAAGAATAGTTTGGTTTGATGCTATATAATGTTGAAGAAAATGAAACATTATGTTAAAAATAATGCAATAAAAGCAGTAAGCCTTAGTGTCTCTTGGCAAATATCTTCAATCAAGTATGTGAAAGAGCAGCACAAAACTGTCTGGACACAGAAAAATTACATATGAAATAAAAACTAATTTGGAGTCTGGAGTCATTTGACCCAAGGTCTTCAGTGCATTAATAACAATTTCCTTTTGATTACTAGTGGAGACAGGCTTTTCAGCACCCCTTTTGCTTTTATAAAGTATCTCTTGACTCTACAAGTCCTTTACAGCAGGACAGTTCTGTACCACTCAGTGATGAAAGTTGCTCTGCCAAATGGAAACACCTACTCTCTGAGGAGAAACCCAAAGTCTTGCAAGATTGGTGTTACTTCAGAAAGAATTTGCATTGTTCAGCTGGATGCTTCAATTGAACAAATGAATATTTCTTACAGTTTGGCCATGACTAATAGACACATCATTCTCTCTTTCTTAATGTTTTGTATGCATGAATTTCCCAGCCAGTGTTGTTCTGTTTAGTTTATGAACTCGGTTTATTTTGTAGCCAGCACTAATTTTCTGTGATACAAAATCTGTATAATAAATTGAGAAGCCTGGAGCCAAGTTCTGGTGCCCTTTGAGCCTCGATATATGATAGAATATTATTTGATTCAGGTAATGTGTGTCTGTAAACTTGCAAGGTGAACTGCTTTAAATTAAACCTTTACTACTGAAGTTTAAGGTAGCAAGTTTTTTCTTTGTAAATGTATGCACAAAGATAGCTAAGGTGCCTTAAATGTTAAATAATAATTTATGCTGCTGTAGCTTGACTGCATTTCATCATATGCTAATAACCTTTTTCATACTGAAAAGCACAAATGTCTATGTTATTTATTACTGAATTGGAAGTGCTTGCCACAAACCCTAATACGAAGGGATCAAGCTCCCTGTATTCTGCCCCAAGTTTAGGAGAAGCTTCCATTTCCTCAAGATTTTACTTTTTATATCCTTTTTTTCCCTGACACTTTTTTGCATTAATGAGTTCAGGGAATTTTGTCTTTATCAACTGGTCACTTCAGTGAAAGTTAGATAGTAATTTATAGCTGGGCTCACCTAGTAGATTTGTGCTAAAGAATGGCTGAAAGGGGTTATCAATAGTGTGCTACTAGTGTAAAGATATCCAACATGATTCTGTTTAGTGCACAATATTTTTTTCTAATTTACAACTTTATCACTTTACAAACTCTTTCTTGTGTTTCCTAAATTAAGGATAAATATAATGCATTGTAATAACTGAAGAAGACAAAAGATACTTGCTTTGTATTCCTTACATATCATTGCAACTGCCTTCTGGTTGTTCAGCAAGCTGTCTTAATGAATAACTCTGAGGAAAAGACAAAAGTTCTCTGTGAATGAGAGACGATGGCTGTACTAACCCCCGGTCATTTCAATATCAGCCCAGCTATCTCACTTGGACAGCACTCTGGGATTCCAGATAAACCAACAGGTATTTAGTCCATACTATGGCTTTATCTTTCGTAAGTGTCTACATTCAAAACACACTAAACTCACTTGCCCAGATGATGTTTGAAAGAGTTAAGAACTCTAATCCCTAGAACTTCCTTTACTGTCAAGGTTGGTTGGTAAATGAAATGTTTTCATTTTTCCTTACTTGCTGTGCTAAAACCTGGAATGAATTCTGAAATGTAAATCTCATTTACGTTTTACTATTCAGAGAAACATAACGTAAGATTTGCCCTGGGTCAGAGCAAAGCTTCATTTGGGCAGATACGTTCTCTCTGGAAGTGTCTGCTGGAAAGTATCCTTGATGCATATGCATCCCTTGGTACGCTTTTCAAGGTCTTGGCAGGCAGTGATTTAAGCTGGAGGTTCCCTGGGTTATTGTACTTAACAATACAATAACCTGGATCTGTCCTCAGGCATTTGATTTATGTCTTCTCAATCTGTTATAGAGTTAGTCCTCTCTATTTCCTGCAGCAATGAGCTCCTCTGTTAAAAGGTGTGGCATGCTGCATCAATATAGTCCTGATTGATTCAAAGGTATGCAGCTATTTTCTGTTTGATCCCCACCCCTTTCTTTAGGTAGTAATACCTGACTTTTCTGGGGACATGAAGTGGTGATGCCAATTAAACTGACATTTCAAGATTTTGTGATCTCTTTCCTCAGAGATAACAGTTTACATGTTCTGACTGTGTATGTTAGGTTGGTGTTTTTTTTTTGCCATGTGTTTCCCTATATAAGAAAATGAGTTGCATTTTATCACCTAGTCATTGTGTACTGTGAGATGTTCTGCAGTACCTGTGGGTGAAATTTGCTTCTGAATGTCTTAAACTATTTTGCATCAGCTGTAAATTTTATCACCGTGTCTAGATAGTTTAGTAATTTTTTTGAACACTACAGGTGTCAGCATGAATAATTGTGAAAACTCCTAGTAACCATCATCCATTGTGGAAGCTGATTGCTTATTCCAACCATTTGTTTTCTGCCTTTTGACCAATTTTTAAGCTGTGAAGCATACCTTTACTTTCTGTCACAAATAGCTTCCTTTAACAGCTTTTGATGAGGGACTTCATCAAAAGCATTTTGGAACTCTACAAAGTGATTAGTTTTGTCCTTCCCCATCATAACTTGCAATTTATTTAAAGGAAAGTTGATGGACTAATGAGACAGACGTGAACTTTATTTTAAAAACCCAAACAATTCTTTCCTATTATATTAAATTTATTCTTAAGTGTGTTTATTTTTTTATTGTATTTTTATTATATATTATGTTATAAGCTCATATACACAAAAGTATATGTATAATATATGTGTTTTAATAATAGAGTTATGGTATGGAGGTAAGACTTACAGATCCCAGCTTTCTTCAAGGACGGTTTCCAAAGCCTGCTTTTAAAATATGGCGGTCATGTCTGTTACCATTTGTTCATCTGCCATTGGATCCACTTTAAGCAAGAATTAGTATACACCATATCCATGCAAGAGCATCAGCATCTGGGAAAGACAAGCTGCTCAGCCTCATCTCATTTCTTGGGAAGGCTGTGAGGCAAATACTTCTGGAACTTAAATAACAAAAGGCAACAGGAAACAGCCAGCACAGACTTACCAGGGATAAACTGGTGCCTGACGAATGTGATAACTTTTAGTGATGAGGCAACTGGGTCTGTGAATGAGGGGGGAGGAAAGGATGCTGCTTACTTTGACTTCAGCAAGGCCTTTAGCATGCTTTCCCATAGTATCTTGTTGCAAGACATGGACTGGAAAGGCAGACTATGAATCTCATGGAAAAAACTAACTGACTGATTAACCAGTCTCAAGGAGTTATAAACAGCATCAAGTACAGTCAGTGGCTGATTACTAGCGGTGTCCCTCATGTGTCAATATGGAGCTACTACTGGTTAATGTCCTGCAGCCTCAGAAGAAGTAGGCTTGGGGCAGTTGAGGGAGGAGTCAGACTCGACTCAAAAGAATGCAGGGTGAGAGATGGCAAACACAAGTGGCAACCCAGGAAAGTAGAATGAGTGTTAGGAAATGAAACTTCAGAGTGAGGGTGATCAGAAACTTGAACAGGACCCACAGAGAGGCTCTGGAGTGGTCAGTCTGCTCTAAGCTGGTCTGGCTTTGAGCAGGGTATGAAACTGGAAGTTCTCTAGAGGCCTCTTCCAAGGTAAATTATGCTATGATTCTCCACCTCCATAAGGGGAGGCTATGTTGTGGGAGCTTCCTTGGGTTCTTCTGTAGCAAATTTCTGTACAAATAGCAGATTCAGCTCTCTGTTTTGGCTTTATCTTCATTGCACTCTCCCTTTGGTCTCCGATATGCTCACTGACTGTCTGGCAGAAATTTGCTTTATAATGTTACCCCGAAAATGTTTATAACTCTGAAAAGTTACTTCAAAAACTGTTTGTGACTTTCTTTATTGTCTTTTCACTTTTCAGCTTAATAGAGTCTGAAGTTTTTTTGAAAATTTTCTATAATCATACATGATTTCTGCTCAGCTATTTTCTTCTATTCTTTAACTACTCTCGAATTTTGAGGCTCAGACGTTATTTTACAGTTGACCTAGATTTATTCTGAACATCCTACACAGGATTTACCACCAGAAACTGTTATTTTTTACTAGTGGTTTTTTTTTTCTGTTTTTGTTGGTTTTGTTGAATATTAATGCTAAACCATGGCCAAATAGAGCCCTTTTCATGTGGGTGGAGAAAGGGGATGTTTCATAATGAAGTTGAATTGAAATACAGTCTAGTCTCATTGGTAATTACTGCTTAAACCAGATTTTAGGCCTAATCTAAGATTCAGAATTTTATTTTTTTCAGTGTACTGGGGGAGGGGAGATCAAGGAGGAAGGAAGAGAGGTCAGAAGTCTTTGAACATTTTTGTTTTTAAAGAAGCAATCCTTTCTGATCCCTGAAAATGTATGCTCTGCATCCATCACATAATGTGGCATTTTCTTAGTCTACATAAAGATACTTGAATCTTTCCCCTAGTAGTGTTTATTTCCCTTCTAATCTCTCTCAAGTTTTCATAGTTGTTTCCTTCAGTTCTGGAAGAATGGTCACCCTTATGTGATACTGAGTTTAACTGAGATGCAAAGTCAACTTTTCATTTCATTGTCCTTTCAACATTTGTCTTTATCATAGTCTAATTCAGAGCCATGGTGTTTTATATTTTACATAACTTAATTCCAGATTTCAATGAATTAACACTGTGGAAAACTGAATTGTAAGGACTCCTGTAATTCGCTTAAATGTACAGTTTCATTATGCGATCAAGCACACCTCAAGTGTGCTGTAGATAGCTTTGGATTTCAGAAAGCAAAGTAAGACATGGTGCCTTAATACTTTACAATATGTTCCCCATTTAATTTACACTTCTAATGACGGACTGTAGTTTGTCTTAGCTGGCATCAGTTAAAAGGGACCAAAAACAGGTGAAACAATGAGAACATTTCCACAATAATTTCCTGGTATTAAACCTATGCTTATGCAATCATTGTGTTTTCATTCTTATGTACAAATTTTCTATGCCAAAATTCAGAAGTCTGGTAATGAGTCAGTTAATGTAGCACATAAAATGAAGAGAACATTCTACCATAATAAATTTGAAATTTTAGTTTCTGCTGCATTTGAAAGATGCCACATTTCTAAGCTGAACTGAATATATAATATATACAAGCTCTCATTCTCTAAATTATTCTAAGTACTTAAAATTTTCTAGTGCTGAAGTGGATACAGGAGAAAGGTCCCAAAGAATCAGTGATTCATTAGCATTGAAAAATGTAAGACAGTTAAAAAATGTACATATCCTTATGTTAACTAAGTCTTGGACAGAAAGATAAGCTCTAATGTTTTTTATTGAATTTGCATTTAATTCACTGTGTTGTGGAAAACCCTTAATTTCCAAATAAATACTCTTTACAGAGCAGGAGTGAGTGACCTGTGAGCGAGGGGAATTAAAGACTGAAGGGAAGAGAGAGCCTGCCCTGTTCTCAGTCTTGTTAGCCAGTCCTTCATAAGTGACTAATGATTTGAAGGAAACTCAATAATTTTAGGATGATCATTGCCTAGTATGACTAGAAATCATACACAAGCTGTTTCATGTTCATGACCAAACTCACCAGCCACTTTAAGCAAAGTACGTCCTCCAAGAATTTCCCACAGATTAGATGTAGACTAGGCTAGAGAAATAGGAAAATGCCTTAATGTACACAACTGAATCACGGTTTAGAGGTTTCCCAAACTTCCCATCCTGTGATAGTGCAGCAGATCTGTGGACTCCTGCAGAGCTGGGTGGCCGTATAGTTTCAAACAAGATATGAGCCTGGAAGCACATTACTGCACAGCACTCAGCCAGCACAGAGAGTGCCTCTTTCTTCCTATCTCCACAAGGACTTCCCTGAAGGAACAGCCTGCTTAGTCACAAGGGCTCAGCCGTAAACTGTAAGGATAAAGAACTATTTTCCTGCATGCTGTAGCTTACCTTAGTTTTGAAAGGTTTGTGCCACTTTAACTGAGATCTAACCTGAAATATTTCAGAAATTAAGACATAATATGCAAAGAAGTTCTAGTGACCTCCCAGCTGGGACTTGCTGACAGGGTAAACATGATATTATCCAGTGTGCAACATGTAGCTTACACTTATGTGATGCAATAATGTCCACAACATCCCTCTTGTTAAGACTATGACTGTATTTGGCCCCGTTTACCCTCAGAATACCCACAGTTTCCACAGATGAGGCAAAAATAAAATAAAAATAAATTTAAAAGAAGTTCACTTTTAAGTACCAACTAGTTTCTCTAATAAGACAATTTCAAACTGGAGAGTCTGATTTTTCCCTCATTACTCCAGTCTCACTCTGGGGTAGACTTTTTGAGTTCTGAAGAGCTCATACCAGCATATATGAAGAAAAGCTACACCCAGAGATTGTTCTTTGCCAATGTCAGATAGCATTTGAGCACTGCCACCAACTAATAATCTGTGCTCACAAAAAGGCTCAGGCTGCTGGGATAATAGATAATTGCAGCCACAATTGTCCAAGCAGAGAAATATCCAAATCTCCCGTAGGAAACTGTGAATACATTGAGACACATGACTACAAAATTAACTGCCTGGCTTCAATAAATATGGAAAGAAAACTTTTTAAAAGTTTAGTATGTCATTAGTGTGGGATCTATTGAAGGATTTTTTTATTCTACTTTCTCCAGAGCATACCTATTTAAGACTCAGAACAATCCAGGGGACTGCTGCCGCAGTGTGTATAGAGTTCAGAATGCAAAATCTCTCTTAATTTCACAATGAAAGTGAAAAATAGAATTTCTGATGATTTTTCTACCATGGCACTTTCTTTAGGACAATGTATAAAGGTGAAAATATTACTTCAGCAGCTTTCCTTTTTTTACTTTTTAAATAGACATGAAAAGGAATAGTGATGGCTTCTACTTTCAAGGTGAATTGCACATAATCTTTTTGTTTTGTATTATAGCTCAGATAGATCTGTTCGTTATTTTAATCTTCCTCGGGGTTCCAGAATTGATGTTTAACATCTTGAAATGAGCAGCAAAAAGAGGGACAAAAATGCAAAAAGGAGATACAGAATCTTGGAATAGAATCATAGAACATTCTGAGTCAGAAGGGACCTACAAGGATCCTAATAGATGATCCTAGAAAGGATCATCAAGTCCAACTCCTGATTTCACACACGACAACCTAAAAGTTAAACCATATATCTTAGAGCATTGTCCAAATGCTTCTTGAACACCTAGGACAGTCACCTCCTCAAAGCAAGGCTCACATTAGTCTTGGCACTACTTGTCCTTGGTGAAGCTGTGCTGGGTGTTCCCAGATGTGGTCTTGCCCTTTGTGCGTCTCCAAGTAATCTGCTGGCAGATGTCTGAGAAGAGAAAGAGTTTCTTCCTGGAAATCCAGTTCACAAGCTGCCCCTGAATCTTTGAACTAAAAGGGAGAGCTCATTCTCGGAATGGCTAAGCAAGAAACCACAAAAGCGGTGAGAAGCTTTGTCCTTCTTCCTAGTGAAGAGAGCAAGGGTGCACCTCAGACTGAAACCACCACCACCTCTAGGCCCCAAGGACCTCCCTTGGTGGCCTCTGACATGCTCCTCATGTCATGCTGGCACAACAGCCCAAAGGATGCCAGGCCCTCTCCTCCCCTCTCCCTTGAGGCTCTGTGCAGAAGAGATGGCACCTTTCTATGCTCCGGGATCAGGGCTGGGGAAGAAGGGCTCACGCAACACTTGGCAATCAGTAATTCTTTTATGGAGCACTGGCAGACCTTACGCAGGCTGGCTGGGCCTCCTTTCCCGCCAGCAGGATGTCTGGATGCTTCGCCCCCTTTAAGTCACTGTTGAGCACGGGGGGCTGCGCCACTTGCAGGGATCCGGGTCAGTGGGGGGTCACTGAGGACCCCCAGCCCTTCTGGAGCACCCTTGCTGTGGGACCCTGGGCACAAGATGAGGAGGGAGCTGGAGCCCAGGGCACATGAGGGGAGGTGGAGGACAGTCCCTGTGCACAAGGGGCAGGAGAAGGTCAGAGGGGAGCGATCCCCAGGAAAGGGGCCCTCAGCCCCCCCAGTTCCCAAATCAGCCATAGTTTTCCACATGCATTGGCCACATTCACAGTCACCAATCACGGAGGCCTCCTGCTGTCACTAGCCTCCTGACTGCCTTTTGCTCCAGGTAAGCCCTATAAAAACAAGCTCCTCAGCAGCTGGCTGACAATGTGCTGAGCACTGAGAGCCTCTTTTGCCATACACACTTGGAAGGAAGAGCAGCTGGAGCAGCAAGGCACGTGGCTGTCCACATTTACATGGGACAGCAAAGTGGCAGCTTCTGGGAGACGAACGGAGGAGAAAGCCACTTCCCAGGAGGAGGAAGTGGAGTCAGAAGAGGGGGAACACCACCCAATAAGGCATGAGAACAATTTCTCATGCTCTTGTGACCAATGGTGTGCAGTATATGAATGTGACTCTATCAGGGAACAGCATGGGTCCCAGGTGTATTAACCCACCATAGAATCATTGGAGGAGGAATACCACTTATGACATGTGAGCGATTGCCCGTGCTCAGGTGACTGATGGTGTGGAGTCCATGGGTGTGGATCCACCAGCAAATAGTGTAGGGTGCAGTTGTATCAATACGGCAAGGAATGGTGTGAGGCCCAGGCATGTCAAACCACCAAAGAAAGGAATGGAAGCTATGCATGTCAATCCTCCAGAACAAGCCAAGGGGTCCATAGGTGTCAATCTGCCACAGAATGACATGGCACCCATGGGAGTGGATCCACTTCAAGATGAAGAAGATCCAAAGGAAGTAAATCCACCTGCAACAGGGCTGATTTGGCACGACCTTAGTGCCCCTGGCTTCCCTTCCATGAGATCACTTCAATGACCATCAAAGGATTGGCTGGCTGGTTCCCCTCCAGCAGCCCAGCCTCCGCAACCAACATTAGTTGGGAGAGGACAAACTCTATGGATAAACTGCAGGCTCACCTGCAAAATCTCCCGCAGTAAACCGTTCTTTAGATTATTGTCAAGAGTTGCACGGGTGTTTCTTTCCCATCTCACCGCCGCTTTGTGTGAAGATCCATTAGCTACACTGTACTTAACGGAACCCAGGATATGATTGAATGTGAATGCCAGGGTTGCTTTGTTGAGTCATACTGAGCTTACCATCAACCCCCAGCTCCCTTTCTGCAGGGCTGCACTCCAGCTTCTTGTCCCAGCCTACGTGTACCTTCAGGATTACACTGTCCCAGGTGCAGAATCTGGCATTTGTTCTTGTTAAATTTCATATGGTAGGTAACTGCCCACTTTACTAGTTTTTCCCTTAATCCTTACCCAGGCTCTCAACCATGTCATCCCCAACTGCAAGTGCCATACAGCCCAACATTTCCTTTATGTGCAACACTACCTCTCCACTTTGGCTGCCCTGCCCTTCTCTCCTAAAGAGCCTCTAACGATCCATCACAGCACTCCTGTTACAGGACTCTTCCCACCAAATCTCACTTATGGCAATGATGCCGTAGCTCTGGGATTGAGCCAAAGTTTCTAGTTCCTCTTCTTTATTCCTCATATTGCACACATTAGGGTACAAACATCTCAAATGCACTCTAGTATACTCATAACAATGTGAAGCAGAGCAAAGTCCAAGATTATACACCATTCCTCAAACATCATCATGCCATCCCATAGATTGTCACTAATAACCCTGAATTTACCCCTTTCTCCCCCTTCAAACCTAGTTTAAAGCTCTTTCAAACAGCGCTCCTAACCTAACTCGTGGGCAAAAAATACTTCTCCCCCACTGAGAAAGATGAATCCCAGCAGGCCCCAGCAGCCCTGGTGTCACATAGACCATCCTGTGACTTAAAACCCTAATATTCTACTGGTGACACCAGCCTCGGAACCAGGTATTGCTAAGCTGGGTCCACCTGTTTCTTTTGACATCACTGCCTACAACTGGCACGACAGAGGGGAATACTAGTACTAGCACCCTAATACTGCTAGGGTAGCTTGGTTTCAGTTAGTCTGAATAGTCATAAGGGGAATAATGTCTGTAACTGGTGGCAAGGAAAATGAGATAGCAAAATGTATCTGTAAAGAGCAGTGGATGTTGTCTGCCTCAACTTCAGCAAGGCTTTTGACACAGTCTCCCATAACATCCTCCTAGGGAAGCTCAGGAAGCGTGGGCTGGATGAGCGGTTGGTGACGTGGATTGAGAACTGGCTGTGGCAGAACTCAGAGGGTTGTCATCAGCGGTGCTGAGTCTAGTTGGAGGCCAGTAACTAGTGGTGCTCCCAGGGGTCAGTACTCGGCCCAGTCTTGTTTAACTTCTTCACCAATGACCTGGATGAAGAGTTAGAGTGTACTCTCAGCAAGTTTGCTGATGACACCAAACTGGGAGGAGTGGTGGATACACCAGCAGGCTGTGCTGCCATTCAGCAAGACCTGAACAGGCTGGAAAGTTGGGCAGAGAGGAACCTGATGAAGTTGAACCAGGGCAAGTGAAGGGTCCTGCACCGGGGGAGGAACAACCCAATGCATCAGTACAGGCTCGGGGCTGACCTGCTGGAAAGCAGGTCTGTGGAGAGGGACCTGGGTGTCCTGGTGGACGACAGGTTAACCATGAGCCAGCAGTGTACCCTGGCTGCCAAGAAGGCCAGTGGTATCCTGGGGTGCATTAAGAAGAGTGTGGCCAGCAGGTCAAGGGACGTTCTCCTCCCCCTGTACACTGCCCTAGTGAGGCCGTATCTTGAGTACTCTGTCCAGTTCTGGGCTCCCCACTTCAAGAAAGATGAGGAGCTACAAGAGAGAGTCCAGCGGAGGGCTACGAGGATGGCGAGGGGACTGGAGCATCTCTCCTATGAGGAAAGGCTGAGGGAGCTGGGCTTGTTTAGCCTGAAGAAGAGAAGGCTGCGAGGGGACCTTATAAATACTTATAAATATCTGAAGTGTGGTTATCAGGAAGATGGGGCCAGACTCTTTTCAGTGGTGCCCAGTGACAGGACAAGGGGCAACGGGCACGAACTGAAGCATGGGAAGTTCCGTCTGAACAAGAGGAAGAACTTCTTCCCTCTGAGGGTGACAGAGCGCTGGAACAGGCTGCCAAGAGAGGTTGTGGATTCTCCTTCTCTGAAGATATTCAAGACCCACCTGGACAAGGTCTTCTGCAGCCTACAATGACTGCCTGGGTGAAATTGTGTGACATCACACTAATACCTGTGAAACAGATGTCTCTGCTGAATGCTTGGTGGTGAGAAGGCATTGTGAATCTCTGAGTGGGAGATGGTTGTGCAGAGACTGTCAGGATTTTTTTCAGTTTGAAGCTGTTTAGCTATATGTATGAGCAGCTACAAATGCTATCCTCTCTATGACCTTCTACAACTAGTTTATGTAAGAAAACAGTACTTTTGTACTGTCTTACCAGAAGTATTTTGTAAGGTGATAAATACCAGCAGAGATCAGGCTTAAAATTACCTTTCAGTTTTGCAACAGGAAAAAAATTGGAACAAGAGTTGAAAAAATCCTGTGTTTGAAGGTGGTTGGGAGATACTTAGACAGTGTGATTTATCCATTTCCTTTGTGTATAACATAGAAATGAAGACTTCTGCACCAGCTGAGAATTATTTTTCTCCTCCACATCTTAAATTCCCCATGTTTTCATTACAACAAAAGAACTAGGAAGTGCGCAGGGAACTTGAACTGGGATCTTTCATGTAACAGCACACAGCCCTGTTAGAATCAGATAAATGGCTTATGGCTTTTGAGGACAGTTTTGTTACTTTTTTAGGTACTTTTGGCTGTTTATATTCTATTCTGCAGATTAGTATTTCTAGATGAAGTGATTTCAGTTATCAAGAGGTAGGCTGATGCTCATACTTCTAGGTTTGTGGATCTGTTTTTAGATGTCAAATTTTGTCCATCACCCATAGAGAGAATAGACGTTAAGTCTTTTTCTTGTCCCTGCTATACTTTTGTCTACTTATACAGCTGCCCGTGAATCAAGTAGTGCATGCAGATCAATTACAGTAAAAGAGATTTTCCACATTTTGACCTATTGTTATACTGCCATCTTTCTAGTTATACTTGGTGGCTTGAGGAAAATCTAATGAAACAGAGGTGGAGGAATGGATTTTAGCATTTTTTTGGTAAATATCACTACTTTTTAATAGTACCCTGTCAAATTCTCTTTTGAAATTTTTTGTGAAAAAAAAAGACATTATCGAGCATGCTTGCTTAGACCCTGTCAGAATAAAATAGCAATCACCATCAGGATGGCTGATACTAGTTTCGAACATGGCTTCTCCAACATTGACAGGAATGCTGTTGAAAAAGCTGCCAAGAAAATGGAAGGATGTGCACATGAGTGTATGCAATAAATAGTGAAAGCTTTGTTGAATCATAGAATCTCAGAATCATAGAATGATTGGGGTTGGAAGGGACCTTGTAGATCATCTAGCTCCAACCCCCCTGCCATGGGCAGGGACACCTTCCACTACACCAGGTACCTCAAAGCCCCATCCAGCCTGGCCTTCAACACTTCCAGGGAGGGGTCATTCACAACTTCTCTGGGCAACCTGTTCCATTACCTCACTACCCTTACAGAGAAGAATTTCTTTCTCATATCTAATCTAAATGTACCCTCTCATAGTTTAATGTCGTCACCCATTGTCCTATCAGTACCCCTCCTGACACTGGGTGCAAGTTCCTCCCTAAGGAGAGTACCGCAGGACATCATGATAAGCATGCATTCCCAGGTGCGAGGTACTGTGAAAGTACATGAATTGCTGCAAGCAGATAAAATGTTATGATTGTTATTGTGATTTTGTTGTGTTATTGTGACTGTTGTTATGATTTTGTAGCAGTGTGCACTCAGTCGTGCAGTGCTGAATGAGGCAGATTTTTCTCACTAATAGTTAATTGTTACTTAAAATGATGGTTAAGACTATGACATTAAAATTCCATCTTAAGTTGTTTTGGAGGAAAATGAATAATTCAGTGGAGTCCTTTCATATAAAAGTAATTTAAAAAAATTTCTTTTTTTTTCCTCTTCCACCGCAAACACCATGCACAGAGAAAACAGTAGGACAAAGTGTGGTGTTTTTAGTAATCTAAGCATTATGATAACCTTTCTTTGTGTGTGTGTGTGTGTATCTATATATGCACACATACAAAAAGTGCTTGCTGTGTGTGCAAGTTGCTGTCATTGCTACTTCTTTGTCTTCTCCTGTCTGAAAAATACAAAGGGAAGACGATCTATTGCTTCTGCAGATAATTCCTCTCTCATTGTCCTGAAAGACACAAAAGAATAGCTGGGAGAAGTATTTTCTACTTCACAGGGGAAAAGATTTCACAAAGAAAAGAGAAACAAGCACCTCGCTCCAAGAGGATCCCTGTGGTAAAGGTTCGAAGGGCAAGAAAAAAAAAACTGAGGAGTCCTCCATTGCTCTCAAAGAAGATGACGGAAAGGAAAGACTTGACTTATTTCTTCTGTCCCACAAAGTATGTAGTAAATTGACCTTTTGCAGCCTTGTTAGGACTGGAGAAGGAGAGATCTGCTGTATAAGATCTTACGTGACATAAGTGTCAAAACCCTGAAGTTGTTGGGGGGAAAAAAATTCATAAAAGGGCGACAAAGAGGCTGACATTTGAAGCTCTGTTCAGGAACGCCTGTGACAGTTCTGACATGAAGGGCTTGGAAAGTTTAAGGTGGAAGAAAAAAAGATTCAGTAAGACAAAATTCAGTAAATTCCCCTGGAATATGCTCAGGTTCACATTCCTCATTTACCTCTGCTTTCCCCTTATTCATTCAAGGGTCATTGAGATATTTGAATCTCAGTCCTTCTCACCATGTTACCACCTCTCTTTAGAAAGAAAAAAATGCTTTGAAAGAACAGGCTTATTCTGACATGAAATGGGGGGAGGGAGGAGGGAGACATCTACCTCCTTTCCTTTCAAACCCAGAAATCTTGGGTAAGATAATATCAGGATCTAGAAGAATTAAGTGTATGCTCTCTACAGGCTGTTGAGCAAGAATGGGGTTCCAGAAGAAGACATTTCTTAACCCAAGCTTGAAAAGGACTTTCAAGATTGGGAATAAGCTCAGCGTTTTTGAGGTTATTCTATGAAACTTTGTAATAGCTTCATTGTGGGATACCAATGAGTTAAAGAACTTCAAATGGATGTTGTAAGAATGGCTGGCTGAGTTGGACCAAAGCTTTTCACTGTATCTCTAGCACTGGCCAAGAGTGAATGCTTAATAAAAGAATGGGACAAGTAGGCAGTGATATGTCCCTGGAATATCCTCCAAAGTAATTCCAAGTCAAGGATCAATGTGAAAGGACTTTTAGATGCAGAATTATGTTTCTGTATTTTATAGCCTTCAAAAGATTTTTTTTTTTGTCAAAGTGCTTTTTCCTTTGCTGACTAACTGAATAATGTCTGGTACTAAACTTGTCACAAGTATTTTTAGTATGGAGAAACACAGATATAGCTAATATTTTTCTACTGACTTTTTGGGTTTTTTTGTGGTTATGAAAAAAGAAGAAAGGGGATTGTTTGTGTGTATAAATATAGTCTGATTTAAGAACATCTTGACCCATTTCTAATTATTTCACTCTGAGGGAGGTGATTTCAGAGGACATCCTGTGCTTCTGAGCTGGAATTTGACTCCTCATTGTAAGTTAACTATGTTAGTGGTAAACTCTATTTGATAGTGTCGTTCTCTGAAAGTCAACTTAAAAAGTATGGAAAAGTCTGCTGTTTGTTAGAAGGGAACATCGTTGTCTGCCAAGGTTATTAAAGTTGAGAATTGAAGGGAATAATGAAAGATTCACTTCTGGAAAGAAATGTACAGTTATATTTCATGTATGAGAATAATTTTGTTCAACATACCTAAAAATTAAAATCTTTCATTTATAGTTTTCTTGAACTTCTACCAGTCAGAACCTGAAAGTGAGGTATCATGAGCTAAAGTTTTCTTTTTATCACTATTGCACAGCCTTATTCTCAAATCTGAGTAGGTTTACTTTAGAATGAATGTATCAGGGACTAAGAAGGTATTATTTCATTGTAGCTGATCAAGTTTTAGGCCTTATTCTGTAAGGGAATAAATACTTTCCTGTAATAAAATTTTTTATGCCCCAAAATCTGACCTCGAAATTTATTTGTTGATTCAGCATATCCTGTGGATGCATTGTATAAAAAATTTATTTTCATTCCTTCAAAAAAGTGTTTTACATCTAGGATACACAAGGAGACAGAGGTCTGGGGATTTATTTCTTCAATTTTATCTTCCCAGTATTCCCAGATGCTGGTGCTTGCTCACAAGCAATGCAGGTACCACAGTATGAATCATGAACATTTGACTCAGAAATGGAACAGTTATTTCTTATTTTCTTGTACATCTATTCCTCATTAAAAAATCAGAGCATTTCACTAACAAGGGTTAAACGAATGGATTTTCAGCATCAGATGAGTTACTAGGTAGTAACAAAGGACCCTAACTGTAGATAGACAGTAAAACACTGAAAATCTTATTTCAGACTGGTGGAGGAAAAAAAAAAGTTGGTATAATTAGAAATTATATTCCATCATCAAAGAATAAAATGGGTGGTCACTTGTTATTGAACTCTTACTAAAAAAAACCAACCACCACACAGGATATAACATTCCTGTATGATTTCAATGCAAATAAAAGAACCTAAGAATATATTTTAAGCTTCTTTCAAAAATTATTCTTGATGTATATGCTATACTCATGTCACATATAGTAAATCATAACATCACCTGTTCCACTGAGCTATTAAACTGAGCATGTCAAGGATTATAATCTTTGTAAGTGGTCTATTATAGTTGTTGTTTTTCATAACATACACACAAAAAAAATCCTGTCTGGAAGGCATTTGGTGATCCCATGAAATGATTCTGAAAGATTACAACAATCAGAAATTTAGAAGAGTGTTACAAAACCTCGCACAAAAAGGATAATCTCCAGGCAGAAATAAAAGATTAGTGTGATATTTTTGTTATCTGGTTAAAAATAAGAGATGTGATCAGGAAAGAAAGAATTCCTGTGGTACCCTTGCCATCAGGAGAATTTCCTCTCCGAACCTTTACAACATATTTAGCATACATGAGAGGGAATGAGGAAGAGCACAAGCATTTCTGGAATCTGTCGATCATGATTTGAGCATTTCAGAGGAAATCAAACCAGCAACACAAGGACAATAAGGGTGGTGAACTTTTAGGAGGAAACACCCGCCATTTTAGGAAGATTTAGGCAAGGAATTTGGACAGCTACATCATGAAAGAATCACTTAATGGCTAGAATCATAACACAGAGCAAATGGAGTGAGCTGGACATGACCCTTCATGGATCAGAGAAGGAGTGCAACAGTACACCTTGGAGAACTGCTAGATCAGCATAAATTAAAGCTGTTCTCTGGTTCCCTTAACTTGCACCATATAACATTAAGACTGAAAGAGCAAAGAGTCTAGGCTCTACCTTTCTTGCATTTGTCTCCTTTTCTCTCTCACTTATTGCAGTGATATTAGGGATTTCAAGTCAGGTCTATGTAAAGCCTCCAACAACTTGCAAAAAAGAGTTTTATTTCTGGTTAATCCAAAAGAGTCAGGATGAGGAAGATTCAGACAAACTAGAAGAGGTGGTTCTTCACACAGTGGGCATTAGAGCTGTGAAATTCATTGCCAGAGGATGTTGCAGATGGTGAGAGATTACCTTGACCCAGAGGTTACTGGACAAAAGCATGAACAATAAAGCTATTTAAAGATACTAAATATAAATTGATACCACGTATTTCATAGAAATACTAAATATACATCCTACTGAAGAATTGCACCATATGGAAAATACTTGGAGCCTGGCAAAGCACATGAGTAAATGGGAAATATCCTTCACTGATTCTGATTTTACTCACTTTAAAGCATCTTCTTGTGACCAGGGTTTGAGACAGAACACCAGGCCAGCTGGACCTTTGTTTGATCTAACACGTCTTCTGTTCTTTTGATTTGAAAACATCAAATTAGGCTATTTGGCTTCTCAGCATACGAAGATCTGTGGATGAGTATATAAAGATCTGTGGTTGCCTGCAGTATTCTCAGCTGTACAGACATATAAGGCTTTTGTAGGTTCAAGTGAAATCAGGGGGACCTAAAGCCCTTATATTTACAGCTTAATTCTCTCTCAAGTTTTTCAAGGAGTTTTTATTTCTTTTCTTGCTTTTTCTTTGCTTTTTTTTTTTCCGAAGGGGTGTTGACAGTGAAGACTGAAGGACAGGATGACAGCATGATCTTGTCAGTAACTTGGGGGTTTTTATGCTTACTAAGAAATGTCTAAAATATATAGAAATGGAAGAAGATACTCACCAAGCATTCACAGACTACAGTACTGTGTGGTGGTAGAGTGAAATTTCTGCTAAGATATGTGAATTTACATTTGTATGTTCATTTTTGGAAAATAGTATTCGCATCACTTCAGAGATGCGTATCCTATTTCAAGAAGAATGACTGACAGAAAGGTCTGCAGTATTGTTAGTTGTCTGCAGGTGGGAACACCTCCTAAATGTCTAGGTAGAAATAGGAAGTATCGACAGACGATATTGATTTAGAATACTTGGCTGGGTAGAGTAAACCCTGACAGTACATGTGCCTGCTGTCCTGATCCATGAAAACTGCTCAAGAGTGCGGGCAGGGAAAAAATGTAGAGCATCTTATCAGTATGAAAGGTCATGAATCTGGTGCAGCAGAAATATATTTTCAGAAACCAGGAGTTTGAAAGATTCAGAGAGCAACCAGAGACTGGGGAAAACTCACAGGATTACACAGACACTTAGAAAGACTCTTTGCAGACATACCTATGTATGTAAGATTACTGGCAAAAGTAGGATAAATAGGTTTCAGAAAATCAGAGAAAGGACATAAGGCAGGTATGTCTGTGATTTTGAATCCCTATCGGTATTAACACAGCTGTGAACAACAGCCTCCCATTGATGCCATGCAACATAGCAGTACTACAGTCTTTTCTAGTGAACCTCCTAGACACAAAAGTTTCCACTTCTTAAAGAAATACATATATTGTCTTTTCTTCAAAAACCTGAGTTCATGCAGAAGTGAAGAATCTATCTCCAGTGTTTCTAGTGGTGCATTAAATTTTGTCCACAGCAGTAGTGGATTTTCCAGCAAGCAAAGGGCAAACATATTCAAACAACCATATACTTAAGGAAAAGGGAAAAACCACCCAAAGCCCTGTAACAACACTGCCACTCAGAAAGCTAATGACTTCATCTGTGTGGGTCCTGTGAGCCGCCAAAGAGCAGAAGCAGAACGGGAACTGCAGATGCTTCACCCTATGCTCCTGGGGCATGCCTTATGAAGGGTTGACAAAAGAGAGTAAAGAAGTTGTATGTCGTTGCTCAGTTCATGTGTGGGTCCAAAGACAGCGCAAGACGACACATTAAAAGTGTGCAAAGCTCACTCTCAGTGGAAGGGGGGAGGGGAAAGAAAATGGGAGGGACACAAATTGTCCAAAGAGATATTTCATACCACATAATGTCATGCTCAGTGATAAATCAGTGTAAGATGATTACAATGGGGATTTTGTCTTCCAAGGTGTCCATTGCTCATAGACTGGCTGGGCATCGGTCTGCTTGTGGGAACTTGTTTGTCTTTGAGTCTCTTCTCTGACCCCATCTTTTCTTCACTTATTAAACTTCCTTTATTTTGGCTGAGAAGTTTTCTTGCTTTTCCTGTTCTCTCCCCTGTCCTGCTGGAGGGACCAAAATAGTGAGCAAGTAGCTGTCTCGGTGCCTAGTTGATGACTGGGGTCAACCCATCACAGTATTATAAAGTTATTTAGTATCATATGAACGTGCACTGTAGCTGACTTAACAGCTAAATATATATCTATGGCTATATATATTAAGGTAAAGACAGTATTCATGCCAAAAACATGTCAAGACTTACAGCTGTTAGATTTTAGCTTATTCTGTAATAGAGCCTTACTGTTTTATTCTTAACTCCCATCAAGATTCATTTAAGTATCTCATATTATTAAAATCAGTTTCTAGAGTGAACTTAACACACCTTGAGATATTAACAAAAAAACAGGATTTATAATATTTCTTAGGCTGACTGGAATAAGACAAATTCTGTCCCACCTGGGAAATATAACTTTTTTTCCCCCTCTTTCTCCAGTCTAACCATTTTTCTGCTTTCTTGTTCAATAAGGCTAAAATCTGTGGATTTCAATAGAAAAAGGTCCCACTGACTTCATTTTTTTTTAAGTACAATCACAAGTAATGAAGTACAGTCTTAGCAGTGCTATAGAGGTGCTCTTTTAAAGCAGATCTGTTAGGGCAGATTTTCTAAGGTGCACTAGAATTACTGGAATTATCTAGTTCTATTACAAATATTTTACCTGAATATTTGAATTTACAACTTAATATGTTTACATATCTCTGTCCAAAGAAGAGATTGCATTAAACGGTTATTCTTTTATGTTCCTTTCTCCCCTGTTTTAAAAAGAACACATCACTGAATTTCTGTCAATGTCTTCTTCAAAATGCCACCGAAGAATGTAGCTGGGACTTTGGCTTTTAATCAGTGTAAGGAATAACAGAGAATACACAATTGCTTCTTTATCCATTAAAGCAATGTTTCTTATTTTTCCTTTAGTACTTTTGTGGTGAAAATTCAGTTCATTTTTTCTGTGACTGTGTTTTTTTCCAGTCCAAAGTATTTATGTAAAAAAATGAAATTTCAACAAAGATACTGTATCACAGAACCTCCATGTAGTCTTTTTAGATCTAGTGCATTTATATTAATGAAGTGAATTGATATAGCAGATAACACATACTCAACTATCTTTCAGTGACTGAGGTTTTTTTAAACCCGAGTATTGTGTTATCTGTCATACATGTAATTCAAAGAAGAAACGTCTTCTGTTTTCTTTAAAGATTATGAAATTAAGTGATAAAATGATAATTATTCTCTTTTCGTCCACAGCTCTAAGCAGCCTTTGCAAACATTAAACAGCCCGAGAAAGTAATTAAACAGTCTCTCTCCAATCCCTAAACTTGTCAAGTTGTGTGGTAACAGATATGGAAGGCTCATTAACAAAGGAGGAAATAATCCCTCATTTTATTACAAATTTTAAACAGCCGAAACATACAACATGTAAAATCAAGCTCCCAAGTCACCTGTTATAGAGTGTTAAGCATTAGCTTACGAAAACAGTGCATTCTTCTGAGCTGAAACTCTTCTAAAGTCATTCTCCTTCTTCTCTTTATGTTGTCCATTTCTTGTCAACAGTAAATAAAAGGACTTTTAAAAGTTTTTCTTCTATTTTCACAGTGTACGTTAAAAAGCTCTAACAAAACATTTCTGTGCTTGACAGAGGGTCTTTTGTTTCTTTTTCCAGCTATAGGAAAAATGTTATCTCTTTTCCCATTTTGCCTTGCTTAAGTCCTCAACTCAAAATTACAAACCATAGTTAACTTAGCATGACATGGGTACACTTGGTATCTTGCTCTCTGTCTAAACACGTTTTAAAGCCTTCTTAAACCAAAGTTTTCCAGATGACCTCTGGTAATTTGATCAGCCACAAGGAGGATATGTCTGGCCATGAAAACAGGCATATGATCACTTAAAATTGTTTGGCAAAACTGCTAAGAAAAACACCTGCTGTAATATGTTTGGATTCTAAGGGTCTTTAAGGCATACAGCTATACGAATCATAGAATTGTAAAATGATAGAATGGTTTGTGTTGGAAGGGACCTTATAGATCATCTAGTTCCAAACCCCCTGCCATGAGCAAAGATACCTTCCACTACACCAGGTTTCTCAAAGCCCCATCCAACCTGGCCTTGAACACTTCCAGGCAGGGGACATCCATAGCTTCTCTGGGCAACCTGTTCCAGTGCCTCACCACCCTCATAGTGAAGAATTTCATTCTTATATCTAATCTAAATCTACCCTTTTATAGTTTAAAGTCTTTGCCCCTTATCCTATCACTACAGGCCCTTGTAAAAAGTCCCTCTCCAGCTTTCTTATAGGTCCCCTTTAGGTACTAGAAGGCTGCTATAAGGTGTCCTTAGAGCTTTCTCTTTTCCAGGCTGAACAATCCCACCCCTCTGAGCCTTTCCTCATAGCAGAGGTGCTCCACCCCTCGGATCATGCTTGTAGCCCTCCTCTGGACCCGCTCCAACAGGTCCATGTCTTTCCAGTGCTGAGGGCTCCAGAGGTGGACGCAGGACTCCAAGAGGGGTCACACCAGAGCAGAGTAGAGGGGCAGAATAAACCTCCCTCAACCTGTTGTCCATGCCCTTTTTGATGTATCCCAGGATGTGGCTGACCTTCTGGGCTGCAAGCGCACACTGCTGGGTCGTGTTCAGTTTCTCATCAACCAGCACCCCCACATCCTTCTCCTAAGGGCAGCTCCCAGTCCGTTCTCTGCCCAGCCTGTATATGTTCTTGGGATTGCCCTGACTCAGGTGCAGGACTTTGCACTTGGACTTGTTGAACCTCATGAGGTTCGCATGGGCCCACCTCTCAATCCTGTCCAGGTCCCTCTGGATGGCATCCTTTCCCTCCAGTATGTCGACTGCACCACACAGCTTGGTGTTATTGGCAGACTTGCTGAGAGTGCACTCAATCGCATTGTTCGTGTCACTGACAAAGATGTTAAACAGCACTGGCTCCAGTACTGACCCCAGAGGAAAGTCAGCTTTCACTGTTCTCCATTTGGACACAGAGCCATGGACTGCAGCTCTGAGTGTGGCTGATGTACCACGGACTACTATATATATGAAGAATGAACAAGACAGCCTGAGTATATGTTACAGTGCCGTATCTCAGCTGGATTCAACAGTGCATTTAGTTTTCCGTGGCATATTCTGCAAGCAGTATGCAGCTAGTTAAGAAATCTTCAAAAGCAACAATGTTATTAAACTAAACTGCAAGAACGATTACATAGCATGGTCTACTTGACTCTTACATTATTCCAGTTTTACACTGGTTTTAGTGTGAACTACTGCAAATTTTTTAGTTTCCTATGTCTTAGTGCTTATCCAACAAACACAGTTTATATAAATTTCTCGTCACAGGCTGGACTTTCTGGCTTTAGGCACATAAAGTGCTGAAGTTAAGGATCTTCTGCACTGGTAATCAGAGAAGTTTAGACTCACCTGCAGAGACTGAGGAAAGTTCTTAGCAACCTCTCTCTGTCTCCAGAGGCAACAGAGGCAGAGGAAGCCCAGAACTTCGGCTGGTGACGGGACTCCTCTGGCAGTCTTGGAGTTGGATGTCTGCTGTAAATCAGCTGCATAGGTTCTCCTGCAATGAGGGGAAATCAACAAACATGCCTGGATGTTCATGCCAGTGGGCAGAACAGGGAAAATGTGGGGCCTACCTCTCATAATGGACAGTGGCAGGAACAGACAGCCTGGTTAGATGTGGTGACCCGTTTGGTGTCCACCTGTCGGCAGCTAGAGTCCACAAGAAGACCTGCAGGTCCCTCTTGCTAGTCCTCCTCTAGTGCAGTGCCTGTGCATTGTGTCCTTAGTCTCTATTTACAGAACAGTAATTTACTGGAAAATATATTCCTGAATATTACTGTAATAACCCTCTTGAGTCTCTTATATCACTGCCCGCAATCGAAAGGGCAGATCTTGAGCTACTGTAAATCACACTAGCTCCGCTGATTTGAGTAGAGCTGTATTGATTTACTGCTGCAGAGGATCTGGTCTGAAATATTTCTGTGGTATTGTGTGCGTTAGATTTAGAAGATTTACAGGTTGTATAACAAAGCTAAGAAGCCTTAGCATAACCATTCTGACTGGCCAATGTATTTCTTTGTCTTAGAGGATACATAAACAATTAACTTTACCAGCCCTAGTGTCTAAAGTAGGAAAATTAATATCTGGGATAGTGCTTTTATACTAGCCGCTTTGAAACATCTTAATTAATGCTAATAGGAAAATATTTCTTCAATTATGTGTATTTTACTGACATATTCAGGCTATAGGGTCATACTGTAACTGGCTGGGTCTCAGAACTGGAAGGAAAAAGACACATTTCACTGACATGCCTTCTAATCAGCTGTATGGCGTATAGCTTTTTACACTTCAGAGTAAATGGTTTTAATGATAATTAGCAAAGTTATTTCTGAAAAAAAAGTCTGCTGGATGCAGTGAGAGGAATGAAACTTTAAGTGTTGATAATTGGTTAACTAAAAATTCTGAAAGTTCATTTCAAGTGCCATAATGAATTCTCCTTAAAAGCTTGTTTGAGTGTATCCTTTTCTCTTCCTCTGCAAATGGAAAGAATGATAGTCGTTGTTGTATGGAACAGCAGTGCACCAGACTATTTTATCAGTACTTTATTGGAGTGCAGATGAGAAGGTGTTAGCTGTCTAAAACCACAGGTAGGTGTCTTGTGAAAGTTACTTCATTTTAGATACACCAGAGTTGCATTTTCCTTTGGCTTTGGTTGAATAAGATCTGGATAACTTTTATGTGTATCTATGCGTGTAGGGTGCTGAGACAAGTAAAGCTCAGCCAGTGTAAAACCTTACCTGCAGAACAGGTGGTACTACCCTACACCCTGTCCTTCCCTTCCTGATCCTGACCAAATAGTCTTCTTGACTTTCCCCTTTTTTTATAGCTCCTTTATGCTTCTAGATTACTTAATATGCATGCCAGTTCAGCTCACTAAGCTGACAGAAAACTCAGTGGGTGCGAGGAGGAGAGCAAATAGTTTTCTTCTGGCTTAGCTGAGGTGTCAGAAGAATGGCAGAAGTAGTCAAAATGTGTAGGAGAAGATGACAAAACTGGGAAGAGAAACAAGGTCCACCTTCTTTAGCACAAACTAATTGCCAAATAAGCTCAATTGTTTTATGTAATTCTGGCATTCTTTTGCAGTATAGCCTAAACTTCCTAGACCGAACAGTGAAAAAATACTATTATTTTGTGTCTCTGAAATGAGTACACACACATTTAATTACTTAACAATGTTCCTGTTGGCTTAGAATATATTAGTAGTTGCAGAAATATATTTAAAATAACTTGCACAAGAAAAAAAGAAATTGTCAGAACTGGAATTCATGTTGTTCCACATGCTGTGTTTCGTAAGAGCATGGGAAACATCTGTGTAAAAGCATATGATATTATTATGGGCAAAGATGGTGCTTGCCAACTGTTATAATAGAGGCATCCAAGCAGCATGAGTTCACTTTTTTCTTATGTTCATAGAAATTTGGAACTCAAATTGTTCATTTTAACTTCAGCATTTTTAGCATGAAAGTGAGTAAGTCCTATGTATTACCACCTGAAATTATCTCTACTGATCCCATTTGCTGATTAGAATTCAGCTGCCTTTCTTCTGAAATTTAACTACCCTAGATTCTCCTACTGTACACAGCAAGTAATCAAAGATATACCTGTTGGAGGAAGGACAAAGAAGAAAATACAAAATTAATCTGAATGTAAGGAGGAAAAATAGAAATTTACCAGGAGATCATAAGGTAATCCTTGACAAAATACAAAATAAAATAAAAACACATGCTCTCAGGCATTATCCCTCTGAACAGATAAACTGTCTAAAAGCCTGAGAAAAGTCAGATATTCTTGCCCTCTAGCTAGGAAAAAAAAGCAACTGTAACTTCTGAGATACTCTGACTATTGCCTGTATTGTCATGTAGTGTATTATCATTTTGACTATAGTATGGGTGAGAATTTAGATGCAATAATTTGTTGGTTTTTAATTATTAAAACAATAAATGTCTAGTTGCTAACAGGTTGAATAATAATGTTCTTATGAAAAGTGAATAGCAATGAGTGCTTTTCTGGATGATATTTATGTAAAAATGTTATAATGACGGATGTCTCACTTTAAAGATCTTAGGATCTGGGTAAAGTGTGTGATACCTTCTGTCCCGTGAATGGAATTTTGGTTGCAAATGTGCCATCACAATGTGTGATGAGCAACATGAGAGCAATGAACAAGTTATAGCTGATCACAAAGATGCAAAACAGTACAGTGGAAGAATGATTTAGAACAAAACTGGATTTTCTACTTTATGAGATACTCTGTGAATTCATGTATAGTTTATACTTCTAAAAAGTAATAAAAGAAAAAAATGGGAAAAAAGTCTAAATTGCTTTGGGTTAACAGGAACAACTCTGGTAAATCTATATCTCAATCTCATGTGGGCCTTTGTATCTTTGTCTTTATATTTATATGCATATAATCATATATTTATGTGTGTGCGTATATATGCATGTATGTATTTTTAAAAATGCATATTTTCTTAAAATGTCTCCCAGCTTCAGAAACTGAAATGCTTCTTTGTACAAGGTGAGAAACTCATAGGAATAAAATATGTCAATTGAATAGAAAAAAAATTTTGAAAATCTGTTAATAATTCAAGTTTTTAAAAAAATATGTTGGTAAAAAATAGAACTCTGTTTTCAATAATATTAAATTGAAGAAATGTACTCAACATGGGAGCAGACTTTCTGTTATTTTTTCCTCTTGCTGGCCTCCTAAACGCCTAAAGATACATGGTCTGGTGACACAACGTGGTATAAAGATGACAACATGCAGGAATTTGCAAGATAGCACATTAAACTTCAAAACTGTATTCTTCGCATTGCCTGAGTTACAGATTCATGTGAGGCAATGTAAATTCCATTAGTTTTGTTTTTCAGTGGTTCTTTCATACTGTACTTTTGGGCCAATATCACTCCATGGAAGAGGCCACACATACAACTTCATGGATCCACAAAGCATGTGTGACCTTTTGGCAAGTATGCAAGATCTAGTCTCTTTTTACTGCAGCCTCTTTCAGACAAGCTCTCATAATTTCTTTGTTTGGTACTGCAGGAACATGGAAGTACATGAATCTGTACACATTCCCCTCTGCCCTAAACCATTTTTCTTTGACAGCTCAGTTTGCCCATGGCACTGCGGTTTTGCTGTGAGAGAGCGCTGGAGCAGCTGTTTGGTGTCTAAATCATTCTTTGTGAAGAGTGTGCATCAAATTTAGCAAGGTGTTGGGTTTTTTTCCCCCAAGGAAAAAATGAAAGTGTGTATGACTTTGCACAAATATCATGCAGTGTTGCTATTTTTGTCTTATATTAAAACAAATAAATAGCTTTCAGAGCTATGAAATGCATTTGCATTTTTCTAGTCAAATCTGAAACAGGACAAAAAATGGGATTTTTGCACTGAGCATGAATGCAATCCACTGTGTAAAAAATGGCTATCGGCTGTGTAGTTATATCTTTCACCAGCACATTGCATGGTGAGTCAAGACTGCTAATGTGTGCTGGTCCTAATCCTACACTGCTGAAGACAACAGATCTTAACTGAGGCCTAAAGGAATCTGAAGAAAGATTTGGAAAATTTCACTGTGAAGCTACCATTAATATTGTCTTCCTCCTCATTTTTCCATTATAATATTAGCTGGAAATCACACTGGACTTTACTTCTAAATTCTGTTTTCCAACACAGTGATTCTAAAACTTTGGTCTTTGTGATTCGTACTGCTGTTGGAAGTGATCCAGCTGATTCATGAAGTTTGAAAGAAAAATCTTCAGACTGTCAGTCTGAGTGACCAAGTTGATCTTACAAGAAAGTCGGGTGTTTGAAAATCATTCTGTGACTGGGAAATCTGGGAGCCGCTATATTGAAAGGCAGGAATAAAAAAATGCATAGAGCCATAGGTTAAATATTTCAAAATATCAGGAAACACTTTCATTCCTTACCTGGAATCAGTAACTGTGTAAGAACCTCTCAGGTGCCTGTAATAACGTTCCTGATGGCGCTGCGGAATATCTTAAGAATAAAAATCATTTATGTCTTTTTTGGGGGGACGGAAGTGGAGAGGAGAGGGAGAGGGGAGAACTGCTGCACAACCTAACAGCAATTTTTCTATCTCAAAATACTTTTTTCTATCTTCAGTTCTGCAGCTGAGAGCTGGCATTTTGTCATTTCAGCATGTCATATTGTTACATTGCACAACTATGTGATGCATTGAAATGTCAGTTTCACCTAAAAATTGAAAGTTATGCCACACAACCGTTTTTAGCTAATAGGATGGCTGTTGGTTCACATAGCAGATTTCCAAGGCAATATGAAGAAATGAGCTTGTCTGAGAACTGTTACATATTTTGCACATATCTCAAAATATACCTAGTTTGCCTTTATAAGTTTTGAATTTAACACTTCCTAGATTAAAAATTTTAAAAGGTTTTATTTGTGAAAGAAAAAATGTTTATTTACTCAATTTATTTAAAATATCTTGTCTTTGTTCAGAATAAAAGACAGTGCTTTCCCCACGGTTGAATAGTTCTATATTCCATAGCCAGTAAACAGGAATATACATTGCTCTTTAATATTTATTTCCTGCAGCTGCTAAATAAATCTAGAAGGTGGCATTGCATGATTATGCCTCATCCAGTTCTGTGTATGCTGGAAAAGAGATCCAAACACGGAAAATCCTTTCCCTGGCAGCCTCCTTCATCCTTTTTCCTTTCTCTAGGGCTAAACTGTGTGAGGGACCACCAGGAACTGGGGCACCCCAACTGTTTGTCACTCAGATGTTCAGAGTCAAGAATGAAATAAATCTATGGCATTTTTGCTAAAAGGGAGTATGCAAAGCATGAAGGTTTCAGCTGTACTTCTTCATGTTCTTAACAGTTTTTAAACTCCTCCAAGGAAGAACATGACTAATAAAGCTGCACCATTCCTCGCAGTTTTTGTTAGACTCAGTTCTAAGAATGTGTCGATTTTGTGGATCCAGTTTGGCCTAGGCTTTTTAATAAACTGTAAGCTTATTTTATGCTTATTATAATTACTGTGTAACTTTCTTATAAAAATTATTTTATGGTATGTGTTATGAGTACTAAACCAATCCCAGAATCTCCAAAAATCTGTCTTTCAGTGCTGCAATACAGAGGGAAAGGAGAGGGAATGGAGATTGTGATACAGCTCAAACCATGGATAAAAAGCTATAGATCCTCCCCTCTGCAGGCTGACTGAAGCCTCGTTCTGGCCTTTGTCAGGAACTTTGCTTTCACTATCTTCTTCTTCCCCAAGTGATGTCCTTTTTTGTTGCACTGAGCAATTTAATTGATTTCCTTAAGATAGTAGCAATGAATTGAAATAAAATGGTCTGGTGTATCTGAGTTTTTTTAGCAGTAGAAGCTGTCTTGGTTTTTGCTTTTTTTCGGTGAAAATTGTTTTGGTTTCTTCCACAAGCTTCCACCATTGCTTTTTGGTGGTGGCAATCGTGGGAGTGGGGGTGGCAGGTTCAGTGAGAAAGAACATAAGATCTACTAATTGCACAGGGTGTTTCTTAAGTAGTGTTTTAGAATGCCGTGTTGCAGAACCACAGAACTTCAATTCAATTCATTTCTATGCTATGCTATGCTATGCTACACTGTTCTATGCTATTCTGTTCTATTCTATTCTCCTTTCTTCATCTTTATTGTAGAGCTCAGCCCAGGAAGTCAGTGGAACTGGCACCTTACAGTGACGTTCCTTTCAAAATCATATACGTTATATATATATATATATATATATATTTTGACTGGGACCACTGAAAACTGGTTGTATGCCTTTGATATACAGATAAGACTCTAAAGATTAGATTTGGAAGAAGACTTCTTACACAAATGTGAGAACCCCTTTTATATTTTATTGTCTCTCCGTGCAGGTTTAGTCTAAGATTTTTGGATGAGTAACTGTTCTATTTTTGTATGGTTTTTGATAACATTTTCATTGAAGCAGGAGAGTACACTCACAGGTTATTCAGTACTGTTTATCACTAGTTTTACACTTCGCATCCCTGTACAGAGATGTAGAATACGGACCTTCATAAATGGTGTTCTTACACCTGTATTTCAATTTAGTGTTGTCTTATTCCAAAGAAGGCCTTACTGAACTTTGCATGGACTAGGATACTACTGAAAATGAACAAAACACCTAAGTCGGTTTCTGTGCTGTTTAGACTTCAGTCAGAGTTGATGGGAGTAAAAAAAAACTATTTGCTGTTTTGCAGGTGATCCTGGGTTATAGAGGCTTAGGTTTTGTTTACTTTGGAAAGAAATATCAGCAGTCTGGAATCTCTGGCAAAGGTGAACAGTCCGTTTTGCCTCACCTGTCTGCTGGAGATCCCGAACACCAGATGGGCGCCTGGGTATCCAGGAAGCTGGAAAATAAGCTCAAGCCGCTCTACCAACCAGCCAGGCAGCCAGAGTACAGACCAGCAGCAAATTAAGCAGCCAGCAAAAGGATAAGGCTTCTGGCCAGAGGGAGAATGGTGGAGGCTGTCAGGAAACTGGGAACTGGGCAACAGGTGATCGGGACAGGAGCCAGCCATGCTCGTGGCCAGCTGGCCTGAATCCCTGTTTGCCAGCTTGACAGCTCGCCAAATGATCGTTTGTCATCCCTCCAAAAATCATGAGAAATGGGCAACTGTATATAAATTTCAGATAACTTCGGTCATCTTTGAGATATAACTGCAAAATACCTTGCAAAATGCAACCACAGATAATGGCTTAAAATCACCTGTCTTTCCAAGTACTTTCTGCTTGTAAATTCTGAATGTGGGCTGAATGTAAATTTGAAAACTCTGTCATGAAAACAGAAAATGGAAACTTGCTTGAAAATTAATGCAATATTTTAATATTTCTACTCTTTCTTTGGACAATTTGGCTTTTTAGAAATACTTACATGAAATCACTGTTTGGGCAATATTTTTCAGTTGTAGCTTTTTTAATTAGACCTAATGAGTAAAGGGAGGAAAAAAGGCTTATAAGCCCTTCTTGAGGTCTAAAATAGAATCAGTAACCTTCAAAGGTAAACACAATTTTACATCCATTATATAGCATGATTCAGGATAAGCATTAACTGACTAGTCAGCAGTCCATGTTCAGCTGCTTGAACATTTGTGGAGAACACACTTGAAAAGCTGCAAACTCAGCTGAAGTGAAATCACATACACTCCACATGTGTCTGCAGGTTTGCTTTAACATATGAGTACCTGACGGACAAGCAGCTGCCAGGCACTGCAGATTGTAGCTTTGCTGCAGTCATAGTATGAGCTTATAGGGTTAATATTATTGCTATATTTATCATCTACTTGTGTTCAATTTTATTATTATGGTGATATGTAAATTTAATAATAGGTTTACTTGCAGCCTATTTGTGCTAGTTATTTTGTATATTCTTCACGTGGAACGGGAAGAGAAGAAGTCTAATCCTGTTAAAATCTGGAGCCCAGTTATGCAGGTCAGTCATTTGTAGCTGATGCTTCAAAACAAGTCCACTGATCCAGCATGGATGGTGATAATCTTTTTGTCCAGTTTGGTAGATATGCTAGTCTGACCAGAGCCATCTGCCAGAATGATTGATGTGAGCCATTTCTTATGGCAGGAAAACAGCCCTGCTTGCTTTGTCTCTGCCAGTGTCTTGGAAAGTCAATTTACTTGCTGCCAGGAGAGGCAGAGAGCTGTGGGAGCTGTGGGAGCAGCATTTTTTGACCAACAAGGTGAAACATATCCCATTCATTGTTTTGCAGGCAGGATCAGCAGGCAGGAACAGATCTGGCTTTCCAGGACTCACATTTTGACTCTTCTTCCTCTTTTTCCCACTGAACTTTTGTATTTAGAATGGCTATGCTTTGCTTTGCCTATTCTAAGGAGTTGTGATAAGGCTTTAAGGTCAATCATGACAAAACCAGCTGATTGACCTATGAATAACTGTCACAGATTTGAGTTATACAGTTGAGTGTATGGCTGAGTTAGGCTTTGTCCATAGAACTCTGTTAAGACAGAAATGACTGCCGCGTATTTTGACCTGTTGGATTACTAGTGTCAGTGCTCTAATAGTTGAGAAATAACAAAGTACCATTTCTTCATTTTATATATAATTTAGACTAGTGTAGTAAGAAATAACTTGCACCACTGCAGGTAGAGGTGGAGCATGGATAAATGTTCTTTTAAGTCTATGAAAACATCTGGCATCTTCCTAATCAAGAGAAAAATATGCTTTCTGGACTGGAAGCAGTTGATGGCTTATTTGGCTAAAGAATGCTGTCATTAACATGCAAATGAGACATTGGTCTTCCTTTTGCATAAATTGTATACTGGTTTTAGTTACAAATAAGTGACAGAGCAATGCTGAAAATTTTGTAGAATGTTTTAAATGGCATATTTAATAAGGTAAATGACAGCATATATAAATATGAGTAGAAATTAGCAGGGTGAAATGAGAAAGACCAAAGTTCCAATGACAAGCAAGTGTTTGACACCCCAAGGTGGAGGTTCATGGTTGACTCATTTCTGCTAAAACCCATGCCTGTGAAATCCTTCCTGGAACTGCAGTACAAGGCATGAAAACAAACCTAATGCAAAATTAGTCCAGAACTTCGTGTGTTCTTCCTAACAATGTTCTATGACATTGTTTTGGGTTTTTCTTTTTTTAAACTGCTTTTAAGGTATATACAGGTTAAATAAAAAATGATACAATCTGAGATAGCAAACATTAAATCCAGAACAATCCAGCTATGTTTTGCAAAGCTAGCTACAAATCTTTGGAGAGGCTAGTTCACTCAGTGCAGAAATTTCTGACTGGGGCCTCATACAAGTTCAGTACAAAGTGCATTTTGTATAAGAAATGAGTATTTGGTATTTATTTTAAATGCTACAGTTATAAACCAACAGTGATTAAATAGACATTGCTCTCGGGTGTCACCAAAAAAATGCAGGAACCCAAATATAAAAGATAACTTCTTGTTTATGTGGCTTTCTGCATTAATGACCATAAGTGACAAAACAAAAAAGCAGGTTGCTTTAATCTCTGATCATGACCTTTCAATGCTTGCATTTGTTTTCACTGAACATCCGTTTTCTTAACACCTATTTCTGATTATTTTGTACTGAGCAGGTGCTAGTTCTATCACTCAAAGCTGGTTAAGTAATTTATTGAGTAAATGATGGAAACTATAGAAATGGTGATAGCAATCTTACGTCCCTTCTGATGCTGGGAACACCTGCTGCAGCATTGGATGAACAGTGCCATGAGGACCTTGGCACGCTGCACAGGCTTTCCATCTCCAGCTCAAAGTCCTCGTGTACTCTTGTGTAGTCTTGGTCACAACACAGATTTATGGTTTACTGATAGCAATCTGGAATGTGAACTCAGAGAAACTGTTGGACAATATGCTCCCTCACCCTTATCTCAGTAAAGGTATAGTCCCCAAACAAGTGCATATAATACAATGCACTATTAGCTATAATTATGATAGGTATAATTATGATTGTGTACCAAATACATGCACTTTGCTTAACTAGGCACTGATTATTTCTACATGGATTAATTATTGTATAGAGCAGTTGCACAGTATCCAAAGTACAGAGGCATGCACTTGAGTAATCATGGATACTCTGCCATAGCTTGTTGTTAAGCCCTCATAGGCTATTGGATGTGAAATCTAAACATGTGATAAGGAAGCAAGCATGTGGATTGCAAACTCTTCATTCAGTAGTCTTCTGGCTGCACCCTTACACTGGTGACTCAGGAATTTGTAGTTATTTGGGGTTGAGTAAGGAAAGGAATTGCAAAATTAGAAGAACACCAAGGAAAGCGATTCGGCAGAAGTGCCCTTCCTGATACAACGTAGTTAATTTTAGGATATGTCTGTTTTCCTGCAAAAGAAAGGTGACTGTTCTGATAATACACAAACATTTAAGACTTAATAGAAGAAATTTCATGTCTTAAATTTACACTGTTTAAGCAAATAAATTACAAACTTTGCATCGCTTATGATGATAATGGAAGATAAAAATGATTAGGTTTTAATTTAGCTTTTGTAATATGGTGATATTTAATACACTATAGATATTATCCATTGCAGTAGAAAGTACTGCTGGTTTGTGTGGGATCAAAGGCATGACCTCTGCATTGTAATACCGTTACAAAACATATTTATTATATTATGGCTGAACTGACATTCTTCTTTTCTTTAATCTATTATTTAAATGTGGATGATACTGTCAATTCTGAAACACACATAAAAACGAAAAGCACAGCCAGTATGTAAATCTGAAGTCGCCAAGTTTCTGCAATATCTGTGATCTTTGTACCATTAACAGTGAAAACTTTCTAATCTTGCTATTATTTATGACATAATCCTTGTGTGGGGCTATTGAATTGTTTTCGCATAATTAGTTTTAAGTACATGTTTTCGAGACATGTTTTTCGTGCTGTTTGTAGAGTCAGGTTATTTGCCTGTTGAATGTGGTAACACAAGCAGCAGTCTGACTAAAACTTTTTTATTGAATTTTGTCCATTCATCTTTGAATTCATTTCAGCAGGGTACATGTGTAATTTAATAATCAGGGAGCACTAGAATAGTTTTACAATGCTCTGATTAATTCATCAAGGACAGTACTACATAATGGTGACCTAATGGAGCACTGAGAACCCAGTTCTGTGCATCATACGAGCGATTTGCATTTGACTTCAGCAAAAGTCATGCACATTCATTACTTCTCAAGATCTGATTATTAGGGAACATCTCATGATTTCAAAAGTGCCACCTCTTCTCCTTCTCACTTCATTTTTTGACATTATTCCCATTTAATCAGAATATGTTATATGGACAGATGTAATTACAGATGCCTCCTCTTCCCCAATATAGTCCACATAATGGGAACATGACTGTATGGTGGATTATAGGATGGGGTGTTACCCACAGTCAGAGGATTCCGTAGGATGAGGCTTGTGCTTCCATATGCTGGCATGGTGGAACAGCTTGTCACGGGCTTCCTAAACCTGCAAAGTGGGAATGCCAACCCTGCACAAGAAGAGGTGTTGCAGTCGTGGTACAAAGCGTGCCGTGCCACAAGACATAGAGAAGGAAAAGTAATGGCGTAGGGAGAACACCTCACTTCTTCCCAGTAAGGACACAAAAGTATGAAGTCTGGTATGAAGTCAAATGTATGTATGTGCATGTGGAATTTGTGCTGTACAGGTGATTTTAATCTATCAAATATCTGTTTTAAGGTAAAAAAGGGGGGGAAAATGCCATTGCAGATGCAATTTATGCCTGTGCAGAGAGACAATACAAGACATGTACGTAACCTATAAATCTGAGTGACACATAGACCTTTAAGGTTTGTTGTGTATTGAAAGACATATAAAAAAGAACATAGACTCAGAACTGGAATTTGGCCAGGAACACAAGCCAATGATACTTCTGAAATATGATGCATTTTTGCTGTCATTTGGTTTTAATGCTGATGTAGAACTGTCTGCAGGATTTCTAAACTTCAGATTTAGCTCTTTTTTCAGCTGAAGTACAATATTTCTAAAAGCAGCTACTAGTTTTATGTTCATTAAAGTACAATTCAGAATAATAATTCTTAGAGTTATTATGAAAATTCTTCAACTTTTTTACATGTTTGGTTTTATGACACAATTAAACATTGGCTGTGAAGCTTATTGTCATTCCATGTAATGTTTTTGTCATTTTGAAACCAGCTTACAATTAATGTGGGAAATAAAGTCATGTGAAGTAGATGAGCAAAAATGCAACATCATACCTATAAATCTGAAGGTGTTTACCATCTGCAAGTATAGCTGTACAGTTTCTTTAATTAGATGTATATTACATAAGTTGTTTTTAGGAAATATTGAACCCAACTAGTCATTCATACAATATGCAAAATAGCACAGTACCTATGTTTGTAAAAAAACCATATTTTCAAATAAAATTTCATGACTACTAATTTTTTAAGAAATCGTGGTGCATGTGTGTGCATGTTTTTACGTATTAAATGGAAAACATTTTTTTTATATTAACTTAGCTTGTAAGAAGTTTATGACTGGAAGACCTTACAAAGCCAGGTTTAGTGTTTCTGTCTGGTATGAAAATTTCTTACTGTCAAATAATGTTGTTGGGCTCAGGCTGTCACCTGTTCTTTCCCTTAAGACATCTGGTTGACTACTGTTTTTTTGTTTATTTTCTATTCCTGACCTTAGGAAGGACTTTTAAAGCTCTATCCTGATACCAAACTTAGCTAAAATTGGCCAACAAAGTCGAAAGTTAAAGCAAAAAAGGATGACAGACCTGTGATCAGTATAATTGCCTAAACTTTTATTCTGTGTGCCTCAGTGCATAGCAGAGACATTAATGATAGCATTCACATTTCTTGAGCTGCCTCATCCAATGCTCCTTCGCTTGTGTATCTGTATGTGCATAGTTTCTCAATGTGACAATAGTTAACACGGGGGAATGCTTTTAGCCCCACTGAAACTTGTGGCTTAGTGTGAGGACCTGTTTACATGCAGCTTCCTGCAGACCTGTCTTTCCATTGTTTCAAGTACCCAACAACTTTTGTTTCATCTTCCTTTTTCTTTCCTGTTACATTCACAGATTGTCACCTCATTCAGTGATTGATCTGTCCTGCGCTACGATTTCACTCAACACTACAATCCCTGCCAGAAAACGATTTCCATGGGGGAATCTTGAACCTATTGCTTTGAATTTAATTGACTTTTAAATTGAATTGAAGGAAGGAAGGAATAAAGTTCCATTTCTATTCCAGCCATTTTGGTTCTTCTGAGCTAAAAGGAGAAAACTTATTTCTGTTGTCAAAAACAGGCAGACATGATGCTGAATGCACACTTACCTTGTTGTCACGTGCACAGGTTACATTTTATAATTTCTTCATCCTAACGTTGCTCTGCTCCTACCTGTTCAAATGTACGAGTTGTTTAGGAAGTTTGGTATTTTCTTGGTCAAATTCTCAGCTATTCCTTCACAATTCTGTTCAGAAGGTCACACTGTATGGCTGAAGTCCTACAGCATGTGGCGTGAGTAATTTCCCTCTGGGACACAGTGGGGTTTCTACGTACAGCTACCGTCTCTTGGGCTTTCCTAAAGGGAATAGCCCACAGCTACAAAGGTTAAGTGAGCTGGCCTTTGGGGCACAGCAGGAAGCTTTACAGTCTGTGTTTGTTAAATTCTGTCAGAAGTAGTCCTGCTTGTTGTTCATCTTAGCTTCATATACCCTGAAGTTGCAAAGAACTCTTTGTACTTCAGGTGCAGATACATACATGTTAACACAACAGACAAGCATTTAAAGTGGCTGCCTGATTGGCTGAGGTGGCATTGGTTATATTCACAGAATCACACAATCACAGAATAGTAGGGGTTGGAAGGGACCTCTGTGGGTCATCTAGTCCAACCCCCCTGCCCAAGCAGGGTCACCTACAGCAGGCTGCACAGGACCTTGTCCAGGCGGGTCTTGAATATCTCCAGAGAAGGAGACTCCACAACCTCCCTGGGCAGCCTGTTCCAGTGCTCCGTCACCCTCAGAGGGAAGAAGTTCTTCCTCATGTTCAGACAGAACTTCCTGTGCCTCAGTTTGTGCCCATTGCCCCTTGTCCTGTCACTGGGCACCACTGAAAAGAGCTTGGCCCCATCCTCCTGATACCCACCCTTCAGATATTTATAAGCATTTATTAGGTCCCCTCGCAGCCTTCTCTTCTTCAGGCTGAACAAGCCCAGCTCTCTCAGCCTCTCCTCGTAGGGGAGATGTTCCAGTCCCCTCATCATCCTTGTCGCCATCCGCTGGACTCTCTCCAGCAGCTCTTCATCTTTCTTGAACTAGGGAGCTCAGAACTGGACAGAGTACTCTAGATGAGGCCTCACCAGGGCAGTGTAGAGGGGAAGGAGAACCTCCCTCGTCCTGCTGGCCACGCTCTCCTTTATGCACCCCAGGATTCCACTGGCTTTCTTGGTAGCCAGGGCACACTGCTGGCTCATGGTTAACCTGTCGTCCTCCAGGACGCCCAGGTCCCTCTGCATAGAGCTGCTCTCCAGCAGGTCCACCCCAAGCCTGTACTGGTGCATGGGGTTGTTCCTCCCCAGGTGCAGGACCCTGCATTTGCCTTTGTTGAAACTCATCAGGTTCCTCTCTGCCCAGCTCTCCAGCCTATCCAGGTCACGCTGAATGGCAACACAGCCTTCCGGTGTGTCTACCACACCTCCCAGTTTGGTGTCATCAGCAAACTTGCTGAGGGTACATTCTAACTCTTCATCCAGGTCGTTGATGAAGAAGTTAAACAAGGTTGGGCCCAGTACTGACCCCTGGGGGACACCACTTGTCACCAGCCTCCAACTAGACTCAGCGCCGCTGATGACAACCCTCTGAGTTCTGACATTCAGCCAGTTCTCTATCCACTTCACTGACCACTCATCCAGCCCACACTTCCTCAGCTTCCCTAGGAGGATATCATGGGAGACTGTGTCGAAAACCTTGCTGAAGTCAAGGTAGACAACATCCACGGCTCTCCCTTCGTCTACCCAGCCAGTCATGTCATTGTAGAAAGCTATCAGATTGGTCAGGCATGATTTCCCCTTGGTGAATCCATGCTGACTTCTCCTGATAACCTTCTTTTCCTCCACTTGTTTGATGATGGCCTCCAGGATAAGCTGCTCCATCACCTTTCCCGGGATGGAGGTGAGGCTGGCTGGCCTGTAGTTCCCTGGGTCCTCCTTCTTGCCCTTTTTGAAGACTGGAGTGACATTGGCCTTTCGCCAGTCCTCGGGCACCTCTCCTGTCCTCCAGGACCTCTCAAAGATGATGGAGAGTGGCTCAGCAATGACATCCGCCAGCTCCCTCAGCACTCGTGGGTGCATTCCATCGGGGCCCATGGATTTGTGGACGTCCAGATCACTTAAGCGATCCCTCACACAGTCCTCCTCGACCAAGGGAAAGTCGTCCTCTTTGTAGGCTTCTTCTCTTACCTCCGGGGCCTGGGATTCCTGAGGGCCAGTCTTAGCACTGAAGACTGAAGCAAAGAAGGCATTCAGTAGCTCTGCCTTCTCTGCATCCTCCGTCACCAGGACACCCGCCTCATTCAGCAGCGGCCCCACATTGTCCCTAGCCTTCCTTTTGCTGCTGATGTAGTTGAAGAAGCCCTTCTTGTTGTTTTTGACATCCCTTGCCAGCTTCAATTCCAGGTGGGCCTTGGACTTCCTTGTCGCATCCCTGCATGCTCTCACCACATTCCTGTACTCTTCCCAAGTGGCCTGCCCCTCTTTCCACATTCCATGGACCTTTCTCTTCTGCCTGATCTCCGCTAGAAGCTCCTTGTTTAACCATGCAGGTCTCCTGCCTCCTTTGCTCGACATAAAAAGTACAAATTTAAGAATCTTACTCTAAGTTGCTAGCCTTTTTGGCTATTGGTCATATCCAGCCTGGTTGTACAAAGCACCAGCTGGTGATCATTTCAGCAGTCCTTCAAGCTGAGGCATTTGCTTTTCATAAAATAACTGCAAACAGCTGTTTTGCAAATAACGCCTTGGTTTCTGTGGAGATAGCACAATTCAGTTATGGCAAGTAATTATGGTGGCAAAATTATATGTATGTAGTCCCTACTGTATCAGGACACTGAAACGCTTCCTTCTTTTAAGCATGTCTTTTTACTGCCTTTAGCATTTCTATGGAAGGGACAGCTGAAAGAACATGCTCTGGACCGGACTGTGGAAGTGGCAGTAGATTCCAGAACAATGGAAATCTTGTGCCAGTATTCATCTGACAGCCCTTTGGTGGTCAGATTTATTAATCTGCTTTGATAAGAGGCAAGTCTGAGGTTTTCATTCTTTTATCTGTGCTATGTGGAAAACTGTAGGCTATGTTTAAAGTTGTCAGTTGTATTAAATTTAAAGAACCAGATTCCACAGTTGTCTTGGAAAATGTTTAGAGATCTGTAAGCTGAAAAAGTTTGAAAATTGTTGCTTCACAAATACAACTCCATGATATGAGTAGGGAGTACTCTGACTGATATCCTTTTCTACTGACATTAATCACAGAATCATAGAATCATTTAGGCTGGAAAAAACCTTTAAGATCATCAAGTCCAACTGTAAACCTAACACTGCCAAGTCCACTACTAAACCATATCCCTAAGCATCATGTCTACGCATTGCCAGGGATGGTGACTCAACCACTTCCCTGGGCAGCCTGTTCCAACTTTTGACAATCCTTTCAGTGAAGAAATTTTTCCTAATATTCAACCTAAACATTCCCTGGCTCAACTTGAGGCCATTTCCTCTTGTCCTATCACTTATTATGTGAGAAAAGAGACCGACACCAACCTCACTACAACCTCCTTTCAGGTAGTTCTAGAGAGTGACAAAGTCTCTCCTCAGCCTCCTTTTCTCCAGACTAAACAGCCTCAGTTCCCTCAGCTGCTTCTCATATGACTTGTTTTAAGCAAGGATTACTTTATTCTGTGCACCACAGCACATCTCAACATATTTTATGTATCCTAGGTGGCACCTATAAACAGAAATGCAATCAATATGTTAATTCTAGTGTTATGGTAATCACTAGTCGATAAAAGGAGAGATGCAATAAAGTGCAGTTTTCTTTTCTCTTGACCTTTATCTGTTCAGTTGATTGACATCTATAAATACAGCCAGAAAACTGACGATAATAAAATTTGAGATGGGTCCATCAGAATGAGTAGTATAGTATAACCTGCAAGTAATCAAGTAATAAAGACCAGCATCTATAAAGCTTATGCAGTACTATCCATGGCAATGGAAAAGAAGAAAGATTAGTAAAAATTAATCTTTTTCTTTGCTTAGTGTTGTCAGTAAGTGATAAAATCAACAAAAGTTAGTTGAGTACTTTTTTGTTCGTTAGTTATGTCTGACAGTTATTCTTTGCAGTATCTGATCAGGTCGTGAGAAAGTTCATGAAATAACGAGCTTGAATTTTAAGCAAATGATTGCAAACCCCACAGAAATAAAGGGAGAATTCATTGCTGGGTATTCAGAACTATTTTCAGGACAATATAAGTATAAAAATCCTAATGATATCACAAACTATATAACAGCAAAGTCAGAAAAAAATTATTCTCTTGTGAAACTGGCAGAAAAATGGAGGGTGGGAAAAGAAGTGATAGATATACCAGGAGAGGCATCAGGTTCACTTTACTGGATTTAGTATAAATTTAGATCCCAAAGCTTTGTATGGCGCTGCTGTTTGCTGCAGAAATATATGGCTGTACAATTAAGAGTTCTGTGGGAGGTCTTTTCCTACTCTTCAGTGTGCCCTGGTCCTTACTCCCACTTCCAATCTGAAGATGTGGGGAAGAAGGCCAACTTCCTGGTGCTCTCAAGAGGTGCAAGAGGTTAACTGGGAGGCAGCTGCTAACTCCAGTGTTTAAAAGCACTGAGAATGGGAGAAAAAACATGGAATGGAGATTTCCTGCCCTGGTCTGTCCATTTTCTCAGATTCTTTGCAGAAGCATGGTTTTTAGACCAGCAGTTACTGCCTCTGGGTTTTTTGTTTTCCAGCCACAACTCTGGAACTGCTGATGAGCCAAGATCTTCCTAGCCGCTCCCAGTATTGCAATCTGTTGTTTATATTTGAAATAATTTTAATTGTCTAATTAGCATTTAATCACCTGAACCTTGGTCTTGTGTTCTGGGTTTTGAGGAGTTGTGTATATTCAGTTTTGCTCTCACTTTCCTTCTGGTCTTTCTTTTCCCTGTACGTAGGCTGAGAAAGTGTTCAAAATGTGCTGAAAACTTCTGTTTCCTTTTAAAACCATTTAAGTATCTTCAGCTACTAACTCGGTTTAAAATCTCTGTAATAATATTCTTTTTGAACACATCAAAATCAGATCTGAACTGAAGCAAGTCAGCTTATTAATGCAGTAATAATGTAATATTAGTGGTTTGGTCATGGTTAAATAATTAGTAGTTTTATTATAGTTGAAGGTAAAAGGGAAAGGCTGGGAGGAAGCATCTTTCCAAAGCCAAATGACAAGAATTAACAAGCTTTGGCTGTAGGAGGTTGCCTGAGGAAGGATAGCTCGCATAGAGCATGCCTATATTTACCAATTATATAATTCAGCCTAATAGTTCTGGTAACGTATTGAGTGTGCATCCCCTTGGGATAAAAATGATTCACATGCTGTTTCTTGGTTGTGGACAAATAAATATTAGAGAAAGAAAGACATCATAAACCCAAGAAAATGTTGTTTATTGAAATAATGTATTTTAGTTTTCTGGGTTTTTTTTTAACTGCTCGTGTTCCAGATTGTGCATTAAACCAGTAGTCAAACTGGTGGGACACAACAGTTTCCTCACCAATCAGTTACGTGAAGATGACTGTAGGGAAAGGTCCGGCAGTAGCTGGAGCCCATGATGGTCCTGGGAACCAGTTCCCATTTGCCCAGGTAACATGCTTAGAGGCTTAGGTCACTATGACTTCTCCTTTATGTTCCTGAGTCTCACAGGGCTTCCAACAACACACAAAATAGAGGTTGCAAATACCAACTAAGAACTGAGTCCGTGGCCTGTCCCTCCTTCCCTCTCTCCCTCTCTCATTCCCTCCCTTTCTTCTGTCCTCCCTCCATTTGGGTCCCTCCTTTCGTTTGGTCTGGCACTGTAGAGGGAGAGCATTACCAACCTCAAGATCAAACTGACAGTTGCACATGGGATTTGGATATTATCGTATCTATGATGCCATGACCATTCTTTGACACACGAGTTATTTGCTATTATTAAAAAAATAAGACTATAAGGGTCTAAGAGCATGGGTTTCTAGTTGAGTGAGCTAGTGGAAGGTGGAAAAATAACAGTATATCTAGTGAAACATACTGAAAGCTGTCATGCAATAGTTAAGGCCAGTTATTTCACTACCTGTAATAGCAACTGCAGTCTGTAGTCATTATCTCAGCAGAATAACTCACTTGTTACTCAGTATAATTGGTTATCGGTCATAAACTTTACCATAAACTAGCACTCCAAAAGCATCTAGAAGAAAGATATCACCGAAAGTTGCTGAGCAACTTGCTATTAAATTCAAATAAACATTGAAAGCAAGAGAGGAATTATAAAATATGTTTACTAAATGGGAAAAAGAAGGCTGCTGATTAAAGGTTGTGACTATCAAACCTCATAAGCTTTTGTTAGGGACAGACTCTGTCATACTGGAGTGAATCAAATAAAGTAAAAAGAGTGACTGAATTAAAATCAGTGCAAGGATTTGATTCTCCAATATTCACCTGTTAGTACTACCATGACTGGGCCTGTTGGCTTGTTGTCTGGAATTCACTATTCCCATTTTGCAAGATGTAATTTTGAAAGTTTTGGAAAATAAAAAACTGAAATTTATATTACGCTCCAGAACATGTCTCAGATTCTACTGCTTACAATGATTTTAAAGAGACAGGATATCAGAATAAATTAGTCCCAGTTCTAAAAGCAGTAGGTGAAAATAAGAAGAGCAGAATACATTGCAGCATCCATCATGGACATCTGTATGCAGACCCAGAGCTACTACGTAGAATAATATACTGGCATCAAAATGGTGATAGGAAGAAATGGTACTATTGTCTTTTTAGTGCTGATTTGAGACAGAGAAGGTTCCTTTAACACAGACAAATCATTAAAATTAATCTTTCAGTAGATTTAGTCTTAACACAGAAACTTGATCTTAACACAACATTTGGAACTTATTCATCTCTCATAATGATTTGGAGCTTAGTAGCAAGACATATTTTGTACAAATTTCACATTTCATTATACATTATTAAAGATAACTAGATTTTTTTCTCTTTAATGCTGGCAAAGCTTTCCCCTGCAGGACCCTTCACAAGCTCATGTTTGGCTTTTTTTATTTTAAGCTGCTGCATGAATGCTCATGTTCTCTCTGTCAAAGCAGAATTAAAGCATTGTCTCTAGCTTTGTACCTGTAGGCATTGTCTTAATCTGTAGGTCCACTGTGTCACACCCTTCCCAGTACCAGATACATGATGCAAACACTTCTATCCTGTGATGAATATTGATTCCAAAAGTGTCAGTATCTGATGGGCAGCCTAAGTTTGGTTTATGCCGAAATTTACGACAAGGTTTACGTCTGGGTTTGGCATACGAATTCAAAAGTAGACATTACAAGGTTTGAAATTCAATCACCATTTTGGGGCTGGAAGGGGAGGAGGGGAGCAGGAGCTGCAGAAATACACGAACAGAATTCCTATATATGTATTTCTGCTGAGAAAGCATATCATGCTTGACCACTCTGTAGGCCGTGTCTTTTCAAGCTCTTGCAGTTCTATCCACTTCTCATTTTTTCCTCCAAGCCTTTCAGCTTCTTCTGAAAACAGCTTTTTTTTCTGTACACAGCTAGTCCTGTGGTTAAATAACAATGAGCACCTTTCCTTTTGAGCCCAAGTATGTTTTGTTCCTGTGAATCTCTTGAGCATTTATATTCTGACACTATTATTTGATGCATTTGCCCTGCTCTTGGGAAAAGTCAATTTCACCAAATCCCTGTGAAGCTGTAAGAGGAAACTGGTTTTACTTGTTATGTTGCCTTTTTGCTTCTCCTCCTGCATGCTGTCCAGGTATGCACAAATGCTGACAGATTTTAAATGACTTCTTGATAGTCTATGTACATACTTATAGACATATTTGCACCACTTCCCTCTCAATTTAGTAAAAAAAGACTTAGAGAGAGCAGAATAATGACACAAGAACTGCAGAAATCAAACCAGAATATCCAACCTGTACATATTTTAAAGGCGTTTAGTATTCAATGAAGATTAAAATATCATATATCACATTTAAGTGTTATATAGCTTTCCTTCCTCATTTCTCTTCCCCCATGAAGTTGAGAAGCAGCTTATTAGAAAGGAAGCAACATGTGTAAAACTCAGTAATACAGTCAAATGTCAGTGCATGAGCTGGGTACAGAGAATAGCCCCGTGAGTATACTTACAAGTAAATTAAAATAAGAACATTGTGTGATTTTAACCAAAATGATTATTTTAGATGCCTGAGATCTGTGAATATTGCAATGGGAGGTAATACCGCTCCAAATTATGTCATCTTTCTTTCAGAATGTCCTGTTAATTATAGCAGCACCTGCTAGACTGCACTTACTGTTATGTCAGCATTTCAAATGAGTACGCTCTATTTAAATGAATTCTTTCATGGCTGAAAACTACAGCCTAATAGTACTTTAACTGTGTTTCCGACACAAATATTTTGGCTATCACTGATTGCTGAAGCAAAATACACACTTTTTACAAACTCATTGCCTTTAGGGCCAGAAGGGTCTTTTGGATCATACAGTCCAGTGTTGTAGTCTCTCACTGAAATATTCCCATGTCTAACCTGTAGCTTCTGGTCATACCTTGTAGGAAATATTTTAAAAGGCACAAGGAATTGAGCCAGAGAGCAACCTCACAGGTTACTCAGAAATAAAATAATTAATTGCTTAATTTGAAATGTTCATCTTGCTTCTGGTCTGAATGTGTCTGGGCTCAGCCATTAGATCTTGTAGTCTATTTACTTACCAACTTTTTTTTCCCACCTTTTTGTACATCCAGATTCAAACAAGTTATGTTTCACAAGGCAGATTTCCAGATATGAATTGTTGTTTCGATTCTCATATCCACCTCCCAGGCACATGCCCCCTTTTAAGTTTACTCTTAAAAGTTTAATGAAAAGTTAATAAACTCCAAATAAACGTTAATAAATTCTTAAGTTTATTCTTAGAAGATGTAGGTCAGACCTTGAGACAGCATCACAGAATCACAGAGTGACAGGGGTCGGAAGGGACCTCTGTGCATCATCTAGTCCAATCCCCCTACCAAAGCACACTCACTTAGCGTAGGTTGCACGGGACCTTGTCCAGGCAGGTCTTGAATATCTCCAGAGAAGGAGAATCCACAGCCTCTCTCGGCAGCCTGTTCCAGTGCTCCATTACCCTCAGAGTGAAGAAGTTCTTCCTCATGTTCAGACGGAACTTCCTGTGCTTCAGTTTGTGCCCGTTGCTCCTTGTCCTGTTGCTGGGTACCACTGAACAGAGTCTGACCCCATCCCTTTGACACCCACCCTGAAGATATTTATGGGCACTTATCAGGCCCCCTCTCAGCCTTCTCTTCTTCAGGCTGAACAAGCCCAGCTCCCCCTGCCTTTCCTCACAGGAGAGATGTTCCAGTCCCCTAATCATCTTTGCAGCCCTCCTCTGGACTCTCTCCAGGAGTTCCTCATGTTTGTTGACCCGGGGAGCCCAGAACTGGCTTCACTAGGGCAGAGCAGAGGGGGAGGAGAATGTCCCTTGACCTGCTGGCCACCCTCTTCTTAATGCACCCCATGATACTAGTATCACAGTAATGATCTAGCTCAGTGATTCTCAAACAGCTACAAAATTTGTTGTGAGCAATAACTAGGGGAAATCATATTTGTGGGTTCATTCGTTGTAGTCTCATGTGTTCGCCATTGCAACACTTCCTGAAAGAACCCATCCTTGTTGAACAACTGTATAAACCACCTTCTTAACTTTGTTCCACATTGTCTTTGCATATATCTAAAATTGTAGTTCTGAAAAAGATACACAGATTTTGGTAGCTGTTTAATCTTTAATAATTGGAAATTAAAAGAATTTATTGCTGCTTTTGAGGGGTGAGTACATTGCCTGATCTCTAATAAGATACGTGTTTATTGAATATTATCCCATCAATCCCTAATAGTTTTACCTTTCTCTGGCAAGCCTCCGATATTAATAAAGCAAAGACAAAATAATATAAGAATACATTTTCAGAATTTCACTTTAAGAAGCACCTCTTTATTCCAGAGCGCTGAAGAATCTGCAGAAGTTGCAAAGCAAGATGTGAAATGTTGTAAGTAATTGAATTTGTCATCCAAGTTTTGTCTTGAAATATCTTAAAGTAATATAAGGTGTGATACTATAATAAAAAGTATTATTCAAATTTTATTACATATCTGTGAAATAAAGTATTTCTTGAGACTCGAGGCTAATTCTTCTAATGTCTCAGAAAAAGATGTAGGTCTTCTGAAGCAGAAATTTTTAAGAAACCTTCTAGAACAACGCTGGATTACCATTGCAGTTTTAAAACTCTTATAGAACTTGTTTTGAACACACCAGATGATTGTCCAGTACTAGATCTACTTAGCTTGGCATCATAATTTAAGTTTGTGTCCCACTGATGTGTTTTGCTAGTGGGAAAATCACTGATCTCCAAATAAAGAAGTATTTTTTTTTCTTGCTTCATTCCATTTCTGAATGAATTTTCAGAATACGTTTTGTTTTTTCATGTCTTTTTTTTTTAATATGAATTTCCAAGGAAACTGGTGAATTTATGGACCCATGCAAACATGATAAACCAAAACACCTAAATGAGCAAAGTAGTGTTTTTTTGTTGTGGCTTTTTAACTTTGTCAGTCCTTAACTCCAGGACATTTTGTTTAGCACTTACTGAGGCTGATGCATAGGATTCTGTCTGCTGAATGAGGGAGTTTTCTGACAGATCGCTGGTGTGATACCGCTTTATATGCACTTTTTTCCCAAGAAATCTGTCTGCCATGTTATGGAATCTTTAGCCCTGTTTATCGTGTATGGAACTGGACAAGAGCCACCCCTGGGCACCTGTATATACTTGTTACTGCTTATAGGTACTTCTCAAGAGACGATCAAGTCTCATGTTATGACTAAATAAACACAAGGGAGGTCAGAATTTCTTAGTCATTAGCACTTCATTTGTATGAGAGTATACTTGAAGTTAAAGTTTTAGGGAGAAATGCTGTCTGGATGTGGCTGAATTTAAGACAATATGAGGCCATTTAGTTGTGTGGTTCAAGGATTTAGGAGTGTTATCTTCTGATCAAATAGTTAATTCATCGCACAGGCTTGTCCTGAGCACCCTCCCCCTTGAATAGCTCTTGAGCAGGGTCATTCCAGGGGCTTGGGTGGCAGCACTTTGCTACTGACTGCCGTTGCAGGGCTACCTGTGGTTTCTGACGTGTTGTTGAGTGGCTGAAGCAAATGTGGAGCGGGGCAGCTCACAGGTGCATGCACTCTGTTATGTAGGTGCAGTAAGTCTCACATTTTTGCCATGTGCTATACTTACTGTACCTGCTCAGTGCGGTCAGTCTGGCACCCCGCCAGAGATGTAACCCTGACCCTTGGGCTCCCATGGACCTGATCATAAGAAAAATCTGTCAGTTTAATAACCTTATACATCACGGCAGTTTCTAAAGGGTCAAGCAAAGAATGAATTCCCTTTTTTGTTAGAGGGTGTATAAACACAGACAGTTTTTCCCAAAGAGCTTGTTGTGGAAATAGACTGCTACAGGAAGGGATGAAGAATCACACAAAAAAATATTAGTCTGAGTAAGGACATGATAATTGATACAGAATGTAGTTAGGAAAGATAAGGTTTTATAGAAAAAAGTTTGAGGGGATCTAGTGAGAAGAAAGAATGGTAACATGACACAGATTTATATTTCTCAAAGTTTTTTTAAATTTCCCAGAATTCAAATATTGTAATTAAAGTTACCGTCAATGGACTATCTGTTTTAAGGGCATTTGTGAGGATTTCTTAGCCATTAATATACTTATTATTTCCATCAAATCTGCTGAGATTACTGAAATACTAACTTAATAATTTTCCACACATCTAGGCTGTATCACTTACCATCCAACTGGCAGTGCACCTCCTAATCAAAGTGTATCAGGCTCTGACACATTAAGCAAACCCCCAAAATCCCCTACTTTTCTTACTTTCTTGAGAAAAAGCCACATTTGTATATAAATACATAGTTTATATAGTATCTGTTTATGTAGTATCTGTATGTTATCTTTCTGTCCTCTCATAAGTTCAAAAGCACAGTGCTGAAATTTGTAAATTATTCAAAATTCCTTGTCACTTGATAGGAAACTGAGAGAAGTGCCAATGATAGTATTTCCGTCTTAGATAGTACACATATCTGTATTATTATTCCTTTATCTAACTAAGAATGAAGAAGCTCAGTATACTTAAATTGTTATAAAATATCTAAATTATTATAGTCTGTGCTAACAGGTGAGTAAAGAAAAGTGCACTAAAATAAAAGATTGTTTAAATCACTATGACTTCTTTGACTGTAAACCCTTTAACCTTTAACTTGGATAAAATGTGTATGCTGGAATCTCTAGTAATTAACCATTTTCTTGACTGGGAGGATTTATGTCACCTCAATTTCCTGTATTAACATTAAAACATGTAAGTACTGCAATGGTAATTTTAAATCACAGTGAAATACTTGTTGATGATTTTCTGTCCTTAAATTTCTGTTAATTGTTTCTATGAGCAATTTCAAACAACAATGGCATACTGCTGAGGCAGAAGGATGTAAAACTGTTTCTCATGTCAGACAGGATAATGGAAAAGTATCCAAAGGTCAAGAAGAGTGCTGGCTATATTAAGATAAAAAGGTAGCCATAACCTAAGCCATTACACAGGCATTCTCCAAGTGATGATAGAATATGCAACTTTGAGTGAGGCACAATCTGTAAGTCTTCAAAGGGCTGACATAATCATAAAGTTTAGATTTGGAAAGTACCCCAGGAGGTCACATAGTTCTTAACTCTACTCTGAAAAAAGCTACTTGCTTGGAAATCCTCTGCAGAGATTATGATCTTAACCGTTCTTAAAACAGATATAAATAAGGACGTAATAACATTTTATCATTATTAGATACTGTGTATAGAGAGTAGTAATTGGAATATCCTGTTGTTGCCTAGCTTGCTGCTTCTCTCTGTATCTCATAGGAAAAAGGCAAGAGGTGCCTACAAGGGCACTAATAACCTGCGAAGGAAAAGAAAGGTAATAACTAAATAAGTCTTTCCTAATCTAAGCATGTTTCTGCTTTTAAGAGTCAGAAAAGGCTGTGGACTAGGGCCAGGGACTCTATGTTGAATTTTTTCATCATATACTGATATTTGTTTAATTCCTTAATCCTTTACTCAGTTTCTTGTAGAAAGATCAATTTTCTTTCCTAGTCATTTTCTCTGCCATAGCCTTTTCCTGGTGATCATCCAATTCCAAGCTTATTTCCTAAATCATCCAGTTAAATATTTCAGGGGATTTTCTTCTTGATAAAGCCAATGAGATGTGGACTAGTTTGTGGAGGCAGTTTTCTTTATAATCTAGAATTTTGGCTGTTGTCTGAATAGGCATGTGTAGATCATAGTGAAATTTGTTATTCATATAGTTATTTTAACAATTGGGAGCTAAAAAAAAAAATTAGTTTTTCTTTCAAGCCATTTAAAGTGAAAGAGAGGAAATCCATCGTATCCAAAACTGTAAAATCTATATATTGCATCTTTAGGTTGTGGCATTATGTGGCAACAATTCCAACGTTGCAAAACCCGAGACCTACTGTTATGGGCTTGCATCGCAAGGTTTTGGTAGTAGGGGGGCTACAGGGGTGGCTTCTGTGAGAAGCTGCGAGAAGCTTCCCCCATGTCTGATAAAGCCAGTGCCAGCCAGCTCTAAGATGGACCCACCACTGGCCAAGGCCAAGCCAATCAGCGACGGTGGTAGTGCCTCTGGGATAACACAGTTAAGAAGGGGAAGAAAAGACTTGGCAGTGAAATGGCTGGGTAGAGAGAGGAGGGAGACGATGTGAGAGAAACAACTCTGCAGACACCAAGGTCAATGAAGAAGGAGGGGGGAGGAGGTGCTTGAGACACCAGAGCAGAGAGCCTACCCTTGCAACTCGTGATGAAGACCACGGTGAAGCAGTCCATGGATGTCCATGGTGGAGCAGATATCCGCCTGTAGCCTGTGGAAGTGACCCCACACCAGAGCAGGTGGATGCCTGAAGAAGGTTGTGACCCCGTGGGGAGCCCGCGCTGGAGCAGGCTCCTGCCAGGACCTGCAGACCTGTGGAGAGAGAAGCCCACTCCAGAGCAGGTTTGCTGGCAGGGCTTGTGACCCCATGGAGGACCCACGCTGGAGCAGCCTGTTCCTGAAGGACTGCATCCCGTGGGAAGGACCCATGCTGGGGAAGTTCGTGAAGAGCTGCAGCCTGTGGGAAGGACTCACATTGGAGAAGTTTGTGGAGAACTGTCTACAATGAGAGGGACCTCACTCTGGAGCAAGAGAAGAGTGTGAGGAGTCTTCCCCCCGAGGAAGAAGGAGCGGCAGAGAGAATGAGTGATGAACTGACCGTAACCCCCATTCCCTGTCCCCCTGCGCCTCTCGGGGTGGGGGGGGAGAAGGTAGAGAAACGGGAGTGAAGCTGAGCCCAGGAAGAAAGGAAGGGTGGAGGGAAGGTGTTTTTAAGATCTGGATTTATTTCTCGCTATCCTACTCTGAATTGATTAGTGACGAATTAAACTCCCTTTTCTCCCCAAATTCAGTCTGTTTTGTCTGTGACAGTAATTGTTGAGTGATCTCTCCCTGTCCTTGTCTCGACCCTCGAGCCTTTCATCCTATTTCCTCTCCCCTGTCCAGTTGAGGAGGGGGAGTGAAGGAGTGGTTTTGGTGGGCACCTGGCATGTATCCAGGCCAAATGAAAACACCTACTCAGAATGTCTCACTCTGATCCACAAAAGGTATGACATAGTCCACTTGCCTGTCCAGGTGAAGAAAGAGGTTGAGATTCTTAAAGATGGTAAGCACTTACTGATTTTCTTATTAATTAGTTCAGGAAGGGGAACAAATCCCACAGGGCTATTTTATTGTGTAATGATTGTGTTTGGTATGCAAGAGAACGATGGGATTGGAACATAACAGACTGGACACCATGTGCTGGAAATGACCTCCACTGGAAAATATTTAACCTTGGTAAGTACTTCATCTGAGACCTATATTCAGTCATTTCATTCAGACTGTTGAAGTTATAATCCTGCACTGAATTATTTACATATCCTCAGCATAACCAGTGTTCAGTGCTCAGCTCTCTTGCCTGATTTAAGCGGGAGATGTGAGGAAGATGGTGAGGACCATTGTACAGCTGGTAGAGAGATTTCCAGAGTGTAGTTTGCTTACCTTTTGTTTCAGCTGATACCAGGTTGCAGGAAGAGGGGAGGAAGGTGGTAGGGCCTCTGATACCCCAGACCAAGATGACATCTTTGACTAGTCCAGGTCAAAGAAACGGATCCTCTTGCTATATTCAATTACATATAACCCCACCAGCATTTCCCCACTCCCAAGACCTCTTTCTTTTTTTCTCCCTTCTTTTCTGTCTTTCTTCCAGCCTTCTTTATTTTAGAAGTGCAGTTACCTGGCCAAAACTTTCTCATGTTATTAGAAACTGACAGCCAAAAAGGCAACTGGCTAGCAAAACTTCAGCAGGCTGACATTACAAAAACTGGCAAAGTTCTAATTAACTCCTATGACTGTGTGCTGTGCCTGTATTTCTTCCAGACATTGTAATGAGAGAGAGCGTCAGGATCAAGGACAGGTTTTCGTATTTGATTATTTCGTTTAACTTCTTCCCTGCTTTGTGTGAAAAGTAGAATAAGACTTAAGCAGCAGTAGAAGTTACAATAGCACCCTTTCACCACATTTTTGCCTTTTCTCACAAAGTGGCACATTTATATCACTTCTAAAAATCTGAACACTTTTCAAACAAAAATCATTACATGTGAATAAAGTACAAACATTCTGTGCCTTGTTTAACAGTTCACTATTATATAGTGATAGGACCATATTATAACTTTGTGCTGACCTATTTTATCATGATTACTATAACAAACATTGTTGAAGTTGTAGTACACATTTTAAGAGAAGATTTTGAAGTGAGTTTACATCTTTACAAAACCACTACTTTTTCAGGTAACTCTTGAGCTTTACACTGCAAAAGAGTATTCTAGAGGAGATGTTTAGGATGTTTCTTCCAGTTTTATGTTCTTCACTACTCATTTGCTGTGGGCCAATATCAGAGATGGATGTAGCAAGATGGATCTTTATCAATGCAGTATGGCTTCCCTTATTTATCTTCAGAAGTTCTGGATTTTTTTATTTTCTTAACTATTAAACTTTCTATATTTCATAACCCCTCTCCACCTTCCCCAAACTTGTAAAGAGTGACATGCTTGTTCTTCAAGAAAATAAATCCTGAGAAACAAGCAAATTAACTTACACCAAATTATGCGGTACTTCAGCTAATCTGCTTCTGCATACAGTTTACATTTTTCTGGAGTTAACTACCTCTGTCCCTACTTGCAGTACTTACTATGCTTCAAAATTTTGTATTATAAACATAATCTACATGTACTCAGAAATTTTCAGTACTAATTTGACTTAAAAAGGATTATAAGCTTCTAGATAACTTCTAAAATTGAAAGTACTTTAAACATTAACATTTTTCATCAACAGAACTTTGTTTTTATAATTTCCACATGAAATAAAACTTCTTTACAGGAAGTGATTACCTGCAATTTCTACTAGATTTCATTTTTTAAATGTTTGGTTTTCTCTTTTTCAATTAGATTTCCACTTGCAAAACATCCCTCAAGAATAAAGGATTTTTATTTTGTCATCCTACTTCTAGGCTGTGAAATCTAAAGCAAATAAACCAAATCATAATGTTTCTCCTAAAGATATTTCTTTTTTCTGGTTCCTCATTTAAAAATAACTTTTCCCATTAGTTAACTAGAAGTAATTTCTATACTGTAATGTCATTGTGTTTCAAATAATTATCCAAAAGGACTGATAACAGAGTGCATGAAATTTTCTTTTTAAAGAGCTTCACCTTTACAGCTTTCGCTTACTTAGAAGCAAACAGCAAAATCTTCGTTATTATATTAACAAAAATAAATAAAACAACAAAGCTATATGTACTGACATTTATAGCCATATTAATTTATTTTCATATTAAAAAAACAGAAAAATATGTTTTATTTTGAAGCAGAATAATAGAATAGAAAGTAGTCAATTCACTATTGCAATGCATGTTAGAAGGGAGTAGGTAGGTGCCACTTCTATTATGAGAAGTAGGAGATCATGCAGTGCCAATTTCCCAAACAACTGAAACTTCCCCCACCTCAACTTTACTACGTAAGTTGAAAGCCATGCCTTTGTTAATCTTCATTAGACAGGTAACAATAGTAATATCTAATTATCACCTTTATTTTCAACTTAAATATTCACATTGTTTCACCATTGACAAGTTCTGTTTTTGAGTTACTGAAGTATGAATGTCAATAGATTCAGGAAGTTTTTCTCTGTGGCTTTTAGGATACTCATTCCTTATCATCTCTTCAGGAGGGAACAGATGGCTTCAGAAATTCCCCTGGACTGGAGTCAGCTTGTCGTGAATAACACTGTGATTTCACTAAGACTTACTCCCATGCTTAAAGGCACTGAGATCATCATGGCAACTGATGCATTTGAAATTCAACATACGAACAAACATTTGCAGCAGTAAACTCTTAAACCAAGACAGAATGCTGAAACCAATGGAGAATGGAGGATGAGATTTGTGTTCTCATTTTTTTTCAAGAAAGTTAATAAACAATCTTTTCTTCTCCAAATTAATAACTACACAAAGAACAATTCCATTATTGGTCTCCCTGTGTTTCTTTGCATGGAGTACCTTCATCATGTCCATGTTACATACTCGTAAATCATGTAAATTGCTTATTCTGATAATATATGCAGCTTTGCAAACTCATTTTGGAATAACAGTTTACAAAACAAAACAAAAAAAAATGAAAAACCCTAATGCTGTTTGTTTGAAATTGGCTGTTGAATGCTTGAGAGCATTTTGTAACCACAAAAAATTACAATAATACTCACCAGGGAGAGTTTATGAAAGGTGATCATGTAAGATAATTTTTACACAGGGAAACACTGAAAGGAGTTTATAAAAAGAGCAACAGACCGCAATATGTAATTCTTATAAGCAATAATAAATTGCCCATATAGAATTAATGATCTCCAGACATTTCTTTTAAAAGACTTGAAAAGAACTAATTAATGTAGCACATTTCAAGCTAAGCAAATTGCAATGATAAATGGGATTACTGGAAGCTATAAATGCAATTCGTAACTGAAGGAAAAGATCAAAACATCACTCAGAACATTAAGGAATGCAATTAAGCAAAACATTTGGAAGTACTTAATTACATCTGCAGAGGATAGTTAAGTGAGATCTGGTGCCTTGCGTTCATAGCAATATCAAACCTTTAGAACACTGCCTAAGCATGAAGTAAGTAGATTTGCTGTCAGGAGAATATCTGATTTGACAAGCAAGAAAAAAATTCCTTTATTGATAAATTGTGCAAAGGTCTCAAACATAAATAGATTCTTAGTAATGATAGAATCCGAATTACAGGAAGAAAAGACAGGTAGGTAATAAGTACATAGTTTCTTGTTGGTCCCAATGTCTTTTTCTAGAATGAATGTATGCCAAAATTAAAAAAATATGCAAGAAAATGGGATGTACTCTAAATCAACTGGAGCTTATTTCCACATATTGCAAAACTATATGATCCTAATTAAGCAAATCCTTACAAACTTGTATGCTTCCATCAATTTCACTTCCCTTGTTATGACATTACCACTTGGAGTTTGAACCTAGGACACTGATCTCACAGATGAAACTCCTAAACGCAGGTGTTAAATCACGCACTGTCTCTTTCATAGAAAAGTGAAAGCTATTTTTGTGAAAGCACCAGGGAATGAACAAGCCTCAGGGATGATCAGTGTGGACTGGCTCATGTTCATGCTGTTTAGGACAAGGAACCTCGGGAGCGAAAGGGCAGTGTTAAGTGTGCATATCAACCTGGAGAGCTGTGGAGATTTTTTGCATCTCTGCTGCTTTTGAACGGTGAGCCTTGGAGACATCCATTAGTTCAACGACATATATATTTCCTCCTATAAGAAGGTATTTTGATCTCTCTGTAGAGGAGTTCAGGAGTGAAGTAGCAAGTATCTGAAAGATGAAGCAAGCTCACAATGTAGCTAGATTCTCCTTACCTTCCTTAAGTATATTCCTAATGAATAGGCTAGCTATAGGACCTTGTTCCCTGCTCTACTTATCCTCTTGTTCTGTTTTCTGGTAGTTGTTATCATTTCAACAATGAGACACTTCTGGCTGAGTGTTCATGCTTGGGGAAGTCATGACTCAGGTATTGCCAGACATCTCTAAAATCACAAGTCTAGATTCACCACTTAGAAACTGGGATTGTCAAATACAAGGACCAAAACCAATGAGCTGTGTCCTTTCAACTTTCTAAAATAGTAAAGTTTCATTTAAAAATGTTGCCTTTTCAAAACTTTGCTAACATATTTTGAATATCAAATATATATCTGTGTATTCTATAGCTGCCTTCTGGTTACTAATGGTATGGGTGGAATATCATTGAATGACAAACAAAATCACAAAAAAAGGTGTTGCCCCCTTTCCTTGCAACCCAAAAATTTGTTTATAATTTTTTTTTATTGCAATACCAAGCAAGTTGGGCAGTTACTAGTGAGTGTTTTTATATGTGGTGTTTATATCTCCATAGCTTTCAGTGCACAGTTATTTGATGTCTTTTGTTGAATATCTAGCATAATTGCTTTTATGGGCCTTTTCCATTGATCACATGGATAACATTACTATTTGAAGTGTTGGTGTTAGGACAAAGAACTGCTGAATAAGTGATGAAGTCTTTGTTTAATGTATTATATAAATGTGTTTCTATTTAATTTTAATTATTCGTGGAAATTGTGACCTGTGCTTATATTGCAATTTGTACTCTGCTGCAAATGCTAAAATTAAATAATTGAAATAAAAGAGAAACTAATTGACAAATAGGGATATCTCAGAAATACAGCTGGTGAAATAGCATTGTAAAACTAAAGAATATTTAAAAGAAGAAAAAATATTACAGTAAACATCAAAGATTATATGAATAGAAGAAACTTATTTTTAAGTTGAGAATATTAATGTTTGATTGAAATTGTTCAGGGTGGGAAAAATGTTTCTGTATTTCTTATCTGTATACATGTAGGTTTTTCCTGCTCTCACCTCAAAGATAACTTCCACAGAAGGAGTTTGTTAGGAATTACTAAAGTTATGTAAAAAGTGACTATTATTGTAATACAATGATTTAGTGAGGAGTATGAATGAGATTTTGTTATCCAAAAACGAAAGGAGAAGGCAGCTTGGTTTTCTTCTGTTTTTCTGAAAAGCCTGTTTTGCTGACCAAGTGTACAGTCCTTCTTTGCAACTATGTGACTAACCGTTGGATGCCATGTAAATAGATGTTAATGCTCTGATCCATGTTTTTGAGACCTTTTCAAGCCTGCTGACTGCTTTGATCTTAGATTTCTCAGATCACTTCTCACTGTAGCAGCCTCTTAGGGAAGAGGGCTTAAGATGTTGCCACACATTGCCTGTTTTTTCTCTTATGCTTCAGTGTGTCAGCTGCACTGTACTGGATAACTGATCTGGAGCATACAGAACTAAAAGACCATACTATATTCTGGGTCATTTTTAAGCCTGTCCAATTCCCCTCTCTAGTTTGAAACATGGCAGTCAAGTTTCAGGTTTGTAGGGAGGGGAGAGAAACAGCAGTGCTTTACAACATCTTCCTTGACTGATGCTGGACAGTGGGCTTTCAGAGGCTTTGCAGCTCTGTGGTTGTCATCAAGTTCTCCTTTACAGGAAAACTTGTGATAAGAAGCTCGTGTATCAGTACTGATGCTTAGAGAAACTTCTCTAGATAGCTACAGAGCTAGATACAGGATTCTACATCAGTAGCAATGAAAGAGTGATTTTTACTAAACACCCCCCCCCCCCCCCCCAAAAGGGAAAAGGTATTGATTCCAGTAGCTCTTTTTGGCTAAATTGGAAAGGAAATGTGATTTTGTAGAGAAATTTTCTCTGCCTAAGATACATTAAGTTACAGTACTCTTCCTGCTAGAAACGTAGTGACTGGCCTAACAGCAGAGGAACATTCTTCACTTTTGTCAGAAGGTGACATCTTTAGAAAGGAGTAAAAGTAAATGCTGTCAAAATTGTAAGCTTTCTACTGTCCTGACTTCCAGATGTTTGAGACTCTATCCTTGAACCAGTCTTAGCAACAAAGGAGATTAATCTACATTTCCCCCCCCTTTTTTTTGACAAACTATTTGTGATAAATAAGTAATCTCTCCTGTTTGCTGACACATAATTATTCAGGTATGACTTGAAGTTTACACAAAAAGCTGAGTATGCAACAGTTAGGTCCCTTCCAGGAATGGTTAGCTGAAGAAAAGGAGATACGATCTCGGACATGTGATGCTGGCAGTGACTACCTGCTTCAACAGTATTGAGACTATCAAAGGAAGTCAACCAGTTGGCTGCACCTTTAGAAGCTCAGAGTGTTTTTGTAGGCAATGCAAGTCCTCAGAGTTGTTTACATATTAAAGACCCTGTATCTTAATTTTCAGGGCATTCTGGAAGCAGTGCGTGGGATCGAACTGTAACAGGATTACAGGGTGTAATGTAGCACTGGTTAAGTATCCCTGACCTAATTAAGAGCAGGTGACATCTTTGTATATGTATGTAACTCAGATCCTGAGTGTGGCAAAACTTCCATGTTAATTAGTTCTGCCTCAAAATGACATTTGTTTTACTCTACTGTAATGACTTAGCTTTTCTCTACCTTTCATACTCTGGGCTATTGACACATTCGCACATTATTTTTCACTTTCTAAAAAGAGTAACAGAAAAATGTTGTGTAAACCTTCAAGGACTTTTGACATAAGCTGTAAAGCCCAGATGATCAGGGCTTTTCTTGAGGCTGTATCAGTAGGTTAAGTTCAAAACGCTACTGTGTGACTAATCATACAGCAGATAGTACAGTAATTAAAACACTCGAATGAGTGGTGCTGTGAATGCATTTCATAGGGCCCACAAAGTGCTAAATGTACATCACAAACACTTTATAAAAAGTATGCATTTGTGTTTGTCTGACTCAGTACAGGCCTCTCTGGGCTTATTTGGAACTGGAGAAAAACGGGTGGCAGAGTTGAGCTTTTTATCTCTATCTGTGTAATACAAGCAGATGGAAGTCAAGTTGATTATTCATCCTAATGATTTAGTTGGCTAATTTGTCACAGATTTGCTCATCCCCTTAGCTTTCATTCATGGTTTGTAGAACCTGCAAGTATTTTCCCTTTGTGCAAGAAAGAGCACAGTAAGTGGTAGCTGGGTCAGCAGAGTATTTCTCTGAATTTTGTCTTTAATACCAGATGTCATTAGCAGAGAATTCATTCTCTCCTGCAGACTCATTTGTGGAACTGGAGTTTAGCTGTCTGCTTTGTCTAATTGGCATTATCATTCACAGCCAGTCAGCATATTAGTTTTTCAGTTTCCCATTTAAAATCATGGCAAAACACACATAACCATAATGGGCTGAAGGTTTTATGTTTCAAAAATTATAATTTGTAATGACTAAGTAACAATGATTGTTCTCTTAAAAGGTATAACTTACATGGCAAGAAATCACCAATATTAAGTTGAATATTTTCCCATAAGGAAAAGAGACCTTTGAAATACATTCTTTCATCCAAAGCCTCAAACTGGTATTCTGCCTGGCTTTCCTATGTGGCCACCCCTTTCTTCCTCACTATGTTCTGCTTTCTTCCTCCCCATTAATTCAGTGAAATATTAGCTGTTAGTCTTTTCTTCTTCTACTTTCCCTCCTGTTGCCCCTTTCTGCTGTCCCCATCCTTCACTGTCTAGTCCAAGCTGCTTCTTCTTGATCAATCAGACTACTGATCAATCATGTAACTCTGCATTTGTCCCTATTTCTACTTTGATAGATACTCTACTCTCCTTGCTTTCTAATTATACCTGTTCTTCTCTTTCTTTGCTGAGTATAAGATCTTGTTTTTCTTGTGCAGGTAGCATTATATATGTTGGAGTACTTGAGTCCAGCCTGATTTTCAAGAAAGTGCTGAAGTCTTCCCTTTTCCACGAGACATTCCTGCACAAAAAAGCTACTATCCAGTCAATGTACTGACTTTTTTTCGCCTTGTTCTTCCTTCATCACATTAGACTTTAAAACTCTTTAGGAAATGAACCTTTTCTCTTGAGACTGCTTTCTTAGCAGTGTGTGCGTTTGCAGTGCTCTAGAAAAGAATGTGTATATAACTAAACATGAGGCTTATCTTTCCAGAATGAAGTCAGTATTGTCAAAGGAGGTAAATTAAAAAGATATTTCAAGATACAATGTGCCTCATTATTAAGGGAAGAACATGTTCTGACTAATTGTTAACCTGTGCAGATAAATCCTTATGAATTTGAGTACACACTTGTATTTGCATTCAAAACCAAACACAAGGAAACTTGCCAAGCTGTACGCAATCTGCAAAAAAAAAGCCAAAGATCAATAGGCATTTTCTGAAGTGTTATTTAGACCATGTGAAATCTATCAGACTGACAGATAGAAAGTGAGATTTCCTATGTATGTCTTTAGTATGGCACAAGCATGTGGCAAATTCTTCTTTGGCAAGCAGAAGTTATGATGGCTATTAGACTTCAACTCCCTGTGCTAAGGCAGCTGACATTTTAACAGTGGTGTGTCTGCCCACTCTGTAAGAAATCTGAGGCAACAGTATCATCACCAGTCAAATCAGTGAACAGTTTTGGTTTTAAACAGGAAAGCCTGATATAGAACCACTTGCATGTGCTCAATGGACAATCCATGACAAAATAGCAATTTATAACATGTCTTCTAGCAATTTGTCTTGATACCCAGTGATGTATTCAGGGTGTCAACAGCTCTGCCTGACGCTGTTGTAAAAAAGACGGTTATTTCTGCATGCTGTGAGAGAATGCTTTTCATTTTTTCAAATAAGTGTCTTATTAAAAACGAGAATCTGAATGAAATGGAAAAAGAAAAGACTGAGTAATAAGCAAAAGCCAGATATTAATTACATTTTGCACCACTTTATAAAGATGACCTTTTGTCTCGTTTGAATAAGAAAGGAGCATTTTTGCAATTACTTTTTGGTTTAGAATTCCCTTTCAGGAGCTCTGCTAGAAACAACAGCATTTATTGAAAGATAAAGCTTTTCATAGGGATGTTATTAGTACAATTGATTATAACAAGTTTTTTTCTTTAAGTGATATGAGTCAGATCTTTCCCATTGTTACCCTGTTGCCAGCCTGGAATAATGAATGAAGCTTATTTCCTCTCACCTTATAGTAACTGTACGTGTATATGTTTCACTGGAACATGCTACATATCTGATTCATTTTGGCTGATAATATTTTTTACTTCTTTAGTACATAAGGGGATTTCTTTGTAATTTTTTACATGACTTCTTTCTTTTTTCATTCCTTCCTTTATCATTCTTTTCTTTCTCCTTTCTTTTTACCATTTTCTTTAAAAAAAGAAAACCTCCTGTATCGAGTCACTTGGTTATCTTTGTCTTTCTAGTGGTCTGTTTCGGCTCTCATTAAAGTTGCTGGAAAAGCAGCAATTGATTTCAGATGCACAGGATGTGAAGTTGATGCTGAGCTTGTCCTGAAGGTTGTCTGACTCTGTTTCTCGTGCTGCCAGGGCTGAGTCTAACTACACATTCAAGCACCTCGTTTTGTTGTTGGCTCTCGGTCTGTAATGTTGATGTCTTACAATTCTCATGACGTTCATGGGATAAAGGAGTAGAAGTGATTAATCTCTGGAGTACCTTGGTGTATTGTGGGTTATGCCACTGTTCTCATCATGACATATGTCAAAAGGAAAAGTGAAACCCAAGGAAAAGGTGGCTAACTGAGAAATACTAGACTAACAAATGGGAACCTGTGCATCTGGTTGGTTGTTCAATGTCTGCTGAGAGGTCTGCTCCAAAATGGTGAGCTTCAGGTTTGAAGAATGTTTCTCTGGTGTGTGCAGTTACTGCAGTGACTATTCAGCAGGTTGTTCAGGAGAACAGAGATGAAGCCTGCTTTCTCCTTATTCTGAGATTTACTTTTTTCACATATCTGGTCCTAAGTCAGGAAATGTATTGTTAATTTTTATAACTTTTAAACTCCAGTTTTGATTTCGGTCTGGTAAATATGCCTTTTCTTGTGCGGACTTATCAGACAAGCAGTGCCTCCAAGTTCACAACACAGACGACACTAATATTTATCTTAGAGTTTTAGACTCAAGTTAATTAACATTTTATAGGAGCGATAATTAACATTTTATGAGATGGATTCCTTCATCCCTTGAACCTACTTTGGCTTCACTTCATACTGGAACATATAAGTAGGTAATGCTACAAAATGTTAATGTTCAATTTGGGCTTAAGGGCAAAATGAACTTCATAAACACTGCTGAATTGCAGTAATAGCACACTGCTCCTTTTGAAGGAAAAGAAATGTCAGGAAGCCCTTAACACCCATCTGAGATGCTATGCTAACAGTCAGTAATAATTATTCTGTAAATGTTATTGTTTGTTGTTATGCTGGCTAATATTGTCTTAATGATATGACAGCCCCTCAACTATCTGTAACTGTGTTGCCTTATATTTAGATTGTAAGCAAATAGGGGCAGGCCTCTGTGGTCTAGTGGCACTCCTAGCAAAATGAGGTTTAGAATAAGGTGCTGAATTGCTATCCCAGGTCAAAATTTTAAATGTAATAAATGATCCATCAGATCATTTGAGGATATGCCAGGGGAAGCAGTATGTTTTAGTCCCATGCCTAGGCTAGTTGCTCTCAGCAGCAATCCAAAGTCTAATTTCTTTCTGCCTGCAATAGCACTTTTGACACCGGCAGACACAGGGCCTCAGATTCCCAGCAATAAGAGCTACATGCATATTAGTGACTTTTTGGACACATTATGTCGCTTTTTATGGAAAATGCAATAAAGCAGATATCTGTTATATTTGGTTCGGTTTATGCAGTATTTATACTTTGTGTGAGTGTTTTTCTGTATAAGGTGCCCCATTAATTTAAACAGAACATTTTTTGTCATTACCTCTGTTATTAAGGAATGGCGCTGAGGATGTAACCCAGATGAAATACTTAGTTTCCTGTATAATAATACAGGAGAAATGACACAGAAACATATATCAAAGTGCAGACATGCTATCTTCTTAATGATTTTTATGACCAAAATAACTTTTTTTTTTTTAAGATTTCAGTTCACAGAAATGTATACTTCTAGTTATCTTCTCTTAAAATGTTATTTTTTACCAATACGGTAGTCCAGTGTCATTTTTTTCAGCTCCCTGGATCTTGGTTTACTTGTGAGGAGAGTTGCCAAGAAGGCCAGTGGTATCCTGGGGTGCATTAAGTATAGGGTGTCCAGCAGGTTGAGGGACATTCTCCTCCCCCTCTATTCTGCCCTAGTGAAGCCCCATCTGGAGTCCTGCGTCCAGTTCTGGGCTCCCCAGTTCAACAAACATGAGGAACCACTGGAGAGAGTCCAGCAGAGGGCTATGTAGATGATTAGGGGACTGGAGAATCTCTCCTACGAGGAAAGGCTGAGGGAGCTTGGCTTGTTTAGCCTGAAGAAGAGAAGGCTGAGAGGGGACCTTCTACATGCCTATAAATATCTTAAGGGTGAGTGTCAAAGGTAAGAGGCTAAGTTCTTTCCAGTGGTGCCCAGTGACAGGACAAGGGGCAACGGGCACAAACTGAAGCATAGGAAGTTCCATCTTAACATGAGGAAGAACTTCTTCCCTCTGAGGGTGACAGAGCCCTGGAACAGGCTGCCCAGGGAGGTTGTGGATTGTCCTTCTCTGGAAATATTCAAAACCCGCCTGGACAAGGTTCTGTGCAGCCTGCTCTAGGTGATTGTGCTTTGGCAGGGGGGATTGGACTAGATGACCCACAGAGGTCCCTTCCAATCCCTAACATTCTGCGATTCTGTGATTCTGTGATCTGAAGTATGTGGTGTGCAAAATGTATTTCTTTGACAAACTTCAGTGAAATATCTCATTAAGCAAAAATCTTATTTTTTCAACCTTGAAATTTTTAATATAATTTAAGTTAAATTCTTGCAGAATTAAACCAAAAAATGCCTGTTCAAGGCTTATCTACTCGATATTTAGGTCCTTTCTCTTACATTCTGTAGGAAACAAAGAAATACTGGAGGTTTGCTCAGCTACATAGAATTTTGTAACAAATGCCTCCTGCAATCTGTTTTACGTGTCTTCTGATACTGTTTGAAGTAGCAGAAAGTCTATGTGCATAGAAAAATGCACAGACTGGCACAGTGGAAAGCAGAGTTATCTGTATTATGTGCTGGAAACATCACATAGAATGGAGCTTTATGTCATTTAATGTGCATGGGTTTAAGGCACTTTCTTGGCTCCAGCTGGCTAGGACAAATGTCCTCTTTCAAAGTCCCCATACCTAAGAAACCCCAAGGGGGTTAGATGGGACAGCAAAGAAAGTCAGATGCAATATATGACCTTGTTTCTAGTAAAAATGTTGTGGACCGAAAATCAATGTAGTTTCTGCAGCGTTACTTCATGTACAAACTTCAGATAATTTGTTAGCTGGAAAAAAAAAGTTAAGTAATAAGGGTGATTGCTGATGATACTGGGACAAAGTGCTGCTTCACAAACATTGCCAGTCAACTGAAAATTTCAAAATCCAAGCTCTTTAATTTTCACCTGAGTTGTAATGTCATCTTAAAACATAAACTTTTAGCGTTACACCTTTGACACACAATAGTGTGTCAGAAGTAAACATATCAGTTCCAATACTGAAGAACAGCATGCATTTTGAAAAGAAAGTTAAACTTTTTTGCACAATAAAGAGAAAATACTACAAGCCACAAATGATAAAGAAGTGTTCAAGGAGCAAAAAGACTCCATTTTCTGATGGTCTAATGAGATCTAAGAAATTCTTTAGATGTCTATTTTCGGTTTAGGACAACAATCCTGATTATTTGCCAACAAGTGATGATTTAAATGGAAATCTAGTAGTTTTTCTACATATTCTCAAGACAGAAAAGAGATGTAAAGCTAGGTTTGTGTAGGTGTAGGCTAAAGTTATCAAAATGAACCTATTTCTAGAATTATAAAATCCAGGAGCAATTAAAAAGATAGACCATAAATGGTATCTTAATTTGATTTAAACTTTTAACACTGTTGTAATGCCTAGGTTTAGGTTACCACAGAAGAAGAAACAAAATAAATTTACTTATCATTAACATCTTTATAGACTTCTACAAAAGTAACTGTGCTCTCAGAAGAATAAACACTAGTAGCAGAGCTTGCCTAAATGGCCATTGTTGTTACAGCTGTTCACAGTCTGACAGTTACAATCTTTCTCAAAAATATTTTCTCTTCTGCAGCTTGCTCAATAGATTCTGTAAAGTATGATTTTAAAAAATTACTTCAGCATTTTGGCTGGGCAAATAATCATTCTTCTCTTCCATCTCCAGCTAGTGATTATAGTTAGAGCATTTACTGTATGTATTGAAGCATGCTTAAGTGATTTTTATGAGATCAGCCCTTCCACGCACATTTCTGTGCCAGTTTAATGCTGGTACCAGAGAGTTCTCCAACCAATTGCTATTGTGACTGGTGTACAGGTTGGCTGAGTTCAAATGGACCACAGGACATAGGACAAGAATGTTGCTGTAAGTGGCTCCACTAAACATAATTTTGAAGTTGCGCTATCCATGTTAAATCAGCTGTATTGTCATTCACCAGAGAGTGGGATCAGATCTAGGATACCTGACAATCACAATCCATCTCCAGATGGAAGGTCTAGAGGCATTTCCTAAGATATATATAAATTAGGTGGAAAGTGTTAGATGAACATGGGCCTTATTCTCTTATTTCCCATGTTTCAGGTTAAAGCGTCTCTCAGGAGTGCAGAACAGCAGTCTTGTCACTGATCTTCCTGTACTTTGAATTCATTGCAAATGACAGTATTGCAGGAGCTGTAAATTCATTCATAAGATCGCTTTCAATCAGTAGAATAATAAAGTACCCTGGAAAAAGTGTATATCCTGCCAAGTTTATTCCTGTGTTTTTACTCTGTCTGAACAGATCAAGAATAATGTCATCACACAGTTTTCAGAGAACCACAGAAGGTGCAGGTGTCCTCTGGAGGTCATCTGGTCCAAACTCCTTGCCAGCTTTCCAACAGTAGATCAGCTCAGCTGTGGCTTCACCCTTCCAAGTCTTGAAAATCTCCAAGATAGACATTCTTTGCCTCTGCACCTGGTACTACGCTACTAATAAAGAAGCTTTTAACCATGTCCTATCTTGACATTGCTACGTACTGTTTGTGGCCATTGCTACCCGCATGCTGAGCTGGGAAAGAAAGCTGTCATGGGCATGCTCTGTGGTGGATGAATTTTCAATACTCTTTGCGCTCTGCACTGTCAATTGAGAAGCTCTAAGCTAGGTCAGGAGGGATACTCTGCTGAACAGAAATTCAAGTTTCAGCATCCAAAATAGGTGGATTATCATTCATCGAAAATGAATATAAGGTCTAGAGAAGCTCGGCAGGAAAATAGACTGATTGGTTAGCTTTGGATTTCCTTACAATGTGTCGTATTGGCACCAGTGATATTTCTGGAGTGTAATGTAAAGATCAGAGAGGAATATGATTTTCTTTCTAACTGAAGAACACATCATGAATTTTCCCAAAACCCTATTTTCATATCTTTAATGCACCAGTTCTTGAGCTGGGAGGGAGAGTGCAAAGTACATATACAAAGTGGATACATGCCTGGAACTTTGTGGGAGTCAGTGACGCGATTACAACTTTGCACGGTTCGATTTAGATTTGATATTCCTGGGGATCAGTTTGAAGTGTCTTGTAGGACACCTGCGTTGTGTTTTGTAGGACTTATGTGCTTAATACATTCTTAGAATCAACGGGAGACAGGATGCGCTTGTTCATAATTGCCATATGCTTATTTTATGGGGTAAGATTTAGTTCTGCTGGTATAACAAAGCCATACTAACTTTGAAAAAAAGATTTGCATTTTTTTATAAGTATATGCAAAAATGTAAGCACACACATGTGCATGTACAGTCAGTAATTGTAATTAACCAAACTTCATTTTCCAGATCTATTTTATATATTTGATGTTTACATAAGAAATAAATATATACCTATTTGTAGTATGTTTCTTTGTCTGCAGTTCTGACCTTCTATCTGTCTGTCATTTCACTGTAACATTCTGTCATTTGCAAAGTTTAACTGGTAATAATTCTGTCTTTTTAGTTCTTCCCTGTGGTAAATCTGTAACATAAATGCCCTTTAATCTAAAAATTACTTGTGAAGTTTAGGTGAGAAACCACATTAACTTGATTTTATAGATCTGTTTTTGACTATGTCCAGGACTTAGTATTCTTCTAAATGGAGTGTGATGCTCAGTAAGTGTGTGTTTATTATGTAGTTGACTATTACCTTGGCAGCTAAGGAAGCTCTCCCTTTTGTCCCTTTAAGAGAGCTAGAGCAACACCAGAAACACTTCTCACTCCATTAAATCTAGATATGGCTTAACGGTTTTTAAAGCCATGCCCCTAGTAATAGTAATAATATTGGAGTGCATTTTATACCTTGTTGCTAGTCAACTGTAGAATGAACCGGCTGCTGTTAGCTCTATGTACAGTTACATTACTTAATTTGCACGTACTTTTAGTTTTTAGATAAATTCATTGACCAAATTAAATAATTTGTAGTAAATAAAGTCAGGAGCACACAAACCAGATCAGCTCACTGGCAATAATGTGATTTGGGGATATCTTTTTCTTGATTTCGTCCTTGCTAAAGGAACAGAAAGAAAGCATATTGTACTTGCTGAAACTATAGCAAGTTACCAAAGGATCATAATAGTAGGAAAAGAGCCCTGTATTAAATTATTTTCTGATTAAAACAAACAAACAAAAAAACCACCAAGAATAGCCATATTAGCTATTCTTCAGTTTTTAAAGAGAAAAAACTCTCACTTTTTTCTGCTGATTATTCTGCTATTCATCAATGCTGATCTTACAAAATTACAGAGTAAACACTATTAGAAAAATAGATTTATTTAGTATTATTTCATCAAATCAGGTGTTTATTTTGTTTTGAAGTTGAAGAATGCCAAACCAGTGTATGTATTATATATGAAACTACTGCATCATATTCACAGGACTCAAAAAAAATGTGCTTTGAACCCCATGGATAAAGAGGAAATAATAAATGCATCCTGCTTAGGACAAATGCCCTCCAGAAGGGTATTGCAGGCATATTGCAAGGACTGCTACCTCATACAGGTTTCTCAGAATAACTTCAAAAGTCTTGTTTAGCAATCTCCAGGTGACTGAACAAAATTAACTCTTGATCTATTTTCACCCCCTTTGCAGATGGTTTGACTTGTTTGCATAAATTAAATCATTCTGCAAGACCTGTAAGCTTGAGACACAGGATACAGCATTAAGAAGATTATTCTTGTGGTATTATACATGCCTAGCTTTACTTCAGAAGAGTTCTAGGACCTTGATTCAAGGGCAAGAACTGTCTTGTACAGTTAAAGAAATGATTGCTGAAAGTAATGGAGGAGGAGGGGTCCTGATTGGACACTGAAAAATTGACTTGTTAAATTAAACTTATGTGGAGGTGATTCCTCCAGCTAAGAAGTTCTGTACGAGGATTGCCATGAAAAAACTAATATGCAATTACTTGTTTTTGTTGAGTTGCTCATTTAACTGAACTAAATCTCTCTTTGGAAACTATGTTTTTAAAATCTTGGTACAGTCATTACTATGTGCATATTTGTGGTGTTACTCACTACTTAAAATACTGCTTTGTCCGTAGATATTTTATCTAGTGCTTCATTAATATCTCCAAATATCTCTGTATGTTACAGAGATTAGTCCAAAGAAGCCCGCTACATGTGTGGTGATTTTATGTGCTCCTTCAGTTGCAGTGCTTTGTGTAGAGGAGTGGAGGTGGTTGTTTTCCCTTGTTTCTAATAGTGCTATAGAATTAACAATTAAAATGGGATAGTCTACTCACAAGTACAAATTATGCTGCAAGAAAATGTTTTCACAGAATCACAGAATCACAGAATGGTAGGGGTTGGAAGGGACCTCTGTGGGTCATCTAGTCCAACCCCCCCGCCGAAGCAGGGTCACCTACAGCAGGCTGTAGAGGACCTTGTCCAGGCGGGTCTTGAATATCTCCAGAGAAGGAAACTCCACAACCTCCCTGGGCAGCCTGTTCCAGTGCTCCGTCACCCTCAGAGGGAAGAAGTTCTTCCTCATGTTGAGATGGAAATTCCTGTGCTTCAGTTTGTGCCCATTGCCCCTTGTCCTGCTGCTGGGCACCACTGAACAGAGTGGCCCCATCTTCCTGATAACCACACTTCAGATATTTTTAGGCATTTAGAAGGTCCCTTCTCAGCCTTCTCCTCTTCAGGCTAAACAAGCCCAGCTCCCTCAGCCTTTCCTCGTAGCAGAGATGCTCCAGTCCCCTCACCATCCTTGTAGCCCTCCTCTGGACTCTCTCCAGCAGCTCCTTGTCTTTCTTGAACTGGGGAGCCCAGAACTGGACACAGTACTCCAGATGCGGCCTCACTAGGGCACAGTAGAGGGGGAGATGAACGTCCCTTGACCTGCTGGCCACACTCTTCTTAATGCACCCCAGGATACCACTGGCCTTCCTGGCAGCCAGGGTACACTGCTGGCTCATGGTCAACTTGTCATCCATCAGGACACCCAGGTCCCTCTCCACAGAGCTGCTCTCCAGCAGGTCCGCCCCAAGCCTGTACTGGTGCATTGGGTTGTTCCTCCCCAGGTGCAGGACCCTGCACTTGCCCTTGTTGAACTTCATCAGGTTCCTCTCTGCCCAACTTTCCAGCCTGTCCAGGTCTCGCTGAACGGCAGCACAGCCTTCTGGTGTATCCACCACTCCTCCTAGTTTTGTGTCATCAGCATATAGTATATAATTTCCCTGCCTTTGTACAGGATATGTGGAACATTGCTGTAAAAATGGGGTCCAAGTACCCTGACATTTATCCTGCCAGACTTTGGAGCCCCTAGTCATCAAGAAACATCATAGTGATTAGAAAAAATACAAAAAATACAAAAAACAAAAAGTAAAAAAAAGTATTTATGTTGCTGCATATTACAATGTGGCTGTTAGAACAAACTTGTTTGATGGTAAGATTTAATGATTTATTTTTTATGCATAATTTAAGAGTCTGACTATTTGTAAACTATCTCAGAAAAAAACTCAACCCAAACTCTCAGGAAAACCCTAGCTCTTGCTCTTCTCATCCTTCTGAAATTTTTGCTTGTTTATTTGCTGAGAAGTACAACTTGCATGCTACTTTCCACTGACAACAGCATAAAAAAAACCCAAACCAAAATTATAGCCAAATTAAGCTCCTATAATAATCCAAGTGACTCATGGATGTAAATTCCCGGGTTTTGCCTGTTTTGCATCAGTACAGGCTTGGGGCTGTCTTGCTGGAGAGCAGCTCTGTGGAGAGGTGTGGAGTCCTGGCTGGACGAGAGGGGACATAGTTTGGTGTTGTTGAGCAAGCCAGGCTTGGTAACGGAGACAGACCTTGAAAGTAGCGAACATGGAACACTGCTACAGAAGTAGAGTGGCGAACACGGAACGCTGGAGCGGGGGGACTACCACGTTGTTTCTTCCTGCCTTAGCCGATTCCGGCCACGTCGCTGCTTCCTGCCTTATCGTTGCTTCCGCATCGAGATGCAGCTCTGCACCAATCACAGCGAGTTGTAGCTATTTTGACTATATATGGTTAAGATAACTAACCAATCAGAGGCTGTAATTGCTTTGCTATATAAACCTTGTTTTGCTGACTAATAAAGCAGAACGATCTTACTCATATTTGGAGCGTATCGTTACTGCCGTTTTCCGAGTTCCCACTCCAACAGAGAGGGACCTGGGTGTCCTGGTGGACGACAGATTGACTGTGAGTCAGCAGTGTGCCCTGGCTGCCAAGAAAGCTAACGGGATTCTGGGATGTATTAGGAGGAGTGTGGCTAGCAGGTCGAGGGAGGTTCTCCTTCCCCTCTACACTGCCCTAGTGAGGCCTCATCTGGAGTACTGTGTCCAGTTCTGGGCTCCCCACTTCAAGAAAGTTGAGGAGCTGCTGGAGAGAGTCCAGAGGAGGGCTACAAGGATGGTGAGGGGACAGGAACATCTCCCCTAAGAGGAAAGGCTGAGGGAGCTTGGCTTGTTTAGCCTGAAGAAGAGAAGGCTGAGAGGGGAACTAATAAATGCTTACAAATATCTCAAAGGTGGGTGTCAGGAGGACGGGGCCAAACTCTTTTCAGTGGTGCCCAGCGGCAGGACAAGGGGCAATGGACACAAACTGAGGCACAGGAAATTCCGTGTGAACATGAGGAAGAACTTCTTCCCTCTGAGGGTGACGGAGCACTGGAACAGGCTGCCCAGGGAGGTTGTGGAATCTCCTTCTCTGGAGATATTCAAGACCCGCCTGGACAAGGTTCTGTGCAGCCTGTTCTAGGTGACCCTGCTTTGGCAGGAGGGTTGGACTAGATGACTCACAGAGGTCCCTTCCAACACCTACCATTCTGTGATTCTGTGATTCTGTGAAAACTCTTCACGTTAACTTTTCTGTCTGCTCTCTGTTGGAGCAAGTTGATGGTTACTGCTGCTATTTTAAAAAATGTTAGAAGATTTTTGAGTATTGCTTTGAAACTGCAAGAATTTAAGAAAATTGAATATTCCATGTTTAACAAACGAATCTTTAAAACACATATATGGATACCAGTGCCATGCCTTTGTTAGATCCCTGAAGCCTTCTGTCTGGAGGTGCAGTTAACATGTTGTTATCTACTGCTGTTTGCTGGTATAGTGTTCTTTTTAACTGTATTTTCTGCTCTGACTTCATGGGTTTTTTTCAGTGTTAGTAATTTATGAGCCATTATAGATGTTGTTTGATGTAGATGCAGCACAGAACTGTGTAACTACTGCTGTAAAATACAAGTTTGGCAATGTCAATCAAATTGTGCTTTCTGAATACTAATGTGAGTTGTAATGATATCTGTGAGAAGTTGTTGAACTCATTACCCCTGTGAATGCTGAATAACCCTATAACTAAGATTCAGCTAATAGTGCTGAAAATCAGTACTGTGATTCTCATCAGCTGTCAAGAAATAGGCTGTGACTGTGTAGGTTATGGACCTCTGATGAAAAAGCTGTTGTCTTGATCCTGACAATTGTCTGAACTGGGAATTATCAGACCATTTTCTCAATAATACTGAGCAGCAGCTCATAAAAAAAAAGACCTTTTTCTACCAATAAATAGTTTTTAATAAGACACTGTCTCAAGTCCAGGGTGATATTTTGATAGAGGAAAGAGTGGAACAGAAGAGTGGAAGTGGACAATCACCTTGCAAGGAAGACCCTTTCTGCATCTGTTTCCTGGCAGAAGCAGTAACTTGCACCTACAGAAATCAGTTCCCAAATAACCATCTGCTAGTCTAGACTTGCTCTATTTCTTTTCCACCAACTTTGCTGAAAAACTCAAATGCATCCATATACAGGTTATACAGTTCAGTGAGCAATAGTTAGAGCTGTTAAGGTTAAATCTGATACCATAGGGACTGCTGTCTTTTTCCTCTGTTCTGTGTGCACTTCTCTGCCATCTCATTGGTGACATTACCATTTTATTCTTTAAAATCCTTTACTTTCCTATATTCGATGTGTCATAGGCAGCAGGTGGCTTGTCCCCCCCCCCCCAAAAAAAAGGAAGTTAATTGGAACATATTCATAACTAATGTGTCAGGTTTTTAAATATAAGCCTGAGGGAGGCAAATATCCATAGGTTTCAATCAGGAAGAAAAACTTTTCACTTTCTTAATGTTTATATTATGACACACTGTTAAGAAATGTCTAAACAGATTCAGATTAAAACCTGCTTGTGCCACTCCAGTCCCATCTATGCAAAAATTACTAGCAATAAAAATATTTCTTAGGAGGGAGCTCTTAATATTTCTTTTTTATGCCCTCTGTAAGTGTAGGTACTTTCATCATACTCTCTGAGAATACAATAAATAACTTTAATTTACTCTGTGTCAGCCTTTCTTCTTTTATATATTACTTCTTTAAAAATTATATCTCAAGGGACAATAAAAGGAAAAAAAACCAAACATCCTCCCAAAATACTAAGTGGTGCGCCTGAATAGGTCAAAGCCAAAGATTCCTTTTTTCTCTGTCCCACAAAAATCATAGCGTATCTCAAGCAAATGTAAAAGGCTGAGTCACTCCTTAAAACAGAGTTTCAGTAGAGGATCAGTGGGAATGGTGCCTACAGATATTCTGCCTAAATTCTGCACATTGTGCCCTCTCTAAATCAATCTCTCAGGTCAGTCCAGAGGTGATGTAGATTTCTGTCTGTATCTGTATACAGTGCCCGCTCTTCTTCAAAAGCCCAGCTGAGATATCTGCATGAGATTAGGGCAGGGCTGGGGCTGCCTGACCCACCTGGTCTTGGTCTCTTCGAAGGATGCAAAGGTCATGGTGCTGCCATACCAGATTAAAGCAGGCAAAGCATTGAGCTGTTGCTCACAGCGATGACTGTCATGAACAGCAAAGGGGTAGTTTGTAAGAAATCCTGAATACAAAAATGTGGATCAGCCTGCTCACAGGGAGGTAGAGTTTCTCATCCCTTTTGGTGAGAGGTTGAAAAGTGAGATGTGGTCCTTTGAAATTATTTTTTTCTAACTGTTCTAACGATCTCTCTATGGTCCAACCTTTTTTCTGAACCCTAAGCTTTTACATAACTTTTGTATTTGCTTCTTTTCAGCTGCAGAGAGTATATTCTTTGGCATGTAAATATATCTCTCACAACTCAAGCATATACAAAGTCATGCATCAGCTGGTCCACGAAGTGTGCATTAACTTTGGGTATGCTGAAATCATTGGCAAAGTGTTGATTTACTATTTATCGAAGCAATAATGGCTAGCAGTTTTAAACAGACCTTCAATTTCTATTGCTGAATGTGTCTTGGAAAAAAAATCTTTGCCATCTAAATTGATTTAATGTATCCTAAGCATCTTTTCTTCTGTATCCTCTGTTTCTTGTGGGGAGAAAAAAAGTGCTCAGCAATTAATTTTGCGTAATACCAATGTATATGAAATGCTTAAAGTATATTGCAGTTTTCTTGCTGAGAGGCTATCTCCTTTATAATTGCTGCAAAGGACTCCATTCTAATTGGACTTATTCCCAATAAACTTGATCCTTCTACTCAATTTATATTTTTCTACACCTTAAGTATCCTAATTATCCTTTTCTGCTAATACACGTTGTTTCTTTTCTTGTTTTATGCTGTCTATTTCATTGCATGTACTTTTCTATTACTCTTTAACAAACTATAGCACACAGTTTACCATCTGTTATATTTGTCTTAGAAAAATATTTTTTATTTACAATGTAGTAATTGCTCTAACTTTCTGCTAGGAAACTTCCATTATTTTGTGTATCTGTTTTAAACCTGAGAAAAAGTGCTCAGTTTTATACTCCCTCCCTCCATCCTTCTCCCCCTTCCTCTCTCCCTTCCTCTTCCCCTCCCTGTCTCAATTTTGTGTGTGCATGTGTAGAAATTGCCCTCCCTTTTCAGCTATTCAGCTGAACTGTGCCATCTTTGCCAAGTTTCTAACCGTCTTTACAACCTGGAATACAAAACTGAACAAGGCTAATAGGCAGAATTTTCAAATTCTTACTGTCCATCCAGTATTTGTCATGCTTTGAATGGGATTGGAAGCAGAGATACAGTGATTTTTATTTTAAGAAAACATTTCTAAGACAAAAAATGTGAATAGTAGATGTAGTTGTTTCACTCACTGCAGTCCTTTTCCCAGGGTCTCAGCTCACTGTAAGGAAAGGATATAGTCCAGAAACTGCTGAAATTTCTTTGCATATTTTTTTTAAATGAAAAGAAACATTACTTATGCAAATTAGTTAGGATAAAAAAATGAGTCTTTTGTTAGAAGTCATGGAACAAGCTTCTGCAATTGATTATGCATCTGATGATCCTTTAAACATAATTTTCATAAAATGATTCATGTTCTCTCTTAGGAGAAAATCTTTAAATATCATACTCATTAGTACATTTCTCATGATAATTTTAAACATAGATGCTTTTGTATGCTTTCAGGCTAAATACTTCGACCACATAATATAAGACTGAGCTCTGTATGTAAGCATACTGAGACCTAACTCATAGTCAGTGGTCAATGCCTGGAATACTACTCTAGAGGAGGCCTACAACCTCTCTTCTATTGCAAATTAGAGAGTTACACAACTTAACTAATCTTAGTGCCTTCTATAGTGAGAAACCATTGCATTGCCCAAGCTTTATTCAGGGCAGTTCTGTTTATAAGTGATGTGGGCAGCTGTAACCAACAGACTTGCAAGAGTGTCTGGGCACAAGACGCAGCCACAAAAAGCAGCTTGCAGGATTTAGAGTGGTTCTCAGCTTACCTGAAGATTTTAAGCAATAGAGAACGAGAAAATTGATAATTTTTGCTGCTGATAGTCTAATTCCTACTGAGAAGTAATGCTAATTTTTACTGTATTTTTGCTGCATATTCCAGGAGAGCAAGGTATGCACCCAGGTGCTAGTGAACTATATGCTAAGTCCCATGACTTTTGAGCAAAGTATAATTTATTATCCCCATTTTACAGATGGAAAGACTGAAGTGTGGAGCGCTGATATCAAGTGAATCCCTCAGCACTGCAGTCAAGAAGAGAGCCCAGACCTACTGAGTCATGTCTGTGCTTTCACCTTGACACACAGTGATGTGTTTGTCATGTTCCTGTCACTGACTTTAAAAGCAACACAGCTGTGAATATCTGGCACAGTAGAGCCGAGCTTTTCTGTGCTTCTTACTGAGCTGCTTCTTTGAAACATTACCCAGGGGCATCGAAAGATGTTCATAGATGTTGCTGAGGAACCGAACAAAAGACAAGGATATTTTAAATTTTGTTATGAGAATGTTCACAGCTGTCCAATGTTTTTGAGTCTTCCTGGGAAACATTTAAATTTGATGTGCTTCTGAGTGCTTGCCTTTATAATTATCAAACACTTTGTCATTTAAAGTTGATCAATGAAGCCATTGCTCCCTTGATCGTGGCTCTTAATAGAGATCAGGGCTATAAGACATTTCTCTCTTTACCTCTCTCTGCTGTTCATGGGGGGCATTCTCCATGGAGGCAAAGCTCTGGTAAGCAAATTGTATTCCAGCATACAAGCACTAGTGGCATGAGTCATTTTATGGGCACTTCAGTATATCAGCTGACTCCATCTGTTCAGCACGCTAATTGCAAATTCAGCCACAAACACTGTTTAGAGGCACATCATAAAAAGTTAGCTGGAAGTGATTTGTATCCATGTATACTCTACATGCGTTATTCTGCACTCCATGCAGCTGTTACATTTGATGATTGTTCCAAGCTCAAACTGGGGCAAAATAGTGATTTTCCTGAGGCTGTTTATTGTAATAAGTGCCATGCTTTGTGTAGTTATGCAAAGATATGGGATCTCCACATTTCGGGTACTGTTTGAAGGACAGAACTTAACAGGCAGATTGAATCAATATTAGCTTGAAAACATGCAAGGCCTAGATATGTCTATGTAAACTTATCTAAAGCTTGCAACTACTACTACTAATATTTTCAGGAGTAGTTTATTTATTAATCTGTAAATTTATAAATTAGATAAATTAACAAGAGTGCATTTTTCTTCATTTTAAGTATTACAGTGTTTGATGAAAACAAAGGTAAATTTACAATTTGTATACTGAGACGTAGGCACTTATGTCTGTCCAAAGCAGTCCAATGGACCATATTTGTTCCTTCCTCAAGAACTGTTTGTTTTGTTTTTTTTTTTTCTTTTTAGAGCTGCTAACTACATGGAAAACGCAGAAGCAATTCTTTTAATAGGGTTTCTAATTCACTTTCAACTCCTACCACTCCTAGATAATTTCTTTAAACAGTAGATAGGAGAATTTTTTCTCCTTCTACTCATCCCACTCAGTCAGTGGGACCTTGACTTTTTCTTTTCTTTGCTGTCATACTGAACAGCTGTAACACAAAGTATCTGATAATGCCCCTTACCTTACCGCTTCTCCTCCCCTACACATTTATGCCTGTGCCCTTTAATTCAGAGAGTAGAAAGGTGTGGGCTGGATAGATTTACCAAGCGAAGGATCTGGACATTGAATCCCACGGAGGGGGGGGGGCACACCTTTCAGTAGCCTGTGTAAAGTACCTGAACCATGTACAGCAGCTGGGTTTGTAACGCATGCCTTGCTTCTCAGTATGCCCCTGTTGCTTGGCTCTAGCAGACTCCCATTTGGCTTTTTAGACGTCCTGGATCACATTCAGGTGGATTTCGCCCTTCCTTTAGGCACTGCAGTGGCTCTGGGTACCTAATGCAAGATTGTGCTCTTGGGCACAAGTACTGAAGAGCCCAGACACAGGCAGTCTTTTTTTATTCACCAGTGGGTGTCTAAGCCAGCTCATGTTTATATATGAAAGTTCATGAGGGTAGCAATATTTCCTTTCTCATGTGTAAGTGATGTGGCATGCCCATTTTTCTTCTGATTAACACTGCACGAGGCTTTCTGATGTGACTGCCATCTCTTAGGTGAAAGTCTCTACTGCTACTTTATAAAGTATACCAGAATAGAGCTTTCTAGATGTCTCTTAAGTTTCTCAGCTTGAAGACGTTCCCAGGCCCACTGAATACTGAAATGTTTCACGTCTAAACTGAAAATGTGAACTTGAGGGGGGGAAGTTGGTACAGCCACTTCAACTTGCGCTGTTCAAAGTTACCAAGTGAGTCAATGGTTGAACTTGTGACTACCCATCCCCTGCCTCACAAGTATTTAATCAATAATGTCTCCCTTCAACGAAGCTGAAGATTTTTTAAGAGCGCTAGACTCCAGCTCGTGTTGCTTCTCCCACTTTTTTTCTGAACCCTTTCTTGTGAACATACAGCATTTTGTGACTCATTATGTGCTCTGTTGCACAACACATTACTATAAGTTCACAGTATCACCACAAAGAATTTCAATTATCAGTTTAAATGTGTGTTTACAGTATTATATGAACATTTTTTCACAAGCCAACAGGTTGGTCCATTAAATTGTCAACCAAGTGTGAGATAAACACATCTTGTTGTTCGAAATTAACCTTTGTCTTGGAAAGAATGAAGTAGTTATTTGACTCGTTCTATATGGATGAGATAAATTACCTAGCAGAAGAGTCCAAAATCTTAAAATGTATTTTCATAAGAAATGAGAAGCTTTGTCTCAGAAACCTTCAAAATTTTATCTTCTGTTTTATCTTATTTATTATTAATTGAAATAGGCTCTGTACTAACTACCAGGAGTTGGTATACAAGATGGTTTGACTTTGAACATGAGTACTTATCTGGAATTATATGCAAAATTCGAAACAGCAGAAAAATTGCTTGATGTAGAAATAAACTGAGAAATTACTTCCTGTGTCAGAAATATATGACAAGGATTAAGAGAAAGAAAAAGTATCTGAAAGAAGGAAAACTGAAATAGAGCTGGCAAATAAAAATTTAGTGTGTTAGAACTTTAGAGAAGTACCTAATGATTTTTTTTTCCATTTTCTGTACTAGCACCTATACAAGTAACATGAATTTCTGAAGAGACTGGTGTCTTCAGCAGGAGCTGCTGAGTGTCTAAGTCAACCTAGTAAGGACACATCTTGAAGTTTTCTTCCTTCAGCTTTTTGTAAATGGTAGCTGTCATCTGCCTTCACATTTGAGATTTATGGAATTCCTCTGTCCTCACAATCTCAAAAATAGCAAAGCGGGAAATGTTGAGAAGCAGCTGAAAAGGATAGTAAAAATTCTGAAAAGTTTCAGAGCAAACAAATTTTGCTTCGAGTATTCTCCAAATCATTCACCAAGTCAGTCTGCTTCCAAGGAACAGACCTCATTTTGTTTCTTTAACTTCTAAACCTTTGGCCTTGTTTTGACTGGGATAGTTAATTTTCCTCCCAGTAGCTGCAGTGTTTTGGATTTAGTACAAGAAAAATGTTGATAACACCGATGGTTTTAGATGTTACTAAGAAATCAAGGAATTTCTCTAGTCCCATATTCAGTTAATGAGCAGATGTGGAGGAGCTGGAAGGAAGCATAGCCAGGAAGACAGTCCAATCTGGCCAATGGAAATATTCCATATCATAGACATCATGCTCTGTTTTTGAATAGGGATTGACCAGGGAGCAGGGATCTGCTCTTCTCTTTTCCTTGACTTCAAATCCTCCCTCAGCCAGGAGTTCAAACTTTTCTGGGAGTTTGATCTTTTTCAATGAGTTTCATGAAATTCACGAAATTCTTGATATTCTGGGTTACACAATCTCTGCTCAAGGTTTGGCTCTGAATTGGTTACCAGGTGGTGAGAAAAATTGTGCTGTATATACTTTGTTTTTCATATTCATTATTATTTTCATTAGTAATATTAGTACTTATTGTCTTATTAAACTGTCTTTATCTCAACACACAAGTTTTACTTTTTGTCCATTTCTCCTCCTCATCCCACTGGGGAGAAAGAGGAGAGGTGAGCGAGCGGCTGTCTAGTGCTTAGTTGCCAGCTGCTAGGCTAAACAAATGACAGCCTTATATCTTACATTCCTAGGTGAATGGTGCTCAATCAAATGTCAAATAGATACTGGTTCATCCCATCTAAGTGTAAACAATTGTGTGAAATGAACTGACATTATAAACAAAGAACAATGGTCTTTAGGGACTGGAAGTGAATCTGTGCCCCAAATTTGTATGTTGTGGAAAAGTCTATGGAGTTGATCATAACAGTAACATAGTGGAAGTTCAAGCTACAACCATGGTGTGCCTGGCTATCAGGAATGTGTTCTTGTGCATATGCAGTGTGCATTGTCATCCCTTCACTGTGTGGTCCAGGTGCTTGCCAGCTATTCCCCACACAGATGAAGTAATGGACTGACTTGAGACAAGGTAACCGATTAAACTCCTGGCTGGCTTTGTGCCGGAGCTGTGACTAATTTTTACAGAAGCAATTCAGGTGGGATTTTCAGACAGGTCTGTAGATTCCCCCAGGCATCTCCTGCTGTCCGCAGGCCAATTGACAGGCATTATTTATATGCTTAAATGTGCTGATTAGCATCCTGAGTAGAGGATCTGGCTGTTGCAGAGACTTCCGCAGGCAGCTCCTGCTGTATAATTGACCAAATAGTACACAGGAAAGCTTCATGTTAATAGTCTGCAGAAACTGTTTCTGATGATGCAGAAATGCTCACATGGAACAGTCATTTGCACACAGAAGATTAGAGTATGTTTTGTTTGTAGTTTAAAGTAATCAGTAGAAATGGATCATGCAAGCACTGGAGTGGACATGCAGGAACACAGCTCAACTGGTTTGTAAAAATTTGCTGGAACCAGTAGCTCAGGAACTCTTTCCCTGTGTGACTAAGGACCCTTAAATTAGACTCACATGATTACCTGGACAGTCACTGGCCAACTTCTTGGAGATTTGAATACCTACCTGAGTATCATCCCACGCAAAAGATCCCAACAAAGCAGTGGGTTTGAGATTTTTGGTTATTTGGGGATTTTGGAAGTTTGGGGGTGAGGTGGGATGTGGTGGGTTTTTTGTTGGTTTTTTTTTTTCCAAACAGTCTGTCTGCAATTGCTTGTGAAATAGTACGTTCCCTTGACCTCCTTCCAAATTCTTGCTGGGATAAAACACAGTCATGTAACTTCTCCTTTGCCCATGCTTCGATTTCTGCAGGGAAGAAACCTGGACTGGAAGCTAGAAGTCAAGGTGCTCTTCAATGAGTATTGATGTGTAGATAACCAAGGAACAAGATGCTGAGGTGCGCTGCAGAGCATAATTGCCTCCACAGCATCAACTTTCTGTAAAGGTAGATGCAAAGTGCATGGAGAGAGGAAGATGAGACTTCTGCATAACAGCGGTGCAGATAGGCGCAGATAAATGGTGTCCTGGGTTCAGCCAGGACAGGTTTAATTTTCACCGGAAGCCAGGAAGGGACACAGCTGGGCAGTCTGACCCAATCTGGCCAAACAGAACAGGGTACTCCATCCCATGTGCCGCCATGCTGGGTTCTAGTTGGGGAGCTGGGCGGGGGGGAAGTTGGTCACAGAAGTTAAGCACGCAGGACATCATCGGGCAGTGAGAGTTGCTCTCTGCATTTCGCCGTTTTGTTTTGTGTATTCCCCTTATCTGTATCGTTGTTTTTACTGTTCCCTTTGTTTGCTGTTCTGTTAAACTGCCCTTATCCCGACCCACCAGTTTTTGCCTGTTTCTTCCATTCTCCTCACCACCCCAGCGGGGGGAGGGGCAGCAGAACGGCCGCGGGGACCCTTTTGTTGCCAGCCACAGGCAAACTGCAACAAATGGATGTACAGCTGGCTTAATAAACCCAGCACAGAATGGCGCCAACTGCTGAGGGAAATGGTAATATATTTCAGGTGGGACAGGGATGGGCAGAGAGGGTGAGATAGTGGTTCTTGTTGACAGTGTGTGGAAAAGACAAAAGAAACTTACCCATCTCCTTGAGTCAGCAAAATTTGGTTTTGCCTACTGCCAGTAGAGCATGGAACATGGGCTGGCAGTTTCTGAATCAAAGTATTTTATCCAAGTGGCCAAAAATATGTGAGCTGACCCAATGCCTTAAGGTCATCTCCCATTCTGAGGCAAATTACACTATCATCTTCCCTCCCTTGCAACCTGCAAAATGATCAGAAACATTTTCTCAAAGAAAAATGCAAACATTTTGGGTATGTTTTTATAAATTGCTTTACAATTATTAAAAATTTGAAGATTTCAAAGTGAAAAGAAGCCTGCAAAAAAACAGCAACCTAATAAGAAACTCATTCTGAGATGTGCTTTCATATTCTTAGTTTAATTTTTCAGTCCATGTTATCCTACTTGCAAATAATTCAAAATTTCAAGAAAGGAGAAAAAAAATGTCATATGACCAAAGGCAGTCAACACTGAACTGCTGAAGTCGACATTTCATGGAAAATCATAAGATGTTATTTGCATTAATAAACTACTTGGAAAAATATTTACTCATAATATATGTCCACGCAAGCCAGAATTGATTTAATAAACATATGCAAACATAAGACCTACATTTACATGGTATAGTATAGTTTGACTAGCTTTAAAATAAACACTGATTTCTAGCAGGTTTTGGAAAAGATTTATTACGAAAAACAAGAAAGAAAAATCTCTTAGAGTGATTGAATTCCTTGTAGGCAAAAGAAGAGTAGGATTTCAAGTTAAATGTACTAATGGCCAGTCTGGTCCAAATGCCATAATTGTAGTACTTGAACAAAATTTATTTATACCATGTCTCTTTTGCACTAGTCTCATGCATACTAAATATTTACAATTCAATCTACAGTTTATAGCTTCACATTGGCAGAAGCTTTTTTAAATATTTAATAAACTACTCCACTTAGCAGCTTATATATCATTTGGGAATAATGCAACAGAATTACTGGCAAGTTATACCACCTCCTAGGGTGCTTATTCATTCCAGAACAAACCTGACTGTTATTACTGTAATCATTTTTACAGTCTTATGTGACATCTGAGATCATGCTGAACCATGTTATTCACAGCCGTGAATTCCAAGGTTGACATACTTACTCTGATATACTTGTGCATGGTATGGAAAATGGCTATTTGATCTGATTCATGATTACTCTTCTTTTTCTTCATCAAACGTGGACTGTGTTTTATTAGAAGAAAAAAGACCCAGGGTTACACCTGAGCTATGTCTTTAAAAGAAGACTCAGTGATATTTCAGAGCGCAGATCCTCGAGTCTTAGCTTTGTATGCAGAACCTTGAGCTTTGCAAGATTTAGATATTATTAACTGAGCGATTACAATAATAAATTTTCACTAGAAGAAAGCAGTTGGTAAATTCTTGAGTCCCGTTAGATTGCTCACTCCTAATCATTTCTTTTCTAGGGCTACAGCAAGGACTGAAATATGCAAAGGGAAACAACACCATATGAAGTAACCTAACAGCCTAAAGGCACCTGTCCTCTTCTTTGTTGTTGGGAACAGCTGAGCTGTAAGATCGGAAAATCATCCAATTCTTGGTACTTACTAATTAACTGAGCATTTCACTACTAGTCAATAGGAAGAAAGAAAAAAAAAAAAGAAAAAAAGAAGGGGGAAAAAAGACCGCACAGAAAACTAACGTGCAAATCAGCTGCAGCCTTTAATTTGCTGGAAGTAGAAATGATAATGCTTGTGCAGTATCAGCTCTACAGTATTCTGACTGAGCTTTTGCAGCTGTGAATTGCTTTTGCCCTGAAACAAATTCAAAATGCAATGTTTGTTTTGGAAAAGGCTATATCGCTGCAGAAATCTGTGGTCTTCTGCCTGCTTGGTGGGGAGGGGCTGAGTCTGCAGATAATTTGTGCTTACCAGGCTATGAAGGAAGAAGTCTTGAAATGTAGAATAATAGTAATGAAAAACAGAATTGTAGACTTTTAAAAGTAAACAGGCTTAATTTAGCCATTCTTACACATATTGAAAGTTGTGCTTTTTTGCATGTGAAAGGTTATTTTGCTTCTGTCTCTTTTTAATAAGTCATGTTGAATATTTAATGATGTTTCTTAAAAATGTCCACATTAACTAACCATGACCCCTTATCTAGGGCAAGAAAAGAGAACATTTTTGTTAATGACCCAATGTCTGGGGAACCCTATTTTCTTTAAAGTACAGAACAAGTAAAGACATTTATAGATCCAGTGGGAGATAATAAAAAGTGCCTGATTTGCATTGAAAGTCAACAGGAGTCCTCTATGGACCTTTAAAAGTCTCCCCTTTTGTCGTATAATGGGAGTGCACATAGGTTATGTCATAAAGTTAAGTGCAGAAATAAAGGCATTTGGGAGGAAAAAAACCTGTCCTGGAATCTTCATAGGCAAATTTTGACTTAGATGAATCATTTGCTGCTTCTGTAAAATGCCCCATCAGCTGTCAACAGAGTAATTTAAGATTGCTCCATTTGTATTCTGAGAGGGTGGGTGGCATGGCTAATTGCTACTGCCTTTCCCAGCAGTTTTAGCTTCTCAGTCTGGTCTTCATGCAAAACAGAAGTTGGTACTTTTGAGGGGAGAGCTAATAACTTGGTTCTTTGGGGCTACAGGCAGTCTTTCTTTTCATGAGGCACAGTTCTCATCACCCTGTATTCCTTCCACTTCTCTTCAGGCCCTGCATGAAGAGATCCAAGCTAGAAGACTAGTTGCCCTATGGTTATCGTCTATAGGCAGTGGAAAGAGAGAAAGGCCCCTCAAGGGACAGTAGAGCCCACTGGTGAGTTGTATCGTCCTTTGTGAATGCCTGTCACTCTGGCTTGGTGGTAGAGGTGGACTCTATTGTGGCAATGGCCGTGAGGATCACCGAGTTGACTGTATGATGTGGGATGACTCTGGACCTGCAATTTGTCTTCTGGAAGACTAGAGAGAAAAGTAGGAAATAGTGACTGATTCATCTTCCTACTGAACTTTTGGCTTTTATATTTTCAAAGCCATTTTTGCAGGTAAAAGGAAGGGTTTAGTGGAAATTTACTTTAAAGGAATAATATTGCAAATCTGCTTCTTGCTAGGAAGCATTGATTAAAACTAATGTTTTATTCAGCAGAAAAACAATGGAAAAATTACTATCCTTCTCTATATTTTTTCTCGTAGAATACATGCTTTTTTTTCTGTTTATCCATTATGAAGATTTTTTAACTCATTGTGTTAATGCTTTTGAAGGTAGCTAGATGCAAATTGTTGTAAATTCCCTTTCCTTGCAATCACTTTCTTAAAAAATCTCATTCTCTCCTATTGCTAACTTTTAAGATGGAAGGTAACTTATTGGGAAAGTTCAGTGGGATTTCTAAATGCTGTGAAACTTTTGGAAGGTATCCATACCCTATAAAAAGATCACAAGCACAAGTATCGTCAAGAGTATTTGGACTACCTCGTAAGAACTTGTTGATGAAGGGCAGCAAGAAACATACATAAAATAATTGAGGAATTTTTCTTCATCTTTATGATCCTGGCAAGGTCTATAAATCCATTAATGTACAAATTCAACAGCCTTTTTTGGCTACAGTGCATTTAATGGTAATTTAGCAGGGCAGAATCCTTCCTTTAAGAGATACATAACAGGTTTCCAGTTTTTTTTCCTGTCCAGAGAACAGATGTTTTCAGGCAGGAACAGAATGTTTAGTTTCATAAGAGACCCGTACAATAACTAAGCTGTTTCAAAGAAGTAATTCTTAGCCAAACTGACCGTGTATCTCTTGTCTTGGCAATGAGACATTTGGGGGTATGGTTTCAAAAACATCTTTAAAAAAAATCATTAGAAGGACATGCTTTCCATTTTGTCAGGACAATTGCTCCCTCTCTAATAGTCCATTTTCAATCAGTTATGGGTCCACTTTTCTCACCAAAAGGGATTGGTTGAAAACTTTATGAAAGCAGTTTCCTCTAAATGAGAAGAGAATTTACAGGGGAATGGGCAAATATTTATTAATGTTTTGTGAGCATGAAATTTCAAAGACAGATCTCACAATTCTTTTCTGCCTATATTCAAGTGATTGACCTCATCCCATTACACAAACATATATACTTGTATGACCTCTATATATGCTAACACATATGTATAGGATATATGTTGTCCAGATATTCCATACATACCACATTTGCACCGCTCTACAGGGTTTAGAATCAGGGTTATACTTAGCACTTTAATGCTTTGTGTTCGAAGGAGTTAAAAAATTATTATGGTACTTAGTTTTCATTTTCATTCCATAAGTTGGCTCACACTCAACTGGTCCTGATACTAGCCAGCATCCATGGAATTTAACATTCCTTTTAACAAGACCTGTTTGAATTTTCAGGATTTTCTTCTCTATCCCTTTCCCCACCCTTTTCTGTTCCTTTGAAGAGAACATGGATATAATGATGTACACAACTTGAATGATGCAAAGTTGCAAAGCCTGTAAAAGAAGCTCTGGTGAGTCAGACCAACAATTAATTTATTTTCTTTGGTATCTCACCTCTGACAGTGGCCATAAAAGGCTGCTGAAGAAACAATAATGAGAAAAGGGCAAGAATATAGTAAAAATTTTCTAAATGCGCTCTCCACCTCCATCTATGTGTCTCAAGGTTGCCATGTCTTTAATAATTACCAGTAGCTTTCAATTCTCTTAATCTGCCTGTCTCCCTGATACCCGTGGACAATTTTAGCATCAGCAATATCGATGGCAAAAGAGTACCAGATTCATTTCACATTGTTATAAATGTTTTGCAGGTGTGGTCAGCCCTTCCCTGTAGACAGTCTGTAATCTCTTTCTCAAGGGCAACCAGATAGTAGATAGAATTTTCCAAAATTATGTGGATAATCAACTTGTCTTTCAGAAAACAGAGTTAAAGTCAGAGATTATATGAAGGTATTATGAGGCTGTTTTGCTGAAATGTAATGGGTTTGAAATTTTATAACTGTATTAATGTATTAATATGACTTCTAAATTTGGTTACTAGATTTTGTTAGAGACCTTTAAGCATAATGTCATCCATTCCTTTTCCTAACATTTAAAAGAATATATATGGAAGTTATGAATACACAAAGAAACTAATGCAGATTCTACTGGAGGATGCATAATGTAATTATATAATTTACCTATCATTTTGTTGTTCCTTTCTGTTCCTTTACCTACTCTTCTACTTTTCAGCTTAGAAATCAAATGCATTTTTAGTCTTTTTCATATATGCTGGACCAAGTTAAAGAGTAGGATGTAACATATTGATAAAATTGTGAAAATCAGAGGAAAAAAGCGTAGGATTGCCTGGGGAAATGTAAAAAGAGTATAAAGGGAGTTTAGATTAGTGCAATATGCATATTAATGAGGCAGAATAAGGTACCCATTTATATCATTTCAACATTTTCAATTCATTTCTGAAGTTGGTCCCTGGTGAGGAGGCTTAATTTATAATGCAGAAAGGCTCTCCAAGTTCCTGAACTGAAAGAGAATGCAATTAACTTTACTTGCCAAATGAGTCCACTGTTTTTTTGAGACTGTGGGGAGAAGCACAGGTGCTTATGCTGAACCTGTAAGATGAGACCACACTGGAAAGGGTCCTGTCCATTGCTTTGTCACCACAGTTCTCAGCTATAGATGTTTAGTGGTCAACAGTTCTTACATGTAAACTATGACATGCAGAAAACAATTATTTATACATAAAATATGAATAAGCAATATTAATGCTTTTATTCAAGCAAACAAAAGCCTCACACACCAAAATGTTTGGTGATCACTACTATCATTATGAAATAATAGCCTACATTATAACCAGTGCTGTTGCCATAGTTATTGCCTAGGCTGAGGATGGATGAAATGGTTGTTTCCCTGTTTAAAGATAACAGTTGGCAAATGTTGACATTGTAATACTGACTTCTGTCCCTACATTATCAAGACCTTGCATTTAAATTAGAAGCATAATTCTTTGTACTGGAAAATTAGCAATGGAATATGTTTTTCTTTTAATCTTTCTGTTCCCACTTTCAACTCAATTCATAATCTTACTAATTCAAGGTAAGTTTGTGCTGAGATTTGAGTGCCCTGTATGAATGAAGTTTTAACTCATTTAAAGATGGTGAAAATGATTTAGAATGCTTTTCATATTTTTAACCACTTATATATTGTTTGTTTTTCTAGAATATTTCTGCCAGAAGGTTTTGCTGACTTGAATTCAGGAAAACCAGTTGTCTGCATGTGAGTTTAGGCTCATTCCGGATGAGAACAGGCATTTATACTCTGTGATCCAAGTAGTTTCTCTTCAGTTTACCTGAGATTTCAGTCATTTGGTCAAGTAGCAGAAATAATGCTCTTATTTAGGTAGGTGGTTACCTAGGTTTGGAAAATCTCCAGTTAGTTCTGCTTGCTACCGTGTAGTATGTTCATGGCAGCTGTTTCTCTTCAGTTTCCTTTAGAGTGAGGAAAAGATATATTCACTTTTAGCAGTGACAGCAACTTGAGGTCAAGGTAAGATGTTCACTAGCCTCTGATGGCTGCCTAAGTATAGTAAATGTATATCTGTGTAGACTTACATTTATTCATCCTGGCCATATTATTAAAGGCACTGTTGAAATGAGTGTTTTGCAATGTTTGCTAGATTGAAATCTTGTTTGCCTAACATGTTTAAAAAGTTATACTCAATAATTGCAAAGAAGTCAATATTTGTTTCAGGGTAATTTGCACAAATGAAATGAGATTCAATTAAATTCATTAAAAAGCTTACTATCCTATAGCATAAAGCTTCTGTACTTCCTCAGCAATATCATTTGAACTGGTAATAATTAAGAATCTCAGAACAGTTATCAAGGACAGTATAGATACAGAGTAAAGCTTGCCCTGCTTTCTGTAGGAGCAAGTCCTTTTCTTCAGGCTTAATGCATACTGGAGGATTAAGTGGGTTTGCACACTAACTGTCTTTGCATTAATTATGTTGATGTTCTTCATGTCATTATGAGTCATCATGTAACTTTTCCTGTACGATAAAATATCTTTACTTAAATCCTCTCTTTTGTGTCGTACATTTCAAACTTTAGCTTATTTTTTTATTTTTTACTTAGCTTACTACCTGTGTCATGTCTGAGGTGAGAGAAGTATTTCTGTCCCCGTCCCTTTAGACTTAATAATCTGACTTCCATTTTGTACTTGGCTCACATCACAGAAAGATTTGTAAATACCGTTTTTGAAAGCATGTTTATTTATTTATTTCCATAAACTGGAATACTGCTTAGTCAAACTGTTTGAGGTAATAACTTTGAAGAAAAACACACCTATGAAATGTAAAAGTTAGTCTGAGGCACTGCAGACTACTAGTGGAAAGAAATGAAGGTCAGTGCCATCTTCTCAAATAAATACAGATAAGTCCTTTCCTTTTGACTTTTTTTTTTTTTTTTTCAGTTCATCTGCGCTCAAGTTAACCGATCACAGTTCATATAGCAGTCATACTGCAAGCTGAAAGAAATTGAAAGATCAAAGATGGTAGCGATAAGCCTTCCTCAGTCCTGGCTAAACTAAATTGTTTGTAACTTGGTAAGCAAGGGCTAATAGCTTTTTTTGTGAGCAGGCAATGAAGTCTGGTTTGCAGTGTTCTTCTCTTTTGCACTCTCTCTTATTTCTAGCAAAGAACAAGCAGTTTAGCCTTTGCTTTATTGGGATCATTAAGCAGCTGTGCCCTCAAAGTGCCTATCAGTTTTTACAAAACTCTTACAGTGATTTTGTCCCTTTTATATGAAAAGGAGTTGTGCTGGACCCTCCCGAGTAGCCAGTGGGCTCAAGATTACTGTGGAAGGAGGGAACAGGAGAGGAAAACACCTGGTAGTTTAAACCACATTCACTCTGGGAAACTGGCCTCAAATAATTGTCACTTCTTTTAAAAGGCAATGGTCAGAGAAAGACAGAAAATTATGAGTCTTGGTAAGCACTGACTAATTCAAAGAAAAAAGATTTGACCAGAAATGAAATGTAATTATAGGGGCACTCAGTTTTGGTTGGGCTTTTTTGTTTGGTTGGTTTGGTTTGGTTTGTTTTTTTTTTTCACAGAGAATATTTTATAAGCTAGTGTGTGCTGAGTGACCATAATGGATTTTGAACTACATTAAATACTAGGTTCAACTTCAAAAGCGAGGGTGTGTATATGTTTCAAAAAAACTTGAAGCTATGAGAATTTTTAGATGAAACTTGGATTTTTAGTTCAAAATGACACGTCAGTTTAGAAAATTGTTCAATGTTTCTTGTAAAATTAAATAGCTCAGTTGAACTGATCTTTTTTTCTTCTTTTCCTATGTTCAAAGAAGAACAAAAATCATTGGGGTTTGATCCAAAGCATCAATTATTAACATGCTGTAGTCAGGAGTATGTTATAGCTATGTTACTAGAAATACACATCTTTAGACTATATTTGGAGTCATACGACTATATTTTCAAAAGGATAATAATAAATTTTAGATTTTTAATCTGGAGTTTGTCACACAAGTAAGGAGTTTTATTCTTAAAAATGCCAAAAGTTAAGGCTAGTGGGTTTTGAGATTTTTTTTTTACAAAAGTAGAAGTAATTTTGCTACGTAGATTTTCTGCATATCTTCAAAATACTGCTCTCTGTCTTTGTAAATGTAGGACAAGCTTACTGTTAGATTACCTTCCAAATGCCAGTCCTATTTTTCTGCCATTTCTTTACGATTACAATGTTAATAAGATCCTATTATTTATTGCATTAGACTATTGTGAGAGGAATCATGTAAATACTTTTCCATAATAATTTATTACAAAAATAGTACGTTACATTGTTACACTGTGTCTGTCCTCTCAAAATTTAGCTCCCTATCCATATTTATGCTAAGGAAATTGTAATAAAAAGTAATACCAAAAGTCCCTGCATTTACAGTAGTAGAGCTTTTTTAGGGAGCGGTTTTGGAATTCCTGGGTCCAGTTCCTACCTTCTTCATTGGTGTTGTGTGGCTTTGGCGTGTCTTTAAGTCAGATAGCTTATGTTTCTTGCCAAAGTGTCAGATGGTGTTGTGCTCTTTGTCACACAGTCGTGTCAGCCTGGTCATGCAGGAGAATAAGACAGCCTTTATTGCAACTCAGGCAGTGGTCCATGAATAGAAGCGGTATTTTCATCATAGGGCTCAGTATGTGACACAGAGACAAGACACACTGTCGCTCATGTGGAGTGCCTTGTCTTCTCCTGTGGCTGTATGGCCCTATGCGCACACTGAGCAGAGAAGCTGTGACACTGGCTGCCCAAGTGTGCAAGGGATGGTCCTCGCCTCAAAGGACTGCAAAACTGGAGACCAGCTCATTACGCCTGATGCTCAAGGTGTGAGGCTGGGCAGTTCTGCCTGGTTCGGCATGAACTGCTAGTGCTTCATTTGTAAAACAAGGATGATCTTCTTTTTCTACATTGCTCTGAGGACATTAAATGCTTCCCGTGTTAAAATTTGGTTTCAAAGAGGAGTTCATCTTAGGCATTTTTCTGCTCTTTCTTGTTCATTTATGATGTAAGGAACAAGTAGGCATTGTTTGTCTGAATTTGAATTAATATAAAAGCAAGTTGTCAAAACACACTGAAGGTATTTAGAAATCGGTCCTTTCATGATGCAGCACACACACCCACTGCAAAACTGCTTTGAGAAACTTCTGATATGAAATTGTAGTAGTGCAGGGGTGGAAATATGATTTGAAGTATGACAGGTCTAACAAGGTTCTTTGTGCTGATGAGGATGATTATTTTGATGGCTCAGCTTAAAAACGTAACAAAATAGCAATGTCTTTGTCAGTAGCTCTCAGCAAAAACCAGTTCTATGCTTTTGTGGACTGAGTGGTCTGCACATGATGACCGAATCTAACAGTGATGCTGCCATGCTATGTAGCCATACTCAAACTAGACTTTGATAAGCTAGCTCAGGTCCTTGAAACAGTATAACCATGTTAGAATAACTGGACTGTTTAGTCCTGCTCAGAAGCAGGATTTATTAGTCTGGACAGACCATGGTCACTGTTTCCAGGACCTTGTCCATCTCCTTCAGCTTCATCTGAAATGTGCCAAATAAACATCCAGCTATCCAATTCTATAACTGGACCCATCCTTAAAAGAGAATTTTAAAGGTACTTACTGTGTAATTCACTGTGCAAAAGTACTCCAAAATATGTGCATATGAATCACAGTTGGTTGAAGATAAAGTAGGGTTTTATTATGAAAATATAAATTTATCAAATAGATCTAAGTAGGGGTAAGGGAGTGGAAAATATATGACGTCAAGATTTTTCTCAGTTACTCTGGGAGCTTGCTTCCTATTTCTGCTCAGCTTGAAAGCCCTATCGCCACCGATCCCTGCAAAACTTTCAAAGAGTTTTATCTTTATTATCACTGCATCAGTGTTGGGAACCTGGAGCTAAACTCCAAGCTTTTCCATGATGATTTTTGCTCCAGGAATTTTGGGCTTTTCCATATCAGCAAAGCAAAACAAGGAGTGGAAGTCCTAGATGCAAGGGCTGTCATATTTTAATTGAGTGCCTCAGACCTTGGGCTTAGCTGTGTAGGGCCATTAGGTATCTATTGGAAGAATGAGGATAAATATCCACTAAAATTCAGTACAGAAGTGCAGACCTTCCCACATGCATGTCAGGACTTCATATTGTGTCTTCTTTACCTGTGACTAACCCAGAAGCACTCTGAGAACCCAATAGACTGTTAGCATGTGCACATTGTTTCTCCCATTCACCAGTATCTTCTCTAGCTTCCTAGGATAAGTGGTTCATACAAGCTTGGTCCCATAGTTCATTATCACAAGAATTTCACATGAACTACCTAATAGTCCACAATACACATGAGCGACCTAATTGTCTACAGTGGCGTGCACAGCTGTATGAACAATTGACAAACAAATAACTACTGTTTGTAGACATGATATTTGATTCATTTGAATAATTATAGATGTCTAATATTAGAAAGATAATGGTTAAAGATTTTTTAATAACATCCTAGGTTTACAGGTTCCCTTGTTATGATTTGCATGTCCAAGAGGTGCATTTGTATCAAAGTATTTCTATATATTTATTTGTAGTTTTTTATCTCTAAATATTTTTTTTAATATTCTCTGAATATCTTCTATCAGCTACACTGCTAAGGATTCTTAAGCTGATTGGTCCTATTGTAATCCTGGGTTGTACTGAGGTAAATTTACTACCTGAATTCCCTTGGGGCTGAGCAATCTATTGGAATATTTGAATATGTTCTTGATGTCCCTTTTATAACACCTAACTTCTTAACTTTAATTAGGACATGCCAATAATTTCAGGTTTTGCTCCAGAGGGAATTTTGGGGCAGTGATGGGAATAAGTAATATTTTATTAAAATTAAAAAATCTAAATGTTTTAATTCCTTTTGGATGCAACAATGTAACTTAAACCATAATATTTCATTGTTTCAGTTTCAGTGAGAATACATTTTTTGGGGATAAGATTCTGTCTGATGTTTTCAGACAAGCGCTTACTCTGCAAGGGAAGACACAGTTTTTGAAAGTGAATTTATCAATAAGAATATGTGAACATATGACCACATTATTACTTACAGCTTTGAGTCACACTGACATCATATTAAAAAGTCATCTAGTTGACTAATTCATAATACATTTTTGATGGTTTCTTAAAAAAAACCCCAAAAATTAGACAATTAAAAGGTATTATTAGGGTAATAACAAAGTTTCATTTTGGGTGATCATAAATCTAGTCAACCAAATCAGAAGTAATAACAGAATATTAAATGTACACTGTGTCAAAAAGAAAAGTAAAGAGAAGGGAAAGCTAAAACAGACAAATAGATGAATAACTCTGCTTTTCATGTAGAATAGTGGGAGTCATGCTGTGAAAAACGGAATCTATTTTCACGTTTTATTCAGTATTAGAAAAGGGCAAATACGAAAATAAAAAATTCTTACCACAGAATTTCCAAGTGGAACACAGGTTTTCAGTCAAATAAGTCACACTGAAATCAGTTGAATCTGGTAGTTACAACTGTGCATTTTTTGCTTTAGTTAAATTCAGTCAGGTTTGCAAACCACTGGTCCCTGTGTAGGGACTCAAGCTTTTGAAGCAAAGGTAATATAAGTGCACAAATAATGATTTATAAGCAAAATGCATTGTTTCATCACAGTATGACAATGATAAGGATAACCAGAAGTGATACTGTATGAGTGGGATATTCTGCTCTCCTCAGTAGAGTACTCTTCATTTGATTTTAGGTGGGTTTTTTTCAGGTGGAGAAAAAACACTGCACAGTATGTAGACCCACTGCCTTGCCCTCAGTGAGATAAGACACCCCTCATAACTGTCTTCTCTATATACAAGCGTGTCCCCTTTCTTTGCCATTATCTGCCATTTCTTTTCAAGACATCCTTTAACCTATCCAAATTACATGAGTCAGACATGGGCTGCTTTTCTATATATTTACATACTACAAAACGGTTAGGGAATTTTAAAGGGGTCAGATGTGATGGCAGCAAACTCCATGCACATCGAAGATATACTGTACCCTTTCTTGCCTTACAGACCTTCTTACCTCAATCCTACAAATGCCCTAAACAAGAAAGATGTAAGGGTATTCTGCAGGACTCTGCAAGAAAGATCGGTCAAGTAGGAAAGTAACCACACAAGGAAAACTAGATGGGACTTCACAGAAAGAAAGTAGACAGACAGCTGGAGGAGGTAATGACCTTCTTTTTTATTGATTCAGGCAGTTTATAGGTTAACCAAACCCATTTTGTGCCATACATACTGTAATTTGCATCATACTTGGGGTAGGATATAATATCACAAAACTATGTCAGTCCAAGCTCTCTATTCAGTGCAGATTACCTCCTGACAATGGCACCATAAGATTATTGCATTATGTTTTGGGGTTTGGGGTTTTCTTCCAGCATTGTTCTGTAGGTTCTTGAAGAAAACTGGGGTCCTAAAATACATTGTTCAATAATTGGCTGACATAATGTACTGTGTAATCAGCATATCTCCCAAGTGATCAGTCTTGATGTAATATTGCAATAAAATCAGAGGGCCAAGTGAGTCTTTAAACAGATATGCTGAACTTTGACACCCAGCATTACTAACTGACTGAAAACTCTCATAGCTTCTTGCATTTATGTAAATTCCCTGTTTATTACTGCACACTGTTTCTAAACAGGGGAGGTATCACATGTCCTTCAAATTTATTCTAGTCTGTGGAATTGAATGAAAAACTGGCATACCTGGGAGCTATGGAGAAACTGACATATATTTTAATTCTTTTCCTACCTCTGTTATCACTTGGATAATTCAGATGATCTCTCATAACTTCTTAAGAAAAGAATGCACAGAGTGTGGAAGATGGAATATAAAGCCTGTAGCGACCTCATCCCTTCAAATATCAGAGAGGGTTTCCAGGTTAATAATAATTTGTTTCATTAATTAAAGTAAATCTTTAAGCTCACAGAATACCAAAAGCTGAGCTGAAAGAAGACATAAACTCAGCTTGGTAATAGATACCCAAGTCGTTGAGCTGCCTCCCTGTATAAGGCAATACAGTACATAGGCAGTATGAAAAGAACTCCTAAAACAAAGTGCAAGCAGAACTGCTGTGGCTGCTATGCAGATGGATGCCTTGTCTTTACCAAGAAAAGTGAAATTATTTATTTTGGATTTCTGGAAGACAAATCACAGAATGCCACTGCACCATTTCTGGCAAGAGTACTTGATGATGCATGCAAACGAGGTCTGTTTTAATGAGCTGCTGGCCAAGAGGACATGGCAGAATTTAATCTTAAGACTTATATCCTCTTGAACATACAGTGTTAAATGAGCATCTTTCACAGCCCAACTAGTAATGAGAACTAATATGAACAGGGCTAGCAGTAATCTGCAACAGACCAAACAGGACAATCTTTTTTCTTATTCTCAGTGAAGAGTTAATTTCATTTTTAAAATTGAAAGTACATTATTGATGTGGAAATTAATTTCAAGAGGTGGGTATGAACCCATGGAATGTCAAGTTCACACTGTGTCATAAAAACAGAGAAAAGCTAGGAGGGTTCAACCAGTAGAAGGATTTTGGTATAATAAACATTACTGTAGTACTTTTGTTTATATAACACTTCACATGTGCTCATCCATGTCATGACCACTGCAGCATAATCAAAAATCTGTTTCTAATACGCTCTGGAAGGCCTTACAACATTTGTGTCTTGCATATAATTGCTCATTGAGATTCAGATGCAAAGGCTGAATGGAATCAAATCAGTTAATATCACAGCTGTTAGATGAATATTTAAGACCCTGCACATATAGAAAGAAAGGTACGATGAAGAAAAGGAGGAAAAGAATGAAGGAGAAAGGGAAGCATTAATTGGTATACACTCTAAAGGTGAGCAAATTCCACACCCTTGAAGCTGCTTCAGAAAAATAGGAGTGCCTGACACCTAAATTGTGTGGATACGGTAATTTACCCAAGAGTTGTTTGTAAGCACAGGTACTTGTCAAAATATTGTTCAAAAAGAAGCCCTGGAATATAGTGAAATTTTATACTCTAAAGGACTCAAATATTAAGTAAAGCCATCTTGACATTAAATCAAATATTTTGTAGACAGCCAGTGTAAAATACCTAAATATTTGCATGGACCATATGCCTGATCATTGTGTTGCAGTTGCAGACCAGGTGTGGTATTGCTTTCTGTACTAACTGCAAACAACAGGCAAGTGCTGAAAGCCCTGCACTTCAAATATTTCATCTTGGTGGTTATGAGTAATGGAAGTATTTCTGCCATTACTTTATTGCAAGGACATCATAGAACCAATAAAGGTATAGCTAGGCAAACTGTAGAGGTGACAACATCTGTATAAATATACAATAACATTCTGAATGTGTTGGCATGGCAAATATCTAATGTGTTGGTGGAGGGGACGAAATACACAGAAACATATATATTTTTTATACACATAATCTTTTTGGTCCAGATAGGTTCCTACTTTGTAAAATTTCTGTCTTCCTACTTGAAATTAAACCAGTTCTAGATGAATTCCTGGGTACAATCAAACTTACTTCCAGTATTGATTTTTTACAGCTTTAACAGATTTTGAAAAAAGGAGACTGAAACATATTAATTTTGCATTTTCCATACTTGCATGATAAAACAAAGGAATAAGCATTCTCAATAGCTTGTTTCCTAAAATGCAAGCCCAACTGTGCAGTTACTGTGGTGATTTCATGCTGCTGGGATAAAATAGGAAACAAGAAACGATTAGTACTCTTGCTAGATGTTCGATCAAAATGAAAGGGATGGCAGAAAAAGGGATGAACTAGGTGTGTATTATTACCATATTATCTCTCTCTCCATAGAAATCTTACGTGCTTTCTATTCAAAATATGTACACACATAATTTATGTAAGACATTGCTTACCTAGCTACTTAAAAAGTGTAGCATTTACATAGCCCAAATTCCTTATTTCCTTTAGAGGGTTGTGGAGATGTTTTTGTTATCTGGCTTAGGATCCTTGCATCTAGTTGGCCAATAGAAAATATTACACTTTAAAAATTGAAGTATAGTGTTGTTCACAGTGCATGAATATTGTTAGAATCATAGACTAGTTTGGGTTGGAAAGGACCCTTAAAGGTCATCTAGTCCACCCCCCCTGCAATAAGCAGGGACTCCTTCAACTAGATCAGGTTTCTCAGAGCCCTGTCCAACCTGGCCTTGAATGTTTCCAGGGGTGGGGCCTCTAACACCTGTCTAGGCAATCTGTTCCAGTGTTTCACCCCCCTCATTGTATTAAATTTCTTTTTCATATCTAATGTAAATCTGCCCTCTTACAGTTTAAAACTATTACCTCATGTCCTACCATTACATGGCCTTGTAAAAAGTCCTTCTCCACCTTTCTTGTAGGCCTGCTTCAGGTACTGGAATGTCTACTGCTATAAGGTCTCCCCAGAGCTCTCTCTTCTTCAGGCTGAACAACCCCAACTCTCTCAGCCTTTCCTCATAGGAGAGGTGTTCCATCCCTCTGACCATTTTTGTGGCCATCCTCTGGACCTGCTCTAACAGGTCCATGTCTCTCCTGTGCTGAGGGCTCGAGAGCTGGGTGTAGGACTCCAGGTGGGGTGTCACCAGAGCAAAGCAGAGGGGCAGAATCACCTCCCTTGACCTGCTGGCTATGCTTCTTTTGATGTAGTCGAGGATACGGTTGGCAGATATATATGAGTATATATATATGAATATATATGAGTATACACATATGAATATTCTTGCTTATGTAAGTAGCTGAACTGGACCCATGGTGCTTAAATATTGTGAAACCCATTCAATAATAAACCCATAAGCCTAGTACACATACATTAGAAAAAGTACTTTTTTACCACACTCTTGTGGCCCTCCAATCTATGCTCATCTCTTCTTTTTGTAAGTTTAATTCTGCATTGAAAGGTATGAACAGATAAACACATATAAAAGTTGCAAAGCTGTTACATACATTGATTCCCATGTAAGTGCAGGGAAGGGAAATGTGTGCATGTATGTAAGCATTTGTAAATACCATATGGATTCTTTTAGTGTTAATGATATAGAATCACAGAATCATTCAGGTTGGAAAAAACCTCTAAGATTATTAAATCCAACCATAAGTCTAGAACTGCCAAGTCCACCACTAAACCATGTCCTTAAGCACCATATCTCTAAGCACGTGTCTTTTAAATACCTCCAGGGATGGAGACTCAAATACCTCCCTGGGCAGCCTGTTGCAATGCTTGATAACCCTTTTGGCGAAAAATTTTTCCTAATATTCAATCTAAATCTCCTCGGGTGCTACTTGAGGCTATTTCCTCTTGTCCTGTCACTTGTTACTTGGGAGAAGAGTCCAACACCCGCCTCACTATAACCTCCTTTCAGGTAGTTGTAAAGGGCAATAAGGTCTCCACTCAGCCTCCTTTTCTCCAGACTAAACAATCCCAATTCCCTCAGACGCTCCTCACAGGACTTGTTCTCTAGACCCTTCACCAGCTTCATTGCTCTTCTTCAGACACACTCAAGCGCCTCAATGCCTTTTATGCAGTAAGGGGCCCAAAACTGAACACAGTATTCGAGGTCCAGTGTGTTGGGTTACAGTTTAGTGCTAAGAAATATGTTGTTGTCTCGTTGGCACCAGGTCTTGTGTTCTTATCCAGATAGCATAGGGGCCGTGCTGGTTGTCTCTTGGAGGATTCTTATACCATTTTTGTCCAGGCAAGTATATTTTAGTTTGGATACATTCCAGGGAGGCAATTAAAGAACTGCATAACTTTTGGTGTATTTTAGTTTGTTCATCAAAGCAGCACTTGCTGATGTGGACTAATTAGCTTTTATGTGCCAGTGAAAGCACAGAACATGATGACAGATGGTAAGCCAGAAAAATTCTTACAGCTAAATACCCACTGTCATTGTTAACCTAGAGTGACAACTTTGGTGTTGTTTTGTACAGGATGTAAGAGTTTTCTTTTAGCTATAGCTAAGTGCTCATAATATCATGGACTGCCCAAAGCATGGTATATTGAACATGAAAACATCCAACTGACGTATCAATGAGATAGTCCTGATGGATGCTGCAAGTTCAGTAAGGCGAGACATAAGGTTTGTGGCAATGTCACTGTGCAATGTCTTAACTTCCTAATCAGTGCATCTGTCTTTTCCTACCCTTTCATACTGTCTATCTGTAGCCAGTTAATCAGATACAGGGAGATATCTCACCTGTCTAATTAACAGTGCAGGAGGAAAAACATCCAAGAAAACAAGTTCTGCTGCTACTTCCGCTCAGTGTTTTATTGGATCTACAATGGAAACACTATGTTTCATTGCAAGTAAGAAATGTGCACCTAAGAACCCTTTCAAACAATCAAACTCTTAGTATCAGGAGCACCGAAGGAGAAATACACTTCAAATTCATGTGCCTCCATAAAATCAGAATTTAATGGAACTGCACATGTTCTAAATTAAGATCTCTGCAGTACAAAAAGAATGTTACTCTAAGAATTCCAATACTCACAGTTCCATTTTTAAAAGACATCTTTTTATTGTGATATTCTAGTTGGATTTTAGTTTGTCTTTTATTTAATTTATCATATAAGTGACGGGGAAACATGGACTTGTCAATATTTTCTAGAAAGAACATTAAGATTTAGGGTAGGAGGGTGGGGAAGAGAAAGGTGGTGCCATTTCGAAATCAAGCCGGTCTGAACACCCATCTTCCACCCAGACTACCAGAGTTATATTCCACACTCAGATACATGTGCCTAACACATGTGATCACATTTGCCACACTGGAACCTTCTGACAGCACTTTCTGGTAACTCTGATGATAAAGTTAATTTGAGGGTGAAGTTTTTATCCCCTTTCAGGGGTAAACATTTCATAGGGCAGTGTAGACAACACCTTAGCTTTACTAAATGTGTTGTGATTTTTTTTATTATTAGACAATATTTGACCTTTTCGGAGCTTTTTGACCAGCCCTTTCTCTTGGTTACTGTTGTCCCAAATGCTTCCTTGCCTGAACCCACAAGAGAAAAAATCTTCCCAAATAAATCACCTATGTACAAAAGCTAGTTAAATATGTGAAAGTCTTATGATTTTTATGGGGTGGAAAGTTTCAACAAAGCATATTTTTATGTATTCTAATATCTTTGAAATCCAAAAAATTGAAATCCAGTCTTGATACATAAAACATTAAGTCCGTATTGAGGAAAACAGAATACAGGCAACAGCTTAAACTTTTCACCTTATTCTTTACACCTGATGAAAGTAGAAGCATGAACAACATCAGCTAAAATCCCCTGCCTTTAATCTCACGTGATTTTCTGATTTTCTCATGAACTGATTTCTGTGCAGCAGGCTAGAAGATGTATACTTTATGTGTGTTTCTTAATTGCAGAATTGATGCTAAGTAGGTGAAGAGAATAGGAACATCTTGCAGGCTTTACTTATAAGCTGTGCTCTTCCAGCTTAAGTCTCGGAAATAAAGTGTCCCTCTTTTTCATATAAAAATATCTTCATCCATTCTTCAGAGATACTCTTGACCTTTCTTTCAACATGGCTTGGATTGTCTCATGCCTTTCATAGGGCTCAGATGGTCACCTTATATTCAACCATTTCATGTCAGAAAATTTCCTGACTAGAAAATTTCCATCTCTTGCATGTTGACCTGAGAACATCTGACATATTCCCTACCAAGCTCCAGCTGAGTGCTGTACTTCTGCATGTTCAGCTATTTCTGAAAAAATACATATTAGCAGCTTGAATTCTCACATTCACCACTGGCTGCCTAGAGTCTCCCCATCCCTAGACACTATGGGATTGCCACAGCACTTTTTATGCCTTGCTCAACACATGTTCCATTTGTTTGTTGTTAAATACGTGCAGTTGCCTGGAGGGTTCTTTTTTACAGTTCACAGTAGAGTTCACACACTTCACATACACAAACCCAGTGCAGCCAGTCGACAATAGGGAGAGGCAAGCTACAAGATACTAGGTAATTGCAAAGTGAAATATAACAAGGCATTCCAAAACAGTTCAAACAGATTGTCTAAATGTGTAAAATACTCTAACTCTTCTTCATTCTGTAATGTCTATCCTAAATATTGCCTTGGACAGGAAAAAGAAGCCATTTAAAGATGTGTACAAACGTCACACTGAGCAATTTCATCCTACCCCTTTAAGGGTCTTCGCGCTTTCCTGACAAAATGATGAAACGGTCCCAAATAATGCCCTACTTTTACTATGTGGACCATTTGGTGTCTCGTAAAATGACCAGGCCTGCATGAAGGAGGAAGCTACAGCAATCTCAGCAAAAGAGAGGATGAGTCTGTGATAAGCAGAACTGGAGCCAGAGGGAAGCAACAGAGAAACAGTATAGGCTGTGTATTGCAAATCAAGACTAATATTGTGTTTTAAACAAGATCTAGAGCTGAATATTTTGTCATGTGTTTGTCCTGGTGGCATACTTACCAGCATGCTGTTTTCTGAGAGGGACCATATCCAGTTCTGCAGCTTGACAGCCTGATGCTTCTTTCCTTGGAAGTGGCAGTGCACTTGAGGTGCCAGCTCAGTAACATTGCCAATAGTCTTTCTGAGAAGCTTGGTAATGTGATCTGTATGAGTATGGATATCTGACCTTAGTGACTCTGGATTTCTATTACATGAGACTATCTTACTGATTATGCTTGCTTTTCACCAAGATTCCAGGTTGTGCATCAGTTCCTTGAATCCATGTGGCTGACCCTGACTCCATGTCCTGATACTGACTTCTGCCTCCTTCCCTCCTCGGTTAGTTAACTTTACCTCCTCCTGATCTTAGATCTTGTTGCATGACTCAGGATTCTTAACCATCAGCCCAAATTCAACTTCATTTTTGCTTTGATTTTGCAGCTAGTACAATCCTCAGTTTCTTCACTTTCACCTCAAACTCAGTGAAGTTGTAATCTGCTGTCTTTAACTTCCACATTTCTCGCTCTGAATTTACCTTCCACAGTTGTATAATACACAATACATCTCTGAAAACCTGATCTGATGACCTCAGAGAGGTTTATGTGTTAATACTTTTGAGATTCGAAAATTGCAACAGGGTTTCAAGATAATCTTTTCATATAATAAATGTCATTTGTTTTCCTCACAAATGATTTTAGAATTCCGTAACTATAAGAAGAAAAAGGTGAGGACATCTAAAGAACATCAGTTACGATATAATCAAAAATTTCAAGTGTCAAAATTATCAAGCAGGGGTATGCCAGTTTGGAGGACTAATAAAGGAATATTTTTCCAAATTCATCATAAAACTGGCGAAAAAGTTCACAAGTTGTTGGGTTTTTTTTTTCCTTCATTTTGATGGTAATCACGTTCTGGATACTTCTAAATCATCTCTGTTCAAGATTGACCTTTAAAACGAAAAGCCACATACCACAAGAACATCATCCTGGAGGTGACTTCCTGAATGATCTGGCCCCATTCCCATACTATTGCAAGCTAACAGAAAGCATTCTGGTATGAAAGTGCAAGAACAAGAGTAAAACTTCTGGGTCTCTGTGACTACTGAGAATTCAGTTTTCCCTCTGTTTTGGAAGGAATAAGGGGGGTGTGAGCACACCTAAGGAATATCAGATACATCAGACCTAATGATTTTTCTCAAAACTCACTTTTTTAATAATTACTTCAAATACGTGTAGAATATGTGGATACCATTTCCACACAAAGGAAAATGTCGTAGGCAGTTGCCTTTCCTTATACAGAAACAGTTAACTTTAGTCTTAGAATCAGTGGATCTTTTTTTATGTATTTGGTACAGCCTGGGAAAATGTGCTTTACAAACTACTAGCATTCCAGCTTTTAAAGAAAGGCGATAAATATACTCATTTCTAAAGAAATAAAATGTTTTCCTCTTAATCATCCAAAAATAATAACTCAGATTGAAGACATAAGGGCACTTGACTCAGATCTTTTTTATTCCTGATGACTTTTGGTTTTTACAGGTTACTTAATTATTGTTATGTCTGCTACAACCTGAAAAATCAATATCTTCATATTTTACCTTAGCTACCCAGTGCTTACCTCTATGTATCTTCCTGTCAGATAGAAGGCTGAGAAGGTGATAAAGAATGTTGAACTTGGATTAGTACGTTTCACAATGTAGATATGTTATGAAAGAATGACACACTTGGTCAATCAGAGTCCTACTGAGAAGTGAACTGCATTTAATTTTGAATTTGGCAAGATCTTGGGTGGGCCAGCATAGTGGAAGAACCTAACCCAGTTTCACATTTTTGTACTCGAATTAAAAAAGATGACAAAAAATAGGAAGACGGTGTTTATTGAACTTCATTGCAGTTAGATTTAGATTTTAGATAATTGAACAGAGATTCAAAAGTAATGGAAAATTTATGATCTCAATATGTGATCTGGCCTTTGTGATTGTGTGAGTTTCCTGCATCTTTCCCTCCATCAGCCTACATTACAAAAGCAGGAACAATGGTCATTGAAGAGAAAACATACCGAAACATCTTCTCAGATTACTCTCTGCTTTTTGTACAGCCATGGTTTTGTCTACAGTTTCTATCTGTGTCTGACAGCCTCATGATAATCTGTACTATATTTTGAAAACCCAAGTATTGTGTTCCAGGGAATATATGGTTGCCACAATCTCAGGAGTGACAAAATGAGATCTGAATGTTTAAACTTACTTAGTTTCAAGAATCTATCCATCAGGCTTGAGGGGATGAGGGAACTTGTGTTCAATGCTAGCACACAAAAGAATAGCAGATATGGGTATCTGAGGAATATCCTAGCTATGTTGCTATGAAGTTTATTAAGGTCCACAAAATTTATTAATGCTTTACAGAAATAAATATTTAGGTTGAGATCAATTAGCTCATCAATGTTTGAGGTGCGTATTGAATTTGCCATTTTGTATAGAATCTACTAGTAGGACTGCTAAGCTGTTTCCCAAAAGTTTTCCTTCTAGATAATTTTACTTTTGTTCTCATCACTGCAGTAAATCTCCTTTGAATAGCAATCAGTGATCTGATCCAAACCATTTTTCACAAAATGAGAGCTTTTTCATATCTTCGTTATGTCTTTCTCAGCCTTTATGATTTAGTAAGTACAGATTTCCTCTTAGCAAATAAAGAACCTCTGAATAGTCAGTTTCAGCCACAGGAATCACTATTTCTTCCTAGATATATGAATCTTACACCCAGTTCTCACTGTAGAAGCCTGAAGTAGAGGGCGTACACAATACAGAATTTACGACATTAATGCTTGGTTTTCTTAAGATTAATATTCACTGAAACATTTGCTAAGGTTCAGCTCTTCTTGAAAGCTTGTAATTTTTGTTAATTGAATGACTATTGACGTAGTTTGAAATAGAATTATTATAGATTTTAGTTGAGTAAACACACCACCCTTGCAGTGGGTTATTTGTACCAGCTACCTTAAAGGTAACATGCCTACCTGTGGTGTTCTTGTATCTTCTAATTTTGCATCGGCTGAAACTGCCTGCTACTTCAAATTTATAACTGTAAATCTAGAGGTACTCATGTGAAAGACAATTATTCACAGTACTAATTTGGGCAAACAGCTACTGTTATTTTTTCTTTTGAGGTACTAAGAAAAACTAGCTTTTCTTTATTTTTCAAAATATTCATTATTTTAAAAATTTCAGTGAATATTCCAGTGAAAAGATTGACAACTCTGTGTTATTTCTTTCTTAATCTATAGGTATTGATAATTAATATTCAGAACTTATGAAGCAGTTTCTTGGCAGAGAGGGGTACTCTTTCACAGGGTGTAATATTTTTTGCTCTTTATAATGTCTAGAAATTATATGTAACATTTATCAAAATTACAAAATTACAAATATTTCCTCTAAACTGGAGTGCATACGCAGGTTGATAGCATATTTTAGGCTAAAAAACCACTTTTGTCAGTAATATTAAAAAAGTGTCTCTGGAGAGAGTTTCTTGTCTGTTAGAAACTGTTGACATCTCCAAAAGATTTGTACACAGGTATATTACATGTCTGTATAGGTAGCGAGCTTGAAACAGCCTATAAGATTTTAATAAGTAATTTTAGAAACAGTGAAAAAAAATAACATTGTAAATATTTTTTAATCCTGTGAATCACAACTATAATTAGTAACTCTAACTCATCTATTGTTCAAAATGTATTTTTCAAAAAATATTAAGTATTTTCCTTCCATTTATAATAAATTTTTCATCTCTAGCCTTTATACTCAAATATCATGACTTGGTGGCTTGGCTTTTTTCTGCATCCCGGAACTAAAACTAGAATCAACACCTTTGTGCTCAGACCAAGTGGCTAAGAGTTTTACAGAATCATCTACCACCTGAAGAACTTGAAACATATTTTGAAAACCATTCAGGTTGTATCATAAACTTGTTTTAACAGCATATTTCTTTGTTAGTACTTTTGTAAGAGATTGTTTTTCTTATCTAATCTTAGAGGCAGCTCCTCATTATACAGGTGCTGTACTTTTGTCTTTCTCTGAAATGCACGTTTGTGGGATGTTTAATTTTTAGTCGGATTTTTTTTTTCTACCAAGCCACCAACAGGTGCTACTGTGGAAATGCAGATAAATGAGGTTCCTGCTGTTTTAAAAATAGTTTTACAGGCATATTGTGCCTTTTCATGAGATGATCAGTTCTTCTAAATTTCATTTTTATAGCTGTTTGTTTGTTGTGTTTATATTTTCATGCATTTAAATTTTGCCCATATTTTGTTTTCTGTTTGAATTATAAATTATTACCATTTCAATTTTAATTTAAGACAGAAAAATATCATAATGTTAACACCATTTATCTAATAGCCTCAAACTGTTTTGTAAGTATTAATGAATGCTACTTCACCACATTTTTCTGGTATAGATAATCCATGTCATTTCAAAACATTTACCAGACTGGAAAATAGATATACAGTAAGACTAAGCAATTTGCCCAAGATTAAACAATAAGCTGCAAAGCTACTTTTGTGCAAGTATGAGGAGCACAGCTAGATATACTTCCTCTGCGTGTGTGAAGGTAGTAATTTATGCGTCATATGAGTATGGGATTGACAGACAATGTGCTTTTTGGTCTATAGTCTTTAACGAGTATCTGTAAACCATGGGTGGTTGGTAGACAGCAGCCTGGTATCCATGAATTCAGGATATGTTTAAACCACAGGTAGTGGAATGACTGAAGCTCATATTTGCATATGTAAATTTGAATTATCTGACTGGGACACTGAACAGCAGTATAGCCATGGCAACAAGGAGCTCAGCATGGCTGGCTATGTAGAAGTTGAGCAGGTTTATAGATGGTGCTGACTGCTGTCCTGTGGTATGGACAGAGCTGGAAATGTGAGGATTTGACAAAAACTATTGCATGTATATCTACATTGGGAGCAGTCATTCCTTGGACTGCAAAGAGCGACCTTTGGGGACTATGCTCCAGCTCTTTACCTCCCACTCTGGGAAGACCCAGAAGCCGTGCCCTTCTGAAACTCCCACCTGGCTACAAAATGTTATGGTTTGTTAATACAATTTACCCCACTTCCTTTTATATACAGACATCACCATGGGCACTATTACAAAGATACCCCAGTGAACAAGTGCTATATATACTGGCATGAAGTGAAAAAGCAACACCATGGTGCATAAGCTAGACCCAAGTCACTTTTTGGATCCTTTTCTTGTCTTTACTTCTACATGTAAATTTTTCTCTTTGAGATCTTGGTCTTAATACTAAAAAGGTGTTCTTCTTTTGGTATCAAGAGTATTTGAATCACGTCTGAAGCTAAGTGGGAAAAACTATTGTTGCAGTTTCAAAAAGAAATGAACCAAGATACAAATAGAATCATGGGGATAGATGGACATCTGTGATTTTTTTTAGCTCGTATTATGACGTCTGATGTCTGGCAAAGTGTAATTGTGGAAGACATGCTAATTATTTTGATAGGAGGAATTACCTTGTTTCTGTTTATATTACATGCCTTTCCAGAGATCCATTGCCATTCTCTTACAGGCTGAAATCAAGATCCAAGTTTGAGACTTTCTTCCTCTGTGAAAGCCAAATATCTATTTTTTTGCCATTCATTTTTACCATTGTTCTCAAGAGAGAAACATGCAAAAGTAACATAATGTGTTTATAAAGAAAGATTTAAAAGAGGATACAGATCATTAGGAAATATTGCCTTGTGTACATAATTAAGATACTGTCCTACAGAAACAGATGGTGATGAAAGCAAAAAAGGATTTTTCCTGGGACCGTAGGACAAAGTAGTCATGTACTGAAATGAAGATTTCTGTCAATCACCTGCATTTATTGTCTGGCAGAACCAGCCCAGTTGCAGCACCGTTTTGCCTAGGATGTACACAAAGTCAGGTGGAAGTGCATGCTAACCTTTCAGACTCCTCACTTTACATCACTTCCCTGCCTCTAAAATTTGTGCCTGCTGTTAAAGGGGAAAAATATTTTTTTGCACAAGAATCTTTCCTCTTAGCAGCATCTGGACACTAATTCCATCTTTTACTTCTTATTTTCGTGTAATAAGTAAGCAAATATGTCTCTCAGTGCTTGATCAACAGCAGCTGGTGCAGCTATCAATAGATCAAAAACATATATAAGAATAATTCATCTGAAGGGTTTTAATCATTACCTCTCTCATAATTCTTGTGGTTTTACAGAACTGTTAGCATATTTATCTGTGAGAGACTGCAAGTCAGGTCAATAAGGAGGTTGAACAACAGAGCAAAACCCAGAAGTTTTATTGAAAGAAAAATTGAATTATTTCTGCCTTCTGGTGCTGTAAACAGGATGCCTTGGACTGAAAGGATGGATGACTAGACACAGACATTGCAATGGACAGAACTCATGGTGTAAACCAGGGAGACTTTGCTCCAGAAAGGCAAGAACTCATGGCATATTGCCATAAAGCCCTTGAGCATTATTCATGGGTAGTGCAGGGAGAGTAGAGCTGTGAAAGTAAGTTAATTTTTTATCTATGAATCATCAGAATATTCTAATTCTAGTCTAAAGGACTGCATAAAAGTTACACATTTCTTAAATATACAGTGTATATTATATTAGTTACTCAGTGAAATAAAAACAGACCAAGCTGCTTCAGGCTTTAATATAAATTCTGTTTAAATCTTAAGCCTCAGATGTAGTCAATCTAACTTTATGTATTAAGTGAAGAACTTCACAAAGGACCCTCATCACCCTAGGCTATCCCTCTAATCAGTGAGCTTCCACATGATGAGTGTGATGGCCTGAATTACCTGGAGGAAGTACTTTCTTCTCTCCACTGACTCTAGAGAGACCCTGTGGAAGACAAGCATCTCAATTAAATGCCTACAGTTAGATGAGAGCAACTTAAACCTGAATGCACTGAAAATTTGCATATATCTTGGATGCTCAGTGTATAACTGACTTCCACATCCTCTTCTGACATATTTTTAAGATGGGGACAGGGTAGACTTCTTATACCTTTATATACGGCAAAACTAGATGCTTCCTCAGATTTCACAAAGATAATATGTTTTTGCCCTGGAGCCAGTTAGTATCAGGTAATGAAATTGTAAATGGTGGAGGCAGATGCCTTTTCCACTGTCACGGTGTGATTTAGTACTGATTAAAACTGTGTTACACATGCCTTTTGATGAAGACCTTCCCATGGCAACATTTGTCCATTTCGTGCTTCTCAAGCTTTGCAATTCCAAATTTTTTGTTCCAATACTTGCATTTTCTTAAGCAGAGGATTTATAATCTACTTCTGCTACCAGTCTCTTCCATTCTACCAGGTAGTTTCTGCCCTTGTCTTCAAGACATCAAAGAACAGCTCTATTTGTGTCTTATTTTAGGACGGCTTATTCCATTTTGGATAACTAGTGGTACCAGCCAGAAGTACAGCAACTAATTTGTTTTCATTATTTAATTCTGGCACTTTGAGCTCCAGTTTAACCCCAAAATTAGAAATAATATATATATATATATTCAGCTGGCCCTAGTTAATTTCCAAAATTTTACAAACTTTCAGATTTCTTTCTATTTTAGCAGAAATAACTTAGTCTTTCCTGTATTCTAGTGCCAAAACTTTTTCCTTATTCTACTTGTTAAATAATGGGGGGTGGGGGTGGGGTGGTGCGTGCACAGCTGTGTTCTCCTACAGCCAAGAAGCTCCAGCATTCGTTTCCATATGATCTCTCCCACTTCTTGTGTCTTTCTTTTGACCATTTGTACTAAACTTCACTCTGCTTCTGTTGGAAGTAATCCTGAACATGCATGCACGTGCATTCAAAAACCTGCCAAAACCATACTCGATTAAAAAGTAATTTTTAAAAACTTCTAAGGCAGAGTGCAGAGTGCTTGGAGTTCACATAATAAGCCTTGATCTGATAAACATGGTACATGTTTTTTCCGTTAAATTCACTGTTTATAAATAAGAAATAATTCTTGTCAACTAATTGAAGTTTAGAAAAAAGTATATCACTTTCTACCGAACCGATCTTGTCAAAGTTTTTATTTTTCTTCATAGGAACCCAATTTCTAGGGTTTCTAACAAAATCAGAAAAATTTGGTCATTGTATTATGTAGCAGGAGTGGCAATGAAAGGCATCAGAGAAGGAGGAGAAATTAAACACACTTAAATAGCTACTTTCCTCAAAGAATGTCCTGTTTGCTGCAGAAGAACTCACAGGTCAGCAGCTTCTCAAAGCAAATCAGATCTTTAAACCCAAACATAAGAAACTCATAGGCATGTGTGAATGGGATAAACTCGTTCAGATTTGCAAAAAAGTCCTGATCCACAGTTCTCCTACCATTTGTGTTAAAACACCTGAGCAAATTTTTCAGCTGTAACACAGGGCTACATAAAATATTTGGTTACAGTAAATTCATGTTTGTATAATCATTAGAGATCAAGTCCTAAGCCATCTTCCAGCAATCACCAGAGGCAGAAATCATCAAAAGACACTTCTTTTGCCATGAGTATCTTCTGCAGTCTTCCCAGAATGCAGAATAACCATGGAGGTTAGTCCTGGAAATAATTAAGCAATATGGAAAGTAAAATACAATTATAGCAAATCTCATAGGAGAGGGAGAACTTCTCTTGCTTACTGCAGTTGATAAGTGCCTAGACAGCAAGATGATAAATACAAAAATATGAACATAAACAGGGTGTGAATATACAAGCAGTATCATTAAAATGCAATGGATTTGTAAATAATATAACATAAACTCCATTAATTTTTAATCATGTAATAAAATTCTGATTAAACAAATTTGAATAAAGCTTACTGTTTTGGCTCTGTGATTCATCAACTTAGTCAGTTTTGTATGTTTGATGAAAATAATACTGGTAAAAATATTCACAGCCAAAACAAAATCATGTGTCTTTGGATCTGTAGTTTTGTTTACATCTAATATAGTGGAAAGCTCATATAAAGTAGGAAGACAACGGATTCTAGAGAAAAACTCCACCCCTTTCAAAGGATGCTTAGATAAGGTAAACTAAATGTCATGTTTTGGAGGAATATAGTGATCAGTGCAGAAACATTGAATGAGGAGGAATCCTTGCCTGTCCTCTTACGTATCTCCTCAACGTGACTGAGCAACTAACTAAACTATCAGATAAGCCAAAAGCTGACAGGATACCCGTATCAGCTTTTAATGGTGAAACCAATTGCCATGCAAACATCATATTTGTTTTGTGATTTGGTTGACCACTAGCAGTATTGGTGGTATTTGGATGAGTTTTTAATGACACAGAGTATGAGAAGAACTGAATTGGTCTGTCCTTTGGCTATAAACTGGTAGTACAAAGGAGAAAAATTGAAAAAGAAATTAATTTTCCTGAGCTTTCCTGCAGCAATTAGTGGGTGTAGATCACAGAAAATTCTACGAAGTATAAGACCTCAGTTTGATTGTTTGCTAGTGATATCTTTCGTCTCAAAAAGAAGAGGAAATAATTACACTGCAAAAATAAAGAGGGAGAAAGAGAGAGAAAAAAAAGCCTGCACTTTATACCGATCTTACTAAATTACTTTGGTCAGTTATTTTTCCTGACTGCGATGTTTCTTCTGGGTTTTGTTTTGTTTTTAACAAAAGAACACATTTAACAGTTACACTAAATAATTTTATGAATCTTTGTGAAATAGAAATATTTTGTCTCAAGATGACAGGATCTTTATTTGTTTAATTTTTAACTGTTACTAACAACACAGAGAAATACTGTTTAGTGTTAACATGAAATATTGTTGTTACTTGTGCTTGATAGTTTCTGTGCTTCTCTGTATGAAACAAACATATACACAACCGTGTAAGTATGAATATTGTATTTAAATATTAAATATTTAAACAACTTTTTATTTAATCTTTAATGTATATTTATCAGATTTGAAGTTAATGTCCTGGATTCAGCCAGGACAGGGTTAATTCTCACTTGACCATGGACACAATTGCACAGGTTATCCATGAATGTGAAACATGCGCTGCAATCAAGGAAGCCAAGAGGGTAAACCCTTAGTGATGTGGAGAACGATGGCTAAAACATAAATACGAGGAGGCTTGGCAGATTGACTGTATCACGCTCCCACAAATCTGCCAAGGCAAGCGCTATGTGCTCACAATGGTGGAGGCCACCACCGGATGGCTGGAAACCTACCCTGTGCCCCATGCCACTGCCCGGAATACCATTATGGCCCTTAAAAAGCAAGTCCTACGGTGACATGGCACCCTCAAAAGAAATGAGTCGGACAGTGGGACTCATTTTTAGAACAGCTTCATAAACACCTGGGCCAAAGAACACGGTATTGAGTGGGTGTATCACATCCCCTACCATGCACCAGCCTCTGGAAAGATCGAACGTTACAATGGGCTGCTAAAAACCACTTTGAGGGCAATGGGGGGTGGGACTTTCAAAAACTGGGATACTCATTTAGCAAAGGCCACCTGCTTGGTTAACACCAGAGGATCCACCAACCGGTCTGGTCCTGCCCAATCAAAACCTCAGCGCCCCATAGAAGGGGATAAAGTCCCCATAGTGCACATGTAGAACGTGTTAGGGAAAACAGTTTGGGTTAGTCCTGCCTCGGGCAACGGTAAACCCGTCTGTGGGATTGCTTTTGCTCAAGGACCTGGTTGCACCTGGTGGGTGATGCGGAAGGATGGGGAAGTCCGATGTGTACCTCATGGGGATTTGATTTTGGGTGAGAATAGTCCATAAATAAATTGTATAAAGTTAATTGTTAAATAGCCCTGTCACTGTCTGTTATCACTGTTAGAATTGTTGTATGTTATATCAGTAGTATCACAGCAAGAATCACACAGACTAAAGAAGGATGGACTTTGATGAAACCTAGCAAAAGAGCGATGATGGGACTGGACCTCGTTTTCAACAACTGACACCCATCAGCTTCATCAAGATCGACATCTTCAACCCGCAGAATGTGGGCACGGGCCACACCAGACACATCAACCATGAGCTCCGGATGCAGCAAGTGACCTCTCATCACCACACATCACATCTCCTGCCTTGGAAGACTGTTATGACAGATGGAGCCGAAGTCATGGATTAAATGAACTCAACGGACATTTTAGAGTGATGATCCATAAACTAAGGGAATGATATCCAGAGGCAGGAGAAGTGGTGGTGATTAACTGGAAAATGGGGGACCTGGGCATGACATACATGGTATAGAATAAGGGGTGGATAATGTCCTGCGTTCGGCCAGGACAAAGTTGATTTTCAGCAGAAGCCAGGAGGGGACACAGCCGGGCAGACTGACCCAACCTGGCCAAACAGAGCAGGGTATTGGATTCCATGTGCCATCATGCTGGGTTCTGGTTGAGGGGAGCTGGGTGGCGGGAAGGCAGTCACAGCTCAGGAGCGGCAAAGCCTTAATCTTTTGGTCCTGTAGCTTCTCCCTTTTGCCATCCTGTTATGGCAAAACACAGAGGAAGATGATGAAAGTGGGAACAGAGACAAAAAATAAAATCCAGGGAAGCCACTGCTAGACTCTTTGTTTTCCAAATGCAAATTACTTCTTTCACGAGCTACCTTAAGTCAGGTAAAATAAAATGTAAGTAGTTAAGTCCTAACAGTGAATGATTCTTAAATCTGTGTCTTCTGTAATAGCACTATGGGATCATGGAGACCTCTGACACAGTTTTGCTGAGGCCTTTTTCCATACCTGTTTCTCTGGAAATTACACTTTCAAAGTTCTTAAATATTTACAATGTTTTGACAATGTAGATATTTGTCTTCTCTTATATATACACAATTATTAAGGAGTAGTATAACTGCTATGGACTGGACTATAACTAGTATAAATGAGCTGACTGGAAATGGTTAAGTTTTCCTGAATGTGTGTGGAAACAGAGACACATCCTAATTAGATTAGATTCTAATTAGATCCCTAATTGTTCTGTTTCTTGAAATGGCTAGAAAATGTCTCCGTCTGGAAGGACTAAGACCAGAAGTTTCAATAATTACAACTGTATTTGACAGAGGACGCCTATTTTTAATAAAAAAAATAACAACGTGGACTGAAAGAAGAGGAGGAAAAAAGAAGAAAACAGAGGAAACACAATTCCAAAATAGTCACTCAAATTTAATATTTTCCAGAATATCAGAATATTTTCTGAAAAAATGCATTTGAAAAAGACAACAGTAGTTTGAAGCAGACAGCGATAAAGACTCCTTGCTTTCTGTGTGAACTTCACTCAAAGCTTGTTCCCAATCACATAATTAGATACTTGCCATGAAAGTGTGCTGACTCTTATTTGCATTACCAAGACACCATCAGCCCTTGAGGTTTATTTAGCTTCATTTTGAAATTTATGTGTTCGCACTTAAATTAATTAGTTGGATTACTGCAAGATTTCTTAATTAGAAAAAAGACCTTGGAATCTTTTCTTTTTAAGCTGCTTCCTTACATATTGCTTGGATACCTCTTCGAAGAACCTTTTAGACTTAAAAAAAAAAAAAATCACAAACCCACAAAAAGATTGGGAGAAGAAGATCTCTGAAAGTGTTTATTCAAAGCAATAAGTGTACTCCTGAATCAGTTCAGGACACAGACAAAGAGAATAGCATGAAACACACTGGGGAGCACTGCTGCTAATTGTCTACTTATCTGGTATCACAATGAGACAGGACTGCTTGAAGAGAACTAAGAAAAATAACTAAGCCGTTAGCTGTGTAATAGAAGAAAAGAAAACCGATATGATACATGAGACCAAAAGTGAAATTTCTGAATGTTGGCTTGCCCAAATCATCAGAAAAAGAGAAAAAAAATTCTCCAGAAATCTAAAATTTTAATTTTATGGTATAATATGATTCACCTGCGAAGTTACCTTACAGGGCTTTTTATCCAGATCAATTTGTTCACTATTCTGCTTTGTTGACCCAAATGTCACTTTCATTTGGCCTCCTTTAGACCTTATAGTCACTGTACAGGGACCTTTAGGAAAATGGCATTTACAGTTGTGGTCAAAATATGTAGCTGAAATACTTGATGAGGTGAGAATTTTTTTACAGTGATCTCAACATGCTGTATCAATTACTAGAAAAATGTGCCAGTTTTGATACAGTTATTACAAGTTGTGTTGCATACAATGTAAAAGAAATGATTGACTTAAATATTTAAAACATAATTCCTTTTGAAAGCATTAGTGAAAACTTCAGTCTACCAAAATATGTTTTTTATCAAATCAATCTTTTTCTGACAAAATAAGAAACATATTTTATCATTTTAAATCCTTTCACCAACTGTTTTTTCAGATAGTCTTCATGTGTTTCAATGTATTATACAGACTTGTTTGCAGGTGATGCAGCCTGCTAAAATGACTGTTTTCTGTCTCAGCAAAGCAGTAAAAGGAATGTATCCACTAGGCATGTTCTTTTGCAAGAGTGGCTTGACCGCGTCACTAATATCTGAGAGATACCTAAGACATGCATCATCACTTGTGATTAAGTTACTAAAGCTAGAGACAGTTGACCTTGTCCACTTTCCTGTGGTTACTTTCAGAGACAGTAGTTTAATCGGAATGATAGGCTCGGCTTCTAAGAAAGTATGAGCTTAGGGAGATACAGCATGTATCATCTGTAAACTTCTGTCAGCAGAGAATAAAATACTTGAGGCAAGATTTTTTCTTTCTGCCAGTGACAGTGATATAATCTTTCAAATAAATGAAAACTTAAAACATATGAAGACATTTGCCTTTAGTCAACCATAACTGCAGCGCTAATCTGGATAAAACATTAGAAACATTACAGGTACTTTACTATGGTAAATAAACGCATCTCGTGTTCAATTTGTGCTTCCTGGTCAGTACATAGTGTCCATGGTCAGGATCAGGCCAGAAAGAAACACACAGAAAGGTCTTCGGACAGTGGCTATAATTTAGATATAGCATTTCCAACATTAGAAGTAATCTAAGTCAAATCAGATGAAAAAGGTTTTAAGTGAAAAGATGACATTATGAACCTTATTTGTGTACGTCAAAAATAGCAAACAGCAGACAAAAACATAGTGCTAATTCTACGGATACAGTCTTCCAGCAGCAAATTGTCAGATTCATCTGTAAATGTGTGTGGGAATTTTGTTTCATATGACAACATGACTGAGAGTTTCTTCTTTTTGTCTTTATTTCTTTCTTAGACATTTATTTGTTGCATCATGATGTGGGTAAGAATGTAGATGACACTTAAATGATTGTCCTGGGTTTGGCCAGGACAGGGTTAATTTTCACCGGACTACAGGCAGGGGCACAGCCGGGGGGTGGGGGCTGACCCCACCTGGCCAAACAAAGCCCGGTATTCCATACCATGTGACGTCATGCTGGGTTCCGGTGGGGGGGGGCTGCGCGGCGGGACCTCACTCGTGGCTTGGGGGGGCACGGCGCGGTGCTGTGCGGGAGAGCGGCTGTCTGGGTCGTACGGTTCATTGTTGTGTTTTCTCCTTATTTGTACCGTTGTTGTTCCTGTTTCCCTCTGTTTGCTCTTCTGTTAAACTTCCCTTATCCCGACCCACCGGTTTCTGCCTATTTCTTTTCATTCTCCTCCACACGCCGGCGGGGGGAGGGGCGGCCGCGTGGCGCTTTTGTTGCCGGCGGCAGGCGAAACCAAAACTTTAAATTGGCACCCAGACGTGGGGCTTGGATAACGGCAGGGCTGAGCAGTGGGTGTTAAAACTGCTTTCTTACGTTTTGTGAAATTTTGTTATACGCAATTTTCTGTGTTAAATAGTCGCCGGTAAAAATGTTTCTGTCTTTGATCAGATGGCTGTGGTTTTTGAATCCTTATTTGCAGTATGTATTCAATGCCGTCCTGTTCATCATCGCTGCGAAAAAGATCAGGATGATAATTTTGCTCTACTGTACGATATCGACTTACGACATGATAACATCAATGTGCATGAAATTAGGCTTGTATTTGCATGCGGCACTGCGGTCATTTCCATACCTCGGATCCTATGTCTTAGAATTTGTTAATAATCAAACCCAGTCTGTGGGGAAAACCGAAGGGGATACCTTCCCCCACTCTTTCGCCCCCCCTTTCTCATTCAGGCTGGTCCTAATGGCTTCTGATAATTTCGAGTACCCGTGGGATGCTCAGGGCAGCATTCTCCTTTTGTTATGCCTCCTGAATGGGTTTTGGTTTTTGTTTAGGGTTAAGCAAGTCGTTAAGAACATCGTGCAGAGACCTGCCCCGGGGCGGGATAGCTGTGAGTGGCTGGGTGTGTGGGACAGCATGGGCAGGTGTCTAGAGCAGTGGGCACCTGCGGGGTGTTTTAAACTCACCCCTGAACAAATACAGAATCCGGACAATCTGGTAAAATATCTGAAAAAAGTGTGCTGCCACCCTGGGAACTCCAGAGAGACACAAATCACAGCAAAGTGCTGGGGTCTGGCCCATGCCTACCGAGCCATGTTCAACCTGATTCAGTGCCCTAAAGGGGAAAGGGGGGGAAACGAAGAAGCAGGCACTGCGGCTGACGCTGCCCCCCCAGCCGGCCCTGCAGCCCCTCCAGCCCAGCAGGCAGTCACAGCCCCCCAGATCGGCACCGCCACTGCCACAGCTGCAGGGTCTGCCTCGGTTTCCCTGGCAGGCACAGCAGCTGCTCCAGCCCCAGTTCCAGCTGCAGGCATCGTGGCTGAGCCCAATGACCAACCTGTGCCAGTAGCAGTTGCCCCTGTAAAACTAAAGAAAGACGCAAAGAGAGCAGATCGCTCCGGGAGGGATGACGATGAGCCAGGGTCATCACGGGAGATAGAGACAGAGATCATCACCCGGTCCCTGTCCCTGAGCGAGCTGCGAGACATGCAGAAAGATTTCAGCCGCCACCCAGGCGAGCACATTGTCACCTGGTTGCTGCGGTGCTGGGATAACGGGGCCAGCAGCTTGGAGTTAGAGGGCAAGGAAGCCAAGCAGCTGGGATCCCTGGCCAGGGATGGGGGCATTGACAAGGCCATTGGGAAAAAGGAACAAGTCCTCAGCCTCTGGAGGAGACTTCTCTCAGGCGTGAGGGAGAGGTACCCCTTCAGTGACGATTTTGTATGCTATCCTGACAAGTGGACCAATATGGAAAAGGGTATTCAGTACTCGAGGGAATTAGCTGTGCGGGAGCTGGTTTATAATGAACCAGATGATGACCAGTTACCCACAGACCCAGATGAAGTCCAGTGCACAGCATCTATGTGGAGGAAGTTTGTGCAGAGCGCACCATCCTCATATGCAAACTCACTGGCAGTTGTAAACTGGAAGGGTAAGGAGGCACAACAGTGGATGAGGCGGCTGTCAGACTCCGGCAATATGAGGAAAGTCTCTCTTCCTCCCTTGTCTCAGCTGTAAATAAATTGTCCCAGAAGGTCCAGCGACTCGAACAGAGTATGTCCTACTCCCCACCTGTACAGGCCAGTGTCTCGGCTATTAGGGGCAAGTGTTTCTCTGCTCAGGAGAGGGAATACAGAGGCTATACACCCTGGGGCACCCTGTGGTTTTACCTGCGTGACCACGGAGAGGACATGAGGAAGTGGGATGGAAAACCCACCTCAAGTCTAGAGGCACGAGTGCATGAGTTGCGAGGTAAAACAATCACCAAAGGGGATTCTGTTAGGAAAAATGCCGCTCCAGTTTCCAGCAGCCAGCTCTCCAGACCAGGTAGACAGTTTGATCTTGATTACGATCCTCTGGAGGGGACCTCCAAGTCATTCTTACAGCAGGTGAGCAGCAAATTCTCTGACGAGGATTAGAGTGGCCCTGCCTCCAGCCGGGTGGAGGAAAGGGACAACCGTGTTTATTGGACAGTGTGGATTCGGTGGCCTGGCACGTCAGATCCACAAGAGTATAAAGTTCTAGTGGACACTGGTGCACAGTGTACTTTAATGCCATCAGAGTTCAAGGGGTCAGAGTCCATTTGCATTTTGGGAGTGACAGGGAGGTCCCAAGAGCTGAGTGTACTGGAGGCTGAAGTGAGCCTCACTGGGCAGGAGTGGCAGAAGAACCCCATTGTAACTGGCCCCGAGGCTCCGTGCATCCTTGGGATAGACTATCTTAGGAGAGGGTATTTCAAGGACCCAAAGGCGTATCAGTGGGCTTTTGGCATAGCTGCTGTGGAGACGGAAGAAATTAAACAGCTGTCCATTTTGCCTCGTCTTTCGGAGGATCCTTCCGTTGTGGGGTTGCTGAGGGTTGAAGCACAACAGGTGCCAATCGCGACCACAGTGGTACACCGGCGACAGTATCGTACCAACCGAGACTCCCTTCTCCCCATTCATCAGATGATCCGTCAACTGTAGTTGCAAGGAGTGATCAGCAAAACTCGCTCACCCTTTAATAGTCCCATATGGCCAGTGAGAAAATCTACTGGAGAGTGGAGACTGACAATAGACTACCGTGGCCTGAATGAAGTCACACCACCGCTGAGTGCTGCTGTGCCAGGCATGCTAGAACTTCAATATCAGCTGGAGTCAAAGGCAGCCAAGTGGTACGCTACAATTGACATCGCTAATGCATTCTTCTCCATCCCTTTGGCAGCAGAGTGCAGGCCACAGTTTGCTTTCACCTGGAGGGGCGTCCAGTACACCTGGAATCGACTGCCCCAGGGGTGGAAACACAGTCTCACCATTTGCCATGGACTAATCCAGACTGCACTGGAAAAGTGTGAAGCTCCAGAACATCTGCAGTACATCGACGACATCATTATATGGGGTGACACAGTGGAGGAGGTTTTTGAGAAAGGGGAGAAAATAGTTCAGATCCTTCTGAAAGCCGGTTTCACCATTAAGCGAAGTAAAGTCAAGGGACCTGCTCAAGAGATACATTTTTGGAATAAAATTTCACGATGGGTGCCGTCAAATCCCAATGGATGTCATCAACAAAATAGCAGCTATGTCTCCACCAACCAGGAAAAAAGAAGCACAGGCCTTCTCAGGTGTTGTGGGTTTTTGGAGGATGCACATCCCAAATTACAGTCAAATCGTGAGTCCTCTGTACCACGTGACCCAGAAGAAGAATGATTTTGAATGGGGCCCTGAGCAACGACAGGCATTTGAACAGATTAAACGGGAGATAATTCATGCCGTAGCCCTTGGTCCAGTCCGGTCAGGGCAAGATGTTAAAAATGTGCTGTACACCACAGCCGGGGAGAATGGCCCAACCTGGAGTCTCTGGCAGAAAGCACCAGGGGAGACTCGAGGTCGACCCTTGGGGTTTTGGAGCCGGGGATACAAAGGATCCGAGGCCCGCTATACTCCCACTGAAAAAGAGATTCTGGCAGCATATGAAGGCGTTCAAGCTGCTTCAGAAGTGGTCGGCACTGAAGCTTAGCTCCTCCTAGCACCACGATTGCCGGTCCTGGGCTGGGTGTTCAAAGAGAGGGTCCCCTCTACGCATCATGCCACCGATGCTACATGGAGTAAGTGGGTCGCTCTGATCACCCAGCACGCCCGAATGGGAAACCCCAGTCGCCCAGGAATTCTGGAGGTAATCATGGACTGGCCAGAAGGCAAAGATTTTGGAGCATCGCCAGAGGAGGAGGTAACACATGCTGAAGAGGCCCCACTGTATAACCAGCTGCCAGAAGATAAGAAACAGTATGCCCTGTTCACGGATGGGTCCTGTCGCATGGTGGGGAAGCAGCGGAGGTGGAAGGCTGCTGTATGGAGCCCTACACGACAAGTCGCAGAAACTGCCGAGGGAGAAGGTGAGTCCAGCCAGTTTGCAGGGGTGAAAGCCATCCAGCTGGCTTTAGATATTGCCAGTCGAGAGAAGAGGCCAGTGCTCTATCTTTACACTGACTCTTGGATGGTGGACAATGCCTTGTAGGGGTGGCTGCAGCAATGGAAGAAGAACAACTGGCAGCACAGAGGCAAACCTATCTGGGCTGCCCCATTGTGGCAAGATATTGCTGCCCGGCTGGAGCAGTTGGTTGTAAAAGTCCGTCATGTGGACGCCCACGTCCCTAAGAGTCGGACCACTGAAGAACATCAAAACAACCGCCAGGTAGATCAGGCTGCCAAGATTGAAGTGGCTCAGGTGGATCTGGACTGGCAACATAAGGGTGAACTCTTTATAGCTCGGTGGGCCCATGACACCTCGGGCCACCAAGGAAGAGACGCGACATACTGATGGGCTCGTGACCGAGGGGTGGACTTAACCATGGATACCATCGCGCAGGTTATCCATGAATGTGAAACATGCGCTGCAATCAAGCAAGCCAAGTGGGTAAAGCCTCAGTGGTATGGAGGACGATGGCTAAAATATAAATATGGGGAGGCTTGGCAGATTGACTACATCACACTGCCACAAACCCGCCAAGGCAAGCGCTATGTGCTCACAATGGTGGAGGCCACCACCGGATGGCTGGAAACCTACCCTGTGCCCCATGCCACTGCCCGGAATACCATACTGGGCCTGGAAAAACAAGTCCTGTGGCGACATGGCACTCTAGAAAGGATTGAGTTGGACAACGGAACTCATTTTCGCAACAGCCTCATACACACCTGGGCCAAAGAACACGGTATTGAGTGGGTGTATCACATCCCCTACCATGCACCAGCCTCTGGAAAGATCGAACATTACAATGAGCTGCTAAAAACCACTTTGAGAGCAATGGGGGGTGGGACTTTCAAAACTGGGATACTCATTTAGCAAAGGCCACCTGGTTGTTTAACACCAGAGGGTCCACCAACCGGGCTGGTCCTGCCCAGTCAAAACCTCAGCGCCCCGTAGAAGGAGATAAAGTCCCTGTAGTGCACATGCAGAACATGTTAGGGAAGACAGTTTGGGTTAGTCCTTCCTCGGGCAAAGGCAAGCCTGTCCGCGGGATTTTTTTTGCTCAAGGACCTGGGTGTACCTGGTGGGTAATGCGGAAGGATGGGGAAGTCCGATGTGTACCTCATGGGGATTTGATTTTGGGCGAGAATTGTCCATAAATAAATTGTATAAAGTTATTTGTTAAATAACCCTGTCACTGTCTGTTATCACTGTTATAATTGTTATATTTTGTACCAGTAGTAGCATAGTAAGAATCGTCCAGATTAAAGAAGGATGGACTTTTTTGATGAAAACCTAGCAGAGCACAGCGATGATGGAACTGGACTTGGTTTTCAACAATTGGCATCCAGCAACTTCATCAAGATCAACATCTCCTGCAGACTGTGGACACGGGCCGCACCAGATACATCAGCCGTGAGCTCCGGATGCAGCAAGTGACCGCCCATCACCACACATCACCTCTCCTGCCACGGGAGACCATTACGACAGATGGAGCCCGAAGTCATGGATTAAATGAACTCAACGGACACTTTAGAGTTATGATCCATAGACTAAGGGAATGATGTCTGGAAACAGGAGAAGTGGTGGTGATCAACTGGACAATGGTGGACCTGGGCATGACGTAGATGGTATGGAATAAGGGGTGGATAATGTCCTGGGTTTGGCCAGGACAGGGTTAATTTTCACCGGACTCCAGGAAGGGACACAGCCGGGGGGGGGCTGACCCCACCTGGCCAAACAGAGCCCAGTATTCCATACCATGTGACATCATGCTGGGTTCCGGTGGGGGGAGCCGGCGCGGCGGGAACTCACTTGTGGCCTGGGGGGGAGCGGTGCCGGTGCTGTGCGGGAGAGCGGCTGTCTGGGTCGTACGGTTCATTGTTGTGTTTTCTCCTTATTTGTACCGTTGTTGTTCCTGTTTCCCTTTGTTTGCTGTTCTGTTAATCTGCCCTTATCCCGGCCCACCGGTTTCTGCCTGTTTCTTTTCATTCTCCTCCGCACGCCGGCGGGGGGAGGGGCAGCCGCGTGGCGCTTTTGTTGCCGGCGGCAGCTGAAACCAAAACAATGATATATTTGTGTTGACTTTCAGTCAAATATATATATTAGAGAACTTAAACATAGCCTGGAAGGCACAAGGAGCATTGCTTTAAGTCACTGCCAGACTTGAGTAACAGGGAAAAAATTTGTTGCGTATATTCAGTGATGATAATTGATAGAGTACCAGCATTCAAACTAGGAAGGCTTATGAGTTTTTTTTTCAATAGCAGAAAGTTTTCCTGTTGAAGCTTGTTAGTTTCTGTCTTTTTAAACATTCAGCCATCTCCTTGATGATGTTGATAGTTAGGTAAAGATCTACTGCTTTTCCTCAAGATATTTGATGTTTCATTGTAAATTTTAAGTAATTCCTGGAATTTGTCACAGAGGTTTTCTCATTAGCATACATTTACTGGAATATGTTGAGAGGATATGCTGCCAGTCCTAAGACATTACTGAAGAATCATTCAAGCCTAAGAGGGGGTTTGTGTAAGGAATATTTCAAAACTTTTGTCTATACGAAATTAAATTTCCTGTTGAGGAACAGTAATAGTGTTTTCAGAAGAAGTTAAGAAAAATACAGTTTATGACACAAGTGGACGTCGATACCAAGCAGAGCCATAGCACAGAAGCCCATGGAAACAAGCTCTTATTTGACTTTGACAACACAATAGATATAAAACTGGGGAACTTGCTGTCAGGTATCTAAAAAATACTGGAATTGTTTCTGGAGAATGTAATGAGAAAACTGTTTCAGTGCAGTTCTGAGTTAAAAGGCCTTAAACACTGGTAGGTCCATTTTATACTTTTTGTTTCCAGCTTTGACTTTTTTGTGGAAACTATGCAAATTAACTAATATGGATAACACGGTGTCAGCTTTTGAAGAAGAATATAAGTAGCATCCAGTGATTTGCAAATTTGGCATTAGTAAGACCTCACTGTTTAATCTTTTTCAGCATGGCATATGAAAGGTCAGCCATGCTGTCAGATTCAGGCACATATGGTTCAATGGCCAAATGCTGATGTCTGTAGGAAAAAGAAGTACAGGCAGCAAAGATGATTTTTTATCATGTATAACATACCTGGTATTCTAAAATAGCACATCGCTTGTCGTGCTGGGCAAGGTAAATGCTGTCACGTTTTCTTTGTCCGTTTTAACAGTCTCCAGTTCCAGAAAATAATCTGATTGGATTTGATTGATCCTGAGGATTTCTTTGCCATTCTGGGAGAGCACAGGGATCCAGTTTCTTTGTTAGTTTTATACAGATGTACAGAAAATACATTGATTTCTGATACAATCAGAAAATACTTTGATTTCACTCAAAGTCTTCACCAAAGCAAGCCTATCCCATTTGACGTCAACAGCCCTTGTAGTGAAAATGGGCTATGGGGCATCCAGTGTTCCTCTAGTTCAGAAAAGTTAGGTAAGAATCCAGAATGTGTTTCTACCAATAAAATCTGCATGAGTAACCATGCAAAAAGACAGTTAACTGGCACTAGAATGAAGATGTGCACTGAAGTATTGAAGGAAACATTCAGTCATTATCAAACACGCTGTCTTTCAGGTCTTCATGTAGAGAGACTACACTATCCCTTCTCTATAGACACAGTTATGCTTTGAGACACTAGTTAAAATAGCAGAATCTATTTCTGAATATATACCATCCTTCATATTAACTGATTTAATATCTCACATTTTGGCAATGTTAACTTGTAGATAAGAAGTAAGAAGAGCTACCAATGAAGTGAGGTATCTGTGACAACAGATACCGATTTTCCAAACAGCTCTGTTGATTGAGAAGTCATATCTCATTAGCTCTTTCCTGTGTCCTCTTTGCTGGAATAGCAGATCTGAAGTACATGTTCTTCAGCCCATTCCAGAAATTTCTTCTGGATTAATTTACAAGGCAATTAAAGTTGTTGTAAATCAACCCTGCTGAAACAGATTGTGGAAGGTGCACAGCATCCTCTGTGGCAACTGCCACTTGTTACGCAGAGAAAATATGTTGGGAGTAGAGCATCTTCTGAGAGCACCAGCTATACAGATCTCTGTGTCCTTCATCTCTATGTATGTGTGGCTGATGTATCTCAGTCCTGATCAAATATTTCACTGTCAGCAAACGAAACTGTTGAGTTTAGTGAGTATAGTGTATAAGATTGTTCTGAAGAAAAAAAAAAAAAAACGTGGTAAAATATCATATGGCTTATAAAAAGAAAAGTGAGTTTCTGCACAATAGAAAGTTACTGACCAAAGTGCATGCAGTTGCCTAAACATTAGTGACCAGTCCTGTTTGAAGGGATGTGGGGTATTTGACCTAGTTGCTGCTCCATAGTGTACAGTTCTTCTGTGAGTTCTGTATCTTATCTGTCAGCCCCAGACAAATACCTCAGGTACTTTACGGGATCTCAGATGACACCAGATGTTAAGCAATTGAATCCCACCTCATTGTAGATTTTTCTGTTGAATTCATTTATCAATCTAAACTTTATTTAACCTTGAATGAAACAAGCTTTTCAACTCAAGTTTTTTTTCGTAATCAATATGTTGCATGGGAAATATTGCATCTATTAATAGAACAGGTAATGCAGCAATGCTTATGAAATCCATGCACAGACTTGTTAATACATTTAACATGTTTACAAAAAGCTGATGAAAGGAAGGGGAGATAATAAATAACTGATGAAAATGCTCAACTGCAACAATCAGTGTGATTATTTGAACTTCATTAGATTATTGGTTTTCTTCATATGTTTAGTACCCAAATAATTTAAGTGCAAATTTTGTTTCTGATTAATAAGGGAAAAATTTTAAATAGCTTTAATTATAGTCTTTGCTTGTCTCTTAGGAAAGGAAGGAAGGAAGAAAGGTCATCTGAAAGAACATTTTTTTTTCTTTTGGGGAAACATTACGTGTTCAAACATTCAAACTTTGAGAGAAAAGAGGGAACTGAAAACTGTTGGGACAAAGAAAAAAATCATACTCTGTGTGAACTGTGTAAAAAATGAATATATGCACTCAATGTCTTTGTCATTAACAGTGCAGCTCTACAGGTGGATGAATCTCTTGGCTGGACTTTGCCTAAGAAATTCTGGTGTGGTAAAATAGCTTTAGAAAATAGCATGTGTATTTGACCTATAATGAATGTTCTTCTTTTTTTATTAGCTAAACAATCTTTAGGCCTTCAAGGTTTGCTTTGCAGCTGTAGGTACCTGTATATTTTTATTTGTGTTCATGGTCCCATTAAAGTCAAGGCATTATTTAGCTTCAGAAAAGCCACTGAAATGCGTGATGTTACACCTTAATTTGTGATGACTGCAGTCTAATATAAACTCACAGAAAACAACAGGGATTATAGCTTTCATTTTCTAATCAAAGACATTTGACACATCTGGTGCTGATTACTATATCAGCGAATATAATTATATTTTCTTAAAGTTAAGTGAAAAACAGTACCAGAATTATAATGCCATAGTCATAAAAATGTAGTTTTCCATTTTCTTAATGAAAGTCACCTTGCACTGGCTAAGAATAGGAGTAAACTACCAATTGATACTTTGTGTTGTTTCTGCTGAAAAGAGACTCATTATGCAAAATCATCTGCTGGGAACTGCATAATACAGTGGCTGCACTTAAAATGTTACTCCTGAACTGAAAGATTTTACTGTTTTGAGAAATATTTCCTCAATTCTCTCAACTTGTCAGGGCCCAAATGTGGAGCAGAATGTGTAATAAAAAATGAAAATGAGAGATATAAAACAATTACAAGCACAAGAAACATAAAACACCGAGAACAGTTAGTTTTGTACAAAAAACCTGTTCTTATCCTGTCAGTTTCATGAATCTTTAGTTCTGCTGTGAAGAATTCTCTACAGTGAATGTTAAGGGACAAGAAATTGGCAAAGACAGAATAATTTTGAGAGTGTAGTTGGAGATATGTTATGTATGAGACATTTTTTCTTTAAGTTGAAAAAAAAAAAATAGGTACAACTGGTTAGACCAGAATAATAAAGAACTTGTAAAGGTACACCCACTTTGAAAAAATATCTCTCGTTTCCCTCAGATTTGTTCCAAAGACATGACAGTCCAGCCTCCTTTCATGACTAAATAAGCTAAAAGCTGGGCAACTAACAAAAGGCTCCATTGTGTGAAGACAAAGCCCAGTCTAAATAATGCACTACCATATAACAGCCACAGAAAATTCTTTGATTTGACAATATAATTTTAAAGTAACGATTATTTAGAACTTCTGCATGTGCCCACATTCTTGGCTCTGAAAGGTGAGCACAGTGCTTTGTAAAGAAGAGGTTTCTGACTAGAGAGAACACCATTAATGCAATTTGTTGTAAAACTATCTAGAAAGTTATCAAAGAACCATGCTGTGGAGGTTGTGAAAGATATGTCAGTCTAATTAGGTTTGTCAAATATTCAAGTATGATTTGAACAATTTGAAAATATTGTCAAGTGTCCAGGCTAGCAAATAACTCAGAGTTGTGAAAGACAAGTTAGAGCCAGCATCGAGCACCTGCAGCATGGCTTACTAGCAAGCAGGATGCTCAGATCTATTAACAGCACTGGACCACCACGCCAGTTTGATGGTCACTTGCATCCCAATCCAGTGAGGAAGCACAAGTGCTGTACTGCGGGGACCTAGTCATATGCCAGGAGACAGACTTTACGCATCAGTGGTTCATCCATTGTAGGGCAGGACTAATGCAGTCCACGTAGAACTGGTACATCTAACTTTGCCAGATTTGGGGAGAGTTTGCTGCCCTCAAGATGTCTCCACATCACCAATAATCATTCTAGTTCAGAAATATGTCACTAAAGACCAAAAAAACAGTCTGATTGGTATAAAGTTTTCTCTGACTTTGAAATGGTGTTGAAGGAACAGGGAAATGAATTCTTTCAGTAGGAAATGAAGCATGCATTTATCAATAGCTGATCACTCCATTATAGCAAAAGGAAATCATTTTACTCAAGGAAATAAGGTGATGTTGTCATGAAAATTTGTGTTTTCGATAACCATTTCACTTGTTTAAAAGGAGAGCACTAGACCATGTACCCTGAGTTACTGTGCCCATTGTCTGAAATAAATGCGTCCTCATTGGATGCAGTGATGTAAATGTATGAAAGAATAGAAACAGAGAAGAAAATATCTTCAACTTTACAAGCATGAGAGATCCCAATTTGGATGTTCAAGATAAGGGTTTATGAAGCCTGAAAAGCTAAGTGAGTAAGGAAATAATGTGGCACAGCTGCATGAACACCTCAAATAACTTGCAGGAAATGTCCTTAATTATCAGTGCTGAAGAGGGACAGTTATAACCCAAGGATTTTGGCATTTTATTTTGATGTAGAAGAATTTTGGCTGTTGGTACCTTTTGCCTTGATTTGAATTGCGTAGTGGTTTTGCAGCCACAGAACTGTTTTTTGGTTATGTTGGGTTTTTTGTAGTAGTAAGACCTGTTTGAGCTATCCAAAGTATTTCTGTTTTCTTCTCTTCACTCTATGGAGATAGACACAGACATAGTTTCATATGCATATATATATACGGATATAGATATGTGTGCCCATATATATACACATATAGCTTTTTTTACTGGAACACAGATGTCATATAAAACTTGGAAAATGTGTTTGTATTATCAGAAAGAAAAAAGCTTCTAAGTTGATTGATGCCCAAGATACAGGGAAAACAGCAGAACGTGTTGTGAGTAGACACACTGTGTTCTTATACGTGTGTTTAAGTAAACGATGAATACTGGAACAGCTTGTAATAGCCGTTAAGAAAACCTCAGTACTTCAACTCCTAAACTTCCTTCACATGTAGCCTTTTACTGTGCTCCCGGACCCTCCTGAATGCATTGTCTAAATGTGCAGCAGTGTCAATCAGCTAAGAAACTCAAAGGAATACATTCTCTTTTCCATAGATTTTGTCATTAAGAGTGTGTGTGCATGTGTATTTTCTGACCATTGCAGATTTCAGAAGATCACCAATAACCATATCTGTAAGGCTGCCCTGGTACGCCAGACAAATTTAATGATATCATTTGAAGACATCTCCTAGTGCCTTCTCTGGCATTCATTCTGTTTCTTATCAGAACCTCAGGAGTAAACTCTGCCTACTAGGAGGGAGCTTATGTTGCTACGGAAAATCTTTCTGCCTGTATCTCAGTGCAGCTGTCAGTATCTCAGTATGAAATCCACATGTATCTCATCTACTTGCCCATGTACTTCAGTGCATGTACTTCTATTTGTTCTTCTGCAGGCATCACCTATTCAGAAAATAAGTACTGGGAGGGTTTGCACCAAGGGTCAACATACTCAACAAGAGTCAGTCCTTAATTTTAATGGCATACTTTATGATACATATTTGTAATTATTATTCATTCACTATTTGGACACCATTTTCACTTGTTAAACAGGAAAGAATTTTAGGCAGCTACAATACTGCTGATGACAGAGTTTGTTGATGCCTTGATCCTCCTGTTGATGCCTTGATCCTCCTGTTGATGTTTAGTCAATGAAGCCTTAGAAGACTTTCCTGCACCAAAGACTGCTTTTCATGCTCTTCAGGTTTCTTATGACATGTTACCCTTTCACTGATTTACAAAAAATTGGTTTGTCAAACCCTCCATCCATATGCAGTTGGTAGCATCTGATATTTATTCAACTTTCTGGGTGAGAATGTACCCCTCCACAGCCTTTTTGGGGGATCTGTACCCTGTATCATCATTATAGATTCCTTACTTGGGCTTATGATATGATATCTTGGGCTCACAATATGATATAAAATTGTTTTTCATATTGATTTATCAGTAAGAAATACTGATGTATAATTATTAATTTTTTTTTCTGATTTGCATTATGCCACGAAAGAAAAAACATGATGTCCTTATTTCTCTTTCTTAGCATCCTCCTCACCAACATCAAAACACCTTGCCAAAGGAACTGGAATAGGAAAGAATACAGAAAAGCCTTTAGCTCAGTGCCTTAAAGTGAGTGGAATAAGTGAGTTTTCCCTTGCCACCTCATTATTGTTACAACCCCTTTTAGACTGTCTGTCAGCTACTTATGATGTGCATAGATTGTGCTATGATGGAGCCAGTGCTTATCTTCTAACATAGCATTAGGTTTAATTTTATCAGATGTTTGGGATTTCAGATCTCTCTTTGATCTCTAAAACAACTTTTTTTGAAGAGATGATAAAACTAATGAATTGCAAATCACCTTTGATACTTCTGAGATTTTAGTACAGGTATTAGAAAGGATAACACAATACTCCACAGGAAGCTGAAGCTTTTTGAAAACCGCTGTAAAGCTACTTATTAAGAAAAATGTTCCCAGAGAAGACCTAATTGTCTAGGAAACCAATGCTTACATTCATTTGCTCTTGGAAATAGTATGAAGAGAGTTATTTCTAACATTGCAATGTTTCTATCACGAATGTTTACTTCTGAGACCTGCGGGCACTGCAGGACCTCTTGTCCCTGTCCCTTGTCCCCTGCGCTCCGCCCATCCTGCCCATGGCCGACGACCCCATTTCAGCCCCCTGGGGCCATTAGTCCCTGACTCAGAGATGCTGCAGCGTGGCCAGTCTCCAGCTCCCCACAGTCCTGCTCTGCCTGGCTGTGGGACTCACCAAGATAGGCCCACTCTTGGGCCAGTTCCCATCTCCAGGAAGGTGTCCAACACCCAGGGCCAGGGCTGTCCTGGTGCCCCCCCAGCTGTCTTGCTCCTGTGTATGGTGGTGGAATGGGCCTCAGCCCTTGTGGCACCCCAACAATATATTTTCATTGGTTTTAAAATTTGTCAGTCAACTTTTTATATCAACAGCTGAAGAGGCTATGAGAGAAGTATGGGAAAGCAAAGGTAATATGTCCAAGGGGAGAGAAAAAGACATTTCTAATTCTTCCATTGTAACCAGAGCTTCAAAAACATCTTAGGAAAATGAATATTAAAACCTGAGTTTTCTGCAGGGAGGGGACACTGTGCATCACGGAGAGAGCTCTGCAGAGATCTTTTGGAAGGATATGAGTTGTTCTGTCATGTAACAAGTAGCTTTAGCTCAGAAATCTTTTAGAAATGTTAACAAAAATCTTTACTGATCTACTATATACTGTCTCCATAGACTGCTTTCTGAATTGTCTCTTCTTACAACTTTTTCTGCCATTCATTTGAGCTTTTTTCCTCAGGTGTTTGAGCATCATCTGTAAAGCTTGAACTGATTGTATTGATATTTGTCTTGATGAAACTCAGGGTGGTCCCAGAGTGTTTCTTTTTTTTCATTTGTTGACATGATAATGCTTTCTTGCCTTCATCATGATCTTGAAATGCAGTGTAGGTCATCTAAGCAGAACACAGAACAGTACCATAACAGGTTTGACATTTCCTGGTTTTGGTGTTCAAGACTTCAATTTGAGTTTTTGTATTCATTTTGAATTTCACACCACATTTTGTATTAAACCAATGATGCAGTCTACTATATTTCTCTTTCCAGTTTTGAATTATATATATTCTAGATCAGTCTGAGATTTTTAGTCATTGTTAAGATTAATCTTTACATAGAAATATATATTTTTTTTCTCACGTTAACTTTCTGTTTTCATTATTTTTTCTTAGAGTGACAAAAGTATTTCTTATGTAGATGAGCCTGTCTTTTAATCCATAGGAAACAGATAAAATATCCTTAGAGCCCATCAAAAGCAATACAGAGACACACCTGGCTTTTTAGAGGCATTTGATTGCAGTCCTGTGTTTCTCCCCCCTTAAACGCATTTAGACTCCCGATCACAGGTCCCCAAATAGCATTTCATTCTTGCACATCAAACACTGTGATGTTCAGACCAAAATAACAAGAGGCAAACATCTGATTAAGGTGAGACACGTCTGTCTGTGCAGACTTGGCTGTTAATTTCTCTGCTATCTCTTGTGCCCCTAGGGCATCGGCCACCCCTCAGGCAGAGCTCGAACGGAGCCTGCGATGAACATTTTTCAGCCAACCTGGCTGCTATAATTTACTTTGCTTCTTCCAAGAACTCTACTTCTCTCAGCAGTGGCTGTTGGCATTGGAGAGAAGTGGAAAGTGGGAGCAGGAGGCTTGATGAGCAGATTGGTCAACTCCATCATCACAATCAGTGCTTTACAAATTCATTTAGCAACTTCAGTGGCGCTACAGAAAGACATGGGAAAAAGATATTCACCTTGGGAGAATAGAGTAGTGTCTACAAATATCTAATGAGTTCATACATTGCTGCTCACACCACAGGAGATCATGCTGTTCCTCAGCAATCCTTTAGCCACTGATGTTTTGAGTCTGCTCAACTGAGAGGTGCAAAAAATATCTCTTCAAAAGCTCTTATTTGTCTTGCAAGAACAGAAACAAAAGAGACAGAGAACTCTACAGCTGGCACAACTTCAGAAAAGACAGGAAACTCAGACTCACAGGGAAACATGGGCCCCTCAGAGAAGACAGCCTCCTCTACAGTGCTAATGGCAAATCCTGTCCAACACTCAACATCTGTTTCCCTTGACTGCAAAGGGGTTATGGTCACAGTAGTGAATAGTACCTATTTTATTTGCTGGTTCTTCCCTTGTGTGCTATATTTCTTACAGACAAACAGGTCGGACTGCTGGAGACAGAGGCAAAAGATTGATTCTCCAGCTCATTTCCAATATATGTCTACATCCACAGGGAAGTATTCTCGCTTATATTTGGCTTTGACATTCTATTTCCAGCAGAAAAACCATGTAGAACGAGGCTAATAATAATCTGTACTTTAAATTAAAAGATCTAAGCACCATTTGAGAGTTAGGTGACAACCTCAGACCTCTTCTGTTAAGAGATCTTCACTGACCAGATAAAGAGGCAATATTCTCCATTTTAGGTTGAAATAGTCTTCAGCAGGCACAGAAAATCTGAGAAAATATCTTGCAAGTCAGAATAAAATACTGAATACCAAAACTGACAAGAAATATTCAGCACAGCCTTAAGTCTCAGATTGGTTTCTATAAACAGAATGGGATGGTAACCAGGAGCATCACAGGAAAGCTGCCCACTTTAGAGTTCAAGAAACAATAGAACATTTTCTAGCTGTTGCGTTGATGCACAATTGAATGGGCCATATTTTTATATCCTTCTGTCATCAAGTGGCTACCTGTTGTTTTCCATGTCACTACCAGTGCTATTATCCAGAAATTTCAGTAAAATATTTTACAGAATGAAATCTTATTCCTGCGACTTCAGCCTACACTTAAATTTATATATCATTTATTACTTTGTGAATCAAGGTTAGGTAGGTTTAGTCATCTTGAAATCAGACCTTAGGATCTGCTGCCTCTTTAAAGGCAAATTGTGAATTTCTTCTTCATGTTAAATGCTACATTACTCTGCAGGTTCTAACACATTTACTGACTAATGGAAAAGAGATGTAACAGGAAAAATAGAGCCTTGTTAGTAAACTGGCAAACTGCAATTATATCTATCCATTAAATTTTAATGCAGATATATTAAAGGGAAATTCCCAATTTAAATATATGTGCTTAAATATAAGAATCTCTGTACGATACTAGGGGATACTAATTGTTCACCTTGTTTCTCGCATATGAGCTTCTTCCATTCTGTCTTTACAGTTCCTGACCTGTAGTTTGTAGACTTTTACAGTCAGAATTAGGTGTTTGGGATTTTCCTAAATACAACCAAATATCATCTTAAAACTTCCAGAGCTGCATAATGCAATATTTTTCCTTTACCCCTTTCCTTTTTCCTTTTTCCTTTTTCTTTTTTCTTTCTCCCTCATCGTTTCTTCCCTTCACCTTTCCTCTTTCCTCTTTCCTCCTTCCTCTTCTTTTTTTCAGTGTGTCCCACAGAGAAATATAAGCATAAAAGGCCAGTTATGACAAGTCCTTCCAACAGCAGCACTTTCACAAAAGTTATCTGGATCTATATAGCAGGAATCTCATCTCCTAACTTCTTTAAGTTCTACTACAATTACTACATTATTCAACAGAATGCTGTTGACAAATGAGTACACAGTTTCAGCTACATTGGCTTTACAGCCAAATTTAGTTTTAGCAATCAAGGACAAAAAAAATTTGGAAAAGAGTGAGTGAATGTAATAATTGTGTAGGAGAAAACAAGAAACCAGATTATCCTGCCAATGGGCAGCTCCTAGAATTTTGCACTTACTCATGCTTCTATAGCAGTGCAAGGATGCTTGCTTACTTACACTTTCCTTACCTATTCCTTGCTCTACAAGGGGCAGGGGTTACGGAATAAGTTTTTATAGTTGTCATTGGTCCAACACTTTCACTCACTTCACTCCTGAGCTGCAGCAGTAAGAAGTCGCTGTGGTATAATAAATCATAAAGACAACTCCTGGAATAGCTCCAAGCCCAGATGCGATTCAGTCTTTGGCTGCTGGAATGGTTTTGGGTTTGGGTAAAATTGGGATACTTAGTTACATAGCAGACAAGTGTGAACAGTGAGTTTCAGCCCAATAGCTACAGTGAAAAGCAGGACTAAGTGTAGGTCAGAGCAACAGATTTAATCACATAATGTGCCTTTTTTCCAGTTGTAGAAATCCACTGTAAAAAGAGCAAGAAGCAAGAGCTTACAGATTACTTGGTACACAGAAGGGGCTTGGTGACAGCATATTTTGGCTGGTACCCAAACCCTGTCACAAAGTGGCTAGGCTGTACTGTGATAACAACCTTACAGGTACTGAAGGATGGTCACCTACTGCCAGAGGATGGAGGGTTAGCTTCTTTTTGATTAACTTTGATCTTTTTTTACAGTGTTCAACATTACCAACTCAATGATACTGTGGTCCCATTTGGGAGAGGTAACGAGTTTCCAGACATGGACACATTATGGTTTAAGCTGTCCACACAGAGATACATGCACAAGTAATGATGGGAAGTTATACCTCTCAAAAACATCTGTTCTCACACTAGCCCTGCCAGCTTCTTTGTTTGTTCAAGAAACTTGTGATATTGCATGGATTCTGATGTGGACAGTGTGGGGATGACCTCTTCTGTGAATAACTGTCAAAATGATTGTTTTCTCAGGGAAGATTGGTTCCTGGATGAAGAGCATCAAGCTGAATATTAGGTCCATACTGAGTCCAAGAAGGATACAGATAATGAGCATGAAGAGGAGCTTCTTCAAAAAGTAAACCTTTTAGGGGTTACTTTGAATGATGGTAGGCTTAACTAATACAAGAACAGACAAATACCAAAAATTTCAAGGTGCTATCCAAAGGAAACTATTGTTTATTTTTCTCTAAACCTTTAGCATCTATTTCTTTGTGTTTTGGAGGTTATACTTGTATGCATCTATTTATGAACAAAGAAAATTATCTTGAGCAAAGAAATGCAGAGAATGAGAGAGAATCACTTATGACAAATCTCAGATTACCTAGTGAATAACTTAATAGTGCTAATATACTGCAGGAAACAGTCAATAGAAGTACCAAAACAGAACAGAAATATGTTGACAGATTATCTCTTTTCTAAAGATTGTATAATTCTGTGGTTAAGAGCATTTATAGCAATTCAGGCAAATAAAATATTTATTCACCAAAGATAATAGGAAAACACTTCACTAGCTCCATGTTTTAGTTCTTTGCACAGTTCCATCATTATCTAAATGTTTATTTGGTTTTTTATATTTTGCAACTTTTTTTTGTATTCTGATTGTTCTATATTTATCATTTAATACAAATGAAGATGGGTCAAAATCAAATGCAACATCTAGGCATGCGTACTTCACGAGTCAGTGAACCAGCTAATTGCATCCGAAAATGAAAAGGAAGGTCTTCTGGAGTGGATGTTATTGCTGTCCTGTTTGTATTAACATTTTCTAAGATTTTTTCTTTTCCAACTCTTTTATAGTTTTATTATTTCTATGCATATGTGTAATCTAAGGCACTGTTTCCTCTAAAGTTTTGCAGTGTGTTGGTGAAAGAAAACTGATACAAAGATGGTCATGTCAATATTTAACTATCAGTCTAGGAAGAATAAGAAGTATGTGTGAATTAGAGGGCACTGATATGCTACAACGTTTGTGAAAACAAAATACTAGTACAGAAAGAGTGTGACTTAGTCATAATTGCTGGGATAGATCCTGTCACTAGCACTATCCCCCTCATGCCCACATGACTTGCATTGTAATAGCTCATGATGACCAGACAAGACTCCCATCACCCCAGGAACAGACCCAGAAATGAACTGCAGTGGGAGAAGCTTCTGCTCTGACACAGGAGAGGATGAATCCCAGTTCTGTTAAAGTGAGGTGATATACAGGTCATAATGATTTTGGTGAAGTTAAGATGCTGAGTACCTTTCAGGACTGGGTCTATTTGTTTTGATCTTCTCAGTTTCCTTATCTTCCTCAGTACAAGTGGCAGTAAAGAGAGACAGAACACCTTCCATTTTGCATTCTCCCATCCTCCCTCCCCTCACATTTTCTCTCAGCTGGGAGCACTGTTTGCTCAGTTTAATACTTCCAGCCGTCTCCATGCCATCTCCGAGCTCATGCAAGCAGAGGAGCAAGCACCTCACCTCTCACAAGTCTCTGTGAAGGCTATGAAGTCACACTGATTTTAAGTTACTACTGAGGGTGAAGCTGGAGAATTTTGTAAAGCTATCCTCTTTTTTTAACCCAGGACATTGTTTGATAATATGAAAACTGTGTTGTTTATTGGAACGTCATATGTATTTGTGGGTCTATATATATGTATGTATGTGTATGCACTTTTTTATATATACATATTTGTTGGCTAAAGAATAACAAAGCCTCTGTATAGTGGCAGGGAGATCCAACAGAAAAAAAAAAAAATGATAAATGAGACCACCTTACTGCCATTGTATCTTAATAAAGGTTGTTATCTCTCAGACAAAATGTAATACACCACACAAATGAATAATGTCAAGATGGCACGTGCCTATTTAGAAAAGTGCAGTTATTTTTAGCTCTGACACCAGCTGTTTGTTTTGCAGCAAGTGTCCGAACTCAGATGAGTGGATAAAGTTATAAGCACTTCACTTTCTCCAGTTTTCAAAAAAAGCTTAAATAGGCATATTGCCTCCCCTTGGTGCTGTCAGATTACCCATGGAGCTGAGGAGCACAGCCAGTAGCAGGCATAAAAATCAGGTGAGGGAGACAGAAAAGTAAGGGCAGGGCATGGGGTCTGTCATCAGCAAACCCAGCGGCATGATAGTGCTGATATCATTTGTTTGACCTGTATCAAAAGCCAGGAGCATGGGGAGGAGAGAGATTAGAAAAAGGTAAATGCCTCAGTAATGGAGATGCACAGAAACAAAAAAGAGGTTGTAGACAGAGAAAAGTGTTTCCCCAGTCTTAATGGCACATTTTGCACGGTGCTTTACAGACTTGGAAATGGCCACAATCTCCTTTGCAGCAAGGTCTGTCAAAGAGTGATGGCCTGATGTAATAAAGATGGATGGCTACTTCCGAACACCAATGATGGACATGGACTGAGGGCAGTTGAGTCAGCCCAGAGTCTGGGCCACAAGGTGGGTGTGGGGTGGTGAGGCATGTCCAAGGTCAGGCCAGGAACATGTGTCAGGAAGAGGTGTTTTCCCCTCAGCCAGAATCACAGAATCACAGAATCACAGAATCACAGAATCACAGAATAGTAGGGATTGGAAGGGACCTCTGTGGGTCATCTAGTCCAACCCTCCTGCCGAAGCAGGGTCACCTACAGCAGGCTGTAGAAGACCTTGCCCAGGCGGGTCTTGAATATCTCCAGAGAAGGAGAATCCACATCCTCCCTGGGCAGCCTGGGCCAGGGCTCCGTCACCCTCAGAAGGAAGAAGTTCTTCCTCATGTTCAGACGGAACTTCCTGTGCCTCAGTTTGTGCCCATTGCCCCTTGTCCTGTCACTGGGCACCACTGAAAAGAGCTTGGCCCCATCCTCCTGACACCCACTCTGCAGATATTTATAAGCATTTATTAGGTCCCCTCGCAGCCTTCTCTTCTTCAGGCTGAACAAGCCCAGCTCCCTCAGCCTTTCCTCATAGGGGAGATGTTCCAGTCCCCTCATCATCCTTGTAGCCCTCCGCTGGACTCTCTCCAGTAGCTCTTCATCGTTCTTGAACTGGGGAGCCCAGAACTGGACACAGTACTCCAGATGAGGCCTCACTAGGGCAGTGTAGAGGGGAAGGAGAAACTCCCTTGTCCTGCTGGCCACACTCTTCTTGATGCACCCCAGGATGTCATTGGCCTTCTTGGCAGCCAGGGCACACTGCTGGCTCATGGTTAACCTGTCGTCCACCAGGACACCCAGGTCCCTCTCCGCAGAGCTGCTCTCCAGTAGGTCCACCCCAAGCCTGTACTGATGCATGGGGTTGTTCCTCCCCAGGTGCAGGACCCTGCATTTGCCTTTATTGAACCTCATCAGGTTCCTCTCTGCCCAACTTTCCAGCCTATCCAGGTCATGTTGAATGGCAGCACAGCATTCCGGTGTGTCTACCACACCTCCCAGTTTGGTGACATCAGCAAACTTGCTGAGGGTACATTCTAACTCTTCATCCAGGTCATTGATGAAGAAGTTAAACAAGATTGAGCCCAGTACTGACCCCCGAGGGACACCACTAGTTACCAGGCTCCAACTAGACTCAGCGCTGCTGATGACAACCCTCTGAGTTTTGCCGTTCAGCCAGTTCTCAATCCACTTCACCAACCACTCATCCAGCCCACGCTTCCTCAGCTTCCCTAGGAGGATATCATGTCGAAAGCCTTGCTGAAGTCGAGGTAGACAACATCCACGGCTCTCCCTTCGTCTACCCAGCCAGTCATGTCATTGTAGAAAGCTATTAGATTGGTCAGGCATGATTTCCCCTTGGTGAATCCATGCTGACTACTCCTGACAATCTTCTTTTCTTCCACTTGCTTGATGATGGCCTCCAGGATAAGCTGCTCCATCACCTTTCCCGGGATGGAGGTGAGGCTGGCTGGCCTGTAGTTCTCTGGGTCCTCCTTCTTGCCCTTTTTGAAGACTGGAGTGACACTGGCCTTTCTCCAGTCCTCGGGCACCTCTCCTGTCCTCCAGGACCTCTCAAAGATGATGGAGAGTGGCTCAGCAATGACATCCGCCAGCTCCCTCAGCACTCGTGGGTGCATTCCATCGGGGCCCATGGATTTGTGGACGTCCAGATCACTTAAGCGATCCCTCACACAGTCCTCCTCGACCAAGGGAAAGTCGTCCTCTTTGTAGGCTTCTTCTCTTACCTCCGGGGCCTGGGATTCCTGAGGGCTAGTCTTAGCACTGAAGACTGAAGCAAAGAAGGCATTGAGTAGTTCTGCCTTCTCCGCATCCTCCATCACCAGGACACCCGCCTCATTCAGCAGCGGCCCCACATTGTCCCTAGCCTTCCTTTTGCTGCTGATGTAGTTGAAGAAGCCCTTCTTGTTGTTTTTGACATCCCTTGCCAGCTTCAATTCCAGGTGGGCCTTGGCCTTCCTCGTCGCATCCCTGCATGCTCTCACCACATTCCTGTACTCTTCCCAAGTGGCCTGCCCCTCTTTCCACATTCCATGGACCTTTCTCTTCTGCCTGAGCTCCGCTAGAAGCTCCTTATGCAACCATGCAGGTCTCCTGCCTCCTTTGCTCGATTTCTTTCTCAGGGGGATGCATTGCTCCTGTGCATGGAAGAAGTGTTGTTTAAAGAGCGACCAGCACTCATGGACCCCCTTGCCTTCGAGAGCCCTGGCCCACGGGATTCTTCCGAGTAGCTCCTTGAAGAGGGCAAATTCAGCCCTCCTGAGGTCCAGGGTTTTGATCCTGCTTATCGCCCTGCTTCCTCCACGCAGGATCCTAAACTCGACAATTTCATGGTCACTGCAGCCGAGTCTACCTCCGACCTTCACATCCTCCACCAGTCCCTCCTTGTTTGTTAATACAAGGTCCAGCAGCGCGCCTTTCCTTGTTGGTTCCTCCACCACTTGCATCAGAAAATTACCATCGATGCTCTGTAGGAACCTCCTGGATTGCGCCTGCGTAGCTGTATGGTCTTCCCAGCTGATGTCAGGGTGGTTGAAGTCCCCCATGAAAACCAGTGCCTGTGACTGTGAGGCTGCTTGCAATCTCCCCCTGAATGAGTCTTGCAGTACACTCTTGCAGTACACTCTGGAAGAGCTCTTATTAAAAATCTCAAGCCTCATATTTTGATCTCAAAATACTGAGTTTCAGTGCCCACTCTTAAAATCTGCAGATTACTTCAGTACTTTGTTCCCCATGTTAGAGTAGAAAAAAAAAGGACTCTGCTAAGAAAACCCCTTGGAGTTCAAGCATTTCGGTTGGAACTGCACCAAATTGACTGTCTTTGAAACTTGTCAGGGAAAGTAAAACTGCAAAGACAAAACATATTCCTTCCCACAGACGTAACTGACTATTTTTCACTCAAAAAGAATACAAAGTAACATGGCAAACCTATTTTCTGTTCAACCAGCGATTTAGTGGTCAATCTGACTGTCAACTGAGCATTGTTCCCTAAGTACTATGGTGGAAATGAAGAAATAAAAGTTTAAGTAATTTTTTTTTAAATATTAAAAAATCAAAGGTTATTCTACATTCTGTGTTCCAGAGATGAAATACCTTTGTAACCAAGGTGATGGAATTAGTTAATCATAAAACACGAACAATGCTGCTACGTCCCTTGTACAGCCCTGCCCATCTGGACATTAAGTCTGGGAACAGAGGGTTTAGTCCCTAGGTAATCATTAATGTTAAACAATAATGGTGAAGGGGATTTTTAATAGAAATAGCGTTACCAAATGGTTGCAGGTGTATTTGTGTTACCTATCTATTGTGTGAATTAACTGAAGCAAAAAGTCATACATCTCCCCCCCAAAGAAGGTAGTTTTAATTAAAACCAGCAGGTGCCTAGAACTGGTCAAGACGACCCATGCCGCAGGGACAAGAGCCAGAAGAGGACTGAGTTTGCGCAGAAACTGTGATGAAGAGGATAAGCCTTCATCTTGGGACCCCCGATGACCACCACTAGGAGGCACTGCGCAAGTGCGGGTGGGAGGAGTGTATGAAAATGGACTGATTTGACTATGAAAGGAAGGGCTTATGTAATCAGATGAATATGTATATTTTGATCTATATAAACTGCACGAAAAGGGTATGGGGTATGCACGCTTGGTGGAATTATCCCCCATGCATCCAGCGCTGCAATAAAGAATGCCTGCCTTTTAACACTACATTGGTGTTACGAGGTTTTATTCCCGGATTTTCGGTGACACCTTGATTTGCTTACAAGTTTTCACAAATCACAGGAAATTGTTATGTAGAAGCCTGAAATATTAGCAAGTATAAACATTAATTAATTTTCCACTGAACAGCTATTCTCTTAGAATACGTTCTCTCAACCTTCTCCAGCAGAGCAGGAAAAAGAGGAATAGACTCTCTTCATTTCATTGTGAACATGATTCAGCAAAGCATTGTGAGCACGTGCTTGGGTCCAGAGAGATTTTGTCTGCATGCCCGAACCTAAGCATTTACTTAAAACCTTGTTCAAGCCAGCGTGATCTGATTTCCAAATACCGATCCCATGCTGGTTTTCTCTGAGTTCATAGGAAACTTGCATATTGCACAGAGGGTGCAATATGTCATTGAATGTTCCCCCTTTATGCGAGGAAAATGAACAATGGCCACAAATGCTTCCCAATTTAGAGTCTATTTTTGTCTGGCACACTACTTTATACTGCATGTACACTGTGTTCCTGTAAAAATCTGTTCGACTTGTCTACAGGAGCATTGTTCTTAAAGCAAAAGTCCCTTCTAGCCTAGAGAAAGTAAACCAAGTGTAGTAAAGAAGAACACATCAAGAGCTGAGGTGGCTGAGAATGTTTATGAGAAGGTAATCATTATGTATGATTGATTCAGGATTTCCGTGGTATAATTTAGGACATGCTGAAAAGATACAAGCAGAATATTATCTGCATAAAGTTCAGATAAAAAGTTGCAAGAAGACTAGTACAGGACAATTTATGTGTATTTCACATCATATTTTGGTTAGATACATTAGGATATATTTGGATAGACATATTTGGTTTGAGACACTCCTTTATTTTTTCTGGGACACTATGTTCCCAGCACAACGCATTCAAGGAGGGAGTGAAGGAAGAAAAGAATAATCCCTCAAACTACTTTAATCCCATAATGTTTATTGACAGACGAAGCCAGGCTTCCAAATATCCTGGTCAAAGAGAGTTCAAGAAGGTCAGAGAGTAAAGAACAGAAGAATTTGATGAAAAAGATTGTCTGTCTTTCATGTTCCTGTTCACTGGGAGACTCAGAAACCAGGCCCAGAGCTACCAGAGTGATGCATAGCATTAAAGAAGTAATAAACTATTAGCAAGACCCACTGTCTTTCACCCATCTGGAGTTCTCAGGCATGCAGCAGCCACTCTGGGGCAACTGGACTCTGTTGTGTGGAGTTCCCTGCTTGTGCTCAGAGAATACATGAAGCTTGTGTACTCTATGTGTATGATGGATCTGTGTGTTAGCTTGACTTCTGCCTACACTTATCAGTGTTCTGTATGTTCTGACATAACTCAGTCACATGGACGTCCCTTAAATTCTTGTCTCAAGTGTAGATAAGAGACCTCTAAAGAGCATTGTATGAACATGAATAATTTACACTGGAAACAACCATATTAACTCTTTATTTAAAATCCAAGGAGACTCTGGAAGTAATCCAACAGTACCACAAATCTCCTTAAGAGCAAGAATAAAAAGAGCTAGATTTTTGCTACTTGCTTCTTCAGACTGACTGATCAAATATCCTCTGTCATTATGTTATAGGGTTACATCTCAAGGTTTTGGTAGCAGGGGGGCTATAGGGGTGTCTTATATGAGAAGCTGTGAGAAGCCTCCCCCATGTCTGATAAAGCCAGTGCTAGCTGGCTCTGAGACGGACCTGCCGCTGGCCAAGGCCAAGCCAATCAGCGACAGTGGTAGCATCTCTGTGATAACACATTTAAGAAGGGGAAGAAAAAACTCAGTCGTGCAATGGCAGTGAAGAGAGAGGAGTGATGATGTGAGCGAAACAACTCTGTAGACACCAAGGTCAGTGAAGAAGCAAGGGGAAGGAGGTGCCCAAAATGTCAGAGCAGAGAGCCTTCCCTTGCAACTTGTGCTGAAGACCACGGTGAGACAGATTCCACCCCTGCAGTCCATGGAGGTCCACAGTGGAGCAGATCTCCACCTGTAGCCCATGGAAAGGACCCCACGTCAGAGCAGGTGGATGCCTGAAGGAGGCTGTGACCCCGTGAGGAGCCTGAGCTGGAGCAGGGTCCTGCCAGGACCTGCAGACCCATGCAGAGAGAGGAGCCCATGCCTGAGCAGGTTTGCTGGCAGGGCTTGTCACTCCGTGGGGGACCCACGCTGGAGCAGCCTGTTCCTCAAGGACTGCATCCCGTGGGAAGGACCCACGCTGGAGCAGTTCATGAAGAGCTGCATCCCATGGGAAGGACTCACATTGGAGAAATTTGTGGAGAACTGTCTCCCATGAGAGGAACCTTCACACTGGAGCAGGGGAAGAGCGCGAGGAGTCTTCCTGCTGAGGGACAAGGAGCGGCAGAGACAACGTGATGAACTTGTCACCAAAAATCCGGGAATAAAACCTCGTAACACCAATGTAGTGTCAAAAGGCAGGCATTCTTTATTGCAGTGCTGGATGCACGGGGGATAATTCCACCAAACGTGCATACCCCATACCTTTTCCGTATAGTTTATATAGATCAGAATATACATATTTATTAGGTTACATAACTTATCCCTTTCATAGTAAAATTAGTTCATTTTCATACACTCCTCCCACCCGCACTTGCGCAGTGCCTCCTAGTGGTGGTCGTCGGGGGTCTCAGGATGAAGGCTCATCCTCTTCATCACAGTGTCCGCTGGTTGACCCCAGCTTCTGCACATACGCAGTCCTCTTCTGGCTCTTGTCCCGTAGCTAGGTCGCTGTAACTATGTCGCTGTAGCTAGGTCGCCTTGACTGGCTCTAGGCGACCGCTAACATTTCAGGTGGGAAACATGGAACTTTTTGTTTCAGTTAATTTAGACAATAGATAAAAACCACAAACACACCTGCAACCATAGTAATGCTATTCCTATTTAAAATCCCCCTTTACTGTTATTGTTTAACCTTGATAATTACCTGGAAACCAAACTCTCTGTTGCTGGACCTAACGTTCAGATGGGTAGGAGCTATACAAGGGACATAACTAGCAGCATGGTTTATGTTTATGGTTAACAGATTTCATCCCCCTGGTTACAAACTGACCATAACCCCCATTCCCCATCCCTCTGCACCAGTTGGCGGGAGGAGTTAGAGAAAGGGGATTGAAGTTGAGCCTGGGAAGAAGGGAGGGGTGAGGCAAACGTGTTTAAAGATGTGGGTTTATTTCTCACTATTCTACTCTGAATTGATTGGTGATAAATTAAACTTCCTTTTCTCCCCAAGTTCAGTCTGTTTTGACCATGACAGTAACTGGTGAGTGATCCCTCCCTGTCCTTGTCTCAACCCATAAGCCTTTCATCATATTTCCTCTCCCCTGACCAACTGAGGAGGGGGAGTGATAGGGTGGTTTTGGTGGGCACCTGGCATTTATCCAGGCCAAACCAAAACACATTATCAATGCTCCTTCCAGTTTCCACAAATCAGAAAGCAGATTGTCAGAAAACAGTACAAAATACGTGCTGCCTACAGCATAGTACTTATACCATGCTGCACGGCACGTAGTACTCCTAAGTATGCTGTTGTAGATATAGTCTCAAAACTAAACTCTATAATGTTTGCTTGGGGAATAGTCACATATTTTGTCAATGAGACTTTTTCCTGAGGAGGGCTTTCATAATTAGGTCCTACCTGGTTAACTACGATTACTGTATTTAAGAGACTCCTAGTCAATGAAACAATTGACCCTTACAATTCATCTGTGAGACAGTGTCAAGAATTAGTAGAAGAGGATATTTTTACAGCTGAAGTCCAAACATCTGTCGTAGGGGTAACATTGGATGCTTAGTGATTCAGAATTGTTTCTTTGACAAAGTAAATAAACCTGTTATCTGTTTTTTTGCACATTTAGGTATGTTGATACCCCGGAGAAGCAACCTTGAAACTGAGCCCGTATTAGTGTCTTCACTTCATTCGCTGCTAGACTATAAACCACTGTGCTAAGTTTGGGAAATCCAAGAGCAGGACAAGGTCTCATCGAAAAAGCGAAAACTCACTTGGAAGCATTGTTTGCCTTTGAGGAGCTGTTTTGGGGCAGAGTATTGCAAAACTAGGATGTAATTAAACTTGTTTGGACAAATAAAATACTTTGTCTCTTTTTACCCAGAGGTAAAGATGATTTTTAACCTCAGAAAGAGCTGAGTTAATAATGCCTCTGTGTTCCCAGAGGCATTTTGTCCTCCACTCAAGCACTTTCCATTTCACTTTATTCATGTCACTGAAATGTCAGGGAGTTCAGCCAGAGATTCTGGAGCTAAGGGGAGATTACTTAGATTCTTGCTGCAGCTACAGCTGTTTACAGTATCACTGCCACTGGTGCTCTCAGTGCCGTAGCACTAGTGGCTTGGACTCACATGCCAAGAGATTTTCACACTACTTCTCACAAAAGCTGTTGGCTTCCCTCCTTTTTTCCAGAGCACCATTAATCTAGTGATCTCAAAATCAACAGCTACTTAATGGTGTCCTATTTAATTTCTATCCTGTGCTGGATTGATGCCTTACATCTAAAGAGCTCCATGTATTTTAAAGCAAAAGTTTACATCTAAATATCTCCTTATATTTTAAAGCAAAAGTTTTATTGAAAGAAGTTTTATCAGGCATGTTCTGCTTATCACAGACTCAAAAATTTGACGTGGTTTAACCTTCAGAGTTTAAAGATCTGTAAAATCTAGGGAATCATCATACAATCAAAGCCAGTATGTCCTGATCTTGTGATATTAACTGATTATTATACCTCTTCTTTCTGCTTAGAAAACTACTTAGCATCTGCAGTTTTGACATTAACTTCCAGACTCAGCAAGCACTGAAATTACAACAAACAGCACATCCCTGCCTTCGTCATATTGATGCATTCTACAGATTCAAAAAACTGTTTTAGTGTGTTGTACTGCATGTTCAGAACTGTACAAGGTAGGAACATCTTTAAAAAACAGACAGAGATAGCTTCCGAAGCTCCTGATAGCTGCCACATTCTCCCTCTTACTATTGCAGCACCACTAATTTACAATGTTTTTCAAAAATTCTCTGACACAAAAGAAGAAAAAAATGCTTGTGTTAGAACTGATGGTTAATACAGTCATAATAGATTGTAATGCAATACAGCCAGACTGGGGGCTATGGACAACATAGGAAACACTGGGAGAAGGAGGATTTTTTAAATTATAGTATAATCAAATGGGAATATAAATGCTGAATGTGCTTTGCTTGAGATTGGACAGATGCTAACAAAGGCAATTATGTGCTTTTTCAAGTCTCATGTTTCTTAAAAAAAAAGGTGCAATTCTGCAGATATCAGGACACCAAGACTTCTGTTTGCTAATCCTTCTGAGGCAAATTAAACATAATGGATTCAGCAAGTTTCTTGCTATGATCTTTCTGTGATCCTTTTTCTTAAGATCTCTCTGTATATTAAAGTGCATGCCTAGTAGAGACCTAATTCTCTATGGCCCAGCCTTCCGTGCTGTTGACTTGAACACTTCCAGCTCAAAGGTCACTGAAGTATGAACACAGAATATGACAGATGATGCTTTTAAACTTGACCAAGAATGATATTTAGCAATGGGGTTGAGTAAAAGGATAAATATTCCTTAAGATTTCACAAAGTCCTTTTTCTTATTTCCAGTCACACCCTTGTATTGTGATCTCCTGCAGTATCATCTTCTAAGGATATCTTCATATCTAGGAAGTGCAGAAATGTCTATTTTTCATGTTATGTTTAACAACACTCGGTGTTTACACCACACCAAGAAGTCTCTGTCTCTTCCTGCTGTTAGTCTACAAAGGCCAGGGAAATACTTTCTGACTCAGCCTGACTCAAACGGCAGATAAACTTTACAGACACTTGGGAGTAGGCAAACACCTGGCCTTCTCCTACTTATGTGGCTGTCAGAATCAGTTTAATAGCCTGACAACTGGCTGAAATTTTCTTTTATTTCAGCAGCTTGGGAACTGATTGCTGGTGTTGTGTGACAAAGACCAACAGCTTTTCCTGCTATTTTTTGTTCAATCATGTCATATATTCATTTTTAGCAACTTAATTCTAAACTTCAGTGCATTTGAAAGTTGTCAGCCCCTTGTACTTACCTGTAAGAAAAAAAAGTAATGGCCAAAGAACATCGAAAAGAGGTGCTATAAATGTGTATTTAAAGAAGCCAACAAATGTAGTTATCCAATGCATAGAAGGATGTTCATCAGCACAAATGTTCTTAAAAAAAAAATTACTTTGCTAGTATATTCATGGGAGGCTGTTATTTTGATACGTCTCAGCACTTGTCAGACTTCATATGTGTATTTTTCTTATTTTAAATTCATTTTAGTCATTAGGGTACCTAACTGCAGGGGCTTTAATTTGATGCTGAATGTGCACCTTTTGTTTCGAGAACCCAGTGTTCACAAATGCATAGGCAAATTCTTTGAATCCCAGTGTAAGGAACACATCATTCCCTCATTAAATGGTATCCTTCAGAAATGTTGGTCTTTACCAACTACCTGCAAGAATTCCGATATCCGAGAACCAAACATGTAAAAACAGCTCTTCTTCCCTGCTAGAGCAGAGATGCACAGTGCTTTGGACAGAGTCAGCAAGCTTCAGCAGTGCTTTGAAAGAAAACCCTTGCAGACTGTTAAACATTAGGTAGAAAGTGTAAGACAATTGCTCATCACAAAGCATTGAAGTTCATTCTGTTGGTTAATAGTCAAGACAAGTACAGTAAAGATGCCTGGAGGTAAAACTGAAGAGTCACAAATACCTTTGGAAAAAAAAATTGAAAGACAGAGGGAAAACTGGAAAACAATGATGCTGAAAAGATCCCTGGCTTTGCTGCGCTTATCATATGGCCTGTAAAGTGAGCATTAGCACTTACGGAAACTTCATTCACCCTGGCCCTGATGCTTAAGTGCTAAGGAGTCCTCTTGCAAGCTGCAAAGCTTCAACCTTGAAGACTGGCAAATGTACGTGTCCTGAATGTATCTCAGCCCACCTGCCAGTTAGCAATTAATGCTGAGAGAGCACAGATAATGTTGACACCCATGTAGTCTATAAGAAATTCATACTACCCAACCATCACAAGTTAGAAAACAATTTTAATCTTGATGAACATATATATATTCTGACAGGGGAATATTTCATCTGAACATTACTAACTGACTGTAAGTTTTAAGTAAACCAGCGTTAAATCAGAAATGGAAATTTATAAGACATCGGTTTATTCAAGTTAGACTTGTGTCAGAAGCTCATAGCTCAGTTTAAATCAATATAGCAAGAAGTAAATGGCTATAGCGAAAACTACAGAGCCATGCCTTCCAGTTGAGATCAAACACCTCAAATCTGTAGATCACCTTATGGCGGAGCACACATTAAGTCTGACCAGATGGACTGGCAGTATTTTAATAGGAACATTCTGTTTCTCTTTCCTTTTCTTATTTTAACAGCCCATTGCAGAATAATGTCTTAAAAGTAGATGATATGAAGTGTGTATAGGAGATATTTTAAAATAGTATGTCCTTGTAGGAAGAAAAAAAAAAAAAAGCAACAAAGTTTGCAGAACTTGATTTCAACTGAGGCAATTCTGTGCTATCTGCAAGCAGCTGCTTTCACAGCTGGGCCCAGGCCTCAGGCTGGGTGCTGAAGGGCCATTTACACCATGAACATTTTCTTGTGAAGAACCAGACAACACTGTCTTTTCATTAGTTTGCTTGTTTTCTTCCAATTTTATTTCATAATTCAGGATTTAAATTTTGGTAATTTGTACTTCCATATGGATAATGACTTTGAGCATTGGCCTAGTATTCCTGGAAAGTCAAAGCTGAAACACTAGGCTTAAGTTCTGTTAGAACTAGAATTTTTAAGACATGGAAACACAAGCATTTTAATGCTCTCATTTAAGTTCAAGAGTGGATTAAATGAATAGAATTAATACATATGTCACTGTTTCTGGCTATAAGACTGAGATATACAAGGCCTTCCGTAGTGGATGAGACCAGAAGTTCAGCTAGCTCAGCAACCCACCTCTGCTAGAAGCCAGTAGCAGCTGCTTGGGGAAAAAAGCAGAAGACATCAGGCATGTGCAGTGTAATCCTTTCTCTGGTTATATATTCCCAGCTTTTGGCAGTCAGACATTGAGAGACTTCCTGAGCCAGAGATTGCACGCAGACCAGAAAGTTTAATAGACATGAATGGACCTGTTTTCCATCCATTTGTCTAAACCCTTTTAATCCCATTACCACTTTCGACTTCCAAAGTGTGCTCATGCAGTGACTTCTACCATCAGAACATTGTCAAAAGTACTTCTCTTTTTCTTCAATTTAAATTGAGACCCCACCTAGAGTACCGCATCCAGCTCTGGAGCCCCCAACGTAAGAAGGACATGGATGTGTTGAAGCGGGTCCAGAGGAGGGCCATGAAGGTGATCTGAGGGCTGGAGTACCTCTCCTACAAGGAAAGCCTGAGAGAGTTGGGGCTGTTCAGCCTGGAGAAGAGAAGGCTCTGGGGTGACCTTATAGCAGCCTTCCAGTACCTGAAGGGGGCCTGCAGGAAGGATGGAGAGGGACTTTTCACAAGAGCGTGTAGTGATAAGACAAGGAGGAATGGCTGTAAACCAAAAGAGGGCAGATTTAGATTAGATATTAGGAAGAAATCCTTCACCATGAGGGTGGTGAAACACTGGAACAGGTTGCCCAGACAAAGTTGTGGCTGCCCCCTCTCTGGCAGTGTTCAAGGCCAGGTTGGATGGAACTGAGCAACCTGGTCTAGTGGAAGATGTCCCTGCTCATAGCAGGGCAGCTGGAACTAGATGATCTTTAAGGTCCCTTCCAACCCTTACCATTCTATGATTCTATGATTCTAAACTACTAACATCTAGCTTATGAAAAGAAAGAGGCAATAGAGTTAGAACAGATAAGGTGACATCAGGCATGGTGGTGGTGGGTTGCTGGTTGGACTTGATGATCTTAGAGGTCTTTTCCAACCTTGATGATTCTATGATTCTGTGATTCTCTGATCGTTAAACAGGTTGTGCACAAAAGAACCACAACAGGTGAGTCCCCTTCAGACTACAGATGCGTATCATGTGTACTAGATGTTCAGAGACGCTGTATGGAAATGAGATCTGGAAATGGTTTGGAAAAGCACTATCTAGTCAGTTTGGGTTGCAGCTTGTCCAAGGACTGTCAGTTCTGAGACATGTTTTGTGGTTTAACAGTAATGTACCAGTTTAGCCTAGAGTAAGTAGACCGAAGAGATTCAGCCTGCTTCCCTGCAGTTGTTGATTCATCCAATTAGGTGTGCTACGAAACTCAGCCACATATGAGGGGACATAGTTTTCACTTTTTGTTCTTTAAATTGTATATGGTTTAATAGAGAATTCACAAATTGATAGTTTCAAACTGTTCCAATTTTATGTGCAAAAACATATTTGCAAAATGATTGGTGGCAATTCAGAGTGCTTTGATGTACTAATGTGCTTATTTTTAAGTCTCCTTTTTTTCCTTCCTCATGATTTCACTAAACAATTTAATGAAAAATATTTACATTTCTGCTGAGAAAATAATTTCTTGTTCTGGAATCAAGTTGCTGCACTGAAAAGTCAGAAGTTAAAATTTAGCGTTGTGTGGAATACAAGAGATTAAAAAGAGATAAAAAAAACCCCCAAACTTACTTTGATGTTGTTATAGACGCTCATGCTCAAATCAAATTGAGAAGCCAATTTCTCATTAATCAAAGTGAATTTATTAGCAAGCGATAAAAGAGCAAAACAGCGCTGGACGGCTGGGGAGTCAGTGCTCCGCCAACGGTTCACACCAATAACAGATGCAACCCCTCTTTTTATAGAGTTCCCATTTCCTGCATACGTGACTTTTGGTATTCTCTGCGTTGTGTTTGCGCTTGCGCGACTAATTGCCAGGTGGTCGTTGTCTGCCTCTTGGTGGTCGTTGGGATGAAGGCCGAAGTCTTTCTCAGGTGTCCTGCTGTCTGCTCATTCATCCCCCAAGCCATTCTTTTGCTTATCAGCAGATGGGCCATTCCCTTACTTACTGTTCACTCCTCCGGATGTCTGTGACTCCAGCTTAAGTTGCAAAAGAAACTCTAACACCCACATGCGATTTCATGAACAAAGTTAACCCATTCATCACAGGGTTTCTTCTCTTTCTCCATCAGCCGGTTTGAGAACAAATTTTATATGTATACATTTATTACAATGTGAAGTCAAATGACTAATGTTTTTTAGATTAGCACACATTAAAGTATCTTTTGTAACTCCAATCCTAATGCTGTTCTTTAAAAGAATGAAATGTAAGAAAATCAAATAGGTCAACAAACTGATCCATTGTCTTTTCAGAGTGAAGTTCCTTAAAACTCTGATTATGAAAATATTGAAGATCCTGGTTGACTGCATAGTTCAATGTGCAGAAAGGGTGACAAGGGAGCTCATGAGCAGGGAAAGGGGTGAGTTGGTGGAACTGGACTCCTCTGATGAGATGGAGCACTGGTTTTACAACAAATAGATGATGCTGATGTAATAAATGTATACATATAAAATTTGTTCTCAAACCAGCTGATGGAGAAAGAGGAGAAGCCCTGTGATGAATGGATTAACTTTGTTCATGAAATCGCATGTGAATGTTGGAGTTTCTTTGTAACTTAAGCTGGAGCCGCAGACATCCGGAGGAGTAAGCAAAGTAAGCAACCATTTGCTGAAAGGAGATGGCCTGTCTGCTGATAAACAAAGCAATGGCTTGGGGGATGAATGAGCAGACAGCAGGGCGCCTGAGAAAGACTTCGGCCTTCATCCCAACGACCACCGAGAGGCAGGCAACGACCACCTGGCAATTAGTTGTGCAAGCGCGAACACAACGCAGAGAATACCAAAAGTCACCTATGCAGGAAATAGGAACTCTATAAAAAGAGGGGTTGCATCCGTTATTGGTGTGGACCGTTGGCGGAGCAGGAGGCTCCCCGGCCGCCCAGCGCTGTTTTGCCTGCTTCATCGCTTGCTTAAATAAATTCTATTGCTAATAAATTCAAAATTTATTAATTAAAAATTGGCTCCTCAATTTGGATTCGTCACGGGAGGCGAGCTTCTATAACACTGATACGTGAGATCAAGATCTGGGGAATACAACATTCTGGAAGTGTTAAAACTGCATGGGCTGCTCCTGTGGAAAGAAATAACGTAAATTGTTCTTCTTTCCCTGGTTGAGAGAGAGCAGGCAGCTACCGGAGTATGGTTGCAGACAGAATATCTTTGCTCATATAACCTGTAGTATTTCTGTAGCCAGCCTGATATCTCATGTTGTTTCATTAGGCTCCTGACGAAATGACATAGAAGAGGTTATGCTGCCAAATTAATGTTCTATGTTGGGCTGCTATCAGGAACTGAAGTGAAGTAGGCTGTGTCTTGTCAAGTCTGCTTGAAAACTAAGCTGAGAAAGGAATGCCTAAGGGGTGGTTTATTAGAATTGTGAAACTCATCTCTAGTACAGTATTTCTTTTGTTGTTGTGAAGGTCTGGAATACTAGCACATATCACTGGTGTATAGGTAGACAATAGAAGCTTTATTCTGTTGATGACAGAAGAAGTGTTAGAATGTCTTCTTTAGCCTTTATTTTCCTGCCTTCTTTTTTTCTGTTAGATTTTTTTTCCCCATTACTCCTGCTCCCCTGTCCTGTCCCTTAAACTGGGCTATTGAGATAATAGTGTGTTTAAAATATACACAGCATCCTCTGTGAATTTCCATTACTGTGATCAGTTTAAGCCATGACAATGCCAGGTGCTAGATGAAAAATCACTAACAGAGTCGACTTTTTAAAAAAATTCTTTGTTTTTCTACTCTTTGCTTCTTAAATGAAAGAAATGAGAGCCTTGCAGAGACTCTCTTGGTAAATGTGATTAAAAGCACAGTGTGTAATGCCTTACCTCCAAAGAGTCAAAAAGGATCCACACTATACAATTAAGATATGTTATTACTTTGTGATTCCCTCCTAGGTCCCCTCTCCTTCCTCCCTGTCCCCCCTCTTCTTTTTCGTTATGTCTTACTACAGTAGTCGTTATAGCCTGCTTTGGCCTAATGCAGAAAAAAAGAATATTTTTCCTCTAACTTTAATATGTTACTTCTACAGCATTCAGTTGCATTATTTATTCTTATTCATTTAGCAAGAAAACCATTTGTCACCAACTGTTCTTCATGGTTGTGTATTTTTTTCAGTTTAACTCTGGATTAAAAAAGACAGTTACTTTTAAAGCTGACCCTTCAATTACTATATACTGACATATCATAGTTTCATATTTGCAGCTTCCTTTAAATGGAAGAGGGGACGTGATTCAGAGCCATCGGTGCAGCTTGTCTTTTCACTCTTGTGGGCCTTTAAGGAACAACTGACAGGGCCAACAAACTCTACATATGGCTTGTTTTGCAAGCCACTTCAGCACCTCAGTGGTCAGTCTAATACTCTTGTTCTCAGGAGGCCTCTGAACAGAGCATTGATCCTTAACTTGTTAGTATTTCAGAGAAAATAATGTAACATTGGGAAAATATAAATTTTAACAAACAGTGTGTCTTAGGGAAAACATCCTGAGGAAAACAGGGTATGATTATTACCAAAAAAGGTGTAGCCCCTCATTATTCTATCTCAGTACAAATAGATAATGAATAGTCATCGTAATATTGCATGTGAAGGGACAGCAGAATGTTATGGTATATATTCAACTTGAAGACTCTGGATTTCATCAGCTAGCATTGAGCATAACAAGATATTTAACTGAGGACATGTAGTCTGAACTGCAGTTCAGCAGGAGAACTCACCTATTTAGTGTTGCTCCCCTTCCCCTGGGAGAAGACAGTAGAATAGATTTATTTAAAGAAAAAAATATATGTATATATAAATCAAGTAGCAATTATTATAATGTTTTTTTCCAGGTTATTTTGTAAAACTAATTTGGTTATCTTATATGAAATAGGAAAAGGGAAGAAATCTGTATACCTGTTGGATTTATGGGTTGGGTTTTTTTTCTTCTCCAGAATTTTGCATAAACAAAAGAGAAATATATCAGTCTTGTGGAATTCTTTCTTGCATGTTCTGTACAGATGAATAATTGTTTCTTTTTCTGCAGCTTCATTGGAACATGGTGGGGGTTTTAAAATTATTTTTTGCCAGAAATGCAAGGAATCTTCAGCATTTAAATTAATTTGAAAAATAAATGCACAACATGTCAATGAATTCATTCGATCTGAAAGTCAGGACCTCTGCAAGCCACATCCTTAAACAGAACATGTACTCATCCAAAGTGCACATAAGTAATTAAACTCAGCCTTAATTTTCTCAAATGTAATTGAATTTCATGGTGCGTGCAGTATTGTGGAGTTACCTACCAGGGGTTTCAATAAGCTTTGGCAGCATTAGAGGCAGCATGTTTATAGCATCACAGTGGGAAGATTAAAAAGTCACTGATTCCCTAAATGCTAAAACATATAACAAGCTTTTTTTGGTTTCTTTTGAACAGTCAATTCACATCTCTACACAAATCCTCTTGATGCAGCTGTGCTTTTTTTGTATCTTCTGTTTGCTAGAGGGAAAAAAGTGACAATTTTGCTTCTATGAAGTGGCATTCTGCTTGCAACTGGTCTCATCAATAGGTGAGAATTCTTTATGTACTTGAGTGTCCCTTCTCCTGGTGAGTCTCTGGATTTGTAACTATTCTTCAAGAGCCATTTAAAAGATGCACATCTTGAAGTGCCATTTAAAACTGCACATCTTGCATCTTAGATTGTATTAACGAACTCTTTTGGGTGAAAAGGCAAAGGAGTATTTCATCTGTTGCTTTTAAAGTAGTTTCATACCTGCAAGGCTTACAAATGCAGTGAAATAAATTACACATGCTTGGGAGTATGTTTACTTGTTGCAATGTATTAAAGATGCTCTACATGATTCTTTTTTAATTTTCTTTCCCCCCCAGTCCCACCATTGTAGATTGTGGTAGTCCTACTTCAGAAGTAAAATCTCATCTGCTTTTCAGATCTGTCTGGAAAAATGCCTTTCTGTCCTAGGTATGAGAAAAGAGGTTCTCTAGCTTTTACTTCCACTGGAAACAGTAGTGATTTTTAGGCAACTTTTGCTGCAGTCTTGAGTTGATAACTGTGAATGTAACAAACATAACATGTAGGGGATGTTACCACGTTAGATGGTCAGAATAATTGCACAACCAAAACAAGTCTTGGTTCTTTGTGAATAATTGGGACGGTTGCAAGATAAGAGACTCCTGAATAATCCCCTTAGGCGGCTGGGCCTTGGGAGTGCAGGTATGCAAACTACAGAGATAAGGAGGCTGCAGAATAATCTGAAGATCCCACTGATCACCTAGAGACGCCAAACAAACGTGCGTGAGGGACATTACCATATACTAATGACTTCTCCGTAAAACTATGATAAGCATTTCTTGCATAAATACCTAGTAAGTGTGTCCTTTTGGTGCACACGTTTGGAGGAGAGATCCCCCGTGTGCCCAGTGCCGTAATAAAGAATACCTGCTTAATAGTCTTCCAACTATCGAGTCTTCAATTCCGGCTTTTCACGGCATCAAGTGCATGTGAAATATGCCAATATAGCTAATGTGCCCAGCCTCATGCCCAATTCATTAATATTTCTCATGCTGTTATTTATGTCCAGGTATAACAATATTACAGACCAGCTTAAGCTCTCAAGCTGGAAAACCATGCAAAAACTAGAAATATAAATGGCTAAATAAGTTATATCAATATTAGTGATATCTGAAATTGTAGATATTTCTTCTACCTGTGACAACTCAAAGCATTACTTTCTTCAGCTAGTTCTGACTCCTTCCCAGTGGTGGTTTACCTGAAACCAGAGCATGACATATATGCAGGAAAAAAACAAAGCACTGTCATCCATAAGAGGGCAATGTGTATTTGTTTTGAAGGCTGTTGTTGTGATATAACAAGTTTTCACATGTGGAGGGCCTTGGGTAAGTGTTTTTTGAGCCTAAAATCCTCATGTTCATCATCAACTAGGAATGAGGAAAACATTAAGAATGATAAAATAAAAGAAATTCTAGGCAGCTGAAGAAAATCCCCCTACACTGATATCTGTGAAAGACTGCTGGACCTTGGCTAAACACAACAGAGCGATCATATCCTCACAGTGCCATTTGCAGCACAAAGATATTCTGTATACTTCATATGGTACCTGCTTTACAGCTTGCATAGTGATGGTTTTCGATAGGCTATGGAAAGATTTAAAAACACACTTTCTGGGGGGACAGAGGAGGAAACAACAGTTCTCAAAAGAAACTCCTTCACTTTTAAGCTAAAGCAAAGAACCTCAGTTCTCTAAACAATTAAAATTTAATTCAGATTTCTCAAGCTATTTCCTGTCAGTAGGAAAAATTCCCTTGTTTTAGTGAAGGATGATTCCCTCCATCAATGTGTGAACTTTAAGCAGTAATTCTGAAAACAGGTAATCTTTATGTACCACAAGCGCCTGTAGAGAAGAGTGGGGCTGAAGCTCCAAGAAGGAAGGCAAGAAAATTCAAAATGTACTTTAACACACCTTTGCAGTATTTTTGGCAGCTTCTCAGTCACCTTTTTGTGATTTCTGTCGTAGGATGTCAAAAACCTACTGCCCATAACCAAAGTGTGTTGTCTGAGTGAAAGAGTAATCAAAATCTCCTTCCAATTTATCTCCAGGATCATATCTACATGAGGATTACAGCAGTTTTCTCCTTCTTTTCTTCCGTTTAAACTACAGAGGTTTTTTTCCCCTCTCTATCATTAGTTCATTCAGCTCCTGTTTTGGAGTTGTCCCAAGATTTTGTTCATGAAGCATGTTTCGTCTCTTGCATCAGAACACATATATATAAATACTCTACTGGGAAATTCCCTCATGCAGCTGTGCTCAGAACAGGGGTATTTTTATTGCTTCTCCTTCAGAACAACCATTATCTTTTTAAATACCTCTTTTCCTGTAGAATAAACACATTAGCCTCATCCTTATAGATGAAGGGAATATATGTCATACAGAATACTGAAAATTTGGAATTCCAAAAATAATAATGGTTAGTAATCATAAAAAAGTACTGTTGCAGTTTGGCTGTGGCCGGCAACAAAGGGCCACGCGGTGGCTCTGTCACCCCTCCCCCCCCGGGGTGGGGAGGAAAATGAAAAAAAAAGGCTAAAACTTAAGGGTCGGGATAAAGGCAGTTTAACAGAACAGCAAACGAAATGAACAGTAACAGCAACAATACTGATAAGGAGAATATACAAAACAAACAGTAGAATGCAGAGGGCAACTCTCAGGGGCGGACACCCCATGCGCTTCCCAGCCACCACCCCTTCTCGCCGGCCAGCTCCCCCACCAGAACCCGGCATAACAGCACACGGTATGGAATACCCTGCTCTGTTTGGCCAGTTTGGGTCAGCCCACCCGGCTGTGTACCCTCCTGGCTTCTGGTGAAAATTAACCCTGTTCTGGCTGAACCTAGGACAAGTAGATAGTTTTTTTTAATTGTTTAAATGTTTGGAATAACTGTGTTTAACAGCAACATTATTTCCTTAATATTTTAACACTCACAAATGGAATGAGTGCATGGTCATCAAGATAGAATTGGTGTTTCTGCACTTTGATGTCATTGAATAGACCTTGTAATTAAAAAAATGAGTTACACTAGACAGTAATGTCTATACTTACAAATCAGAACCACACATCCTATAAAACCTAATGGGAAATCTTGCAGATAAAAACCTGTGTAATAACAAAAATACTCATAGATTCTAGACTTTCCTAAATTACTTATTTAAATTATGTCCCCTGTTGAGAACAAGAAACTGTTTTAACTGTACTCACTTCTGTAGATATCAAAAATTTGGAACGCAAAATGCGGAAAATATTTTATACCAGCTTTTACTTTTTTAAAAAGATTTTAATGTGCATTATATTAATTGAAAGCCAGATAAATGTGTGATGTGGGGGTTAATTTTGGGGGAAGGGGCAGGAGGAGAGCATGTGTTTAATCTTCTTGATAAACTGAAGAAATAATGTGATGTTCTTGATTATATACACCTGTTAAAGAGGAAAGAACTCTTCAGATAACTCATTTTGCTGTTCTAACATAGGATTGTCAATCAGTAACACCAGGAGTATATCTTTACTGCCATGCACTGCAGTTCCTTAACTGGAGTATGCATTTCTGTGCAGCAGCAGGAGTCACACAGTGAGCAAAGTAACAGCTACACTAAAAACTTCAGAATTAAATGACATTTTCGCTAGAAGTAATAGCATTTTGTATAACATGCAGGGAATGTTTAAGGCAGCAAGGCAAGTTTGTCTATAAATACAAAATGGGAAACCTATAAGTGATGAAGAAAAATAAAATAACTGTATACAGTACCTAATGGAAAAGCCCGACGAAATATTTTAGGAATGAAAGACAACATGGTTCTACCAAAATAATTCTAAGTCATTGGCAAAATAATGAAGTGCAATAGGTCTAGTAAATTCTCTCAAGTCTTTCAAAAAGAAAACAAAGCTAACAAACAGGTATACCCTGACCATCTTATTCTAATTAAATGTTCCATAAAAGATATTGTGATTAGATAGTACTTTTTAATTAAAATATTTCCAGATGCCATAACAGTAGCAGTGAAATAACCATTACAATACCCAGGCAAATTAAATAATGCTCAGAGAAACTCAAGCATAACCTGATTAAAGCCAGTCAACTCCAAGACACTTGCTAATAATCAAAACCTCATTTTGGTCCCACACTTGAGACAGTTAGTGTGTCCTGTGAAGACCTGGAAATGAGATTCAGAATTCTGAAGTGTGTTTTTAAAAATGATTGGAGCAAAATTATTAAAGTAACTTAAGAATTTTGACTTTTAGGAAGCTTTTTCCAAAAGCAACTTCTATGCTTGTGAATCAGTCTCCCTGAAAGCAAATTTAGCTTAGCTTCTAAATTGGGTACATTAATGAAAGTCACCTGGAGATTGTGGACCATCCAGTAAGATATACACCTTTTCCTATACACTTCCCCTGCCATGCATATAAATTACATCATCTGAGTGTAACTTGGTAGAGGAAGAAACTGTTCCACCCCTGTGAAACAAAAAAGCAGCAAGAAGTATCTCACTTTCCAGAAATACCTACCTTTATCTCATGTGTTTTTTGAAGACTTGATCTTCCTCAGTGACTTTAATAAACCCTAAGGCTCAAACTGTTCCTTGCTCAGTTTGGAAAAACCAGTGCGGGATTACACCCTGTGCATTGTACCTCGGTAACAGTTTTCTCCAACTTGCAGCTTTGTTCTCCTCTCTAGTTTTAAATCCCAAATAGGCTAAGTTAAACCAACAGGGTAAATATGTGCTAAAACATTTCTTTTGCAACATTTACAATTCTTTTCTATTTCTGAAATGAACTCCATGTTAGCTGGAGGAATCTGTTGTTAGCCTGCTGTGGCTGTTTGGTGTGCCATTGGCCACAGAAGCTCTGCCCATCTGCAAAGAGTTTTTCTTGAAATCTGGAAAAGTCTGGATGCCACAGTCATGATCACTGAAGTAAGGTCAGGAAGCAAAAGTTAGAGGCTTTATGCTGTACAGCATCTTGCAAAGAAGTTTCTTGTTGTTGCTAAAAGGATATTTTTTTGTGTGTGTTTGTTTGAAAAATATGTGATTATTTAGGTATTCTGGTCTACAACTCTTCTTGCGGCATCAGAGAGCAGCTGACAGAATACCAGTGGATTATGCAGGCTTTGTAGAGAGGCAGCAAGATCCAAGACAGTGCTTTTGTATAGTATCTGGTAAGTTAAAACACAATATATTATGTAATAGTAAAGAAACAAAAATATTCTTAAGAAATTTCAAAATAGCTTGAGGCTTCACAAAGAATGGAAATGTTTCCTTTTGTTCATTTAGTAGGTTCTCCTAGACAATGGAGTCTTTATGTCTTCACAAACTACTATAAAAAATTATAAAAGCATACAATGTAATTGCACACATACTTGTTATCTGCAGAAAGCCACTAAGTTATTGTAATTGGGACTGAGCTGGGACTATCAGGACAAATAATAGTAGCAGTCTTCATGGTAAAAGGCAGAGACAAATTCCTGTACCTCAGAGCTGCAGAAAAATATCTTGTGTGACTCAGGAATAAAAGATATGACAGTTCTTATTTTAAGTGGAGTTAGTGCTAGACTACCTATGATGCCATTGTGCAAGTCATCACAGGGTAGGAAATGGAAGTGTCACAGTCCCTGGTTCAAAAAAGGAATGTCTTACTAGTCCCAGGTTCAGAAATAGTGATGTGACATAATACATCTCCCTCCATAATACACTTTCACCAAAAGGAAGGAAAACCATTGTGCTGCTTGCCTACATGCTGGACTAATAGATTGTGTGATCTTTTTCTTAGTGTCTACTACTTCCAAGCCATAAACAGGAACTGGCCAAAACATGAGCCACTAGGCATGAAAAAATACTTTTTCACAAAACAGGTATGTCCAGCAAGTTATTCTTTCTTGTATAGCATACTCTTACATTGCTATAATGGATTTATTTTTTTCTTGCACTCCACTGCTAGAGCTTGTTCTCTCTGTTGCTGGCTGTGCTCTGGCTGGAAACATTGCCATTTGTTGCTATGGAAATTAATGCCAGAAGTTGCAGGGCTAGTGAGAGTGTGCTGAGTAAATCACTTAATGGAACATGACATTGTCAGATATCCATTATCTTTCATTTACAGCAGTTTAATTTTCTCTCTTACTTTTCCAGGCTGCTACCATTTACTGATTAATAGGCCTGGTACAAAGGGAATTTTTAATGTATTGTGACTTTATTGCAAACCTTTACCCCTTTATTATCCAGATGTTTGTTACCCAGGTCTAAATTAAGTGGATATAACAAGGAATGGGCTCCATAAAGTTTGTATCAGCTTTATTTTCTTAGAAATCTGTTGGAAGATGGCAGACGTACTCCAGAAGAGTAGGTAACTAAAATGTATTGTTTATGCCATGTAAACTAAGTTAGGCTATGGTAGTGATTACATTAATAGAGGAATTTAATTCAAATGTCCAATTGCACTTCAATACTATATATAATACAATACAAAAAAGGCTAAAGTTTAGTAATAAGAGTGTATGGTACCAGGAAAATAAGGCATGAGCTTTTAATTTCAGTAGACAAAATTGTAATATTTGAAGATGCATCCAGTTTACTGAAAAGTGGAATAAATCTGAACTGGAGAAACAATAGATATGAGCAAATTTTATAACATTCGTACATCTGTTGTTGAAAGAACCAACCTTTTTTTCTAGCAGAAGCTAGAAAGCCATCCTTAGACGTGTGAGAGATCTGAGAAGGATTCTTAATGAACCAGAAGCTTAGCTTTTCACTCCTTTCCTTGGTCATGTTTCCATCTTCAGGGCCATGTCCTCTGCAGGGAAAAGTGCTAGAGCAACACCAAAATAAATTCTTCTGAAGTCCTTCACAGCTAAGGATCTGACCGCTATTAATCTTTTGACTTCAAAACAAGAAGAAACTACACCTGCTATCAACCAGCAAGTACAAAGGCATTGTATTAGCTGTAGCACAGGATTTCCTGGGCTTAGATAAAAATATAGGAAAATACTTGCACAGTATATTGGTAAGCATTTTAAATGATGCTGATGCCTGCTTCTAGGTACCAAGCAGTAGCTGACATAACTTTACTGCACTAGTTGACCACTATATTGTCTGAATAATGATTTTTTATTTTTTTAAATTAGCATGATAATTAATTCTCAGTATTTTTTTATAGTATATATCAATTTCATATCAATGTCCTAATATCATGAGTAATTATGGAGCTCATTAATCACAATATACACAGAAATACCAGCTCAGACTTAAGGTCCATCTAGTTCAATATCCTGTCTCGAACCGTGAGATTTGAAGGAATTAAGGGTTTACTGGGAGATAAAATAAACATTTAGCCGTAGTCTACATAACTGATAGAGAGGGGCCTAAGGCTTGAAAAACATTTATTATCCTTTTCTAAATTCTTCTGCCCCCAATTACCCCAAATTTGTCTATCCCACCAGGCTAAAGGCAGTAGCTTAAAGAAAAAGAGTGAATGGAGGCAAGTCCACTTTGGGGGTGGCAGGCAAACCCCCTCCTTTCCCACTTTGCCTTCCCAGGTGCCATTGTACAACAGGTATGAGGTTCTAGATGTGGAAGGCCAGCCAATGGATGACGTGGATGACTATCCATCTACAGCAGAGGTGTTGCCAAGGTCAGAAAGACCTATGCCCTGTATCACAACTACCTCCATGAGGAAGCAAAGAAGGGTTATAGTTGTAGGCGACTTTCCTTCTGAGGGGAACACAGGGTCCAATACTTGAGAAAGACCCTCCTTTTCGGGAAGTCTGATGCCTGCCTGGGGCCCGGGTCAAGGACATCAACAGGAAACTTCCTAGCCTGGTATGGCCCTCAGACTATTACTTATTACTGGCTTTCCATGTGAGTGGCGATGAGGTCGCAAAATAGAGTCGAAGTGCAATCACAAGAAATTTGTCCCAAGGGCCTTGGGACAGTTGGTAAGGGAATCTGGAGCCCAGGTTATTTTTTAAACTAGACCCGAAAGGGGAGTGGTTTAATACCTGGCTTGCCCGTGACCAGCTATGGGATGACATGCCAAGGTTAGAGGGATGAGGTGCTAACAAGGGCCCTTAGCCTATTGCTCCTAAGTGTGCCGGCTACACTGCAGCACACCTGAAGTCTTGGAAAGATGAGCTAGAGGCTCCTGAGGTAATAAGGGCCAACAGGGAAACACCAGTGAAATATCTCAAAGGGATTAAGGGATGTTCCTCTAAGAAGGTGACATGGCCGAAAGCCCAGATGAAGTGCCTCCACACCAATGAACACAGCATGGACAACAAACAGGAGTTAGAAGCCACCATGCTGCTAGAAACCTACGACTCAGTTGCCTTTACTGAAACTTAGTGGGACACATCCCATGACTGGAGTGCAGCTATCGATGGCTACAGGCTGTTCAGAAGGGGCAGGTGAGGAAGTAAGAGTGGAGGAGTTGCCCTCTACTTCAAGAAATGGATAAAGTGTTGAGAGCTGTCTCCAAACAATAGCCATGAACATGTAGAAAGCCTATGGGTAAAAACAGAGATTGAGGCAACAAAGGGAACTTTGTGGTTGGTGTCTACTACAGGCCACCCGATCAAGGGGATCATATTGAAGAAGCCTTCTTACTCCAGCTACAGAAGGCTTCACGCTCACAAGCTCTCGTCCTGCTGGGGGACTTCAACCACCCCGACATCTCCTGGAAAAGTGTCACGGTGAGCTGTAGGCAATCCAAGAAACTCCTGGAGTGTACGGAGGATAACTTCTTAAGCCAGGTAATAGACAGCCCTACCAGAGGGCATGTAATACTGGACCTGTTGGTCACCAATGCAAGGGAGATAATCGGTGACATCAAGATTGGAGGCAGCAGGGATCATGGACTGGTAGATTTTGCAGTCCTGAGGCATAAGGGTCAGGTGAAGAGTAAATTCAAGACCCTGAATTTTAGAAAGCTGACTTCCAAATGTTCAAGGAGTTAGTCAAGAGGACCCACTGGGAAACTCCCCTCAGGCACAAAGGAGCAGAACAGAGCTAGCAGATACTTAAGGAAGCTTTCCACAGAGCACAAGAGCTCTTGTTCCCCAGGTGTGAGAAATCAGGAAAGGCAGGCAAGAGATTGGCATGGCTGAGTCAAGAGCTGCTGGTCAAATTAAAGCGTGAGAAGGAAATTCCTGATGAGCAAGACTGCCAAACTGGTAACAACAGATGAGGAGAAGGCTGAGGTATCCAACAAATTTTTGCCTCAGTCTTCACTGGCAACCTCTCTTCCCACACCTCTTGAGTGGATGGACCACAGAACAGGGACTGGATGAGCAAAGTCCCTTTCGCTGTAGGAGGTCAGGTTCATGACCACCTGAGGAACCTGAATGTACATAAGTCTATGGGACCTGACAATATGCATACCAGAATCCTGAGGGAATTTGCTGATGTAGATCCCAAGCAATTATCCAACATATCTGAAAAGTCATGGCAGTTGGGGGAAGGACTGCCTGGTGACTGGAACAAGGGAAATATTGTGCCCATTTTTACAAAGAGTAGAAAGGAGGACCATGGGAACTACTGACCTGTCAGCCTCACCTCTGTGCCTTGGAAGATCAGGGAATAGATCCTCCTAGAAGCTCGGCTAAGGCGCATGGAGAATAGGGAGGTAATTCGAGACTGTCAGCACAGCTTCACCAAGGGCAAGTCCTCCCTGACCAACCTCGTGGTGTTCTATGCTAGAGTGACTACATCAGTGAACAAGGGAAGAGCTATGGACGTGATCTATCTGGACTTCTCTAAGGCCTTTGACACAGACCCTCACAACATCCTTCTCTCCAAATTGGGGAGATACAAATTTGATGGATGGACTGTTTGGTGAATAAGGAATTGGTTGGGTGGTTGCATCTAGAGGGTGGTGGTCAGTGGCTCAATGTCCAGATGGAGACTGGTGAGAAGTGGTGTCCCTCAGGGGTCCGTATTGTGACCAGAAGTATTTAATATCTTCATCAATGACCTACATAGACAGTGGAATCGAGTGCACCCTCAGCAAGTTTGCAGATGACACCAAGCAGTGTGGTGTGGTCAACGTGCCTGAGGGACAGAATGCCGTCCAGAGGGACCTGGGCGAGCTCAAGAAGTGGACCCACGTGAACCTCATGAGGTTCAGCAAGGCCAAGTGCAAGGCTGTGTACCTGGGTTGGGGCAACCCCCAGTATCAATACAGGCTGGGGGCTGTTGTGGTTTAGCCCTGGCTGGCAACAAAGCACCATGCGGTCACTCTATGTCCCCTTTCCTCAGTGGAGTAGGGAGGAGAATTGGCAGAAAAAGGCAAAACTTGTGTGTTGGTATAAAGACAGTTTAACATCAAAGGAATTGAACAGTAACAACAATAATACTGATTAAAAGAATATATGAAACAAGGGAATACACAGGACAACTCTCTCACTGCCCGAAGCCCAGCATGCTCCCGAGCCGTGATTAACCTCCCCCCGCCCAGCTCCCCCACTCCTATCCGAGCATGACATCACATGGTATCAAATACTCTGTTTGTTTGGCCAGTTTGGGTCGGCCGCCCCCTCCTGGTTTCTTGTGAAAATTAGCTCTATCCCAGCCAAATTCATGACAGCGGTGAAAGGACTGAGAGCAGCCCTGCAAAGAAGGACTTGGGGGTACTGGTGGATGAAAACCTGGACATGAGCCAACAATGTGTGCTCACAGCCTGGAAGGCCAACCATATCCTGGGCTGCATCAAAAGAAGTGTGGCCAGCAGGTCGAGGGCAGTGATTCTGCTCCTCTGCTTTCGTGACACCCCACTTGCAGTACTGTGTCCAGTTCTGCAGCCCTCAGCATAGGAAAGACATGGACTTGTTGGAATGGGTCCAGAGGAGGGCCACAAAAATAATCAGAGGGCTGGGGCACCTCTCCTACAAGGAAAGGCTGAGAGAATTGGAGCTGTTCAGCCTGGAGAAGACTCCAGGGAGACCTTATAGGAGTCTTTCAGTACTTAAAAGAGGCTTGTAAGAAACATGGGGACAGGCTTTTTATCAGGGCCTGTTGAGATAAGACAAGGGATAATGGTTTTTAAACTAAAAGAGGGTAGATTTAGACTGGATATAAGGAAGAAATTTTTTACCAGGAGGGTGGTGAAACACTGGAATGATTTGCCCAGACAGGCAGTAGAGGCCCTGAGCAACCTGATCTACCTGAAGATGTCCCTGATCGTTGCAGGAGGTTGGAGTAGATGACCTTTAAAGGTCCCTTCCAACCCTTACCATTCTATGATTCTCTGATTCTATTACTCATATTCTAATAGAACTAAACAGATTTTGATAAAAAAAGTTTTTGGAATCAACTTGATAATGCAGGAAGTAATCAAATATCTACTTCTTCCCTATGTTAGTTTTTTAAAAATAAACAACAAAAAAACCCTTTTTATTCATTTAGTATTTAAATTACCAACCTTTGACCTTTTTTTGGATTTGTGTTTGTTCTGCTTTTAAAGAGAAAGGAAAACAGAGGCCTTTGATTTACTGTATGTGTCAGTGGATGTTCCTTTTATCAGAAACATTGTTTGTCCATCAGGACCTGTTTTGTTAAGTCAGTTCTAGAAAACAAGAAAAAACATGACTAAAATCTAACACATTACAATATAGCTATAAAGAAACAGAAACAGATGAATTCTGAAAGAATGATAAAGTGAAAAATGAGATGATAAGCACTAGTCAGATGAATGGGCTGCCTGTCTTGGATCTTTGTGGGGAGTAGGCACTGGAGTTCTGTTTTTCTGCAGACTTAATACACAGGTGAGTTTTAGTGGTAAAACTGGGAAGAATTCCTCTTTTGCTGGCACATCTTAGACTTTAGCACTTCGTGTACTGTATTTGTAATTTTAAGCAGTGTGATTGTATGGGTTCTTGTTTACTTATTAAGCTTGTCTTAATGAAGCATTTGCAGTCCATCTTGATTGCATGGCTTTACATATTTTCTTTGTGTTTTCTTCATGTTGAGAGTAGTTTTGGGTTTCCCACTGAATGTTTGCTTTTTGTGTGTTGTTTGTCCATGTATTTTGGTAAGAAAAGACTTTATTTCCTTTAGGACAGGCTTTTCCTTGAACAAAATATTAGGCTGAAATGTAAGAATTCTGTGATGGGGTTTTTTTCCTTTCCCCACCAAAAACACTGGACACTGTTTTGCCACCTGAGAACCACGAAACACTGTGACACTGTTATTATTATCTTGATATATTTTGGAGTTAGAGCTCGGATATTTAATTCTTCTTTTCTTTTTGGAAAGCTCGAGACTTGGATTTCGTCCCTATATTATAAACTGTGTAAGATGAAAATCTGCATCACAGGAAATACGCTTTGCTCTGGGATTTTTACGTAACATGGGTGAACAGAATACAGCCTACATTTACTATGAGGTAACAGACTTCAGTGCTCTTAAGCCAAAGGCAAGTATTTCTTTATCAGAAAACCAAAGTGTTTTCCATCCCACCTTCCCCTTTTAAAATTATCCACTTCTGCCTAGCTTTACTGATGGCAGGTTATTCTTTATTTCTCTATTTTGTGAGCAGTCTTTCTTCTGAGAGCTCTCTCAGTAGTAAAACAGTGAATCATAGTGTTTACTAGAAAGGGAAAAAATGCTGTTTTGTGGACTTTGAAATATATCTCCACACATTCTTTGCAAAGAGAAGCCTGTAAGAACATAAACACATGTAGAATTCTCAATACAGTTTTAGTATATGCGTCCAGTTTGTTTTCTCATATTATTCTCTCTCTATTCTCTTCCTTTTGTTCCATTCATTTTTGAACTCTGAGGATGAAGACCAGCCTTCTGTTTTATCAAAAATAGCCATTTCACATAATGTATCAACAGCAGGTGTTTATAATATAACACTTCAGAATCCAGATTTTTCCTATTTTAGTTTGTGGGTGTGGGGGTTTTGAGGGGTTTTTGTTGTTGGTTTTTACATGCTTTCCAGACGGGTGGTTTGGGGGTATTTTTTGCTTTTTTTTTGGTTTTGGTGTCTGTGTCAATAGTTCTAAATGAGCCACACTTTCCGTTTTTATAAATAAAGAGAATCCACTAAGTGCTCTATGGATCTTGCCACTTTACAATAAGCAGTTATTGAAATGACTACATTGGATATCAGAAATATAAAGAGAGAACTGTTAATTCTTTTGGTCTCTGTGTATATTAAATCAGGGTGAAGGATAAATCCTTCAGACACATTGTTTTTCTTATACAGGGTCCTAAATTTTTTTTTATTATTTTTTAAATAAGCTATCCAGGAATAAAATCAAGCTCCATATTGCAGTTTTGTACCTTGTTTTATAATACTAAAAAACCATGAGTACTCCTGCTTGAAAAATATATCCGTGGATTGTTATATTTTGACATGTAGTTGGAGGGACATAAAAAGAATGAGCTATTCTCTGCAGGTAGAGGAACCCCAGAAAAACCAAAGATAGCTATTCTCACATAGCATAAGAATTATCAAGGGGCTCAGAAAATTGGCTTAAGAGGAAACACTGAAGTAGGTAAATATGAATGAGGGCTTGGCTCAGGGATGACTAACAGAGAAGCTCAGGACCAGAAACATCGGAGGAACAGAAACACTATTTGTGAAGGCATGTTACATAGTGCAAACTTTTTCTCACCCAAAGACATAGCTAAGAGCAATGTGATAAAATTGAGAGAGAAACACAAAATTCTTCAACAGTGAGTTATGCCAGATTCCAAAATAATCTTTCAAGAAAAAAATATGGACATTCGTTGTATAAAACATGAAACTAGTGGATTAAAAGAAAGAATTCTTCTTTAAAGTGTTGCTGTAGGGAAATAATCTGATACGTGGTAGAGGAGCTTTTAGCTTTTCCTCAGAGTTATCACTCTACATGCATTTGAGAAATGTAATTCTGAAAACCTACTATGTGACGTAAGTATTGCTTGCAAATGAAGAAATTCAGTGCTCCTTGTTTTCAAAGAACAGGTTTTACCTATGACACTCTCACAGTGGTGTCTGGGAAAACTGTTTTGACTTGATTAAGACTAATTGTAAACGGGAACTGAGTGAAGTACTGTTTTATATAGTGAATTTTTTTCATGTTAGTACAGTGTTTCTAAAACATTTAAAAAGCTACATAGTCTCCAGTATTTAATTTATTATTTTGTTATTACTGAGGACAGGGGAGGTTTTTATGATTTCTGTGATTGCTAAATTTGAAAAATTCAATAACACCCAATTTTCATAGCTTTTGTAACCCTTTTACTGAACTCACTAGTAAGATTGACTGGAAATTCTCCTGCAAATTTTTTCTTTCCCACCTCAGTTAAAGTTGGAAAGTTTAACAGAAATTTTCAGGGGAAGGAAACTCAAAATACCTTCCTGATCTCATGTCCATTTAAAATATTTATATGTGAGAACATGGTCTTGCACCAGCTCATAAAAAAAACAGCTAAAAGTCAAAAAAAGGAGAATTGATTAAATTTACCGAAACTAGAAATTAAAGATGATTTTTCAATATTTGGCTGTAAATATTTTTTTTTCTTTTCCAACCATATATGGCTTCTTCTGGTACATTCTCTTGTCCTAGTCTGTGATGTCAGAATGTGAAAGACTGTGAACTGTGTGTGCGTTAGGCATCAGCGTACGCAGAAGTAGCTCCAAACAGTTTTCTGTACAAAGGGATGTGGATTGTCTACTAATGGCTTTTTTCTTTTTTCTTTTTCCTTTTTGAACCCAAATATAAGACTTTGGGGCACATGGGAGTGTTGATGAATAAATTATTTGAAATTTTAAAAGATTTCCTCAAATTAGCCACTGCAGGGCTGTTATTTTTGATTTGGGGATGCTACATTTTGCTTGACCTGGAATAATTCAATGTAATTAACATTGTCCCCACTAATAAATTGGTTTTGTATTTGTTATATGTAGACTGTTTACACAAGACTGCTATAGAAATCTTACTGAATTTATTCTGGAAAGTTCAAAGCTTAAGAAATGTTTGCAGACTCATTTAACTGTAACAAGGAAAAGAAACTGTTGTGTTTCCATGCTGCACAGTTCCCAGTTCACATTTACTCTGGATGAGTTTACTCGTGCTGACCATACACAGCTGTTGTAGCTTCTGAAGGGTATTTTGGGATTGATTAACCATCTGCTGGTTCTTACTGTAACAGTTCAGTGAGAACAGCATAAGGGAATTTGCTTTAGATAATCTGCAAAAACGTGGGCAGTACAAATATTCCTTTTCCAGGAGCTGCTCTGATTGGTATTTTTGCTACTGCCATTGTGTAATAAGATCTGAATTCTATCTGATCTTTTCAAGTTTATCTATATTGGTTCTGCGTAGAACACCTAATTTGCAGCTTTAAAAAAAGGGCTCCTTATTTTCTGCAGTGTCAGAACTTACTGCTTCTTTAGGCAGCCTTATCAACATAAGCACTGATCATAATTTTTTGCATATTGATATAAAGGAAAGGTATATTTGGAACTTAGGGAGGCATTTGCAAAGTTGACAGTTCATAATTTTACTGGATAATCCGAAGTCTGAAACTGCAAGGAGGTCTTTCTAACTGAAGCAGAGTCAAAGTGCTAATTTGGAAGGAAAAGAAAAAAAAAAACAACACTCAAAGATAGCTGTTGTGGTACCAGACAACTGAGGGCCAGATAAGTCTCGTGGCTGTTATTCCAAATAGGACAAATATCCATTCTAAATGAAAGCTGGACATATGGTGTGAAGTTTCTCATGCTGAGTGGAAAACAGCTGGCCAAAATCTGCAATGTGTTACGAAGCTAGAAATTTTATTCATTTTTGCAAATGTGTTTTGACCATTCTCCCTCTCTCTATTTTAAAAACATAGCATTTTGACAGGAATCATGAGAGGTGAAATAATATTTAAAACACACTTTACTTTTTCTAATGCATGTGTTATCTCAGAATCTTAAAAATAGTTATGATACAGAAATAACATTAATAGCATAGTGTTGGGGGGAAGGTTAGGGATGACTGAACAATGTATACTAGGTAACATGTTGTATATAATAGTATTTCCGATAATAGCTAACTCTTTGTAAAATAAAAAAATATTTACATGAACTGAGCAGTACGGTAATGCTTTAACTTCTGTCTTTTATTATGCAAGAGAAGGGGTTTAAACAGTTTGAGTAAAATCAATATGGCATACGAGAATTTTAAAAATAAAGCTCACCAAACTCCTAGGCCAAAGAAGTAATGAGTAAACCCCTTGGCTTTTCTTATTGTCTTTGGTGCCTCTAATAACACTCTGTCACAGGTCATTTCCATTCCCCCCCAAAGGGAAACAGAAACTAACAAAAAGTACCATCACCTCCAATGCATTGAAGGCTTTTCCGTTCACATGCCTTCTTGCTTACTGTGATGCTGTGTGTCTACAAACACACAAGTTAAATACCTTAGCATGAATGGTGAACTGGAGATGGAGTGTCACAGTTCCATTTTACTGAAATGGTGCTGGGAATGGATGAGGTAAAGCAGCATTATGAAACTCTTTCTCCTGGAGCTGGGTTTCTGCTGAGAAATTTGTTCTGTCACAGTGCTATTCAGTCTGACATATGACTGCACCTTATGATAAACTACAGTACATGTTTCTGGCTGCCAGGGCACACTGTTGACTCGTATTCAACATGCCATCAACCCATACCCCCAGATCTCTTTCTGTGAGGCTGGTCTCCAGCCTCTTGTCCCCCAATTTGTATGTATAATCAGAATTTCCCTGTCCCTGATGCAAAATCTGGCACTTGCTCTTGTTAAATTTCACATGGTTGGTGATTGCCCAGCTCTCTAGACTATCCAGGTGCCTCTGTAAGGCCTCTCTACCCTCAAGATGGACCACTATCCTCGTCTTTTTTTGGTTTCAATTTGATATAGTACTTTATTTATTTATTTATTTATTTATTTATTCTTATTTATTTATTTATTTATTTATTATTTAATACTATTTTTTTACTGTCTAACTCTTCCCATAGAAATAATATCTTCTGCATTTTTTTCCCTCCCTCAGTTGCATTGAACCTCAGTTTTAAATATGTAGAATGTTCCATAGCTCTTTTGGAAGAAGCGGGAAATTTCATGAAATTTCATAATATTAATGCTGTTTGAATGATGATATCCTATCAAGATAGTTTGTGCTTTGTACAGTTCTGCTGAATTTTCTTTTGGGAAGTTATGTGGTTTGATTCTAAAATTCTGTTTTATTGTGTAAAATATATTTATACCCATGAGATTTTTGGTATAGTAAATGTTTAAAATAAAACAGCCTTGGATTCCCCAGAAAGTTAAGAAATATCCTATATGCTGTTACATAATTTGATTTCTTGCCCTTCTCTCTTCTTAGTAGTGTTAAGGTTGTGATACAAAAGTATTAGTAGTTAAAAACTTTCTAAATGGTATTTAATATTCTGGAATTTATAAAACTGGTCCCTACTTTTGCTGTATATTTTAAAATAGAAAGGTTCATATTGAGTTTTCCTGTTCTTGTTGAAGGCATCAATGGTTTTGAAAGTGGCATTAGTGGTAATAGGGAAAGGTTACATTCACTGAAGAAAGATTGTTCCTGCTACAGCTTGGGAGCTTCTGCTGAAAGGAGATTTTACTACTGGAATTAGACATGGCACATTCTCAGAGTTTAATAATTTACTTACAAAATTAATCAGTTTAATCATTTACTAGTTCAGGAACAACCAGGAAACTCTGATAAGCTTTTATTTTCCTCAGTGTTGGAGACTGAAATACACATCATAGATGGCTGACTTTTTTCTTAAGCCATGGTAGTGTAAAAGTGTTTCTTCTCAGTAAAACAGTGTTCAATAAGGTAGTATGGCACAGAGGACTTTTAAATTCTTTCTAAAAAGTACTGAGAATTGAACTTGGCATTCTCTGAAAACAGTAGGGTTTTTTCAATAGGAATGAGGTTAGCTGTATATAGAATAACTTTGAAAATCCCTACAGTTGCTCTTACCTTGCTTTAACTGTTTCTGTGCTTCAGAGGGAATGTGACATACTAAAATACAGTATTTTTATATTGGTGCAGCTGCATGAAAGCAAGAGGTTGTACATATTAGTACCCTAGTGGTATAAGTTATCCTTTTTTTCTCAAGTTCTACATACAAAAGAGTTGTATTGGGATAAATACTTGTCAGCTGGGCTTTTAAGGAAGAAATTCATAGCAAATGTGTTGCATCTAATTCAGCAAAAGGCCTTTCATAAGTGACCTAGAATTCAGTCACAAAGAACAACATATTTACACATTTCAGTATTTGTAAATACTAAAGCCTGGGTCCGGATCACACTTGCACATGCTTACAGCATAATACTTGCATCCGAAGTATCTCTAAACCATTCTAAATGTCCACCGCCACTTGTTTTTCTCTCTCTGTATTCTCCTTTATTTCTCCAAATCCAATACCTTTTTCTAGGTTTTCTAAATTCTCCTTTAATTCATGTGTTCATTTATATTTCTATCAGTGTCAGGCAATCTTGTTAGCCTTTTTTGTATTGTTAGCACAGCACTGGTTTCTTCACCATGCTGAAGGCCACTTGCCAAGACAAATCCATCAGCAGCCTTATGCTCCAGGATTAAGTGTTCCTGCCTTTGCCATTGCCAAGTTGCGGCCATGTCTGAGCTGAGCACAGCAGCTCTGTTGCAGTTTCTAACAGCACTTGGCTTTTTGAATTTTCATAAACACACTGGGTTAGTTAATATATGAGGTTTTTGAAGTGGGAGGTTCAGTTTAATGGAACCTATGAATAACTTTACGGCCTTCTGAGGGTTGTCTTCATCCAGGGAAACTAAGTCCAGTTCTATCGTCTATTGGCCTGATCTTTGATCTCTGCTTATTTCCCAGAAATGTGGTCTGGTTCAGTAACCTGGTCTTGACCAAATGACGGTATTCTTTTGGCAGTCTCAGTTGCCTTTGGTTCTCTCTGTTTTTGTTTTTGTACAGAGGCACTTCTCACAGAACTCCACAGAACACCACAGTGGGTGACAGTATGGAGCATTCATTAATTTTTTTCTTATCCATTGTGTTACCAACAGCTGCTTCTGCATGCAGGAGCAAACAGAATAGTAAAGAACACAGTGAAATAAATTCTCATTTATTAACTCAGTAGAGGGTGGACCTGGAAAATCAAGCCATTTTTTAATGTTCTATGACTCTTCTTGTTGCTGTGCTCAGTTTCTCATATATCATAATATCATCAGAACTAAAACAGACCTGGAGCTTCCATGAATGTTTTATCCATAAAACACCAGATAGAGCATAGTGATGGGTTTTTTTCCTACTTCACCAGAATGGTGTTAATAGCTTCCATAGTACACACAAGAAGATCTTTAGTCACATCTGTTTGTTGCCTTAGATCTGAAAACTTTTGTAGCTATACAGACCTGGAAATGCAAACTGCGTAAACAAAGTGTGTGGAGCTTCTGGTATTTGACTCTGTGTCTCCTCACTTCATTATCATTCTGTAGTAGCATAGTAACAACACAAAACCTGTCTTGCTGTAGCCAACTGGACTGCTATTTCTAAGGAAGGCTTTTACTGTATATTTCATCAATTCTTTGTTGTTGCTATCAAGCAGCTCCATTTTGCTAACTGTTGGGTCCTGCACTTTTGTCACAACAACCCCATACAATGCTATAGGCTTGGGGAAGAGTGTATGTAAACGCACCTGGCAGAAAAAGACCTGGAGGTATTGGTCGACAGCCGGTTGAATAGGAGCTGCAGAGTGCTCAGGTGGCCAGGAAGGCCAATGGCATCCTGGCTTGTATCAGGAATAGTGTGGCCAGCAGGAGTAGGGAGGTGATCGTGCCCCTGTACTCGGCACTGGTGAGGCCACACCTTGAGTACTGTGTTCATTTTTGAGCCCCTCACTACAAGAAAGACATTGAGGTGCTGGAGCATGTCCAGAGAAGGGCACCGAAGCTGGTGAAGGGTCTAGAGCACAAGTCCTATGGAAAACAGCTGAGGAAACTCAGGTTATTTAATCTCGAGAAAAGCAGGCTGAAGGGAGACTTTATTGCTCTCTACAACTACCTGAAAGGCAGTTGTAGCAAGGTTGGTGTTGATCTCTTTTCCCATGTAACAAGTGATAGGACAAAAGGAAACAGCCTCAAGTTATGCCAGGGGAGGTTTGGGAGAGTTTATGTTAGGAAAAATTTCATCAATGAAAGAGTTATCAAGCACTGGAACAGGCTGTCCAGGGAAATATTTGAGTCGCCATCCCTGGAGGCATTTAAAAGATATGTGCTTAGAGAAGTGGTCCTTAGCAACATGGTTTAGTGGTGGACTTGGCAGTGTTAGGCTTATGGTTGGACTTAATGATCTTAAAGAACTTTTCCAACCTAAATGATTCTACGATCTTAGGACAAGAATTGCTAGAGGGATGAACAACTCCAAGAGCATCAGAGTCTGTGCTCAGCAGTGTGTACCTGACAATGCAGTTGTGGTGTATGGGAAAAATTTTAGAGTTGGTAATGTGCAAGTAGAAAATGTTATTAGAGAAAGACATCATACATAAAAGTAGATGTTTAAAGTTAGAAGTAGGTGTTACCATGCTGGACAACGTAAGCTTCAGAAACAGGTGCAGAGAGTAGTGGTACTCTTTATTCCTCTTCTCTTGTAACGTGCTTGGTTTTCTCATTATCAGTGCAGGCTTCTATGAAATAAGTTCAGATCTGACTTTTTAACTCACATAAAAGTAATTTTTAGGCAGATGGTCAAGCTCGCTTTCAAGAGATTAGCAGATTTCCTAGTATCAAATATCCCCTCTGTATATGTTCAGTATACCCAGTATGAAATTTCATAAGATATGTAATTCCCTCTCCCCCTTTTTCCTTCATATTACTTTTTGACAATACTTGGCATTACTGAATGTGTTTCTTTGTCCCTAATATCTTCCTTCATGAATATGCTATCTGGGTTTCTTCCTACTTTGATGTAGTAGTCTAAAACCCTGAATTTTACTTTCTTTCTTTCTTACAGACTAAGTATACTTCTTACTAAACAATTTGACCTATTTCAGCTTCTCTTGCATTTTTCTTCATGCATATGCAGATGTTCAGATATTCTCAGTGCCTGGTTACACCTTCTTGTATTATAGTGCAATGCAGTAGGCATGACTAGATAAAGTCCTAGGCGGTCTTCTAAATGCACCTAGTACACAAGGGCTAAACCTCACTGTAAACTGGGGTTGATCTGAGTTTCTGCTGCAGTTGTTTCTGTACTAGCTGAAGTTGCATTTGGCTTTTGCAGATCCACAAATACACCAGTTTGGTTTATGTATAAGAAGTTGAAGGGGGAAGTTCAGCTTTTATATTCTCACTGGTGGTGCTTTCCATAGATGACCATTATGACCAGATGACCAGAGTAGCAAAAGTCTGTTCTGGGTTGTTTTTTTTTTTTCCTATCGTGTCCTCCTTCATATTATTCAAGACAAAGGAAACATCATGGAATTGTTTCCTCCCTTGCCTCTGTTTTTTTCCTTCTGCTCTGTTTCATTCTGCAATGCTCATTCAATGCCTAATACTCTTTCCTAATGCTCAATGTGATTTTTGGACTGCTGCTGAGAATTGAGTCAGCTCTTCACAGCTATGCAGAGTGATAGAAGCTATGATTGAGTCTAACACTATGCATAGGTATGGTTATCACATTATTTTCCATATGGGCATTACATGTCATTCACCAGTATTGAATTTTTTATCCATTTTATTGCCCAGCTATTTAGTATGATGGAAGCCTGTTGAAAACCTTTACAGATAGTTTTGGATTTCGTTTTTCAAGGTAGTCAAAACCTTAGCAAACTTCAGCTGCTCAGTGCTCATCTTCGTCTCACTTTTCACATAGCTTAAAGATGCTGAATAGCTCAAATCCCGATACAAATTTTGGTGGTATTTAGAAGCAATCACCTGTGAGCTTCACAGGGGCTTACATACTCATCTTGACTGCCAGCACATGACCAGTGAAGATTCACTAAGGTTCTCAGTATCATCTTGGCTTTTATATATTTTCAGTGTTTGTAGCCTTCTTACATGCACTTGTTTGAGCATGTTATAGGAAGAACTATTCAAATAAATTGTGAACTTGAATTTTCTTTCCAGTAGCTTAACTTCCAGTTCCAATATTTCTTTATATCTTTGCGGAACAAGCGTCAATTTGTCCCTCTGTCACTGTCCCTTCTTTATTTATATTTCATTGGGCTATCGAGTAGTTATCTAACCGATGCTCACCATAAATCTGACTATATTTTGGAGAAAATTCCTTAATATTAGACAAATGACCACTCTTTCCTGAAACAATTTAAAAGACTCAGGAGAGAAGTTACTCCCACTCTTTGTTGCTTAAGAAGAAATAGGTTTAAATATGCTCTTCTTGTAGAGCCTTTGTAATACATTATTTGAGCTGTGTTTGAGCTATGGTCAGCTCTGAAACTGTAGGATTAGTAGCAACAGATCAGTTAATTTTCTCTCTGCAGTGTTTTATGCAGTAAAACATAAATTCCTACTTTGATAAGAAAAACAGATAAGTTTTTCTTGCCAAAATAATCGTGGGGAAATGTAATGTAGTTTTTAATACCACATCATTACAAGATGAAATGTCTTTAAATTTTATTTTCAGACAATAAAAAACATGGTTGCTTGTATTCCAGAACACTTTCCATCTTTCTCATTTTTTATTACAAGAAACTGAAGTGTCATAACTGACATAAAATAAAAGTTGTAATTATGACAAATAATGATTGATATAATGCTATGTACTTTCTTAACAAGAGAAGTCCTTTTCATTTCAAGATAGGCAGGATTCTCTGTTTTACCTCCCAGATGAAACTAGTGTTTGAGTCATGTTTTCTTTATAACTGGTATTTTTTACCTTTGTTGTTACCTAGAACAATAGAAAATTTAATCTCAAGTAAGATACTAATTTGCTACAAAACAGTTTCTTCAATGATTGTACTGATTTCTCACAAAGAAGAAGGCAAACTTTATTTTTTTGCAAATGTGCATGTTGTTAAGTTTCAGTTCTACTATCCCTATGGTGATATAAGCAGATTTCCACTATGCTTTTTCCTCCCTTACCTTTACCAGGTGTCCTGGGTTTGGCCAGGACAGGGTTAATTTTCACCAGAATCCAGGAAGGGGCACAGCTGGGCTGACCCCATCTGGCCAAACAGAGCACGGTATTCCATACCATGTGCCGTCATGCTGGGTTCCGGTGGGGGGGGAGCTGGGCGGGGGGAACTCACTCGAGGCTCAGGAGGGCACAGCGGGGGTTCGGTCCGGGAGAACAGCTCTCTGGGTTGTGAGATTTGTGTTGTCTTTTCTTCTCATCTGTATCATTGTTGTTCCTGTTCCCTTTGTTTTCTGTTCTGTTAAACTGCCCTTATCCCGACCCACCAGTTTCTGCCTGTTTCTTTCCATTCTCCTCCACACCCCGGCGGGGGGAGGGGCGCCCGCGTGGCGCTTTTGTTGCCGACTGCAGCCAAACCAGAACAATAGACAGTATGCATATTCTTCAGGAATAGTGAAAAGGCTGAGATCCTTCAGTTCCGGCTAGAAAAGGATTAAAGAACTCTTGAAGTTCATATCGTATCCCATTGTCTTTTCTTGATCATACTTGTTTGCATGAGAAATGTGGAGTCCTGGTTGGACGAGAGGGGACATAGTTTGGTGCCGTTGAGCAACCCAGGCTTTGTACCGGAGATAGGTCTGGTAAGCAGTGAACGCGGAACACTGATGAGAAAGTAAAGTGGCGAACACGGAACGCTGGCGCAGGGGAAATGCCGCATTGCCGCTTCCTGCCTCCTCGCCGCTTCCTGCCTTATAGTCGCTTCCGCATGGAGATGAAGCTCTGCACCAATCTCAGCGAGTTATAGCAATTTTGCCCATATATGGTTAAGGGTAACTAACCAATCAGAGGCTGTAATTGTTTTGCTATATAAACCCTGTTTTGCTGACTAATAGAGGAGAATGATTTTACCCATATTGGGATCTCATCGTTACTGCCGAACCGGCTTCCCACTCCAACAGATAAATATTATTTAATATCTTGCATAATAAAATTTACCATACAGATAAAGCTATAGAAATATTTAACTACTCTAATGAATAGAAAATGCACTATTTTAGCTTGACAGAAAGGGTAGCTACTGGAACCATATTTAAGTATTAGATATGAATAACTGAAAGTCATAAATGCCCAACAAATACTGTAGACCTTCTTTGCCTTATCACTAGAATAAATGCTACATACAGGTATAAAATATGCATAAGTTTCACAACAACCACCTAGAAGTAGTAGACTTCAGTGCTGATATGAAAAATTGTTTAAGATGTTTCACAGGAACTAACTGTGTATGTACCCTGGTCCACCTCTCAACCTAATCCCAATTTGGCTCATGTAATCTACATTGTCTCTAGATTTTGGATAATGTTTTTCCCTGTTTGATGTGAGATAGAAGCCCATGAACAGGTAGCTGCCAAGGTTAGTTGGTGTGCATGGAGACATAACTTGCAAGGCAACATTTTTGGCACTAGCCCAACAGGCTCTGGGTTTCCTGAGACCTGAGATGCTTTGTCTTACACCGAGCATACTACTTGTGTATATTTTTTATTTTACTGAGCAAGAAAACATCTAAGAGCATGAACTTGCCAGTTGTTGTGACTAAGCAATAAACAAAGTCTAATCACATAGTCTAATAATCACGCAATTCTCAGTTGACCAGCATCCCCCTTGGTTCAAAGGTATGTCTTTTTTAAAGTACAGGGCTGCAGGTTCTTACCTCACTTTCCAACTTTCATCTTGTACTCACGATATATGGGCTCCTCCTCTCTCACGTGACAACACACACACTTACAAGCTGTTCTTAAGTAAATCAATACAAAGTTTGTTTTGCCAAATTGAAACAGGGTAAAACTTTGACAAAACTGTTGTATTATTTCCAAAGTAATTCAGGCAGTGATAGTTTACAGGCATTTGCTAGCACAAAACAGTCCTGTCGGTAAGCTTTTCTACAGGATGAAAATGGTTTTAATGCAAAGCCTTCTATTACAAATGTAAAATTTTAGCTTTGGACAGGTTGTGATTATTTCACTTCCAATATTTAATCTGATTGATAATAGCATGATAGTTACCAAAGTAAAACATAAAGTGGTTATAGAGCATTGTCTTTTTTATAGAAAATACCAACTAGATAAGTATATGAATGACAAGGGACGACTGAGAAATCTAGGCATGTAATTTGCTAGGTTTGATATGAGAAATACTTCTATTTTTAAGGTGACAATGAATATAAAAATATATGTCTAATTTTAAACAATTTTTTTCTTCTTGTAGAACAGTTATCGTTTCTGTATGTTCTACTAAGGTTTTCAACTCTTTATGGATGGCTTCTGTAAATTTTAGATGTCAATAAGTAATAACTTGTCAATGTAGTTAGAGGTGAAGTTGTGCAAACAGATTAGTCATGACTATCACATAGACTGCAAAGCTAATGTCAGACTGCAGCTTCCGAAACTTGTTTAAATAAAATGAAGACTAATGGAGGAATAAGAGAGAGAGAAAAGACTTTCAATTATTTGTGCAGCCACAAAAAATAGGAGCTCTAGTATGTGATCAAGGTTTCTGCATGCCAGATGCCACGCAAAAGCAAAAGAAGTACAGTCCCTGACCCTAAGAATTTAAAGTCCAAGTATGAAACTCAAGATAGAACCATAAGCCCAGAAAAATGGGATAAGTACTACGGAAAATTCAGTCATGTAGGCTTGATCGGCACTGGTCAAGACATGTCAGCACTGTGGGTAATTAGAAAAATCATTGTATATACAATGATATTTCTGATGCATCGTGTAAAACACATTTTGTCTCCAATGGAATGCTCAAGTACATGCACTATCAGTGTTCTTGACATATATAAATTCTGAATTAGATGTTGTTTGAGACGGGTAAGGAAACTATCTTATGGTTTATTCAATTTCTCTCAAGATATATGAACTGTCACAGAAACTGTTGCTCTTTAAAAAAAAAAAACTCCAAGAAAATTTAAAAATTATATAAAAAACTTGTTTGATATCCCCTTCTCCAATAAGATTCTTCAATTACTAAAGGCAAGTGTCCAGTTGGGTTACCACTGTGGACAGCTCCAGTTGGAGTGAGCAGTTGTCACAAATATCCATCTTGAGAAACCAAGACAGAGACATGGAAATTAAGCAATCTCCTAAAAGCAGTCATTGTGCTTTGGGAACTTCCTCATCATGATAAGGGACTGTGGCAGACAAGTGAAACTCTGAGGAGGCACAGTGCCATCTTGCAGAGCCCACCTCTCTCCCTGTGAGAAGTCACATAAGTAAGGATGTTAAGGACTTGTGAAAGGCAGTGACCAGCCTTACAGAAGGGGATTGTGAGACCACTGAGCCCCACCATACCCAGCGACTCATTTCAAGGACTATTGGGAAGCTGCTGAAGATTGTTGTAGAATCTGGTGTACCTGGTAAGGAACATCTCATGGCTACATACATGCTCAGTCAAGGACACTGAATCACTCCCTGTCAGAAGAACACTTGGTATTTTTAAACAAGGACTTGCTGGAGCCACTGGCACTTTAGAAGGATGGTTAATTAGGATGTTTTATGTATTTTGCAAACTTGGCAGAAGAAGTGAGAATTTGCGTATCCTTAGTTGAATTACTCTTGTTATAATACCAAAAATCACACCACCTGAGCTGGAGATGCCAGACCAAGCAAAGACCCTTGCTCGCGGAGCATGGCTAGAGAGTTTTAAGAGCACTGTTCTTTAAACCAAAGTGAGAAGGGAACTAAGAAATCCTAGTTAGGAGGGTATGGCTACTAGGCAGTACTAACATTTTAACTGTATAAATATGTGATATGAACTTAGGCAGGGGTGCACACCCACCACCGGAGGACCCTGATCACCAGCAGACGTCAAAACTGGATCCAAAGGTGGTGATATCTTCTCTCTTATCTTTCCTTTGGCTTTCTTTATCTCTGACTTTGTAAGTACATAAGGGTAATGTTGTAAGTTTGTCAGTTCACTATATTTTATAGTTTTGTAAAATCAGACATTAAGTTTTTATAAACTTTTCCAAGTCAGTATCTGTTCTAATCCCACTGTGATAAAAGTAATGTTCTGAAGTTGCAAAGTTACCATCTTTTGTAATCTCACCAAATTCCAAGTAAAGCTTTGTTTTTAGCCAAGCCTCTTGAGTAATTGTTGTGACTCCTGGGTACCACACAAGAATTGAAAAGATCACTTCCCCTTACCCACCGAGTGGGACAAGGACACACAGCAAAGAATAACCAGCAAAAGGGGTAAAAGAGAAGTTCCTGCTATATTACTGGATAATTACTCGGAGGCACCTGTGAAGTTAGGTGTTTAGGTCACTTTAGCTTTATGACCGTCTTTGGGCACAGCCAGTCCCAAAGTGTACTTCATAAGTTTTACTCCTCACCCTCGTATGAAGAATGAAGATATTAGAGTGCACAGTAATACCCCTCTTTCTGTTGCCACACCTGGTGAATAAGATCCTTAATTAGTTTAAACAAAATTTTAAAATCAGGCTGATTAGGTGGTTTGGGAAAAAAAAAAAAAGACAATGACAAAATAAAACACTTTTGAAAACTTAGCTCCATGTCTCTAACTTTCAGTAACCAGAGGGACAAAGCTTAAACTAACAGAATATATCTATGAATGTATGAACCTTTCATATATGATTGTACCTGTCCCATACATACAATGCAAATAATTCCTACAGTCAGTGAATGCTATAGGCAGATAACTAATACATATTTACTGGCAGAGATGCAGATAATTTCCTAGTACTATCTTCATTACAGAGAGACTAAACACCATTAGTAATCATGCATGACGAATCTAAAACAAGCCGCCAAAATGCAAATATACAGACAGAAGTTTTCTAGAGGTTAAATGGATCAACGAGGACATATTAGAATAGGCATCAAAGTTGGTGTGAGCAACATAATGGTTTAGAAGCTGTTATAGTTTAGCTGTGGCAGGCAACAAAAGTGCCACATGGCCTCCCCTCCCCCTGCCGGGTGCGGAGGAGAATGGAAAGAAACAGGCAAAAACTGGTGGGTCAGGATAAGGGCAGTTTAACAGAACAGCAAACAAAGGGAACAGGAATAACAATGATACAGATAAGGAGAATACATAAAACAAAACAGTAGAACCCAGAGAGCTGCTCTCACCAACTGCTGCCTGCTGCCATGCGCTCCCAAGCCCCGAGAGTTCCTGCTGCCCCGCTCCCCCCAACTGGAACCCAGCATGACGGCACATGATGTGGAATACCCTATTCTGTTTGGCCAGGTGGGGTCAGCCCTCCCGGCTGTGTCCCCTCCTGGCTTCTGGTGAAAATTAACCCTGTCCTGGCCGAACCCAGGACAAAGCTAAATTTTCCCTACAGTGAATAATTTTGACTGTGTAATGGTTCAGCAAGCAGGCTTACTGAAGCAAACACAATGCGTTATTGAGGAACATCTAGATGGTATTAAGTAGGTAAATATTCCGTTCACAGAATGAATAAGACTAGTTAGGGTACATGACCTTTATTAGAAACCTTAAAAACACTTCCTAAGATGCATTTCTAGAACTGGATGAACCTAATTTGGAAAACCAAGGATACTTTGTACCAGACAAATTCTGTTTTCACCCCTCACCACTGAAGTAGTGTAAAATGTGACAATCCTTTTTCTTTGAAATTTGTTATTGATATGTCTCAGGGAGTCTGGACTTTTCAGTCTATTTTCAGCCCAAATGAAAGACAGAAGTGTCAGATTTATGAATCCCGATCATATTTTATAAGTTCAATTTAACTGTCTTCATACCGAAAATATTCGATGAAAAATGCTATTGTTCTCTATATACCATAAAGAGCGAATCAACTGCCTTTGAGGATTTTATGACGCTTAACTATGTAACTAACTTTACTCCATCATAATTAGAAAACTTGCATAACTAATGCATATGCAATGCAGCCTTTATTTTGTAAATACCTGTCTAGGGAAAAAATTTGCTTGCTTATATGATCTTACATGTAACAATTGAGAATATCACTTTTCTTTTCGGTTTATTTTTTCTTTTTGTTTGTTTTTTTCCTATTAAAAAAAAAAAAGAGCTTAAAGGGATTCTGAAGTAATCTGTAAATGTTTTTTCCGTAAGAGCAAGAAAACACCTCCCACCCAGAAATCATCAAAGAAAATCTAAGGCTAACTAACTCCTTTAAAACTTTTCTATGTATTACTACAAATAAACATTATGTGTATAACAGAAGGATTTTTATTCTTAGCATACTGCAGAACTTTGGAGTAACAGCACCTTCAAGTCAGGCAAATGTTTTTATAAAAATGATAATTAGAAAAAGTTTGTATTAATAAGTCCTCTGTGTCAGCGTATGTATGTGTGTGTATATCTAATATATGAGTGCATATATATATACATGGACAGTGGGTCTGAGTGCACCCTCAGCAAGTTTGCCGATGACACCAAGCTGTGTGGTGTGGTTGACACGCTGGAGCAAAAGGATGCCATTCAGAGGGACCTTGACAGGCTGGAGAGGTGGGCCTACGTGAACCGCATGGAGTTCAACAAGGCCAAGTGCAAGGTCCTTCACATGGGTCAGAGCAATCCCAGAAACAAGTATAGGCTGGGCGGAGGGTGGCTCGAGAGCGGCTCTGAGGAGACGGACTTGGGGGTACTGGTGGATGAGAAGCTCAACATAAGCCAGCAATGTATGCTTGCAACCCAGAAAGCCAACCATATGCTGGGCTGCATCAAGAGAAGTGTGGCCAGCAGGTCGAGGGAGTTTGACTCTGCCCCTTCACTCCGCTCTTGTGAGACCCCACCTAGAGTACTGTGTCCGGCTCTGGAGCCCCAACATAAGGACATGGATGTGTTGGAGTGGGTCTAGAGGAGGGCCACGAAGATGATCAGAGGGCTGGAGTACCTCTCCTGTGAGGACAGGCTGAGAGAGTTGGGGCTGTTCAGCCTGGAGAAGAGAAGGCTGCGGGGTGACCTTATAGCAGCCTTCCAGTACCTGAAGGAGGCCTGCAGGAAGGACGGAGAGAGACTTTTCACAAGGGTGTGTAGTGATCGGGCAAGGGGGAATGGCTGTAAACTAAAAGAGGACAGATTTAGATTAGGTATTAGGAAGAAATTCTTCACCATGAGGGTGGTGAAACACTGGAACAGGTTGCCCAGAGAAGTTGTGGCTGCCCCCTTCCTGGCAGCGTTCAAGGCCAGGTTGAATGGAGCTCTGAGCTACCTGGTCTAGTGGAAGATGTCCCTGCTGATGGCAGGCGGGTTGGAACTAGATGGTCTGTAAGGTCCTTTCCAATCCTTACCATTCTATGATTCTATATAAGATGAAAGAAACTGTACCCATGCTGATGAGCGAAACAGGAGACCTGGCAAGAACCGACATGGAGAATGCTGAGGTACTCAATTACTTTTTTGCCTCAGTCTTCACCAGCAAGCGCTCCCGCCACACTATTCAATTCACAGCATCCAAAGGCACGGATTGGGAGAATGAAATCCTGCCCCCTATAGTAGATAAGGTTCAAGACTGTCTAAGGAACCTGGAGGTGCACAAGTCCATAGGACCTCATGAGGTGCAACCGCAGGTCCTGAGCGAAGTAGCGGATGAAGTTACTAAGCCACTGTCCATCATATCTGAGAAGCAGTGGCAGGCTGGTGAAGTTCCCAGTGACTGGCAGAGGGGAAACATAACCCCCACTTTTAATACAGGTAAAAAGGAAGACCCAGGGAACTAAAGAGCCAGTCAGTCTCACCTCTGTGTCCAGCAAGATCATGGAGCAGATCCTCCTGCAAACTATGCCAAGGCACATGGAAAATAAGGAGGTGATTTGTGACTTCCAGCATGGCTTCACCGAGAGCAAATCATGCCTGACAATTTTGGTGGCCTTCCACGATAGTGCTAGAGCACTGATGGATAAGGGAAGAGCAACAGATGTCATCTACCTGGACTTGAATAAAGCATTTGATACTGTCCAGCACAACATCCTTGTCTCTAAATTGGAGAGATGTGGATTTGATAGGTGGACCACTCGGTGGATAAGGAATTGAGTGGATGGTTGCACTTGAAGAGTTGCGGTCAACAGCTCAATGTCCAAGTGGAGATCAATGATGAGTGGTATTCCTCAGGGATCCATACTGGGACTGATATTATTTAACGCCTTTGCTGGCGACACTGACAGTGGGATTGAGTACACCCTCAGTAATTTTGTCAGTGACACCAAGCTGTGTGGTGCAGTCAACGTGCTGGAGGGAAGGGATGCCATTCAGGTGAACCTTGACAGGTTTGAGAAGTGGGCCCATGTGAACATCACAAAGTTCCAAAAGGCCAAGTGCATGGTCCTGCAGATGGGTCAGGGCAAGCATAAACATGGATATAGGCTAGGCGATGAATGGATTGAAAGCAGCCCTGCGGAGAAGGACTTGGGGGTATTGGTGGATGAAAAACTGAACATGAGGTGGTAATGTGGGCTCACAGACCAGAAAGCCAACCGTATCCTGGGCTGCATCAAAAGGAGCACGGCCAACAGGTTGAGGAAGGTGATTCTGCCCCTCTGCTCTGCTCTGGTGAGACCCCACCTGCAGTGCTGTGTTCAGCTCTGGAGTCCCCAGCATAAGAAAGTTATGGACCTACTCCAGAGAGTCCAGAGGAGGGCCAAAAAGATGATCAGGGGATGCAGCACTTCCTATATGAGAAGAGGCTGATACAGTTGGGGTTGTTTAGCCTGGAGAAGATAAGGCTCCAGGGAGATCTTACAGTAGTCTTCCAATACCTGAAGGGGGACTACAGGAAAGATGGAGAGGGACTTTTCACAAGGCCGTGTAGTGATAGGACAGTGGATAATGGCTTTAAAATGAAAGAGGGTAGGATTAGATTAGATGTAAGAAAGAAATTCTTTTCTATGAGGGTGGTGAAACACTGCAACAGGTTGCCCAGAGAAGTTGTGGGTGCCCCCTCCCTCGAAGCATTCGGGGTCAGGTTGGATGGAGCCTTGAGCAACCTGGTCCAGTGGAAGGTGTCCCTGCTGATGGCAGGGAGTTTGGTGTAGATGGTCTTTCAACTCAAATCATTCTATAATTCCATAATCCTATGATATATACAAAGATGTACATAAAGAAAGAAGAAAATCCTGTATATATATAGGTAGAAGAATATGTGTATATATACACTTGTGTGTACCTATATATTCAAGGTAATGTCACAATTTCAGTAATTCATGGAAGTTCTTGACGTCACTACATACCAGCAAATAGGTAGCAGTGGTTGAAGTCATATGGCTGTCTAAGTTGTGCAATCTCAATTGCTGTTCACTGGCCTGTTCATGCAGAAAATCGTGCTCTAAAAAACGGGACCTGAAACAGATAAAGCAGTCTTGCAGGGAGATGAAACAGATAAAGCAGTCTTGCAGGGAGAAGTTCTACACTCTTTAAAATTGATAGCAAAATGCTAACAAGCCAGGGAGGACTGAAAAAAAAAAAGCAAAGGAATGCTGCTCAGTACAAATTGCTCTTCAGGACAAGGAATTCTTTCTCAGAAGACTGGATCTAGGAAAATCAGCATGTTTGTGTAGAAGAACTGCAGGAAAAGAAGAAATAAAAAAAGGCCTACCACTCTACTGGATAAATCTATACAGACACATAACAGTTAATGACTCTGTAGCAATTTATTGCAACTTCAGACTTCACCTATTTATTATAAATTCCTGATGGAACTTGTGTCACAGAAGGCTAGCGTGACACCAAAAGCAGATATAAGACAATGTCCTTCTTATCATTAAGACACAAGAGCCGATAACACAGAAGTGGAGAGTTTGCCCATGTAGTTGCCTAAAGGCTTCTCCATAAGTGACAATTTTGCTATCGTCTCAAGTGTAACAACAGAAGTAACAAAAATAACAAACCTGTGGATACAGAAGTAACTGTGTAACATCTCAGTTTAAGAAACAAAAGTCATAGCTAAGTAGAATACAGTCATATTCCCATGTAGCCTCTATGTAAGAATGTAAAGTGGTGAAATGATAAATAAATAAATAAAATATAAAATCTTATACATGTCCCCTGTATTGGAATTCCTGAATTTAGACAAGAAAGTCTTAGGAGCTATACCTGTCTATAGTAAATACAGAATAAGATATTCAAATAAGATAGAATTAAGCATGATTGAATGATTTGAATGTATGGAAGATTGTAAGATTCAGACCCAACAGGAATGAAAAGAAACATTATTATATTCTAGAGGATGATCCTCATCTTGTGCCCATTGCAACATCTTCATCTCAATTCTGCATATGCTGAGATGAAATTGGACTTTGCAACAGTTGCCACAATTGCTCTGTCAGCAATATCAGTTCTCAATGAAGAGATACTTTTATCCAGTATTTCAAGTATGTGTGACTCTGAATTTAAAATATATAACATATATGCATATATATATATATATATATATAACAAAAGTGCCTTTTGTCCAGACCTCATAAAAGTGAATTTTACTTGCTAGTTAATCAGAGATGAAGAAATGTATAAGTATGGGAAAGGAAGGAAGGAAGGAAGGAAGGAAGGAAGGAAGGAAGGAAGGAAGGAAGGAAGGAAGGAAGGAAGGAAGGAAGGAAGGAAGGAAGGAAGGAAGGAAGGAAGGAAGAAAGGAAGGAAGAAAGGAAGAAAGGAAGAAAGGAAGGAAGGAAGGAAGGAAGGAAGGAAGGAAGGAAGGAAGGAAGGAAGGAAGAAAGAAAGAAAGAAAGAAAGAAAGAAAGAAAGAAAGAAAGAAAGAAAGAAAGAAAGAAAGAAAGAAAGAAAGAAAGAAAGAAAGAAAGAAAGAAAGAAAGAAAGAAAGAAAGAAAGAAAGAAAGAAAGAAAGAAAGAAAGAAAGAAAGAAAGAAAGAAAGAAAGAAAGAAAGAAAGAAAGAAAGAAAGAAAGAAAGAAAGAAAGAAAGAAAGAAAGAAAGAAAGAAAGAAAGAAAGAAAGAAAGAAAGAAAGAAGGAAAAGAAAGAAAGAAAGAAAATAAATCACACTATGTTCATGCAGACCTTAACCGGTGTTACCTCACTTTGTGCTTCATTCTCCACCTATTTGCAGAAAACTATGAATACATCGACTGAGTTAAATAAATCCCAACAAAAACTATAAAGATGCAGCATCTGCTGTCTTCTCCTAGCAAAGATGACAAAGCGACATGACAGAGAGGAGACAGGACTGATGGGTTGACAGGACTGGTGATTCCAGCAAACAGAACATAAATCCACTGAATGGAACAACTTGGTTTTACTTAAGGCCTGTGTAAGACACTAGGAAAACACCCTGGTGAGACACTATTTCATTTGGTAGCTGTGAACTTGTTAGTCAGATCCTCGAAGGTGTGTGAAAAAGAAAAAATATATGGGGGATTTACTACTTTTTAAATGTCTCTCCAACAGCTGCCAAATGGAGCTTTTGAAAGTCTAAAGCATTTCGCTTTTTAGTGCATTTGTTATACACGAGCAGTGCATTCATTACAGTTTTTGACATTAAGTTGCATAACTACTCGATCCATTCAAAAGAAGTTTTGTCAAAAACATAATTGTATAAAATAATTGAACCAGCAGGTATCCTATATTCTTACTGACTGTGTATAAAAAAAACGTATAGTGTTTTGTAAAAATAATTTAGTAACCACACAATTTTCTGGCAAGACTGGGGGCTGTAAAAATAAACTAATAATAAAATAAGCTACAAATGAGACATTTGCATTTATAGCAATGAAGTTCTAATTTTATAATCATCTTAAATCAAGACTTATGAAAATGTAATGAAGTCCAATTTACTGTTAATAGCTGTTGCATTTCTCTGAGAATAAACATTATCTCGCATTTCAGTAAAGGACACTGATAGTAAATAATTCATGGTAGAACAGATAGTGTTATACATATTTTAAATGAAGCTGTTTAAGGAAAAATAAAGTAATAGCTTGAAGAGCAAAGAGCTTTGGGAGGAAGGAAACAGTAAAAGCAGCCTTAGAGGAAAAATAAACAAGTTTTCTAATGTTTTGTGAATAAAAAAGAAGTTTTTCAGAGTTTCATATAAACATTGTATTTTCTTAAATGCTGTCTTTGCTCTGAGGAAGTTCCGTGGCTGCACCCAGGACAGTTCATCTGTCCGGGTCCTGAGGGCACTGCAGGACCTGCTGTCTCTGTCCCCCATCACCCACCCCGTCCACCGCCCAGGACCCGATTTCAACCCTCTGTTGCCATCAGCCCCTGCCCCGAAAATGCTGCTGCAGGGTCGGTCTCCAGTTCCACACATCCTGGCCCATCCTCAGCCCTTGCCCAGGGAGGTGCCCCATGGCTGGGGCTGAGGTTGCCCCGGTGCTCCCCAGCTGCCTGGCTTCTGGCTGGAGTGGTTGGACAGGCCCCGACTGACCCCAGGAACCAGCACTTCTGTCTCCCAGCCCCTGGGGAGCAGCTGGACCTCGTCGCACCCTGACTACACACTTCACTGACTAGGAATTGTGAATTAGCAATGACAGATACCTCTGTGGACTTTCCTTTCTGCATCATTACTAAGAATTATTACTCTACTTTCTGTAGGTGCGAAGTGAAGATATTTCTGATGCATTTATTTTTATCTGAGCATATCCTCAATAAAAATTATTCTGTTCTTCTTATAAAGATAACTTTTGGAAACATGCTTCTTCCACTACACTATTTTTTAGTTGATAGGAAGATGGATTGAGACAGGAACCATCTATTTGCTTTTAGATTGGAAGTAGCACGGAAATGACCTCAGAAATCAGGATTAAAGCATAAATTTGAAAGGTGCCCTAACCACTGAAAAGATCCAAGATACCTGGAAAATTCGATGGATCTCTCATCCCTTTGAAAATGTATCTTTAAAGACATTTCTGATGAATTGAACTTGCATCTCTTTCTGCACGGAGTGACATGCAGTTTGTCCAGTAAAAAAAATCTGCTTTTTTTTCAAGATAGAAAAATGCTGAATCGTACCATATACACTATGTTTAGGCCATAATAGTCGGGATAATACAATTTACTCGTCTTTTTCCTCTTCTCTAGTTTTAGAAAAAAATTTTTTTTTTAAATGTAATGATGCTCAAAAGGGTGTTTAAAACCTTATGTGACTACATTCACAGTCTTCAGTCAGAACTTTGTAATATTTTTTTATCAGATAGAGTCTTAAGAGGTACAAATGTTAGTCACTGTCTCTTCTGCTGACCACATCAGTGCAGCTGGGCTCAGTCAATGCTAAATCATGTGTATAATTTCAGCTTTATTACGTGCAAGTGGTGTGAGGCTTGTCACAAAGCAACTATGGAAACAAGCTATTGTTTTCATCATCCAAAAGCAACACTGGTATTCCTGTGACCTGTTAGCTGCTCTGATCTTGCAGGGACATGTGGATGTCCCAGTATTTAAAGCTTTCTACACATTCAAGTCATTTTCCAGTAATACACAGGACTATGTTCTGATCCTGACAAAATTCCTTTCTAAACTCTAGTGTTTCTCCATATGGAATCACATTTGGATCACAGAGAGTTGTGAGTGTAAGGAAGTCATCAGGAAGGGAATTCCATGCTGCCATAAGTTCCTTGCATGAGTTCTTCTGCTAGCTGAAGTATCCTGGACTATGGAAGCCCCAGGAGAAATCATCACCTCAAAGCTGAGAGATACTTTCGAGGCTGCCAATAAAGGTTTACATGTAGGAAAATGGATTAGCCAGGACCTTGTTAGTCTGTGTGTCCGTGATTTCTAGTGGTATAGTATGCATGAGGACTATAGACTGCACAGATAAACCTTCAAGAAGGCAAATTCCATACTTTTAGTTATTCTCAGTAACATGATTTTGGGATCTTTTCATTCCCTTTGCAACTCTGCAATTCAGCTTTACAAACAGAGCTTCCTTTAAAATTAAGCAATGTCACTGAGACTACTCACTGATTACAGCTGGGAAAATTAATACTTACTTAGAAAAACACAGCCTCTCATTTACTGAAGCCAATACACCTTCCTTGTTTCTCCCAAGACATTGAGCAAGCTCTGTTAAACACTTAGTTGTTAATATTAATCAGATTTAGAAACTGCTAGTTAGAATTCTTTGTGCTGTGTTACAGAACCCTTTCTGATCACGATCAGAGGAATGAATAAAAATAAAAATTTATATCATTAAAAAAAAGAAAAATGTCACATAAGGAAAGTTATTTATTCCTGATGGAAAAAAGCAAGGTTCAACAGAGATTTCTAGTTCATCTGTCTGTCTTTCAGAGATAGCAGTGCTGTCATCAATTAAATGGCTATGTGTGTGTTAATCTGGAAGTCTTCAGTATGCTTGTGAACCCAGTACATTTTATCTTGGCCACTGTTTCTCAGATGTTGCTTCCATCCACCTGGCAACTTTGCACCAGAATGTTAACCGAGTGAGGCTGGGGAAGGAAAAATGCGGTATGCTTCTGTTGAAGTGAAATCCTCCAGCTGCAACAAAGCCCTTGCAAATCTCCTGGTTTTGGAAATTAAACTCTGTCTTTAGAGGAATGTGTAGTGACCCTTACGAAGCACTGTTATTGGAGCCAGGAAAACTTGTCTTTCTCTGGTGAATACCACAAGTTAGGGCTTAAGTTTTTCCTTAAATGTCCTTTCAGATCTGAATTATTTTATTTTGCTTTAAACCTGCTTTTTTTTCACACTAATGACAGCCATGTTGAAGACTGTTTAGATTTAAAATGGATGTAAAGCTATTAGATCCATATGTTAGGTGACTTTCAGCTGAAATCGGTAATTGTTTACCTGACTTTGAATGCCAATAGCACAATAAAGACAATCCCTACAGCCAGCTCCTCTACACACTGCATTTGCTATCTGCTGGAATTAGCTTACTATTCAAGTCTCAGCTCTCATAGTGAGCGCTGAACATCACAAAGCTTTATCTTCTTTAATTTTTTTTTTTTTTTAAAGTAGCTTACACTAGTCGGGGAGTTTCAGCTCAATTCTGGTGCCTACAAAGTGGCCTGGTGTAAGTCTTACCAGTAAAAATCCTAAGAAAGCAGCACACTATAAGTTTTGAGGACTTAAGTGTTGATTTAATATTGCTTGTAAGATAATTTTTGTCTAGAGTATTTCTTTGCAGTTATAGATTTTTTTAAATTAAAAATCTGCTTGGAAACTGAAGTTCTATAGATGTTTAATTTCAGAAAAATTGAAGTAATAACACTGTTGGAATTTCTAATATTATTTTTCTTGATTAAAGATTATGTTTACTGTTAATATGACACCATTTCTACTAACAAGCAAATGCCCAAAAGCTGAGTTTGGCTTACAAATCTGTGTCTTGATCTAAAAATTTTTCTGTCTTCAGAATAAGAAAGTAAACAAGGCACTCTTAGATATAGGAATGTAGGCTAGAATTTTTATGATAATTTCATTTTTCATTAATTCTCTACCATTACCAATCCTAAGGCAAAATAAAACATTTCTAATATAAAAGAAAACTTCAGAAAGCTGTTACGAGAAACCAAAAAAAACACATGCTGTTTAGAATTTCCAAGAGGTAAGAAGAAAAGGATTTCCAGAAACAGAAAGGGGCTTTGGGTATAGAAGCTCAATTTTCTACACGGAAGCTACCGTTGCTAACCTCCATACCGTTCTGCAGTCTTAAATTTGAGACAAACCTTACACAAAATAGAAATGTACCATGTCTATTTTCCCAATGTTTTAGGCAGAGAATCAACAATGCAGGACCTCATACCCATAATGTAATATTAGTGGTCTGGTAAGAATGCTATAGTTGGGATTGTTTATTGCATGAACATGAGTAGAGATAGTGTTTGTTATTTATTTATAAATCTGTATTCATTTGAAAATACAGTAGGCCACTACATGGAAATAAGCATTGATTTTAGCAATTGACTCATGTAAGTGTTGCAATAGGACTGTGAAGCGGGAAGAAATATTTTCATGGTGTTGGAATTAGAGCCTTAATTCCCTCTGTGAAACGTACAAGGAATTCCTCTGAGTTTCTGCTGGTACTTGGAGCATGCTTATTAGAATATATTTACAGAGCCTTTGATTTAGGTGCTATTTCTTTAGAATTCCTTTTTTTCTTCCTTTGAGCTGTGTTTTTTACACTGTTAAATTTTTCTGAGTGAGAAAAATTACTGTCTTATCTATGCAGAATTCCTGAAGCATGACTTTTATGGGCAGAGGACCACTGATTGGCCAGGATAATTTGGTATTACACAAAAGAAAATACTCAGAAATCCTCTAAAACCTCCGAAGAGACATATAAATATTTCTGAAAACTTGAGAAATAATAATATTATCTAAGAATATGCTGTGGAGGTAATTTTCTTAAACTTAGAGTTTACCCAAAGAAGAAGCGTTTTCAGATTCAGGGCCAAAGTTAATACTCATAGAGGCATCAGAACAGAAAGAAAAATATAAAATAAAACAATGTTTGTTCCATTTTGCAGGCAAGGGAAACTGTATCAGCAAAATTAAAAGATACCTGAAGATATAGTTTTAGTATGTCTACTGCTTTCCAGAAATAAAAAGGTGTAGAGAATGACTTTAAATATTTCAGTATTTTATCAATATTGGTACAATTTTTTTTAAAGCCATCGCTTTGGATAAAAACACAGATATGAAAACCTTCCAATAAATCTTAAGAAAAAAGAAAAGTTGCTCCTGAAGTCCATGAAAACAGAAAGGTTTCATTTGTTAGCTATTTTCTATGCTAGTTTGACTACATGCGTAGACTTAATCTCCTTTTTTTTCCAGAAGATTGACAATAAGCATTTTCTATCAAAAGATGCAGCTCAGAACTTCACAAGAAGATAAAGATTTCTATGTCAGCATTGAAAAAATGCCAAACATTTGCAGATTTGATCATAGCAAACATCCTAAAATCTTGCTTTATATTAAAAAATTCCCCCAAAATCTTACTTTTCTATGAAATAGTCAGTATCTTTTAGGGTCAAGTCAGAAGAACTCGAAAACCTGCTGGAGAAAGCTAGAAATAAAACAGCAGAAGTTCAGCTAAAGAAGCTGTATGTTTCCTTCTTTTTTACAGTTTTAAGGTGTGGTTAAGTATACTCATATTATATATGCATATTAAACTTCTTAAATGACCTCCCTGAAAATCTCTGAAGCAAAATATTGGCAATAACCTTCAATATTCAGTGTGAAAGGGAAGGAAATTGTATGGGAAGTTGCTCCTATCAATTATTTATGGTCAATAAGATATTGCATTACTTAGTAGGAGGATAAAACCATCTTCAAGTGTTTCAAGATGTCTCTTACACTTATGAGGGATCATTTCTGTTATTACATAAAAAATATAGCAAGATTCTGACCTCTTTGACCCGGGCTTAGAGTAAGGTCATGGAGTCAGCAGGATATGATTACACGTGACAGAGTTTCTTCTTGTTTCACAGATGTAGAACTACAACATAACGCATACCAAATTCCGTCACAATCAAACCTACAAAAAATGCAACATAGATATTTTTAAAATAAAAATCAGGCCTTGCTGCAACTGCTGGGAGTAACTGTAGACAACTAATTCCTTTAGAATTTCAGTTCTTTGCAAAACTGCATAAGATTTTGGGTTGTTTTTTTTTTGGTAAACCAATGAGCTGTGGAATAATAGACTTTAAACAGCAGCACAATGTGCCAAGATAATACACACAATTTAATTGCCATAAATGTCTACCTACTATCTCTGAATCAAACTTTCAGTATAATCATGACAGCTGCCTTTTTTAATTATCAAAAATGTTATCTATGAAACTTGTCCTGAAAATAGTTTACTTCATTAGAGGTGAACACACAGATTCTTTTCTTCCCTCCCGTCTACTAAAAAAAAACCCAAACAACTTAATTCAATTAACTATTGTAGATGACACCAGAAAAGAAGGATTTAAAGTAGTGTACCATCTGTGCTGCTAAACCTATACAAAATGGAGTGTGTTAAAGATGGAATTTTAACTCAGCTACAGCTTTTAATTGTTTTGCTTTCACGGGATTGTTTATGTTAAAGTTTTCCGTCTATACAAAACCTGAAATTCCCACTGATGTAAATGGAAAACCACACGTGTTAAGAGGTGACATAGTAACATACACCTTTCATGTTCTTGCTTTATTGGATGCCTAAGTCATGCTCTTAGTCCCTTGTAACATCTTTCCTGTACTCGTCTCCTTTAAACTTCAGAGTCCAGTTTTGCAAAATTCACTTACATGCAGAAAAGATGCTACATTCTCATTTTAAAAATATTTTTATTCTAAATGGTTCTGAAGCACATTTTTACCTTCAGCACATTTTTCTGACAGACATATAACAAAATATTTTTGATTATACGGCAAATAGAAGCCCAGCATTTTTCAGTACGGGATAACACATTTTTTTAGAACTCTGTCAGATCTGTCTTCTCTTGCTGGTCATCAATGGTAATAGCCACATCTTGACAGGTGTATGGGTACCTCCACTCGAGATATCACCTCTTGGTGTGTCTTTATTGTGGCCAGAGGTCCTCTGCTTTTGAAATTTCACTGTATGAGCAAAATTATTGAGTTTTCTACTACGCCTTAGAAGGAGTCTTTTGTATCACTAGAAACCACATGCACACACCCACTAGCAAGCAGAAGATACTTCGTGTTTAGAATAAAAACCAAAATAGGTTATGCCTACGAATGATAGATTCAGCCAGTATCTACCTTCCATTGTGTTCTACAAGAGACAAGGAATGCAAATAGAGATGATACTCAAAACCAACACGGTGAAATGAGAAGATTATGAAATTTAGCTCCCCTAATAATTACACAGCCATGGGTTTTAAAGGATTTCCTGTCCTAAGATCACTTGAAATTGAATTAATTTCACCCATGTTTAGCCACTCAAAGGTGTCATTTACTTCAAGCTCATTGTCTAGGCACCCGCATTAATTAACAGAAAAAAATGAGCACCTCTAAAGGATTGCTCATGCATCTGAAGACTGATTGCCTATCAGAAATGCTTGTTGGAAAGCCTGAGCTAGAAACTTTGACTGACAGCAGCTAGTCACTCTCTTAATTGCTACAGAATTTTTTTTCCACAGAATGTCGGAGTGGAATATATTTTACCCACCTTCAACTACCTAAAAGTTAGACACCTATTTTAACCTTTCTTTTCAAGTGACACGGACAGTCACTGGTCAGTGTCAGGCAGGATGAATTACCTTGGGAGAGATATAACCTCTCAAACTCTTTGAATGGTACAAATTACTCTCTGAAATTATTCTTATCCATTGACTATAGACAGATCCTAAATGGCTTTCTTACACTTGACAGCTATTTGTTCATCTGTTTCTGAGGGTTCCATACTTGATTCTTGAAATAAAATATAAACAAGAAAAAAATACCAGCTAGTAGAGGAGCTAGTTGCTGGAAACCTCAGCCCTTCTGCTTTCATTTTTTGAACAAGATACTTTTTATTTATGCTAATATTTAGCATTTCTGCCTTCTGCTCTTCTTCTATAAAAGTCACTTATGTGACATAACCCGAAAAATGGAATAAAATATTTTATATACCAGGCTTCTACCAGGCGTCGTAATGATAAGTACTCAATTATAATTTGATATAGTAAGGTGGGAACTGGCAGAGAAATAGAAGATGTTAACTGCCTTTTTGTTGAGAAACCATTTTTTCCCATGATTGAAGCATGCCTATTTGCATGTATTTTCTGTGTTTACTTATCTATTTGTGTCACTCCAATTTTAGTGCCATTCAAAGCTCTCCTGAAAATAAAGGGTTTGGCTGAGTTTGCTCCACGTGCTAAAGTTCTGGAATCCAAACTATATCTTTTATGGTTAACTAAATATGCTTCAAAACTATGTAACTGCAGAGACCATAAGTAATTTCAAGAATATTTGTCTGTGTATTTCAGTGAGTTGTCCAGAAAAATTAAGACCCGGTGGTTTTTTTCCCTTTTTTTTCCCTTTTTTTTGCTAGTCAGATACGCAAGTATAGCTGTTAGTCCCCTGTAACAAAGTAGGTGAGAGACATTCAATCTATGCTTAATTTGCACATTGTGTGCTTAATTTGCATTTGGGTATAAGAAATAAAAATAGCATCTGCTGCCTGTAAACAAGAATACAGATTTTTCCAGTATATACCTGTCTTCTTTTTTAGGTTTAATATTTTCCTAAATAATGAATATTTGCTTCTATTGCTAGACTAGACTAGACAAGACTACACTATACACCAGTTAGACTAGACAAGACTACACTATACACCAGTATGAATCGATACGACTGATCTACAAAATACTTCTTATTAGCATGGAAGCTTTCCTTTATGATTTTTTGATTGCTCAAATTATTAAAGCACACTTATTCAAAAAGCAGTCCATCATACCTTTCCATCTAAGCTTTAGTATTTACAGAAATCCTTACTTATTTTTATGCTTCAGTTGCAAGACTTGAAACTTACTTGTCCTACTTGTTAGAAAAGTGCCAAACAACCTGGCTATTAAGTTGGGCAAAGGGCATTTTTCCTTTCTGAAGATGTGTAACCGTGTGGAAAGGACTAGATTCAGAAGGCCTAAATACGTTTAAATGCATGATACCAGAGTTTCTACTGGATAGACACATCTGAAAAGCTAGTGCTTGTCAACAGAAAGCACTAGATATTTAGCATGGGTGAGGAAGATTGGACCAAATCAATAGCTTTTTTTGGGACTGGATTATGTGCATTTTGGATGTTGTCATGTGAGGAGGAATAGCTTTACATATGATTGCTAAAGAAAATGCTCTGACTCCTGGATAAATGGGGAGGTGTTGGGTATCTCTGTGAGCAGCACCGCTGCCCAGGATTCTCTGCATCTAACACTGCAGACTAGATGAATGAAGAATGTAGGTACCTAAAAATCATGCACTGCAGCTGTACCTAAAAATCATGCACTGCACTCAGTATATAGATAATTTCTTATTAAGGTGTAGCTTTGAAGGACTAGCTGCCAAACGGGAAAGACTTTCAGTAGCTGAATGGGCTTTTACAGAGGGGCACATATCAGTTATTTCTTTACATGATATCCTGGAGGATACCAGGGAAACCCTAGTGCTTTTCAATAGTGAAAGAACAGAAGTTTTAAAAACAGACTTGCCAAATATTCTAGTGAGTGAAAAGTGTGAAGAAAATGGATGAGTTTAACTGAAATGTACTTAAGTTGGAAAAACAGTGTTGCTACAGGCCCATAAAAATCTTCTTGCACATGGCACTAAATGTGATGTTAGCTGACTTACCAGCACTCTGAGTTAACTACTGGTGGCATGTTTCAAATTCATTGTTGAAAGACATGTTGACTTCTTTGTCATTAAACCCAAACAGCTGTATTTTAACAGGTATTAAACATGTAGCAGTGAACGTGAGTTAGAAAAGTGTCACTGTTTAGAGTAGGACGGCAATAAACAGAGTGGCAGATGCTCTCTATTAACCCCTGCCCTCCCACTAGAGGAAGGGAAAAAGGAGGAAAACAGAGAGAGACTTACAAATTGAATATTTAAACAGCTGTATTATAACACTGATAATACTAATAATATGAACAGTAAGAGAAATAAAACAAAAGATACAAACCGACACAGAGCTTCCCAGAGTTGGATGCCGGGGTGCTGGCATCCCACCAGCAGCAACCAGGCAGCACCAGGAAGTCCTGGACTGGCCTCACCAACAGACAGGATCTGGACTCAGGAATCCACAGATTGGGATCTGGATCAGGATCACAGGCAGAACAATATAGCAGTGTCCTCTTCAGCAGCTGGCCATGGATGAAGAGAGCGAGAGCCTCGTGAACCCCCAGCTTTAGACTCAATATGATGTGCATGGCATGGAATACCTCGCTGGTCAATGTCGGGTCACCTCTTCTGTCCACCCCTCCCTGCAAGTGTGACTCTTTACTACTCATTTGCGGGACCTAAGAGGTCTATCGGTGACCTTGGTTGCTATATGTGTGACTCGGCCCCATCATTTATGTGCAGTCTCAGAAAATTCACTGCCGTCTTTAGTCTCCCCTAGCACCCCAGCTAGCTACAGGGGAAGGCTTTCCATATTTGCAGCTTGATTTGTCACTGCTGGCTAGCAACTGGGGAGCCACTGACCAGAGAGGAACTACCCAGTGATGGGACAGGGGAAAGAAGCTCACCAGGAGCAGCTGAGAGACAACACCTTGGAGACTCACAGGTACAAATACGATTGGTGTAAAAGTGACTGGTGTGAAGATGACCGGTGCAAGGTGATTTGTGCGAACGGATCACCCCAGGTTGACTCGGATAATAAAGGATTCTCTGAGAGACCGGGGCAGGGGAGGCGGCATCCACCACCCACTGCTGGGAGACTGCCACTGAGTCATCGACAAAGGACCCACGGGACGCCATGGGATCCAGGGTGGTGACTGTGGTTTTTTTTCTACTAATCTCTCTCCCCTTGGTTTCTTCCTTCCTTCTCCCTCTCTGTAATGCCGCTTATGCTAGACCGCTCCATCCCCATTCCTCAGTTCATCAAAATAAATCTCACAAGGTTGTATAGCATTTAACTCTGTTTTGTGTCTTAATCTCATCCTTGGGATTGTATTGAAACCTTCCAGACATTGAATCAGGACACTATAGTAATAAACAGGGGCCCTTTTCTGCATTCCTTTCCTACTGTTAACTCAGTGTAACTATAAGCATTAGGTGTTCTCAGCTTTTGAGCGGACACTTTCTGTAAAATATTCAGCCAGCTTCAGAAAAATGCAGTTACTTAGAAGAACTTAGCTGTAAGGAAGATCCACAAAGAGAGATTCAATTCTGTTTTAACTGAAACCAGCACAAAAAGGAAGAAATTATTTTCATATTGTGATGTAAAATGGACCGGTTTTTCAAAAAGTTTCTTTTGAGTTGGTCCTGGTACTAATAGCACTCTACTGCAGACAGCCCTTAATCATTACATCTCACTGTTGCCTCAGAATCACTGTGTTCATTTCAGCAATATCGGGAAGGAAAAGAAAATGGTTAAATAAGCAAATAACCCCCAACATTTTTTGGCCTCACACTTTTATGTCCATTTGGTATCAGCAGCATTGCGTTGCCTAGGGTCCTTTTTTTTGTAACACAGGGCAACATGTCAACAAGTAATTTCAATGCATTTGGTTTACCCTCTTCTGTCTCCGAAAAATCTCATTTCCTAGCAGCTGATACTTCTACATTGTACTTGCAATATTTTTTTACTGATTTTCTGTATAAGGCAGTTTTATCTTTAGGATTCGTTCTGAGAAATAGTTAATAGAAGTCCTCTACTTTGCATTAGCTCATATCAGGAATGTGCTAGGCGGTAGTACTTCTTTTGGAATGGTGTTCTGTATTTTAAAGAGTAAGCTCGTAACAATATCCCATTATAAGGTGAGATTCAATATATGCAAGATATTCTGTTTTTCTTCATTAATTTCCACTATTCTAGATAAAGCTATTCTTAAGATTTCCAGGGATTTTGTTTATTTAAAAGAGGAGATGAAATAATGGCCCAAACGACATTTACATTCCTTTTTTCTTAAAAAAATACCGTACATACAGCAGCCAGCTCTAAGTATTTATGTCCTTATTCACCTGTATGGTTTCAACTGCCAATATATTTCACATTCTTATTAAAATTCTGTGTTTACAACTTCAGCTTAATGATACAAATATTGATTTCCCATTACCTGTGGATTAAATTTACGTAGTGTTCATTACACATGGCATGGAATTTCACAGAACTTTCGAACATAGAATAAACTTTTTAAAGTAAGTCTAATGGGGAGACCTTAAATAGCTCTTGGAGTAAGGGCACAGTGGCAAGAGATAACATATTAATAAAATTCAAATTCATGTAAGTTAGAGAGAAGTGATTGGCAACAGAAATATTTGCACTATGACAGGTACCAAAAATAAGTTCATTTTTCTTGAAATCTTAAAAATAAAGTTATCCAGACAGCATTTAACATTCATAAATGTAGTAATACTGTGGGATAGCCCACATTGGCTGCTAAGCCCTAGTGGGACAAGGGAGAGAATAGGAAGAGCAAAAGCAAGAAAACTTATGAAGAAGATTAACTCCGTCCAAGCCAAACTTAGAAATTCTATCTCTGACAACAATTCATTCCAATGTCAACAAAGCTCAACATAAGAAAACCAAAATTATTAGAATCATACTCTTGCAAGTAAATATGAAATAAGTGGGTACTACAACTAACAGGATTTTTTTTTTTTTTTTATGTATTCTGGCTGTTGAAAACATTGAAGCAGTTCTGCAGTTGAGCACTTTGGGTAGGAGGATGGTGATGTCTGGTGTGGGTAGGTTAATTGATGCCTAATACCAAGAGACATCATGATAAAATATTTTCGGCAGTTATAATACTTCTAACTTTTTCTTCTACTTAGCTACATACTTGCATCACACTTGTGAGAACATAACCATCTTTAAAACTTCTACCCTTCTGTGAAATTTGCTTCATGATGGTCAGTAAATTAAACATCTGCTACGAACCTGTGAACTCATAGGGAGCATGATCTTAGAGGCTTCACTTCCTTTATGGAAGTAGGCTGATGCCTTACACACTGAAAGATTAAAACACTGTCTGTGTTAAATGCGACTCTAAACTTAGAAAGGAGTAATCATCTGCATCCAGTGTTTTCATGAGTCACAAGCTGGATAGTCTTCAGCATTGTCATGTTGTCATTAAAAAAAAGAGATCATACTAGGATGAATGAACAGTAGTATTGTTTGTCAGTTGCAAGAAGAAATTCTCCTGTATCTAATAGTGCAAGACCCAAGCAATACTGGATCCCATTTTGGTCATAACATTTTGGGAAATAACTAAATAGATATATCCTAGAGAATGATGGTATAATACTTCTGAGTGTAGTCAGAAGTATAGAAAATGTATGTGGTAGGTAAAATAGTAAAGAACAGGCAATGTCCTATCTGGAGAAAAGAATCCAGAGGAGATATGATGGTAGTCCTCCAAGAGTTAAAAAAATTTTAAAGATAAAACCCAGTAGTGAATTGTCCAAATCTTTAGGACAAAATTAATTGCAGCAAGAGAATGCAAGTTAGGCATTCAGGAAAATGTCAGTGATTATTAAATGTTCAAACAGATTATTTAAAGATTGCTATGTCTTTATCAGAAGTTTCGAAGAACATGCTACATCACCATTTGTCAGAAATGACCTTGGTATGACTAATCTTGCCTTAGGGTACAGGTGATATAAAAGAACCCTGGCCATACTGTTCAATCAGATTTTCTATGACACCATGGATGAGATGGGGAAGAAAAGAATGGAGAAGCAGCCAGAAATGCTAGGTTAAATATCCATAGGTTAAATATAATTTTCACCTGTGTCTAGGTCTGTAGAATTAAGTCGCTGTTGTACATTTCTTCTGATATACGTATCACTAGTTTCACTAGACTCACCCTTAACGAGGTGTAACACACAAACTGAAGACAATGGAATCAAACATGTAGGTCATGTAGATATGTCCTAGGTAACTATAGCATCTCTAAATGGTGATTAGATACATTTGAAACTCAGAGTAAATCACATTTCCGATGTTAAAGAAGCCCAAACTAAGCAACAAGATTGATAAAAGCATTTTGTCTTTTTACCAGATTATGCTGAAACAGTAGCTTTTTCCCAATTTGGCATGAAATAATTTTCTAAATGTTATTATTTCAAATATAAAGTGTGTTCTTGTCTAGACTGAGTCAATTTTGGGTTCCCCATTCTTTTGCCCTAGCATACAAGGAATGTCAGCAATTATAGAAAGCAAGAAACTAACTGTTTACAATTTCTACTCTGTTCCTTTTTTTCCCTTTCAACTTATTCAGCAGTTACCTTACAGCTGCCAGAAGAAATAGTTGGGTTTGCTGTGCTATGTTTCCATATGCAGCTGATGCAAAAGCTCCACCTGTCTTTCCAAATTTATACTTAATATAACATTTCTGTTGTTCCAATATTTGTTCAGACTCTGAACATGGATTAAGAAAAGCTGCCTGAGCTAAACCATAGAAAAACAGAGATTATATAGATAGGCTGTCTTCAGCACTTCAAAGAGCTGTCATCATAATTCTGTCTGCATTACTGAAGACATCTATGCTTCAATAAAAGCAAATGTCTTTTAAAGGGGCTTAGCCAGAAATATACAAAATATCAAGCTAGAAGGAAGGAAAAAGTTCATAATAAGGTTAACATTTTTTAAGAGGTAGTGTAAAATTAAGTTTATTTTTACATTTAGTGTCTATAGAAAGTGGCCCCAACTCTTTTCACTTTATTTTTCAAATGAGAAATCTCAGCAGCTTGCACTGATTTTTGACATTACTTGCTAGGTGCTCAGCATTTTGAAAAGTGAGTCACTTGCTAACAAGCAGCCTAGGAGCTTTCTTTATAACAATGCTCAGTCCTTAGACAGATTATTATCAATCACTACCAGTGGAGGCCAATATCTGAAAAACTGGGCCTACAAATCTAGAAGTTAGGAACATCTATTCAAAGTCCTACTCATTGTCTTTTCCTTCCTTTTATGCTATTCAAGCCATAATTGATAGCAAAAAAAAACCCCAAACAAAACCAAAACCAAAAGAGTAGCAAAGCTGTAGGGGAAAAAAACCTCAGTCAGTATTTGTTCTTAAATGTTTGTCTACCTATTTTCTCTGGTAGCTAAAACTGGAATAACAAAACAACAAATGACACCACCACAAACACTTACACATTAATTTCTTTTGTTTTTAAATTTTACAGTCCCTCCCCACATATAGATATTATTATTTTCTGATGATGGTGATGACAATGACAACAATGATGTTAGAGGAGGAGGAGGAGAAAGTGGAGACGAAGAAGAAGTGGAAGAAGAAGAAGAAGAAATATTAGATTAATTTTATTGGATCACATTAGGGGTTCTGTAGTGGATAAGGTTTTTGTTTTTTTCCTAGAAATATGTGGGACTTGAAAATTTAGAACAAATTAATATTACAGAAATGTATCTTTTTTAAAGAAACACAGTCCATTAAGATGTTTTCCTGATTCTTGAATTAATTTTCAATATTTTCACTAATAAAAAATCTACAACAGTTAAGAAGACAGAAAATAAGTTTGGGATCTAGATGGTAGAGAGCACAAGTTAACAGAGACCAATGTCATAACCTCACCCTTTATTTTCAAATTTAAATTAATATTTCTTGTCTTTCTCTATTTTTAAGTACTGAATAATCTTATAACCTGTCACTTCTGTTGTTAATGTTTTTTTAAAACCATGTGTGATGTTACATGCATAATATCCAAACTGCTATCGATGTTGTTGAAGCTTTACACCTTTTCTCTTGGTGTATAATGAAGGTGATCATAATCATGGCGGGAGGAAGGGGGGAAAAGTTGTTGTTGGAGTTTTTTTAAAGTATGGAATGTGTGGAGATTTTGGGTCGTCGCCCACTGAGTAGAATAAAGAAAAATGCCTATTTGAGAGTAGGAAGCTTGAACTAATGCTGAGGATGTAATATGCTCACCTGAAAGGAGAAACATAGATATATCTACATATATCTGCTAATACTAGATTGTGTAAAACCTCAGAGACATCCTTTGCTAGAAATGCCAGGGTGTGTTCGAACTCCTTTGTCCTTGCTTTCAGCGCGAGTCAAATGTATACTTTGTTCACTCAGGCTCTTTGGAATTTGTCATGCTTACTTTGGAAGGTACTCTGAGTTACACTAATTTCTTGTCAAAGTTTTTTTATTCACCTCGAGGAAACGTCTTTCGTATCTGAAGATAATAGAAGAAAATTTTTATTGTCTGATTTAGGGGTGAAAGAGCAAATCCGAGGTGGTAAAAATCAATTGCACATATTTAGGAAAAGAAAATACACATTAACAGAGTAACGATTATTCTGAAAGTTTTTGGTTTCATCCTTCCAAAGGTTCTTCTCATTAGCTTTCTTTCACTGAAATTCAAGACTAATTTTCTTGGCTGAGCTTAGAACATAAAGCTGGGGGAAAGATATTCAAATCAGTCCTTATCTATGGTTCCTTAACACTTAGTGAGCCTCTTAATGCCTTTAAACAAGAGTTAAGTTTTCCCCTTTCTTCTTTTAGCAGAGACTTCTTCCACCATCCCTGTGCTCCTGGGATCAGAAACCCTGGGTGGGATGCAGTTACGATGCAATAAATTTTGGCTGTGCTTCAAGTCCAAATGATCCACATAGTGTCAAGGGACTGGACTTTCAGTCACCAAGGACACCTAGGTCTGTTTTGATTTCCACTCTAAAGTAAGGTACGGCCAAACTAGTCCCACTGGTTCTTCCACAAGCACCATCTTCCAGCCTAAAACAGCCATTCTTCCTCTGTAGTGTTTGTCCGTTGTGATACAGTAGACGGCAGCAGAACAGGGTTTCTCAGAACAGAAGTGTTATGTCTCCATTAATGTTTTATATTTCTTGATTCTGATCATACAGTATTACAAGAGGAGGCCTTTTTTCAAATGTAACAAGAGCAGCAGATGGCTAGTTCCTTGAAGGACCTAACCTTGTATTTAGATATGACAGAGCTGATGCTGATATGACAGAGTGTTATCCCTCTCCAGACACATCAGTGTTAAGAAGCTATTATGAGGATGTCTCTGTGTATTAGATGTAATAAGACTGCATGTTTTAGAGAGACAGATGAGCATTAACTTCTTTGCAGATAATCCTTTTGACAAGATGGGACAGATAGAGGTAAAAATAAAAGACTTACGGCAGCAATCTTCTTTCCCACTTATTCACATAAGTTAAGCCACTTTATTATTGTTTTAATAACCATGACATTTTGAATGAACAGTTGTTTAGGCTTCTAACTAAGAATGTTGCCAAGACACTGCTGCGCTTTTTTTCCCCGTAATGTTTTTCTGCTGAAAGGTCTGCTACATTACCCCAGCCATATGCAGGAAAACCATTTTTCCTCCACCCCGTCTTGCATCTTTCTTTTAACGGAGCATTTTTGTGCAGATTATTTTGAAGTACAATATGCCTAACCTCACTTACTGGTGTATGACAATCTCTCTAGTGTTCATTTTTGGAAACTATTTACAAACTAGCTTACAGAAATGCTGCAATCTGACTGGTCATCACATGGCAGCCATTGTAAATACCTCACTGAAAACTGCATGGTCTAGCTTGTCTTTGCCTAGTCCCTAAATTACTATTCCAAAATCTTCTAAGAGCAGTAAACTGATTCACCAAGTGTATTTAATGAATTAACTTAAATGCTTTTTGTAATTTTTTTTCTCTTTTTATCATAGGTGCTGGAATCTTATTTTCAGTTATCATAAATCATATTGTCCCTAAATTGGAGACACCTGGATTTGATGGATGGACCACTCAATGGACAAGAAACTGGTTGGATGCACACTCAAAGCTTTGCGATCAACAGCCGTATGTCCAAGAGGAGACCAGTGAAAGGTAGTGTTCCTCAGGGGCTGGTATTGGGACCAGCGTTGTTTAACATCTTTGCTGAGGACATGGACAGTGGGATTGAATGCACCCTCAGCAAGTTTGCCAATGACACCAAGCTATGTGGTGCAGATGACACACTGGAAGGGATGCCATTCAGAGGGACCTTGACAGGCTGGACAGGTGGGGCCATACGAACCTTGTGAAGCTCAACCAGGTCAAGTGCAAGGTCCTGCATGTGGGTTGGGGCAATCCCAAGCACAAATACAGGCTGGGTGGAGAATGGATTGAGAGCAGCCACGTTGTTGTTACTGTTCCCTTTGTCTGCTGTTCTGTTAAACTGCCCTTATCCCGACTCACCAGTTTTTGCCTTTTTCTTTCCATTCTCCAGCGGTGGAGGGGCGACAGATCGACCGCGTGGTAATTTTGTTGCTGGCCACAGCCAAACTATAACAGTAGCTTTGCTTTTTTTTTAGTGAGCTTTTAAAAAGCTCTTGTAAGGAGCTTTTCAGTAGCTGTTTACCCCCTCTCTCCTGCCTTTATGTAAGAATATAAGAATATATATAAGAATGCTGATAGCAACTCCAAGTTCAATTAATGCAAACTTCAAGTTCAATTCATGCAAATTGAACAAGTTCAATTAATGCAAGGATTTCTTCTGCTCTCTGTTAAGTTGAAACATCTTCTTTTATCAAGGACATTTTTATCATCTCAGTTGCTCTAATTCAATGAAAGAAATAGAAATATATTTATATTGGTGTGATTATCACTTGGAAGCAAACATTTATCCAGTGCATGGACACGTCTATATTTTCATGCCAAGATTTGCTTTGGATGCTTCCTCTAAAAAATAGTGTGCAATCCTTACACATGGATTTGTAAATACATCTTACAGTATCTGTATAAATAAGTAGTTGGGTTTTTTGTTTTTATATGTATTCCAGTGTTGCTGTCGCAGAAAGTAAGGTATGTTGTCTCCGTCATACACATTTCTCCCTTGGAACTAATATCTTACTGAGCTGGTCATTATATACCACAGATATTTCCTTCTAATATCTCTGCGGTTTTTGTCCATTGCAAAACAACATTCAGCAAGTCTTGAATTTTGAATCAATATATGCTTATGACTGTGCTAGCCTATGTTCTAGAAAACATTCCTTTTCCACACCACACTTGTTGATACTGACAGAGGAAAATATATCATGCCAGAGCCAACAGCCTGAGAGAGGCAAGGTTGCTGTGTCTCTGTGTTGCCAGGTCCAACCAGTAGCAAGGCTGAAGATGTGTTGCCAGCAGGCACATGCCTAAAAGCACACATATGCACTATGTATACACAGGTATGCATGATCTGCCACACAGATCACGGACAGACTCTCAGAGCACCCACATGGACACAGACAGCACTAATGGCCTTGTCCTGTTTGCCTCTCTGGCTCTACAGGATGGAGGTCTGCCATTGAGGATATATATATAAAAATATGTACAAGGTACATCCCCGCAGCAACTGAGCTCAGACACTGTCTGCCCAGTAGCTGGTCCCAGGATCCCAGTCACCCCAGTGGCTGACACCTGGACATACAAGCCCCTGAGGGCAGAGACCTGCTTCGTTTGCTGGTACAGAACCTCACACACACAGAGCTGGGCATTACTCCCCCGGTCCCAATGGCTGACCCCACCATGCTCTCGCCCCTAGAGACACGTAGGTGCTCTCACACCCAGAGCTGTACTTACAGACCCGCTCAGCAGGCCACTTCACCTGCTCACCAGGTCATCCAGGTTGACATTTGTTAATCATCACACACTCACTTGCAAACCCGCACTTGCTCCAGTCACTGGCATAGGGACCCTCCCACCCATGGTCTGACCTCAGTTGCTGCACTCACATCCCATATACACAGACAAGTGCACACAGCATAGAGACTCCTCACCCACGACTGAATTAGAAAAGAATTTAATAAGAAGATAGGACAGATTGTGCTGGCCAGGTGCAGGACGTGGCCAGGTAAACATACTGGCCAGCCAATTATCTACACACAAATGACCCTTTTTATCCCCTTATCCCTGTATTTCTCCACTTTTGTTTCTCCACTTATCCCCTAATCCCCCTCTCTTGTTCCATCTTTGATTTGTCTCCTAAATATCCCACAATAAGTCCTGTGCAATCCCAAACTTCTCTGTCTCACACCCCATAATATGTCCCTCCCTTAGGCAGCAGCTCCCCTTAGTCTTAAAGATGACTGGAAAACTGATTCCCATGACTTAAGGTGATGGGTTTCAGGCCTGGACTGGGGCTGATGGCTCTGCTGGCAATCATGGGGAAGGGCCGGGACAAGGTGGGCATTCCTTGTGAGTCTTTCTTTTGGGTTTCCACCTGCCAATGTGGGTTCCTGCACTCCCCTGGGTTTGTGCAGGTGGGCCTTTTCTGGGCTGATGGACCCTGTGATGGGCTGGGAGTAGCCTGGCAGGGGAATATGTGGGCTCCCCTACATGCTCTTGTCTCTCTAGACTCCTTTGTAGGTTTGTGGCCCTTTGTGCCAATGAGCTTTGTCACACAACCTAGCAGATGTAATCTTGTGTTTTCTTAGTTTAGAAGCTAAATTTTAATCTTCTACTTGATGTGTTAAAATTCAATAGCAGAAAATGTATCTACCATTTGTGTGATGTACCTGCCATGAGTATCAGATGGGAACACTTAAGATTTATCATGGACTTTTCTTAAGAAGTTTGGAGTGCCTTGACTTTGTAAATTATATGTACTTTTTGAAGGATTTTCTGCCAAGCTCTACCTTGTCATGTTGGCCATTAGTTTCATCAGCCATGAACTTGACTCAATACTTAGTTGTCATTCAGGTTTCCTTGGGCAGAATGAAAAAGAGAAAAATGCAGTAACAGCACAGCGCTAGCAAAAAGTTAAGTCACAGAAACTAATTTTTCAGGCATTAAAATGAAAGCTTCACTTGTCAGACTTTTTATCTGTCATCATATCAGTTTGCTAATGGGTTACAAAGCCTACTTTTGTTTTGGACTCACAGAGCAGCTGACTCCTTTCCAGGTTTTACACAGCTCAGCCGTGTGCTACCCATGTTGGCTCTTACTCAAGTGCACTCATGTTATGCATCGCCAAAATGACCTTATGCCATTTCTCATTACTTGTGCTTCAAAAAATTTTCTTTTTAGCTTGCAGGTAGAAAATACATTTTGTTCTAGTGTGAACTGGTTTCGGTAGGTTTTGAATGCTTTTAGACTAAACAGAAAGAGGATTCACTGAAAATCTAATTGCAGCTGACTCTGGTTTGCCTGAGCAGTGTGAAGCTACCTGCTGAACCTGGAAATATATTTCTACTAGTCTAATACTAGATTAGCAATTTTGCTGCAGCCAAAACAGTGTACTCAAATAATCTTCAAGTGTATGTTTAGCAAAGTAATTTATACTATTGTAAATTCATATATTTCAATAGGAAACAAATAGAGATTGCATTGTGACATTCTTGACAAGACTTATCCTTTTCTTCTTTAAAGGAAATGAAGAAGAATTGCAGTTTTAAATGTCTACACAAGCAAGTTACATTAAATCCTGAGCACAAAAACCCAGATGAGCTATTTTTTCCCTAAACTTAAAGCACACTCACAAATGATTAAATCTAAAGCATACTTCATCTATTAGTAGGTTTTCCCTTTTCATAGTTCATCTACACAGCATCCTACCAAGATGCTCTTAAGTCAGTGGATCATAATGTATTTGATTACAAATGTAGGAGCTTAGTTAAGAATTCAACATTCTTTCAATTTGGAAATGCATTATTATAATGACTGGATTGAGGCACATTATGAAGATAGAGGAGTCTCAAAGAAGTCACCTCTATCAAGAAAGACAGAAAATAATTGCAAACTGAGCCCCATTTTCACAAATTAATGGCTTTTCTGCAGAGGCTTCACAGGCTAAGCAGTTTTATGTTTAGCAACACATTCTTCAGGGCATGTCCCAATGCCTTTTCTGAACAAGGACTACTTAGGAGTTTATAATATTGTAATTAAGTCAATGGCCACTCAGGCATAAACGAAACTTAGCAATCATGGATTAAAATTTAAGTGGTATTTGCATGCTTTGTATTTGCCAGTGCCTTAGCATTTTGTTTAAATGAACATTATTATCTTATTTAAATCTATCTGAGCAGTGAGGTTGTATACTGGTGATGCTCTTCCTGACCAGTAAGTTTCAACAGCCTCATGCATAGTTCGAGTAGGGCAAACTGTAGTAAGTGTGTTTGTACTCTACCACAAAGAAATGTCAGGATCAGCATAAAAGGTATGTAACAAGTATCTCCCCATTCTAACAATGAATTTTTTTCCCCAGATCAATTACTCAAAAAAAAGTCACTTTAATTACAGACTTCAGATAATTCTAAGAAAATTAATACTCCTCAGTCAAAATTAGTGAAAGCCTGACCTGTCCTAAGCCTACTTCTCAGAACAGCCAATAATTATATGTAATAGGTTGGGTGTTTTTCTTTGGTTTTAAGTGTGATATATTGATATTATGTACTTTTAAGCAGACTTGTTTGCACTTGTCAAAATACCTGTCACATCATAAAAAATGCCTGTCAAATTACTATGTTAATATTTTCAGCTGGCCCAGTTGTTTACAGAAGAGTCACATGAAGTATACCATCAGCCAGTAATGGATCTGGTCAGAAAAGGCTGCTGACTAGAAAGACGAGACTTGATGGATAATAAGAAGAGAATGCCTTGGAAATGAAAATGCAAAAAAAAAAAAAGAAGAAAAAAGTGAAAAAAAAAAGTAGGGATGTACTGCACAGATACAGGCAGATTAAAAACAGTCAGTCACAGTCTAAAAAGAACCATATAGGCTGAGTGTAATAAAATCCAAAGTATTTCTGGCAAGGGAGCAGTTTGTAGTTTTTTATTATGTTAAATGCAAAAGAAAAACAAAACAAACAAAAAACCAATTTCAGGAGCAACAGTATGTTTCTGAGTCCTCAGCCTTGCAGACTTAGTTTATCTGTTTATTTTTTCTACTGTTCCTTTTTCCAGGTGGTTGTTTTTTTTGAGCTAATTTCACGGACACGTCTACTTTAAACTTGCATAATGTCAAGACAACTACGTCTTTTGTGACCAGTTCCCTGATGGAGAAATCCATATGTTATTAGCCAGTCACTGGGTGAAATTTAACATCAACTGACAGATGTTTGGCGCTGATTATGATTAGCTTCAAAAAAGGCAGTGACTCTCCTATAAGATGTTAGTGCACTTCTTCCTTGCCAGTTTTAGTCTTCTGCACTTCAATGACCTTTCCATCTTTGAGACCTTTGCATATCTAGCTTGACAAATCTCTTGAAGATCATGCTACATCTTGTTTCTGGGTTTCTTATCCACCACCATTTCCTGCTAATACTTCTTTCTTCAGGCATTCGTTTGCTGCCATGCAAGAGTGGTTAAAAAATATAAATCAAGCACGGATATAACCAGTCATTGATGCAGCTGACCTCAGTGATGCTCTCTTCAGTCATCACTGCCGAATATCTTGTATCAGCACAACAACTAACAGTTGTCATCTCCTCTGACTGAGGCACTATCATGAACAGAGACATTATTCTCTTTTCTAATCACTGTGCAAAGACTGTTACTTGCTGCAGACAGTTGACATATCATCATCTGTGATGTTGTACTACATGAACTTTCTTATCAATTGGTATCTCTGTCTGCAATGTAGCACAAAGTAATTTACTGAGGGACTAATGCAAGAATACCTTACTAGGAAAAGTAAAATTATCTACTGTGATAGAGATGACACCAAGAAACTGTGTAATTCTGCCTGTCTTGTGCTTCCGTACATGTTGAGGGTACTTAAGGAATCTATATTGCATCATTTTCCTATATCTTTGTTCAATGAGGTCTAACTGGAAGGTAAAGGTCAGTCAAACATTTTTCTAGTACCTTGATGACATGAACAGGCTTGGGGAGCTCCAGATGAATCAGCATTTTTTGCCTGACTATTAGGTAGCAACATTTCATAGCTGAATAGCTAAAGGATACACAATTTTATGGCAATAACAGACACCAAATACCTAGGCTATTTATCCTGTGCATTGTATTGTGTATTTTCCTGCTTTAGTGAAAAATTCCCAAATGCATTTGTGCATTTAGTGGCTTCTTCTCTGCCTTGCTCCTGTCAAACTTTATCACACTAATACACAGCTACCCTTTCCCTTTGTTGACTGCTTTTTTAGTATCTAATACACAGGAATCCATATGCTGTAGTAGGATCCTAAGTTGTTAAACAAATGCATTACATAGTGATTGTTAGGTCTGGGCCAAAATCCTGTTAATGAATCTATTGTATATTTGATTTTCTTATACAGGCACTAGAAGATGTGCATACACATTCAAGAAGAAGGAGTAACCAAATGGTTTCATAGTGTAAGAAAAAGCATGTAGTATTTCTCCACGGATGAAATATTGCAAGTTTTTTATCACTCAGTTTCCATAAGCACTCTCTGTAAATTATTAAAATAGTTAAAAAGAGAATAAATATTGCTTGATAGTCAAGTGCCTTATACCAGCAAATTCATCATTGTAATGAAGGATAGGTGTAATTGCATTTTCCTTAGTCTCCACATTTCTGCACATCACTCTTTTTGAAATTAAGATAGAATCCTGCAGGTTTACTTACTGTTATCTATTTGTCAGCCCTGACCATAATTATGGAAGGAAATGTTTTTCATCTGTTTGGAGGACTATAAAGGTCAGAATTACACAAAATCTGTTTGTTAACCCTCCTTTTTTTTCTTTAAAATATAGCTTTTGAAAAGATGGATCTTGTTACAACTACTTCAAATGTTGGTGTCAATTTATATTTTGAGTTTGCTTTATTTTTTTTCTTTCTTATTTAAAGAAACACCTCACCTGCCACTGATTAACTTCGTTGTGACTCCTGGAAATACAAAACCCCATTCACTTTCAGTAAGTCTCAGCTGCTTTACAGCACCTCAGTGTCACAGAACAGCTGTAAAAATGGCTAACCAGCTAATCAGACTGATTTTGCATCTGCTTTGCATCACTGAAGAGAATGAAAGCAGTTGGTTCATAAAAGGTAATCTGGCCTACATTCCTTTATGCACAGTGTTTGACCAGAGGTCTTAAAAATCATCTGTTGCCCTCTCTTGTGAGCTGGTGAATATAGTGATTCAAGATTGTGTTTTAATGTTTTGGCAGGGTGTTACTAAACCATGTGTCTGTCTGTCTGTGCATAGGTGTATGTTTATAGTGGCCCTGAAGGTTATATCTAATGCTTTTGCTGCTGCTATGAGTTTTATTCTTTAACAATGAGGTCACACCAGATAGTTCAGATAGTTTCTAGTCAATAACCTGTGGAAGATAGTCTCTCACAAGTTTTTTTCCACCAGGTTGATAACAGTATTTTTGCTTCTGGTTCCAGAACTGTCATTTGGTTAGTCAAGCACCTGCATTTGTAAAAACCAAATCAAGTTTTAGACTCTTTCTCATAACAGACTGGCTTTCCAATAGATTAATATCTGTATTCGTCCAGTCCAAAAAGAAACAAACAAAAATAACCCAAACCCACTTCAGAAACTTAGAAAAGATTGTAGGTTAGCAGGTACTGAATTGTCATGACAACAGCAGAAAGCCTAGTTTATAACATTCCTTAAACAAGCATAGCTATCCCGCAGATCAAGTAATTACCTAGAGATGAAAAGCACATATGTGCTCTGCTTGCAGGGCCCAAATTCTATGTCCACCTCTTTGAAATTCAACATGAAACAATACAAAATTCAGCTCCAGCTAACAGGGAAATAATTCACTCAGAGTAGGCAGAACTGAATTGCCAAAACCTCACTTCAGAAATGCTCATTCAACCTCTGCTCATTGAGCACCTCTCTATTTGATGATAATGCTCCCTGAATGTTCAGATTCTGAGCACATGCAGAAGGAGGAGGAGCTCTTGGATGTTCTTTTGTCTCCTGAGGTCTGATTGATATTTAGTACTTAAGCATTTTTTGTTTGTGTGGGTTTTTTCCTTCCTTTTTTTTTTAAATCTCAGACCATTGACGGGCCTGATCTGGCCCACGATCTTAGGGCAAATCTGTCTCATACAAATGATATTGAGCCTGTGACACAAAGTGCTAGATGAAGAACAGTAGTAGCCATCTTCTTTCAAAACTGTTTATTCTTTAGGTCTTTACAGAAAATCTGGCAGGGGGCAGAGTGGGAGGAAGGGGAATTGCATTAAGAGAAAAGCATTTGTACTGTGAGAAACCTGCAGGCTCAAGACATTGTCTTCCACAATAAGTTAAAATCCGTTGTCCTGTACGAGGGCATTTTCTCCCCTTCTCATTGGAGCTGTGCCACCGTGAAGCAAGCATGTAATATTTGTGTTTGCTACTACAGTTCTCAAGACCTAGGTTTGAAAGACTTTTATTCAGACAGCAAAAGGGTCAGACAACGAATATGAGAGATAAGGATTACACAATGGAGAGGCAGTTTTATGCTGGGTCTAAAGGAACCTGGCTTACTGAATCTATCCAAATGAAGATTCCGAAGAATGACATTGCTGTCCGTAAATACCCAGAGAGAGAGTAATTCAGCATGAGGAAGAGAGAAAGCTAGTTGAAGAAAAAGACAATATCAGCATCATGAGAAATAGGTGAGAATAAACTAACTCTGGAAAAAAAAAAAAAAGTTTCTGTTGATCTAAATAGTGAAGTTTTGGGGCTTTCTCCTGATAGGAAAATAACAGGTGCTGAACAGTTTCAAGAAGGAGCTTAGTTTCTTTAGTTTGCCTGTAAAAGGAAATTATTTGAGTGGAGAATGTTAGAGAATCTTAAAATGTATTTCATTCAGATGCAAAACAAATATTTCATGAAAATCTTCTAGCTTAAGTAAAATAACAGGAAGCATCATGCATAGAACCCTTGCCTGGAACTGGAGTGACTCAAGTCTAAATGAAATAAAATGGAGTATCTCTTTTATGACTTCTGCACATATATAATATGTAAAGAATATTGTTAAAGCTGCACTCAGAGCCTTAGAACCTGCCAGGGATTAAGTCTGCTTGTGCAACCTTAATGTGCTATTTTAAATCCATTTTGCAATATTAAACAGGTTTTAATTGTATGGCTACTGACTGTATTTTTCTACAGGCCACCTGTCTGGTATTGTACACAGGATACAAGGAGCTCACTTCGTTGAGCAGCTTTTCTACACTTTTTTTCTTCAGTTTTCCTGCTATTCAAACACAACTTCGAATAAAGAATTACTAATTGGAGATGGGGGTGTTATGCCTCACAATAACATTTTTAATAGTCTTAGTGAATTAATACTTCTACTAGTCTGAGGTGTGCTGTATTTTAAACCAGTTCTTAGGGAGTGTGAACTGAAGCTTAGAGATATTAAAGATAAAAGTATACAAGTATTTTGTGTAACCGATTTGTGAGATAATTCAAGATTAAAGTTTCCAGTAATTATGAGTGATTCATCTGAGGTGATGAGCATATAGTTCTACAGAACACATAATAGTAGGTAGTCCTCCACATACAAAAGGTAGGCACCCAGTTAAAGAAGAATACACCTCTAGCAGACATCTTTAAAATGGGATTTCTTGGCAAAAGCCTCCACTATCTTTTTCCAGGTCACGTAATTCTATCTTCTTCCTTTTTCTATCTTTCCTAATTCTATCTTCTTTCTTTTCCTCAGCCTTTTCCCAGCCTGGATCCTCTTGTTCGCACCTACTGACAGGCACACTGTCACAGTCTCTACTACTGCATATTCTCTGTGAACAGCCTGCTCCACTTAACTCTAGGTTCCTTGTCCGGTTCCTTGTCCATTTCCTTGTCCCGGCCTTGCTCTGTAGATAATGTCTACAGGCTATTGCCTGCAGTTTCCATGGAGGCAGCTCATCTGTTTCCTGGCTCTGTATTTCAGCATCACTGAGGAGCCTACTTCTGTTCTTCATGCTCACCTTTGTCTCTTTTGTCTCTTAGTTCAACATCTTGATTTTTAGAGAAGTCTTCTGATTCAGTCCTTAATTCAATCCTACTTCAGATTTGTCTCACTCTTTTTGTCATGGTGTTTTATCAGTGTTTCTTTTCTACTCTCCTCCCTTGTTTCTGCTACTGCATTGTAGAGAAAGTATGGTGGCAGGATCACTTTCTCACAGTGCCCACGTACAACCAGGCCCCATCTGTGAATAGATTTTGTAGCGAAGCTTTTGACTTCATCTTGTGATTATGGTTTGCAGCATACTTGTGGTCTCTGGGGTGACGTACGTACAACCAGGCCCCATCTGTGAATAGATTTTGTAGGGAAGCTTTTGACTTCATCTTGTGATTATGGTTTGCAGCATACTTGTGGTCTCTGGGGTGATAGAGCATGTGCAGTCTGACTAGCTGGGTGATGAGAAACCCTGAGAAGAAAATATTAGCATTAATTCCTTTGCCGCAATAAAAAGCTCTCTTCACATCTTGCACAAAAAGCTTTTAATGAGGACAGATTTATGTTCACGCTTACAAGTTGGAAAAACACATTTCAAATGCAGTCTGTTGTCCTCTACCACTTTTTTTACTGCAGTGGAAACGTTGTTTTCCTTGCTTAGCTTCATTTTTGAAAGTGGTTACCCTAGGGACTTTCATTAGGCTTTGAGACTTTACATCACGTAGAACCAAATCTTAAATTCCTGTGAGGAACAGACACCTAAATTCTTATTAGTTTCAGTGACAAAGCAGGAATTAGGGATGGGATTCTTCTACTTTATTTAGTCATCAGAAGTTTCATTCTCTAAGTCAGTCATTTTAGGATCTTAATTTTTTTAATATAATTTCGGAAAAATTCAAGAAAATTTAGTCTGAGGTAGATACCCAGCATTACATATTATAATGCTGTATAGTTAAAAAATGGCTGTAGTATGCAAGTGAAAGCTGATTTTTGTAACAAGAGGCTGAACAGTTTTACTCAAAGGTAATACTGCCAAAAATGATATTCCTGTAAATGTCAGTTCAATTCTCAAGAGCTTTTTATTTCACTTTTAGGAAACATCCAGTCACCCCTGCCTCTGCTTTTCTTATGATGTTCTTCTCATGTTTTTCTTTCTGTTATTCTGTACTTAAAGCACCTTAGAGGAATAATACCAATCTCCAAAGTCTCAAAAGTGTATTGTGAGGGGTGTTACAAGAAGTAACCATAATAATACTAAAGAATTCCAGCACAGTAAGAAGTTGTTATCTCAAAAAGTTAAGTAACTCAATGATTTTATTCATGTGAATAGGTATTAAGAGACAAGAGCACAGAATGAGAATTTAAGCACTCCACCAAGGGCTTTAACACGAAGGTGTTTTGCTTTGAGAGGAATTAGCTGTGTAACTATTTCTAGCAAGGAAGTAACACAACCTTGTAGATATTGGGGTGTAATTAATCCGAAGGCGAGGGTAGAAGAAAGCTGTCTTTTTCTTTCATCACAGAAATGGTGAATAACACATAGTGATTTCATAAAAAATGATTGTACACCAGAAATTTTGGGATTACTGTAAAAAGATTTATATCTCAGAAATTATTTTCAATAGGATTTGATCTTATAAGATCTCAAAGCCACTAAGGCTTTCAGATGCCTAAATTTCTATGGATTTCAAATAGTAGCAAAATAGAAATTGAGGCTGGGACTCATCTAACCTTATGTTAGGTATTAACAAGAAAAAAATCTGAGCAAGTCTTCTGAGAATCCTTCATTAACCAGTAGGGAAAACCGGCCATTTTTGCGGTGGAAGGTCACTGCCCATCATTATGCATTTAGAATCAAGGAGGCTGGAAAGAGTCTCCAGAAGTCCAACCCTGTGCTCAGAGCAGGTCTAACTAGGCAAGGTTGCTCAAGGCTATATACAGCCCAGTCTTTGAGGACAGAGATTACTCAACATGGGGAGCATGTGCCAGTATTTCACCACCATAAAACAATGTTTTTCTGTTATCAGATCAGAATTTCCCATGTTCCAACTAGTGCACATTGCCTCTTATCCTACTACTTTGCAACTTTGAGAAAAGCCTAGCTCCATTATCTCTGTGTCCTCCGATCAGGTAGTTGTACACAGAAGTAGATCTTTCGTGCTTCTTCTCTTCTAGAAACTGAACAGTCTCACTTCTCTCAGCCTCTCCCCACAAGTCATATTCTTCAGCCCCAACCACCCTGGTGGTCTGCTGTTGGACTCACTCCAAGATGTTGATATCTTTCTTGTACTGGCAAACCTAGAACTGGATATAGTACTCTAGGTGCAGTCTTAAAACTACTGATTAGAGAAGACGATCCAGACCTGCACCTGATGGGTATACCCTTACTAGTACAGCCTAAGATGCTGTTGATCTTCTTTGCTGCGAGGGTACAGAGAGGGTCCCACAGCCAAAGCCCTGACTGTGACACCAGCCAAGCACAACCAGTTGTTGACCTGCTAGATAAGACCAGTTCTGCTCTAGTCTTTTCTTCTCAGTGACAGGCTTGAGTAGGTACAATGTGGGCCCCACCATGCCTTTTACCCTTGCCTTCAGTGTTTCATGGCTGTTCTCAGTGCACTTTGGGTTACCCCCAGCAGTATCTGTGATGCTCACATAGAAAAGCAACATATTAAAGAGCCAGACAAGCCTTAGCAGTCCCTCTGCAGCATCCTGGACCTTAGCTCTGGCCAAGCAACGAACCTGAGACATCACCTTGTGTCAAGCCACCAGACTGGTGCCTCAGTCTCCACAGGAGGGAGTCTCTAGTAACTATTGCTTGCCTCTTCCCTTCTGTGTAGATAAAAGGTTTGGGCTCAGTCAGCTCTCATAAATCCCCAGCGGGTCTTGTTTGTCCTCACCAGTGCCCAAGGCACTGAACCTATTTGAATTTTCAGATCTGTAGGTGGAGTAAGAGCATTTTTACAGCCCTCCACCCTCAGTGTGACCACAGCCTTGAGCTGTCCTGCTTTGCTCACTTCTCTTGTCTCAGGCTATTGTCCTGGCCAACTTTTGTCAAAGATGCCAGCCGATGGCAGCAGCTCCTTCCTCTGTGTTCCCCTGCTTTCACAGTAGATGATTTGAAATGTTCTGTCAGCGCTGGAAGAAGATGTGTGCCATTCTGGAATAACAGCTGAGGCTTGTGCTATTTGCCTGGAAGGTATATGGAACACTTGAAGGCAAGGTGAGCACTTGGGCGAGTGACTCAGTCAATCCTTGTTCTTTGGAAATTCCTTTTCAACGTCATGTTCTTCAGTGAAGTTCTTTCACACATTGTACTCAGCATTAGTTCATCCTCTGTATAAAGCAACTCTTCTTTCTTGTGAAGAGGGAGGTAAAACAAAATTTTTCTTTGAAGTATATTTGCTCATTCGATTCCCATGAACTCACCACTTGAAAGAATAAAATCTTAAATTTACACTGCCTGTACATCAGTTATTATGTACTGTGAGAGCAGTTGGGGCTTTCAAAGGAGATGCAAAGTGTAAAATGCTCTAATCCTATTGGTGTGTAATGGGGGTTTAGCATCAGAAACAGGATTTAAATAATTAAATTTCTGCTAAGATTGAAAAGGATGAGTTCCATTATCTTTGGCTGTCAAGTAAATATCCTCAACTGCACTGTGGGGGTGATAGCAAAATAAGTTTTTTGCCTAGATTTATGATTGCTTAAAAAGCAGACTTTCTCAGTTACATCACTGTCCTTCTCTCACTAATTATATTGTGTTTCTAAACTCAGGTACTTATCTAGGTATATTACATACACTATGTGGAAGCATATTTTTTCCATACACATAAGGTCATAGAAGTGGATGATTAGAGATAGCGTCTGTGGTTATGATACTACAGATCTGCAAAAGGGAAATTTGTGGTTTGTTTTTTTCCTTTAGCTATGTGAAATACATTTTAATAATAATAATAATGATGATGATGATAAAATATTTAGTCTTAGTTGGTAATAGTTGTGGTTTTTTTTCCCAGTAGCTTTCCAAGGGAAAAAGGTATAAGGTGAAGGGGATTTATCTTGTTTTCTAAAGCAATGGTATGTTATAATCGCATCATCAGTCCTTCATTTGCTCTATATTCACATTTGTTCGTATCCAGTGGCCGATTTCAGCGATAGGACCAGTTGCTGTGTTATGTGGAAGGCAGATGGGGTTGTTGTGGTAAGTTGTGGATTATTTTCTGGAATCATCCTAAATTTCTGCATTTTCTCTAAGTAACTGGGCACAAACAGTGTTTCTCCTTTCTCACAGTCCTGTAAGGGTACAGTCAGGGACAATTCCTGAATAGCTTTAGACCAATTGATGGTTTGAGGTGATATATGAACAATTGCTATTTCTTGTTGGATGCCATCCTTTCCCTCCACCTCCTATGATATCTGGCAATTGCAGTCAATTTCTAATTTACATGTTTAAGTTAGCCTGAAGAAAATATGTTTACCAAGCAGAGTTGTTTACCAGAGCCAGCTAAATAAATAAAGCTGTGATATTTAGTTGAACTCTATTGAAAAGAAATTGAACACGTATCATGTATATTAGAAGGAATTATAGTATAGCTTCAGCAGAAACAAAAGTCCTAGGTACATTGATCCAACAACTTATGAAAAGAATGTAAACCATATATATACATTTAACAAAATGAAGTTTGGTGATCATCAAGTTCAAGGAAATAAACTTCCCTCTGTTTAGAAGAGCTATAATCAAAGAGAAAAAAAAAATTCCTTATTTTAAAATTAATAATTTTAATGTCTCAGATTTCAATTAGTGCTAGTTAGATGGACATAGCTATCAGCAAACTAGTCTTCAAAACTCTGTAGAAGGCTGCAAGGATTGAGATTGGCTGCAGGAGGAAGCTTTCTCCTACTTGTCGATTTTGTGGTTGTAGATTGTGTGATTGTAGATATGTGTCTCTGTTCTGTCACTGTGTCTTAAATGACTCAGTAGAATCTTACTTTGGATTTTAACCTCTGTAGGCTTCTGATTTTGATAATACATGGAATCAAAAGAAGAAAGGAGCAGGTATGTATGGTGGCCTGTCTCCTGTTGTCAGGTTAGGAAATTATCTACACCCTATTCGACCGGTAATCAGGAAGGAAAATGTGATTCTTCTGAAATGTTGCACTGGCTCAGGACAATGAATGTGAGGATATGGACCAGGGCTGACTTAAATACAGTTTGAAACAGCAAGGAGATAGATGTGCACGGGTTGCAAAATAGAATATAGAGTGGCTACTGAAAATAAAGGAATAGCTAATGCCAGAGGACTGTAAGGAGGAAACAATAATATTTTTCAGATACTTTGAGGTTACTTAATTAGGAAAACAAATAAATTATGTGCCTTATTATTATAAAATTATATAGAAAGCAACTCATGTCATCAACTCAATAGTTCAATGTATTTTATAATTTAGTAATGACCTATGTAATAATTCAAAAAATGCACATAGGCATATTTTACTTTACAGGTTAATGTAGTACATCATAAAATACTTTCAAAGAAGCCATTATCTATGATGTAATATATGAATAGTCTATACATACTATGATCTCCATTGCATACTCTGACAAGCAGTAATGTATTTCATGTTCAAAAAACACTTCTGAATGTCTCCTTATGATACAGCATATCCCAATGGCTCAAGTAAAAATGTTGTCAAAGAACCATTTCAGAACATTTCAGTAACCTGTCCTGACTTTTGAGCTTTTGTGATTTAGCAGAATTTTAAGGATATGTCAACCCACAACATGGCTTAGTACTTCATAAAACAGTATGGCTGTCTAGAACCATTTACCTTTTCTTTTATGCAGCCTTATTTAAAACTTAAGTGCAGTGATTTCTTGTGTAGTGTTGCAAATACAAAAGCAATTAACTCACAAGGATATGGGTCTGAAGGGTAAAGGAAAAGAGTTTGACTGAACTATATTAAAATTGAGATGTGCCTACAGGATCAGAAATCAGCAAAAATACTTATTTTCATGTTAAGAGACAGGATGCTTTCCAGACTGCACATTGACTCTAATTAGTTTGGGCTACAGGATTAAAAGTTTTGGTTCTTTTCTTTGTGTGCCATCACATCACAAAGATTCATTTATGCTCAGTCAGAACGAATAAATGTTCCCACTGTAATAAGTTTGTGGTACAACATTCTGGAAATTAGTTATTTAATTACTACTTTGCAACTTTACTCTTAAGAAAGTCTGTAGTAGTGTGCTGTTGTCAGGTACTGATATTTGGTTTCTGAGTAAAAACAGACTCGTTGAAATGTGATTATTATTTAAAAGAACAACATTCATTCCTTTCTTACGCTTTGTTCGTCTCTGGCTGCTTCCCTCATGGGAGAGCAGAGCTGCAGATCAGAACTCCGCATTCGCTTTGCACTTATTTGTACGTGTCATTCACACAGAGTCATATGATATTAACTTGGTGTCCTGGGTTTGGCCAGGACACAGTTAATTTTCACCGGACTCCAGGAAGGGGCACAGCGGGGGGGGGGGGGGGGGCTTGACCCCACCTGGCCAAACAGAGCACGGTATTCCATACCATGTGACGTCACGCTGGGTTCCGGGGGCGGGGGTCAGCGGAAACTCACGCACGGCTTGGGGGGGGCGCAGCGCCGGTCCTGTTTGGGAGAGAGGCTGTCTGGGTCGTGCGGTTCGTTGTTGTGTTTTCTCCTTATTTGTACCGTTGTTGTTCCAATTTCCCTCTGTTTGCTGTTCTGTTAAACTGCCCTTATCCCGACCCACCGGTTTCTGCCTCTTTCTTTTCATTCTCCTCCGCACTCCGGCGGGGGGAGGGGCGGCCGTGTGACGCTTTTGTTGCCAGCGGTAGCCGAAACCAAAACATTAAATTGGCGCCCAGACATGGAGCGGGGAAAACAGCAGGGCTGAGCAGTGGGTGTTAAAACTGCTTTCATAGATTTTGTTAAAATTTGTTATATGCATTTACTGTGTTAGTTGAAGTCGCCAGTAAAAGTGTTTCTGACTTTGATCAAATGTCACTGCTACATAAATCCTTACTTGCTCTATGTGTTTGCCACCGTGCTGTTTGTTACCTCGGGAAAAAAGATCAGGATGATGATTTTGCTGTACTGTGTGATATCGACTTATGATATGATAACATCACTGTGCATGAAATTACGCTTGTATTTGCATGCGGCACTGTGGTCATTTCCGTACCTCGGATCCTATGTCTTAGATTTTGTTAATAATCAAACCCAATCTGTGGGGAAAACCGGAGGGGATACCTTCCCCCACTCTTTCACCCCCTCTCTCTCCTTCAGGCTGGTCCTAACGGCTTTTGAGAATTTCGAGTACCCGTGGGATGCTCAGGCCAGCACTCTCCTTTTGTTCTGCCTCCTGAATGGGTTGCAGGTTTTGTTTAGGGTTAAGCAAGTCGTTAAGAACATCGTGCAGAGACCTACCCCGGGGCGGGATAGCTGTGAGTGGCTGGGTGTGTGGGACAGCATGAGCAAGTACCTAGGGTAGTGGACACCCCCGATGTTTTTTAAACTCACCCCTGAACACATGCAGGATCCAGACAATCTGGTAAAATATCTGCAAAAAGTGTGCTGCCACCCTGGGAACTCCAGAGAGACAAAAATCACCGCAACATGTTGGGATCTGGCCCACGCCTACCGAGCTGCCCTGTTCAACACTGTTCAGTGCCCTAAAGGGGAAAGGGGAGGGAAGCGAAGCGGCAGGCACTGCAGCTGGTGCTGCCCTCCCAGCCGGCCCTGTAGCCCCTCCAGCCCAGCAGGCAGTCACAGCCCCCCCGACCGGCACCACGGCTGCTGCAGCCACAGCTGCAGGGTCTGCCTCGGTTTCCCTAGCAGGCACAGCAGCTGCTCCAGCCCCAGTTCCAGCCGCAGGCATCGCGGCTGAGCCCAATGACCAGCCTGTGCCAGTAGCAGTCGCCCCGGTAAAACTAAAGAAAGATGCAAAGAGAGCAGATCGCTTCGGGAGGGATGACGATGAGCCAGGGTCATCGCGGGAGATAGAGACAGAGATCATCACCTGGTCCCTGTCCCTGGGCGAGCTGCGAGACATGCAGAAAGATTTCAGCCGCCACCCAGGAGAGCACATTGTCACCTGGTTGCTGCGGTGCTGGGATAACGGGGCCAGCAGCTTGGAGTTAGAGGGCAAGGAAGCCAAGCAGCTGGGATCCCTGGCCAGGGATGGAGGCATTGACAAGGCCATTGGGAAGAAGGAACAAGTCCTCAGCCTCTGGAGGAGACTTCTCTCAGGCGTGAGGGAGAGGTACATCAACAGTGACGATTTTGTATGTTACCCTGACAAGTGGACCAATATGGAGAGGGGTATTCAGTACTTGAGGGAATTAGTTGTGCGGGAGCTGGTTTACAATGAACCACACGATGACCAGTTACCCACAGACCCAGATGAAGTCCAGTGCACAGCATCTATGTGTAGGAAGTTTGTGCGGAGCGCACCATCCTCATATGTCAACTCACTGGCAGTAGTAAACTGGAAAGATAAAGAGGCATCAACAGTGGATGAGGTGGCTGTCAGACTCCGGCAATATGAGGAAAGTGTCTCTTCCTCCCTTGTCTCAACTGTGGAGAAACTGTCCCGGGAGGTACGGCAAATCAAAGAGAATATATCCTACTCCCCACCTGTGTGGGCCAGTGTCTCAGCTATTTGGGGCAAGGGTTTCTCTGCTCAGGAGACGGAATACAGAGGCTATACACCACGGGGCACCCTGTGGTTTTACCTGTGTGACCATGGAGAGGACATGAGGAAGTGGGATGGAAAACCCACCTCAAGTCTAGAGGCATCAGTGCGTGAGTTGCGAGGTAAAACAATCACCAAAGGGGATTCTGTTAGGAAAAATGCCGCTCCAGTTTCCAGCAGCTAGCTCTCCAGACCAGGTAGACAGTTTGATCTTGATTCCGATCCTCTGGAGGGGACCTCCAAGTCATTTTTACAGCAGGTGAGCAGCAAATTCTCTGACGAGGATTAGAGTGGCCCTGCCTCCAGCCAGGTGGAGGAAAGGGACAACCGTGTTTATTGGACGGTGTGGATTCGGTGGCCTGGCACGTCAGATCCACAAGAGTATAAAGTTCTAGTGGACACTGGTGCACAGTGTAATTTAATGCCATAGAGTTCAAAGGGTCAGAGTCCATTTACATTTCTGGAGTGACAGAGGGATCCCAAGAGCTGAGTGTATTGGAGGCTGAAGTGAGCCTCACTGGGCAGGAGTGGCAGAAGAACCCCATTGTAACTGGCCCCGAGGCTCCGTGCATCCTTGGGATAGACTGTCTTAGGAGAGGGTATTTCAAGGGCCCAAAAGGGTATTGGTGGGCTTTTGGCATAGCTGCTGTGGAGACGGAAGAAATTAAACAGCTGTCCATCTTGCCTGGTCTCTCGGACGACCCTTCCGTTGTGGGGTTGCTGAGGGTTGAAGAACAACAGATGCCAATCGCAACAACAACATTGCACCGGTGACAGTATCGTACCAACCGAGACTCCCTTCTCCCCATTCATCAGATGATCCGTCAACTGGAGAGTCAAGGAGTGATCAGCAAAACTCGCTCACCCTTTAATAGTCCCATATGACCAGTGAGAAAATCTACTGGAGAGTGGAGACTGACAATAGACTACCGTGGCCTGAATGAAGTCACACCACCGCTGAGTGCTGCTGTGCCAGGCATGCTAGAACTTCAATATCAGCTGGAGTCAAAGGCAGCCAAGTGGTATGCTACAATTGACATCGCTAATGCATTCTTCTCCATCCCTTTGGCAGCAGAGTGCAGGCCACAGTTTGCTTTCACCTGGAGGGGCGTCCAGTACACCTGGAATCGACTGCCCCAGGGGTGGAAACACAGTCCCACCATTTGCCATGGACTAATCCAGACTGCAGTGGAAAAGGGTGAAGCTCCAGAACATCTGCAGTATATCGATGACATCATTGTATGGGGTGACACAGCGGAGGAAGTTTTTGAGAAAGGGGAGAAAATAGTTCAGACCCTTCTGAAAGCCGGTTTCACCATTAAGCGAAGTAAAGTCCAGGGATCTGCACAAGAGATCCAGTTTCTAGGAATAAAATGGCAGGATGGGCGCCGTCAAATCCCAATGGATGTCATCAACAAAACAGCAGCTATGTCCCCACCAACCAGTAAAAAAGAAGCACAGGCCTTCTTAGGTGTTGTGGGTTTTTGGAGGATGCACATCCCAAATTACAGCCAGACTGTAAGTCCTCTGTACCACGTGACCTGGAAGAAGAATGATTTTGAATGGGGCCCTGAGCAATGACAGGCATTTGAACAAATGAAACGGGAGACAGTTCATGCCGTAGCCCTTGGTCCAGTCCGGTCAGGGCAAGATGTTAAAAACATGCTCTACACCGCAGCCGAGGAGAATGGCCCAACCTGGAGTCTCTGGCAGAAAGCACTAGGGGAGACTCGAGGTCGACCCCTGAGGTTCTTGAGCCGGGGATACAAAGGATCCGAAGCCCGCTATAGCCCCACTGAAAACGAGATTCTGGCAGCATATGAAGGCGTTCGAGCTGCTTCAGAAGTGGTCGGCACTGAAGCACAGCTCCTCCTAGCACCACGATTGCCGGTCCTGGGCTGGGTGTTCAAAGAGAGGGTCCCCTCTACGCATCATGCCACCGATGCTACGTGAAGTAAGTGGGTCGCGCTGATCAGCCAGCGTGCCCGAATGGGAAACCCCAGTCGCCCAGGAATTCTGGAGGTAATCATGGACTGGCCAGAAGGCAAAGATTTTGGAGCATCACCAGAGGAGGAGGTGACACGTGCTGAAGAGGCCCCACTGTATTACCAGCTGCCAGAAGATAAGAAACAGTATGCCCTGTTCACGGATGGGTCCTGTCGCATTGTGGGGAAGCAGTGGAGGTGGAAGGCTGCTGTATGGAGCCCTACACGACAAGTGGCGGAAACTGCCGAGGGAGAAGGTGAGTCTAGCCAGTTTGCAGAGGTGAAAGCCATCCAGCTGGCTTTAGATATTGCCAGTCGAGAGAAGTGGCCAGTGCTCTATCTTTACACTGACTCTTGGATGGTGGACAATGCCTTGTGGGGGTGGCTGCAGCAATGGAAGAAGAACAACTGGCAGCACAGAGGAAAACCTATCTGGGATGCCTCATTGTGGCAAGATATTGCTGCCCGGCTAGAGCGGTTGGTTGTAAAAGTCCGTCACGTGGACACCCACGTCCCTAACAGTCGGGCCACTGAAGAACATCAAAACAACCACCAGGTAGATCAGGCTGCCAAGATTGAAGTGGCTCAGGTGGATCTGGACTGGCAACATAAGGGTGAACCCTTTATAGCTCGGTGGGCCCATGACACCTCGGGCCACCAAGGAAGAGAAGCGACATACTGATGGGCTTGTGACCGAGGGGTGGACTTGACCATGGACACCATCGCACAGGTTATCCATGAATGTGAGACATGTGCTGCAATCAAGCAAGCCAAGCGGGTAAAGCCTCAAAGGCATGGAGTACGATGGTTAAAATATAAATATGGGGAGTCTTGGCAGATTGACTACATCACACTACCACAAACCCGCCAAGGCAAGCGCTATGTGCTCACAATGGTGGAGGCCACCACCGGATGGCTGGAAACCTACCCTGTGCCTCATGCCACTGCCTGGAATACCATCCTGGGCCTGGAAAAACAAGCCCTGTGGCAACATGGCACTCCCGAAAGGATTGAGTTGAACAACGGGACTCATTTTCGCAACAGCCTCATAGACACCTGGGCCAAAGAACACGGTATTGAGTGGATGTATCACATCCCCTACCATGCACCAGCCTCTGGAAAGATCGAGAGGTACAATGGACTGCTAAAATCCACTTTGAGAGCAATGGAGGTGGAACATTCGAAAACTGGGATACTCATTTAGCAAAGGCCACCTGGTTGGTTAACACCAGAGGGTCCACCAGCTGGGTTGGTCCTGCCCAGTCAAAACCTCAGCGCCCCATAGAAGGAGATAAAGTCCCTGTAGTGCACATGCGGAACATGTTAGGGAAGACAGTTCGGGTTAATCCTGTCTCGGGCAAAGGCAAGCCCCTCCGGGGGATTGCTTTTGCTCAAGGACCTGGTTGCACCTGGTGGGTAATGCGGAAGGATGGGGAATTCCGATGTGTACCTCATGGGGATTTGATTTTGGGTGGGAATAGTCCATAAACAAATTGTATAAAGTTAATTGTTAAATAACCCTGTCACTGTCTGTTATCACTGTTATAATTGTTATATATTATACCAGTAGTATCATAGTAAGAATCGTCCAGATTAAGGAAGGATGGACTTTTTTGATGAAAACCTAGCAGAGCACAGCGATGATGGGACTGGACCTGGTTTTCAACATCTGGCACCCAGCAACTTCATCAAGACCAACATCTCCTGCAGACTGTGGGCACGGGCCGCACCAGATACATCAGCCGTGAGCTCCGGATGCAGCAAGTGACCGCCCATCACCACACATCACCTCTCCTGCCTTGGAAGACTGTTACGACAGATGGAGCCTGAAGTCATGGATTAAATGAACTCAACGGACATTTTAGAGTGATGATCCATAGACTAAGGGAATGATATCCAGAGGCAGGAGAAGTGGTGGTGATTAACTGGAAAATGGGGGACCTGGGCATGACGTAGATGATATAGAATAAGGTGTGGATAATGTCCTGCGTTCGGCCAGGACAAAGTTGATTTTCAGCAGAAGCCAGGAGGGGACACAGCCCGGCAGACTGACCCAACCTGGCCAAACAGAGCCCGGTATTCCATACCATGTGACGTCATGCTGGGTTCCAGTGGGGGGGGGGGCGGGTGGGTCAGCGGGGACTCACACGCGGCTTGGGGGGGCGCGGCGCCGGTCCTGTTTGGGAGAGCGTCTGTCTGGGTTGTGCGATTCGTTGTTGTGTTTTCTCCTTATTTGTACCGTTGTTGTTCCTGTTTCCCTCTGTTTGCTGTTCTGTTAAACTGCCCTTATCCCAGCCCACCAGTTTCTGCCTCTTTCTTTTCATTCTCCTCCGCACGCCGGCGGGGGGAGAGGTGGCCGCGTGGCGCTTTTCTTGCCAGCTGTAGCCGAAACTAAAACACTTGGAAAACAGCGCAGTCAGCCCCTCTCGGAGGCCGCCTATAAGCCAATGCAGTCAGCCCCGCTTGGAACCCGCACTCTGCTTCAATAGCGTGCTCTACCTGCCTGCAGATAGAGTACTCTTTCCTGAATCCCCACTGATAAAAAAATAGATTCGCGATCCCTGAGTCTGGGTAAAGCACAACGATAATGGTATACTGACTAATCTCGTGATTTATTCACAACACCTCTGGAAGTAAAGGTCTAATATAAGCGGCGCGAAGGAGAGGAAGAAGGAAGGAAGGAAACAAAGCGGAGAGAGAGAAAAGAGAGAGATTAGTACTAGAAAAGTAAAGGAGGGGATAGTCACCACCCTGGTGTCCCATGGGTCCTCCGTCAATGGTCCTCAGCAGTCAGTGGTGGGTGCACACATGTAGTCTCACAGAGTGTCCTTTTATATCTGTCCCAGTCCACATGGGGTGATCAGTTCACACCAGTCACCTTGCACCAGTCACTTTTGCACCAATCCAATCTTTGCGTACTAGTCACTTTTACAACAATCACCTTGGTGCGTGCGAGTCTCCAAGGTGTTGTCCCTTGGCTGTTCTTGATGAGTCTCTTCCCCTTGGAGCAGGTGACAGATCTTGTCTTGTCGGCCATTTTAAACAGGAAGTGACGTTTGAGATGGTGGCAAATTTTCTGAGACATCACAAAAATTGGGGGGCCGAGTCCCACAGCTGTTACCGTATGAGAAGACTGAAACGGATCGTGAAGATGGTGTTTCTTATATTGAATGCATTAAGCCATTGCTTTTAAACAATAAAAACACTAACAGAACTAGATTAAATTTATGTGTATTTTTCTAAGCAAAACTAGGTGGTTTGCTGAGTAGCAGAGGCAGTGTGTACACTGCAGACTCAGAATGAGGAGAGGCTATTGCTTCATTGGGATTCTGTGCTGGAGAATGGTAGAGGAAGAACACAGAAGCAGAGGGGAAGAAAGGGCATCTGATGTTGCAAATGTCTGTTGACATGTTTGAAGCACACAAATGTGTATTTTATATTTATTATACCTTTGGGCCACTGGATTCACAAATCTTACATTAATGGCACAAGGAAGCCGTGATATTAGGGTCTATGTATTATGTTGTAATTTGCTTTGAAAACATGGGCCATATTAGATCAAAACGAGCAATTTACAAGATCTTGCATCCTGGAGGAAAGAAAGGGAGAGACAGCTAGGAAGTCAATTTAGTATAAATAGCCTACATAGTAGATGTGCCAGGAAATACTCTTCCTTCCTAGTTTTCTTCTGGAGACAGACAAATCTAAAATGGCTACAGGAAAATTTAAAAAAAAATTAGGGAAATACAGGGTTTTGGGTGGTTTTGTTGTTGATTTTTTTTTATCTTCAAGCTACTTAGAGCATGAATGCTTAACAAGAGTTGTCTATGATTGTTAATTGTAATGCCTGTCTTGACAGCAGAATTTACCATGAATTGTTGTTTCTCACTCACATGTCTACCCACTGATTCGTCACTGCCATGATCACTACCAAATGTATCAGTGCTGAACCTCCTACACAGTTATGTGATAAATCTTATGTCTTTTCATTCACCAACTGGAAGTTGTCCTCTACTTTCTTCCCTTAGAAGACAGAAACCAAACAGAACTCAGCCCTGGACCAGTGGTCGTTTTGGTGTCTAGGATATGTGATCTATTCCTTCTGCACTTGCAGTGGAAAGAGAAATTGCTGCTTTTTCATTCTTTTCTTTTCCTTTTTTTTGTCCTGGAAAATGAGCTGGAGATACAGGTGAAGAATATTGCTTAGTGGTGTACATGTTTCAGTGCTTGGGATGTGTGGAAATCAAATGCTGAAGATGGGAGGTTCCTGAAAGAATAAAAGTAGCAGCCTTCCTTGTGCAGATCATGAGTTAGCCAGCGTATGTGTATCCGTTGTAGTGCCAGAGGTGGAGTGGTCTTCATCAGGTTTCTAGGGAGACAGTAGCATTGTTCCACAAATAAGTGTGCACTTTGTGAAAAGGACAATAAACCTCATGAAATGATTATATTTGAATTGTCCATACTGGAGAGAGATTCTCTTTGATCCAATGAGCTGCTGAGGGTTCCTGTGAGACTGGACAACTACAAATCTAGCAGTAGATATTTGACTGCTTTGTTACCCAAAGGTGGATGAATGATGCTGGGAATGTGAAGGGATATGCAGTGGTGTTTGTGCGTGAAAGCTGATTCCTGGAGCTGGAGAAGAGCATGTCCAATGTGGCAGCAAAAGTGCACGATAATAGATGTGCAGGAGAAGACAACAGGGTGTCTTAGTGGATTAAGCCAGCATCAGATTGCAATGGAGGGCAAGAGTGTGAGATGTGTAGATACAGAAGTTTATATTGTCAGTTACTACAATGTGTATGCAAATACAAAGCATCAGGTGATTTTGCAGCCGAACACTTATCTAGTGAGAGGACATCAATACTGTCATGTATGTTGCAATATTATCTTTATGACAAATCAGAGTCATAATAAAATTGCATTTATCACATCTCTTGAAATATTTCAGTGTCTTTACTGTGCAGTCATGTACCTTCCTCAGAGATGCATCTAATAGCCAAAAATCTTTTTAGTAGCTTCAGACACAAATACGCATTCTTTAAAAAAAAAAATAATTTGCAATGAAAGATTTTTGTCTTTGTCTTTTGTATGTGAATTACTTCCTCCTAAACTGGACTATCACCCTTGCCTCTTATTCTCCATTTTATGTAGACATCTCATGGTATGAAGGACATTCTTGGGGATGCGTAGATTTTACAGTTGATTTCATACTTAGCCACAGAGCAACACCAAGTCTTAATTAGTGTGCCTGAGACTTCTATTGACATTTATTTTATCATATACTACAGAAAGTGTGACTGCTAATAAAGTGGGGTAATTGCATGACGTCTAACTTTTTACTAGTCTTCGTAATAACTCTAGCATTTAAATCGGTACGTGGTCTGTTATCCCTCTGCTTTATTATTCATATGGTTTACAAAGGAACATTGTTAACATGTAGACCATACAGCCTCATGACAGTATACAAAATCACAGAATAGTAGGGGTTGGAAGGGACCTCTGTGGGTCATCTAGTCCAACCCTCCTGCTGAAGCAGGGTCACCTACAGTAGGCTGTAGAGGACCTTGTCCAGGCGGGTCTTGAATATCTCCAGAGAAGGAGACTCCACAACCTCCCTGGGCAGCCTGTTCCAGTGCTCCGTCACCCTCAGAGGGAAGAAGTTCTTCCTCATGTTCAGATGGAACTTCCTGTGCCTCAGTTTGTGCCCATTGCCCCTTGTCCTGTCCTGTCGCTGGGCACTACTGAAAAGAGCTTGGCCCCATCCTCCTGACACCCACCCTTCAAGTATTTGTAAGTAGATGTTAGGGCCCCTCGCAGCCTGCTCTTCTTCAGGCTGAACAAGCCCAGCTGCCTCAGCCTCTCCTTGTAGGGGAGATGTTCCAGTCCCCTCACCATCCTCTTAGCCCTCCGCTGGACTCTCTCCAGTAGCTCTTCATCTTTCTTGACCTGGGGAGCCCAGAACTGGACAGAGTACTTCAGATGAGGCCTCACCAGGGCAGTGTAGAGGGGAAGGAGAACCTCCCTCGACCTGCTGGACACAGTCTTCTTGATGCACCCCAGGATCCCATTGGCCTTCTTGGCAGCCAGGGCACACTGCTGGCTCATGGTTAACCTGTCGTCCACCAGGACACCCAGGTCCCTCTCCGCAGAGCTGCTCTCCAGCAGATCCACCCCAAGCCTGTACTGATGCATGGGGTTGTTCCTCCCCAGGTGCAGGATCCTGCATTTGCCTTTGTTGAACCTCATCAGCTTCCTCTCTGCCCAACTTTCCAGCCTGTCCAGGTCACGCTGAATGGCAGCACAGCCTTCTGGTGTGTCTACCACACCTCCCAGTTTGGTGTCATCAGCAAACTTGCTGAGGGTACATTCTAACTCTTCATCCAGGTCGTTGATGAAGAAGTTAAACAAGGCTGGGCCCAGTACTGACCCCTGGGGGACACCACTAGTTACCAGCCTCCAACTAGACTCAGTGCCGCTGACAATAATCCTCTGAGTTCTGCCATTCAGCCAGTTCTCAATCCACTTCACCGACCACTCTTCTAGGCCATACTTCCTCAGCTTCCCTAGGAGGATATTATGGGAGACTGTCGAAAGCCTTGCTGAAGTCGAGGTAGACAACATCCACGGCTCTCCTTTCATCTACCCAGCCAGTCATGTCATCGTAGAAAGCTATTAGATTGGTCAGGCATGATTTCCCCTTGGTGAATCCATGCTGACTACTCCTGATAACCTTCTTTTCCTCCACTTGCTTGATGATGGCCTCCAGGATAAGCTGCTCCAGTATATTTCAGGGGCATGTAGGTTTAATGGAAGGCCAGTCTCGTAAAACTAATATTAAAGTCCTGGACTTCTTTTTCAAGCTCTATTTAAACATAGTGCTTTTTTGTGTCACAAAATCTTAAAGTGATCAATCAAACCATTGAGGCTGAACATTAATCTAATTTGCAAAATAAATGGTTTCATCGAGAGAAATAGGGGAAACCAAAATCCCAAATTTCTGTGTATAATTAAGGATATTTATTAACTGATGAATTTAAGAGCAACATGGATTTGAGTGCTAAAAGAAGGTAACTCCTCACAACTATTTCCCCAGGAGATATGTAGCAAGCAGTGGACGCTCATATCAGATTGCGATCAGTAGAGTTAAATAGCTAACTTAAAACTAACTTGACCTTATTTATCTGTTAGTGGTGCTGCCTATTCTATCCAAACTTGTTAATACCAAAGCGTATAATTATTGTTATAATTGTGTATTTTGGCAAGGTCCTGTGTACCCGAAATAGTATATTTTGAAAGAGAACTAGGAAAACTGGACTCTTAATGTACATTATATTAAGAGGGTTGCAAAAATCACCTGACCCAAGTATGTAATTCTGAGTTAAGGTGCCCTGAAAGTACAGGTTAGTGTTGTCTTCTTGCTGTACAACAGAAAGAGCACAAGCCTGGAAATGGACCATCAAGAAAAAAATTACATTTTCATATATTTGAAAAGGGAGAAATCCAAAGGCAAGCAGTATATGTAACCAATGAGAAATATTTCTAGCTTTAACTAAGTCTTCCACAAAACAGTTGCCTTTTAATCTGAAAAGTGACTTAGCATAGCAGATAATTACTGCTGCTAGACACATCTTCCTGGTGTTGATTACCTTGTGTTACTTGGATTTGTGCTCTATACCCTAGGTTGACAGACAGGAACAGCTAGACAATATGAATTTTATTCCTGTCAATTTACAGTTTATTTTTTCGCGCCACAACTTCATTTTTTGGACAGTTTATCAGTTTCTTTTACAGCTTGTTAATGTGATTTATAACTCTGATGAACTATAAAGTATTTGATTATTCTGTATTACCACTGTTTTTCTGTTTAAATGAGAATTCTGTTGGCAATTTAAACCATGGAGAGAGAAAATTTTGTCTTGGACTGGGGATGTTGTTGGTTACCAGCCATTGAATATATATACTTTACTCTGAAACAGAGTTACCTGGTAAGTTACAAGAGCCAAAATGGGAACAGATGGAGCTGAATGACATAAAAATGTTGAATATAATAAGAATTTACATAAGTTTCTTATAATTACTAGAGCAAGAAATAGCTTTAAGACTTCAACCACTTGACAGATTCCTAACATAAAGTACAGTTGACACTCACTTGCATTGAAAGAGGGTTAAAAATCTTCTGTTTATTTAACAAAAATTTGGAATTTCGTGACAGGTAAAGAACCGTGTTTTCTCCCAAAATAAGGGTTTGAAATCGTTATATTGTGAATTTTTTTCTGGAAGCAAACTGGAGGCATGTTCTTTTTTCCAAATACTGAAAATTGTAAGTAGAAGACAATAAAACAAAAAAATAGATTCCTCTTGCTCCTTGTAAATCAGTCAGTGCATTGCAAGAGCTGCATGGTACAAAGCTCTGCTCCAAATATGCTGGATTTTAACTTGTTGTCCTGTACATCAAGTCTTTGAAGTCCAGTATTTTTGTCTGATTTTTCTCAGAATAGCCAGGCCCCTGACAGTGAACAGAGATGACTGTTTATTCAAAACAAAAATATTAATATTTTAGATTAATCATCTTAGTCTGCAAATTAGTTTTAAGTTTTATACTTCAGTATATTTTATATCACGCTTAGTAAAAACACAGGTGTTGGTCTTTTGTTTTTCCATTTGATTTTCATGTTTCTGAGGACAACATGTTCACCAATATTTAAATTAAAATAATATTAATCAGGTTATGGAAAAGAAAGAAGAAAAAGAAGTGGTGGAATACACTGTACACCTTGATTGTTCAAAGCAGGATGAGGGTTTGTCTTTGTTAGTAGAGCTGCCCTACCCCAGCATACGCAGGTAGCAAGTAGATGTTAGAAAACATAATATACTGCATACTGAATCTACACCTTATTTTAATAAGATGAAGAAATTTTCAGTGGTTCTTTCTGTCCGTTATCTATAGCTATCTCTTTTAAACACAGTATTTCTATTGATTGTGTAAGTTTGTTGAAGCAAAAAGTAAAAGCTCTAAGACTGCATTCCTATGGTTCGTGATTAGTGATTTAGTCTTTAGTTAGTCTATGGCATCTGTTCTCTTGCTGCTCAGTTCTTTGCGGTGGTGAGAAGTTTGAATGTATAATAGTATCATAAATAACTGTTTCTTGCCAACCACAAGAAAAAGAAACTGATACCTTTGGTTTAAATTTGCCTACTTAAAGTGAAGTGTATCATCAGAAATCTTCCCTTCAAGGTAGGTGGTCTTTCTGGTAAAGAAATGTAAAAAATTAAACCTAGTTATACCAAAAATTTTTTTTTTCTGGTAATTTCCAGACTTTCCATACTTCACTCTTTTTAGATCTTCTAAATTGTCTTTCATATCAGTCACATTTTTCCTCTGGATCCATGATGTCTGTTATTAGTAACATTTTCAGTAACTCTTTTTTTAATGAAAAGAGTAAAGAAAGAAAATACAAAATGACAGAAAAAAAGCCTTCCTGGTCCTGCTATTCTGTTCATGACAGTTTTCTACAGAAGTTCATACTCTAAATCTCTCAATTCCTGAGAAAGCTCTCCCTGCTATGTTGTTCATCCTTGGTCTGTTACTCATCGGTCAACAGCATTTGCGTCAACAGAACAGGCACTTTTACCCTGTTGTTAAATGACACAGGATTGTAGAGCTGGGTGATGACCTTTGAGGTGTTCATTTGGCATCAAACTGAGTGGGAGACTTGGAGAACTGCTGTAGTACAAGAGCATCACAGAGCTTCCTGGTAACAGAGGACCACTGTTTCTGCTTGCCTTGACTTCTTAGTGATCCCAAGAGTTCCTTCGCTTCTCGAGATAAAGCTTGCTTCGTAAACAAAATCTCTTGAGCCTAATCTCCTGTTTCTTCTCAACAAAGTAATTCTAAGATACTATATAGGAAAGAGGGTTATGCTTCAGTAACTGTGAGGACAGTTTACTTGTCAGAATGGGGAAATGTGTGACTTGCTAGGTGCCTTAGCCTCCTTACTCTGCAGTTCTTATTATGTACTTCATGAACAGATTTTGTTCCGGTGCAATCAATTAATCAGTGTCTTACTGCAATACAAGGGAAAGCAAAGAAGGCACAAAAATTTTCTTATTCTCTAATATAATAGTGCAACTTTATTAATCAGAAAAGAGATATCAGTGAAGAATCACACTCCAAAGTCTTAAGATAAATGATGAATATTCCCCCCACACACCTCAGATTAAGTTCTTAAAAGCTCATTCTTCTGTCATCTGTGCTGACTTTATAAACTGCCAGGATGTCTAAAGCTTAGGAGGAATTTATTGCTTTAGGTTATTTTACTCTAAATTTACCTTCTCATAAGCAGTGACAGCTTCAGAAGCATAAATATGAGGAATATTTTCTTTTACTGGCAGAAAGCTCAGTAGTTAATGTAGGTGTTCAGAGTACAAATTGATTGTAACAAAGTTTTTGCCATCAAATATTTAAAGTTAACTTTTTTGCATACATTTAATTTTTGAAAGATGTTCTTTTTTACTCTGTGCTTTTAGAAGAAACAGGCATTCTAAACAGCACTTTACTTTCTTTACTATGTTAAAAGTCTGTTGCATTATCATGCAGCTCTCAGATACTTCCATCTAAAATACTCAAGTTACAGGGGACATCATCTGTTTCAATTTGTACCATCTGATATGATACATCTCCCCCAAATTGTTTGTATTAAGTAAGCTCTTGTTATAACTGCAAGGATAAGCCTGATTTTTGAATCTTCATCCTTTAAAATTAAGCACAAATTACTGATTTTCCTTAAATGTAGGAGTTTTTCACTATTAAATTTTACATGTTTTCATATGTACTTAGCATTTCCCTTGCATTTTTGCATGTATTTTTTAAAATATATGTCTCTACAAAATTTGCCAGAAAGAAGGCTCAAAACATTGTTTTTTACATCAAAACATAGCTAACCAGGGAGTTGCTTCTTATCATAATAAAGTTTTTTGTGCCAGCAAACAAAGACTTACTACAGGAAAAAAAACCGTCACGAAGATTAGTCACTTATGAAAATGGCCACCCTTCCATTGTTTGCTGTGGGAACACAGCCAATTTGCCTTTTGAAAACGGGTCAATCTTGTTTGCTGTCGGGCTGTCAACAAGTGCCATGGTCAAGCAAACACTGGAGGAGGCTGGAGACACAATGTGGAGAGCAGGCAACTGGTACAGTTGGCAGAATTCGCCGGGTAATGTACTTGTTATTTAGGTTCCACTATATTTATTCCAAAAACAAGAGACATCAGTGTCTGCGTATAAATTAATCAGTTTTAGCCCATTCCTATAGGTCACACTTTACAGCACTGGAGTCTGTCCTTTGCAAAACACTTCTGTTACTAAAATAATGCTCTGTATAAATTTGTTTCAAACACCTTTTTAAGAAATACAAGAATATCTAACTGCTGGCTATGTTAATACTACATAACAAATCTTAGCTAAATGTTACGCATGCTGAAAAACAAAGGTTGTGTCTTAGTTCTGTGACGGTAAATGAAGAAGAAGATTTTTTCTTTTCAGCATACCGTGTCTGGTCTTATGTGCCATTTATATGAATATATTAGTTATGTGAATAATTTTGAATCTGCTTTCAGAACTCTTGACAAGATAATCTCTGAGTATGAATGACTTACAGTTCGTTTTCTTTTTAGTAATGTTAATTACCAGGGTAAAGCTTTGTTATGTTACTTAAGAAGTTGGAGAATGCAGTTAAATACTTGAATAACAACATTAATGTCTAGCAGCAACCATTGGACCAGAGGCGTATGCACTTTTCAAGAATGATCTCTAGCTGAAATGGGTCTTTCAGCCTTGGATTTTTCTTTAAACGGAAACAGGCTTTTGTCTTAAGCCTGCAGGTCTTTCACTGTCTCTTATGCTGCACATAATTACAGCACTTGTTGAACAGATTTTTATGCATGAAGTAGTCACCTATTGACTGAAATAATTATTTTAGTTTTTTCTTCAGTACAGCTGAGACTAACTGTCATTTGGTCCTGAATTAAGGCTTTTATTTCTATTATGCTAACACAACTTTATGGCTGCTGAAAAACTCAGTAATGCTATAGTCACAATGCTTTTATATGGCCCTTCCACATCTCATTTATATGTCAGCTCCTGCTCTGTTTTTGCATGTGCTTTGTAATATTTAACTTAACTTTTGAAAACAGCTTGTGTTTTGGATCATTTTGATACCTGTTGTTTTGCACACAGTGTCCACTGGACTACAGTACAAGAGCTATTTCGGAAGGTTGTAACAAACAACTACCAGTTAACCTGCTTTCAACTTGGTTAACTAAGGTATTCTTTCTTTCAAACGAAGTCTGCTTTTCTGTAACTTACAGGGAACAACCTGGCATTAGCAAGTGGCTATCAAAGGATGACCCGTAACTTTTACAACTATTTATCATACAATACCAGTTCCTATTTTCTGTGGATCATCTGTCTACACATTGAACTACATGTTGCTCTTCTTTCAGTTCAGGATGATAAATACAAAGATCAGTTTAAAAAAAAATCGTATGTTTAGTTCCAAAGAGGAAGTGAACGGAGTATTGTGTATCCTGTACACTTACTTTATTCAGCATTGAAGTAGAAAAGAAGTCTTTAAATAGAGCTAGATGTGTATTTAAAAAGGATAGAGCTGTCATAGAATAAGTATCTCTAGCTATCAGTTTGCATGTCGTCATTAAAAAAAAAAAGTTGCACTTTTCTGGGAGCTGTTTAGTCAATAAATATTTCTCTTAAGAATGTATTTGTTATCTAGCTTTTCTGCTCATTTCTTTGTTTCTGCAGAAGCCCACACAGAAACATAGACTTAGTGGTCACAAATCTTACTACTACTTACATCTCTCTTCTAGATACCTTCACAAAAACTCCTCTGTTTCCTCATGTTACAATGTGTTCTTGAGTTTCAGGAAAGATGTGGTGGCAATAGAAAAGCCTCCAGACCGGAATAACTGCCTGTTGAGTGCCTCTGTCACCTCTTATGAAGATGCTTTTTGGAGCTCCCATTGAGGTAGCACCATCAGTGCTTCCTAGAGATAAACTTATCTGAGCCTCATGATTAGTGTGTGCTGTAGGGGCATGATCACCTGCCTTGAGGTGAGGCTCATCTGTCAGCTATCCTGCTTCAGTTCCAACAAGGACCCCTGGTAACAAAAGTGCGTGAGGGCAGATATGTTTTGCAGACAGCCTGACATCGATCTGATTTCAAATGGCCTATGAGTAGCAGTATGGATCCTAAGTGCTGGACAGAGGGAAACCAAATCATTCTTAGTGCTGCTCTATCTCAAGGCAGCTCTTAAGACTGCATACTAAGCAGTGCCTGATAACCTAAGACATGTTAAAGCTCTGCCTGCCTTGTAATCCAAAGATGCAATCCAATGATGTGGCTTAGTATATGCAAGCTATCTTTCATCAGTTATTTTCAGCTGCAGCTCCAGAGCTTCATCAGAAGATGTGGAAGTATACCCTACTTGCTCTGGCTGAACTGCACGCTGCTTTGTCTTCAGAGCTATCAGTGCCTGAGGAGAAATGACTGAAGATAGGTTGAGTGTGTCTACATGCAGAAATTATGCTCCCTGTTACAAAGTAGAGAATTTGAAAGTAAAAAATGTTTAAGAAGGTAGATGGTAGGCAAAAAAAGCTTTTGCACATATTTTGTTCCTAAGTTATTTGCTATGAATGTTCCATTCTGTCACTCATCAGTTCTCTCTGAATGAAATCCTGATTTTTGCTTAGTAACAAAAATGGTAGCATATGCTGAATAAGGGCAACAAAATCGGGCACGTAAAATCAGACCACTTGTGCTGGGATATGCCAGCATCCTGGATAATCTCCTCAGGAGTTTGGATCCTAGACTTAAAGATCACCTGAAGATCATATTGACAGCGTATGTCAATGCTATGGATTGGAGAAGGGTCTTGTGGTCAAATGGCTACTCTGTAACTATCCTGTAGAGTTTTTGGAATACTAATAACTAAAATGTTGATTTATTTTTTTCTCCAGCTGTTGTTGTTCCCAGCTGGTTAATGGTTTCTTCCTTCCCCTGCCGGCTAGTTTGTGTACAAAGAAAAGCATCAGGAAAAAATATTCCATAAGACACTTTTTCCTTTCCTCCTTTTTCTCAGGTCAAATTTTGTTCTATGTACATAGCTCACTCAGCAAAGAAACAAACAAGTAAACAAACAAAATCAACAACAAAAAAACTCCAAACTACCTTCCTATGACAAAATGGCAGCACTGTTGTTTTGGCCCATATGCTGAGTAGGTCATAATTTTTTTACTGTGGAAAGCAAAGTGCAGTAGTGTACCATGAAGTACAAGAGAGAAAAAGGAGTCAAGTGTGACCTTGGCAACAGCCTTCCTTCCATCCCCATCAGAATCTATACAGAAACTATATCAATATCCAGGTATTTGAAACCATCTGAGTACAACATATCTGGGAAGAACACGGTATGACAGGAGGGTTGTGCAGGAGATGCTCAGAAAAGCTTGGCCTCCACTGGATACTACAGATTGCTCTGAGACTGGATTGAGTTTATCACACTTGCAGTTTAGAAGAAAATGAATTAATAATTTGTTATTTAATAGTTAATTAACAGTTCAGTAATAATTTATAAAGAAGATTCCTCTTCCTACATCACTTACACAAATTTTGCTTCAGCTTTGTAACTTTGAATTACGTGCTTAGAGGGGATAATAGAAATAGAGAATGTGGTCTAAGACTTCCTATGATGCCTTCCACCACTTTGAACCTGGACTTAGTCCGTAGAGCTCCACTGCATCAACCCTGTTCCCCAACCTCTGTGACATTGCCAGTGGGAAACTTTCAAGATAACTCCGTAAGCACGTACTAGTTGTAACTTGTTGAGCCTTCATAGACTGTCATATGCTGACAGAAGTGATAGCAGGGTAGCTACCTTGCAGATACCCAAGCTAGTTTAATAACTTGTGAATAAGACAAGCTGAACACTGCCATAAAGTAGAAGGAGCATTGCCTGCTGATCAAGGGCATTCATTATACTCCTTTGTTTTGTGCTAGCTGAGGCTGAACATGGAATGTGCTGAACATGCCGTGCACCTCACATGGACTGCAATTTTTTAAACAATGCTGATGCTCTCTCCACCTCTACCCCCCTGTCACTCTCTCTCTGTAGTGATACCTATTAAAAAGGGCTAGAATATGCAGCTTTTTTAATTCGTATACACACAGGTGTACCTGCTGCTTTTACTGTATCTGAACAGTTTTTTCCTTGGAGAAAACTACAGATCTGATTTCATTCATGGAGTGTGGGGGCTTTAATATTGCATCTGGAAACAAAAGACTTACAAAGACTCATGAAATTCTGTTATAGAAAGGCAATGGTTGCTCAAATACTACTATGTTCAAAAAGTGGGATAGCTTGTGATTTTGGGGTTTATTGATTATAGTTGTGCTGGTAAGAGGCAGTATTGGATAATAAACACACTGAACATGTCAGAGAAGGAGTTTACAGTCTCCGCATTATTTTTGACTGGTTGCTTCTTCATCATAAATATGGACACACTAAGTTTTTCGGTGTTTGAACTGCTTGACATATCAAGATAATATGTGTCTGTTGGCTGCTGCAAGCTGCAGTGAAATTGAAATAATTATTGAAGAAGATTCCATTGCAACTGGACAGTTATTAATATTATATATAAATGTCAAATACAGAACTTCAAATGTATTTTCACTTTGTTTAGAAATCTGGATTGGAAGTGTATTCTGCATTACCTGACCATGGTAATGGAAATAGCACCACAGTATCATTAAAAGCTTGGTTCTAATTTTGTCTTGCTAAAAAAAGTGATTAAGAGAGACTCAACTGGTTTGGAAGAAAATAAGTCTTGCCTTAAAAACCTGAGTGGAAGTCAGATTTATCTGAATCTATTGGTACTGTGCTTTTCAAGCCCTCATAAATTATTCTTTCCACAATACTTCCTGACATTAGTCTTCTGTATAGGAGGTACAGTGTTATTAAAACATCAGCTCCTGCTGGGAGATGCATTCAATGCCTTGGAATGATGTAAGAAATAGGTGTTTTTTAAAAGCTGCTTTTAGCCAGTTGTTTAATAAGTAAGAATATATTTAGGTATCAATGGCAATTAATCATCGAAGGTTTTTTTCTTTTAATTAAAGCTCACACTTTAAAACACTAAATCACGGCAAGTCATTCTGAAGAGGAACACTTTGTCCCTCACACTTCCTACCAGGCACAGATATTTTCAAGACTCTCCAAACAGCAGGCAGTATTTCTTCTAATCTGTTAACTTTATGCACTTCAACATCAAAGCACCACATGTGGCTGTGAACTCAACTTATGTCATGACACTGCAATTAATAGGCTTCTGTAAAATTTTAGGTTAGACCTGGTTTTATTTATTCATTTTAGAAATATGTTTATTTCTCAGTTGGAGGTGGTATAAATAAACAATATATCTGTCAAGGAATTGTTTGAGCTGACTGTAAATCAGCTTAAAAAAGAAAACTCATTTTAAGACATGGTTATCTACAATTAACTATATATTTGAACAGTCATGAAATTTCACAATTTACCCAGCAGAACATAAAAGACTTGGAAAGAGCCTTTTGTCATGTAAGTACTGTGAGAGAAGCAAAAGAAGTAAATTTATCTTTACCATTTTTATGGAAATCTGAAAAAAAAAATAGTGCTAGAAACTACTTTCTCAGGAGATTATCCCATGGCTAAGGAGATGCCAAATACTTGCCAGTAATAGAGGGCTTGGACTTTCTTCAGTGACTTGTACCACACGCAAGGAATTTACCCATTTTCACTCAAAACAGCCAGAATCTTCAGCTGAGAAATTTGACAAAATGTCTCAGGTCTTTCAACTGGAATGCTGGAACTTTCTGAAATCACTGTCCTCAGACCAGTCTTACCTGTCAGAGAGAATGAAAGATTTTTCCAGCAAAGGGCAATGGAAATATGTCATTGCCTTTTGGCAAATGAATTCTGTTCCTCAAAGGTAAAAATCCTGTGGTTTTTTTAAAGTTTAATTATATTCTTATTGGAATAATAATATGACATAAAGTATTGTTTGCTTTATACTTCATCAGTCTGCCACTCATATCATGAAAAAAAATTCCCAAATTTCATTGGTAGAAGCTAGACAATTTTATTTCTTGATTTTACTTTCTTTCTGCCTAGATGAAAAACAAAAGTTTTCAAAAGTTTTCTACTAAATGCAAAGCCAGAAAAATGCAGAAGCAAAAATAAGCCAACAAAATATCCCACACTGCAATTAGTGATATGGTAAAATCAAATAACCTTAGTGAGAAAACATATGTGTAACTTTGAATTAATTTTGTTTAGTCTTCAAAAAGATGTCATTGTCAAGAACACAGGAAGAATATTCACTGAACATAAATGCTGAGAATAATTATCCTTTAGTGGACATTCATCCCATCATTCAAATGCCACTTTTGGCTTGAGTGTTTGTTTACTACCTAACTTTATTTCTTTGACATAAATTCCCTGGATGTAAGAAAGGTGTAAAGAGAAGGTTAAGGAAGAAGGTGAATGAACGAGGAAGTGAGTTTTAGCAGTGTTTTTTTGGTTGGGTTTTTTTTTTCCCTCCACTGAAAACGACTGAATTGAGATTGGCGTTGTGCTAGAAGCGTGTGCAATATCAAGATGAAAGTATGGCTGAGGAATGAAAAAGAACTAAAGGCAGCTTGGGAAAACACAAGCATACACATAACTTTAATCTAATGGACGGTCCAAAGTTGTGATTACGTAACTGTAAATGAGGGTATCATCTGCTTTTATGCTAGAGAACACCTAAGTAGTGTAATCAATTTCTATTCTAAAGAAAGTAAACAAATATTCCATCTCATTCTTAAAAACCATGGACTTGTATTTTCTAGAGAGTATTTAAGGTTAGCATATATTTTTTCTCTAGGAACCATTAGCTGTATAACACCCTGCAGTCACACTCTGAGAAATATATCTTGCGTAAAACTGTCAAAAAAATTCAACAAAGTAGCAACACTTTTTCTAATATCCCTCATTTTCTAAACCTTGACTGTATTTATGACAGTAAATGCATGTATTTATCAAATTGGCAGGCACTGAAACTACTTCAAAAGAATGTTCTTTCTCATACTTTCTGAAAGCTTCAAAGTGATCTATAATAGCTGGATGTGCAGTTAGTCAAATGAAGAATAATATACTCATTGCTGTAGTGTACCTGCAGGGAAGAAGCAGAAAATTGGTATGAATATGTTAATCACTGTAAGGAATTCAAACATTGATTTTTATATTTTGAAAACTGATTATAAAAAAGTGACAAAAGGTGCCACTAAATTCTGTGTTTTTTTCCTCTGAGACCGTAAGAAGAATTGCAGTCTGTTTAGTTTGTTTAGTGACTGTAGTATCAACTGTAAATATTTTTGATAGTAATTAATTTTATTTTGCTGACACACTGAAGAGCAGAACTGGATTTTCTGGTTTTATGTTTTTCTTCATCCTGGATAGAGTCATTTTGTTTTTTTTTAATTCATCCCATATGACTGAGCTCTAGAAGCAGGGTTAAAACCACATTGTAATTAGAAGTTCACTGATTTCAAGATAGAAGGAGCACGGAAAAGTGAAAGAAGCTGAAATTTTGGCAAAACTTTGAAATATGTCAATTGTATTAAAAGTGCAGGTGCTCCAATTTAGACCTGATGTGAGGGGAATATGGGTTTAAACCTAGATTTATTTTTGATGTGTCTGTACTTCCTAACAGAACACACTGTAAAGATACACAAGGTATTGTTGCTTGAAGCTGGTATATGTACATGATTCAGTGAGCACTATGCAAAGATACTGATTTAATCTGGAAATTAAACAATTAAACCAGTTAAACCAGATTAAGCATATTCACAGTCACATCTGATATAACATTCCCTCTTGCTACAAATGGCTAAGAAGATTCTCGAGTACCATAGAAAAAGTATTCTTAGTACAGAGGAAAAAGTGGTAGTATTGTTCTGGCTAATTTAGGAAAAGAGATCAAAAAGTCTTGCCTTCCTAAGATATCAGACAATGGTTTGATACTATTTCATAAGTACCTAAATATCAGAGGAACTGACAGGATATGTTAATACAGGATCATATTGTTATAAATCAAGTCAACCTGAACAGAAAATTAGAAAAATAATCATCCAAATAATGAAGTTCTGGAACAGTCTATCAATTAAAATAGTAAAGCAAATCAACCTTAACAGTTTTAGGTAAAGGCTGGATTTTTTTATGGGCAGAACTGCAGAAAAGGAAAATTATGCCTGTGTCATGAATGCTTGGGTGTTTTATATGTTGATATCTCCACGGGGCATCAAAACCAGGATGAAGAGGATATACTTTTGTTTTCATGAGTTTCGTATTAACCCTATGCTTCAGGGCTTTTACTAGTCACTAGCTGAAGCTAGAAATGATATTTTTCTCCCTTCATGCATAGTTCAGTTTAGAAGTATGTATTCTGCAGTACTCAAGACTGCCTATACTAAAAACAAGATATGACATGGAAGGATTCATCTGTATTCAGAGTGGTGTTTGAATCTTTCAGGCAACTGATACATTCTAGGTGATAGATTCAGGTCATTGACTTGTAGTGTATGGTTTGGAAATACAGAGATGAAAAAACAGCAAAAATGCTTATTGCTATGGTTCCTGCATTTGTGGACAAGGTTTAATAATCCTAGTGAGGTCTTCCAGTTTCTCGCTGACAAATCGGATGTAATACTGAATGATCATACTGCTTTTACTTCTGGAGATAGGATTGTCACTGTTATGTTGAACGCTGCTGAGGTGTTTTCTTTAGCTCAGTGTGTCCTCCTCACGTAGCTAACAGTGATGCTCTCAAAATACTCAGAGCTGTTTTATAATCTTGCAGATGCCCAAGCCTCCTTAGAATTTAGGATTATGTGCAGAACGCAGGTCAGATCTCCCTCATGGTGTCATCACTCCCCTTCTGGTCTCCTCCTCATTTACCGAGGCAACCTCATTTTACAATACCATTTTTCATGCCTTCAAATCTTAGGTTGATTTTGATGAAAACCAGCAGGGTAAGAAGCTATGTGCAATGAGAAACCAATAGGATATACTTCAGATTCTAAATGGATCTTGTAAGTCCCATAGCATGTATATAGCTGAAGGTTGTGTTGCGTGTCTGTGTCCTGTCACTAAGTCTTAAAATTGCATAACGTATCAAGGCTTATGGTAACTACAGAAACTCTTACACTTAGGATTTTTTCTCCCTATCTCAGGAGGGATTCTTGAAGTCTGAAAACAGCCACAGAAGTAACAGAGAATTCATCTTGTCAGGACTCGATTAAGAGATCTCTTTTTATCCATTCTCTCATAAGTTTAGATGCCTTTTTGGAATGCAAAATACTTGATTTTATGCTCCCTCCAATAGGCTTGAAGCAAGAGCTTGAACCCAGAACTCACACTGTGGTGAAGTGCTTTAATCATCAGAAGGCTGGGTATTCTCAGCTGTGTATCAGTCCTTTAGAAGGCATTTTGAAGCAGTAATTCAAGCAATTTGTTTAAACAGATTCTCCCAGTTCCAGAAGAAAGGTAGATGCTAGTCTACAGAAAATAGCTTGGCAGTGCTGTCATTATGGAGACTTTCAGAATATGATACTGAAAGAATTGAAAGACACAAACCCAAAAGTCTTTGAAATACTGAGGAATGGATAAACTTTCCTACTACAAACAAACAGCTGCAAACAAGTGGACAGAGGATCTTAGTATATCTGAAGATACCGCCTAATGTTTTATTTAGTTTACAAGGGAAAGTATTAATCCCATTGTGCAAGGCAGTGGTTAGACTTCACTTGAACAAGTCAGATCACCCTTTCTGAACTGGTAGGCAGTAGTTGCTGTAAGACAAAGTGACTTAGCCTGTTTATGAACTTATAAGCAGAGGTGGATTTAAGAAATGGCTGAAGAGCTAGCGAAACTCTGGCTGAGGAAGAAGCTGAGTGCTTTCTGTAAACCTGTGGAGTAGCCAAAAGAGAGACTAATACCAAAGATGGGAAAGAGAACAAAAAGCTGTCAGAATAAAATGATATGAACTGCAGAGGGCTGTATTCAGGCTGGAAGTGTAGTGAGAAAGAATGAGATTTTGAAACTGCCATCATACAGGAGCAGAGTAGTGCATGCAAGAAAATTAAACCTGAATACAGGTAACAAAACAATTCAGTGATGCAGTGATAATTAAAGGATTGGACTTAGGGACCCAATAAGTCATCTTCTCCTCTGCTATTAATTTTTTCCATGTACAAAATAGTAAGAATTTGTTGTTTATCTAGGCTTGAGCATCCCACAAGACGGCAGGACAATTAAAATTTTAGTATGGCTGTCCTCAGTATTAAAGTGTGGTTACAAGCTGTGTGGATGCAGTCCTTGCTCTCACTGCCATAGATAGCTCTAGGTATACTTTCACGACTTCGTTATCCTCACCGTGTGTTTAGATTCCCGCTAGTCATGTGCCTGTAAATATTTCTTAAAGATTATTCTCTCAGGTATGACTCTCCAGCATCATCATTTCTTTCATTGCTAATCGTTTGTAGAGAGTTTCAATGAGCTGTATTGGAACTTACGGATTTAAAATGAGATCCAGCACAAGTAACTTCACAAGACTGAATTTTGCATGCTAACTGATCTTTTTAAAGCTTTGTCCATTATGTAAATAACTACAATACTCTATGTACTGATATCCTTAGTTACTGAAAAATTAACTAAATAAAAATATTATACAAAGCAGCTGCATAAAGAAAGATACAGGGAACTGAAATGTGTAAGCGATGTAGAGTCTAAATCCTATTTCACAAAAGTGAAGTTGGATTTAAGATCTATGAGCTATCAAATTTGTTCTTTCATGCTGAACTGTGTTAAATTTCCAGAATAGGCAAGCATATTTGCATTTCACACGTTGAAAAGTATGTACTTCATTTGCCTGTGTTCTGCTACTGTAATGGCCAGCACAGTCTAAAGACAGGAACTGTTCTTATACCTATTACTGTGTCAGATAGTCCTCAAATGAAAATGAATTGTACTTGATAAATATTTGTATATGAATTCTGAATTTAAGAATATAATTATTTTCTAAAATTGGAAGGCACAGAGTTATTACTGAGGATTGGGAATGCTTTGCTAAAATCTAAATCTACCACTGTTAAAATGGCGACTTTTGCTGTAGTATTTTTCTTTATTTCCTTAAACATGTGTTTATATTATCCTAATGGCTAGATATCTCAATCGTCTGAAAAGATTCATGTTTCTTTGGAGTATTAGCTCTCTACTAGAACCAAGAAAATATGAGCATCTGACAGAAGAAAACATTTCATAAGATCAACAAAAAATTAAGGACAAAATGAAGGGGGATAAATCTATAAAAATTCAGTTCTCTTTACATATTGTTTTCATTGCTGAATTAACTGAAAAACTATCACAGTGCAACATATGGCAGAATTGTTCAGTGAACTTAAACATTAACTAATGTAGATTATTTTGAGTTACTATAAATTTGTCAAGGGAAGTAAAATCTATGTTAAGTGAATGACCAAAGGAAATTTGAGAGCCTTAAAGGGAAAGCTGATTTAGTTGCTAAACAGGTACACACTTCTTCTGTCAAATTAGCATACTTCAGGAATACAGATAACGGGTTTCTTGTCTTGATAGCAGAAATTTTCCAAAGACTTGATGAATGATTCATAACATAAATTGGTATTGTATACTTGCAACTACACTTTCTTTAATGGTGCTTGGTTTAAACTAAATAAATCTAAGGAACAAGACTTTTTTTTGTAATTGCTGGAAAACATTATCATAACTCATGTAAAATATTAGAAATAAGCATTCAGTAATGTAACATATCCTGCTGAAGAATATGCTTTCATTAAAAGACAGAGCACCCTGTGGATTCAATCCCAAGAAAGTCCAAACATTTCGTTTTTTAGAGTAACTTTACGCAATATTGAGAAAAGCACCCCATACAGTTCAAAGGAACTTGGTTTATGCATTTCAGACTGAGTGAAACTGAAATAATCCATAGATCTTGGGTCAGCAACAGATAAAATCAGTGGTGTTACCAGCTTTCTTACAGATATGTAGCAGAAGTGGTAACATTATTATTTCCCTTTTTTCTTGATAAAAAGCATGAAAAAATTCCTTTAGGCACAGTTTTCTAGCAAGATGAGTCTAGAACATGGATTTGGTTGAAGCTTTCATTTAGTATTCACAGTAAGTTATTTAGTTTCCTGGTTCCTAAAGGGGAATTTTGTATATGTACTTGGTTGATTAACCTAGTGGCGTAGTTTAACTCGGCTACTAGCAACTGTGCACTAGACAGCCGCTCGCTCACCCCTCTCCTTCCCCTGCAGTGGGATGGGGAGGAAAAATGGACAAAAGGGGAAAGTCATGAGCTGAGATATAGACTGTTTAATAAGACAACAAAGTAAATACTACCACTAATACTACTACTAATAATAACAATGATAATAATGTATATGCAAAACAATCTATATACAACACAGATTTTTCTCACCACTATTCACAGCCAGTTCCTGAGAAGGGATCACAGAAATCTGAAATCATTAAATTCTTGAAAAAGTTCAAACTCCTGGACAAGAGAGGATCCAAACTCATTGAAAACAGAAGAGCAAAGAGCTTCCTGTCCCCCGGCCAACCCCCATTCATAAACTCGGCATAACATCTATGGTATGGAAAAATTGCATTGGCCAGCTTGGCTATCTGTCTAGCTAGGCTTCCTCCCAGCTCCTGCATACCTGCTCATTAGCTGAGTAAGAGAAACTGGAAGAAGTCCTTGATTTCATAGTAATAACTGAAAACATCAGTGTTATCAACATTTTTCTTGTACTAAATCCAAAACACAGCAGCTACTGAGAAGAAAATTAACTCTGTCACAGCCAAAACCAGGACACCTTGGCTAAAGGCCAAACTCCCACCCAGCTGCTCACTCCCCCTGAGAGGACAGTGGAAGAAAAGATGATGGGAAAGCTGGTGAGTTGAGACAAAGGCAGGGAGATTACTTGCCAGTTACTGTCACAGGCAAACAGACTTGACTTGGGGAAAATCAGTTTAGTTTATTGTCAATTAAAATAGGTTTGGATGGTGAGAATCCAAGGCAAACATTAAAATACCATCTTTCCTCCTCCTTTCCCGGACTTACGTTCATACTGTCATTCTCAACCTCTCTTCCCACATCCCCTGCCTGTCCTGCCCTTGGAGAAGCACAGGCAAATGGGGAGATGAGGTCGGTCTGTAACAGCTCTTTTCTGTCTCTCCTCCCTTCTCACACTTTTTCCCCTGCTCCAGCATGGATCCTTCCAGAGACCACAGTTCCTCCAAGAAATATCCACCTGCTCTGGTGTGGGGTTCTCTATACAAGCTTAAAGGGAATCTCTACTCTCGCACTATAGCCCCTCCTTCTCTGCCTGGGGGCTGTCAGATGTGTATGTCACTCTTTTTCTAGTTTCCTCCTCTCGCCCTGTGATATTTTCTGCCCTTTATAACATATGTTTTTCCCAGGACACCCCATCCAGGGCTGATGGGCTCAGCCATGTCCTGCAGTGGCTCCATTGCAGAGGTTGCAGGAACGGGCTGTGTTTATCACAGGGCAGCCCCAGTCCCTCCTTGCAGAGACCACCCCTGCAGCCCCCCACTGTCAACACCTGGCCAAGTGCAAAGCTGGGGTATTAGTAAATAAAAAAGTACTAATTTGTCCAAGTAAAAGGAAAAAAAATACACATAAATGTGTTATTTTAGGATTTGTAATGCCAAACATAACCACAGGGTATATTAGCTCATAGTATTAGAAATAGGAGTTGTTTACGCAGAAGGCAAATTCAAGTCATTAATCAAAAAATATTGTTTTTTCTTTTGTCTGAACATCTATTTTCACATAAAAATTGTTTCTGAAGCATCTGCTAAGTAATATATCCTCAAGTCACCAGGTTCAGGAAAGAAACACACACAAAGGATCAAACTTTCTACAGGAGTTCATATCATGGGCAGAAAAAAAAAATGCTCTCACACTAATGCTGTTTTTCAATACAGTAGGTGTTAGTGGCAGAATAAATAAGAAAGAAGTAACTCTTGTTTCCAGAGGGGACCTCGCCTGAGGCTAAGTGAGATTACAGTATAAAAGCAATGGTCAAGGCTGGCTGATGGGAAGAAGACTCAATCAAGTTAGGGAACCAGATCAGTGTTAAGGCATTCACATTAATCTGAACTGGTTGCAAAATTACCATGAGGCTCTGGCAAGCCTGTAGCTACCCCTGAGTAGTTTCCACAAGCTATTCAGCTGTGGGCAATGTTAGTTGTTTGGTTGGTATGTTCACTTATTAAGACCTCATATAAGGGGATTTTATTGTCTCTTGCTTTTATCATGTTTCTAGGCTGTGTACCCAAAGCCTTAACTTCGACCTTGTAACTGTCTTGTTTAATTGTGGTCCTGAATTCCATCCTACTGTTTGTATTTTCCACGTTTCCTGATGTCGCCCTGGCTACTGCTAAGTCACTTGCTCTACGTGCTGGAAGGATAAGCTCCTTTTTATTTTCTTGACCTTGCTGTTGCTCACCTTATGGTGCCAGGTACTTTGTTGCATTCCTGATGTTTCCAATACCCTTCTACAGTGTGTTTCTCACAGATCACAGCCATGGGTGGAATGAAAAGATATAACCTGGCAAAAAGTTGAATCCTATTTACTCAGCTAAAGGTAGATTGTACCTGGTGTTGATCAAGGAACCAGCTGTGGAAAGGAAAAAGTTCTTACAGGTAATTAGTGCCAGCTGAACCTTGACCACAATCTCTAGTCTAAACCCAACCGTCGGGGTGAAAGCTGGAGCTACTAGGGTGGAGGTATATTTAGGCCATGTGGATTTTTTATGTCTTTTTCTGTTGGATAGGAGTGATGAGAGATCAAACCAGATAAATGCTAGATGCTTCTAAAAAGCTTTCAAGCAATCAAACTGTTTAACTCTTTGATACTAACTCATCCCTATATGGTTGGACTATCTATGTGAACTAGACTCACTGAATTAAATCAGGATTGGATCCTCACTTATGAAAGAGATGCTGAGAAAGCTGAGAAACTTTGTGGAAATACCACAGCCTGTTGGACAGCAAACCACACTGTTAGTGTAATGGTCTTTTCTGAAAATAATCTTTGAAGTATGTGACAGATAATTATATTTTTTTTTCAGAAGCAACTCTCCAGTGACTTCAGTGGAATTACTCATGACTGAAGCAGACACTATGTTTTGTAGATAGAATTTATGTATCTGTGCTTTCACTCTCCTTTTGTCCAAGTTAGAACCCTGAAACTTCATTGGCACATTAATTGTAATTGAGTTGTTATTCACCTGAAATAATTCTTCAATTTCTAGTACGTTAGCACAACTAAATCAAAGACATTAGAGACGGAAAAGGTGATGTTCTGTCACACTTATCTGTTTCCTGAAAAAACATAAAGGAATTCTGTCTAAGACTTAAGGCCTAGGTTTAAACAGGAAGGATTAACAATTACTCCAGGTAAGAATCAAAATGCTTATAACATTACTTGCTAATAAATTCATTCCCAGGTAAGAGCTGGGAGATCAATGGAAGAAGTGAGGCCAGGAAACCCACTCCAAAGAGGCTAGGTTATCACAGACAAAGATTTAAAAAAATTAAGAAGATATTAATTTTTTAAAAATAAATTTTAAATATTTATTTTAAATTAACTTCACACTGCAGGTAAAAAGGTAGGAATGCCATCCACAAAAATTCAGGTTCTATACCAGAATAACACTGTTTAGGAGCAAAATCCATCTTTTATTATTGCTATTTTTAAATGCCTTAAGCTATTAAAAACCATATGGTAATCTTATCCCACCAGGATATGCTAGATAAATATATGTGGGCTAATTTGCAATTATTTTTTTTTTATACCTTTACCGTTGGAAAGTGCTGGCTACTTCTTCCATGTGGTGTTTTCTGTCATTTTATTGTCTGCTAGGGTTGTCTAAAGCTAAGCTGGAAGTGTGAACTGTCTGGAAAGTTTATTCATCTGTTAAGTTGCTACTCCTCTTATCATCTTGCTCTCATTTTTAAGCACATTTCATACCCTTTTCTATATTATCTTATGGTGCTAGCAGACTCAGTGGGGGTGCAGTCGAGTGTGACAGTGGCCAAACTCCCTCACGGGTAAGAGCAGCCCTCAGGGAGTGCAGGCGCACAGAGCCGGCAGAGATGGCGCAGCAGTCCAGGAGCGGAGCAGGCAGTTCGCGCAGGCAGGGCGAGCGGGGAAGGCGACAGGCAAGGGTGCAGTCCCCCCTCCTGGCTACTCAAGTAGTGGGCATCGCCCATCCAGGAGATATTCTAGCCATGGTTACCACCCGTGGGAAAGCTCTTGCTAGAAGGAGTGTGGGGACCCAGACGGAGGCCCCACGCAAGGACACAGCTGTCCAGGTCTCTGGCTGCAGGGAGTGCCTGAGCCTGGCCCTCGTACCAGAAGACAGCAGAGACAACTGCTGTGTTTGGTGAGAGTAGGTGAATGATCTGCTCAGCCTGATGGCAGAGCTGAAAGACGAGGTGGAGAGTTTGAGGAGCATCCAGGAGTGTGAGAGAGAGATTGATTGGTGGAGCCGCAGAGGCAGAGGCAGCAGGAGGCAGCTCCACGAAAAGCAGAGAACCCCCTACCCTCTTGCCACGGAACAGAAAGAGGTGGCCTAAGAGATGGGGGGAATGGAAATGGGTCCCTGCTCAGGGTGGCAAGCGAATCCCCTCCCGGCCTCCCTCACCTGCCCAGTTGCCCTTAAGCAACAGATATGGGGCTCTGGAATGTGAGGGAGTGGCCACAGAGGAAGTGGGTGAAGGTGAAGCTCCATCCAGGGGGTTGCCCAGGACGAGTCAGTCAGCCCCACGTATTACAACTGCCTCAACTAAGAAAAAAAGGAGGGTAATTGTCATAAGTGATTCCATTCTGAGGGGAACAGAGGGCCTGATATGCCGATCGGACCCATCCCACAGGGAAGTCTGCTGCCTCCCTGGGGCCCGGGTTAGGGATGTGGTGAAGAAACTCCCTGGTCTGGTGCGGCCTTCTGATTACTATCCCCTCTTGGTTATGCAGGTTGGCGGGGACGAGACAGCAGAAAGAAGTCCCAAGGCCATCAAAAGGGACTTCAGGGCACCGGGGCGACTGGTTGAGGGATCAGGGGCGCAGGTGGTGTTTTCCTCCATCCCATCAGTGGCAGGGAACAGCACTGAAAGGGGCAGGAAAATTCACCTGGTTAACAGGTGGCTCAGGGACTGGTGCCATCGGTCAACTTTTGGCTTCTTTGATCATGAGGAGATGCACACAGCACCGGGCCAGCTGGCAACAGGTGGATCACAGCTATCTCAAAGGGGAAAAAGGATTCTTGGCCATGAGCTGGCGGGGCTTCTTGAGAGGACTTTAAACTAGGTTCGAAGGGGGAAGAGGACATCGCCCAGCTCACTAGGGATGAGCCTAGGCTTGGAGTGCCAGGGTCAAGAGTGAGATTGACAGCCCAGCTCAAGTGTGTCTATACCAACACAAGTAGCATGGGCAATAAGCAGGAGGAGCTGGAAGCCATTATACAGCAGGATGGCTACGACTTGGTCGCCATCACAGAAACGTGGTGGGACAACTCACATGACTGGCATGCTGTCATGGATGGCTACAGACTCTTTAGGGAAGACAGGCCAACAAGAGAGGTGGTGGAGTTGCTCTATATGTGAGGGAGCAAGTAGAATGCATTGAGCTTAGCCTGGGGGCAAATGAGGAACAAGTTGAAAGCTTGTGGGTTAGAATTAAGGGACAGGCTCATATGGGTAACATTACGGTGGGTGTGTACTACAGGCCACCTGACCAGGAGGAGGAGGTTGATGAGGCCTTCTACAGGCAGCTGCAAGCAGCCTCACAGTCACAGGCCCTGGTTCTCATGGGGGACTTCAACCACCCTGACATCAGCTGGGAAGACCATACAGCTACGCAGGCGCAATCCAGGAGGTTCCTACAGAGCATCGATGGTAATTTTCTGATGCAAGTGGTGGAGGAACCAACAAGGAAAGGCGCTCTGCTGGACCTTGTATTAACAAACAAGAAGGAACTGGTGGAGGATGTGAAGGTCAGAGGTAGACTCGGCTGCAGTGAACATGAAATTGTCGAGTTCAGGATCCTGCGTGGAGGAAGCAGGGTGAAAAGCAGGATCAAAACCTTGGACCTCTGGAGGGCTGACTTTGCCCTCTTCAAGGAGCTACTGGGAGGAATCCCGTGGGCCAGGGCTCTCGAAGGCAGGGGGGTCCAAGAGTGCTAGTCGCTCTTCAAAATTCACTTCCTCCATGCTCAGGAGCAATGCATCCCCCTGAGAAAGAAATCGAGCAAAGGAGGCAGGAGACCTGCATGATTAAACAAGGAGCTTTTAGCGGAGATCAGGTGGAAGAGAAAGGTACATGGAATGGAAAGAGGGGCAGGCCACTTGGGAAGAGTACAGGAATGTGGTTAGAGCATGCAGGGATGCGACGAGGAAGGCCAAGGCCCACCTGGAACTGAAGCTGGCAAGGGATGTCAAAAACAACAAGAAGGTCTTCTTCAACTACATCAGCAGCAAAAGGAAGGCTAGGGACAATGTGGGGCCGCTGCTGAATGAGGCGGGTGTCCTGGTGATGGAGGATGCGGAGAAGGCAGAGCTACTCAATGCCTTCTTTGCTTCAGTCTTCAGTGCTAAGACTAGCCCTCAGGAATCCCAGGTCCCAGAGGTAAGAGAGGAAGCCTACAGAGTGGATGAATTTCCCTTGGTCGAGGAGGACTGTGTGAGGGATCGCTTAAGTGATCTGGACGTCCACAAATCCATGGGCCCCGATGGAATGCACCCACGAGTGCTGAGGGAGCTGGCAGATGTCATTGCTGAGCCACTCTCCATCATCTTTGAGAGGTCCTGGAGGACAGGAGAGGTGCCCGAGGACTGGAGAAAGGCCAATGTCACTCCAATCTTCAAAAAGGGCAAGAAGGAGGACCCAGGGAACTACAGGCCGGTCAGCCTCACCTCCATCCCGGGTAAGGTGATGGAGCAGCTTATCCTGGAGGCTATCATCAAGCAAGTGGAAGAAAAGAAGGTTATCAGGAGTAGTCAGCATGGATTCACCAAGGGAAAATCATGCCTGACCAATCTGATAGCTTTCTACGATGACATGACTGGCTGGGTAGACGAAGGGAGAGCCGTGGATGTTGTCTACCTTGACTTCAGCAAGACTTTCGACACAGTCTCCCATGATATCCTCCTAGGGAAGCTCAGGAAGTGTGGGCTGAATGAGTGGTCAGTGAAGTGGATTGAGAACTGGCTGAATGGCAGAACTCAGAGGGTTGTCATCAGCGGCACTGAGTCTAGTTGCAGGCTGGTAACTAGTGGTGTCCCCCAGGGGCCAGTACTGGGCCCAGCCTTGTTTAACTTCTTCATCAACGACCTGGATGAAGAGTTAGAATGTACCCTCAGCAAGTTTGCTGATGACACCAAACTGGGAGGTGTGGTAGACACACCGGAAGGCTGTGCTGCCATTCAGCATGACCTGGACAGGCTGGAAAGTTGGGCAGAGAGGAACCTGATGAGGTTCAACAAGGGCAAGTGCAGGGTCCTGCACCTGGGGAGGAACAACCCCATGCATCAGTACAGGCTTGGGGTGGACCTGCTGGAGAGCAGCTCTGTGGAGAGGGACCTGGGTGTCCTGGTGGACGACAGGTTAACCATGAGCCAGCAGTGTGCCCTGGCTGCCAAGAAGGCCAATGGGTTCCTGGGGTGCATTAGGAGGAGTTTGACCAGCAGGTCGAGGGAGGTTCTCCTTCCCCTCTACTCTGCCCTAGTGAGGCCTTATCTGGAGTACTGTGTCCAGTTCTGGGCTCCCCAGTTCAAGAAAGATGAAGAGCTACTGGAGAGAGTCCAGCGGAGGGCTAAGAGGATGGTGAGGGGACTAAACATCTCCCCTACAAGGAGAGGCTGAGGGAGCTGGGCTTGTTCAGCCTGAAGAAGAGCAGGCTGCGAGGGAACCTAACATCTACTTCCAAATATCTGCAGGGTGGGTGTCAGGAGGATGGGGCCAAGCTCTTTTCAGTAGTGCCCAGCGACAGGACAGGACAAGGGGCAATGGGCACAAACTGAGGCACAGGAAGTTCCATCTGAACATGAGGAAGAACTTCTTCCCTCTGAGGGTGACGGAGCACTGGAACAGGCTGCCCAGGGAGGTTGTGGAGTCTCCTTCTCTGGAGATATTCAAGACCCGCCTGGACAAGATCCTGTGCAGCCTACTGTAGGTGACCCTGCTTCGGCAAGGGGGTTGGACTAGATGACCCACAGAGGTCCCTTCCAACCCCTATCATTCTGTGATTCTGTGAAAAGTTGTCTGACCTGCTGTTTGGGTGTCTCGTTGTAATGCTGGAAGTAAGTTCGTTTTGCAAAACAAATACGTGAAATATAAAGGAAGTCTTCTGGGCATTAAAATGTAGGGTTTTTGGCCATGAATTATAGATGTTTTAAAAATGATAAAAAAACCTGCAAAATATCCCTGGAATATTAATCTCTCCTGCATTCTGTAGGGAAACATAAGTAGTAATATTTGTTTTAAATCATTGAAATCTTTAGATGTACACTGAAATTGCAGTTTCTGGAAATTTTACCCTGAAGGAGGTCTTTATAATATAGCACATGACTCAATAATGGTATCATTGAATCTAGCTGTACTAATTTAAAGTATTTTTCTTTGAAGTATGCTAGTTCTGAACGATGAGTGGCATGCCAATATTTTTAGTCAATATTGTCAGTAGGTGTTAAGAGTCCTGCAAGGAAGCATCATGATGTATCTGACCTGAATATAAGGCAAGTGGTGGGTAAGGTTGTTTAGGGTCCTTCAGCCTCATTCTGTACAGTTAAAGTTTTGATGTGAATCATGAGATGGAAATGTGTGGAAATAAATTTGTCTCTGTGCAGCCTGCTCCAGGTGAATCTGCTTTGGCAGGGGTGTTGGACTAGATGATCCTCAGAGATCCCTTCCAATCCCTGCCATTCTGTGATTCTGTGATTCTGTGAATGCATTAAAAATGTGAACTTGACAGTGTCCTAAATGAACTGTCTTTTTTTTCTCATGGATGTTTAAATATGACTTCTTAAATCCAGTGGGGATTTTCTGGTTTATTCACATTCTACTTGCAGCAGAAATCTGGCCAGTCCTTGACTATTCCCAATATAAAGGTCAGTCATTAAACTTGCCTATATTCAACCCTCAGAATATCATTTCTGCTTTTATTTAGCTTCATCTTGGGATAGCATGTATTTGTTCACTTGGATTTTGAAGCAGACCTGAATATAACCCAAGACTGACCAAATTAGTCTGTGATTCAATATATTGGATTAAAGTTAAATTAGCAGCAGGTTCAGCAGTATTCGCCTCTAAGGATGACTTCGTGTAGTGCTTTCGTGTTCGAAGAGTAAATGTTCTGGTCTGTAAAGAAATGTGGTGTGACATTTAATAAGTTTTAAAAAAAGATATTTTTGGCTTTATATCAGTTTATTCGGATTCTGTTTCTTAATCTGTATAGGATACATTACTACATTTACATTCCAGGGTTGTTATTAATGTTTTAATTAAAAATATTGAAGAAACATGCTGAAAGCCTTGGATAATAATTGGTGGGAGTGGAGTATGAGATATTTTGGGTTCTTTTTTTTAATGGATATCTCATAACTAAAAGAAGAGAAATAGGAAAATTTTCCAGAGAAGTCTGGCAAAATAAAAATGGCATTTAATAACTGCTAAAGCCAAACCACTTTGAAAGAAGAAGCAAGTTGTGACCTGTACACAGTGATTTAAAGTAGGTTTAAAGTTTTCATAGAATACAGAACAATCTGGATTTTCCATGTTAGCAAATTCTATTCTATGATCTACTTTCTATTTTAATATGACAGCCAGTATGAATCTGGGTTGTCTCCTGCTGAGCTGGTTTCTTCTGTGGTGGTGTTCAATGCCTCTATCTATTTATTCAACACCACTACATTAACCTCTAGAAACAGCAAGATTAGTTAGACTAAGGATGACTGGTGTGGGGGGTAGCTTCATGCTCAACTATGATTTAGCTAAGGGCTTTGTTCATAAACTAATCAATCACCATTTAACCACCATTTGGACACACTCTGTTTTAATAAGTACTACAAAATGAATTTTTATTCTTTTTCTGTTAATTTTTCCCATCTATTTGTTTATTTCATTCATTTTAGAAACTATCTCATTCCAGGTTCTGAGATAGTATTAAGAGGATGCAATTACTCTACATCCCTGCAGATCAGGATTGGAAAGCCACTTGTACTTAAGATGCACTTGATTTCGGTATTATGAAGACTAGAATTTCTTGTTCTTACTGCCTCTTTACTGAAGTTGTTCTGTGTAGTGAACTTTGAAGTGCCGTAATTGTTTATGTCGCATCTATTAACTTTTAAAAGGATCCTATGGTGTAACTGCCAAAGGCAGGAAATAGAAAAGGCTGAGCAGGCAGGGAAGTTTAGGATCTGCGGTAACTTGAAAGACAAGTATTAGGTGCTGTGTCTCTTTCTATGTTACAAATTCCACAGGAAATAAGATCAGTTCCCTTGAGAGAAGACTAGATTCTGCCCAGAAGCAATCTATAAAACTTAGGGAGTCTCTGCCTTCTCCTAAAGTAATTTGTGTCACTCTGGTATTTGGCAGTAAAGGGTCTCTTCCACTGATGACGCCCCCCAGTTCCGAGAATTATCAAAGGATGTCATCCTATTCAATTAAGGGCAGAGAAATACTGGGTTTTTTAATAGGTGTCAGTGACTTAAGCAAACAAAACAAAGATCCAGATATGGACTCTTTGTTCAGAAGTAGGCTACCAAAACAGCAATCCAGGTGAGGATTTATGAATCACACAGAAGCTTGCAATATACCTCCAAATTGAGTGAAGATGGCACCAAATTGTGGAAGGAAACAGAAAGTCCCTCTGACTTTAAATTTACTTGCAGTTATTTATGTACAGAAATGTGAAAACACTGCATTTACGAGGAGTACTAAGCACAAAGTAGACACAGTAGGCAGGACCTTATGCCCAACAGGATTGACAGAGAGTGGAAGAATCAGGACTGTGCAAGAAGAAAACATAAAATTTAAAGTTTGCAATGTTTGGCCCCATAGAAAATACCTTTGCCTACTATCTTTAGTGGAACTTCATACAGGAGTAAGACTACTAAGATCTAGGTTGCCACATGATCTGCCCTGATCTAAAGACGTTTGTTTATAGTGTCCGACACAATACCAGAACGGTGTTTGGAATGTAAATAGCCTAGTCAAGGAAAAAAAAAATATCAGCAGTAAGTCCAGCTTAGCTAAAGCAACTGGGCAGCAGCCTAGAGCCATCAGAACATCTCGCCAAAACAGGTAGCTCTTGCCATGCTTAGGGTAGGCAGTACCTAAATCTGAGCTATTGTCATTTAAAAGTCAAAAATAAAAAGTAAAAGTGAAAAAAAAAGTCAGATGTAGTTTAGGAAAGCGTTAGGAAAATCTTCAACATTCTTTTAATGGAAGTTGGGAATGTAAAGCAGAATATGGAGCAGGTTAGGTAAATAAGTATATAACTGCCTGCATTTGCCGTTTACTGGGGGAATTTTTACTAGATTATGACATGCACTTCTGAACAGATAGGTTGCTATAAATCTGGATTGTGTCATTTAGCACAATCAAACTATTGTTGGTTTTGTTGCCTCCAGATTTAAAAGTCCTAAGTTTAGTAAAAATGATTTTCATGCTGCAAAGATGATTTCAAAATATTACATGGAAAACCGAGTCATCAGTCTGGATTTCATCCTGCTTTTGTTTACACTTGACAAAAGCTTTGCAAATGACTTTTAACAAAAGCTGGATTTTTTGAGGATTTTATAAACTCTAACATCTGTTTGGTATAATACTATTATACTTGCTTGAAGCTTTGTCATGATTTATTTTGCAAGTACTTCTGATGCAGAAATGGTAGGTCAGTCAATCAGTGTTTGTTTCCAACAGTCTTGTTAGAATAAAGTGTGTCCTATACCATTTCATTTCTTGTCAGTGTTAGAGAAAAACGGATAATGATTTTCCCTCTGGTATTTTCAATACACTTATGTTAACAGATTTGCATTCTGATCTAAACTGTAAAAATGAAGTGCTTGCAACTTGTGCTGGAAGTATGAAAGTCTTCATGATGTAAACAGATCATCTTCCTTCCAGAGGGTAAAGTTGACAAAAAGTGTTCCTGGAACATAGTATTTTGGGTGAGATTGTAGAGGCCTATTTTAGTCCCTTTATTACAAGCATTATGTTGTACTAGTCTGCCTGAGACTGTCTTAGCCTTTTGAAATATTTTTGTTATAGAAAGCAGAGTTACTCAGATTTCTTTCACTCTTACAGAAGGGAAAAATATCATGGAATGAAAATGTAAGCCCTTGTTCTAATGTTCATTTCCAGTATGGATGGATTTTAAAGCTGCACCTCAACAAAACCCCCGGTCTCCCCCATTTTTACTCTAAATAGAGTTATTAGTAAGTGAGTAATTTTTTGTGAAGGTGTTAAAAGGTGTCTAATATTAACATTAGTGGGATAACATTTGTTTTGATTGACACAAAGGAAATAAAATAAATTAAAAGTTCCATGAACCACCACAAACAGAGATTTAAGTAAAGTTACCATAGCTGAGGCCTGTAACAGACTGAAATGCAATGTGGAGGGGACATTAGCGGGAATTCACAGATAACCCTTTGACAGGAATACAGCCTGAAAAGTTATAGTCCCATAATAAGCTTGTTAGGAGTCACAGTGATACTGCAGCACCTTAGAGCTGAACTTTGGCAGCGAGGGTAGTCAAATGTTCATAAGAGATTGGATTAGACACTTTCCTCATAAGGCTGTTTTGTTTTCATCTTCAATGATATTGGAAATTTTAGAAGTATGTGGAAAAATATCAAGTAGACAAACACATGAAATGTCTTTATTATAGGAATGACTACAGAATCTGAAGACCTTTTCACAGAGAGAGAACTATGTGTGATACCCCGTAGCTCTAAAGCAGTAGGCTGATATTTCTCACATATGCAACTTCTATCAAAGTTAGTGAGAGGAAAAACACATAACTGAATCAAGAGTGTAAATATTTTTCTTATGTGTTTGTTTCTTTCTCTTGCCTAATCTTTTTATGAAGTTCTAGGTAGTGAAAAGCAATTAACCACTTATCTATCTTCCATATTGGAAATGAATAAATGGTTTGGATAGTGTGCTTTTTTCTGTGGATTTGTAGAGAGGGGGGACGGTTCTAGGTAGCTGAAGATTATAGCTGGAGGTTAAAGCCGAAACTCCGTGGCCCTGCTGCTGTTTTAGTTCCATATGTCAATGGGAAAGTGGTCATGGCCATACTATTTTTCTTACATTCTCTTATTCTGAAAGCTCTGTTTTATTTCGTGAACTGTAGCTTTCTTGATTTTGCATAGCATGCGCGATCGATAGTCTTCAAAATACTAAAGTTGTTTTTCATACTTTATCTCTTCATTATGTTGTCACTGTTAAATATATGCCAGAATTATTGTCCCACAATAATGATAATTATAAAATCATGCTATCCTAAAGTGATTTGGTTTATTAGGAATGTCTTCTGAGCTGTGATGCTACTGGTAATGCAACGTGTATACTGAATCAAAATGGAACTGGATGCCAGTAAACGATTCCAACATTTATACTTTATGTTTTTTGTAGGGCAATGGACTGTTATTTCCTAAGTGTGATAGGAAAAGCTTTAGTAAAAGTTAATACTTAGCAGAGTCAGAAAAACAGCACATGCAGCACTAATAGCTGTTGACAGAACAACCGTTCTAGAAAAGCTGTAGTGTGCATCTGTCAAATTTAAAGAAACAGACATCTGAGAAGGCATTCTGAGAAAACATGCCCATGACAGGACAAACTAGCCAAAAAATTTCAGAGAAACCTAGGCAGTTACATTGAAAGCAGCTCTAGAGGGGATGCAAGGGTGCTTTTCCTCAGGATCTGAAATGATATATTACATATAAGTAGTTGTACTAAAAAAATAAGCAAAAAAAAAAAAAAAGCCCAAAACCCCATCGAAAAACCAGACCACTTTTTTTCCACTGTAGTATAAATATAAATAACTTTGGAGCCTGATATTACTGTGTAACTCTACCAGATGGAAATATAAATTAACTGGAAAAGGTAATATGCATGGAAGACACCTATTAGTTTAAGAGATGCCATAGAACTCGAGAGTTATCTAGAGTCCCAGGTTAAACAGACTTTTTAAAATGAAGTATATATATCAAATGATTTTTTTATAATAAGAAAGAGACATCTGATATTCACATGATAAGAACAGTGGTCACTGCACTTGGATAACTTTGTACTACAGACATTCTTGCAAGCGGTATTGGCTGAAAATGCATTTGAGATCATTCCGAGCCTGAAAAATAAAATAAGCTGGATATAGCTTTATGAGTAATAGATCCTTTGGCTACACTTTCTGATTTTTTTTTTTTCCTGACCTAATTAAAGTTACTGTATTTAATTACAAGAACGTGTAATTAGCTTATTTGATTTTTAGGAAATCAAAACTGCAATCAAAACTGTAAAAACAAAATCATGCAGTGTAAAATGCCAGATTTGCTTTCTTCATTCCCTTCCTTCTCAACGTCAGTTATGCATCTGCCACCTGTGTTGTACCACCTGGAAGGTTTAAATTAATTTTTCTAGCTTTATGTTAAATTGTTGGCATTCATCTGTTGAAATATTTGTCAAGTTACTGGAACAAATGTACCTACTAATGTTTATATAACAGATGAGCAAGAGTTCTGCACAACAAATGCGTATAAGTGGAGACTCACACAGAGTAACCTACTATAATATGATTAAAATGCAATATTTCATTAAATTTTTAATGAATTAAAACTTTGCTTATTTTTCAAACAACCATGGGGAGAAAAACAGTTAACAAAATAACTTTCATTGATTATTCTTCAGTAAAAATTACAGAGACTCTGTGGGACTTCACAACAAAAACAGCTTGTGGAGCTACAATAAAAATAAATCTGTGGTGCATTCAATATATCTAGACAGAGAAGATGACCTGAATTTTCTCTAGTAGAAGACAGTGATTAATACGTAAAGCTCCTCAGAAAGGAATCACACAGTGTGTGATAAAACTGAAATAATGTACAGAGTGAAAAACCACATAGAAGCCTGAGGTGCAAAATGCTGAGAATGCTGAAGTCCTCTTTAGGAGACTGGGACCTCTAGCACTAGCTTCAGCATTCAGTCAACAGATTAATTCAGGTCACAAAAGGATAAGGAAGGGAGATAGAACATCACATATGTGAACTTAATTTAAAACAGTTACTTTGGGACTCTGCCCATGGTAGAGAGGTGTCAGCGTTTTGTGTTGAAAGTTATTAGACATGAAGCAAAGGAGGCTAGTTTGTCTTGTCCGTGAAGTCAAAAGCTGGAGCAACTTCTGGGGCATATGCTATGTCTTCTTATGAAGCAGGGACAGAATTCAATCTATAGGGACCAGAGAATTTGAGTTAAAGTCCTTCTATAGATTTCTTCATACAGATGTGTTCTGTGAAAAAAAGTGAATAGGAGTCTGAAACCAGTAAAAACCCCCAAAATAGCCAGATTTACTCTGGCATACTGAAAGCAGGAATTATCACATAGTATGAGACCTTTTGTATAAAAAACCAAACAAACTTATAGTACTACCACAATTGTCCTTTACACTGCCCTGTGTGTCCAAAGTATTGCTTCATTGCAGTTATTCTGAGCAGGGAATGACATCTAACATCAGCTGCAGAAATCTGCTCTCGTGATTTCTGGCCAATGTCAGATGTATAAAGGGAAGGTAACTTTTCTGGTTATAACCCTTGGTCTGCTTTTTCTAGTTTGGTCAGAAGTGTCCTACTCCATAACTTGGAGGCATCCTCTCCAACTTCTGTGTGGTATAGCAATCACCTGCAAGTACAGAAGAAAACAAACCAGAAGCAACTAATAATCTGAGCTCTGTATCCCAATTGAGAGAGTTCCAAGTGAGCAAGATGCAAGCTAGTTGCAAGTTTAGAGGTATTTGTATAGCCAAAGTTTTGCTTAACTCTTATTTGAGCATGTACATCTGGAGGCACAGTACAGAAGCTCAAGGAGCGCAAGACTGCTCCTAAGGTTCTTAGAGTAAGCAGCTTAGAATTTCAAAGAGAAACTTTGGAGGAGCTAGGTTTTGTTGATCCTCTCCTACTGTGCTACGTCAGACAAGTGAGCTAAGAAAAGGACTCATGATTCACCCTTAACTCTTCAAAAGCAAGTGCTCTTTCCTCCATCCCACAATTCACTCAAGACTCCCGCATTGAGGGTTCTGCAATACTCATGAGAAAATGCTTTTAATCTTTGTAAGAAAGAAGTCCTTGGCACAATGGGTGCAATAATTTTTATCTTAAACCCATGGATAAGCATGAAGGAGCAGAGGTGGCTTTTGAAGATTAGAAGTAGCTTGATTGTTAAGTGCTACCTTAAATAAGTCTAATCTTCCTTTATCATAGACAGCATTGCATTCTGTGTAATTAAATTTAACATCTTGTTTGTCAGCTGGCTTTCACAAAAACCTTTTATTTGCAGCTTTGCTGGCAATGGGCAAAAGAAATGAAGGAGAACTTGTTGAATGTTTACAAGTGTAAGGCAACACTACGGAACAGCTACACTTAACAAGTATTTGAAAAATGATTTCTGATAATCTCATTGGAAATGAGAAGGGTTCTAGGATGAAAGACATGGAACAGCAGTATTCCTGAAGTAGCAGAAGTATCAAAAGGAACAAGTACAATGATACAAACCAGATTATGTTGCTTCTTAGGTAGGAAATACTATCTAGTCTGTGAATAGCTGAGCAGGTACCCAGTATATATGAGAAGACTTGAATAATCTGTATTTTCAAAACAGCACAAGTTCTCTCTTCTTACAGACTTTCACCCATCATTTAACTGAGCAAACTCTGTGATTTTTTATTTATTCAGAGCTGATTTATACATTTACCGTGTTCATTAGATTTTGTTTGGTTGCTGACAGACCTGAAAGAAAGGCAGATGATCCAATGTTTTTCCATGAGAATAATGAATCACCAGAATGAGTTAAAAAAAAAAAAGCCCAGCTAATAGACACAAAGTAAAATAAAGTCATAACATCTCTGGTTCATCAGTTACTTAATTAGATGACTAAAATAGCAAAGTGTTTTTCCTTTTCTATTTGGAATAAAAATCCAATCTACTGTTGTCTGTGTTACTTACAAAAGTGGTGGTGTTTGGGGTTTTTTTAACAAAACAAAAAAACCAGACAGAACTACCTACAAGAAAACTATCAAACTGTATAATTTTGTGCAGTGATCAATAGAAAGTGTTTAAAACTTCAACACTGATTACCAGGATGGTCTTGAGAGACTCTAGAAGAAGCAAGCTTCAGCTGATGTTGTAGGTACAAGTGCTCAAGTCTCATTATTACACCTTTATTTTAGCAGCCATTTGCTTATTTTGCAAACTAGCATTATTTAACACAAAGAACAGTCTCGTATTTACCTAAAGAAAGAGAAAACCAAGTAAACTGATGGTTCAGGTTATGGTACTGTTGCCACACAAAATAAATTTGAACTTTAAGGATAAGGAATTTAAAGAAAACAATTCTTAATTCAAAATTTTTTTTCTGGCTTCAAATTTCAAATGCACAAGCATGTTATTCTAATTAAGGACATCTTTCAGTGCATTTTTTTGTGACATTAGATATCTGTAGTTGTATGTTACCCAGGTTTTGGGTATGGGGAAATGGGTGTGAAAAAAAACAATGGAAGTAACAAACAAGATTGTTTTTAATATATTTTCTCTGGACTATGTAATGTGCTGAATGAAATGCCTCTAGTATAATGTTATATGATGAAGAAAAATCTTTAGAGGCCATATTTACAAAATATAGGTGTGAATACTTCAGAAACACCAACTCTGAGAGGTCTGAAGATATTCAGAAGTTTAGTAGAATGTTAGTTTGTACCATGAAACAATTCCTTAAAAAATTTAATGCAATCCCTAGTGATCAATACTAGGGAATGCTGAGTAAAAAATTAAGTTCTCTGTGTATCCTGCTTGTGGTTCTTGTGGAAATACTCTGAATTTTTTGTCTGTGCTCAAATAAAAGTGGTGAAAATTTATAAGGTACAGAGAAGAGACATGAGTTAAAAAGAGAAAAAAAAACAGCTAAAGACTCAATGAGCTCAAACTGCATGTTTTTTTCTGAGGGACAGCTGCAGGGTGATCAGTCTGCAAGTAGCTCGGTGCCAACAGATGAAAAAATTCTTTGGATAGCCAATAAAATATAGTAAGATCCCATGTTTGGAAGTTACACTATACAGAGTGAAAGTAAAATGTAAATACAATGAAACACATTTTATCTATGAATCATTGGTTAAGTACTATTTTGGTGGATTCTCCATCACTGGAATTCTTGAATTGAAGATGGGATGTTTCTCTGATATATAATATTTAATCCAAAGAGGAATTACTTCTGGTTTATTTCCATTAGAGAAACTCTACTCATTGTCTGTGTACTAAAACAGCATTAGTAGTTTCTTACAACTAACTAAAGTGAAAGGCAGCTACTGAAACAGAATCAGGGATTATTGAGTCCAATTAAGCTTAAATATATCCATATCAATATTTAAAATTAGTCTTGCTGACTAACTTTTTGTGAGTTTCTTGTACTATACTGTCTTGGACAGCTTTCATATCTTATGCTGATGCTATGACTGGAGACAAAGATAGAAAAAAGAAAGTAGTCAGGGTTTCTTGTGCCAACATTTTAAATACTTACAAAAATTTTTAAAACAAAGCAGACTGGTGTTTGTTACCAAGAATGAAGCTCTTCATATAGATAGAGGTCATGTGTGGATTTAGTCATTACAACTGCTTTGACACTTAGGTGTAAAAAAACTCTGTAAACAGAGACACACAGAACTGTGCAGACTTTTCTAAGTTGTAAACTCTATTAGAGTGCTTCTGAAGTGTATTCTTAAGATGAAAAATTAAATTACAAAAGAGCCTTCTGATTTAAAAAGAATATGTTTTGGGTTTTCTGAAGAAATTTGAGTGGATCATTTTGCAAAACTGGCCAATTTACAAGGAGTAGTTATCACAGTGGGAAAGGCTATAAGTTGTAACTATAATAATAACTCTACAGGCATGATAAATGTATCTGTGATTGGACCAATTGGGATTTCATGGTCTGAAGCATAATGAATTTGTTGGTTCTGTACAATTGTTTCCAGCAAAGTGACTCCATCAAATTGTTCATGTTATTTGAAAAAGAAAAAAATCAAAATGACAGGGTTTAAAACTAGATTGTGTACTGACTCCAGGCAATCGGTCCTTGTCCAGAATAATTTTCCTGTCTGTTGATAGATTCTTGCTATAATATTCACAATCCATTTGTGGCTAGTCACAGTCCATTAACCATCTGTTCCTCTATTAAATAACTTTCTTTTTATAATGTAAGTATTTAATTTTAATAAACTTTATCTGCTAAGCATTTATCTTGCACATAACAAGGAACTGTTCCAAACATAGTCACTAAGCCATATAAAAGTAATAATATTTTTTATGGACTTCCCTGAATAGAAAAGGGAAAGTCACTATTAGAGTAGTTTGAAAGTCTGAAAGTATTTAAAATATAGATTATTTTAAATAAGTACTGTTTCTTTAAAATGTGACATGACCAAAAGGTTTTACATACTGAAATATTAGTCTAATTTAACAACGCATGAATAGAAATTGAGCTGTGGACTATAGCTTTAGTTTTATAGATTACACTGTACAGCAAAGATAAAATCTGCTAACAACAATGTTTGTAAAACACGAGGTATAGATGTCTAGTGTGTTATTACAAATCCATTTACCTGTCTTATATGTTTAAGATGATTTGGTGAACATAATGAAAAATATCATCCTACCGCCACGAAATTGTATCTATGAAGTTTAAAAATCATAGCATGCAAGAGGCAGAAAATAACAGAATGAAAATTGCTGATGTGACCGTAAGTTTCAAAATGTACACACGGGCATTATGATAATCTTTAAATATCTAATCATAATTTATTTCTGACAGATTTCTGAATGTGACACAGCTCCCACAGAAGTTCACATATGTGCCAACCTGTAAGATTATGGAGGAACACTTGTGCTTGTAGTATTTGAATTTTCCAGTAGCAACAATATTACTAGTTTTATTTTCTGTCACACTATGGTTTTTTAAGTTGATTATATAGAATAATATTAGAACTCACTTGGACTACGAAGGCTGAAGATCGTGCATGTAATTTGGAATTTCAGTTAACAGAAGTTCAACAGCTCTCATCAGTTTGTGGGGAGCTCTGTGCTATTTACCTGTCACCTTAACCCAGTCTCTTTTTAATTATTCTCAGTATTGAAGTCTTCATCTACTTACCAGTCATGTTGGAAAAAATAATGTTTATCCTATTCTTTTATTCCTTTGTGTTTTGGTTTCCTTTTTTTCTTCCCACTTACTTTTTTTCCTAGCTCTTCATTTCTTTCACTTCGTTTCTTGTTTAAAGTTGTTCTCCTGCAGATTCCACTGCAGTTCATCTGGTTATCATAGACCTGAATATTGTCTTCACGCCAGGAAAATGTTTAACTTCCTATTTTGAGTTCTACACGAAATATTAAGGCTATAGAGATAAATGTCCTGTTATTGTGTTATGTATAAAATAATAAAATTTAGACTAATGAGATCTACTTTAAAGATCTACTACAATTTGGTTTAAGTAAAACAATGTCTAAAAGGATTGCTGTAGTGATATAGAAGAATCAATCTTGTAAAAAGAACTGTGGAAACTATGGTTTTCAAATTCCCTAGGCAGTTCTGAGCATACATACATTTTTAAAATTTTCTCTTGAAATAAAAGAAAAACTTTCCATGGGATGAAATTTCAGAGTCTTCCATTTTTAAAAGTGAAAACTTCGTGACCTAATGGTTCTAAGTATTTGGAAACATCTAGAAAAAGAACTTCTTATAGCAAAATTTTCTAAATAAATGAATCTTGTTCCACTCCCTTTGTGGTGTGGATCGTATCATTCTATGAATTCTTAATTTGTGTATCCGATCTGTCTGAAATTGAACAAAGGATAAAGGTTTCAAAGACTAAGTTCCACCATATTTTATTTAAATAAATGGCTGGCAGAAAAGAGAAACTTCCAAAAAATTGTTCCTAAAGGAGCATAGTGTTTATGAGAAATTAAATTAAATGGAATTTTAGCCTTATGCCACAGAAGAAGCCAACGTTCATTCGTTTGTGACTCGTGGATTTGTTAGATTGATTCAGCTCAGTTTTTTATTGTTGGCAGTTGCAGTGCCTTCAGAAAGTCATAGCACAGAAATCAGATAGAATTTGAAGGAGATATGCTCCCAGCTGTGAGACCCTTTAATGGTTTAGAGTCCTTAGCTTCCTAAATTTCATCTTGTCTATAACAGAACATTCAAAACAAAATCCCAGTAGTTTAATGCTGAATTTTATCTTTTTAAGGGGTTTTAGGTTTTTTAGGGTTCCAGGAGTGAGACATTGATGTAGTCTGGTTTAAAGCTTTAATGGCAGACAGAAAAATCCAGGTTAATAACAGTACTAAAAGAAACCAGTAATACATTGGGAAAAGCACCATAGTTGTCTAAATTTCAGAAAGCATTGCTGTTCCTGACCCCAATGTACAGTGTTTTTTGGTTTATTAGCTTCTCATGTCACTCCTTTCATCTTTCTTTATATATATATACTTGGGAATGTAAAACTTTCTTCTTCCAAATTGGCTGCTCTAGTAACCTACAGCTCCCTATTTTGGTGACCAAGAATTCGGCACAAATTTCTCACTAAAGGGGAAAATATATTGCTAATGAAGTTTTAAAGCTGTGATATTAATTTCAGCTCTGTTTATCTTCAATGCTGTATTTAAAAGAAAAAGAAAGGAAGTTACCACCTCTCAGATAGCTTTAGGTCAAGCCAATACATGCAGAAGGAACATGATAAAAATGGAGATAAATATTGCAAAAAATTTCAGGCAGAAGAAATAAGTTGTATGAACTCCTGAGTACCCTCCCAGATTTTGGTTCAGAAGAAAAATGTTTTACCAGCAAGACATAAAAATATGTCCTAGTACAAGTTAGAAAGAAAGTCGGTTCCAGGTTAAATAAAGTCAAGTCAAAATAAAATGTCAAATACTTAAGTTTATTCTTTTTTTTTTTAATATGTGTATTCAACAGTAGGCCTTGGCATGAAATATTTTAGACCACCCTCTGAAAACTGAGTGTGTAGATAAGCACTTATCAATATCAGGACAGGGACTGCATCTTGAACATTCAGTGGAAGTATGGTATGAACCAAATTTAATTTTACTTGGGTTAATATTGATTTAGACGCTTGCTATGTTCTTGCTTTCAGAGTTGCCCATTCACTTCAGAGAGCATGATCAAAAAGTTCTCTCATCCTGAACGAAAGTACTATTCATCTCATACAATACTAAAGGTCTCGTCAGGTGTAAATTGCATTTTCTCCTTTGAATTCTGTGACACTGCCAGTTTTCCATGGCTGGCAATGTGGTCATTTTAACTTACAGAATAGGTTAAGTTCAAAGAATCTTCAATCATGAGGTTTAACGAAGAATTAGTCTTTCATCTGAATGTTGCCCTAAATCCAGCCTTGTCTGTCCTTCCCCTGAGCTCTATAGGAAGCATCAATCTTGTGATACAAGCAGCCATATTTTATTGCTTTATATAGCTGTTAAAATCAGGTACTTAACAACTAAAGAGAGAAGCCTTTTTTCTTGATTTATAGAGTATTTATAAATTATGTAGAGTTGTTTTTTTGTTGAATGTTGCTTAATAGACTTTCCCTGGAGTTGCTGTAGTAACAGTACAATAATTGAACCTTAAAGGTGATGCCTTATTTATGTTGAAAGATAATGCATGCAAAGGGAGAGAGTATAGAAGTCCTTTTATTAAATCGTTTCAGGTATGTTTAAGAAGGAACATTCAAAGTGGCAAAATTCCTGTGGTTTTTTTTCAGGTTCTATTTAAGAAAATCGTGCAAGATAAAGGCCTACTCAATGTTTTTTTTCTCAGATATTCAAGTAAAAAGGAACAAAATATTCCTTGATTCCAATACAGAATTTTAAATTTATGGTTAAACAGTGAGTGCAATCCAAATTTGACTCTCCAAGAGAGAAGTCTGGTTTCCCTGGAAGTGCTGCCACTCCAAAGGGCTTCATTTCCATACAGAAATATGTAGGCTTTCACCTGAGCACAAGATCATGAAAGAAAGATCTTTGTTGCACACAGCGATGTTCATAAATAGTTTGAGCTTAACATAGCTGGTATCTGTGACCAGGCTTGAGAGTCAGTTGTGTCTCAGCTAGGAAAGAGCTGAATGGAAAAAGTATGTACTTTCCAGGTTTGATCTCTAAGGGTTGCACTATGTATTATCATCAATGTCAAAACCAGCTAGCGGGATAATGAAAAATTGCACTGTCAGGTATTTTTATCCATCTGAATTATTGTCATCTATACATCTAGGGATATTTTTTTATATAAAGAAATTCCTGTGCAAACCATTAATTGATCTATTTCCATATTCTCGAGTATGTAGCAGTATCCAGCAATACTAAACCATATTAAAGGAAACTATATCCTTTAACATTATATGCTTTGTGGCTCTTCCTAGGCTGCACTGTCTGCCTATATATCAGTGTCCCTGTAGCAACAGTCTTAACAATTACTGGTGGCAGTGACACTGTGATACTCTTAATTCTTTATGTTGCATGTTCATTTTTACATGTGATGTCTTCAGATTTGCATGGTGAATTGAATTAGTTGTGTACATAAATCACTTAATGAAATCTGTCTGGCTTTGGTTTAAGATCTGGTTAAAAACATTCCTGTGAAATTAAAAGAAATGACAAAAGAAGAAAAATCTTATAGTGTGAAGAAGCCTGACTTTGTAGACAAGGCAACCCACTGAAATTTTGGTAGAAGAATGTTCTCAAGGGTAGGTTAGGACTGTAAATATTTCAGTGCATAATTCAGGGCTTGGGGTTAAGAGAAGATCAAGTACAGCTTGTTTACCGACATTTCACCTGCTTAAGCCATTGCTGAGATAGAAATTCCAGGTTTGGGTTCATTTAGCTGTAGTTCAGAAGTGATGTTATGGATCTGACGGTGTCCTAGAGGACATGACTGTATGGTACATGTCATTTAGGAGTACTGTCAGAGCAGTAGGCTTTTCTATACTTGCAAGCTGTGTAATTAAAGATATGAAATTCAGAGGTATGCCAGGTCACAGCTGGAAGGAAAGGCAGAGCCAAAATATATTAGATGCTGTTAAAGTCCTAGTGAGGTTCAGATGACCAGTTATGGCAGGAGGAATGCTCATACCCTACTCCTAGGGCTATCACAGGAGAATAACCAGCCCCAGTCCCCAGTGTGATCCACAAAGAGGGCTGTGTCAGAGAAACTGCTTTCCCAGAACACCTTGCTGACTGCAGGGACTTACTGCCTACAGGGTTATAGGAGTCAATATGGGGTATAAAGTATTTGAGGATTGTGTAAAACTTACTGTGGATATTTCCAGAGGATGTGGGTGAAGGTGAGGCTCCTTCCAGGAGGTTGCCTAGAACGACTCAGACAGACCCAAGAATTACGACTGTCTCAACTAAGAAAAAAAGGAGGGACCTTATAAATGCCTACAAATATCTGAAGGGTGGGTGTCAGGAGGATGGGGCCAAGCTCTTTTCAGTGGTGCCCAGTGACAGGACAAGGGGCAATGGGCACAAACTGAGGCACAGGAAGTTCCGTCTGAACATGAGGAGGAACTTCTTCCCTCTGAGGGTGACGGAGCACTGGAACAGGCTGCCCAGGGAGGTTGTGGAGTCTCCTTCTCTGGAGATATTCAAGACCCGCCTGGACAAGGTCCTGTGCAGCCTGCTGTAGGTGACCCTGCTTCGGCGGGGGGGTTGGACTAGATGACCCACAGAGGTCCCTTCCAACCCCTACTATTCTGTGATTCTGTGATTCTGTGATTGTCATAGGTGATTCCTTTCTGAAGGGAACAGAGGGCCCGATCTGCCGACCGGACCCATCCCACAGGGAAGTCTGCTGCCTCCCTGGGGCCCGGGTTAGGGATGTTGCGAAGAAACTCCCTGGTCTGGTGAGGCCTTCTGATTACTACCCCCTCTTGGTAATGCAGGTTGGCGGGGACGAGGTAGCAGAAAGAAGTCCCAAGGCCATCAAAAGGGACTTCAGGGCACCGGGGCGACTGGTTGAGGGATCAGGGGCGCAGGTGGTGTTTTCCTCCATCCCATCAGTGGCAGGGAACAGCACTGAAAGGGGCAGGAAAACTCACCTGGTTAACAGGTGGCTCAGGGACTGGTGCCATCGGTCAAATTTTGGCTTCTTTGATCATGGGGAGGTGTACACAGCACCGGGCCTGCTGGCAACAAGTGGAACTCAGCTATCACAAAGGGGAAAAAGAATTTTTGGCCACGAGCTGGCGGGGCTCATTGAGAGGGCTTTAAACTAGGTTCGAAGGGGGAAGGGGATATTGCCCAGCTCACTAGGGATGAGCCTAGGCTTGGCGTGCCAAGGCCAGGGGTGAGATTGACAGCCCAGCTCAAGTGTGTTTACACCAATGCACGTAGCATGGGCAATAAACAGGAGGAGCTGGAAGCCATTATACAGCAGGATGGCTACGACTTGGTCACCATCACAGAAACGTGGTGGGACAACTCGCATGACTGGCATGCTGTCATAGATGGCTACAGACTCTTTAGGAAAGACAGGCCAACAAGGAGAGGTGGTGGAGTTGCTCTATATGTGAGGGAGCAACTGGAATGCATTGAGCTTTGCCTGGGGGCAAATGAGGAAAGAGTTGAAAGCTTGTGGGTTAGAATTAAGGGACAGGCTCACACGGGTGACATTACGGTGGGTGTATACTACAGGCCACCTGACCAGGAGGAGGAGGTTGATGAGGCCTTCTACAGGCAGCTGCAAGCAGCCTCACAGTCACAGGCCCTGGTTCTCATGGGGGACTTCAACCACCTTGACATCAGCTGGGAAGACCACACAGCTAGGCAGACGCAATCCAGAACGCTCCTACAGAGCATCGATGGTAATTTTCTGATGCAAGTGGTGGAGGAACCAACAAGGAAAGGCGTGCTGCTAGACCTCGTGTTAACAAACAAGGAGGGACTGGTGGAGGATGTGATGGTCAGAGGTAGACTCGGCTGCAGTGACCATGAAATGGTTGAGTTCAGGATCCTGCGTGGAGGAAGCAGGGCGATAAGCAGGATCAAAACCTTGGACCTCAGGAGGGCTGACTTTGCCCTCTTCAAGGAGCTACTGGGAGGAATCCCGTGGGCCAGGGCTCTCGAAGGCAGGGGGGTCCATGAGTGCTGGTCGCTCTTTAAACAACACTTCTTCCATGCACAGGAGCAATGCATCCCCTTGAGAAAGAAATTTAGCAAAGGAGGCAGGAGACCTGCATGGTTAAACAAGGAGCTTCTAGCGGAGATCAGGCAGAAGAGAAAGCTCCATGGAATGTGGAAAGAGGGACAGGCCACTTGGGAAGAATACAGAAACGTGGTTAGAGCATGCAGGGATGCGACGAGGAAGGCCAAGGCTCACCTGGAATTGAAGCTGGCAAGGGATGTCAAAAACAACAAGAAGGGCTTCTTCAACTACATCAGCAGCAAAAGGAAGGCTAGGGACAATGTGGGGCCGCTGCTGAATGAGGCGGGTGTCCTGGTGACGGAGGATGCAGAGAAGGTAGAGCTAATGAATGCCTTCTTTGCTTCAGTCTTCAGTGCTAAGACTGGCCCTCAGGAATCCCAGGCCCTGGAGGTAAGAGAAGAAGCCTACAAAGAGGACGACTTTCCCTTGGTCGAGGAGGACTGTGTGAGGGATCGCTTAAGTGATCTGGACGTCCACAAATCCATGGGCCCCGATGGAATGCACCCACGAGTGCTGAGGGAGCTGGCGGATGTCATTGCTGAGCCACTCTCCACCATCTTTGAGAGGTCCTGGAGGACAGGAGAGGTGCCCGAGGACTGGAGAAAGGCCAATGTCACTCCAATCTTCAAAAAGGGCAAGAAGGAGGACCCAGGGAACTACAGGCCGGTCAGCCTCACCTCCATCCCGGGTAAGGTGATGGAGCAGCTTATCCTGGAGGCCATCATGAAGCAAGTGGAAGAAAAGAAGGTTATCAGGAGTAGTCAGCATGGATTCACCAAGGGGAAATCATGCCTGACCAATCTGATAGCTTTCTACGATGACATGACTGGCTGGGTAGACGAAGGGAGAGCCGTGGATGTTGTCTACCTTTACTTCAGCAAGGCTTTCGACACAGTCTCCCATGATATCCTCCTAGGGAAGCTCAGGAAGTGTGGGCTGGATGAGTGGTTGGGGAAGTGGATAGGGAACTGGCTGAATGGCAGAACTCAGAGGGTTGTCATCAGCGGCACTGAGTCTAGTTGGAGGCTAGTGACAAGTGGTGTCCCTCAGGGGTCAGTACTGTGCCCAGTCTTGTTTAACTTCTTCATCAATGACCTGGATGAAGAGTTAGAATGTACCCTCAGCAAGTTTGCTGACGACACCAAACTGGGAGGTGTGGTAGATACACCAGCAGCCTGTGCTGCCATTCAGCGTGACCAGGATAGGCTGGAAAGCTGGGCAGAGAGGAACCTGATGAGGTTCAACAAGGGCAAGTGCAGGGTCCTGCACCTGGGGAGGAACAACCTCATGCACCAGTACAGGCTTGGGGTGGACCTGCTGGAGAGCAGCTCTGCGGAGAGGGACCTGGGTGTCCTGGTGGACGACAGGTTAACCATGAGCCAGCAGTGTGCCCTGGCTGCCAAGAAAGCCAATGGGATCCTGGGATGCATCAAGAAGAGTGTGGCCAGCAGGACAAGGGAGGTTCTCCTTCCCCTCTACACTGCCCTAGTGAGGCCTCATCTGGAGTACTGTGTCCAGTTCTGGGCTCCCCAGTTCAAGAACGATGAAGAGCTACTGGAGAGAGTCCAGCGGAGGGCTAAGAGGATGGTGAGGGGACTGGAACATCTCTCCTGTGAGGAGAGGTTGAGGGAACTGGGCTTGTTCAGCCTGAAGAAGAGAAGGCTGCGAGGGGACCTTATAAATGCCTACAAATATCTTAAGGGTGTGTGTCAGGAAGATGGGGCCAAGCTCTTTTCAGTGGTGCCCAGTGACAGGACAAGGGGCAATGGGCACAAACTGAGGCACAGGAAGTTCCATCTGAACATGAGGAAGAACTTCTTCCCTCTGAGGGTGACGGAGCACTGGAACAGGCTGCCCAGGGAGGTTGTGGAGTCTCATTCTCTGGAGATATTCAAGACCTGCCTGGACAAGATCCTGTGCAGCCTACTGTAGGTGACCCTGCTTCGGCAGGGGGGTTGGACTAGATGACCCACACAGGTCCCTTCCAACCCCTACTATTCTGTGATTCTGTGAAAAGGACTGCTCAAGGTGGAACAAGCACAGAAAAACAGATGGAAAAGAAAATGTAGAGGCCAGCTGATTGGGAGCAGATGGCTGGTGAGCACATTTGTGCAGCTATGCCCTGTGGTTGATGACTGGAGTGTGTCCTTTCTTCTTGTTAAACTCTATTCTTTTGTTTCTGAGTGGTGTATTCTGGGTGTGTGCAACACTAGTGAGATGTTGAAGAGACCATAGATGTGAGAGTTAGCAGCTATAGGGACCATAAACCCAAGCCAGCTTCTGGAGAGACCAGGGGATCTGAAGATCAGATACGGGGAAGATCATAGGTCTGGACAACCTACAGGAGATAACTGCTGGGGGAGCAGGCTGTGTATGTACTTATATGTGCGTGCAATGAAAAGAGATCTGAGTACCACCAGCTGCAGTGGGAATGCAAACCGCTGGTGCTTGTGCGTCCAGGTGCCAGCAGCTAGGGAGACTAGAGGTATCTCAGGCAAGCAACTGGATAGACTTGAGTGCCTAAGGCCAGCTATTGGAGTGATCCATATTATCTGTTCATTTTTGTGTATATATTCCACTAGTTGACTTCAGCACTGAACAGATGGAGAGGAGGAACACGACTGGACCATCTGTGCTGTTCACATTGGTGGGCATGCTACATTTTTTCCTGTGGATCTGGTAAGGTAATGTTTTTTGCCTGTTATCTGTGTGCCCGTCTATGTATGTATGTGTATCCACATACATATAGCATGTGATGTGCATGTTTGCATGTGTTTGCTCTCAGTCATACTACTGGCCAAACCTAGGGACATGTAGCTGCAACATCATTGCATCAATGTCTACTGAATTTTTTTATAAGATACAAGATGGCAAAGTAAAAATAATAAACCCATACTTCCTCAAGTTTGAAAGAAGTTAAGGTGAAAACAAAACAAACAAAACTATATTAGCTTATGAATGTTGGAAAATTAAAGACTAGCCAGATGACTGGAAGAGTTTGAGACTCCTGCAATTTTTAACAGAAAAAAAATAATCCCAGCATAATGAGAGGAAAAAGAGAAGTCAAAATCAAATATTCATATTCATATAGAGACTGTTTGTGAACATTGGAAGAAAGGGGGGGAAAAAAACTTAAATATTGTTGCATACCATATCAAAGGGAAATCTTAGACATTCCAGAATATCATTCTAAAATTATTTTGACCACTCATTAACCAGCTGTACTAGGAATAAACAGTGGACCAAAGTATGTCTTCCAGAGTCCCTGGACAGATGAAAATTCGCCATCAGAGATGGGAGTGGAGAGTATAACTTATATTCTCAAAAAATTTGAGTAGTACTTGATACCTTGCGGAAAGTTTCAACCGACTGGCTGGATCTGTGAAGAGCCAGCAAGGAGTCAGTGAAATTGCTTGCCAGACACCACTGGGCAGTGAGGACTGCAGATGAAGAATGATTCAAAATATGTTAGACTTGCCCACATGTGTGCCTAATGGACACATTTGTATTTCTATGGAAGACTCCAAAAGCTCACATTACAGTTCTTATGCTTCTCCCAGTTCAGGTTTAATGACATGCTTTTTATTATCTGACAGTGATAGTGGGAAGTGATTCTATTTGGTGGTGCAGACTTTAGCAAATTCACCTTTGCTGTGTGAATCAGTTTTAAACTGACACTTTTGCTTGGGAGGAGTTTACTTCGAGTGTTTGTTATTAGAATTTCATAGATTGTTTGCACTTCCTCCATCAACAACCATGCTAACCAAGCAGTTTTGTGGCTATGTGTTAACAAAAAGCTAAAAGAAAAGGGGCAAACACTTCTTGGCTTTGACTTCCTTGACTCCTGAAATCGCTGCCTTTCTCTGTCCAGCTCACTTCACTGACTTGGTCTCCCAGTTTTTCACCTTGTGATATGTAGTGGAAAGCCTGGGCTACAGGGCTAATTTTATTTGTTGGGTTTTTTTTTTTCATGAGCTCAAGTCACAACTACAGGGTCAACTCCTTGACCTGTCCTTCTATAATGTATTAATTATTTGTCAAAGTCATGCTAAAACTATTCAAATTTTTGGAAGAATCAGTTATTGATTCTTTGCAGGGATTAGGCCTTGTGATAAACTGCTGAGCAAATTCCACTGGTAATTTGGGAATTTAATCTCTCATAATGAGACAATCCCAATATTAGCCTCTCTGATAACATAAGCATTCTCAGGTCATAGTTTAGTCTGATCCTAAGATTCTGTAGCAGATTTTCACCGTTGGATTAGCACATTGTTCTTGATTATCCTTTTCCAAAATGATCTAGTCATTTCTGTCATATCTATGATGCCGAGTTTCTTTGTAGTCTTATACATCATGAACACATAATGTTGACTCACTGCCTCTACCTTTTTACTGGCTTCACAGAGTAGAACAGTATTTATCAATACCTCCACTCTGTTACAATTATTTCTCCACACGATTTGTAGTGAAAACTTACCATGAAATTCATAAGGAAAATTTTGGCCTGTACACTTGTCTCACAAAACCCCAACATAGTACTTCCAGTTACATTATTTCAATTCAATAATATTTGCTATTGTTCTGTCAACTAGTGCCATAGTAAAAAGCAAGTGTTTGAAAGCTGAACATTTTACATAGGTGACTTTAAAAATGCAATTATTTACTAAAGGGTTGTTTTTTTTTAAATATCACATAAGTTTCAAGTTTAATAGAAAAATGCACTTGATTTCTCCAATTCTGCAATAAATGAGGAATATTGAAAGTATTTTACAGGTAACTAATTTAGCTGAAGGCAACTGTGTGTTTATCTCAAATATTAGACATGAATATGATTTTTCTAATCAAGAATTGATTCTTATCCTGTTGAAGTTAATAGGAGGCTTGTACTGAATTTCCTTGGATCATGAGCAGACCTAAAATGTTGTTATACTTCTTAGAGAAATCCTGATCCATGTTTTGGCACCATGTAATGCTTTTTCTCTGCTTGTGCTGTTTGTTTGCCAGAGGCAATAACAGTGCACCTGCAACACTATTTCAATCAAAGCAGCAAACTCACTTTTGCTGTCTATGGATATCTCTGCTAGAAGGAATTGCCTACAGTCTCTGTAACATCTGATTGCCTACATAATTAAACAGACCTTATAGAACAGTCTGGGAGAATGAGAGGATTTCAAGAATTATAAAGAATAAACAGAGGGAAATGTATGAAGTAATCTGCTACAGATTTGGATTTTGTTATAAGCATTTCATTACATTGCATTATTCTTCAATTAGAAATTTCTTAAATGTCTGTGAAATCAATTTTTCCTAATGCAGCCACACCACACATATGACGTATCTCACTTTACTCTTCCCATGGAGAAACAGAAAATTCTAGTAAATTTGCATACAATCTATGAGATTATAATCCTGACTCTTATTTCTTGAATAGTTGCTGGAACAGTAGTTTTCAAAAGATTTTGTGGTTAAAATGAAAAATAAATGCTGGAGGGAAAGCAGCAGTAAGGTATTCTCAATTTTCCTGTGAAAGGAAAATGAGGTATTCTACTGATTTAGGACAATGACGTATACTTCGACATTCATGGTCTTTCAGAGCTAGTACATAGTGCAGTTTCCTTTTGCCTCTGGAGCAGAATGTCACAGAGGAATCAAGAAACCTTTCTACAAATTTGATTACTGAATTTCATGTATCTGCAGTGTGCAAGGATTTTGTCACAATGGCATTTGTAGTGATAAACAAGTTTAAATTTTTCTGGCCAGTTCTTCTAGTGAGTTAAAATAGTCATGTGGTTTGAAAAGCAACTTCCTCCACCAAAGAAGAACCAGTGCTTTTAAAGGAATTGCCATGATTTAAGCTTGTATTGTGAGTTGCACTTTGGAAAGCATGGAAGTGTGTGCTTTCAAAACAGGCTGTGGGTGCATGTATGTTTATCTCCCACTGAAGGACATGAGGTTTTATAACTGTGAGTCATGCTGGAGCCTTATAAAAAGCTCTAATCACCATTAGAAATACCTATGTTATCTGACTATCCCTGGTGGATACAGTGAGACAGAAACCACAGTTTCAGGGCGAAGAGCAGAAAGAGGGTATGACCTGGTTAGATGCACTGTAGTGCTTGTTGACTGTCTTATTCCTTTAACCAGAAATACAGAGGTAGGCCCCTTTAGATTTAGGGGGCATTCAGGTTTTGTGCAGCTGCTTGCCTCACACTAAGCTTACCTACACCAAGAAAGATAAAGTCAGAAGTGTGCTTGCTTGATCTGCAGTGTGGACAAAATAGTGCAGAATGCAGAGAGGAAGCTGTTACCAACATCCTCTCAGCTGGCAAGAAAGCTGCAGCTCAGGTGTAGTAGCGCTACGCTGCTGTTCTAGTCCTGGGAGAGCGTGGCTCTAGCAGACACTGCAGATCATTGTGTGAGCTTCCCAGGAACAAAGAAGAGCAGCGCCTGAGCAATTGGGTTTCAACCCACAAACGCTAGCAGCGCTGCCAACTGAGGCCAGGGCCTGATTGTCAGTGCTCCTCTTCTGTTCCACTGCTGGGAGACACCAGCCTCTCTGTGCTCTTTTACACAACTGAGGCTGTCTTGCCATGAGAACCAGGGGAAGGAGAAGCCTTTTGCCTGGAGACAGTCCTCCCATTTGGGATCAGTGCCAGTGGTGTCTTCCTGCTCTATTCCACCGGTGCTGAGCAGCTGAGCTGCTCTGTGGGAGCTACAAGAACAATACTATGTTCCATCTCTCTCATGTAGCACATACCAGTACTCACCACCTTTGCCTCACAGATGAGACTTATGCTTGCTTGAGCAAGTGCTCCTTCACGGAGCTAAAGCTAAGCTGTCTGCAAGGTAGACTTTGCTACTTGGTACTTCTGCATGTAGTCTGAACAGGACAGGGCCATTTATGTAGGCTCCAATATACAGGCTCATTCTGTTGTTTGGGCAGGACACCTGTGAAGGTATCTTTTTCCAGCCACTTGGGAACTCATGGACAAGAAGGTATCCTGTTTGGGGTAAAAGACTGCAGTATTTATCCCGAGGATTGGAAAGCTGTTTCAGAGTCTCAGGACAGGCTTTCAGTCTGTGAAATGGAATTTTAGCAATTGTGGATGCAAAGATGCTTGACAATACTGTAGTGCAGGAAAAGAATGTCACTTAGTGTGATGCACTGAACACTGGAAACAGAAAGAGTAATGGGAAAAGAAAATGAATTTACATGACATAGTCCATCCCATTTTGGCACATGCTACCAGGGAAATGCAGTGCTAAAAAATTGTGTGGATCTGGCAAGAATAGTTACTGCTTCAGCTGAACAGTTTAATGGTAAATAGATGCTATGCAGGAGCATATAGTGTGTGGGATCATGCTAGAAGTGGGTTACTGTCCCAATATCCCTTTCATTTTGTTTGCTCCTGTTCCTTTACAAGAGTGTGGTAGAATGCTCTGGAAGGAGGTGGCAAGTTGTTCTTTCTCATTGGGAGCTACTGAGTTTGCTTAAGGTGGAAAAGGCTTAAGAGATTAGAGGGTAAGGCTAGGGGAGAATTTCAGCTTGCAATTGGAAGCTTGCACCTCATGCATATTGAGAAACTGCTGCAGGCTGGGAACCAAAAGCCAGCAACACTGGAGGTGGTAGGAGCTATCCCAAGTGGCTGCAACTCGGAAAAAAGATCACCAAGTTGTCTGGAAGAAAGGCATCCCCCTCCAAGTACTTGTCCACTCTCCTCTGTTTTCCCGTACTGCTTAGAGCTTTCTCTATTTATAAGTATAGATTTCTTATTCAAATAAGCTTTCAGGCTTTTGTGTTTTAGAAATCTTTCAGTCTTTTGGGGGAGATCCACTCACAGTCATCAGTAAGCATGTCACAGCCTAAAAGCCAATTCGTCAGTAAGATTGCTTGTGCTAACTGTGCATATGGGTGTGGGTGAGCTTTGTATTTTCTGAAGATTTGTCATGAAGCAGAAGCCTGTTGGAGGCAAAGAAGCTGGAGCTCAGGCTCTTTATCTCATAGACCAGTGCACGATGCCTGGAACTAGAGTTCAAGCGAAGGCAGTGATGAGAATGGAGAGCTGCAGGCAGGGGAAGAGGCTTTATCTGTCTTATTCGTGCCCATTTCCTGCTGCTCTGTTATAGCTCTGCTGCTGTATGTGATCCCAGCAGAGCTGAAACATGAAAGCCTTTGAGATGGTGAATATGAAGGGTTAAAACACTCTGACATGTCTCAGTAAATTGGCGTTTAAACAGATACATAGAGAGAAGTACTGGGGAGGAATGGTCTCCATCAGTGATGGAGGGAAGACATAGCAGGATAGCTTTCTGGAAGGTATCGTTTGTAAACACTTCTTGGTCCCGCAGCCACTTTAGAACTACTACAGCAGTACGAGATCTAAAATGATGATCCTTTATTTGCCAAAAATTGTAACATTCCCTCTCCTTGAGATCCTTAAGGCAACTGTTTTTTTGGCAGGACTTGACAATTTGTAGCGCTGTTCATTGCAGATGCTCATCTACGTAACTACATTTTACCAGAATCACTGACAGCAGTGCATCTTATAACTAGTCCTGATGCCCATTTATCCTCATTAAGTTGTCATCTACTGTTTAGCACAAAAGAAGCAAAGTGTCCAGATGAGAACAGTAGAGGTCCAGCCATTCTGTGGAAAACTGATGGTTATCAGGAATCCTGTCTTTTAAAGGGGAGAGATTTGTGGGGTTACAGTGTCCAGTACTACTAGCACTACAGTTCCTAGTACAACTGAATGAGACTGAGTATTAGCAGAAATTAGCTGGATTTTGGCAGTATAGAATGAAAAAACAGGATATTTATTTCACAGGTATCTCAACAATATTTTCTTTTCTCCGCATTAGAAAAAGAGAGGGCTACTTTTTTAGTGTTGGTGACTTTCTTCTTTTATCCTAGTCCATCCTTCCTTCCTGCTTTCACTGCTCTTACATCCTCCCTCTCATCCACTCCTCCACTGTCTCTTCTGTCCTCCCTTCTCTACTTACTCCCTCTTGAATACCAACCCCCCATGTTTTTCCTTTAAAATTTGTATGTACTAGGTATTGTCTGTGTCTAGTATAAACTTACCTTCTCAGGTTTTTACTAGACTTACTAGTACTGAATCTGAACCAAAATTGATTTTTTTCCCCCTTATACTGCCACTCTACTTGCTTTCTTTGAAATATATGCTATCATTTTCAAATGCATTTTGTAGTGCAGATTTGATTTCTTATGGTTCATATTACAGGATTAATTAATTGTTGATTAGTGCTATGTACTTTACATATGAAGTTTCTCAAGGAAATTTCCTGAGGTTGCTCTATGCAATCATCTAGTTAGTTTACATGAAGTAGATTAGTTTCAATCAAAAGCATAGATAAATCATGCAAATATTTGTTTCATCTCTGTCTTGCTTAGTATATGGTAGGATTTCATGCCCTTTAATTTATTCAGGATTTATGCATTTACTTGTGACCTTCCTGCATATTTGTCAGGCATTTTAGATTCTGGGTACAATCACCAATGGTGAAGTCCTGCACCTCCACATCTCTTTAAGTGAGCTTTATTTTCTAATTCTTTTCTAAGTGTTGTTGAAAACCCGGTATTCTCTTGAACTTTGTACATTAATGTGCTAAGAAAGACAGTACTACTTGATGTTTATTATAAAACTTACGGTGTTTAAACAGTAGCTGTATTCGTAGTGGGGAGCTGTTCAGCAAACATATCGAGAATGTGAATTCAGTTCTTTTCCTTTCTAACTCCTGTAAATCCACATATTATAAATGTATTTTTTTCACCTCCTTAAATTGACATATAGCAGTAATTTTCTTCTTACTTACCTTTAGATGTAAGGTTTCATTAAGAAAATATTACCTGACAGTTGGATATTTGTGGTTGCTCAAAAAAGTTCATTCTGTACATCTGGAATGTGATAGACTCCAGTAAAAAGCTCTCAGATCCTATGCTTGCTCTTTAGAAAGAGTTGCATCCCTGAGATCTATGGCACAAATCATCAAAGTTGATTAAGCCTCTAAGTGTCCTGATTTTCTAATGGAGTTAAAGGCTTAAATCACTATCAAATCCGCTCCTAACTATGAAAAATTTCATTCAAAAATGTATAAGGCTCTCTATAGCAAAGAAATTTGGTTGCAGAAAGTGTTAGCAACATTTGGCTGAGAACGACCATGTTATGCTTAGTAGCTTTCAAATCCTGCAGCAAAAGAAAAACAACTTACGTACAGTTTTTTACAGGATGGAGAGAGATTAAAATAAGGAGACGATGAGTATCAGGAAAAATTTGTAATGCTAAGAGATAATGTATGTTGCGAATAATGAAAGCCCTTTGATTTGGATCTTCAGTGCTGTATAATAGTTAGAAAAGCTATGGGGAGCTGTCCTGTGTCTACAAACAAATTGACCAGACTAGCTAATAAGCTTGTTCCATATCCAGCTTCTGTGATTAGGTAACAGCCTTCTAGATCAAAGAAATAAGTTTGAACTTCATGTTCTGCAAAATTAGACTAGTCACTAAACCAAAGTATCTGGTTTTAGAGTGATCATCAGTTTAATATACTTATTTTTATTGTGGAGTCCAGACCTTGATTTCCCGTGTAATAATCTGTGATGCCCTCTAGCTGATTTGCAAACCTGAGAGTAATTGTAGTTAAAGTAATACATTAGAATGGAAAGAAAGATCTCTCTTCTCTGGCAGGTTTACATTTTTGCAATTTAGAGGTTGGTTTTTGTCCTTTACCTAAGAATACTGTGCTCCCAACTGCACAATACCAAGATAAACTGATAAAATGCTACTGCCAGCCTACAGCCAAGAGAAAATTGGTGGTAACAGGTTAATTTCTAATGTAACTACCCTGAGAAGCTAAGAAGCACTCATGCATTGTATGTCATGTTACTACATCTTGACCTGCAGTTTCGATGCATCTGGCATTGTGTTGTTTAAATTTTTTGCTCTAAACAGCTACTAGATTTCGTCACCTTGTAGAAACCCCAGATATGGTGATTTTGATTTAAGCATAGCTTAAAAACCTGTGAGCACAAGTTGGTGTTATGTAACTGTTGTTTGTTGTGATTCCTTCATTGAGCCTTTTCCAGACACATCTCTAGTGTGCATGCGTCAGGAGTTAAATAAATTCTTTTCAAAAATTACTGTCTTTTAAGGGCTTCTAAGGAGTACAAGCAAATCATCAGACACCTTTAGATTATTGAAAATAAAATTTAGAAACTGTGTAATCAGACTTCAGGTAGTGAGAAGTATCTGTGGTGGTGACATCTTGTAACTTCCACAGGAAGCACAAATCTTTTGCTGTGTGTATTCACAATAACAGTTGAAGGAGGTATGGAATGATTATAGCTGTAAAGACAGTCTTACAAAAAGTAGTCAGATGCTCCTTTTTTACATGTGCCTGATGCTAGGTATCTGTTTTATGCAGCTACATCAGGATTTTATATCTAAGATATGTTTTTCTGGTAATATTGAATTTTACAGTCATTTCTTAGAGGTAACAAATTTTTTTTGTATTCATGTCTGAAACTCCCAGTAAATTATTTGTACGTGGACCACGCATTGGATAAGGACCTGGTTTGATGGACACACTCAAGGAATTACAGTCAATGACTCAGTGTCCAAGTGGAGACCAGTGATGAGTGGTGTGACTCAGAGGTTGGAACTGGGGGCCAGTGAGGTTTAATATCTTTGTCGGCAACATGGAAAGTGGGACTGAGTGCACACTCAGCAAGTTTGCCAACCACACCAAGCTGTGTGATGTGGTTGACACGCTGGAGGGAAGGGATGCCATTCAGAGGGACCTTGACAGGCTGGAGAGGTGGGCCTGCGTGAACCGCATGGAGTTCAACCAGGCCAAGTGCAAGGTCCTTCACATGGGTCAGAGCAATCCCAGAAACAAGTATAGGCTGAGCGGAGGGTGGCTCGAGAGTGGCCCTGAGGAGATGGACTTGGGGGTACTGGTGGATGAGAAGCTCAACATGAGCCAGCAATGTATGCTTGCAGCCCAGAAGACCAACCGTATCATGGGCTGCATCAAGAGAAGCGTGGCCAACAGGTCGAGGGAGGTGATTCTGCCCCTTTACTCTGCTCTCGTGAGACCCCACCGGGAATACCGTGTCCAGCTCTAGGGCCCCCAACATAAGAAAGACATGGGTGTGTTGGAGTGGGTCCAGAGGAGGGCCACGAAGATGATCTGAGGGCTGGAGTACCTCTCCTGTGAGGACAGGCTGAGAGAGTTGGGGCTGTTCAGCCTGGAGAAGAGAAGGCTGCGGGGTGACCTTATAGCAGCCTTCCAGTACCTGAAGGGGGCCTGTAGGGAAGATGGAGAGGGACTTTTCACAAGGGTGTGTAGTGATCGGGCAAGGGGGAATGGCTGTAAATTAAAAGCGGGCCGATTTAGATTAGGTATTAGGAAGAAATTCTTTACCATGAGGGTGGTGAACCACTGGAACAGATTGCCCAGAGAAGCTGTGGATGCCCCTTCCCTGGAAGTGTTCAAGGCCAGGTTGGACAGGCCTCTGAGCTACCTGGTCTAGTAGGAGATGTCCCTGCTTATGGCAGGGGGGTTGAAACTAGTTGATCTGTAATGTCCCTTCCAACTCTTACCATTCTATGATTCTAAGATGCTATGATCCACAGAAGTCCAGTATCTCCAGAAACACTTCAGTCCAAGAAGAGATAGCAATGTGTAGATTAAGGAAAAGCAAGGAAATACCAGGAGCAGCCTGTATCATTTTGGCAAGCAGTAGGATTCCAAGCACAATTTAGCCTCTTGATGCTTAGGCATTTCGATCCTCTTAAAGATGTCTGAGCATCAAAAGACTTTATTAGCTAAGGCAATGCTGCCCTTGAGGTGCAGGTGGAGGACTTCTCATTTTATTTTAATTTTTCATATCCACAGAAACTCTGTTTCTTCATTCGGAAACTTTGAAAGAAAAGTGGCAAAGGCAGTTTTCAAGTTAAAAAATTTGCAATGCTACATAAACATTTTGGGGGAATTTAGAAGGTTAAACTTTCATAAAAATAATTCTCCTTGCTTTCTGCTTCTTGTATGTGTTACATTTTCTGTGGCACTTGACCTTAATATTTCTTTCTGAACTTGAAATTTTTTATCTAGCTAAAATACTCCTTCAAGTAAGCGCTAAGCATGCCTGGTTTTAGAGTGGGTGTCTTCATGTTCCATTTTTTTCTCAACCTTTAAAGAAATACATTTTTATGCAAATTGAAGAGAAGTGCTCAAGGTAAAAATTCAAGAGTATCTAATGTGTTTAAATATTGAAGTATTTTCTATTGCAATTTTTAAAATGTGTCTTACCAGAGATTTGAGGTGCATTCACAAATCAATTTAAAAGCATACACAGAATCCATGAAAGCATGGAAAGAGAATCTTCAGAAGAACTATCCATCTAAGGAAGACTTATTCTTACTAGCTAATTGAGAAATGTTTGGTATAATATAAAATATATACGTCCAGTTGTGTTTCCTTTTGTAAAATTAAAATTGAAAATGGATGGTCTTAATTACATTTGGCACAATTAGTAGGACTGTATAGAATTCCACTTCTAAAGCTTGCTAGCCTTTTTGATAATGCATTTTCATTCATTCAGTATAATGTAAATTAATTAAATGGCTTTTTAGACCAACAGAATATTTTACTTAAAGGAATATTTTATGCTGAGGACAATTCAGTGGGGACCGTATGCCAGGAGAGGATGTTAGCTTAACTCATTATCTCAATTCAGAGTTGAAGAACTGCTGTAAGACTGCAGCTGTTAGGGTTACTTGTGGGGCTAGTCCATATGTCTTTGTACATGCTGTCTCACAGAAGCCTGTTAGGGTTCAGAAGATGACTGGCATTTAGGGTGGAAACTTAATCTTTGCCCTGGAAATACTGTCTTCACCCAGAAGCAAAAGTTGAAAAAGTTAGGCAATAGTTATGGCACCACTGTGCTGCATAGATTTGGCTTTAAAACTGTGGCCTTTATTGTTCTGGATCAGATATTCTGCTAAAATACACAGGATTCTTTTGTCAAACTCAAGGTTATGGATATTTCAGTGTTATTACCCCCTAAAAAATTTATTAAAGTATTTAATCAAACCAGTGCTTTATTACCAGGATTTTAACACAGTTTGTTTAATATGCTTTGTTACATCTTGATATTAGGTGATTTTCTAATACAGCATGAAACTCACAGTTTATCTGGTGATGAATATCAAGAGAATATGGACGGTCATATTTATTGTGATACATATTTATACAGTCCAGAGTCACTATTCTGAATTAGTTTGATGATTGACATATAGATGTCAATTATGTCAAGAACAATGATGTAATTTTTCCTTATCACTGAATAGCATCCCTGTAGATGTCCCATTATGTGTCTCAGATGAGACAAACAGTGCACCTTATGTGCGGTTCCAGGTTTCCCATGGCATTATATGCCGCTTTGGGAAGTACATCTCGATTAGCTTCTCTCTAGGATTATGCTGGTTTTTTAATCCTGTAAGGCTGTCTCTATACTACTAGATTAATTAAAGTCAACGAGCATTTCTAGGCACTGGAATGGGATTGTCTATTCCCTTATACTATTCCCATGTTCCCTAAATGTAAACCAGCTAACCTCAAACACTTTCAAGATCCAACTTGGGGTTTACTTTACTCCAAAAGCTATCCCAAATGCTCAGCTTGCCTGCAGCAATTGCTGTGGTGGAATCTAAAAGTATTTACTATCATAGATCTAAGATATTCCATGCTCCTTGTACTTATGAAAAGTTCCTGGGCACACTTAATTAGTGTAGTATGGACATAGCCCTGACAGTCGTCTTTATGCAAGAAATCAAAAGTGAAGGAAGTCCTTATGCTGTGCAAACTTTATCTTTTCTAGGAGGTGTAGGATCTGAACTAGAGCATTTTCTACCTTTTCCATTAGTTAAACTGTACTAAAACTCTTGTATATTCCTACTGTGAAAATAAAAATTGTTCCATTTAAACAAACTGCCCGCAGAGTGCCACAAAAGCAACAGAGAATAAAGAGACCCTGAATATCATCAAATCCAAACTCTGCCACTCCTGTGGTGTAGTGAAGTATAACTGGTGAAATCAGTTTGGTGTTTAGCCGTGTTAATTGAATGTTGTGAAATAATATGATTTGAAGCAGAAGAAAATGAAAGACAATAGATTCCTTGTGCTTTTTACTCGTGGAAAGTTTGAGAAGATCAAAGCTTACTTCAGAACATACTGAGCTCGTAGAAAGTGCATTTCTTACAAAATCATTCTGATTAGAAAACATCAGTCCAGCTCTTCCTGTGATACATACGTAACAAAGACTTGTTTAAATTAAATTCATAGTTCAAAAATCTCCCCCTCTTCAGAACCTTTCTGTAGATAAGAGATTTCAGAATATCAATAAAACATATTCATGCTGCATTATCTGAAGTTATTACTGTGGGATTAAGTGCTACACTTTTTCCTTTGGTAGGCTTTCCTAGGATAAAAGTAAAGAGCAGACAACTTGAAGCCAGGATTGCCATTAGTATACACACATAGGTTCGTATGTGTATTTACATACAAATTGTGTGTGTTACATTATATGCGTGTTTATATTAACTTAAAAAAATGTGTTTTAAACATCTAGTTAATTTTTCTCTTCCAGGACAGTAATGTTGGCATTTACCATGCTGTGATCTGAACAGACACATAATTGCAGATCTTCTGAAAAAAAAAATAATTCTTTAAAGATTAATTTTTTTAAGTTCAGGAACAGAGAATTACTTATACATCTACATACATGTATAAATAATTGGATGCCAGTAGATGGTGTTCACTGTGTAGTATAGTCCCTGGGGTTACAAAGACCAATAAAATTTGTTGTTGTGCAATGAAACTGACGTCTGTGCAACTCTATACAGCTACTCTGAACAGATGGTAGGAATGTTCTGCCTAATTTAGCGTGTAGTACTAGCTTGAATACAGATTCATACACCACATGAAGATTTTTGAGGGACTCCTTTTGCTGGAGATTGCTACCACTCCTGTGGGTGACAACTTAAAGTAAACATGGTGGCACAAGTGAAAGTATATTGGGAGGCATTCAAAGGAGAAAAATATGAAGGTACTCTCTTGAAACAGCAGATAACTAATGCCAAAAACAAGAAAAGTGAGTTGAGGGGAGAAAAAAAAGTGACAGGAAAGAGGTTACAAGATTGAAGGAAATACTGCTGGAGATGGGAAAACAACCAATTTGACTAGATTAAACAAAATTGAGTATGAAGAACAGGCATGGAGAACAGAAGATATCTTAGAAAATTAATAAAGAAATATGAAGTAGTTATTGCTAACAAAGAACCACAGAATCACAGATTGGTAGGGGTTGGAAGGGACCTCTGGGGATCATCTAGTCCAACCCCCCTGCTGAAACAGGGTCACCTACAGCAGGCTGCACAGGACAACGTCCAGGCGGGTCTTGAATATCTCCAGAGAAGGAGAATCCACAACCTCCCTGGGCAGCCTGTTTCAGTGCTCTGTCACCCTCAGAGGGAAGAAGTTCTTCCTCATGTTCAGATGGAACTTCCTATGCTTCAATTTGTGCCCGTTGCTCCTTGTCCTGTCGCTGGGCACCACTGAACAGAGTCTGGCCCCATCCTCTTGACACCCACCTTTGAGATATTTATAGGCATTTATAAGGTCCCCCCTGTGTCTTCTCTTCTTCAGGCTAACCAAGCCCAGCTCCCTCAGCCTTTCCTCGTAGGAGAGATGCTCCAGTCCCCTCACCATCCTTGTAGCCTTCCACTGGACTCTCTCCGGTAGCTCCTCATCTTTCTTGAACTGGGGAGCCCAGAACTGGACACAGTACTCCAGATGCGGCCTCACTAGGGCAGAGCAGAGGGGAAGGAGAACATCCCTCGACCTGCTGGCCACACTCTTCTTGATGCACCCCAGGATCCCATTGGCCTTCTTAGCAGCCAGGACACGCTGCTGGCTCATGGTTAACCTGTTGCCCACCAGGACACCCAGGTCCCTCTCCGCAGAGCTGCTCTCCAGCAGGTCAGCCTCAAGCCTCTATTGGTGCTTGGGGTTGTTCCTCCCCACGTGCAGGACCCTGCACTTGCCCTTGTTGAACTTCATGAGGTTCCTCTGCGCCCAACTCTCCAGCCTGTCCAGATCATGCTGAATGGCAGCACAGCCTGCTGGTGTATCCGCCACTCCTCCAAATTTCGTGTCGTCAGCAAACTTGCTGAGGGTACACTCTATCTCTTCATCCAGGTCATTGATAAAGAAGTTAAACAAGACTGGGCCAAGTGCTGACCCCTGGGGGACACCACTAGTTACAGGCCTCCAACTAGACTCAGCACTGCTGATGACAACCCTCTGAGCTCTGCCATTCAGCCAGTTCCCTATCCACCTCACTGATCACCCATCCAGCCCACATTTCCTGAGCTTCCCTAGGAAGATATTATGGGAGACAATGTCAAAAGCCTTGCTGAAGTCAAGGCAGACAGCATCCACTGCTCTCCTCTCATCTACCTAACCAGTCATGCCATTGTAGAAAGCTATCAGATTGTTCAGGCATGATTTGCCCTTGGTGAGTCCATGTTGATTACTCCTGATAACAACTCCACTTGCATAGTGATGACCTCCAGAATGAGCTGCTCCATCATTTTTCCTAGGATGGAGGTGAGGCTGACCAGACGGTAGTTCCATGGATCCTCCTTCTTACCCTTTTTGAAGACTGGGGTGACACTGGCTTTTCTCCAGTCCTTGGGCACCTCTCCTGTCCTCCAGGACCTTTCAAAGATGATGGAGAGTGGCTCAGCAATGAAACCTGACAGCTCTCTCAGAACTCAAGGGGGCGTTCCTTCAGGGCCTAATAGAATAGAAAAATAGGTGCAGAGAAAATAGTCAATATGGGAAAAGACAACATGCAGTGAGATGACTACATGTTTTACTAGGAAATAAATATTATTGATCTTTTGACCTCACATATGCCAATATTGAACTGGTGTAAGGTTTGAACTGTGAGTCTTAAATGCCTAGCAGTTCTTCAATTCAACACAGTGACAAATGCACCCACTTAAAATTTGAGAATATTAAATTTCTGTGTTTATTCTGATCGGAATAGCTTGGGAAAGGTCTATCTAGAGCATTACTTTGTGCTTGTGTCCTGACAGGCTGTTATATTCAAAGGCCTACTGTAAGCAGTACCATGGTCTCTGCATGGTAATTTGCTATGGTGCTACTTTTAGCTGCCATGTCTGGCCCAGTGACACTGTCTGGTGTTCTACAAAAACACCCTGGTGACTAGGCTGTGCCATGAGACATGTTCTTGGACTAATATTTCCTGCCTGGTGGTGAGTTTAGTAGGTCTAGTAAGTGGCAGAATGAGACCTCTAGCAGTTCACTCAGCAGGTGTCATTGCATGCTTATTTCAATTTTCTATGGCAGGCGTGTAGACAGAAGGGTAGCTATGGTCCCAGAGGACTTCTGCACAGAAAGCTCCTACTGAGAAGGGGGGAGTAGAGAGGGAAATGAGTAAGGCTTTCTTGCTCTCTTCCAGCAGTTCACCAATAGATGGTGGCAGAGATCCTTCCCTAGGCTATCCACAGCCAGCCTTTGGTTCTTTGCTTCTCAGTCCTGTGGGGCTGAGGTCATGACATAAAGGTAGCAAAATATCTTTGCATGGTGGAACAAATGATGAAACAGATGGAGATGGGATCCTGGAGAGCAACACTGCAAGATCTGAGAATGTCAAACCTATTTGTTAGAGCTGTGTACTCTACAGTAACTTCAGGATTTGAAGAGGTAAACCAAAGTGTTTCTGTTTAAAACATCTTTTGTGTCCATAGAGCCCTAACACTTGCATTGTTTACAAGAATAGTAGTTAGAAGTTAAAGAAAAAATATTTAGGCTATCTTAAATTTAATGCAGTTATGTTTTAACAACTGTTTCAAGCTACCTATGCTTTATATGAAATGAAATTAAGCACCTATAAAAAGAAACTAAAAGTAACTGACCTATGAAGCAAATCAAAATGTAAAGCATCATTAATATTTTTTGTTAGAAATCCAGTTATTAGAATATCTTTAAACCTACTTTATCTCCCAACCCATTATTTATCTTTTTTTTTGTGTATATCCTTCAGAAATTGTTAGTATCTAAATTTAGTGAACACAACTGATCATATATAAACTTATAACGCAAAACAATCCAGTTATATATATATATAAATAATATATATTTTATATATATATATATATACACATATAACTAATTCAGTCTGTTTAAGGTACATAATGGCATTTACCTTTAGCATCCCCAGGGACCTTGGCCGTAGAAACAGAGTAATCCTTCTCTGAAAGTGGAAACAGTGTTCCAAAGATAGAATCTATGATTTATCATCTTTAATCAGTTTCTACATCTTACTAATAATCTTCTTATTATGTAATGAATTACGTTTAAAATATTTTACTTTTTCTTATGTTCTGATATTTATTTAGCTGACACACTGGTTTTGCACAATTTTGTGCATTCAGAGGTTTCACACAATTCTTTAATATATAGATAAGCTATCATGCACGTACCACACCAGTTAAAATAGTGGAGTTTTTTTGTTTAAAACAGCACTGCAGCTGTCTGGTAGCCTGTTGTAGGCCTAGTTATTGTTTTGAGGACCTGTAACTAGCGGACAGGTCACCCTTTATCTCAATCTAGGCAGGTGTTATGAAATACAGTTGGACATGGTCCCACACTCTGCAGAGACATTTAGGTGGATGTGCAGTGTAAAGTGCCAACATCTGAGCTGGAGAGAGTCTGACTCCTACTCCAGCTCTGAATCAGTCTGTCTTCCCCAAGTGTGCCTCTCATTAACTATGTAAGTGCTTTGAAATCAAAGCGACTATTCATGCACTTAGTCAGGCATGTACTTTATGTAGATTGCTGAACTGGGACCATTCTGCACCATCTAAATGACTATACACTCTTCAGGACAATGTAAAATCAGTCTCACAGTTATTTTAAAAATGAATCAGAAAATGGTTATATTTGCCTTCAACTGTCTTCTGGTGAAAATGAATGGTTTGAGCAAAATATGGAGAATCACTACTGACAGAACTGGAAAAACAAATACAAAAAAGTTTTCTTGTGTCATTTTGATGATGTTACACTTGATTTATGATGATGTGCCAATAATGTTAAGGAAATGGATTGTTATTCTAGCATTGCTTCTTTGGAGTACAATGCAGAGACTGATTTTCTGTTTATGAAGTGCTTGAAAGAAAAATAACTGGTGATTATTCATGTGTCATTTTTTAAAAAGTCAAATAAAACAGCGGAGAAAATTGTGTGCCCTCTGTAAATCTAAACACCTGCTGATTTTCAGCACTATTCTTTCCTAAAGAATGTACGGCTTGGTCTGTATAGAGCTCTGTTCTGATTTCTTGCAAAGCGGACTGTATATTAGCTCTTAACAGGGGTAAAGTTTGGTGTAGTAACAACTCATGGTGTTTTCACAGCATAAATGTTTTTCCAGTAGATTAAATAGTAGATCAAAACCAAACAGAAACATAGTTCAAATCAGAGTTCACAGCAATGTTGACTTAAACCAATCAAATAGTTGTTATCAATGGTCCTTGACCACTGTTACCAAATGTAGCCTAGTGCAATACGTAACTGGAACCTGGGCAAAATATCATTATGGGAAACATCTGAAATTAAGGACCTCAGTGATCTCTCTGTGTCTACTGGGCTCAAGGTATGGTTTCTGTTGTCTTGGGGTAGCAGACTTTACTTACTAATTGTCTAGGCCTGGATTTTTATGACTCTGCATTCATTTTCCTGCTTCATTCTAGCCTCTGTAGTTTTCTCATCCAGCAAATCAACCTGCATGATTGCAAAAGGTCAGGTTTTGTTTTCATTTTTCTTCAGCAAACATTATCTTTCTATCTTTCTATTTGTATCGTTCTACTTGGCAGCTAATGCTTTCCATTATACTAGATAAATCTTTATTTATAAAATCCTCTTGACTTGTTGAACTGCTCCCACCTCTCTCTTTAATTGTCCAAATACAATTAGAGGTCTGGATGAAATGAATCACCTTGGCAAAAATTCAGCCAGTTTTATTGCCAAATTCAAAGGCTGACTGAATAGGGAAAAAGTATTGACTTCAAAACAATTCCAAATGTGGCCGTGTGGTATTAATTCCAGCTGAAACTCTGGAGGGTGATTAATTCAAATGTATTGTTTTAAATCTGTTGTGACATGCTCCAATAACAAGTGTGCCAGACCAGACTGTGATTTAGCATATGTATCCTGGAAGAGAGTAAATTACCAGTGGTCTGCTTGTATGGCCTGCTACAAGGAGGAGAAAATGGGAAAGAAGCAGTAAATGCCCATCTGGTATTTATTCTTTTCTTAGCAGTGGCCAAACAGCGGCAGGAAAGAGGAAGGAGCGAAGACTGCTGACCAATATGTCTGTGATGGGACAAGAGGAATGTGAAACTTCTGTGAAAAGGGATTTACAGCATTTCAATTATCTGAGAAGAAAGGAAAGTGGGCAGGTCAGAAAACATCCTCCTTTTTTCCCGTGTGTGTCATTCTTTCTACCCTCAGGATGTCACCCGAGAAGGCTGTTCCAGCTGTGCCTGCAGTTTCTACAATACTTTGCAGAGCAAAAATCCAGTGTTCAAGGGTGGGAGAAGAGTGGAGTGAACCAGCTGTAGTGCCCAGGGAAAAGTAGGTGCCTGCTGGTGGAGGTGTAGGGTTGTGTGCTCTGGCAGTAGCAGAGGTGGCCCTGACAGAACAGGGAGAACTCAGCAGCTTTGGCTGTTACAGAGGTTCTGTGGCAAGAGACGCAGGGACAGGGGAAAAGGGATAGGTGAAAGAAGATTTGAAAGCAAATAGTTAGGAGTAGTTAGGAGAGCCGGAGCAGAAGGAAAACTGAAACTCGGAGAGGTGTGGTAAACAGAAGGGAAAGAGGTAGGGGGAAAGAAGCTTTGAGAGGAATGAAGAGATTCTTTGCAGTGGGTGGGAGACATAGGGACCAGCTCTCTAGTCTGTCAAAGGGACAAAAGGAGCCAGCTATTTGAGCATTCAGGCAGAAGGGGCTTGGGTTGTCACCTGACTTGTTCTGCAGGAATAATAGGCTGTTGGTAGTATCTCTTTCGCCTCACCTCATCCTCTGCAAGAAGTATGAAAGTATTAAGCAAAGAAAGGAAAGCATCTTTCAAAAACACAATTGGTTTCCTGAGGCAACGCAGTTACATCTACAGCTACTCTTGTGGTGCAGTATAGGCCCTTACGCTATATTCTCACCCCTTGCTAGAAAGGACAGCCTTTTGTTCTGTTAGCCTTTAAATGTGTACTTTAGTGTTTCAGTAATCAAGAAGCTATTTTTCAGTTAACATGCAACTGTCTATCTTTAGGCCAGACAACCTGATCTGGGCACAAAATGTCAACAGCACTCCTAATCCTTGAAACTCCACTCACTGAAAGGTTCCCACTGAATTCAGCTTAATCTTTAGCAGAATGGATATGGAGAAGCCACAAATTTGTAAAGATATGTGTCCAACCTGGAAAGCCAAGCCACAAGTGGCAAAAATAACAGTGTTTACAGGATGTATTTAAAAAAAAAAAAAAGACCTTGCTGTCAGAACTGGTTCAAAATAGACCTTCAGCTTTCAGCAGTTGTTACTAGATTTTTCTTTAATATATGTGAACTAAAATGTTTTAAATATTTTACCATCTTTTTACTTTTTCTTACAGCTGCTTCTTTCACACTTCTCTTATTCGTAAACATAGGATGAAAAAATAAATTTATGATTTGGTAATTGGTGTCTTCATTCTGATAGCTTCCTTGAAGGCTACATTCAACTTCCACCATTTTTATATTCACAGGCTAAAAGATGTTTATAGGAGGTGTTTCAGCTGTGGAAAGAATGCTCTCCCATCTGTGGCAGTATACAAAAGTGTCTTCTTACAGAAGGGTTGTTTGGGGTTCTTTCTGGATAGATAGATACCAAGATGTGTAGATTTATTGATGAAACATCCAGAAGAGAGCAGAAATTGCAGCATAATTGCATATCTTCCACATCCTACATAAAAGATATGCTTCAATAGTACTCCACCTGCTCTTGGGTGTGTTTTATTTTCTGTGAAGATTTCTTCTGCAGTTTCTTTGTGAAGGGTATGCATACAGAATAAGACGTTAATTTCCAACATTTCTGAGATTCGTTTAGCTCTGTTACCCATTAGGAAAGCAAGACGCTAGTGTCTGCTCATCTTTATGGAGTTTAGATATGAGACAAGCTGATCAAAACAGACCAGAAGAAGACAAAAACAGTAGATTATTTAACAGTTATCTGAATTCACTGTTACTTCCGCTTAGCATTTAAATCATCGTGAAGAGTGTAGACAAAGTAATGGATCATATAGAAGAGCAACAGAACAAAACTACCCCATGCACTTTTTTATAGAGGTCTTTCAAACAGTTTCTATATACTTTTCTCCTTCTCAGAAAAAAAGGGAAATGGCATTATCCAAATGTTGGAGTTTTTTTTAAAATGGGAGGTTGAACTGATGATCAAACTGGTGACTGGTAACTATTTTTTATTAAGCTGAAAAATAATATTCTATAAGCATTACTTCAGGGTGGTAAAAACTAGTGTAAGATCATTAATTAAAACTTTAGTATCTTATTTTTGTGTATTAACCAACTCCTGCATATTCACAAATGCAGTCCAAATAATTTAATTTTCATGGTGAAGTGCTGAAGCAGGGACTTCATGTTATTCACAAAATATGTTTCTGTGATGAGACTCTCAGTCATGTAGGACAAATTCTTTCATGGGTAGCAGAAAAGAATTTGGAGTAAGAATATAGCAACAAAGATTTCAATGTCCTTTTTCCCTTTAATTTTTTAGTGTTTTTCATTACATCTTTTTTCCTTCGGCCAATGAGACTGAAGAAGAAATTAGTTGGATAAGAGGAAAGCTTATTGTTTTCATTTATAAATTATGACAGCCTAGGTAAGGTTTGGAGAGAAAGGTAGATTATGGGACCATTAGGGGAGGCTGATAACTTCAGTTGACCACAGACATCAGAAAAGTTTTAGACGCTAGCGGTCCTGGATGTAGCGGAGCAAAGGAGCAGCCATTCAATATGAATATTTGGAAGACATTTAGAAAGCAGAATCAGAATTGGGACTTCTGCATAGTCTTTAGATGAGGAGGGTTGCAGTGCTGTTGTGCTTTTGGAAAGCTGGATTTCAGCTCCAGGGGAAAGGGGGAGGACACCTTTAGTATTTTGGGATGCGCCTACAATAACGTACGTGCTCTGTCTCTGTCTTTTGAGACCTGAAGGATTACCTGTTTTTTCTGTATTTCCTTTTTTAAATCTTTTCCTGAGCCATTAGAATATATAGTATGGACCATGTTTATATTTAAATGAAGCCCCAGAACTGATTGCTAATCTTGCAAACATGTGAGCTGTAAAAATGTTATCTGCCTAATTACATTACAGCAATGATTTTTTAAGAGGAGATTGTCTGCAGGGTGGTGAGCCACAGTAAGAGCTCTTGAGTATGTTACTGGTGACAAACTGTACTCTTTCTTCCACTATTGCAAATAAATAATATTAAATTCAGTGATGTTAACCAGACTACTGTATAAAGAAAGGATCCGTGTGTAATCTGGCACTTCCTGATTATTGATTATTTGGTCACAGATATCAGAAAAACATTTTATAAGAATAGAATCAGAAAATATTAGTATCAGAAAAGCTATTTAATACAGTTGTATCTAATTTTGAAAATTAAATAAATTATTTCACATTAAAATCCTCAACCCTTATTCAGATGGTCACCAATCTATTAAAACTTTCATTAAGTGACTGTGAATTAGGCTGTTCTCAAAGAGATGCTACAGTTAATCAGTATTGTTTATGCATATCTTGGTCTGTCTTGCAGCAATCAACAGCAGTTCAGGCAATGTTCAAGTGCTTCAGGAATCTGTATTTCTGGAATCAAGACTTGTGTCTTGAGTGGTAAGAGTGTTGCAGGGTGAGTAGGAAGTGCAATCCTATTTTCTGTGCTTTTATTTGTAGAAATCTTTGCCTTCTTTTTAGGGCTGTTACTTCCATTGCTAGTGCTGTTAGCCTTGCAGACTAGACTACTTCAACTTCATCACAAAAAGAGAAAGCCCTTCTCTTTTAGTTGAGACTAATATCTCCAGTTGCTAGAAATCTTATCTATGAGGACCAGCCGCTGGAGAGGCAAAAAACATGAAGTCTTGCTCGTGGTGTAGATAATTTTTTCCATACAAAATTACATGTGCATATCTGCTACTATGTTCTTACGTCTGTGGAAATGCCTTAAAAAGTATTTCTCTAAGGGTGAAAAGTCCTAGAATCAATCGAGCAATAGATTTGTTGCAGCACTAATAGTGACATCTAAATGCATTCAATAATAAGGTAGAATGTTGGACTTCCCCTATAGTCTGCTTTGCCTATAAATATCAGTAAAATAACTTGCTGCATATTATGCTACAAATTGCATGCTGAAACAATGTATGAGCATCATTATTTTTACGTGTAGTCACGGAAGTATTCTTCTTTCACAAATGATTAATACTAACAATTTGGATGCATTTTCAGCTGTAGAGGCATATAGCAAGTATCATGCAGCTGATTAGAGTGGAGTTAGACACTCTTGGAAGGCCAGCAGGACGTTATTTCACAGTTGTCTATAAAGTGAACACTCCTGTAAATTGGTGAAAGGATGCTTACCAGCCTAGAAAAATTACATCTGAAGATCTGAAGTGAATGGATCCTTTCAAGACCTGATCTGGACGAAGTTTCACGAACTAGAGAGTTTCTTTACAAGTAAAAATCAGTGTTTTATAAGCTAAGCAAAACTCAGGCTGCCATATTCTTTGCTCGTTTGTGTCAGTGGCTTGTTCTCTGCTGGTCTGTTTCCTCAACACTGTTTGTTGGTTGAGGGAAGGTGATGGGAGCAAGGGGCAGAAGTTATGGACCTATGGCAAGACTACATCAGTGCTAGTGTAAATCAGCTTATTAGTCATACATCCACAGCCTCAGTGCTGTAAGTATTGGAAAAAACTAAGACTTGAGGAATATTCCCGTCTTAACAGGGGGTGAATTGCTCCTTGGAAGTGACTTTTCTTGGCTAATTATTCTGGGAAAATTAATGAGAAATAAGACAGAACATTTAATTAGCAAAAATTACGTGACAGAAATTTCTCCCTAGGCATAGAATAAGAAGAAAATTGAAGCTAATGAGGGAAGCAATGTTTTATAGTAAGGGAGCAAAAGAAGAAAAAAGTAAAGGAGACATAAGACAAAATATTCTTTATTCTGTCCAGGGAGGTTGTGGAGTCTCCTTCTCTGGAGATATTTAAGATCTGCCTGGACAAGGTCCTGTGCAGCCTGCTGTAGGTGACCCTGCCAAGGCAGGGGGGTTGGACTAGATGACCCACAGAGGTCCCTTCCAACCCCTACCATTCTGTGATTCTGTGATTCTGTGATTCTGTGATTCTGTGATTCTGTGATTGGGAGCTTTGTTTTTACTTTCAATGATCTTTCACATTTTTTTCAAGTAATTTTCATTTTATCAACAAAGTGATAATGCCTGAAGTTTTAGGCCTTCAAAGTCTGTAACCTGCCACAGTTATCTCAGCAGGATAAGCTGTGCATGGGGGTCAGTCCTAATGGGACAGCTACAGGCTGGGTTTACCACTGGGTTTTTTTATAACAGCATGGGTGTTGTTCTTGTTCCTGGGTAGCTGTTGATTTCTAAATTTGGTGGGGTCTGGCTCTGCTGCAGTCTGAGCTTGGTGCTCCACTAAAGAGGGGTTTCAGGGGAACTCACAGCTTTAAGGTCTTCCACTCTTTCTAGAGGTTGAGATTGATACAGATTAGAGCAGAAGGAGGTTTTGACTCATACGGGGAAACAGACCAAGCCACAAATAATGTCAGAAGTATTGGTTATTTATTCAAGATTTATATTCTGATTAAAAACAAGACTGAAATGCTCAAGTAATTTTTATCACTGGTAGAGATGTATTCTCCTTGCTCTATACTCAGTAATCAGAGTGTGATACTTATGATATTCATGGCACCGGAAAACAACACAGCCCATTCAAATTAAATATGTGTTGGGTGTTTTGGGTTTTGCTTGGGGGGAGGAGGAGGAATGTTGGGAGAGAACTGTCAATTTTTGAGCGATAGTTATACCTTACCATTAAAGGAGTTGAAGCAGATGACCCTAATTCTCAGAAGGATCTATTCTCTAAGACAGAAGAGGAGAAATTGTCCGTGGCACCTGATTTGGATATATATCAATATAACCATACAAATAGAACTCAGAGACTTCTAACATGTTTAGAATAGACAGATCTATTCTAAAGTTAGTCACACCTACATGAATTAGTAAATCAGAACTGTTAAGAGGTTTTGAAAATTATTGCATAATTATACTTGAAAATAATATATTTTATTATTACTGTGTTGCTTGATGCATAAAATAACAAGTATTTAAGACAAAGTAGAAAAATTTCTTGTTGGGGACAGCTGCAATTGATAGTATAAGTAAAAAATTTTAGAAGTCTTTTTTCAAAATCCTCTTTTGACCAGCTCTACAATGAAGCATAATTTGATTTTACTGTTGCGGAGGATGAATCGGACTTGACACGATGATCAATACGATCAGGTACAAGCCGTTTATTAGCCCCAGATAGCTCACATTTATATTCCCCATTACATACTCGGTGATCTCCCATTGGCAATAATCAAATTAAATCACGTAGCAACCCGATTATGATTGGTGTGCATTACTTGTTCACGCGCTGTGCTCGTGGCCTTTTTGCAGGTGACTGGTTTCGCTTCAGTATCCTGGACTTATTTTCTTTGCATTCATTTCCTTGTTTATACCACCGTTTGTCCTCTGGATGCCCTTGAGGCCTTATGCTAATGCTCTGCGGCCTTATGCTAAGGCTTCAAGGCCTCATAGAGAAAATGCTGGATTGCTCACATGTCCCCATTTCTTTAATGCTTCATCCTCCACAAATCCCCCTTCTTTGTTTAGAGCAATTCAGGCCTGGTTGAAGGCCTTAAGCATCAATTTCTTCATACAGCTTAAAGCACAACCTACAATTCCTAAACACACAATAATTGCTACCAAAATAACAATACCTTGTTTAACTAATTCCCTTATCCATCCCGACAGACCCCAAGAAGACAGACAACTGTCAAACGGTGATGTATTGTACGTAATATGCTCTGTTCTTTCCCGCAAGACAGCTAGCTGTTGGTGAATACTTTGACAATGATCAGACAGATTCATGCAACACATCCCCTCAAACTCTTGGCACCCATGACCTTGCACAAGCAATAAAAAATCAATAGCTGCTCTATTTTGTAAAACTGCATGGCGAACGCTATCTACATCCATTAATAGCTGTGTTAATAATTCTGATGCGATATTAGACTGCTTCAAGGTCCAACAAGCTAATTTTTTAAGAATATTCCAATTCCTGGTGGCAGCGCCTCCAGGGAGGAAAAAGGATAACGCTACTGTTCCAGCTACAGATCCCAGCTGTACATTATCATCACACCCTGGATCAAAGTGTCTAAGACTTCGCTTACTACAAGTTTTATTGAGGCTCAAAAAATCTCTGATACGTGGGGTGAACAATGTTAGCTTTCCTATATAACACGCACCTCCTACTGGGTGAACAGGAATCCCTCCCCATCTCCGCAGATGAGGAAATATCCTGATGGCAACAGAAATCCCCCTGAGGTGTTAACCGAAAACTTTCCCATAGTGTTTAGCGAAAAATTCCAATGCCTTGAATTCCCACTTACATTTTGATAACCTATAGTATACTGCCTTTCACCTTGGCTATGCAACCAAAGAAGCCACGGATCTCCGAACTCAATCACTCCTGTGCCATTCCATGGCAACCACTGCGATTGCTGCTGTAAATCGCTGCAATTTGGCTGGTTTGACACATTTGCCCATTGAGCGGGTGCCATGGAACCTAGCAGCTCTAGCTCTTGCAGAGGAAGTGAACTAGAGTGATTTAAATGTGTTACGATCCACTGCTGTAAAAAAGCACTCTGCATCACTGGCACATCACTACTCCATGCACACTCACCTTTCTCTGACCCACTTTGCCTGGATTTGTTATACAACTCGTTCAAATTGTTCATACTCTCATTTACAAAGTCCTTGAACTCGTCCCCATTCATGACAGGATAGCCAATCAGGCATGTGCGAAAAGGATCTCCTGGAGTAGCTAAAGAAAGGCAAAAATCCATCTGACCTGTTTGATTGGCCCAGATTACCCACATATTCTGTCTCACGTCAATGCGATGAATGGCTCCTGCATTCTCGACAAATAGGCAAAAGCATATCATTATCCCTAGTGCAATGGCTGCTGGAATCCTTGTCTCTTTCCAAACCGTTGTAGACACTGTCTCTTCGTTTTCTCCCATTCTGTTTTTGGCACCGTCCAGATAGCAGGTACCGGGTTATCTTTACCGCACTCAAGCTTAACTACCAAGATAGTTCTTGCCCTTGCGTACACTAATCTTACCCAATCTGCTGTAGCCAAGTGATATTTTTCTCTGTCTATGTTTTCATGTCCAGCAACAATTAGCACACGAACAGTGTCGAGTTCCCTTTCCATGCACTCATCACACCAGCATTGTGCATGTGCTACTCTACACCACCACTGTTTCTCACAGACATAACAACTACACAAAACCCATGGATTACACGCCTTACAATAGTTACACTTAATTGTTCCAGTATGTGCTTCCACACCAACGTCCATTAATCTTTCTTTTCCAAAGCCTGGATATCTGCGTCGTTGTTATCTCTATCAGGACCTTTCCACGGATGGACCCATAGAGCAGGAATCCATTTTACTCCGTTATCTGTAAGCAAGCACATATAACCTCTACCAGTTAATTTCACTTCAGCTGGTCCTTCCCATTTTCCTGTTTGTAAATTCTTAAACTGAACCAACACCTTTTCCTGTTTCTGTTCTCCTTCCATCAACACCCTGTGATGTATTAATGTTGGAGGTTCTTTCCTTTCCCCTGTCAAACGCAAAAAATTCAAGACATACAATACTTTGTTTGATCATTCCTGTGGCATACTCCCAGTTTTCCCCCTTTTTTGTTTATGCAACAATTGTTTCAATGTGTGGTGTGCTCTTTCTACCATGGCTTGTCCTGTGGGGTTATGTGGGATGCCTGTGGTATGGTGTATGCCCCAGAGTACACAAAACTGAGCAAATTTTGTTGAGGTGTATGCTGGACCATTGTCTGTTTTTATCTCTGTGGGGATTCCTAGCACTGCAAAACTAGCATACAGATGCTTTATTACATGTCGCGTGTTTTCTCCGGACTGTGCAGTTGCCCAAATGGCCATGGAAAATGTATCAATCACTACATGTACGTACTTTTGACGTCCAAACTCTGGCACATGTGTGACATCCATTTGCCATAGCTGTAAAGATCGTAGTCCCTTCGGGTTTACTCCCACTCCGAGATGTGGACTGATATTTTGGCAGTCTGGACAAGACTTCACAATTCCTTGAGCATCATGCAAGGGAATGTGAAACTGTCTCCGTAATACCTTTGCAGACTGATGGAAAAATTCATGGGTGTTGCGCGCCTGAGCGAAGCTATCCGTGGGTGGACCTGTCCACGTCGGCATAACAAGCTGATCTGCGTGACGATTTCCTTCTGCAAGGCCCCCTTTCATCAAATGGCTATGAATATGGGTTATAAAATATGACACTGTTCTATTGTTTAACATAACTAACAACTGCTGCAACATTTTATACAAATGTCTATTAGATACTTCTTTAAGCATAGCACGCTCTAAACGCAACACTACTCCTACTACATACAAAGAATCAGAAACAATATTGACTGGCTGCATATCCCACTGTGCTAGAGCCCAAACAACCGCTTTGAGCTCTAATGTCTGTAGGGAATCCTGCAAGTCTCCTTTGATTACCTGATCATGCCATATACCTGGAGGGCTCTCCCAGGTACACGCTGCCTTTTTGGAGCGTTTCCCTGCATCAGTAAACACTGTTATCCCTTCCAATGGGGTACTGGACTGTATTAGCTGTTACTCGAAAATCATCCCTGACAATAATGGCATTAATTTGTGAGAAGGGTAACTATTGTCAGCTGTCCCTGGGAAATTACTAATAGCAATCTGAAATTCTGTGGACGTCCTTATCAGCCACTCCATGTATTCTTACATCAGAGGCACCAAGATGGTTTGTGGTTCACAACCTGCAATTTCTAAACATCGGCTTCTCCCCCGGATTATCAGCTGACTGAGCAGTTCTATCTGTGTGGTCACTGTCTTTTTTGGCCGGATAGAAAGGAAAATCCATTCAAGAATCCGTAACGGGTTTTCTCTAGGCACCCACTGCATTAATATAGCAAACGGATGTTGACGTGTGTTAGCAGAGTTGATTAACATCAACGTTAGAGGGTGCTCTAACCTTATTCTGGATGCATGAGAACTAATTTTGTTCTGAATAACCTGTAAGGCTTGCTTCTGTCAGGGCTCCATGGTTCTTTTATCATCGGCTCTCGATGTAGTGCCAAGGAGCTCAACCAAGGGTGCTAAATCATCGTTGGTTATGTCACATAACGTTCTGACCCACTGAATGTCACCCACCAATTTCTGCACATCATTTAATGTCTTAATTTCAGGATTTCACTGCATTTTGGGGGGTTTAATTGAACCTTGTAAAATTACCCACCCCAGATAATTCCAGGGCTCCTGTTTCTGAATTTTTTCCGGAGCTATATTTAACCCTCTGGACTCTACCTCTCTTACAACTTCTTGGAGCACAAATTCTCTGTCCATGTTTTGTCCTGCAATTAAGATGTCATCCATATAATGATATATTAACAACTGTGGCATCTTTTTACGAATTGGCTGAAAAGCCCATGCTACAAAAATTTGGCACATGGTTGGTGAATTTTTCATACCCTGAGGTAGGACTATCCAATGAAATCTACGGGCAGGTTCTTCCTTGTTTACTGATGGTACAGAAAAAGCAAACCTTTCAGCATCATCGGGGTGCAAAGGAATAGTAAAGAAACAATCCTTCAGATCTATAACTAGGACTGTCCAGTTCTCTGGGATCATGACCGGCGATGGCAGACCTGGCTGTAGCGCCCCCATGTCTTCCATGACATTGTTAACTGCTCTTAAGTCATATAGTAGACGCCATTTCCCACTGTTTTTCGGAATAGTAAATATTGGTGTGTTCCAAGGGCTAGTAGATGGCTGAATATGTCCTACTTGTAACTGTTCTTCTACCAGCTCACTGATTTTTTGCAGCCGTTCGGCAGTGAGCGGCCATTGATCGACCCAAAATGGGTTATTCGTTTTCCATTTTATCTTCAAGACTGGCTGCTGTTCAATGGCCGCCCCCAAAAAGGCTGGATAACAAAGGTAGTATGCAATTGACTAAGTACATGTCTTTCTATTAACACGATTGGTATTTGCATGATGTAAGGTCGTGTTGACACTACCGCGCTGTCTGAAAAACGAAAAGCCACAAGATCCTGACTGATGTGTGTGGATTGTGCCCCTCAGACACCGTACACTCCCGTGAATGATTCAACCGTTGGCCAATGTGAAGGCCAATGCGGAGCAGATATGATGGTTACATCTGCTCCAGTATCAATCATCATTTTCAATTTTAACATCTCTTGGTTTTGTGATTCGACCATAACTTCAATTTCTGGTTTGTTTTTCATGATGTCTAATGCCAGATATACATATGGTTGTCCTGAGGACCCAAAGCCCTCATCTCCACGGTGGTGTGGTGTGCATGTGGTACACAAGCTCGAAATGGTACCAGCTGGGCAATCCTGCTGCTGGCGGGAATGGACAACGGAGGTGCTAATGTATACACCATTACCTTTACCACTCCGGTGAAATCAGCGTCGATGACCCCTGGTAAAACAAAAATGCCTTGTTTAGATGTTGACGATCGTCCTAATAATAGGGCACTCAGCCCGTGGCCTAAAGGCCCTTTTACATTAGTGTCAATACACACCACTTCCGTTGTTACCAGGGTTTTATCTACTGCTGTTTCCACGTCCACTCCGGCACTCCCACTAGTGGCAGCCCGGAGGGAGTCGAGGGCTCCGGTGTCGCTGTCCATGCCCCCTGCACTTGTGTCGTAGCGCACGGGACCCTCGCACTCCCCCCCCGGTTTCCCGACCAACGACATTCGAAGGTGTTATGGTTATGTCTATGGCAAGTGACACACCACTTGTTTGGGAGGCGCGATCCCGAGTCCCCCAATCCATGGGATAATCTTGTCTGCACCTTACATTGCGCCTTAAAATGTCCTATTTTCCTGCATTTAAAACACCGCTTTTCCGAATTTCTCTTTTCCTGATTTTTGTGTAACAATGGTACAATAGCCCCTTGTACCGCGGCAGCCACACATGCAGCGTACTTGGTCTGTTGGGTTCGTTCCATCAACTCAACCATGTCCGCTACTTGTGCAGATCGCAGCAACGAGCAATTTGTTTTGTTTTCTCCTTTCATTGGCATTGTCAAAAGCTAGTAACTGGAACATTTTGGTCTTCATGTCCCCTGTTAGGTCTGGGTGCGTCTCGATAGCTTTATAGAGTTGGTCAACAAACTGCATAAACTGCTCATTTTGTCCCTGCTTAATATGTGCAAAAGCAGTAGGCTGACCCGATTCCTGCACTGAAAGAATTGCTTGTAACGCGAGTTGCTGCGACAGCTGTATCACCTGCGGTATAAATCCTAGCTGCATCTGTGCATCTGCAAAAGGACCCTGTCCAGTAAGCATTTGTGATTGAATACCATATAGTGGATCATTTTGATCCCGAGGCCGTGCAGTCTCTTGATCACACAGTCTCGACCACACCCTGTGGAATAAAAGTTGTTGTGAAAGAGTTAGCACAATTTCAGCAATTTGTAAAACGTCCATAGGAAGTAACTGATCAGCAGTAAAAATATACTTTAGCATTTGTTGGGTTACCGGTGATCTTAACCCATACTGCATTACTGAAGTCTTAACTTTCTCCAATAACTTCCAATCAAATGCTTCCCCTTTTCGATTCCCCGCCCAACCCTGTCACCACTGGATACGCTGTAACTGACGTGATGAATTGTCCCTCCACCAGCGCGTCTCGAAAAACTCCTCTCCATCGTTGTCCAGGATGCGTCTCTCCAGCAGGAGGCAACGGTAACGATGTTGTTGGCAACAGAAGCAGGGGGGGTAACAGCTCAGGATTCCAGCCCGACCAGTCGGACTGGAATGGATTCCCTTTTGTTGGCTCTGCCTGCATCGGTGGTTCAAGCGTTTCACCAGCCCCTGGAGAAGGTGACCGCAACGACAAGTCCTTTAACTGCTGGCTGATCTCCTGCAGTACTTGTTTAAGTGAACTATCATCCTCCGCCCCTGACTCCCTTTCCCCTTCCGGGGTCCCCGGTCAGGTCGGCGATAGTTGTGGGTGTATTTTTTCAGGCTGAATTTCCTCACTAGCCCTTTCAGCTATTGCCCCGTCACGTGTCTCTGCCACCGTTGTTTCTTTTACCGTCCATAAAGGTGGCATACGTATGCGATTCTCAAACAAATTCGGTCCGTCGTTTGAAAGCAGCATAGCATTTCCCGACGCTGACGGCATAGCAGAGGTCAGTGCAGTGAAAGCAGACGCGGTGATGGTTCTTTCGCTTTTCATTTCTTGCAAAGTCTCTCTCACTAACCGCCAGAGAGTAGAGAAACAACCCACGGTCTTATCCCCGCTGCTGATCTCCTCCCATAGTCTTTGTCCTATGGCTTCCCAGGTGGGCAGCTCAAAAGCGGCTCCAACCCCGGGGATTAAGTTATGCTCTCGTGCCCACACCAGTAACTCTTTCAGTACTTTTGCATCGTAAGAGACCCCTCTCTTAGAGAGGATATGTTGGAGGAGCTTCACCACTGCACTTTCTTCTTTTGTCTGCGTGGACCCCATCTCCTCCCCAACCGCTCACCTGTTCCTGGTGAGATCCCGACGGGGATAGCCGTCCCATCTCGCTCCGTCTCCTCTCGTAGTGGGGCACATCCTGACGGGGATAGCCGTCCCGTCTCGCACCGTCCCTCTCGTCGTGGGGCACGTACTGACAGGGATAACCGTCCCGTCTCAATCAGAGTATCTTATCGTGGTGTGCACAAAATTCAAGCTGCCGGGGCAGCAGCTACTCTCGGTTGTCTTCTCCGCCCTTTGGACGCCTCCTTCTACCTCCAGACGGATCCCATCGCCTGAAGTCTTCGGGGCACACAAGGGTCCCTGTTCGGGCACCAGAAACTGTCACCGAAAATCCAGGAATAAAACCTCGTAACACCAATGTAGTGTTAAAAGGCAGGTATTCTTTATTGCAGCGCTGGATGCACGGGGGATAATTCCACCGAACGTGCATACCTCATACCTTTTTCGTATAGTTTATATAGATCAAAATATACATATTTATTAGGTTACATAACTTACCCCTTTCATAATAAAATTAGTTCATTTTCATACACTCCTCCCACCCGCACTTGCGCAGTGCCTCCTAGTGGTGGTCGTCGGGGGTCCCAAGATGAAGGCTCATCCTCTTCATCACAGTGTCCGCTGGTTGACCCCAGCTTCTGCACATGTGCAGTCCTCTTCTGGCTCTTGTCCCATAGTTAGGTCGCTGTAACTATGTCGCTGTAGCTAGGTCGCCTTGATTGGCTCGGTTTGGATCCAGGTTTTAAGGTCACTTTTACTGGTTCTGGCAATTTAGATTGTCCTGGAACTTCGCTTGCCCAAACCAAGGGGGTTACAGCATTTTCCACTTCTTCTGGAATTCGTTCTTCTTTAAAAGAATCTTGGAATCCTACGGTCCAGGGATCAGAGCTTCTCCTCGAGAATCCCTCAATGCCGGCTGGAGGTCCCGTGATCCCGCAGATCCGTCGGTATTCACAAGCAGGGTCCCATCTGAGTCGACAGAAACTGGAATTTTAAAGCCACATTAGCACATTCAGAGAACATAAATCTTTGATTTTGGCACATTTTCAAATTTTTATTATTTTTATTATGCATATCTAAGATACCTAAGATACCTAATATCATTCTAAGAAATTTGAAGTGTGATCAAATGTGATTAAAAATATTTAAATACTGTTTTCTCTCTTGTTTTCATTAAATAAACAAAAATGGTGAAAAAAATCTGATGTTATTGGAGTACCCACCATCGTGGTATTGTTATTCTTGCAGCTCATGCTCTTGGAGGATGTTCAACCTGTATTTTATGTATAAAGAAGAATTTTCAAGGAGAAGCTACTGTTGCAAAATGAAATCATGTTTTCTTTTGGAGTAGGAGATGTAAAGTAAGAACTATGGTAAAGTTTAATCCTGCTTGTTTCATACTAGCTACTTTAACAGGTTCTCTTTGGAAAGCTAGGATGTACAAATCCAGGAGAAAGCATGTGAGAGCAACAGATAAAGCAGAAGTCATGGAGATTGTTATATGGAAAGATATCATGATGAAGATTAACATAAGTCAAACTTGGCCCAGTTTTATAGCCTTTACTATGGTCTATATAATTGGTTTCACTGTTTGTGTTACAGTTGTATTTAGAATCCAACTGAGAGTAGGACCTATTTTGCTATTTTGCACTCTAGAAATAAGCAGTTAATCATTGTTCCAAAAGTCTGCAGGCTAAAAAGACTAACAAAAGGCTAGAAAGAAAGCAGAGACACAGCTCTGAAGTGATTTGACCGTGGTCACGTAAGTCTCTTGCTAAAGACAAAACCCTTTTGTGCCAATGGAAATCACTTATTTAAGAACAAAACAAGAAGAAAGCTCCATCTCAAAAATATAAATTGCTGAAATCTGGGAAAAGCAGGAAAAAGAAAAATATTAATGGTCGTCTTACACATTCATGTATATGTCTACCTGATAAGCCTACAAAGTATCATTAACTAATCTGAATTACATTGTTATAAAAATGCCATAATTATTTGAAGGCATAATTGATTGTAGCGTTTCGGTGCTGAAGTGGGGAGATATTTCAAAGTTGTATGTTGCTGTCCAGAATTGGTGGTATTATCTGAATTTCCTGTTCAGGGATTTTATTTATTACTTCTTTTTAGTAAAGATAGACATGACTGCGGAAGAAAAAATCAGGATGCACCACAAAATAAGGTTGGGCTACAGGGCTAAAAGGAGAACAGATCTTCTAATTTTTCAAAAGATAAAGACCTTGAACTCTACATTATAGCAATTTATATATATTCGCACATAGAAGTGTATATATACACACATATATATATATGTATACACGCATATATTTAACTACACCAAAAATTGCATGTTTCTACAATACTTTTCAGAAGTTCAGGTAAGCACAAGATAAGTATATTTAGCATGACCAGGAAGACTTTAAAAGAAATTATGCTAAACTGTTCAGTAAAACCACAGGTAGAACAGGATTTCATGGTTTAGTTACAATGCCTTGCTGAAGTCTAAATGAAACGTAGTGTGAGGATGCTATGCTAAATAATTAACCTGAAAAAAAAATTCTGTAATGCTTTTAAATTCATCGTTCCACACTTCACAGTGAAGTTTAATTGGAGACAGTAAAGTCTTGACAGGAAATCCAATGCAGATCATGTATTTCGTGTATTGTTGGTTTTTTTTCATTCAGAAAGAATATAAACACAGGTTTGACAGAGGCCTGAAATGAGGAAGAAACTGTGAAACCATCCCAGATCTCTGCTTTTTACGTAATTCTGACTGTTCCCAGAAACCTTTTTATCTGCTGTAGGTGTCAAAATGACACTTGAAATGACAATCACAATTTGACAATGAAGTGTCTTCTATCCATTAGTTAAATTACTGCTTTCAGTAATATGGAACAAAAACCGAAAGATGAAACCTAGCTCTGAAAAATATCACAGTGTTCCAACCTTTTCACAGAACTCTGTACATCTCTAAGTATTGACTGTGTGCTTCAAATATAAATTTCCAAGGAAAAGCCACTTCTTTTTTGTGAAGTCTGCACATCATGTGTGTTACTCTGGCTGTGATTTTCCAATGGTTTCATTCTCTTTTGAATAAAATGTACCTTCATTTTTTCTCTTTGTCTGGAGTTTCTTCACATCAATCTCAGTTTCTGTGGCAGAAGTTAAGATTAGTGCTTGGTGCGTTTGTATGGGTGAATTCATTGATACCTAAGAAAGTCCTGATTAGCTCTGGTCTAAAACACGCTTTCTGGTCTCTGGCATATGCCATTATATGCCTATGTCCTGAGATATAACACAGGTCCTCTTTGATTAACATGTCTTCACACAGGCTGCAAAAACTCAACACAAGGCATATAAACTGCGTAAAAGTTATCATCATTTAGCAGATAACAACAGTGTTAAACTGTCATTGCCAGATCTTTTATATCTTCCTTTGATAATTCACTAGAGAAAGAGAACACCTTTCGGCCCTACCACATCAAGTTGAAACCATTTTGTTGTGAAGAAATGAGTTTGCTTAGGTTTTCATGCCCGCTATAACATAAACCATGCAATTGTAAGTTGTTTTTTGGAAAGCAACTGGCATTTCTAAAGGCAATAGTCATAGGTTTCTTGTAGAGGAAATTCCATTTTAAGGTAGCATTGACTTATCAGAATTACTTTGGTTGGAGAAATTATTGTGATTTTAAGGTTCAACATTCTTTGCAATATTTCCAATATTTACTCATTTACACTAGGGTGGAAAGATTAATTTCTCTGCCCATCTTTGACAGCTGTCCTTTCTGTCCTAACAAAAATGGGGAACGTAACAGAGCATGAAAACAATGCCAGTAAAGTCAAAAGACAAGAAAAAACCCCAAGGTTCATTTTCATATGAAATATGTACTTGTCAGTTTACATCATCCATACATAGTTAAAATAAACTATACCTCATTGGAGGAAAAAAGTATAATATTTCAACAAAGATTACATAAAAGGTCTTTTGAAGATCTCAAATGAACCAGTGTTAGCTCTCATGGAAGCATGCCAGCATATCCTTATAGTCACTGCCAAACATTCAACTACTGCTATCGAAACACATCTATATTAATTCAGTCAACAGCTTAGAGTAAATTTTAACAATTCACTGCAGGTGTTTCCTTGTGAATCAAACTACCGAAATTAGAATGCTTCAAATTCTTGCTGCTTCACACAAACATAAATCAAGGTATCATTGTAACAGATATTTAATATTTTCAGTCTTATATAGCATTTTCATCAGCAAAAATATCTCCACTAGAGAGAAATGGTTTAGGTCTTTTCTATCTAGCTGCATTTCTTTCCTGTTAACATTTCAGATATTATGTCATTCAACCAGGAAGGACAGCTTAACCATGGATTTTCCTTTCTTGCAGCAATTTGTATAAATATTCTTTGAAACAGTTGCATTTTTACACTTGAATATTGAGGTTTCTTTTTTTGTTAAGAGTATTCAATAATGAAATTATCAAAATATTTCTATATATGATGAATATTAGTAACGTGTATTTGTATTGTGTATTCCAAACTAAACGAATATGAGGTTTTGAAAAATATTTACCCGTTTATATTTGTATACCTTTCAGTTCTTGCATTATTTTTTTCCTTTTTGAGCATTCACTACAATACCTTAAGGTGCGTGTACAAAAGAGAAATATTTAGATGCCTTCAGCCCTAATAACTGAAGGACAGAATTATATAAAAATGTAATCCCTCTGTTCCCAGAGGCAGTGGTCTGTTTAAGGCTTTGGGATGCATTCTTAGCAGGAAAGGGTTTAGCCTGTCAGACTGAGGGTGGCAGAAAAGAAAAGACTCAATTTTAAAGGGTGGACACGCTAGAGGGAAGGTATGCCATTCAGAGGGACCTTGACAGGCTGGAGAGGTGGGCCTGCGTGAACCGCATGGAGTTCAACAAGGCCAAGTGCAAGGTCCTTCACATGGGTCGGAGCAATCCCAGAAACAAGTATAGGCTGGGCGGAGGGTGGCTCGAGAGCGGCTCTGAGGAGATGGACTTGGGGGTACTGGTGGATGAGAAGCTCAACATGAGCCAGCAATGTATGCTTGCAGTCCAGAAGGCCAACCATATCGTGGGCTGCATCAAGAGAAGCGTGGCCAACAGGTCGAGGGAGGTGATTCTGCCCCTTTACTCTGCTCTCGTGAGACCCCACCGGGAATACCGTGTCCAGCTCTAGGGCCCCCAACATAAGAAAGACATGGATGTGTTGGAGCTGGTCCAGAGGAGGGCCACGAAGATGATCAGAAGGTTAGAGTACCTCTCCTGTGAGGACAGGCTGAGAGAGTTGGGGCTGTTCAGCCTGGAGAAGAGAAGGCTGCGAGGTGACCCTATAGCAGCCTTCCAGTACCTGAAGGAGGCCTGCAGGAAGGATGGAGAGGGACTTTTCACAAGGGTGTGTAGTGATCGGGCAAGGGGGAATGGCTGTAAATTAAAAGCGGGCCGATTTAGATTAGATATTAGGAAGAAATTCTTCACCATGAGGGTGGTGAACCACTGGAACAGATTGCCCAGAGAAGCTGTGGATGCTCCTTCCCTGGAAGTGTTCAAGGCCAGGTTGGACAGGCCTCTGAGCAACCTGGCCTAATTAAAGATGTCCCTGCTCACTGCAGGGTGATTGTACCAGATGACCTCTAAAGGTCCCTTCCAACCCTTACCATTCTACGATTCTATGATTCTATGATTTAATTTCTTCTTGATCAGTCTCCTGTTATGAGCGTATGTCAGGTTTTCTACAGCATCAAAGGAATATTGATGCAATAGTGTACAAAGCAGCTGTCATGGAAGTAAAGAAAACCATTTTAAAATCTGAGTTTGTGTATCCTCATGTGAGTCATCGGTCTTTAAGCCCATTTTGCGAGATTTAGTAAGCATAACTCTAAGTTACCTCTAACTGGTGAGACTGGAAATGTCCTTTATACTATCCTACCTCTCAGCAGCTTGCACAGATGCTTCATTTAATTGCTGACCTTGCTTTATGCTCTATTTGGAGCTCTTCATATCACAGGACTCTAGGGAGGGCGTTGGAGTTGTCAGCACCTCAAAGGTTTGGGCTTGACTTTTCATACCTCTTGTTCCATGGTGATAGTGTTAGTCAGTACAGAATAGTCAGTGCAAATGTGTTGCACCAAGCCAATCATTGTTTGTTATCCTTCTCATCTGTGAAAATATCAGCAGCTGAATGCAGAGTCTGGACAACAGCTGATCAGTCATGCTGTGTTCTTCCAGCATGTACCTGAAGCTTGAAAGAAAGCAGTTAATTAACATGCATCTGTGAACAGGTATTATCCATTTTCACTGATCCACAAAGTATGTGTTGAATGGGTGAAGAAGTGACCGAAAACATATCCCAGGGTTGCTTCCTCCCTGATGTTCTCCCCTTTTTATCCAGTATCTTGAGTACTGTTTTCCTAAATTCTAATTCTTTTTTTTCATTCATATCATTTTTAGTAATTACTGATCTGCTAAAAAAATACACAGAATGTACCCTCTATACTTGTCATTGGGTTACTAGTGTTGCGGCGGCATCAAGGACTCGACCAATATGATCCATAACAGTCAACATTATTAGCAGAGAATCTGGATTATATAGACAGCACTCAAATATGATTAGTCACTATACATAAACTCTCGGTACAACACTCAGATATGATTGGTCAGTATTCATCGAACAACTGTTTACCTGCAGCTGGCCTGAGAATGATTGTCTTTCCCACAGCCAGCCTGAGAAAGGTCTGTTTTCCCGCAACCAGCCTGAGAAAGGCCTTGAGGCCTGTGCTGCTTGAAGGCTGCGCTACTACAAACCTATCGAGTCCATATTCAGAGTGTCTGGGTTGCTCACAATATGTCACTGTTCTTCCAGAAACCCCACAACTAGGAAGTTCTGAAGTATTTTGGAACATCCTTAGGGAACTAAAAAATGCCATTCATTAAGAGAATATTATCATTAATGCACTCCTAATTTGGTCCCTGTTTGGTTTTAATCAGAACTGTATAGTTATTGTAACATAGTATACTAAATGAAAGTCTTCTGGGTACTTCATATTATATCACAGTGGGAAAATATTGTCAATTTTCATAAAGTAACTTTTATTAATTATACGTAAAAGTAGTTTACTTATTTTCTTTTGTTAGTGCATTACTTAACTGTCACATTTTCGATGAGACCTCAGGGTTATTCTTTCGTTAATGCATTTTTTATTTGGAATAGAACTATTTTGTTTTACTCCAGGGTGGAGTATTCCTAAACAGGACCAGATATAATAGGATTTGTAATAGCAGAAATGTTACAGGTACCTTCAGAGCTCTGCTTCTCTTAGTACAATATCTGAGACTTCCTGGTACAGAACAGGTTGAAACATACGCAGTTGCATGACCATAAGTCTGTGCTGGGAAAAAACATTTCTCCTAATCACCAACAAGACAAGGAAAATTTGTAGCCAAAAAAATGTTTGTCACAAGTAACTGTGCTATCCTAGATATTGTCATATCCAGTCTCATCAGACAAGCAACATGTGGCAGTGAAAATGTTGGGTTGAGAAATCCCTAGGATATTTAGAGGAAAATAGGGTTGTGACTGTAACTGAACTGTTACCGAACAAGGGACTGAACCAGTATCTCTTCATAGATTTGGAGTTTATTTTTCTTCCTCTGTAGCAAATACTGAGAACACTGCAACGGTGACCCTGTCCATAAGGTCAAGGTGGAAAGGAGAGGGAAATGAATAAGAAACCCCCAGTCATTAAATCAGAGAAGAAAAGAAATAATTGCTAGAATACCTAGAAATTAATCTGATATGATCAGATTATGGTGGCTGTAAAAGATGGATTTAGGACCTGATAGTGCCATCAGTGCCAGGTGACTTTCAGGGTTTTTAATGTGGACATCCTTTCCCTTGTGTTGAACTGCTGCTTGATTCAACTCTGTACCATTCTATCCTTCAGGCCCTTTACATCAACATCCCTCCATTTTCCCTATTTTCTTCCTTTCTGTGTTTCCATGGGCTTTTTATTTCTTTCTTTTAAATTCCCCCACACACCCCTTCTGTTGTATATTCACCTAATTCCTTCTGTCCTACCAAAACCTCACCTCAGGAAACAAACAAGTGCTCACATCTGCCAAAACAAAAAAGAAATCACACACTCCTATGAGTCTGTCAGTCTTTGATATTACTTGCTCATGTGAGAAAAAAAACCAAGTGGTCATAATTTTCTTCCTGTAGAAATGCTGTTATGCTGTTGACAACCACAACTTTAAGGAAAGCAAGTAATCCTTGTACACATCTTCACGGAACCTCAGCTCCATTTTTTTCTTGGTTAGAATCATAGAACCTTAGAATTGTTAAGGTTGAAAAAGATCTCTAAGATCATCAAGTCCAACTGTCAACACATCACCACCACGCCTACTAAACCATATCCTGAAATGCCACATCTACACGTTCTTTGAACACCTCCAGGGATGGTGACTCCACCACTTCCCTGGGCAGCGTGTTGCAGTGCTTCACAACTCTTTCAGTGAAGAAATTTGTTCTAACAAGCAATCTAAACTTCTCCTGATTCAACATGAGGCTGTTTCTTCTTGTCCTATTGCTAGTTACTTGGGAGAAGAGACCAACACCCACAGAATCACAGAATCACAGAATAGTAGGGGTTGGAAGGGACCTCTGTGGGTCATCTAGTCCAACCCTCCTGCCGAAGCAGGGTCACCTACAGCAGGCTGCACAGGACCTTGTCCTGGCAGGTCTTGAATATCTCCAGAGAATGAGACTCCACAACCTCCCTGGGCAGCCTCTTCCAGTGCTCCGTCACCCTCAGAGGGAAGAAGTTCTTCCTCATGTTCAGATGGAACTTCCTGTGCCTCAGTTTGTGCCCATTGCCCCTTGTCCTGTCACTGGGCACCACTGAAAAGAGCTTGGCCCCATCCTCCTGACACCCACCCTTCAGATATTTATAAGCATTTATTAGGTCCCCTCGCAGCCTTCTCTTCTTCAGGCTGAACAAGCCCAGCTCGCTCAGCCTCTCCTCGTAGGAGAGATGTTCCAGTCCCCTCACCATCCTTGTAGCCCTCCGCTGGACTCTCTCCAGTAGCTCTTCATCTTTCTTGAACTGGGGAGCCCAGAACTGGACACAGTACTCCAGATGAGGCCTCACCAGGGCAGTGTAGAGGGGAAGAAGAACCTCCCTCGACCTGCTGGCCACACTCCTCCTAATGCACCCCAGGATCCCATTGGCTTTCTTGGCAGCCAGAGCACACTGCTGGCTCATGGTTAACCTGTCGTCCACCAGGACACCCAGGTCCCTCTCCGCAGAGCTGCTCTCCAGCAGGTCCACCCCAAGCCTGTACTGATGCATGAGGTTGTTCCTCCCCAGGTGCAGGACCCTGCATTTGCCTTTGTTGAACCTCATCAGGTTCCTCTCTGCCCAGCTTTCCAGCCTGTCCTGGTCACGCTGAATGGCAGCACAGCCTTCTGGTGTGTCTACCACACCTCCCAGTTTGGTGTCATCAGCAAACTTGCTGAGGGTACATTCTAACTCTTCATCCAGGTCGTGTCAGGTAGCTGTAGAGAGCGGGTTAAAAGCAAGTGATCTGTAATCATTCTCTTAAAGCACATTCTGGCTAAGATAAATTGAATTAATCTTGGCAGTTGTGTCTATTTTTTTATGTGGTGGAAAAAAGTTTAATCAAAAAGCAGTAGCTGACTACTGGAGATAACTTTTTCTACAGTTTTGTGGCCTCCACCATCTCCACTGTAGTGGTGGAACAGCTATGGAAGATAGGCAAAACATACTTTTTATTCAGGAAGTGTATCAGTCATTGACAAAGCCAAGCGGGTAGATACTGATTATTTGAGTTTCACTGGTGGAGGTATTCAACAGTGTAAAAGGTAGAGAGAAGATATCTGGATGTCGGTAAGGCAACCTTCTGGCTTTGCATGGGTTCTGCTGGATTGGACCGGACTGGACTGGAGTGCTGTTCACTGACAAGAGCTAGCAGAGATGGGCTGTTCTGGGCTGCCAGGTAAGTCCCATTAGCTAGCAGGGACAAGAATTAATAGTGCAGGTATAGTGAATTAGAAGTCAGTCATCTAACAACCTGCACAGGTTAGACAGTGGCTATTCGAACTGTTAACTGGACTTGGTAATATTAAACCTTGTGCTTAGGTTCGAAGTAACTACAGTAATAATAATGTCTGGTGAACGTGCTTGCAGCATTCCCTACATAGCACAGGCTGATGGAATGTTTATTTCAGTTATTTATGGGATCATGGTATTTATGGGATCTTTGATTTGCCAGAGTGTATGCTGTCCATAAAGAATGGCATTTTTTCAAAACTTTTGAAGCTAACATCTTAAACTAACCCTATGATGAAAGAGAGTTGAAGGGCAAGTTCTGTAGCTGGTGTGGTTGTTGAATGGATCTCTATTTTCAGTATCCCTAAGTGAAACACTGGAGAACAATAACTAATAATTCAAGCTATAAAAAAAATATCATCACACAAGGTTGACTTTCTGAGACCGTTAGAGCTGTATAGTGCTTATAGTCTGAGCGTATTGTAGTGTAGAAGGAAGTGTGTTGTTCCTGTAGATATTTCATATTAATCAAAGTTTTCTTTTCTGAGGGCTTCAGTTGTTTAAGTGATTTTCAGTAATTTTTTGTTTTGGTAGGAGATATGTTATATTGCTATTGTCCTTCTCCTGCTTGCCTGTATGTAATGATTCAGAGCTGTTAAATTTCACTTGTATGAGAGAGCAGTTTGCTTTGCAGACAATACTTCTGGACTTTTTTTAGACTTTATTATTATTTGTTAATAGTTATTAGATGCAATCTGAGACAAAACTTACAGAAAATATTAATTGGAAGATTAATCCAAAATTAACCTTGAAAAGTAACATACAAAACAACTCTTAGTGACAAGTAATAGTTCATTTACTGTTCTATTACAAGATTTACCTAAGACTTATTCTGAGATCAGGAAAGTAACATTTCTGTTCCTGAATTTCTTGCATTTAGTGTTTTCAGGTATGCATCAAGGAGGAGGTAAAGGTTGCTAGAGCAAAGAGAGAAATAACAAAGGAGGTAGACGTAAGAAGCAAATGGTCTTACAAGGGGAAGAAAAAAAAGGAAAAAAGTCTTTATGGTATAGCAGGGAAAGTATTCTGAGATGGATCTTCAGCTGATTTAAGTCAAACAGATTTTCTTGGGTTTATGGGTCTGTGTCCATTTATTCTTGTTGAGGTGAACTATGAGATATATTTTGGTCTGATTAGTTTATTACTTCACTGTAAGAAATATCTCTAGAACACTGTCAATCTTTTTTTAGAAAAAAACAGATAAAAAAACTTTGTAAGAAAACATATATTCTTATTTAAAATAGACAGTAGGGTCTTGATTCTTGCATCTTTTTTTGGTAGGATCCTTATTGTCAGAGAATCAACATTTTCCAGTGGCATCTTAGTATTTTAAATAATCTCTCCATGGAGACTCACTTCACTATATGTTAATAAGTGCTATCAAATACAAGTTTGTACATGCGAATAAATAAAATAATTTCTGTAACCTGAAAGGCAGCTGAAGAGCATGCTCTCTCAAGGGCTAGAGTGTGTGCATGTTTTTTATATACAAAAACACTTCAGCATTTATTTTATATATCTATAAAATAAGCACATTTGCGCATCTATGTACAAAAATATTTTCTTATTTAACAAAACAAAAAAGAGTGATAAAGTCTAAAGGCATTTCTTCATACAAGACATAGCATTGTAGTGATATCCCTTCCTTTTTATTTGAGTCCAGTCCTTTGATCTCTTCATTTCTAAGCCTTTAAGGTAAGGTTATGATATTTGATAGCAAGTAAATCAGCTTTTCTTAAATTTGTGCTACATATCTTTGTCATTCAGAACTCCAGGAGATACAATACATTAACTGAAAAACATTATGAAGCTTGTAATAGAGAGCAGCCTTGACCATGGTGACATGCTATGACAAATAAATAGTAGGCCTAGAAAAATGAAGTAGACACACAAAATATAGGTTCTTTTATATTTAATCTTAAAGGCAAATAAACCACAACATTATTTCAACTTGTAAAAATGTTCTTTTTACAAAGCTTTCAAGTTTTCAATAGCTTTCAGATTCTCAGTTTAGGGTTTCTAACCTTTACTTATGTATTCAAACAACAGTTTGACTTCGGCTCTCTCCACCAAGTTAGGCAGATAATGCTGTATCTCAGTGTTCAGCAGTTTGGAATTTCAAACTGGGACTATTTATGTGCCTAAATATGATTGATAGTAACACATTTTTACAGTTCACATGCTGAAGGCACTATTTGTGCTTTTGTTCCCATTTATGCATTGTTCCATTTACTGGTTTTGTTCAGAAGTCACTCAAGAGACTCTCCCCAACTTTCAGTGTTTCTAGAAGGCTTAACACTTTCCAGTGCTGAGTTAAGAGTAACTGCTGGTGCTCAGCAGGTCTGATGACTGAGTGTGAGGGCTGCAGCATAACTATTTAATGAGTTCTGTGAACTGTACTTCTGGGGAGTAAATATTGATCAGAACAAACTTTCACTCATTGCTCAAAGAAAATCTGAACTTGGTGATGTTGTAGGTTAAGCTTGGTGAGTAATCTGACAATGACCGAGCAGCGCAGGGTGTGGTGTAGGGTGGGGAATGGGGGGTTACAGTCAGTCCATAACTGAACTGACACTTCTTCCTTCTCACATTTTTGCTGTGCTCCAGCATGTGCTCTCCTTGGGCTGCAGTGCCTTCTTGAAATATCTAACTACTCCTGTGTGGGGTCCTTCACGAGCTGCAGGATGGATATCTGCTCCAGTGTGGTCAACTCCATGGGCTGCAGGGAAATAACCTGCTCCATCATAGGCTGCAGGGTCGCCTGGAGCACCTCCTTCTCCTCCGACTTCATTCCTCACAGGATTGTTTCTCACACTTTTCTTCTTACTCCTCTCTCTGCCTGTCATTTTTGTCCTTTCTTACATACGTTATGCCAGAGGAGCCACACATATGGCTGATACCCTCAGCTTTGTTCTGTGATAGGTCTTTTGCAGAGGAGGCTGGAACAAGCTGTGTCAGGGCAGGACAACCTCTGACCTCCTCCCACAGAAGTCAGTGCTGCAGCCCCCACATTTCCCAAAATCTTGCCACCTACTCCCAGTACAGGTCATGTTGCAGAAATGTATTTAGTTTTTCATGCTTTTTGCAGTCATTAGAAATTGGACATGCAAAGTCTTTAATGACTTCAAATTGCATGGAATTACAAAAAGTTTGGATGCACTGTCAGTCTCACGTCCTTACCTGCATTGAGTGTGCACAGTTTTCTTAAACTGAGTGAAACTCTACCAGCTTATGTCAGCCTAAGGGTGTTTCCAATGTTTACAGAAATAGCATCCTGCCAACACCTACAATTATGAAGACCTGTTTCAAAATCTGAATCAGCTTTTCCTTCATGCCCATTTCTGATGATTGAAAAAGTTGAGCAACTCAGAGTTCCTAGAATATGCACTTGACAGGTGGAAAACTCTTGTACAAGCTCCAGCTCTAAATGCAGCAGGAAACTGCTGCAGTACTGTGTGCTATTTTGCAGCGGATGTCTTTCTTTCCATTTTGTAACTGTTCTACTTTTTCTTAGCATTATATACTTGTGTATGTATAGAATCAAATAAAAGGAGAGACATTATTTGACAAGATGTTTAGAGAATTTATGTGTTGACAATGCTCTGCTAACATTTTGGGTAAATGTCAAAATCAGTAAAATGTATTTTACCTTCTTCTTTAACATGCATACTGATTTTACTTAAATTCTAGGGAGACATAATGTCCTGAGCTTGAGGACAATCATTCTATTGGATTTTGTTAATTTATTATGAAAAAAATTGACAACACCCAGAGCATTATATATAGGGAATGACTTTATTTCAATGTTTGTAACTGTCAGAGACTTTCAAGGCTATTGACAGCAATATAGGATGCTTTGAAGCAAGGCCATTATTAAAAATACAATTTTTGGAAGCCGTTGTTAATGAATAGATTGTTACCAACTTTTTAAGCCTAGATGAAGGAGAAAATAAAACAACCGTATGAACAAGAGGAAGCAGGATTCTACACTGAAAAGATTTCTGCCTAAGCTGAAATCATTAAACTCCTAAACCTACCTTTTCAAGGTCCTTCATTGTAATCTATTATCTTTCATTACCCTTTGCTACTACAAAGATGTCAGTTTGATGATATATTACAGATAACAATGTCGTTACATCGGCATAACATGACAACTGGGACTCATTTAAACTTTTAAAAACTTCTAATCCCTAAAATAAATTAGGAACTGAAGTCTTTTCAGACATAGAAAATAAGTCACTTGTTAGAAAGAATAGGGTTCTCCATATGTTTTCGAGAATTACACTTTTCTGAGCCATTTTTTTTCCCCTCATGCATATAATACACTTAGGGGGAAATATAGTCCATAGATGTCCAGTTCTTTAAAACATCTTTTCTTTCTTTTCCTTAGACTTGCTGAGGCACTAAGTCCCACTGTACATGCCAAATCATCTACAGATTTTAAATAAATTTCTGTACTGGTTTTCACTGAGATGATAGTTAATTTTTTCCATAGTAGCTTGTGTGGGACTATGTTTTGGATTTGTGTTGAAAACAGTGTTGATAATACCAAGATGTTTTCATTTTTGCTCAACAGTACTTACACAGAGTCAAGGCCTTCTCCGCTTCTCAAATCACCCCACCAGCAAGTAGGCTGGGGGTGCACAAGATGTTGCGAGGGGACGCCACAGGGACAGCTGAGCCTTACTGTCCAAAGAGATATTCCATACCATATAACTTCACGTTCAACAATGAAAAACTGGGGGAAGATGAAAGAAGGGGGGATGTTTGGTGTCCTGGTGTTTTATCTTCCCAAGTAACTGTTACGTGTGAAGAGTTATTTTAATTTTTAATATCAGAATTTTTACTCTGCTTTATAAAGATCAGCAGATTGAAGATTTAGATTTTTAGTCTCTTGGCTTTATGAATATATATAAAATGTGTATGCATTTTACAGCTAGTATTGTAAAGCTTCTTACAGATTTGCATGATGATTCAGCTCAGTTTTACCATTGTGCTGAATTAGCATAGTCAGTAAGGAAATAACACTTATTTTAATCAAAACCTATAGTCTTTCAGATTTCCAGATCTGCTTGAAGTAACTGTAATGTATGTGCAAAAAAGTGAAAATGAGCAGCTTGCTGAATGCCTTCAGCTTTGAAATTTGTTACCTAGTGTTAGACTAGCTGCAATCTATGCTACTTATAGTCTGCTTCTTTTGCAGAAATATTTCCTTGGTGGAGAATATACTGTGTGTAGTCTTTTCTAATGTTTTTACTTACATCTGACTTTCTGTTAGCAGCCCATATGCTTTGGCAATGCATGGAGTATGTACTCCCATTATTTCACTTTTCTTGGAAAGGGCTTCTGCAAGAGGTTGGCTATGGGTGCTCATTTTCACTTGAGGAGGGATGATCATGGAAGCATGCTGACGTTTTGGTGTGGTTTGTGTTGATACAATGCAGTCTTTACAGTTTAAGGGATATGTTCTTAATGTGAACAGATGTTGCAGGTACCATGAAATACTTTCTTCTAGAAGCAGTCAAATTACATCAAAACATTCTTCCATTCTATGTTGTTTAAATGAAATTGAAATTAAAAGCATTATCCAAATAATATTCTGTTAGGATTAAATATCTTAAACAGTAGACAGGAGAGCATAAAAATATTTTTTCTTTGAATAGCTGCACAAATCTATGTGTGCTGAAACACTAAGAAATCTTTCAATAGTGTTTTGCAGGGGTCTAGACTGAAGATTCTGTTACACTCAGTGTCTCCTTAAGGGAAAAAAGTGAACAAATTTTATAAATATAAAGCCAAGAATTTCTTGTGTAACTGAAAAACTTCACTGACTAATCAAAGAACATTCATTGCTTCAAACTTGTTAGAGAAAAATAAATAAAAAGCAAACAAACAAAAACCCCTGTAATGTAGAAAATATCAATAATAGTAATAGAGACAAATTATTAAATGTGGACATCTTAGTATCTACCCCTTTCTTTACTGTTATGTTCACCTTTCCATTGCCCCTTGAATTCCTACAGCTGTCAGCTTCAGTTCAGCATGCAAGTTGTCAGGATCCTGAGTCCATTGCTGGGAGCAATACGATGGCAATGATAATTGCCTCCTCTTCATTGTAGGATGTGCTTAGAATCATTTTTATGTGTTTGATAACACATGTTGCAAAATTTGCTCTTTCCTTGTGTATCTGCAAGTCCATGTTAAAGTTGAATTTACTGTATAGGAAGTGTTTTGCATATACTGGATACTTCGTTCTCTTTCTTCTTGTTCTCCTTGTTACCCTTGGCTGGTTTTGCCCAGTTCCAAGTCTGCATTCCCTTAATTGATGTAGCTGAGTTGTTTATGGCTCTGGGCTCTCTAATGCCTCCATGTGTCACTTTTGTTATCATCCCATGCCTGCACTCCTCTACATGGAATCCTGAGTACCTGCTTTTAAAACCTCCACTGCCATAGCAGGCCTGTATTTCTCTACATTACACCATTATGTTAGAGCCATGAATATTTCATTTTACACAGAATAACTGCTAGTTACAGCTGTATGTATAGGAGTACTGTTATATAATACCAAGATATGCAAAAATAATAAAAACTAGGTGTAGCAACCTAGTCACTGCTAAAAAAATACTGCTACACCTAAACAAGCTAAAACAAAGCTCCAGGCAGGTCAAGAAAAGTTCAAAGTAATCCTGACAAAACTCAGTTCTGAGGCCTTGCAGCAACAGTACAAAGGCCGTGGCTTTTTCCAAGTAATACTGTATTTAGTGGGCTGCAGGGCTATGCTGTCTTCTCTATAGGAGCCTGGAGGTAAAGAATGTAGTTTCTGAATTCCAGCGGAAGATTCTCAGGATGCTCTTTTTATATACTGAAGAGACAGACATCTCTGACACATTTTTAAAGTCCGAATTTTTTTTTTTAACTGTAGATGTTTCCTGAACTTGTTTTACTGGGACAAAATAAAGTGTGTATGAAGCAGATTTTGTTTCCTTAGCAGTGGCATTGGTATGCCTTACTTGCCTTCTGATCAGAATGGCTCTTGAATTTATAAAACTGTCATTTGTTGATATATTTTGCAGGTAAAACATTCTTCTGTGAAATATTTTACACATCACACAAGCCACAGTAATGAATGCTTGTATAAAATGTTCCTTATCTAATACATCTTGGAAAAATAAGTAATGCAAAAGCTATAAAGTTTTTCCTTTAAAGAATGTAATTGACCTATCTGTATTTACAAGCATATGTAATTACTTTTAGAGAAGTATTAGTCAGTCTTTGAATGATGAAAAAGCAGACACCAGTTGGAACTCCTTTAATTAACATGAACATTTTTTGCACCATTATATTCTCCAAGCATCATATATATAAGAAAAAAGTGTGGTTGTTTCTTATATTTGGCAATGATTCACACAGAACTGTAATGATATGAAGCTGAAAGGATGCATTATAATTTCCTAATTCACTTAATAATCAGTATTGAAAAGTCACTATTCTGGGTGTAATTCAGCTTTAAGGATGATTCTTCCTGATTCTTCTTACCACAAGAAATCAAAGTCCTCCACTCTAGGTGTAAACAATGGCCATGTCAGAAACACAGAATTTGCTTGCCCATGCTTTCCAGCCATAAGATGCAGAACAATTGCAAATCATTTTTAGCATTATTGGTCATCTATCTCTGTAATAACAGGGTTTAGTCAGAATAATTGCTCTAAGCTGAGACTGTTCTCAGCTGAACTTTTAGCTTTCAAGATATAAATAGCCCAGGATTTATACTTTCAGGTTCATCTCTAAACATATGCTGTAATTAGATACATAAAGACTATATTACATCCTTTAAAGCACTGCAAGCAGGACATGAGCTGTCTTGTTAGGAGGAAGAGAAAAATGCCTCAACCTTGCAAGCTCACCTAGGTTGCAGTAGGATGATGTGTAACCTGCGGCTGCAAAGGTCTTCGTAACAGACCTTCCACCTAGGTCTTCCACCTAGGTCCTTGAATTGGTTTAAGCCTCTGAGCTGGGTTTTGAGGTTACAGAAGTAAAACTTTTAAACAAATGTATGTTTATATATAGTTAAACTGCAAATATTTCCTTTAATCTTCCTGTCACCTTACAGTAGACAGATGATTTACTTGTTTTCCTCAAAAACCATATAAATACATTGTTAAATGCTTGTACAGCCTCACTGACTGAGGAAAATAAATTTGATTTTGCAAAATATCGATGAGTGCAGCACAGGAACATACAGGTCTTGAGGTTTAAAATCAAATCAGATAAAACAGGATATTATCTTATTTAGAGCTTCTGCTTTCCTTTGAAGCTAATAATTTTAAAACATTAAATATTCATATAATGAAATACCTTACTAACCCTTATTTAAAATAAATTTTTAAAATTAAGTTTGAAAGATGATGTTTAAAATATTTGTAAATGGCATTTAATTTTTCACATTATACTGAAATATTTATTACTGTTATGGCCCCCTCTAACTAATTTCAAAGCAGAAACAACGAGGACTCAAGTGGTTTTCTTTAAAGAGCTAAAGGGTCCGTCATCTCTCCTCCAGCTTCCCCTTGAAGTCTGATTTTTTAAGCTGAAAAGAAGGTGGGTGATAATACTATTAATTACTGAACAATATTTAAATTTTAAAACTGTTTTAGAAAACACATTCAATTTGCTGTTGTATACCAGTAATGACTTGCAGGGAATAAAAATAACAAACAGCAAATAAATTTTTTAAAAAGCATATGCTGAAGAAGTGCTTTAATTACTTATTCTACTTGACTTTGAGAAGATGTTGGGTAGATTGCTTACATACCTAACTCTGTTTGCCAGTCCTGCCAGGTGAGCTGAAGGTAAACATATATTGAAAACTGAGACTTTGGATGGTATATCCTTATCTAGCATTTAAATCAGAACTTCTTGTCTGAAGGCCTGGATTTATCCTGAATTCTGCTTTTATGACGGAGTTTAAGTCACACTCTTTACTTTGCATGTAATGAACTCAGTTTTTCACTTAGTGCGTGAGGCAAGCATATTGGGTTTTTTCTCAGTTTTGTTAGAACTCCTTAGGTATTCACATTATTCACATTTATTCTCACACACACTCCCACCTTTTTTTTCTCTCTTAATCTGAACTTTAAGCCCCTACAGTCTTGCTTTGGAGGGTAGAAGAGTGAGGGTTTTTTCCTTTTACAATTTCTTTTTTTCTTTCTTTTTTTTTTCCTTCTTTTTTTTCCTGGAGTTCAGGAAAGCCAGTAGGTTGCAGCTAGTCAGACTGCATTTTATTTCACAGTTACCCTGAGAGTCTTAAGTGCCCACTGGGGACCTAAGAGCAGTCAATGAAAGAATCATGTTGAGATGTACTGTGGCAGCAAAAAGGAATAAAACATGCTTTGGATGCCATAAAGTTAAATTGATCTTCACAGTGACAAGTGACAGCAATAGATAAGGTCAATGAAAATTTTACCTTATTTAGAGGTGATGTGTAGAAGACATAAGCAAGTATGGAGTCTAGCATTGTGTCTTTGACCCAAGGTAACTAATCATCCTCCCTGCCTATGCAAACTATTGACACAAGGCTAAATTTGGTCTGGGGTAATGGAGACTCCAGCAATCCAAGGTGACAAATGCTAGTCTTTTTACCTTTCTACACACATACTTCTCAGTCTGTATCTAGTTGAAGTTGCAAAAGCTGCTGCAATATTGTGAGTGTAATTTGGTTTTGAGCTATGTCCAAAGCAAACTAAAATTTCTCAGGTGAGCGTCTGTGAACAGGAGTCAAAATCCATAGTCATTTTAAATAAGGATGAAGGTCATTGTGTGCTAGGCACTAGATTGCACCAAAACTCGTAGTTATAACTGATCACTTGAACACTTGCAATTTTTCATGGGTGGCCTTACAAGACATGAATCAAAGCGTGGAGAGAAGTTATAAAACTGTGCTGTTGCCTGTTTAATGGCTGAAAAGACTGCAAGCAAAAAAATCAAATTCTGAAAGTCTGTGCCATAAAGATATGTGTGAAAGAAATTTTATTAATTTTATGCAAAAAATACATTTTTAAGATCAGAAACATTCTTGATTTTCACTTAATTCTTCAATATGGGCCATACTTGGTGACATAATTTACAGCTAAACTTTATGCATATGTTGAAGTTCTTATTCAGCAAGGCACTCATGCCTTGCCAAATTGAAGCTGTTGGTACCCTGTAATAACTTCTGTGTCCCCAACAATGTAACCTATTTAAATTTCAATGCTTATTGATTTAATTGAAGATTATTTTACTACCACAATATGCTTTCAGTGAACACACTGAAAGCTGTGTTGTTAAGGTAAAATTATAATTCCCTATATCTTTGCTTACAAGCAGTGTATGCGAAACTTTATGTCCAGTTTCGTAAGTCTGGAGATGGATCGTGCAACTCATAGCTGCTCATTAGCAGTCAGATTCTTTCATTTGTTAATGTATTTTGGGGTAGAGCTAAAATAAGTATAGGTGAACAGGCATATTGTGTATATTGGCTCTTCATCATTCTGTATAAACATGTCTTCTAATCTAAGCAAATTGCGTTTTATGAATTTGAGGAACCTATCCTGCCTGTATGTCGAAATGTCATGTGCTGCACAATTTTTGACGTAGTGCAAGTGACTTGAAAAACTAAATGAAAATATTAATGAATATTTTATGCTTTGCATTATGATTTTCAAATCTTTATTTAAAAGTACGCCACAGAACCTTCATATTATTGAAGTAGTAGAGCATATGATATCTTATAAACTGCAGAAAGAGTGCTTAGAAAAAGCTCTTTTATTCATTAACATGCACAACATTTTTCTTCTGCCATTTTCATGGCTCTGTAAATTTAGTCATTTACCACAGTGGTTTCCACCAGGAAATGAAGTAAAATAAAGCTGATTTTTCATCTGATATAAAATGAACAGTTTATTTTCTAACATGAATATGCATTCTACTATATATTATAATCATTTAAGGGTAGTGTTTTAATTCTATGAAAGTTCATTACTATTTACATTGAAGGAGTAGATCTGGCTTTGATTTTTTGAAAAAAATTTTCTTTGTCATCATTAACAATTAAAAAACTTCCGTATTTTAATTTTTAATGCATAAGTTAATTTTTAATACATTTAAACACATTTGTTAGTTTCAGAACTGCACACAAAGGTTCGAAAACATAAAAAAATAGTTTTTTTAATGTTATTGATGATTTGAGTAGTGGGATAATCTAAACACTGTTTAGAATGATCACAATAGCCTTCAGAATTGTTTCAGATTATGCAAAGAATAAAAGTGTTCGTCATGGACTTCTATGCTACATGTAAAATACTAAATGTTCGTAATTAGTTCTGTGTTTTATGCACACATAGATAACATCTATCCTGTTTATGAAAATTTTTGTTTCTTTTTTGGCTTTGTTCATTGCTGTTCAGACCACAGATCTGTTTAGCACTTTCTAACTAAGTAGATTGACTACACAGTGGAAAACCAAAATGCTCTTATTTATGAGTTTACATTATTTTATGAGGCACAAAGGATTTACAAGTACGAGTCTAATATAGGATTTTGACGGTGGTTTAGATTATATAATTTGAGAAATATGATAAAAATGCTTTGCTTATATAAAATAGTACAGGTGTCAGTACCTCTTTTGACTTTTCAGAGAAGGCTAACGCAGACCAAACACAGAAATAAAAGAAACATTTTGTTTATTAGGATAGGTCTTATGATGTGTTGACTGGCGAAAATGGTGATTCACTTCATTGCAGGGTTGATTAAATTTGTCTGTAGTACTTCACAGAGAGATGTTTTACAGATGCAGCAAATTAAAAGTGAGCTTCTGTTTTGTGTATGACAAATAATATGAACATATTTGGAATAATTTGATGTTGATGCACCTGTGTGTAGGAAATGACCTAAATCTATGAAGTGATCCAAGGGAAAATCACTTTTCACAGTTTAAGTAGTGGAAAAGAATAAAATCTGATTAAAATTAAGCAATGTATTCTTTAATAAATATTATTAAGTCAGGTACTAGGAATATCAATTAGCTGTAACAACGATATTTAATAAGTGATGTTTAGAGGGGATAGAAAAAGTAATTGAGATCATTAGAAGGAAGACTCTGCTTAGTATTTAACCATTATCTTCAGTTTCTTCCCAAACCAGCACTTCATTCGTATGCTGACTCCTTTTATCTTTACTTTCTATTTTTCTCTCTGTGGTGCATCTTCTGAAATATCTCAGCTTTGTCCATGTCAAGGTTCACATAGTCCATTCTTCTGATTAGCTTCTGTTCACACTTATCAAAGATAAATCCTTGCCAATCAGTGGTAGAAATGATCAGTAAAGAGAATTTCATTTACACAAGAAGTGTTAAGATTTTCATATACTCTTTTGGACTCCGTCTGCTCAAAAGAGAAAATACACAATTCCATTTTTTTTAAGGAGAAATTATTCAGAAAATGCTTTAGTATACATCAGAATATTTTGCTTGAGTAGCATTAACATTAAGCTGTATGTTTGTCAGAGATACTTCTGGTGACTGTTGAAGGCACTGGGTCATTGTCTCATTTATCCCGTTCACCTTTATACTTCCTGTTTTCTTTTGCTCCAGCTACATTATACCGAACATGACAATTGTGAATTTCACCCTGATTTTCTAGTGGGAAATATTCTGCAGAAATCCCCCTCCAGAAACCTCTTTCAAATAATGAGTTTGGATGGAATCCCTTTTTCTTTGAGGGGAACATTTCATGAATTCAGTGTAGTTACAGTATTCAAAAATCCCTGTGAGAATTGAAAACGAAAATAGATTCTTAAGTCTGGTTATGGCCCCTTGGCTCCACTGAGAGTCTGTAAATGACTTTATCCCACCATAAATAACCAGAGGAACATTTTCCTGCAGGCACATCTGTGCCACTGATGAGCCATTAGTTTTTTCCCTCAGGCTTCTGTGCTGGTAGGAGGCATGTTGAGAGTGATGCAGCTGACCTTCATCACTCCAGATGAATCCTGTACTGGCATTGGCCTCATTACGGACCCAGTGTCATTAGCATTAGAGTGGCCATGGAGCAGATTGTCAGTTGAGGAATATCTGCTTTCTAAAGCACATCATCATTTGCACTGAGTGGAAACTGTGTAGTTTGATTGCAGCTTAGTTCTGAATCCTTATATATGAAAGAATTTCTGTCCCACTCTGTAAAGTGTAGTTAATTGAATACTTACTTGCTCAGGACACTCTCAGTAAGGAAATCTCCATGAATACTTGAACATAACCAGTCACGTTTATCAGCAAAGACTGCTGCTTAATGGGGAGAATCTGTTTTTTTAATACAGTAATATTCAGATGAAAATGGCAGTTAAGTCTTTGGCTGCCTCATATGAGATTGATTCTGTCCACTGTTCTAAGAGCTTTCTGTCCTTCCGTCACTGTGATGCAGAGCAGTGTATGCCGAACCACTGTGCCAAGCGGCTCACAAGCCAACTGCTGTTGTACCTTATGCCCTCTCACAGTACTGAAACAGCCCTTTCTCAGACATATGAAACCATCTATCAGCACGATTGATTTTGAAGCTCCCCAAACAATTACTCTTTTGAAATATTTTTTGTTAACTGAGAAATCCTCTTAATGGAGTTCTAGACTAACCTGAAGGATTCTGTGTTTAGATATTACACAGCAGTCTTCATTCTCCAGCCTTCCTGAACTTTGTCAGCCATACATTTTGCAATGCTATTCCCATTGCTAAAAAGCATCCATTCCTGGAGTTTACAGTGGGTAAATTCAGGTGAGATCAGAAGCTGGATGCTTAAGGCATCCTCCCTCTGCTCAAAGTGAGCGTTTCAGGAACAGAACACCCAGTGAGTAGCTTGGTTTTGAAAGTTGGATTCCGTAATATCACATTGCCTATTAGTCATCTGCCCTTTAACTGTTGGAAGAGTGTTACCTTCTAGGTTTCCAAGACTTCTTGTGGCTGAACTAAATTTTTTTTCATCCAGGTTGTTTTTGTAGTCTCTCAGTGAACAAGGTTAGGTTATAATCTGTACTACCCACCTGGTAATAGTGTAGTAATATAGTTTATTTTTCCCAAAGAGGGAAAAGAGCCACAAGTTCAAAATGCTGGCTCTGAGAGTAAATGACCTCAGAACTCAAGCTCTGCATCTGTAGGCTTTTTGACGATTTCCTTGGGAAAAAGGGCTAATCAGCCTCATAACATTCTGCAAATCCATTTTTGTTTGAAGAAGAAAAAAATGTAAAAGATAGATGAATCAAGAGTAGCCCTAAGAAATTGTTCTGCACTGGGGTGAGGAGAGGGGTGTATGAGAGAAAGAAGGAGATGGTGCAGAGTTCTTACTGGATCTCAGTAAGAAAGGTCTGACAACAAACGGCTTAGTAAAATACCTGTTTCAATAAGACAGAGTAAAAAGAGGAATATAGATATCAGGTAAATCTTATATCCCTCCAGACCTGAGAACCCCGTCTTCATGCAGCATTGGAGGGACCCCAGATGGATTTTTACTTTACACACTGTGCAGATCTTGTCCATGGTTGAACATCCTCCTTTTTGGTCATTTCAGCAATTAAACAGACCACTAACTCATCAATGTACAATGGTTTCCCAGTCATGATCACTACAGAGATACTTTGATAATAGCTGGTACTGTCAAGAGCAAACTAGAAACACTAGAAGGAAGCATGTAACTCAATCCAAGCTGGTGCAATTACTGCTTCTGAAGCACAAGTGTTCAAGTCAAAAGGCTACAGTATACAGGAAAAGAATATTTCATAGATTACTGAATATTTTATGCATGAGGAGAAAAGCCATTTTGAATTCCCTGAGGTCTGATAACTAAAGACGTTGTTAAGATAGGGTGTGATTTTACTTCTTTTAGAGACGATGACAAAAACCCCATTGATTTATATAAGTGAAGTCAATTTTTTGTCGAAGACTCAACAGCACCTCCAACAAAACATATTTCTCAAGCTTTTAGTTTAATTCTTAATCTTAAAAATTCCTAGCATTTCTCAATAAAAACTGATTATAGATGGATTCTTTGCTAATACCTGTTCTATTAGCAAATATACAAATGTCTCTCAGAAAACAGGTGGACACTTAATTTCATGCTGTGGTGATGGTTTTAATATTTATTGTATATGCAACAACAAATTATTTCACATTATCTGGGAAGAGCTTGCATTCATAGCAGGTGAAGAGGCTCAAGCTTTCATGACCACAGCATATGCTGCACATTGGGGAACTTGCCCAATGACTTTCCATCCCTTAGCATTCTGTGGCAGTGTATAATCTGTGTAGTGGAAACAATATAACACAAGTTCAGGTGACAGAAACTACTTAAAAGGGGAAAAGTACGTTGACAATAGGCAGCTGTGTTTGCTGACCTAGATAAGATCATACTTATCTTCTCACTTATTCTAAGTGAAAGATTTTTTTGACCAATACCATTGGAACCACACACGAGACATTATTTCTTTTATTATTTTTTTTCAGGGTACTTGGGATGAGGTAGCACATTTTAATAAGAATTGCATAATACTCTAAAACCATCTCTGAGCCAAAACCCTTGATTTTTTTTCTATAACTTATTAGATCCCCATGTTTGTCTTGTACGCTATTTTGCTCCTCAACTGGTTCAGCTGACTTTGGACAAACAGTTGTGAGAATTGTGCTCCTTCTCAATATCAGTCAGAGTATATTGACACTACAGGCTTGTTGACTCTGAGTCCACTTGCATGATTTACATATGGACTGATCTGTGTTGTTTCCTTCCTATACATACATAGATACATACTGTCAACTGTACACAAGGCCCCCTATGGTAACTGACATTATGAGGATCTGCCATCTGCAAGGGATAACACAGGTTTTCTGTGTTATGCAGTACGAAGCTTTTTTCGGTGGGTAAAATGCAAGACATCACGTCTTCCCCCCACAGCCCTAAAAGCTGAGGTGATTTTACCATATTATCACACAATGATCTTGAAAGCCTGGAAACTTGTTTTTAGTGCCAGATCACGTGTGTTAGTCAGACCATGGAACCATTAGGCTAGTTGTGGGACAATCACTAGGCAGTCAGAGAAGCTTTAGAGAACATTTTAGATCTTCCTACCTTGTGGAAGTATGCTAAACTCTCAGGAGAAATACAGTATATTAATTCAAATTCAGATTGATACAGTAAGTGAAAAAATTACTGCTTGTACCCATTTGAACACCAGCTTCTGGAATAGCAGAACTAGCATAAGTTTGTGGGATCTTTCCACCTTGCTCACGTGTGATGACTATTGGTTGTTGCAAAATTTCTGAATGAGAAAGAAAACCATCATGAAGGGTCTTGAGTCATTGCATTTACATTGCAATTTATCCCATACCTGTGCAGAAGCAGTTCACTAATCACCATCTGAAAGCTGCTAAATGCTACCTGCCCTTTTTTATAACGCTAGTGCTTGTGATTCATACTCAGGCAGTTGTTATTACCAATCTGCGTTGTTATTCTTGAAGAGAACCCTGCAAGAGTAGAAAGAAAACGTAAAAAAAATAAATCCTATTTTTTAGGAAACCTGGTTTGCATTTCATATTGCAGCTTAGTGGAACATGAACATGGAGTTTGCTTTCTGGAAAAACAAACAAATTTGTTAACCACAAAAGAAATTATTCCTTCTGTTCTACAGAATTAAGTGGACCAGTTAGATAGGTTAATGAACACAAAGAAATTACGGGACCTAAGAAATAGCTACTTACTTACCTACTTACCAGTAACAGAATGCTGACAATGACCAAGGATGTGTTTAGTGGACTGTGGGTAAGATGGTGCTGCCTGTAAAACCTGTGAGATACCAGCAGTTCCTTTCAGATTGGGGATGTGTTGTATAAAATATTAAAAAATTTTCAAAAATAAGAGATCTACCAGAATAAGAATCAGAGTTTGGGTAACCTAACTACTGAGAGGGAGATCCAGTTTCAGAGAATTCATTCTCCAATGCAAAGTGTTAACTATACTTCACAGTAAAAATGTAAAAGTGCAGGGAACCTCGTATGAATAGCTCATCAGAAGAGTGCCAGATATGCTTGTCTCTAGAATCAAGAATGTTGCCACGTTGAACAGAATGTGGCAGAGCTGTTATTCATAGTTAAATCTTCTGCAGCAAAGAAAGAGGAAATGTTGTATACGGGTGCAACTGATTAGCAGAAGAGTAGTTTTAAGCAAATATATAAATTATATGCAAAGCAGGTAAAAAAAAGACATGAAAGCAGTTTGTGCTTCTTTGTCTAAAGCTTTCATTTGGCTGTAGTTGTTTACATGTCTTTAAATGCTTGAGCTCAGGAAGAACTCAGCAAAGAGGAAAAGTAATCTATGGAATTGTTCTATATCTTCTGTTTTGTATAAAACTGGATACACCTTGAATATTCACTGTGACTGTGCTGGACATATTATAGTTAGATACTACTCTTGAGTGGTAGCACCGAGACATACTGGTTACATAACTAAATTTCACTACTTAAATACTGGAACAAATTCTATCATATCCACTCAAGTATCCTGCTTTTTTTTAAGATGTGTCTGCTCAACATAGGGTTCCTGTAATCACTTTTCAAGAGTGACTGCCCTTCATGTCAGCAGTAGAAGGATGGAATTATGATATGGAGTTGGAACTGTACTCAAAAGACCAGCTAGCGTTTTGTAAACCTCTGCACAGGCAGAGCATATACTGGACAGTGAGTGATCTGAACCTTGTGAAATATTTTTCGTATGAATTGTGACAGTAATTCATGTCTTTCAAACTTTTAAATCAATCTAGGGAGTACACTTCTAAGTTAAGCTTCGTATAAAGCTGTTCACATTTTAACTGACATAGAATGAGGCTGTCACTTAGCAGTTTTCTCACAGTGATGAGATGGTGTCTGTTTGCTCTTTACTTGAACAGATAATTTTGCTAATATAAATGTGAGATGTTTGATTTTATACATTTATTAATTCTTAATGTCTTGGACCTTAGAGGCTTCCCCAATTTCTTCTTCCCAGTCAGATCCTCAAAACTGAGATGACGTGCAAGGAGACACAATGCCTAGAAAAATGAAATTTGACATATGCATCCTGGAAATAAGATGCATGAGGATTTAGACTGTGGATCATGCCCTCCCTAAACACTAGGGCTATTTAGCAGAAGCTGTGGTCACTAGGCATTGTGTAACCAAGACTAAATCTTACTTTTTTTTTCTTAAAAAGATATGCCTTAGTTTAAGCAAGAATTAATTTAAGGAAGATATCTGCATTGTAATTAGACTAAATTATGAGAGAAATATTACTCACCCTTTCTTAATAAGTAGCTCCCATGTTATATTCAGTTGGCTTTTACTGCTGAAATTCACCACATCTTAGTTGTCCAAGAAATCTTCAGTTTTCTACCCTTCATAGTTTTCACTGTTCTGCTACAATGGGTAGAATAGGTCTGTTAAAATTATAACCTAATTCTGAATCTTTATAGATTGGATGCAAATTGATGCCTTTTTCCACTTGTGAAATTTGAGTATTTTATATAACTTCATTTCAATATGCAATTTCCATGTTAATATTAAATAATCAAATTGTCTCCTTCAATAAATTTTACTGATTTTTTCACCATCCGCCATCCATAAGAAATGAAAATCTTCCCCAGAGACTGATGTGAGAGAGTTAAAACCTGCAACTAAGGTGAATTTCTTTAGCTGCGTCTTACTCTCAGGTTCTTTGTACTTGTAGGTCATCAAATGGTAGCCCAGTTGCCTCTTCAAGCCCTTTTCCAAAATGATACTGACAGGTGCCACAGCTTATGGAAGGTGCCTTTCTTATGGAATTATGACCTGGTTAAGCATTTATGTCAAAGATACTCACCATAGAGAAGTGTAGCAACCATTTCAGTATTTTGCTGCTTCTATTGCAATAGAATGCATATTCTTAAAGTAAATGCATCTATAGATCCTGAATTGATTATTACTAGTTAAAGTAATAAATTCTAGAGTTCAGTTAACAGTAAAGTAAATCTCCTGCTTTTTCTATTAATGCTTCTGTTCAGGAAGTAGCACAGTGGGCAGCAATAAAAGAAGAAATGGTGGCATCCTACTGCTACAATATCTATAGGCAGTTGCTTCAAATAAATAATTATTGTATTTTACTTATGGTTCATGGTACTTCTTTTTTCATAAAACAACACAGAAGAGCTCTTCACAGTTGCAGAAGGAAAGAAGCAGGAAGCTTTTGTGAATACACAGTGGACTTTTTGTCTTAAGAGCCTGTTTGTTGGGTAAAAATCTTGAAATGGTAGCTAATTATCCAAGGGCAGAAAGAGGAGCATATCAGCTAATTTCTACAGTAGGACTTGTTGAACTTCAAGAACACTAGGGAAAAAATCAATATCATTCTTGCTGTGCTTGATGGTAATCGTTCAGGTTTAGCAGAAAAATACCAATTTAACTAATCAAGTATAAATTAAAATATGCAAATCTGAGGGAGTAAAACAGTTATATCTTCGAGCATTATGCAAATAAGAGAAAAAAATCAGATGTAGTCAGGGATGAATGGAGAAGATGTGTTATAGATTTGGTGGCAGAGCACACAAGATATAGAGCACTCCTAAGAGTTAGGACACGTGTCTTAAGGTGAATAGTATAACTTTAGTAACATAAAAAATCAAATAGTTGTATTTGTACCTTGACAGAGAAGACACATATTTCATGGTTAAAAAGAAGAATCTGATAGGACATGAGGAAGATTATAAATGCCTGCAATTCAGCAGGATTTCCCCATGGTCACTGCTTTATAATGCACAGTCATGGACAGGCTCATAAACTGGCTGAGCTAATGGCAGAATATGCAGTCAATATTATAAAAATCTAGAACACCTGCAAAATCCAAATGACAAAATCAAATTAGGAAAACTTTGCTTACAGTGTTGTTGTCAACTGAGCACCCAAGCATTGCAATTTTGCAACTGCACAGAAAGACATAGATAGCAGAAGCAAATCAGAACTTGAAATCAATCTGGGTCTTGAAGGTGACAGTCTCACTCTAAACTGTAATGATTAAGAGAGACAGAGACTCTGAGGTTGTAAATTTGTTATTGCTCAACCGGGCTCAGATTTACTTCTGCTTATAGCTGAGGACTAGGCTTGGGACTCACAGATCATAGTATCAGTTTAGTAAACTGCTCTTGGCTAAACTACATAAAAAAACAAAAACCAAGAACGTAATATATTACAGAAATATTATAGAGTGAGATGTAGTATATTTTTACAGGTAAAAATAATTCCACCCATTGCTGTCACATGTAGATATTGCTGACAAATTATAATACATTGACTTTGCTTTGAATAAACACTGTTTAACTCATTTCAATTAAAAATGGAGACTTGACAGAGCAAACTTTGCATATTTGTGTAGACCTGAGTTCTTTAAATATATGTCTAATATATAATATAATATAAACATCAGAAGAAATATATTGGTCTACGTATATTAGCGAAGGTCCTATCATTAATCAATCTTGTTATTTAAGAAATAACACTGGTGATGTAGTTACAGAGATCATGACAAAGAAATAAGAACATGGAAACAGCAAGAGAATGATGATACTTCTCTCTTTCTCATCAGTGTACTCTCTGTGAAAGGCTAATGTAATTTCATTCAGTAGTTTATGGAAGTGCAAGAGTGGTGGGAATACACTCAAGACAGAAAAGAAAGCTTTGAAGAGAATAACAACTCTGTCCTGAATTTGAAGCTATTTCTTCTGGGAACAGTCTTCCGCATAAGATTTGGCTTCTCAGAGAGAATTGCCTGTCTATTATTATTACGTGTTTCATTTTCTGTAATGTGCTATCCAGTAGCAAAATTAGGAAAAGATAGTGCTGGAAAACAAAATAAATATTCTGATAATATCTGAAATCTTACTAAGATTGTTCATAGTCAGTAAACGGCAGTGAATAACTCATGGAGTGTAAGAAATAACGGCATGCCTCTTAAAAATAATTTTTTTAAAGGAATGTAAAAGCTCTGGTAAATATTCCTGAGAAATGAAAACCAGAACAGTTCTGTATTTTGTGTCTGACCTTGCCTGCTACCAATTTGTTTACATTTGGAAATACTGTGTCTGAAGTTGGGTAGGTTACAGAGAAGACTGCTAGATTCTGGGCAGTTTTAAGCAGCATTGCACTGTATTGAGTTGAATTATCTCATATTGTTCTGTACTGCAGATAAGTTTGACATGTCTGTAGATGTTCAGGCAGCTGGTGAGTCTAAGTTTGATAGCTTTTTAGATTCTCAGGATTCGTATAGATGAAATGAAAATGCATCAGTACAGGCTTGGGGCGGACCTGCTGGAGAGCAGCTCTGCGGCGGACGACAGGTTAACCATGAGCCAGCAGTGTGCCCTGGCTGCCAAGAAAGCCAATGGCATTCTGGGGTGCATCAAGAAGAGTGTAGCCAGCAGGTCGAGGGAGGTTCTCCTTCCCCTCTACACTGCCCTGGTGAGGCCCCATCTGGAGTACTCTGTCCAGTTCTGGGCTACACAGTTGAAAAAAGATGGAGAGCTACTGGAGAGAGTCCAGCGGAGGGCTAAGAGGATGGTGAGGGGACTGGAACATCTCTCCTACAAGGAAAGGCTGTGGGAGCTGGGCTTGTTCAGCCTGAAGAAGAGAAGGCTGAGAGGGGACCTAATATATGCTTACAAATATCTGAAGGGTGGGTGTCAGGAGGATGGGGCCAGACAGGTTGCCCAGGGAGGTTGTGGATTCTCCTTCTCTGGAGCGGGAAAGCGGGAGGTGCCAACGAGCCGCAGCTCTGACTCGGCGGGGGCGGAGTCGAGTGTGACAGCGGCAGTTTAAAAGCCGGTGTGCCCGCCATTTCGGCGAAGCTACTGAAGGTGAAGGGTTCTGGAGCAGAGGCTCGCGCCGAGGTACCCTTTCTCCAGTGGCAAAACCGCAGCGGCGAGGCGGCAAAAAGCGCCGAGAGAGAGAGATGAGACCCCAGCTCCCCCACGAGCGGGAAAGCGGGAGGTGCCAACGAGCGGCAGCTCTGACTCAGCGGGGGCGGAGTCGAGTGTGACAGCGGCCAAACTCCCTCACGGATAAGAGCAGCCCCCAGGGAGCGCGAGCGACCAGGATCGCGGGCGACCAGAGGCGGCGCAGCAGCCCGGGAGCGGCGCAGCAGTTCGCGCAGGCAGGGTGAGCGGGGAAGGCGACTGGCAGGGTACAGCCGCCCCTTCTGGCAACTCAAGTAGTGGGCATCGCTCTTCCAGGAGGTATTCTAGCCATGGTTACCACCCGTGGGAAAGCTCTTGCTCGAAGGAGTGTGGGGACCCAGACGGAGGCCCCACACAAGAACGCGGGTGTCCAGGTCTCTGGCTGCAGGGAGTGCCTGAGCGTGGCGCTCGTATCGGCGGACAGCAGAGACAACGGCTGTGTTCGGTGCGAGCAGGTGAATGATCTGCTCAGCCTGGTGGCAGAGCTGAAGGAGGAAGTGGAGAGGCTGAGGAGCATCCGGGAGTGTGAGAGGGAGATCGACTGTTGGAGCCGTTCCCTGCCCTCCCTGAGGCAGAGGCAGCAGGAGGCGGCTCCACAGAAAGCAGAGAACCCCCTACCCACTTGCCACCGAGCAGAAAGAGGTGGCCTAAGAGATGGGGGGGAATGGAAATGGGTCCCTGCTCGGGGGGGGCAAGCGAATCTCCCCCCGGCCTCCCTCACCTGCCCAGTTGCCCTTAAGCAACAGATACTGGGCTCTGGAATGTGAGGGACCGGCCACAGAGGACGTGGGTGAAGGTGAAGCTTCATCCAGGGGGTTGCCCAGGACGAGTCAGTCAGCCCCACGTATTACAACTGCCTCAACTAAGAAAAAAAGAAGGGTCATTGTCATAGGTGATTCCCTTCTGAGGGGAACAGAGGGCCTGATATGCCGACCGGACCCATCCCACAGGGAAGTCTGCTGCCTCCCTGGGGCCCGGGTTAGGGATGTTGCTAAGGAACTCCCTGGTCTGGTGAGGCCTACTGATTACTACCCCCTCTTGGTAATGCAGGTTGGCGGGGACGAGGTTGCAGAAAGAAGTCCCAAGGCCATCAAAAGGGACTTCAGGGCACCGGGGCGACTGGTTGAGGGATCAGGGGCGCAGGTGGTGTTTTCCTCCATCCCATCAGTGGCAGGGAACAGCACTGAAAGGGTCAGGAAAACTCACCTGGTTAACAGGTGGCTCAGAGACTGGTGACATCAGTCAAATTTTGGCTTCTTTGATCATGAGGAGGTGTACACAGCACCGGGCCAGCGGGCAACAGGTTGAACTCAGCTATCTCAAAGGGGGAAAAGAATTCTTGGCCACGAGCTGGCTGGGCTCATTGAGAGGGCTTTAAACTAGGTTCGAAGGGGGAAGGGGATATTGCCCAGCTCACTAGGGATGAGCCTAGGCTTGGCGTGCCAAGGCCAGGGGTGAGATTGACAGCCCAGCTCAAGTGTGTTTACACCAATGCACGTAGCATGGGCAATAAACAGGAGGAGCTGGAAGCCATTATACAGCAGGATGGCTACGACTTGGTCGCCATCACAGAAAACTGGTGGGAAAACTCGCATGACTGGCATGCTGTCATAGATGGCTACTGACTCTTTAGGAAAGACAGGCCAACAAGGAGAGGTGGTGGAGCTGCTCTATATGTGAGGGAGCAATGGGAATGCATTGAGCTTGGCTTGAGGGCAAATGAGGAACAAGTTGAGAGCTTATGGGTTAGAATTAAGGGACAGGCTCATATGGGTGACATTACGGTGGGTGTGTACTACAGGCCACCTGACAAGGAGGAGGAGGTTTATGAGGTCTTCTACAGGCAGCTGCAAGCAGCCTCACAGTCACAGGCCCTGGTTCACATGGGGGACTTCAGCCACCTTGACATCAGCTAGGAAGACCATACAGCTACGCGGGCGCAATCCAGGAGGTTCCTACAGAGCATCGATGATAACTTTGTGATGCAAGTGGTGGAGGAACCAACAAGGAAAGGTGCGCTGCTGGAACTTGTGTTAACAAACAAGGAGGGACTGGTGGAGGATGTGAAGGTCGGAGGTAGACTCGGCTGCAGTGACCATGAAATGGTTGAGTTCAGGATCCTGCGTGGAGGAAGCAGGGTGAAAAGCAGGATCAAAACCTTGGACCTCAGGAGGGCTGACTTTGCCCTCTTCAAGGAGCTACTGGGAGGAATCCCATGGGCCAGGGCTCTCGAAGGCAGGGGGTTCCAAGAGTGCTGGTCGCTCTTTAAACGTCACTTCCTCCATGCACAGGAGCAATGCATCCCCCTGAGAAAGAAATCGAGCAAAGGAGGCAGGAGACCTGCATGGTTAAACAAGGAGATTCTAGCAGAGGTCAGGCAGAAGAGAAAGGTCCATGGAATGTGGAAAGAGGGGCAGGCCACTTGGGAAGAGTACAGAAATGTGGTGAGAGCATGCAGGGATGCGACGAGTAAGGCCAAGGCTCACCTGGAATTGAAGCTGGCAAGGGATGTCAAAAACAACAAGAAGGGCTTCTTCAACTACATCAGCAGCAAAAGGAAGGCTAGGGAAAATGTGGGGCCACTGCTGAATGAGGCGGGTGTCCTGGTGATGGAGGATGCGGAGAAGGTAGAGCTAATGAATGCCTCTTTGCTACAGTCTTCAGTGCTAAGACTGGCCCTCAGGAATCCCAGGCCCCGGAGGTATGAGAAGAAGCCTACAAAGAGGACGACTTTCCCTTGGTCGAGGAGGACTGTGTGAGGGATCGCTTAAGCGATCTGGACGTCCACAAATCCATGGGCCCCGATGGAATGCACCCACGAGTGCTGAGGGAGCTGGCGGATGTCATTGCTGAGCCACTCTCCATCATCTTTGAGAGGTCCTGGAGGACAGGAGAGGTGCCCGAGGACTGGAGAAAGGCCAATGTCACTCCAATCTTCAAAAAGGGCAAGAAGGAGGACCCAGGGAACTACAGGCCGGTCAGCCTCACCTCCATCCCGGGTAAGGTGATGGAGCAGCTTATCCTGGAGGCCATCATGAAGCAAGTGGAAGAAAAGAAGGTTATCAGGAGTAGTCAGCATGGATTCACCAAGGGGAAATCATGCCTGACCATGCTAATAGCTTTCTACGATGACATGACTGGCTGGGTAGACGAAGGGAGAGCCGTGGATGTTGTCTACCTAGACTTCAGCAAGGCTTTCGACACAGTCTCCCATGATATCCTCCTAGGGAAGCTCAGGAAGTGTGGGCTGGATGAGTGGTCAGTGAAGTGGATTGAGAACTGGCTGAATGGCAGAACTCAGAGGGTTGTCATCAGCGGCGCTGAGTCTAGTTGGAGGCTGGTAACAAGTGGTGTCCCCCAGGGGTCAGTACTGGGCCCAGCCTTGTTTAACTTCTTCATCAACGACCTGGATGAAGAGTTAGAATGTACCCTCAGCAAGTTTGCTGACGACACCAAACTGGGAGGTGTGGTAGACACACCAGAAGGCTATGCTGCCATTCAGCATGACCTGGATAGGCTGGAAAGCTGGGCAGAGAGGAACCTGATGAGGTTCAACAAGGGCAAGTGCAGGGTCCTGCACCTGGGGAGGAACAACCTCATGCATCAGTACAGGCTTGAGGTGGACCTGCCGGAAAGCAGCTCTGTGGAGAGGGACCTGGGTGTCCTGGTGGACAACAGGTTAACCATGAGCCAGCAGTGTGCCCTGGCTGCCATGAAAGCCAGTGGAATCCTGGGATGCATCAAGAAGAGTGTGGCCAGCAGGACGAGGGAGGTTCTCCTTCCCCTCTACACTGCCCTGGTGAGGCCTCATCTGAAGTACTCTGTCCAGTTCTGGGCTCCCCAGTTCAAGAAAGATGAAGAGCTACTGGAGAGAGTCCAGCGGAGGGCTACAAGGATGATGAGGGTACTGGAGCATCTCCACTACGAGGAGAGGCTGAGGGAGCTGGGCTTGTTCAGCCTGAAGAAGAGAAGGCTGCGAGGGGACCTATTAAATGCTTATAAATATCTGAAGGGTGGGTGTCAGGAGGATGGGGCCAAGCTCTTTTCAGTGATGCCCAGTGACAGGACAAGGGGCAATGGGCACAAACTGAAGCACAGGAAGTTCCGTCTGAACATGAGGAAGAACTTCTTCCCTCTGAGGGTGACGGAGCACTGGAAGAGGCTGCCCAGGGAGGTTGTGGAGTCTCCTTCTCTGGAGATATTCAAGACCCGCCTGGACAAGGTCCTGTGCAGCCTGCTGTAGGTGACCCTGCTTCGGCAGGAGGGTTGGACTAGATGACCCACAGAGGTCCCTTCCAACCCCTACTATTCTGTGATTCTGTGATTCTGTGATATATTCAAGACCCGCCTGGACAAGGTCCTCTGCAGCCTGCTGTATGTGACCCTGCTTCGGCAGAAGGTTTGGACTAGATGACCCACAGAAGTCCCTTCCAACCCCTACCATTCTGTGGTTCTGTGATTCTGTGAAATGGCCCTTACTTTCTTTAAATTAAAGAGAGGGAAGTGATGTGAAAAGCTGTGAAAACGCTGTTAAAAATGTATCATCACCAAGTCTTTTGATGACTCTGAAGCCTTTCTAGTTTTGAAACTGTAAGTCCTAACACTTTTCTAACTATATGTGTAAGAAATATGCACTTGGGAGGAAAAAAATTATATTGTTACTCCAGGATTCTACCTTTTACAGTAAATTCAGATATTTCTGTATTTTTCTCACAGTCCTTTGCGTATTGAATAAAGGCAGGCAGAATTAAAATCAAACAGTATACTGAAACTTGAAATATCCTTGTTGGAATTATAGAATGAGCTGCACGATGCTTCTGAAAACGTGATCACAGAAAAGCAGACAGATCGTCGTGTTTCTTGCTGCAGAAAATTGAGAGACAAAGTAAAAATGTCTGTGCATGTAAGAGAAAGAAAGGGAGGTAGATTAAGAAGTTAGCAGAATCAGCAAAGAAAGAAGCTAAGAAAAAAAGATACCAGATCTCAATACCAACAGTATAAGGACTGAATCACTTATTCAGCAGCCACACATTGACTGCCTACAATAATTGACATGGGTACAGTGTTGTGGTCTGTTTGGGGAAGAGTTTTTGCACAGTCAGACAGAAATTATTCAGAGAGGTCAAAAATGGCTGTGGAATCAACTGTCTATTTTTTGTTCATACAGATACTATAATGATGCAGATGTCTGCCCTTCAACTAATCACTGAGCTGCTCTCTGGGCTATAAACATAGCTTTCAAAACACATTTGACAGATTACAGCATTTCTGTCTGATACTCTGTAATCTATGTATGTGTCCAAATATATTTTTAAATGTATTTTCCATATCTCTTATCAGCTCTTTGACAACTCACGCTACAATGATAAAAGATATAAAAGACTTCAAAAATGTGGATTAAAGTAATCACTGTTGTGTCGCGTAGTCCTGCATAGTTTGCAATTTATTAAAAAAGCTGTCGTTGACATGGTCATACCCAAAGTTATCAAAGTAATCTCTAACATCTGACTTTGTTTTTAACTTTAGTAAAAGCTTCGCCTGTAAGATAAAGGGACCTTGAGAGTCACTGAGTTCAATTGTACAATAAACTTTCTGATAACTGTATAATCTTCTTCTAAAAGCCTCTAATGAAAGAGACTCTAGTCACATTCAGTAAGTGAGTGCTAAAAGAAAGATAACACCCTGCAGACAAATGGTTTTGAGCTATGAAAGTTGTGCAGGTAAATAATTACTTAGAAAAGCCTTCACCATATAGTGTACACTCTATTCATTGAACCATTTCTAGTCTAGCTGTACAAGAAGATATATACAGAAATAAAAGATAAATTTAGAGCAGTCAACAGATAGGTGCTATTAAGACACAGTACTGCAAAATCAGGAAGTAGAAAGAAATGACGTTGATTGTAATTTTTCTGTATGATGGTTTTTAAAATAAGATTTTTTTCTCTTTGAATTTATCATGCTTAGCAATTTTAAGAAATACCCCAATATTTTAGGACTATTTCATATAAAAGCTTGTGTGTTTTTTAAGATAGAAGAGCAAATTGTTATAGCTGTTTTCAGCTGGTGAACTTCATGGATTTTTATTAACACTATGTTGGTATTACAACTGATTTGAATTCTTCACCAGTCAGAAGAAAACAAGTTAGTAAGAAACTCTAAATTTCCATAATATATAAAATTGGGTGCTGTCACTGCAGATAATGTAGTTTTGTACAGATACACTTTTAGGCACTGTAAGATATGGGGCTATAGTTATTAATTCAGTATTAAACAAAAATCCACTCATTCTGATCTTAGAATCAGAGAGATGCTGGTGGAAACAAGCCATGCCTGCCACTCCAATGGTGAATGCTGAAAGCTGGGTTTGTTCTGGAACTGGTCCTGTACTGTTGTTGCCAGAATGAGTCAGTATTTTCAAAGTTACCATAAGGAAGTATCTTAATGCCATAATAATTTCCTAAACTTCTAGCAGGAAATTGTATTATATCTTATAAATGAGTGGTAAATGTTTACTCTTAAACAATAATCTGTTTAATAAACAGTAAGCCATAAAAGTAATATGTCAAATAAACTGAAAGCTTCTGCCTATTATTGATTAATAAACTTTTCTTGGTGCTCTCTGTAAGACTAAAGGTAGTGTACTGACCATTGTTCTAATTTAGCTACTTAAATTGTGTATATTTGAAAACTTCTTGCATTTTCACCTTAATGCATTGACCTCTTCTCTTTTAAACCACTGTTAAGGTGTTGCATAATGTTACTAGACAGTTATGTTTCAGCTGAGATGTGGCTAAAATTCAGTGCAGGATAAAGTGATTCTAATGTATAGTTTTTAAAATACATTTGGACTGCATATGAGAAAGGACTATATGAATGTAAATCATCAATATTATTAATAGGAATGGTACTAGCAAAGAAAGAAAAATAAAGAAGTGTTATATAATCTAGATAAACTGCAAGATAACCAAATCGGATACTAAAGTCAAATTTACCTCTCTGGAAAGCAACCAAAGGCGATGCTTGGTCCTATGCAATGGAAAGCTTTGCGTTACTTCATGCCACCAAGGTACAGGAAAAATATTGTATAAAGGAAAACTTTCCATGTGAGAAACATAAGTCGAGAGATTGGTAGACTTGCAGTTACACACAGCAAGTTTTAAAATGAAGGAATTAGTTTTGCTGCTTTGTGCATTAAAATGGATGACTATGACTATGTCTACATGAACAGTTTAACTGGATTTCCATTGCTCTACAAAGTCTTAGTTCATCTTGCAAACTTTCATTCTACACAAATTCTCTAGAATCCATCTCAGTCCAAAATCTTGTCAGAATAACCACCTTGATGATGCGAGTAGCAAGTGTTGGCCAAGGATACATCCTCTAAACAATTCATGTGCAGCAGAATATTCACTGTTGGGAGAAAAAACTCTGGAGATAAAACTTTTATCTTAAATTGGAGATAAAAATTTTTATTTTATTTTTAAAACTTCACCTGCAAAATTTTCCAAGGGGTCAGCAAATCTTGAAAATATTTCTCTACTTCTTGCTATCTTTGTAGAGACTGGCAGGTTTCTCTTCTCAGTTATGTATCTAAAACTAATTCTAAGTAAGGCAGAGGACAGGATTAAAAAGGCAATTTGAATCCAGAAAAACTGTTCACAAAAGGAGGCTGATACCTGACTGGAAAAGTATTGCAATTTTTCAGCTTACAAGTGGAAGAAAAACAGCAGAACAGCACATAATTTCAGCACAACTGTAAAACCCAATGCATATGGGACAGAATCTCTGAGAAGCTGAGAGTGGTAAGAATAACAGGAATGGAAAACTTTGTCAGAAGAGACAGGCAGAGGGAAATATGCTCTCTGTAGAAGTTTTGGGTAATATATCAAAAATGTGGTAGGTAAATAATTAAATGTTCTTTATGAAACCAGTCAGAATGGAAGAAATGTTGCAAATTACTAAAAAAATCTTAAGAATTCCTGGAGTAGTTATTTAGACTACATGAACTTAATAGAGTTAAATACCTTTAAACACTCTTCTACGGCTCCACTTGGAGACATCAGTGGGTGACAGCAATTAGAGAACTTAACACAGTTTTACAGCCTGTAGTGTCTCAAGCCAACAACTGAGCTGTGTACTCCACCCAACCGCATCCAGAAATGAATGGCTTGGAAAAACGAAGAACAAGACAAGGTTATAATATGATACGTCTGCCTAATGTTAATTTAAGCCTCAACCTATTTTCATTTAGGGAATCTCCTGATACTACGTGGTTCTGTCCATTTTTAACCCACAAGGAATTTCCCTTCCACAAACCTTTTCAGTCTCCCAGTCAACCTATATGCACTTCTAGGTTCCATATCAGTTTTGACAAGGTCTTTTGCACCTACCCTTGTTTTTCTTGAAATGTCTTTGTACTGATGTAATTGGACAATTCTTGTTTCTTGCACTAGAAAAGAGAGTGAACAATTTCAGTCCATCTTACTTTGTGTCACTTGTAGATTTATTTTCCTCTTTCATTAATGTTCTGGTTTGGCGGCAGCTGGCAACAAAAGCGCCACGCGGCCACCCCTCCCCCCACTGGGGTGCGAAGGAGAATGGAAAGGAACAGGCGGAAAATAGTGGGTCGGGATGAGGGCAGATTAACAGAACAGCAAACAAAGGGAACAGGAACAACAATGATACAGATAAGGGGAATACACAAAACAAACCAGCAGAACAGAGCCTGCAGAACACAGCCGCTCTCTCCCGGACCAAAATGCCGCCGTGCCCTCCCGAGCCGCGAGTGAGTTCCTGCCGCGCAGCCCCCCCCCACCGGAACCCAGCATGACGGCACATGGTATGGAATACTGGGCTCTGTTTGGCCAGGTGGGGTCAGCCCCCACACCCCGGCTGTGCCCCTTCCTGGAGTCCGGTGAAAATTAACCCTGTCCTGGCCAAACACAGGACATTATCCACCCCTTATTCCATACAATCTACGTCATGCCCAGGTCCCCCATTGTCCAGTTCATCACCACCACTTCTCCTGTCTCCAGATATCATTCCCTTAGTCTATGGATCATCACTCTAAAGTGTCCGTTGAGTTCATTTAATCCATGACTTCGGGCTCCATCTGTCGTAACAGTCTTCCAAGGCAGGAGAGGTGATGTGTGGTGATGAGTGGTCACTTGCTACATTCGGAGCTCACGGCTGATGTATCTGGTGAGGCCCGTGCCCACAGTCTGCAGGAGATGTTGGTCTTGATGAAGTTGCTGGGTGCCAGATGTTGAAAACCAGGTCCAGTCCCATCATCGCTGTGCTCTGCTAGGTTTCATCAAAAAGTCCATCCTTCCTTAATCTGGACGATTCTTACTATGATACTACTGGTATAATATATAACAATTATAACAGTGATAACAGACAGTGACAGGGTTATTTAACAATTAACTTTATACAATTTATTTATGGACTATTCTCACCCAAAATCAAATCCCCATGAGGTACACATCGGACTTCCCCATCCTTCCGCATTACCCACCATGTACACCCAGGTCCTTGAGCAAAAAAAATCCCGCGGACAGGCTTGCCTTTGCCCGAGGCAGGACTAACCCAAACCATCTTCCCTAACATGTTCCGCATGTGCACTACAGGGACTTTATCTCCTTCTATGGGGCGCTGAGGTTTTGACTGAACAGGGCCAGCCCGGTTGGTGGATCCTCTGGTGTTAACCAAGCAGGTGGCCTTTGCTAAATGAGTATACCAATTTTTGAAAGTCCCAACCCCCATTGCTCTCAAGGTGGTTTTTAGTAGCCCATTGTACTGCTCGATCTTTCCTGAGGCTGGTGCATGGTAGGGGATGTGATACATCCACTCAATACCGTGTTCTTTGGCCCAGGTGTCTATGAGGCTGTTACGAAAGTGAGTCCCGTTGTCCGACTTAATTCTTTCGGGAGTGCCATGTTGCCACAGGACTTGTTTTTCCAGGCCCAGGATGGTATTCCAGGCAGTGGCATGAGGCACAGGGTAGGTTTCCAGCCATCCGGTGGTGGCCTCCACCATTGTGAGCACATAGCGCTTGCCTTGGCGGGTTTGTGGCAGTGTGATGTAGTCAATCTGTCAAGCCTCCCCATATTTATATTTTAGCCATCGTCCTCCATACCACTAAGGCTTTATCCGCTTGGCTTGCTTGATTGCAGCACATGTCTCACATTCATGGATAACCTGTGCGATGGTGTCCATGGTCAACTCCACCCCTCATTCACGAGCCCATCAGTATGTCGCTTCTCTTCCTTGGTGGCCCGAGGTGTCATGGGCCCACCGAGCTATAAAGAGTTCACCGTCATGTTGCAAGTCCAGATCCACCTGAGCCACTTCAATCTTAGCAGCCTGATCTACCTGGTGGTTGTTTTGATGTTCTTCAGTGGCCCGACTGTTAGGGACGTGGGCGTCCACGTGACTGACTTTTACAACCAACTGCTCCAGACAGGCAGCAATATCTTGCCACAATCAGGCAGCCCAGATAGGTTTGCCTCTGTGCTGCCAGTTGTTCTTCTTCCATTGCTGCAGCCACCCCCACAAGGCATTGTCCACCATCCAAGAGTCGGTGTAAAGATAGAGCACTGGCCGCTTCTCTCGACTGGCAATGTCTAAAGCCAGCTGGATGGCTTTCACCTCTGCAAACTGGCTGGACTCACCTTCTCCCTTGGCAGTTTCCGCGACTTGTCGTGTAGGGCTCCATACAGCAGTCTTCCACCTCCGCTGCTTCCCCACAATGCGACAGGACCCATCCGTGAACAGGGCATACTGTTTCTTATCTTCTGGCAGCTGGTAATACAGTGGGGCCTCTTCAGCACATGTCACCTCCTCCTCTGGTGATGCTCCAATATCTTTGCCTTCTGGCCAGTCCATGATTACCTCCAGAATTCCTGGGCGACTGGGGTTTCCCATTCGGGCACGCTGGCTGATCAGCGCGACCCACTTACTCCATGTAGCATCGGTGGTATGATGCGTAGAGGGGACCCTCTCTTTGAACATCCAGCCCAGGACCGGCAATCATGGTGCTAGGAGGAGCTGTGCTTCAGTACCGACCACTTCTGAAGCAGCTCGAATGCCTTCATATGCTGCCAGAATCTCGTTTTCAGTGGGAGTATAGTGGGCCTCGGATCCTTTGTATCCCTGGCTCCAAAACCCCAGGGTCGACCTCGAGTCTCCCCTGGTACTTCCTGCCAGAGACTCCAGGTTGGGCCATTCTCCCCAGCTGCAGTGTAGAGGACGTTTTTAACATCTTGCCCTGACTGGACTGGACCAAGGGCTACGGCATGAACTTTCTCCTGTTTCATTTGTTCAAATGCCTGTTGTTGCTCAGGGCCCCATTCAAAATCATTCTTCTTCCAGGTCACGTGGTACAGAGGACTTACAATCTGGCTGTAATTTGGGATGTGCATCCTCCAAAAACCCACAACACACAGGAAGGCCTGTGCTTCCTTTTTGCTGGTTGGTGGGGACATAGCTGCTATTTTGTTGATGACATCCATTGGGATTTGATGGCGCCCATCCTGCCATTTTATTCCCAAAAACTGGATGTCTTGTGCAGGTCCCTTGACTTTACTTCGCTTAATGGCAAAACCGGCTTTCAGAAGGATCTGAACTATTTTCTCCCCTTTCTCAAAAACTTCCTCCGCTGTGTCATCCCATACAATGATGTCATCAATGTACTGCAGATGTTCTGGAGCTTCACCCTTTTCCACTGCAGTCTGGATTAGTCCATGGCAAATGGTGGGACTGTGTTTCCACCCCTGGGGCAGTTGATTCCAGGTGTACTGGCTGCCCCTCCAGGTGAAAGCAAACTGTGGCCTGCACTCTGCTGCCGAAGGGATGGAGAAGAATGCATTAGCGATGTCAATTGCAGCGTATCACTTGGCTGCCTTTGACTCCAGCTGATATTGAAGTTCTAGCATGTCTGGCACGGCAGCACTCAGCAGTGGTGTGACTTCATTCAGGCCACGGTAGTCTATTGTCAGTCTCCACTCTCCAGTAGATTTTCTCACTGGCCATATGGGACTATTAAAGGGTGAGCGAGTTTTGCTGATCACTCCTTGCAACTCCAGTTGATGGATCAGCTGATGAATGGGGAGAAGGGAGTCTTGACTGGTACGATACTCTTGCTGGTGCACTGTTGTGGTTGCGATTGGCACCTGTTGTTCTTCAACCCTCAGCAACCCCACAACGGAAGGGTCGTCCGAGAGACCAGGCAAAATGGACAGCTGTTTAATTTCTTCCGTCTCCACAGCAGCTATGCCAAAAGCCCACCAATACCCTTTTGGGCCCTTGAAATACCCTCTCCTAAGACAGTCTATCCCAAGGATGCACGGAGCCTCGGGGCCAGTTACAATGGGGTGTTTCTGCCAGTCCTGCCCAGTGAGGCTCACTTCAGCCTCCAATACACTCAGCTCTTGGGACCCCCCTGTCACTCCCGAAATGCAAATGGACTCTGACCCTTTGAAATCTGATGGCATTAAAGTACACTGTGCACCAGTGTCCACTGGAGCGTTATACTCTTGTGGATCTGACGTGCCAGGCCACCGAATCCACACTGTCCAATAGACACGGTTGTCCCTTTCCTCCACCTGGCTGGAGGCAGGGCCCCTCTATCCTGGTCAGAGAATTTGCTGCTCACCTGCTGTAAGAATGACTTGGAGGTCCCTTCCAGAGGATCGGACTCAAGATCAAACTGTCTACCTGGTCTGGAGAGCTGGCTGCTGGAAACTGGAGCGGCATTTTTCCTAAGAGAATCCCCTTTGGTGATTGTTTTACCTCGCAACTCATGCACTCGTGCCTCTAGACTTGAGGTGGGTTTTCCATCCCACTTCCTCATGTCCTCTCTGTGGTCACGCAGGTAAAACCACAGGGTGCCCCAGGGTGTATAGCCTCTGTATTCTCTCTCCTGAGCAGAGAAACACCTGCCCCTAATAGCTGAGACACTGGCCCGTACAGGTGGGGAGTAGGATATATTCTCTTTGATTTGCCGTACCTCCCGGGCCAGTTTCTTCACAGTTGCGACAAGGGAGGAAGACAGACTTTCCTCATATTGCCGGAGTCTGACAGCCACCTCATCCACTGTTGGTGCCTCTTTACCTTTCCAGTTTACTACTGCTAGTGAGTTGGCATATGAGGATGGTGCGCTCCGCACAAACTTCCTCCACATAGATGCTGTGCACTGAAATTCATCTGGGTCTGTGGGTAACTGGTCATCGTGTGGTTCATAGTAAAACAGCTCCCGCACAGCTAATTCCCTCAAGTACTGAATACCCTTTTCCATATTCGTCCACTTGTCAGGATAGCATACAAAATCGTCACTGAAGGCGTACCTCTCCCTCACGCCTGAGAGAAGTCTCCTCCAGAGGCTGAGGACTTGGTCCTTTTTCCCGATGGCCTTGTCAATGCCCCCATCCCTGGCCAGGGATCACAACTGCTTGGCTTCCTTGCCCTCTAACTCCAAGCTGCTGGCCCTCTTATCCCAGCACCGCAGCAGCCAGGTGACAATGTGCTCGCCAGGGTGGCGGCTGAAATCTTTCGGCATGTCTTGCAGCTCACCCAGGGACAGGGACCGGGTGATGATCTCTGTCTCTATCTCCCGCGATGACCCTGACTCTTTGTCATCCCTCCCGAAGCGATCTGCTCTCTTTGTGTATTTCTTTAGTTTTACGGGGGCAACTGCTACCAGCACAGGTGGGTCATTGGGCTCAGCCGCGATGCCTGCAGCCGGAGCTGGCGCTGCAGCAACTGCTGTGCCTGCCAGGGAAACCGAGGCAGTCTCTGCAGCTGTGGCAGCGGCAGTGTAGGTTGGGGGCTGTGACTGCCTGCTGGGCTGGAGGGGCTGCGGGGCCGGCTGGGGGGGCAGCGCCAGTCGCAGTGCCTGCTGCTTCGCTTCCCCCCCTTTTGCCTTTAAGGCACTGAAAAGTGTTGAACAGCTCTGTAGGCGTGGGCCAGACCCCAGCACATTGCACTTGTTCGGGGGTGAGTTTCAAAAACACTGGGGGTGCCCACTGCCCTAGGTACTTGCCCATGCTGTCCCACACACCCAGCCACTCACAGCTATCCAGCCCTGGGGCAGGTCTCTGCACGATGTTCTTAACTACTTGTTTAACCCTAAACAAGACCCAAAACCCATTCAGGAGGCATAACAATAGGAGCGAGCTGGTCTGAGTATCCCACGTGTACTCGAAATTCTCAAAAGCCATTAGGACCAGCCTGAAGGAGAGAGAGGGAACAACAACGATACAGAAAAGGGGAATACACAGAACAAACCAGCAGAACAGAGCCCGCAGAACACAGCCGCTCTCTCCCGGACCAAACCGCCGCCGTGCCCTCCCGAGCCGCGAGTGAGTTCCCGCTGCGCAGCCCCCCCCCACCGGAACCCAGCATGATGGCACATGGTATGGAATACCGGGCTCTGTTTGGCCAGGTGGGGTCAGCCCCCACCCCCCCCGCTGTGCCCCTTCCTGGATTCCGGTGAAAATTAACCCTGTTCTGGCCAAACCCAGGACAATACCTCCTCTCAGTTTTTTCTTTTTCACAAGGAAAAGCAACAACTGAATTTATAGTTCAGTACACAGAAATCATACATAGATACATTTTCTAACGACAAAAAAAAAAAAATATTTAGAAAGTGTTAAAGTTTTCTAATAATTGGGTAAACTTAAAGTACAATTAATTGTGCGATGTGATTACCAATTTAGCAAGCACCAAAATAACTGAAGAGAGATGTGACATATTTGTAGAGATTTAGCCAGATCAATATACTTATGTTGATTTTATTGGTACTATATAGAGTTTTATGTGATCATTTCTGTTCCTTTTACCATGTAGAACTGAACAAGTGAAGAAGAATGCTTTCTGTTTATCTCTGTCTCCTTTGTGTGTTATGTAGTTTAACTAATGCCACAGAACTGAGTTAAGTACACAGGCAGTTGACAGCTGAGCTGTCTCATCAGGTAAACTGGAATATTTTGGGTTTAATTTTTCTTCTGTTCCAAATAACTGGTAATAGGTTTATCGTCATCAGAATTTTCCGCATCTTCTACTTTTTCTTACCTTTCATTACAGAACTACCAATCTTTTTTTTTTTTTTTTCTGTTTTACACAGTCTGATCTCCTTGCTTTTATATTTTTTCACCCTTGTCTGTATGAGGCGGTTTTAGTGATTTTCCCCATGCTATTTAACACTGTCATTGTCACTGCTCAGAATGACTGTGAAGAAAAGTTAAACTTCATGTTATAGCAGTGTGGGAGACAATTCACAACGCCTGCTGTTTGCCACTACAAAATCGACTTCAGACCAGATTCTAAGAGAAGAATTTGACAGTGAAAAAACTCCTTCCAGCTAAAAAATTCTGTCTTATCATTTTTGATGTCCCCTGCCTAACCAAGGAAAAACTGTGGCCCAAGTATAGTCGTTCAAAGGCCCAAGAATTTGTGTTTTCAAGACTAAATTGCAGATGTAGCCTGTTCCCTGTTTCTTCTAAATGCCCTTTCTTGGCTAGTGATATTTTTGGGGTTTAGTAACTACTTTGTTTGGTTACTGTATTATTTGAAAGACCTGAAATATCATTCTTCTTTCTCATATCTTTCCTTTTCTTATAATGATTAATGAAGACATTGTTTGACATTGACAAGATTCCCTCATTAATAAAAAGCTCTGGCCTCTGGCTGACTTTGAAGCTCCCTGCTCTCCAAATATTAGTCCTGGAGAGGCTTCTAGGCAGCTTTAGTATTGCTACTCTCTCATTCTATAAGTCAGGCCTTCTAAGGAAAAATAGACTTAATTTCTCTCTCTGACCTGACCCTGTCTGTCTATCCTCTCACCTCAGCTCTCTGTGCCAGACTTACTCATTTCCATCTGGGGACGAATATTCCTACTCATAAGACACATCAGTGCTGCTTCTTCCTGTTTCCTTTTCTTCCTCCTCACAAGGGATACAAAGAACTTAAATGAAAAATAAAAGCATGAATAAATAGACATTGAGAGGACCCAACAGAAAATCACCCTGATGGAAAGTAGTGGAGAGAAGGAAAGTGAGAAGAACCATCATCCTTATCAGCAGTCAGTGACAGGCAGTGATCAGGGAAACACTAGCTCTTTCAAGGTAGTCAATCCAGTACACGTCAAGGATTTCTGGATAAGGGTTTTTCGCTTGCTTCTGTGATTGCTGCTTACAAAGGCTGTGTTTCAGAGATGGCCAGTTTGATTAACTAGCTTCTATTATGTAACTTCTGCCATTTAACCTGCTACACTTTAACACCAACAGCTCTCGAGAAATTTTTAAGACACGTTGTAGCAAGCTGAGAGAACTGCTTTTTTTTCCAAAGTTGTTGTAACTGAATGTAAGCAAACAAGAAGCCGGAACCTGAGAGACCTTCTGTTTGTGTGGCTTAGAGCCAAGTAGTCCTAAACTCTCATGTTAACAAAGGCGGAAGTTGTCTGTTTTGTTGCTGACAGGGTGAGGATTAGATCAATCTGAGATTGCACTTGAATAGCAAATTCCTGGACTACTTAAACAATGCCTATATTTTGGGTTTCGCTCTAACCTGGAATGAACCAGGGAAGAAGACATAGTTTAGGAAGTGTCTCACATATGACTTGGGGTCACTTGCCTCTGAGATCCAACCATGCACTCAAAAGATTTACCAATAACCTTAGACATCCGCAAAGGTTTTGTTGGAATTGGAGAAAAGTCTGTCACTTGTTACCCCTTGCATTCTGCAACTGAGAATATGTGAGAAGACTGCCAATTTTTTTTTTTTTTTTTTTTTATTTTTTCACTCCTCTTTTCCAGAACAACAAGGAGAGCTGTAATGGGTTCATCCCAGCTTGCAGCCAAATTCCCAGTCAGTCACTCTCTGACTCCTCCTCAGTGGGACAGAGGAAAATGAGGAAGAAAAGGAATGAGAAAAATTCTGAATCGAGATGGAGACAGGAAGATCACTTACCAACTACTGTTGTGGGTAAAACAGACTTGATTTGAGGTAAAATAATTTATTGACAATCAAAATAAATATGTAATTACTGTTCTGGGTATTGGAAAACAAAGAACAATAAAACAAACATTTACACACTCAGAGAAAACACCTTTCCCTCCCCTTTTTCTATGCTCAGCTTCACCCCAAATTCCTCTCCTTCCTTCTTGGTATTGCCATAGGTTACACTGAGCTCCTTCAGGGAGACAATGCACCATAAAGGGCTCTTGCTCTGGGGGGAAGTTGTGGTCAATACATAGTGGTTTCCCTCTGCCATTGCTTCCTTCTCACATTTTTCCTCTGCTCTGGTGTGGGTTCTCCACGGTCCTCAGTCCTTTCAAGGATGTACCCATTCTTCCACGGAGCACCTCCTCCTCCTCTGACCTTGGTGTTCCCTTTGTTGTTTCTTTTTAATTTCTTCCTACTTTTCCTCAACAGCATTGTCTGACCATTCTTAAATACATTTTCCCAGAGGAAACATACATGTGTCTGATGGGTTCAGCTTTGGTCAGTGGTGGATCTGTTGCAGAGCAGGTTGGAACTGGCTGTGTCCAGCACAGGGCCATTCCCAACTTCTTTCCACAGAGGACACCGCTGAAGCCCCCAAACTACCAAAACCTTGCCATTTACACCCAGTCTGAGAGCAAGGGAGGCAATGTCTCTGCGTGTAACAACCAGATGCTCTTTACAGATGAGAGATAAGGAAAAAAGTATACCCTACTAGTGTACTGTCCTACTTTGGCCTTACTATTAACAGCAGTAATTCAGTTCTCCCACTTCTCCTTTCCTCCCTCTCTCAGAATTGACCTGCATTTTCAGAAGTAAGTGGAGCTTGTTTGTTCTTAGTTTTAGTGGATGCTATGTTCGTGACTTTTCAAATAACATGATCTTTTACAACGCAGAAAGGGTGTTTTATTAAACTCTAATCACGCCTCTTCAAGCCAGCCACCCAAAATTAGACTACAATTTAAAGCCTTGCTTTGTTTTCTTCTTTGTGACAGTCCTCTGTAATCTATGCAAAAAAACCCTATTACCGCATGACTTTACATGCAGTTTCAACAGACTATATGTTGTTTGTATTGGTGCAGCAGAGGAAAGGATCAGAGTCTGGGTTGGGCTAGCTTCATTTACTCAATTATTTTTTTTTTAAATATTGTGAATATGTCTTACAGTTTGTGAATACGTAGAATTCCAGCCTGGTACTTCAGTGATAAAAGTCAACAGGGTGTGGTTGATACAGGAACCAGCTTTTTCTAGGTAAAACTCCTGAAGTGGGATTTGATTCTAAGTCTTCTCTGCATTTTTATTTCTGAAGCTGCTTGCCAGGTTTGAGAGACACATGATTAATAATTGAGCACACCATGTTTATACATTCTTTTACAACAGAGGCTTGAGAAGAAAACAGAAAATGAAGAGGGCAGGGGAGGAAAAATATTAGCAGCTTGGGATACTAAAAGGCAAAAATGTGCTTCCGTAGTAGATCCTGCAAGAAGGACATGAGCTGGTAGTGATGATAACTTTTCTGCCAATCTATCTTTGTTTAATCTTCATGTATTAATTTCTGCATTCCTCCATTTTCATACATGGCCTGTTCTGTCTTGCTCAAGTGAATTAGTGGAAAGATTTTTGTAACTGTGTTAGGATTAAGGTTAGACTGCTTATTTCTGCTAAAATATATGCTGCATAGTGAGGACAGAAATCAGTTTGAAAGTCAATAAAGGCATGTTCCTCCTAGATAGGGTACAGTGTAGTTAGCAGTATGGCCCAGAGTCTTTGGCTGAGTAGACACTTCTATGTCTGCTTGGGATGTGACATTTATTTGCTTATACTTCCAATTAGAGCTAAATAATACTATCAATCAACTCATTACAGCATCTTATGAATTTAAAAATCAAAAGTCTCTATTACACTGCCTAGAAGTGCTAGTGCTAATGTTCTACTTTTGATATATTGAAATAACTACCACATCTACCTTTCTTCCCACTAGAACTGCTGGCAGTAAATTGGTTTTAATTATTTTAAGTTCATAAATCACCTAAGTCTTCCTTTTGGAACTGGAAAAGAACTGCAGAGAGTGCTATGAAAAAAATTCTTGGTTTTCACAGCTTTCTTCAAAAGATACCTCTTGGGGTGTAGGAGTTCTAGTGTAAAAAACTTGAAAATCTTGAAACAAGCCTTTATTGTTGAGGAAGTTTAAAAGGGCATACTACAGCTTTACAGTTTTAGCTGTGGTGATGGTCCTATACATGTTCTCAACCAGAAAAATCTCTGAAATCTCTGCAGTGTTCATTTCTGAAGCACATAATGGGGTCCACCTAGTTCAGTATTTAGCATTCAGTAGTATCCATATCTATCTGATTCTCAGAGATAGGCAAAATAAATCTCATAGAATAATGTGTTCATGGAATAATATGCCTAAAGGTTATTTTATTCCTCACCACCAGTAGATGTTTAGTAACCTTCAGTCCTGAAACATGAAGATTTATATTCATAGAATCATAGAATAATTTAGTCTGGAAAAGACTTTTGAGATCATTGAGTCCAACCATAAACCTAACACTGCCAAGTCCACCACTAAGCCATGTCCCGAAGTGCCACATCTACACATACCTCCCAGGATGGTGACTCAACCACTTCCCGGGGCAGCCTGTTCCAATGCTTGATAAACCTTTCAGTGAACAATTTTTTTTTCCTAGCCAACCTAAATCTCCCCTGGCACAACTTGAGTCCATTTCCTTTTGTCCTATCACTTGTTATACGGGAAAAGGAACCAACAGTAACCTCGCTACAACCTCCTTTCAGGTAGCCATAAAGAGCAACAAGGTCTCCCCTCAGCCTCCTTTTCTCCAGGCTAAACAACCCCAGTTCCCTCAGCTGCTGCCCATAAGTCTTGTTCTCTAGATCTTTCTTCAGCTTCTTTGTTCTTCTTTAGACATGCTCTAGCACCTCAGTGCTTTCTTGTTGTGCGGGGCCCAAAACTGAGCACAGTATTCGAGGTGCGGCTTCACCAGTGCTGAGTACAGGGGGATGATCACTTCCCTAGTCCTGTCGGCCACACACTCACTGAAGTCTTTTCAAAAAGCTCTTCAGCTAGATCTTGTTACTATCTTTACAATTGTCCAGTTTTACTTGGAATTTTTCTGTCTATCTGAAGTACTCACATAGCTACTTCTTAGGACTCGGTGACTTCAGCCATCACAGCTCCATTCTGAGCTAGGGCTCTGTCTCACTGCCACATTCTGGTATCAGTGCTGTCAGTGACAATGAGTCCAAATCTGCATGTAGTATTCCTCCACAGCATACAGCTGAAACATGTGTCACGTCATTTTATCATTTTCAGAGTCTATTATGTATTTTGCTTCATATATGTCGTAATATATTTTTCTACTTGTTTACCCATTAACCACTACAATGATTTTTCCATTGATCCTGTCACACTGCGCACCAGTCATTCTCTGGAATGACTGCAGTTAGTACAGAAACAGTTCCAGTGTTAGGTGCAGATTTGTTAAGACCTTCCCTGTGTAATGAATCTTTGAAACCTGTACCCAGGTTAATACAAGTGTCACTGTATGAGCCCTCTACAGTAGATGGATCTTGGACAGAACAAAGGAGTTGCTGGCACGTTCATCCTGCCTCCCTGGTGTTGTGCTCTTCCATCAGCACAGCATCACCTACGCTAGGTGCTTTGTATGCTGATTCATCAGCAGATCTTGTGCCAGCTTTCTGAATGACATTCCCTTGAAATCCCCCCAGACGTTTGAGGGATTTTTTTTGAAGATCAAAGATAGCTGTGACTGTTTTAAAATATTTCTGTCACTCCACCTGTTTGTTACCACCCTAACCTCAAATGTGACCTGCTGAACCAGACTGTGCAAGTGCTTCTCAACCACTTCAGCAATGTTGTATGGCTTAGTAGCTTAAATTACTGAAACTGAATACAGAATGCAATACAGAAATCCACGGTAACATGTGGACAAATAGGATGTTTTAGAATTTTGCAATGGCAATGTTTCAAGCAGAGCATCCACTGTGGTATATGTGATGGCAAATCTTTCTGAACATTGTCTCAAATATGACTTGTATATAACACACTCCTCTTACAGAAAAACATGATATTTTTCTTTTCCTAAGGAAATGTTTAGCCTAATTTTATTTTTCCAGTGAAAATACTTGAAGGTTTACATATTTCTGTACAGCTGCTTGTGGTTTTTATATGTGCTACGTATTTCTGAGGACTACCAAAAGCCTAGTCTGATGAAGAAGGAAAAGTAGCTAATAAAAAAATTACTGCTATGTATGTATTTCCAAGGCAGACATTGATATTACTGCTGGCAACTACTGATTAGCAGGAAAAGTGTGAAGAAAACACTAGTCATCCATCTGCTTCGTCCTTCTGCTGAGAAAAAGAGCTGTTATCATTGACAGGTCTGCCTCTATAATTGTGCGTGTTCTGTGTACAACTTCAGGACAAATGTCTTATATATATTGTTTAACTTGATCATTATCTATACCAAATATCATTTTATTTACAAAATTACAAGCAGCTCTGAGGTTGTTATTTTTAGAAACAAATGAACAATAGAGCATAAATTCCCAGATGTCTCCTTAATTTTGATGATGATAAATCAGCAGCTCTTTAATGTGTCCATTAAAAGAGTTTGTTTTAGTATTAGACATATGTGATAATTTATTTTTCATATTGTTTTGAGTGAAAATTTTGGCACAATGAGCCACTCTTGTTCTGTTTATCTGCTTATATTCTACTTAAATGTTGACATACCTTTCAAAAGAGAAAACAATAAAATTGGTCTGTAAACTTCAGGTGAAACAGTATTCTCCCAGTCCATTTATGGAGGTTATTGCTGAAGAGAGCAATTTTCTTGAAATTCCATACTAGAAAGGTCAATCTATCATAGACACAGGAAGGGAGGGAGACTTCTTAGGTATTTTGTTCAATGTTCTTTATTTTTCAGTATTCTACATTTAATTTGTTCTATGGAATAGGAGCCTTCTAAAGGGGACAACTTTTCTAGTTAGAAAAATCCCATCCAGGAGTGAGCATCCTATATCTAGCAGCTCCTTCTGTGGTCTGTGATGAGATCTCCAGTACATACCAGGCATTCAGCATTTCTAGAATTCAGACAGTGCTAGATATCCTGCCATGTGCGCAGTGCCTTTGTGTAAATTCAGTAGGTCCTGTGCCTTGCACAGCTGTCAGCAGTATTGCATACATAATTTCTGCTACTGAATATGTATCAAAAGTCCTGACAGAATTTCTTCCCTTGCTGGGTCCAGGAAGTACACTGGAAAGGTTAAAGACAAAGATCTTTAACCACCATCACCAGAATCACTCCAACGGCTTCTCCTGGCTGCTCCTTTCTGCAGCATTTTGCATAGCTGATTAGAATGAATTCCAGGCCAGGAGGTTTTTGATTTTTTCCATTAATACAAGTAGCTCTTGACACATACGCAGCTTTAGAATGCTATTGGTCACTTTTTAAACCTTTTCTGTTCTGTTCAGTGCTAAGAAGTACTTTTTTGCTAAAAAAACCCCAACAATCTACAATACTTATAAAATTATCTAAACATTGCCTTACTTTTTAAAAGAAAATTAGCCGAGATATGTAATAAGATTTTTCTGCTATAAAACTAAAAATAGTAAAAATAAAATCTTTTTTTAAGTATAGAAAATTGTTGTTACATAATATATATTCATCTGCTGAGTGCCCTCATCACTGATATCAAGTGTAAGGCAGTGATCATGGAGGGGAAGCAGCTGACAGTCTTCCGGGTTGCCATTGCGCAGTTGCGAAAGGCAGACAAAACCTTTCACTGTTCAAAGCCCTAATTACAAGATCTTCTTTTAGATCAGTTGAAAGAGTTGTATTTTGGAAAAAATACATTTTGCTAGACAAGTTGCATTTTGTTTCAGTGAATGTTTCACCTTATTGCAGTTGAACTATCGACGTCATTTTTTACAGCAATGATTCAATTTAGTAGTCCCTGTAAAGATCCTTCATTGTTGGGTGTTGTAGGGAAACAGAAAGAACCATGCCTTCTGTTTTCTGTCTCTTACACAGGAATTCAATTAGCAGGTGACACAACTAGGATCCACATTTCCATGCCTTTTTTGCTAGTGCTTAGCCCCATTGAGGTGATGCCACATATGGATGCCACAATGGAGTATTATATCTTGTGCCTGTTTCACCAAAGAAAAAGAAATTGAGGTGGTTTAGCTGACATTTTATTGTTGTTGACATTCATTTTTAATAAAGTGTGAATGCCTCCTTTTCTGTTACAGAGAATAAGCAATATTTTTGAAACCTGAACAAGTCCTGGTTAACATCCAAACCCTGAAGTGTAGGGCAGGTGGTAAGAAAATCTGGCACCTATTTTTTTAAAAAGTACAGTTGCCGATGATTTGAAGGGTCTGTTCAATCATTTGATATTGAACATAATCAGTAGCAATCAACATAATCTTCTGTCAGAAGTAACAAAAGAAGTCATCATCTCTTTCCTTCTAAATTTTTTATACAAGGATTTCGTATACCATATGTGTAACTTCGCTTAAAAATCTAAACCTCATATAATTTAGAATGTCATAGCTACACAAGTCTTTCTAGTAAGAAATGTTTGAGACTGCTTCTTCAAAGATCTAAATGAAATAGTTTATTTTAAGCAGCTAGTTGTCAAACTCAATATTCTCTCTTGTTTTTCAAGTTCATGGTATATAAAAAGAGGAAAGGAATTAGTAGTCTATTATGTACATTTTGGTTTCCTTATGAGCTGTGACTGTGAATAGTCTCCTATACACATAAGACCTCCTTCTGTGTTGTAATGTCAATGTAAAGGATTATTTCAGTAATTGAAAATTTAATTTGCTTCCATCTGAAGACCCTCTGTATTGTCAGCACAATATAGTTGGAATTCAAATCTAGAGTTTTTATAGCCACATGGATAAGAGTGAATTACAATAAAACTTTAAAAGAAAATCCCACCAAATGCTTTTTTTTTTTATTAAAGTTTTTGTCATATTTCAAAACTTTTGAGAGATTGCTAGTTTGTGATATTCTTCCAGACTGGTTTATAACTTTAATAAAGACCATTCCTAGTAATATTTATAACTGTGTGAAACATATTCTGAGTTGCAAGTATTTATGATTTCAAAACTCAAACCAATCTGCCACTGGTAGTTACAGGGAAAACTACTGTACTTGTGAAACTTACAGAAGAGTCCTGTCCTTAGCTGCAGGATGACAATTAAGTGAGAAAACACATAAAGTTGGGAAGTCAAGCTGAAACACAAAACACTCTCTCTGTCGCTCCTTCCCTGTAAACCTACAAGCAGAGATATTTTGAGGTGATAGGACACTGTAAACATTTAGACTGTTGTCAAATGAAAAAAATTTGTTTTCCCCCCAGCTTCTTTCATAACAAAGATTACATTATTTTGTCATCTGTTACCATGTAAGAAGTGAGCAATAAAAAATACAGTATCATTTTCTGTCTTAGATTGAAGCATTGGCAAAAATAGAACTGCACAAAAAGGAGAAAATAAAATAAGAGAGAAATTACACGTGACTCTTAAGAAAGCATATTTCTCTTTCTGTACAAGTAATTCTACTGATTGATCGTAAGTCATTATTACAGACAAATTTAACTTTCTTCTTTACTGTTATCTTCCCGTAATGTTTAGATGAAGATCACTAAGAAAACTATGTGTAATATTTCAACTATGTGAATGTATACGCAAATTTTATGATTATGAAATCAAATAAATTAATATTTACAAAGCTCAGAACAAAAGACTGAAACCATTTATGGTGACTTACATTCAACAATTTACTTTGTGCTTAGCATTGTTCAACTAAGCTAATCATAGAAGATTAACCTTTAAAAATTTATATTGCAAAGTATTTTGATCCCATTCTTGGTTAATAATGCTTTCAGCTCTGTAAACATCATTTGACATTTTACCAATAGTAAAGTCATGGACAAATGTTCCCCCATCCTGCAAATAACAAAGGTTTGAATTGTTTTCTCTTCCATTTTTTGAGGAAGGAGTTGAAGATTGGCAGCAGTGCGGTCTTTTTTTTTTAATGGTTAATTAAATGATGACATCAGTGTAGTGATCATTAGAAGTTAAATGATTAACAACAAAAAATATTTGGCAAGCATACAGACTTTTGCAGTGTCCACTGGTTCCTCATTTTATTTGAATGAAGCAAAAATACTTTAAAGAAATGTGAGAAAATTTCATCAGCGCTAAATTACATGCATAGGTATGAACCTCCAAGCAGTACTGCTGCTTTTACTGTGATGCCTCCTATGTTTGTACCTACTTCTGATCTTTGCCTTTGGGTAGTTCTGTAATATAAATATTCATTATTGAGAATGAAAAAGAAATAATAATAATTCATGGTAGATTCAGTGTTTACTATTCAAATTATATAGTACTTTTCGTAACGGCAGTTCTGACGAACATACAGTCAATTTTCAATTAGTCTGCCAAGCTTTTTTAAATCTACGGTCTGAGCACCCCTTCTGCTCCATAAATTTCTCTGAAGCATCTACAAAAGGTAATTAAGAAAGGAAAGTTCAAACATGTTATGCAGCAACTTCCATGTATGAAGTTCCAGAGAAAAGAACATTGGTAACCACTGAAAGGGAGGAGAATTTATGGGACAGGCTCCATAGCAGTGGTAAACTTTGATAGTAGTACAAAAGTGCTATAGATCTCTTTTTTATGATGTAGTACAAAAGCTGTCATAGACATTTAATGGACTTGGAATATGTTTCTTTTAGCTTCACAAGACAAAACATCTCAAAGTGTATGAGCTGTATTTAGATGGCATATACCTTGAAATACAAACGTGTTTCATACTCATCCATGTTTACTCTTCTATCAAAACCAAAAACTGTTGGAACAATCTGAAGAAAGTCACATACGCAATGAGGCTTTGGGGACACCAAAAGAGAAGCACATGTCATGTAAATGACCACCTCAAATCTAGATTATTTTTGTAGAAGTGTTAAGAACATTGTTTTTGAGACATTTTTCCACTGCTAGATGCAAGTTGCCGTTTTAGATACCTAACTCAACAGAGCTTTTAGGGATGTAATTAAGCCAGTATTTTTCTCTATTATTGTTAAATCCAAACTAGAACTGGGATAGAGAAGAAAATGGCAGTAGCTCCATTCCTATACCAAATATAATTCATATCTAAATGCTTAGGAAAAAGGGGGGCTATTGCAGCTTAACTTCCACTTTGAGAATTTGTCAGAGCTTCAGGCAGATTCCTGAACAGCTTTTAAGACACAGCATCGCGTTCAGAAATGCAATACTTGTTCCTGGTAGGAGAAGTTGCTGCTACATCCACACAGCTTGGCAGAAACTGAAAAGCTAGGCTCTAGATCTGCAACCAGAATGACAGCAACAGGCTCATCTGAAGAATTTGAGTTTATTATCTCAAGGAAGACAACTACTGTATCCTCTTAGGATCTTATGCAAGATTTATAAGGTTTTCAAAAGTCTGACAGATTTCTTTTGTCCATTTTTTGCTGACAATGTTGAAGAACGGTAGCAGGTCACAATAGGGCACTTTCCTTGGTAATATCTTCTGAGTTGTATCACACTAGTCCAAGTGGTCTAGAATTCTGCTTTTAATTTCAGCTGGTTCTTTAATCTTACTGGTGATTGATATCTAAGCAGCTAACAGGATAAAGCAAAACACAGTATCAGTTTAACATAATAATCAGGAGTTAATTTTAACAACGTAGAGGCTAAACTGTTACTGAAAAATGCTGCATGTCACTGCAGGTTGTCCATATGGCTGTGTGCATACACGAAATATTCATACAAGGTATATGTATACAGTAAACGTATGAAACGTGATGTGAAGCATTTGGTTCTGGTTAAGACCAATGGAAACTGAGGTTTCTGAACTCCACATGGGAGATTCTCACAGCGTCCAGTCACTGGCAACTATTTCACAGTTAAAATGTAGCCTTTCCTCCAGAGCTCTGAAAATTTGGTTTCAAAGGTGTGTTTGGAAAATGAGACTTCAAAAAGCTCTGGATGTTTTTCCATCTACTTCCTCTTTGATCCATAATATTGATTTTGATTCAGAACACTTTAATGGAGACTGTTTCTATTTTCTTTGTCAGTAGGCTGATAAACTGTTATTACTATGGAGCAAAACCTTTTCCACACACAATATTCCTAGTGGCTCATTAATTTTATGTTGGAATAAAATAACTTTTCCCTTTTTCTCCTGAAAATTATTCCTGATTTATCTGTATTAGATCAAACATCTCCTCTTTTCATTACTGCTAAGACTTTTCTAAAGCCAAAGACAGACTGACTATTCCCAGCCAAACTTATCTTACAGAATGTATGGTTTGGGGGAAATAAGACTTGCACAAATACGTTATCCTCTTCCAAAGCATTAGTGTATTACTCTTGGATTCTATGCTACTGTTTGTTCTTTCCTCTTCCAAATGAATGGAGGAAGACCTCAGACTTACGGGCATTTTGACATAAAATGTTAGGCCTGTAGACCATGGACTGGTGAGATACTAAACGAACCTTTTTACTTCCTCTACTTTACTTACAAAATGAGGAGAAATCACACAGCTGACCACACTGCAGCTACTTAATGCTGCTGTAAATAGATCATAATAAGTATGTATACGTGATTGTCTGTGCTGATAAATGAAAGGGTGTGAATTTTTCAGCATCAGTGGAAGGACGGGAACAAGAAAAAAACCTTCCTGATTGCAGCTGCAAATGGTAGCAATTTTTCCTTCCTGCGTTAATGAATGTTATTCATGTAATGCATATTACTTCATTCAACAGCAAAATTCTCACATTCAGTTCACAGACAAAGTATTTTAATTGAGAATATCAATGAGTAATGACAATCCACTTCCAGAAAAAGCAAAGACATTTCTTTGGCCATGTAGAAGGAGCTGTGATGCAAATATAGTTTATCTGTGTAATAAATCCACTCTCTTAAAACTCTTTAGCAAAAGAGCAACCTTTAAGCCTTGTTCTGTTTTATTTGACAGTTTTCCCCCTCTAATCTTCCTTTACATGCAGTATTTGACTGCAAACCTGCATTTTACAGTCTCTAGCAATCAAATCACTTCATCCTCTATAAACATCACAAATTAATACAGCATTCAGCATCTGAACTCCAACACAACATACACAAAACTGAAATAATTCATTGTCTAGAGACCATAACAAATTTTAATGTCCATTTACAGAGTAAACAGAGGGCTGAAAAGGGTCATACCAGTGGAAGTGAAGGTACGTAGTACAAAATCCACACAGTACTGAAATACAAACTAAAAAGTGACACTTGGTCAAAAAAAGGAAATAAAGATGTCTATTGGTGGCACGACATATATATAATATTAAAAACCGTCTTGCATGAGGACCAAAGTATGTCTACTCTGAAGTTATTTCACACAGACTGTAAGCAATTTACAGAATTTAAGTTAGTTTTGCATATACAGGAGTTGCAAAATTAGAGAAAACACACTGAAATATAGAACGCACACAAAAGAAAAGAGATGTATATATATAAACCTCCACACAATCATCAGGGGTTGGCCTAAGTCAGTAATTGCCAACATTAAACAAGAAACAAACAAAAAAGTACAGGAAAAAACCCCACTGGGGAAAAGAAATAATAAAAAAAAACCCAAAGAACTCAAAAGAAAAATACCCTCATTTGTTTTCCAGAAACAAAGTCCTCTAGTCTGTTTAGCTGCTTTGTAGAATTTCTTTTCTCCTGCTTATTCCTCATGCAAAAAAAAAAAAAAAAAAAGCTTTTGATAAAGTTTGTGGGGTGTTTTACTGGGATCAATGTTAAATCACTATGTTTTTTCATTACTTGGCCTCTGTTTTCTTCCAGGTTGGGACGGTTCTTTCAGCATAGGAAACCAAATGTCATCCATGGATAATTCTGTAATACTGATGACTCGCAGGCCAACCCCTGAGAAGTCAAGGACGAGGCTTCTACTTGCCGAAAGAAAAGGAAACTAGATCTTTCTGTTACAAAATATTTGATTACATCACAAAAGTTCTCTTCAAATAAATGATTAGTGATATGCCAAAGAAAATAAGATATATCAAGAAAACATGTGGTATCCTCTTCTTTTTATAATATTTATTAATTTGTTTTATTTATTTAGTATTTTTATTTGTACTTCCTGAAGAAGGTGCTCCTTGTGTAGAGATTTAGAGTACATTGGGTGCAGAGTGGTGGTTGGAGGTTAGGGTCAGCTTTGCTGTCCGCTCCGTGGATTTTACAGGCGATTTGCTCTTTGCTTTAAGAAGAGAAAGTGATATTGGAAAAAGTCAGCACTTTTAGATTAAAGCAAAGCACCCTTCACAAAGCCACAAACAAGAAGCAGGACAGAAAGTCCATGGCTTGTAGCTATCCTCGCACCTGCGGAAGAAGTTATAAGATATTCGCTCATCTTGCAGATTTCCAATGCTCCTTATAAGGCTGTTTTAAACACATACATTTATATATTTAATTATCTCGCCAGGTTGGCTCTGGTGCCCATGAATGTCTTGGCATGCACTGCAAATAACAACACATACAAAGTATTTCAGTCCCAGGGAGGATTTTTGTTTTGCTTTACTTTTGTTTCTTGTTTTTCTAAAAAATGTTATCCAGTGAAACCATATACCAAGAGGAACAAACCCAAACACTTTCCACCTCAGAGTGTTCTTTACAAAATCATTTCCAGTATCACATCATTGACTGCCAATGAAAAGAATTCATCTAGTGGCTGAAGCATATTTTCTTGTAAAACAGAGGAGATAGTGGTAAAAGGCTATACTATTTACAAGTGGGAAACAGAATGCTAAGAGGTTGGGAGTATTTTTTTTGAGAAATTGTATATTTTCCCAGATTTTGTTTTCTTTTTAAAAAGCTATAAAAACAGTGGTACATATCATTTTTTTCTGAAAACAAGACTTTATATTTGAAGTACGTTATCAGTATAAAAACATTCAGAACTAGACTAATTAAACTGAAGTGTTCACACATCTAGGATATGAGTATTTAGATGTCTTACAAACCAAGTCTCAGTGCTTGATAACTCCCTATATCATAAAGAATTACATTCAGAATTTGAAACATATTACTTGAGTTGAAAATCATAAATTTAATTTGGTTGCACTATAAATAAAAGTTCCAATTAAAACAGGTTAATGCATGGTTAATAGATTTTATACTTGTGTCCTATACTTGAAAATGATGAATATTATTGATGGCTACAGGCATCAATTCTATAACAAAGTAATAATGATGTTGTAAGCAGTCCATAAGAATGCTGGACTTTTAATAACTGGTTATTTTATAAAAATCTATTAATCATGTATAACCTATTTTCATAAATAATTCAATATTAAACTGAATGCTAGATTCTTCTGCAGTCCCAAAAAGCACATATTTCTTCTCATCAAGAATATGTACAATGAAAGCAAAAAGTTCTCAAGGCAAATGCTCACTTCTAAAAGTTTTCAGATGTTTATCAGTAAAATATTTCTCTGTATCTGCTATGTTTATAAGTGTAGCAAGAAGTATTTCTGTTCCTGTCTTCAGTAAATTTTTCCGTTCAAAAACTGAGGTTAAACTAAATCAGAGATCTCTGAACGCTGCTTCCTTTTGTAAATATATAGTGTGAGATATTGCATACATAGTAGTTGCCGTGAAAGACTCTTAGTCCTCTGTCACATACACAAGAACTTCTAAATAACAGTGATATTTGAATTACCCATGTGTGAACTGAATTTCTAAATGAACATTATCTTTTAAATGGAAACATATCTCAAAGACATTACTAAGATTTTCAAAGAAGTCCAAGGCAACTCTGACGTTAGTTCCTACTGAACATAGACAGGAGTGAGAAGCCAACTTTTCTCTTGCCCATCTGATAATGCTAGCCTACCTGTACTACACTGCAGTACTTTGTTTGGCTTCTCAATGCACTTGTTCTGTGTTGTTAGGAACAAGAAAACACACAAGCACATTTGCTGTAACTTCTTCCTGTGGGTTGTTCTCATACAGATAGTATGTACAAGCTTGCACTCAAGGGTCGAGTTAAATTTCTGATTTTCATTTTATTGCAGCATGACTTTGTTCATTCTTTTATAGAAGGTGTAAAATTTGTCATTTCACAGATTTTTATAAAGGCTTTTCTTTCTCTAACTAAGTTAGCAGAACTTAATTAGAACTTTTTTTAGTGTTAGATTATTTAGAATCATAGAATCATAGAATGGGAAGGGTTAGCAGGGACCTTAAAGATCATCTGGTTCCAACCCCTCTGCCATGAGCGTTCATGATGTATTGAATTCTATTCACACATTTTATTCCATGTAGATACTTTTTTTGATTGAACTAGAGAATACACTGCTCAAGACAATTCTAAATAGATCTTTGGAGATACATTTCCTCTGCACAAAATATGTACAATGCAAATAAGCATAGATACTCAGAGGAGTCTCATGGATATTTTTAAAAAGAGCTTTTTTAGAAATAAATGGCATTATAATTTGAGAATTTGAAAGCTGTAATGTGTAGAAGAGAAAGAGTATGACACAAGATAGGTTTGACTTGAAACATTTCACAGTAGGAAACAGCACCGTAATATTTGCAGGCAATGCATTCTTTGATTTTTTTTTTCTTTTTTTTTCAATCTGTCATTCTGTAGATCCTCAAATTAGGGGTCATATATTGCATACACATGATAATCTGTTTATTTGTAGTGTTCAGTCTCGGAGTTATTCACTGATGGCAGCAGCTTTGTGGATAATGGAGAACGGGTAACGAACTCCATTTGTGAGACAACATCTGTATAAATCACGACCTCCCTCCAATTCATATCACACGTTCTAAATGCATGTTCTTCTGTAAATATCAAGAATGTTTTTCTTTTTCTTGCAAGGGATTTAAGTTAGAGTACATGCAGTAAGTATAAGCTAAAAAAATACTGTTCATATGAGAAAACTCTAGTGAAAATGTAACTGAAATAATTTCTGCTTCTAGGTAAAGAAAGAGGCTGTTAGGATTGTTGGAAATCACTGTCATAAACTATATCCTCTGCTTGATTTCGGGAACTGATTAGTGCATCCTAAGATTTTATCAGATCTTTATTTCTGTCTTAATAGCTTCCAAAATTCTTTCTAACCCAAACTGATACATTTGCAGTAATAGATAACCCCAAATAAAATTGACTTGCAATATATATACGATTATTAGGTGCACTCTCATATTTTCCATGATTCTTATGAAATACAGTTGGAGTTTAAATATAGCCAGGGTTTGTTGTTTGTTTGTTTGTTTGTTTGTTTTCTGGAGATGTGTTTAAGAACTGTATTTGTTTTCTCATGAACCCAAGTGTTTCTTCAGATTTTGGAAAGGTGAAAGCTGCAAATGTGGAATAATTACATAACAAAACCAGAATAAGCTTTTCTTAGATATTTTTCTTTTTCTTTTCTGTCATATTTGCTCATATTCTATTATTTTGGTTTCCTTCTTTATAAAAGGTTAAGTGACTGGAAATAATCAGATATTTCCATTTTGACTGCAAATTTAAAAGCCATAGTCTGTTTAAATCAGAGATTTAGTTTCGCTGGTTTTACACTTAAGTTAGAGGCAAAGTACAGATGAGAATCCAAATCCAAATGTCTCAAAAATACAGAGTATCCAAAATCAGAGTTTTCGTGCAGATGTCTTTTTGGTGTACAGTTCTGACCAGGATTTAAATAGTGTCACTGGAACTGTGAGCATGGTAATATAAGTAAAAACCTGTCAATCTGGCTGTGGATTTGCCAAGTTGATTATTCATTTCCTCACCTTTTCTAACATTATTTTCTAATTAACATAATGAGAGATGAAAGAAATTTGATTGCAGGTCAAGAACACTGTGCAAAGCTAGACTACAATTATGCTACCCTCGAAGACAGTAACCTGGAACAAGAATAGTAGTATGTACACATATATTATTTCTACATTATTAGTTAAACTCTGCTGGATATGTGTGTCAGGTATTCTCACTTTTAACCTGTCAGCCACTGGGATCCATTTAAATTCCATGTGAGTAAGTAAAAGTTCATGAAATACCTGCCTTAATTTTACTGTGGATATTAATGAACCATAAGATTTGTTGGAAGATATTTGCAGTTTTACATCCATAAACCAAGTATGGTTGATTTTATTTGAAGTTTTATTTGAGTATGTCTCAAACAGGTTTTAAATAAACAGATCCTTCCTCTCTGGCCTACCAATTGTGATTATTTTTATTCCTCCAAATTACAGAAATCCAGTTACCTATAGTTCTGCTATACTGCTGGAATATATATCCGCACTCAGGAAGAAAATTTCCCTTCCACAAACACATGGTGCCCCTTTCCCTCCTCAGGAAAATTGCTTCAATCACCTGTGCTGTATTTTGGGAACTGAATGGCAAAAGACAAGCAGTAAGTATCACATTAAAACCTCCCAACGTAGATACTTTTGCTTAGGCTTCCAGTCCATCTCTATCCATTGGCTGTACAGTAGTCAGCCTAAAATAGTGTGAATTGCTCATCACTGTCTTGGGCAGACATGTCACACAGGGCAAATGAAATTATCTTACACATCAGAAGAAAAGTTCTGAATTTCTGATATTGTTTGCATTTTGGAAGAAAACTGCTGCTTCCAAATTGATGGAAATTTAGAATAGGCTATGTATTGAATTTCCCTGAAGTCTGCTTAGACATTACATACAGCATGTAGCTCTGTTCATCTTCTGTATGTTCCTTTTCTGACAGTGATGCCCAGCAGAGCAGGTAAGGAAGAGAGATGGGATCCTAGATGGGTGGTTATTCCCTAGCTTTTGCCAGGTAAGGCACCCAGGTGAACAGAGGTCTTCAGTCCTGTCACAGGGCAAAAGAAATTGACAGCTTTCAAACCCTGAGAAGAGGTCTGTCAGAGGTTTGAGCCACAATAACTCCTGGAGCTCTTTCTGGGCTAAGGCAAGTCACAGCCTTTAACTTGCTGCCAGCTACACTTAAAGACATGTTCTAACACAAACTTGAGATAGAAATACACGGGAGAGGAAAAACCTGAGGAGAGTTCAAACATAGGTATCCTGTAGTAAAATGATACTTGGCTTCAGGCAGTGGTCCAGAACAAGCCACAGTAGATCTATGACAGGACAACAGATAGCAGTATGAAGAGAGAAACAAAGAAGAGCGGGACTTTGAATGGCATCTTCACAGTGTCAAGATGGATAGAAATAGAATTACAGGTACACTGGTGTGAGCAAACCTGGGATTTTACATTCATATTGCTTTCTAAATCATCCCTTACATCAACCTATATCTAGAGAAAGATCTAATTCTTGTTCTTCCTCTGCAACTTCTCTGAGAATCATGGGGTTTTTTTTAATTCTTCAAACAATACTCCTATTCATCTTTCATTCTTTAACCCCTTGACCAGAACCAGGCTTCCTAATTGGGCCATCATGCATCATGAAGAAGCTAAAATGATCTCTAATGTCTTTCTCACAGATGAAAATGAGATGGTCAAAATGATCTGACCCTGTCATCCTTTTAACTTGAACAGGCAGGAGGGAGAGGTGAGATCCCTATACACATAACTGAAATGGAAAGTGCGTCAACGTTTATAGATTTTCATACTGTTCTGATGAAAACAGACAAAAAATCACTGTTGAGTATGAACACAATTTTTCAGGAAGATGAGCTAGTCTAGTTGGCTTAGTGCATCTCTAGTGTAATTTTTGCTCCCTCCTATGTCCTTTATCCTGTAATTCACAACTTCAGTTCTCGTCACTGCATTTCCTTCTGTTTTCATATGTAGCTTTGTTTAAATTGCATTAATAAGTAGTTCAGGACTAAATAATATTTTACATACTAGCATGATTCGGAAATCCTGATACAGTTTTGCATTCGCTTCATGAGCAGGTTTCATTTCTGCAGCAGTGATCCTAAGTTTTGTTCAAATGCTTATGCTTCTTGGAAAATTATTTAGGCTGTTTTGTTCTGAAAGTGAGTCTAGCTATGTGGACAGACTATCCCATAAAAAATTCAGATTCTGAAATTTTCTTTTTCCTAGCATTTTCGTGTGATACTTTTATAACCACGTCCAGAGCAGTAAAGTAGCAGTAAATTGGGTACCCTTTTGGTGATGTGAAGTATAGATGAATTGTCTCTTCAGGTGGTCTGTGGGGTACAGCATGCCAGAGTGAAAACGGTTTTCGAACCTAAGGCACACAGCTTTCAGCATTAGCTATACCCAGAAGAACATTCCTGCTTCTAGCAGCTTAATTTTTTTTTTTTTTGTCCTCATCTACCCCAAATTTCATGTGTTCACTTAAGGCTACAGTGAGTTCTTGATGTCTCTGTGTTGTTTAGTCACTGTACAACTATGACTACTTCCATCACCATATTTATGTTACATTATGGAAGCTTTTTTGTCTTGATACTCAAACTTCCCTGACTGACTTTCTTTTCTTAGGAGAATGACATTCTGCGTACCTGGAGCTCTCAGTCACAAATGGTCAGGCATTAGCCATTTGTAGCAGATATTCTAATTCTCTTCCTCCATTTAGTTCGTGTTTGAGCCTGCAAAGTTTTAAAGTTATTTGTTTGTGGGTTTGGTCTTTTTTTTCTTTACATTGAATATCTTTTCACATGTGTAAGTAATGCATTGATTTCAGCTGTTTCTACTTCAGTGACAGAGTACTTTTGGGGAAAAGTGTTGCTAAGAGAGGTGTTTGCAAAGTCTGTGAAACACCAGTGTTAGCTATTTAAATAAAACTAGTGTGAGAAGCAGTCCACTATCCAGTGCCCATTGCAACAGTTAAAAGCTGAGGGGAAGGGAGGGCAAGCTCATGCAAATGCAGGCCCTAAATTAGTGAACTGGTATTGTTTGAGAATTGCTGGCAGCATTCTTTGTGACTGCTCTTATCAGCACTGGGCACCTTTCTCTCTCATCCTGTCCCTGAAAACCATGCATATAAAATGTCTTAGACTTTTTTTAATGTGTGACAGAGAAATATATAAACCTGTGCATTTCTATGTATCTGTATAAAATGGCTGATTCCAAAGTAAAATGCATTATTTTGTGGCTGTCTTGTGGTAAAACATCCTCATCCATTTACTTGCATTTAATTACACCCCATCCTGAATGAAGGTGGGAACTTGCACTGTTAACAATAATTGTTCTTGAATTGACCCTTGTTAGTAACTGGCTTCTGCTGTTGTTACTAAACATTGGTCCAGCATAAATTGCTTAGTATTTTTATAATACATATAAATGCGTGTATATTTGATATATGACACGTTGTAATTAAACTGTTAATAGAGCCATTTCTGAGACATATCAGTAAGTTGCAATAACAGTTTTATTTGAAGAAAAATAGCATTGAACTCATCTTTTTCCTCCTGTGCTTTTTGCGTCCTGTTCATCTTTTCATCTATCAGAAAAAAATCTTAAGTGGAATGATACTTCATACTACTCTATCATCTTGAACAGCAATGTCATACCAAGAAAAACATATATAAAGAGGGTTATTGTAACACAGACAGAAAGAAAATTATCATTCTTTGTAAATATTTCAGCATGAGATATTCAATCCCTTTTCTCACTTTTCACACCTGACACTGCTTAGGCTTATGTTTGACATACAGTCAACCTGATCTCCTTCTATTTATATCATTTATGTAAGAGCTATTTTCATGGAACTCAGCTAAGCTCCCATTTATCTGTACCCATCCAACTCGATGAGTCTGTTTTCTTCTGTCTGATGCCTAGATAGTAAGTGTTTTCAGGCAGGGACCACTCTTCTGATCCTTTGTTTGCCTGGTAGATAATGCAGCTGTTATAGAGATTAGAACAATACCTCTGACTAACAGAACATGTCTAAGCTCTATGAGTCACGAGCTTTTAATGGTTATAGCTGGAGCAGTTTAATATGATAGTACCTTCATCTGTCTACATCCCCCTCTTATGGAAATTAAACCCTCACTAGCAGGAGTGATAGCAAACCACATGCCATCTCTTCATTTGTCTCAATCAATGTTTGAGTTTATCAGCTGTCATAAAGGCTTGATTTAATGCTTAACACTGTGAACTGGGAGAGCTGAGGAGTTCCTTCTGTCATGCAGGTTTGGGGCAATAACTTCTCACTGGGGCAAGACAGAGACTTCAGGTGGCAACATTTTAAACTGTGAGAGCTAAATCAGAATTCACAAGTCAAAGCCTTCACCCTTTCTATTATTATGACACAAATAAAAACCCGCAACTTTTATCACCCCCACAGCCACAGTGCACTAGTTTGAAAAGGGTGGATTTTCAGAATGAAGCTTCAAGTATTTGTGCCAAAACCTGTATTAATTGTATCTCTATCAAATTCAACATTGTTGGATTTTTCTACTCCTATTTCAGATTTTTATACCTTTCTCATTACAGTTCTGAGGTGGGGGATCAATCATAATCATGAAATGTCATTCATCATTATTCAAAGACTCTTCAGGTATAAAATGGTCACTGATCAGTACATATTGTATGCATGTGCATTATTCAACAAAGTAGAAAATAGGCAATTGACCTGTTATTTTGGCAGAGTTTCAGACAAGCACAATGCTATGTAGCCATATTCTCAAACAATATTACTCTACTAAAGGGCTTTGCACATCTGAATGTCTAACTCTCTCTGAGACCCATGGCTAGCTGGCTTCATAATTGATTTATTATTGTTCCTTGGCAAAATATCTTGCCCTTGTAACTCTTTTTTCAGTTGCAAAGAATGGACTGGAGACAGATACACCGTCTTCTGTAGTAATGCAGAAGTCACTTTTCTGGTCATTATAGCTCTGTGTCTATGATTTGGTGGTCAAAAGCTTCACTCAGTGACCCAGGCAACAGCAGTAGCTGAGGGAATAGCAGCAATAGAAATAGGACAGACAGTAGAAGTAGCATCCAGATTTGCTATCTGTATTTTTGTTGCTGCTGCTGAACACACAGATCATATCTATGAAGCACTGGGAATGCTGGCTATGGCTGTTAACTTTCACATTTTTATTCTTCTCAGAACACTAGGCAGTTTTGTTCCAAGACAGTAGCATTTGTCAGTAGGTGGGGAAACAAACTTCAGTGAGGTGGACTGGAACACCCACATACAGATGTGATAGTAAGTTGCACTGCCAAAAAGTATGATGAAAACTTCCTAACAATAAGGTAAAATGAAGGGTTTGAGGCAGAGCCTCCTCTTCGCAAGACCGGTGGAAAAATCCTTAGCTGCTCTTCAAATGACATCTGGTTTTATCATCAACAAAGCAGGATTAACTGAGCATTACTGCAACTGTAAAGAAGGTTTTGTGTCTGGAATAGCTTTGAAGCTCATGAATTGTTTAATCAAACGGAAAACCCCTGTACAGAGAACAAGAAAACACAAGGAGTCATGAGTTTTCTAGCTAGTCAGGCCTAAGGTTTCAAAGATAAACAGTAGAAAAAATTCTATCAAAGTTGAAGAAAAAATACACAGAAAACCTGAAGCAACAAAACCCACCACTAAGAATGCCCCCTTCCGCTGAATCTGAATGAGGTGATAACGGCAGTATTCAGGTTTTTTCCTTCCCTTCGTTCTACTCCCAAAGAGTTTCACTGTCCTAAACTTCTTTAGGTGGTACAGGCTAGGTAAAGCTTAGATTCTTCTTATAATTCCTGTTCATCTTATGAGTAGAAGAAAATTCATCTGCATCCTCATGCTTGAGCCAAATTTTTTGCTATTGTAAATGAATTACATTCTTTTGGTTTCAGCAGAGTTGCTTCCTTCCAACCAGCAGATATTTCTACACCTTCTTTTTAATTTTAAGTTATGCAAAGGATTTTCATAATTAAGTAGTGCACCACAGACTGGAAATTTCCAGGTTCTCATCTGAAACAAGCAAAACTGTCCTCTGCTTTTCTATATGTGTGTCAAGTAACAAATGGGTTGTGTTCTGAAGCAAGGAAATCCCATTAGTTATTTCAAGAGCAGGCCCTGTCACATATGCTGCAATCTCTGATGATCCAGTGCAAGCTGCCTGATTGTGTAGCAATGAAAAGCAATTTGAGTGAGCTGACAAACAACACATAAACAGCTTCCCCCTCCCTGCCCCCCCTCCCCATTTTTCTTTTCTTCCTTTCTTTTCTTCTCTTTTTTTACTAACTGTGTAGCCCATCTGCAATCTTTCCAGTGGTTAATTACCAAAGAAGGCTATATCAAGCATGTAGAACAGAATGACTGTGATTCTGCTACTCAGGGAAGTCCTGAGGGGTCACCTACCAGATCTTTATGTATCAGTTTTGTACTAAAGGCAAGGTGAGTCTGAAAGGTTCAGTTTTAAATAGCTAAAGAATGGAAGAGACTTGATTAAGTGCATACGCATAGCAATAGCAGATGGACAGCAAAATATACTGTTAAGTCTACCAAAAGAATAGGGAAGGTCTCAGTATACATGTGTGTAGATAAACAACAATGTAGACGAAGAAAGGGCAAAATGAGTTTCTTATACTCTGTGCATTTAGTTCCTCCTGTGTCTGTCCTCACGCTTTCTGGATTGGCTTCTTAGGAAGCAAATATGTAGTGCATCATCCAAAGATACTTTTCCATGTTTTCCTGCATATAACCTGTAAGATATCTAAAAAAACAACTGCTAAAGACTAGTCCAGGCTATGTTTGAATAATAAGGTATAGTACAAGAAGGACACTGAGGTGCTGGACCATGTCCAAAGAAGAGCAATGAGGCTGGTGAAGGGCCTACAGAACAAGTCTTATGAGGAGTGGCTGAGGGAACTGGGATTGTTTAGTCTAGAGAAGAGGAGGCTGAGAGGAGACCTTATCACTCTCTGCAAACTACCTGAAAGGCAGTTAGTAGTGAGGTGAGTGTTGGTCTCGTCTCCCAGGTAATTAGCAATAGGAAGAGAGGAAATGGCCTCGAGTTGTGTCAGGGGAGATTTAGATTACATATTAGAAAAAATTTCTTTACTGAAAGAGTGGTCAGGCACTGGAACAGGCTGCCCAGGGAAATGGTGGAGTCACTATCCGTGGAGGTGTTCAAGAAACATGTAGATGTGGCACTTCAGGACATGGTTTAGTAGGCATAGTGATGTTGGATTTGGTCTTGTTGGTAAGTATGCACACCTGAGAAATTAAGATGTGAGTTTTTTGAAGGAAACATAAGGCAGTCGGGAGTTCATCCTGCATTTGAAATCCTGGCCTAAAAAAAAAGGGTTTAGCTGCCATTAAGACCTTGCCTTGTCAATGAAGTTATCTGGAGCAGATTAGATCTTCTCAGAAGATGCTTACAGATTCAAGGTCAACAACTAACTGGCTAATAGGGCTACATCAATTAACATGGTTAGAATTCATTCCATTATTTCAAAGAAGAAAAAAAATTAGAGTGACTTCATTTCAGGAAGAGAGAATCAAAGTGTGACTTTCAAGTAAAAACAGGGATTGTAGTGTATACAGATGTAAAATAAGACAGTCCTTGCACTATCTTTTTGCAAGAATTTCTGAGAAGAGATGATCAAGGTTCAGAACAAGAACAAAACTCTCATCTGGCTTGTCCTTTAGTGTAGTTCTAAGGACACAGAGACTTGACATTTTGCTGTGCAACAATCACAGTGAAGGTCGGTGCCTCCCAGCCTGACGGCTACTCAGTTTCCAAAAGAGCAGCCTCAAAAGACAAAGTCTTTCTCTTAGTGAAGAAAGCAGTAATGCTGGCTGTCACCTTGGTAGAGGTTAGAGCAGATTTCTTATCCCTTCACTTCACTTTAAGAGGAGATGTAACATAAAAGAAAAAAAAAAAAAAACAACACAGAAGTTGGTTTATAGCCCAGAAGATTCCAAACTGGACATAACATTTGTGCTTACAGTAGGTTGTAATAAAAGGTTCCTGGATTCTGTACATATAAATGGCGACTGGAAGGAATGTCACCAGTTTAGCTGTATCCTCTTCTTTTGCGTTCACGCCTGATGATCAGTTTCTTAGCGTGATTTATAATGCCAAGAACCCAGATGGTTCTGTCTTGGGTAAGGACCACCTTCTCCACTGTGCCCCTTTTCAAGTCACTCAATGCAACTCTGCCATCATCACAGGAACAGTTTCGGCATGTAGTTAGGTGAATTGATGAATTTATTACTTCAGGAAAGAACAAAAAGTTTCTAGAAATGTGTTGTTTGTATTTAAGCAGTCAGAAAATGGACCTAATGTCACTTCTTTATTTGTAGCTATTCCCTCTGGAGTTCCCTGAGCCTCGTCTTCTTGAGTCTGAAAAGCAACTAACCGCTTCGAGTGCTTTAACAGAGTATTGGCAGAACAGGAAGAGTGTTGGGGCATATACGCATTTTCAGCACTTCAAATTCTGCAGCCGTTTATGTTGCTATAAATGTTGAGTGACTTGAATGCAGGTAGCATATTTTGTCTAGACTTATATACATGAAACTGCGATTTTGTGCGGCCTGTCGATTATTTGGCTTTCTTTTACTTTAATTCATTGCAGCTCTTGGACCTCAGCTAGTTGCAACATTGCTTAGAGTTACAAGGCCCTGTGATAACTCTGTACTTTTATCTTTGGACCAATATATGTTTTTATGAATTATGCAGAAAAAAAAATGTGTGTCACTCCACCTACATAGGACGTTTTCTGGACATAAGCAGATTAACCTGTCAAATTACTCAGATTCCTGTTAAACTGTGATGGCTTACTTCATTTGCTGCAGCCCACGAACATGAAATGAAAGGGTCAAGTTGTGTTAGCTTTGACTTTTGCTTTCCTGACTTTTCTAACTCTGAGGTAGACATTTAGTGCTTCTCAGTATATTATTTGAAGACTGACTGTTGGCGACATTCTCTTTAGCACTTTCTTCCTATATTGAATATCCATTACACTGACAATAACAAATATCTTGCTTGCACTCACACGGCATTTTTCAGAGCAGCACAAAATGGTAAATGGACCTCAGATCACATTAATTTTTCAGCCTTGCTATATGGTCCCCTCATAATTATCACAAGTATTCTTACTTTTGAGTAAAAAGAAAGAATGACAGAAACATCTGTTCATTTTGGAAATGCTAATATTTTAAAATGGCAGTGACTGTACACTGCTTTCCTAGAGCTACCTATTAATATCTACTGTAAAGAAATAAATGTAACTCTGCAGTGTGCTTCAGGATAGAAGGAGTTAAGTGTTATCTACCTTTGAAAAATAAATTTTGGGGACAAAAATATTCATATAATTGAAGTCAATCTTTCTTATACTAGTAGAGGAGTTCTTCAGAAATAGCTGAACGCAGATTGCCCAGTAATTTCGCAGTGTCAGTTCCCTCTGCTGTAAATGTATTTTGCAATAGTCTATAAGCATGGCACTAAAATTTGTTGCTTGCCAATAACTACGCACCAGCTCTCTAATATTGGAGATTATTTTATAAAATTGCCTAGGGTTAATAGTACTTCTCTCTTCAAACAGTATTGCTGAAGTCAATGTGTTACTCAACATGACCAAATACATTAGAACCATCTAATACGTCTTTCAAAAATAAATGTGTGTTTAATGGGTATTCAACCATGTTTCTGTGTTCTAGGCTGGATGGATACATTGCTCACATGTAATGTCATGACACAGCAGTCTTGTGCATGCAAATATAGTTAGCATGGTGTCAAAGAAAGGAAGAGTCATTTGATAGCATATAGAGATTGTTTTGATTTGATATCATGAAAAGAAAGACTGTTACTGTCTACGACATCTCCTTTCTGCTTTTCTGAGATCTTACAACTGGTGTCTCTCTTTCCTCAGATAAAGATGCTCCTCAAAGTTATGTAGAGCTAAAAAAGCCCCACTGCCTCATGCTTCTGTAGGTATTTCTATTGGTCTAGAGTCAGTATAAAATGGAGTGAAAATTCAAATTACACTGTAGCTGGAAAATTAGGCCCAGATTTTCACAAGAAAAGGAAGGTAAATCTTGGTTCTCAAGAGTTAAACTGATATTCACACAAAATATCACCAGTAATAACTGTGTAGTAAGTGACCATTAAATTGAAATTAAGCCTAATGTAGACTACTGGTACAGTCTGTTTTTTCAGTAGATGAGTTTCACCTCTGATGAATACAGGATTAATCTGTACTTCATCATAAAGCAAACAAATTAATAAACTAATTTATATTCTAATCTGTTTAATATTTAAATTATTTATCACTGAGATTGTGTGTACTTGATCTGCAGTAATCTTTGCTCAAGAATAAAAGAGATGAAGTTTTTATTTTTATTTTTTTTTACAGGGCCTTTTACATGTAATAACCTACTAGCTCTCAAATAATAAATGTCCAGTAATCAGGCAAGACATAAACAATACTATAGATTCCATTATAAATCCAAAGTGATTAAGTGTATTACTGTTGTTCACGCACTTTGGCCCCAATGCAGTGCAGTCTGTATCATAAACTTGCAACTATTTTAATTAAATTCACATAGAACTAAACAAAACACAGAGTTTTCATTTTATGGACAAATCTGCTACTTTGAAATGTATGAATCCAGTGGAAAATACACGGTATATACATTTCTCTGAAAGGAAAGCCATGGTAAAATGATGATTTTAAATCAGTTGAAATAGTCCTTTTCCTCTGATAGCTCAAACATTTTTGGAAGAGCTAAAAAATGAAAGTGGCTTCACTTCAGAGAAAGAGAAGCGAATGTAGCTTTTAAATAATTAAAAAAAAAATGTATACAGAGGAAAAATGGTGGTAGTATGTGCATCATCTTTTCTAATAGCAATAATAATTTTCATATGAATAAGCATATTGTACCAATCTGTAAAAAAATGCATTTTCCTTATTAAAATATTTTTCTAATAGCATGCTTGTAAGATGAAAGTGATTTCACAGTAGCTGTTCTATGAAGTGTTGTATTCCCAGTTTTAATTTTGATGACATGGGATTTGTTAGCAGTAGAATGATGCATCAGTACAAACTAGGTTATCTTCCATTATCTATTTTAAGCTGGGCTGTGATCTCCTGCTTTACATTGGGTTCTCAGTGTCAATAGAAGTAACCCAGAAACCCTTAAACTTGCACAGTTTGTTTCCCAGAGGATTTTTGATCATTTACCACTACTCAATTTTTTATCCTGTCCACCTCTCTATTGCCATCATAGAGTGGTCAACAGTTGCACCTCCTCTATATTCACGTACCTTTGCATAACTGTCAAATTTACTGTATCAATGTAAAAAACGCAGACTTCTGTTGGTTATAGGTTGTTTATCCAGTGCTGTACAAAATCTCCCAAACAAAAATGTGTAGTATGTTAATCTCTACATGACAGATAATTGAGGCACTGCTATTTTAATGCTTAATTCAAAGCCTATGATCAAGCAGCTGAAGATGACAAATGCACATTCTCTGAAAAACTCACAGTCTTTCTAAAGTCTACACAACAGAGAAACAATATCTGGTGTATCTAAGGTCTGCTTAGATTTAGAAGTCTAGTTCTTTATGAAAATAGGATTGATAATAAAAGTAGACTGATTTCACCAAATGTTAGATATAGAAAAGTTAAGTGACTGGCATGAATTGACTTAGGAAGAAACACTTCCAGATGGGTGTTTTATTTAATTTATCATGCACAGACATCTTAAAATGAAGTGAGTCATTCACTGACATGCGCCCCACCCTTCCCCCCCACTACAGGGAACGCTAAGCTTTATTTAGAGAGCTAACCTTAGGTGGATAAAACCAGTTGAAATAAAATCCAGGTACAGGAGTTTAAGGCTTTTTGTTTCTTCTGCACAGAAACTTATTCTTCAGCTTTTAGTAAGTAAGGAGACAGCAGGAGGGATAAAGCCAGAAAGAAGGAGGAATAGATGAGCACCACACTCTTCCTAGTCACACTTCCTGGTTACCTGGTTGAGTAAGCCTCCTTTTACATGCTGGTAAGCAATCGAATGAAATGCACAAAATGCTTTACCATACCTGATTGTGGACTTTGTTTGGGGATTTTGGCTGCTGCTTCAGGGCTGGAGGTGGCACGCACACGCTGATTGGCAGAGTTATGGATGCTACTTGGAACAGCTGCTGATACATTTTTGCGAGGTTTCATGTCTTGCAACCACATTGGAGATGCCTCAAAGGCTTGCATTCGCCGAGAGTGGCTGTTAGCGTTGACTTTGAGAAATGCCTGGGCCTTGTATTCCTGAAGGTCTCCATAGTTGGCATCGGTCACCCGGCACTCGTATAAGCCTTCATCCTTTTTCCTCACTTTTGAAATCTGCAGCTTGTGGGAGATGTCATTCCCTTGTACCTTCACTGTCTGCAGATTTGCCAGAAAAAAAAAAAGAGCAAAACAAACCTGGTATCAGCTATTCTTTCTCTGGGAAGACTCCACTGATGAAGAGCCAGTCCAGAGAAGATCAAGTGCCAAACTAATCAGTGATGTGATTGTACTTATTGCAGGGAAGTTGCATCAAGGATGAATTTGATTATTGGTATCAACAAAGATGTCTGACATCTTTCCAAAACTGTTTAGAAATGCTAATTGACCTCGGACAAACAACCCAAGCTACCATGCTCATTCCAATTGATTGCTTAAAATGATGCACATTTTTAATTAACTTTCTTATATAAACCTGGTATCTGTGCCCTTCGTTGGTTAAACCTTTCCAGTTAGTTGGCTTTATTGAACAATTAAGTTTTTGAACTAGTACATCAACAAATTTGCTGGAGATGTTTTCCAATACCTAATTTTTTTTAATAACAGTTTATTAAGTTAGCTTGTAGTCTTCATTACTTTGAAACTACATATCTGACATTCATTTTGTCCGCTTCAGGAGTGTCCAGACCTTTGGTATTTTTTATTTATTAACCAGAACAAGTCATCTTGTGTCAGGTAGTTCCTTTTGTCTCGTTTATGTAAATGTGTACTTTTTAGAAGTAATATATCATTTCTGCAGCACATGTTCAAGCAGCACAAATTCAAGATAATTTTTAAAGTTGTCAGCTAAAATCAGACTCCTTATTTATTTTTAATTTATTTTAATATCTGAGGGTAATATAATATATTTTTGTCTCACATAATTAAAACATGCATAAGTAAATTATGCATCCAGAAATGTGTGATAGGTATTAAGATGCATTAGAAAAGGTAACACAGATTCCTCTCTGTATGATCATCACTTGAGAGAATTTATATTTGATTAATTGGCTGTTACTCTCTCTATCTCAATCAATACCTGTTGTCCCACAGGAAGCCAGTTAAAAGGGATTCAGTGGGACAGAAAACTTCAGCTTTGAAGAACTTCTGGACCTGGTTTTCTTCCACCATTACATAAATATGGATGCAAATGTTGCTTTGTGTTATATCAGTGATGGGCGATGAGGAAACATCAGGGTCATGATTATATTGTAGATCACAAAAATGGAGAACTGTTAGATTGAAACTAGGCTCCTGTTATTGGTGATTTTACAACACATTGCTTCTGATAGCTTGGCGTGCTGTAGTCACCAGTGTTGGCAAAGAACCTATCCTGCCTGCTTGATAAATTGGAGAGCAATACTTGTGAATACGTTATTGCTTTAAGGTACTGGGTGGACTTTACAGCCTGTTGTATTGTATCCAGCTTGACAAATTGAGTTGAAAGTATAGATTGTGTACTTTCAGGTATAACAAATGCAATATTAATTATACAGAAAGTGCTGGATAGTTATTTAAACCATATTCAATAATAATATATCTCTACTGAACAGCTCATATTCAGCAAAAGGATTAAGGAAGTTTCATATGAATGGAAAGAGGATCTGTAGGTCATATTCTGCCTTCATTTGATCCCATGCAATATTTGCTAAGTTTAGTGTTGTATGGCACTAATGGAAAACAAATTTTGGGGGGTTCTGCATTTGAAATTTAGAAATGGGTGCAGCCAGCATGTATGCATGTTGTCAATTTATACCTGACTATGATTTAAAATCAACAGAGGTGGTGTATTTCAGCACAGTTTAAATATACATTCAGCATATTTTAACATTTCTTTAAAGAATTTACAAAATGCAGTAAAAAGTTTGCTCTCTTCTTCATGAAGATACTTTCCAGTAGTACTAATGGAGACTCTGTGCATGCATTCAAGAAAGAAAAAAAAAGAAGGCTACATTCGTAACAAGTGTATTTAGACTGTCAGCCCAATGTTGACTTTTTTTTACTGCAAATATGGAATGCTTTATGCAAGCTTATAAAAACACTGTATAAATACTCCATTGTGAAGTATTATCATACATAATGAGAGAAAGATACTTTTAACTTAAAAGATGGTACATGTTTTACAGCCTATACCGTGTCACAGGTCTTATGCATTACTATGGGGATCTTGAATGAGCCAGTATTGATAAGGAGTAAATTGGCTGCTACAGCTACGGAATAGTGGAATAGTATCCAAAGACCACATACAGGCCTCATTTGTAAGATAGTCTACAAACAGAACTGAAGATACAGTCCATGACACAAATTGTTTATAATGTATGGTGAGAAGTATCATAGGAAAAGTATGGCTAAACTATGCATTGTTTTGAACATAACATATCTGAATTCTCATTTATAAATGCCCTTCAGCTACACCTAGCTGCACTTCAATCTGATGAAATTACTTGGTTAGTTATTTGAAGACATCAGAAAGCGGCAGACTAAAGGATTTAAAAGAAATGATACACCTCTGTTTGTTGTTGTTTTAAGCTTTGCTGGTAGCTACAGCCTTGGCGACAGCTAAAAGACACTTCTGAAGTGACTGTGTCTGGGAAAGGGAAAACTGCTTTGGGCTCATAAGAAATATTCATGCTGCGGTATCTGCTAAATATCTGTCTTTCCACTGCAGTGAGCACCACACCACGACTCCAACATGATGCATTTCCTGGGGTGCTGAGGGAGGAGGGTCTGGACTCTGCTGGCGTCAGGGGCTGTATCTGTGCCTGACTAGGGATATGGCTCTGCCAGGGAAGGCATCCTTTCGCTGGACAAGGGCTGGAGCAACGTTGCTCAGAATTTTGTTGAGACTACTTTGTGGTTTAATCTCCAGCTGGCGGATTGGTAACTCTCGTGTCAGAACCCCGCTTCTCAGTGGTCAGGAGTGGAGATTACTCCCAACAGGGAGGTCTTGTCCGAAGACATTCTGAGTTTTTTCCTGCCAGCAGATATGGACCTGGGAAAGCGCCCGTTCAAACAGGGTTCAAATTCAACGCACCACTGAAGGAAAATGCGTCTTCGAGGCCAAATTTCAGCCTTAAAAGCAGCTTTGGAGCCCTAAGGCAGGCTCAGCAGTTGCCCAGGGTGGATGAAAACAAGGGGTGAAAGGACGGGCGCAGGCTGTCTGCTTGCACGGGGTGAAAACAGCCCCTGCCGAAGGAAGCTCAACCGCCCGGACCTCCCTGCCCGGGGGGGCCCGCGGGGCGCCGGGCAGGGCTGCCCCGGCACCCTCCGCCACGGCCAGCCAGGGTCGCGTCGCGGGTGGGGAGGGGGTGCGGGGCGGGGGGCGCGGCCGCTCCTGTCGGGGTGGGCTCCGGCTGGGGGAGGACCCTCCCGCGCCCCTCGGCCCCACTTACGCTGATCTTGGTGCCGTCGCTGTCCAGGTCCCTCTCGGGCAAGAGCTCCACCTGCAGGGAAAGGAGCGCCGGCGTGGGTCTGTGGCCCCGGCTCCGCTCCCGCCCCCGCGGATCCCGTGGAACGGGCAGGGGGACCCGGGGGGGGGGGCACCCTGCAGGCGCTGCCTGGAGGACCTGCCGCCTGCCCGACACGCGTGGGCGCCGTTCCGCGCCGACTGCGCGCCCAAACCGGGTGCGGAGGCGGGGAGAGAGGTCCCTAGGTGGCGGCGTGGGTGGACGTGGTCCCTTCCATCCCGTCCGGTAGGCTTAAATTGCTCCGTTGTATGACACATATATATATATATATATTAATTTTTTTTTTTAGGGTGTCTTTGGGGCATTGGATGTCCCCCTGCTCCCCCCCTCAAGTGCGTGCCCTCCTGTGGCAGCTGCAAGCAGTTAGGGTCCCCAGCTCGACTGCACCAGCTGTAAATTGGAGGGCACGTGTAGGATCTTGCCATTTGGGAAATAAAAAATTCCTGCAGGGAGCAGTCTCTGGACTGCTGATTTCCAAAGGGAGAATGAGGGAGAGGAAAAAAAAAAAAAAAAAGAAAAAAAATCAGAGTTTGGAAATCCTTGTGGATTTGCAAGCTTCCCTAGCTGCATCCCGGGAGTGACAGGCACCAAAGGCACATCCCTTGAGGGGCGCGTTTTCCTCTGCAGGTTCCTGTATGGTTATTTTGTGGTCAAAGCTAAGTCCCTGGGGAGATCCAGAACCTCCCTCTGTTCCCTCCCTCTTCCACCCCCCCACTTCTTTCCTTCCTTCCCTCCCTTCCTATCTGCCCCCCTCCGGTGGCATTCCCGGGTGGTTTGGGGACCCCACGGGAGAGGTTCAGTACCTGAGTGCCTGTCACCTCAGCTCCAGCCTCTTGGTCCTCAGCCGCCCGCAGAAACCACCACTGGATTTCAAGGTACACGGAAGCGGAGCCACTTTGGAAAGCACAAGACATCTCCACATTCTGCCCTTCAGTGGCCGTGACATTTCGGGGAAACTCAGTGAATTTTGCTGCAAAACAAACGTGCAATGTGTTGGGATCTCCTATTACCTGCTCGTTGTTTATCCACCACTTTTTGTGTTGCCTTTGTCCTCCCGTCTCTCTCTTTTTTTTCCTTTTTAATTGATTTCCCTTTTTTCTCTCCTTGTTTCCCCTTTTTTCTGGTTTCCCAGTTTCCCCACATGTTATCTCCCCCGCTTTCTCAGACACCCAGGTGTGCCTGTCCTCCCTTACGCACAAATCCACCTTCTTTATGCTCTGAGCTCTGCTCTTAGGAAACGCTGTGGACCCCCCTGCTCGCTCCCAAGGGCTAGTAAAGTTTCATGTAATTAGGTCCAAATACCCTCGGGCAGAATGCGGTATTTCAGCAGGCTCACTGAGGGATTTTGTGCAAGACCAATCTGGAAGAGGAGAAAAATACCAGGCTGATTTATTGTATTTCGTGGGGCTGAGCTGGAGACGTGTTAAACCTCCCGCAGCCGGCGGGAGTGGCCGTTGGAACGGGCACCCTGATCAGGTGCCGGTTGCAACCACTGAGCAAAACGCCCATTTCAATCAATGGCTTTGCCAGAGTTATCTACTCCTGAGAACCTCTGCTTGCACAGTCCTACCACGAAGAAGCACAGCACCTGCTTTTCAGTCCTGGCGAACACTTTGTAGAACTAACCTCTACCTTCGCATCCCAGTCCTTCAACAAACAAGGTCTGCCTGTTCCAGTGCACCACTGCTAGATTTAAACACTAATCCTGATGGACATAGTCCAGGGCACCAGCATTTCCTTAAGTCACAGTCTTGACTTCCTTCTCCTCCTTTCCTACAATTCACTTTAAGATTGTGCAGCACGATGAAACCTGATAGTCGAGTGAGGAGGACTACAGACAAACAGCGTAATAAAATAAAACCTGTGTTTCAAGCAGAGGAAAAATTGGAAAGACCCTGCGATGTTGCATTCTGTTATGCAGTGTTGTGTGTTGACTAGAGCAGATTATGATGTGAAGGAAATACTGCTCATTGTCTCCTCCCCTCACTCTTTATCCCGGCTGCCTCGCTAACCTAGAACTGCTGGGATAATTTGGCAATACGCTCAACCAGCGCTACTGCTTTTTCCCTTTACGTTTGTGCTTGGCAACAGACACCTAGCAAAGCTACTATCTTGATATTTCACGGTGTCCCTGTTTCTGCCCCGCCCCCCCCCCCCCCGACCCCCCCAGCCAGGCATTGCGAGCCACCGAGTCACGCTGACAAAAGGTCTGCGCATTGTTTGCACTCGGGGCTTGTAAGTTTGCGGCGGTTTTTCTGTTTGCTCGCTCGCTCCCTCCCCTCCTGGTCAGCGCCTGTGAGTGGGGTGGGGGCGAGGGGGGGAGCGCGGCCAGCACCCTCCCCGGGCGCGCCGCCCAGCGCAGCCCGCCACAGGATCCCGAGGCCGGCGGGGAGCTGCCGGACAGGGGCGGAGGGCGGGGGCGGCAGGATGGAGCAGCGGGAAGGGGCGGAGGGTGGTGGGCGGTGGGATGGGGCAGGGGGCGGAGGGCGGGGGCGGCGGGAGGGGGCAGAGGGAAGGGGCAGGGGGCGGCGGGCAGCCCCGCGCGATCTGTCCATGGTGCTGACGGCGTCGCCGCAGGCTCGAGGTCCCAAACAACCGGCTCCCGCAGCGCCGGGGCTGCTTGAAATGCACGGCGCGCCTTTCGGCGGGGGGGGGGGGCGGTGGGGGGGAGAAGACGCGGGGGAGAGGTCTTCAAAGAAGTCAATTTTGTCTTTTTTCCCTTTTTTCTTTCTTTTTTTTGGACACACACACCCCCCGAAATACACACAGTCACAGGATCGAAATAAAGGTCTGCGGATTGCAGGAGAACAGGAGAGGGAAGGGGACGCAGCACAAAAGCAGACTGCAATACTTCAAGGGAAGCAGTAGATTTAGCCATTCGGTACTTTGTCTGAAAGCAATTACTTACGCATGCACGAGTAGGTGTTTATTGTATGCATACATGCAAATATAAAAACGTAAAAACGTGCGCAACCCTAACACATGTATGTCCATTCACCAACACCACTTTACTCTTCTGCAAGGTGCCTGTTTTTTCCCTCTTTGCAGTCAAGTAAAGGAAGCCTGTTTTATTCTCACTTTGTGGAAACTTCTCACTACTGTTCCTATTTACAGACAATTTTTAACCTAAATTTAAACCTGGTACTTGGTGTTCTCAGCTCCTGTCCATTGTGGTTGCTTTCCTTCTTTTTATTTTCTTTCTCGAGTCCCGCCCCCCCCCCCCCCTCCATCCTGTTCGGGATCTGTTTTAGCATAGAAAAACACACACAGGTTTTTGACAATAAATGATCTTACCTTGGGTAGAAAGTCCTTGTTGAATATACATAACTGAAAAGAAAATGAATCCAACATAAGCTAGAAAGATCCCCATCATTCCAAGATGAAGAAGAAGTCACATCAGGGTAACAAAAGCCAAAGGTGTTCTCAAAAAAGGAAGGATTGATATATGAGTATATGTATGTATCTCTAAATATATGAACAGAAAGAGATTTTAAAATGTTACAAAAAGGCTCTGTATTGTAGCCCTAGCTGCGACACTGGCAGCATTCTGCTACTCAGTGGAGTCTTTTTCTTTGGGAAGAGCGAGTATTGCAATACAGTGTGGTTCAGATGAGCTGTCTCAGGCGCTGTGTTGCTTGAAGTCCAGATTCAGACTAAAAAAAAAAAAAAAACCGTTGAAAAGTGGGTATCAGCTGCCTTCTGTGCCTTTTTTCAGCTACCTGGCAGCTTTGTCCAACGTCAGCTCCTGCTGCTCAGGATGGCGTGATGACTGCCCTCCCTACACACTTATCCAGCTTGGGAAGAGGGGAGTGGGGGAAAGGGGAGTGGGGGGGGGGGGGGGTGGGAAGAGAAGCCTACTGTGCTTGTATTGCTTTAACTTTTCCCTCTAATGGCTGCGATGATGCCTTTAACCCTTCCCTCTCTCTCCCTGTGCTCTACACCTCTCTACCTGTTCTGACTTCTACTGGCTCTGATCTGGGGTAAAGCTGCGTGCTTTTTTTAACATAGTGTACAGCTTGTGATTGTGGAGAGAGCAGGGAACCTTTATTGTACTGATGTAATCTTCTTTCTTACATCCCAAAACACTCAGTGACTAAGAGGGCAATGCAGTGGTTTGATTTTTGGTGAGTTAAGCTGTTTCTGTTTTTTCCCTTTTCTCTCCCTCTTACAGGATCTGAGGGGAAAATAGTTACTCAGTAATGCTACTGCACTGGCTGTTGCCTGCTCCAAAAGAACTATGCTTCTAGCATCTTATATTAAAATGCTGTTCATTTTGTTTTCAAAGACACATATAGAGGATGATATTTAGAGTGTGCTTAGAATACATATATTTGTATAGATTTCTATGGAAAAATATATTTAGCTAAATAAAAAGGGATTTTGATGTCCTACAGATTACTCACGGTAATAAATATTTATGTACATCAGATAAAGTGTTTACAGCATATTGAAGAATGCTTCCTCCTGCAGTGAACATTTCCTTCTTGCTTCCCTATATTCTGCCTTTGTATATTAATGCTATTTAGACAAGAGGCTAACCTTGACTATATTAGCTGTTCAAAACAGTCTGTAAAACATCTACACTGAGGGAAGTCGTGCTGCTTGTAGTGAGAAGCCATCTAGAAAGTGCTTGTTGCACTAAGCAAACACCAAATACCTTCACAAGGCTGAGACAAAGACTGAATAGAATCTGAAAAGAGCACCTGATAATTACTCAGGCTGCCAAATAGCTGAACTTGACCGCTAATCGAGGATTAAAAAAAGATACAAGCGTTACCAAATGAAAGAGAATTTCATTCGCATGGGCAATATGTTTTGCTGTCCGATGAAGAACTGGACAGGTTCTGTCATTCCTGGCAATGGGAGTGCAGCAGTTCCACAGTGGTACAATATGCAACTTTCACCTTACTTACTGCACCATCCAAATTATTACACGCATGCAAGACATCTGACATAGCTGCAGAGATCCCTTTCACAAAACTAATGCCGTCTGACTGGAGGACAATCCTTTTGTCTATATTTTAGCATTTATTTATTTTATAATTGCAAGAGTTCCCATCATTATTTATGAAAATAAGGGGGGCATTTCCCCATGGTAATGGTCTGTTTGATTGATGTCGTATCTTAAGCATAGCAATAATTCTGAGTAAAAGATGAGTACAGTAAATCAAATATAATTTAAATTACTAAAATGATCCCCCAAATAGGAAAACAATTATGTTGCCTGAAAGATTCTCTATTACCACAGAGTCTTAATTACTTTAAAGGAGTCATGATGGATATAATCAAAACCAAAGAAAGAAAAATGAAAGAAAAACACAAGTCTTTAAAGGTGGTGGACGAAAATTATGTGAAGTAGCCAAGGACTGGGAGTGACTCAGTGATTAGACACACACTATAGGGGTCTTTACAGCTTCATGTGGTGAATGTTTCAATAATTTCTATAAAAGAAATCAGATCCTTTTCAGATGGGCAGACAAAATCCTAAGTCACTCCTGAAAATGAAGGCTGATTATAGGATTCACTTCAAATCCATGTACGTCATCAGCAATCAGCTGAAATTACAAATTAGAGATGTATTATCAGCAGCCAAGTTAAATGTAAATCAGACAGGAGGAGAAAAGAATCTAAGCAGCATCACCTGCTTTAGAAGGAAAGAAGAAAACACATATAGATCACTTTTTTTTTCTCTTTTTTGCCTATTCTAGTTCAAGGTACTTGGTTCTGTAAAAGGGAGAGAAAAGGTAAATTTACATTATCAGTTTGTAATTTAGAAACAGGAATAATTCTCCAAAATACCTTGTAGTCAACAGAAGTAATGAAAACTTCAATTGTTCTCACAGGGACATACAAAATAATATATATGGTTATTAAAATATCAAGACAGAGAATGTCTTTATTAGGAAATTGATTTAAATGAAAAAATCCTAAAACATGGTTATATATATGTTATTTTTTCCTTTATTCATGTGCTGCAACAAGCCATATGATTCCTTTAAATATTGCAAGCAGAAAACAGAAATAATCCACCTCATGCTACCGATGTTCAACTTCACCCTGATGGGTGTTGCTTGTACACCATCAACCATGCTGTATGAATCTGGGCAGTGAACATATCTAGTTACCTTGCCAGAAATCTTGGCCTTTTGTGGTGTAGAAAGAGTTTTCAGGTAGCCTAACTTAAGTAAGAAGTATCAGTCATTCTTTATGGCATGAAAGATGTGGTTTATGTGAGGTTTTTACTGTCTCTTTATTCCCCCTTTCAATGATTCTAACAGAGGAGTCATCACTGGACACTCTTCCAGGCCACAGCCAGAATGTCCATGCACAGAGGAATGACTTTTCAAACATGCCAAAGAAATGTAGTGATGGAAGACTCATTTATGCTGCCTTGGAGCTGAACTGTGTAGTTCATCCTGCGTCTTATGACTGCTTCAGTACATGTTCCAGATCAAGTGCTCCTTCAAAACCAGAAACAGCCACGCATGTTCACTACTCTGCCCATCTTACAGATCCCAGGTCTATGCATGTGTTTTAATTATCAAGCGAAACAGTGGCTATGGAGGTTATGACACCAAGCTCAATAAAAGTTAGAAATGAAAGCTACTGTGCTGCCAGTCAGTAACAAGTTTGGAGTGCTTTGGTCTCCCACAGACATGCACTGGTATGTGCTGCCATGCCCTGCAGGAAGCTGGTCAGCCGATGACTTATCTCTGCATGAGACCATGACTGAGTTGCTATCCAATAAGCTCAGTTAAAAATGAAAACAAAAAATGTACTTTTTGTTATCTTGTTTGATATTATTTTGTTTGTTTGATATTTTCAGCATTTTTCATCATTACTGTTATTTCAAATATTTATTTATTATTTCAAGGGAAATTTTGCATCTGATGACATTTCCGATTTATAAAAATTAAAAAGGAGGTTAGTTTTCTTCAGTGAGGACTGCTGTTTGGCTTTGTTAGCCCAAGCATTCGTATTATCCTCTTCCAGCATATCACTGTTGTCCCTTTGCTAAAGCATCACTTTATCTTTGCTATAAGTAATTAAACTACATAGGAAGTTTATGAACAACCTTGATTCATAATGGAGAAACCAGACCAACCAGCCAATCACTTTTCAATGTTTCTGAACTCAAATATTTAGCAGAGTTTAGAGTTTAGTAGCAACATAACTCAAAAGTAATTATTTTGGTAATAATTCTGCAAAAACTTGTGGAGGGCTAATTTTCAAACCTAAAAATATAAATGGGACTTCTTACACAATTATATACTTATTCTGTTTAAGGCGATAATACCAATATCCAGATCAACAAGATCCTTGGATATGCTCAGAAAATTTGTAATCTTTGAATAACATAGATAAGTTAAACAAATCTGCATGTTTTAAGTACTTTTGGGACAAGAATTTCTCGTATCTGTGTCTGATGTCATCATGAGCTCTCAGAAATGGTAATGCAAATGCTATTTCACAATGAAAATAATTCCATAACTGTAGTCATGAAAGAGAATAAGGGTATGACTTTTCAAAACTAGTAGCATTTGGGACACTTACCAGTCTGAAGAATATTTGCCAAATGATGCCTTTTGTTACTTCAGTGGGATTGCTTGTTCTAATTACTGTTCTGCATAAACACAAGCCAAACACTCCATGCTCATAGTTTGTAAATGTGTAATTTTGTGAAACTAACATTTTGTGCTGTGATGTTTCTATGTTAGCTATGTCTTTCAGGGTTTGAAGTAGTGGTGGGGTTAGGTTTGGGCTTTTTTCCCTGTTTTTATTCAAACATATATCAAGTGTTTATGAAACCAGCAGTGGAAGAGGAAAGGATTATAATAAAGGTTAGAAATAGGTACTGTTTTACCTATAAGATCTTTCATTTGAAATACTCTCACACTCTTACTCTTCGGATCAGATATTTTGTAAAGTTATCATTTGTATTTAGACATTGTACCTTTGTCACTTTTGTGAAAATTACTGCACATTCGGCCATATTCAAAGGTCTAAAAAACTATGTGTTTCATATACTCAACAACAGCTCATATACCTTAGAAGTCTGTATTTGTTCATTGTGTCTAAACTCCTCACAGCCTTGAATGCTGACTAAGTGCATATAGGGCATCTTCACAGAAAGAACAGACATGCAAAGGGACGAGCTGCACGAAAAACCCTGGAAGTAGAATATGGAGAAACAGGCAAAAGGCAAGAGAAAAGACAGATGTGACAAGGAGCTGAAGCACCAATGAAAGGGCTGAAAGTTAGAAAATGTCATAATGAAGTTTGTCCGTTATCTTAATTCATTCATTCGCATGCAATTATGAGCAAGATTTACTTCAGATGAATCCCTCGTATTTTTAAGCTAGGGTCATACTTCACTCTGCAGATAAAATTATCCTAGTCTAAGGATGGCTTCCTGCTCAGGACGGGGAAGTAAAGGATGCCATTGTACGTGGTGCTTCTGCCTTATTTCTTACAAGTATTGGAAGAGAAAGGATGCCTTCCCCTCAGGGTAGTGAAGTTCTGCCTTGGAGAAGCAGAGTCCATCTCTTACTGTCAGAGCTCCTGAGCAATGTTGCACAGTGGCTTACATCAATGTTTCACAAAGGGTCAGTAATGGTGTGCTTCTCACTTCTGAATGTCCACCTCAAGATCCTGAAGGTTGAGATTAAGCAGCACTGAGCAGTCACAGCTGCAATTAAAGTGAATGGGTGCTGCGCTTGAAGGTGGAAATTATTACAGAACATGACAAAAAGTTATGACCTGGGTCCTGGATAGCTCAAGACTGACTGTTGCCTGTGTGCCCCTGCTGCCTGTATGTAAATATTATGTTGTCACTTAGGAGAAATTTTGTTAAGACATATTAACCCTCATGAAGCTCACAGAGCTTTGTGTGATGAGCACCGTAGGGAAGACCATAAGGAAATGAATAATTCTGTCTTCAGCTCAGGGTTGGAGTGGTGTGCATGGATGAGGCCTAGGGACACACACTGAGATACAAAAATAACCAAAAGATTGAAGACCTGCTCATCACTTGAACTCTTTTCTTCGCATACCCTAAATGAGTTGGGGGGAGGCTCTAGAGAGAAAAAACCTGCATCATGGTGTGCTTAGACACTACTTGAGGTTGCGTGCGAAGGGAGGCAAGGTTAATTCTTGCCTTGTTGTATCTTGAGTACTTGATTTTGCACTTTAACAATGCTCTTTCAGTATAGATTTTTAAGTGTAGTGAACATTTTATAGCTAGATTTCTAGCATTGTCTCTCTCTGCCATTGCGTAGCTGGGAGAAGAGCCCACACAACCTCAAAATGGGACTTTGGGCATCAATCCAAATGCTTTTTTCCTGGTTTTCTCTTTGTTGTTATTAGAAAAAAAATTAAAAGGCAAAAAAAAAAAGGCTATTTTAAGCACAGTCTGTACCCTGGGTTTATGGAAAATACATGAAGATAAACATTCTATGCTGAAAGCCTTGATGCTCTATTAGTCTTCTTATGAACCTCCTCCTTTTTTCTTTTTCTCCCTGGTTGGTTCATACCCAGAATAGTGTAGAACAATCTTTACAGTATGATAAATTCATATTTCTGCCTTAAGTGTATTTTCACTTAGATTGCTAATGTAACACCCATCTACAAGAAAGGCAGGAAGGAGGATCCAGGGAACTACAGGCCTGTCAGCCTGACCTTGGTGCTGGGCAAGATTATGGATTGATTCATCCTGAGTGTGCTTACTGGGCGTGTAAAGGACAACGAGGTGATCAGGCCTAGCCAGCCTGGGTTCCTGAAAGGCAGGTCCTGCTTGACCAACCTGATCTCCTTCTATGACCAGGTGACCTGCCTAGTGGATGAACATAAGGCTGTGGATGTTATCTGCCTGGACTTTAGTAAGGCCTTTGGCACTGTTCCCCATAGTATCCTCCTGGAGAAACTAGCTGCTCATGGTTTAGATGGGTGTACACTTCACTGGGTAAAAAACTGCCTGAATGGCCAAGTGCAGAGAGTGGTGGTGCAAGGAGTTAAATCCAGCTGGCGGCCAGGCACAAGTGGTGTTCCCCAGGGCTCAGTTTTGGGTCCGGTCTTGTTTAACATCTTTATCAATGATCTGGATGAGGGGATTGAGTGCTCCCTCTGTAAGTTTGTAGATGACTCCAAGTAGGGCGGGAATCTCGATCTGCTTGAGGGTAGGAAGGCTCTGCAGAGGGATCTGGACAGGCTGGATTGATGGGCTGAGTTTCAGCAGGGCCAAATGCTGGGTCCTGCACTTTGGTCACAACAACCCCATGCAACGCTGCAGGCTTGGGGAGGAGTGGCTGGAAAGTTGCCTAGTGGAAAATGACCTTGAGGTGTTGGTTGACAGCGGGCTGAACATGAGCCAGCAGTGTGCCCAGGTGGCCAAGCAGGTCAACGGCATCCTGGCTTGTATCAGGAATAGTGTGGCCAGCAGGAGCAGGGAGGTGATTGTGCCCCTGTACTCAGCTCTGGTGAGGCTGCACCTCGAGTACTGTGTTCATTTTTGGGCCCATCAGTACAGGAAGGACATTGAGGTACTGGAGCATGTCCAGAGAAGGGCAACGAGGCTGGTGAGGGGTCTAGAGAACAAGTCTTACGAGGAGAGGCTGAGGAAGCTGGGGCTGTTTAGTCTGGAGGAGGCTGAGGGGAGACCTTATCACTCTCTACAACTACCTGAAAGGCAGTTAGTAGTGAGGCGGGTGTTGGTCTCTTCTCCCAAGTAACTAGTGCTAGGACGAGAGGCAATGGCCTCAAGTTGCTTCAGGGGAGATTTAGATTGGATATTAGAAAACATTTCTTTATTGAAAGAGTGGTCAGACATGGGAATAGGCTGCCCAGGGAAATGGTTAAGTCACCATCCCTAGAGGTGTTCAAAAAACGTGTAGATATGGCATTTTGGGATATGGTTTAGTAGGCATGGTGGTGTTGGGTGGATGGTTGGACTTGATGATCTTAGAGGTCTTTTCCAGTCTATTATTCTAGGATTCTATGATTCAAAAACTTGAGCTTCTACATTGCTTAGGACCATATAGTCAGAGCTTTTTAGCAAAACAAAAAAAAAAAGACGCAGAAATTCGACTGTAGGATTTTATAGCATCTGAAATATGGATATTGACAGCAGCTTTTCTAAATTCTAGTTTCACTGAAAGTTTGGTTTGATTTCCCCTTTTTTTAGCATCTTTGCATTTCTGAGATTTTGGTCCCAAACTCAGTAATAGTTAAGGAGTTTTCTTGGAAGAGAGGCATCCTGGAGGGAGGTTTCTTGGAAGAGAGGCACACTGGAGAGCAGGACAGTGGCTTGGCTGTTTTGTCCACACAGTTCAGTATGCGATTAGTGAGGGATGTGCTCACCAGGTTAAAAAACAATGGTGAGGGCTGGAGACAGCTCTCAGGCAACTCAGATAAAAGACTTCATTCCTTTCTTTGAACCGTGCTAAGGCCAATCACACTCTGTCTATGAAGTAATCAATATTTTCGTTTGTGGAGTTAGCCCCCAAATTGATTCCTTAAGATCTGTCAGTTTGTTGAAGGAAAAAAGTGTTCTCACAGTGCTCTTTGACTACACTTAATGTTCTTAATGGAGTAACAAATGAATGCTTCCTGAAGAATTTATCTTTTTCACTTCCAGTTTTTCTTTGTTCCCTGCCTTCACTGGCATGGACATATTGGGTGCCACTGCACACTGAAATAGCAGCAAAGAAAGCAGAAGAGGTGTCAAATGGGCATTTTTTTTGTTTTTTTAATTCAAACTTTTGCAATGAATCACAAAGCTACAGAGTAGCCTTAGGGAAAAACTGTTTTCTTGCAAGACAAGTTCCTTGTTTAGCACTTTTTCTGTTGTTGCATGGTAGGTGTTATCTGTTCTTTTGGTTTTGATACAAAATCTACTTAGTCAAATAAGTCTTTATGAACAACACTGCTTTGTGGTCATTTTTATTAACTTGTAATATCTAATTGTCAGTTAAGCCTTATGAATGTGCACAAGTTATACAAACTTAACTATCTTACAGGCTTATGAATTTCTACCTACCATAGCAGATGCACTTCAGAAAAATCCTGGTCCATATCAAAATCCAGTTACGACAATGGTATCTATATTAAGATTTTTATGGATTTTGGGTTTGTGGTTTCAATCTGTGCTATTCCTAGCCCTCTTGTGGACAGTTCTTTAGGGAAAGAGACAGTGAAAAACAGGTGAGGATAGGGGCAGTTTGCAACTTTTCCCAGGAACCTGGGAAACAGCGAGAGTCAGTGCAACTCACAGACAAGCCAGACTGTGAAAAGTACCATTTGATCATTGTCTGTCTGTGGTCAGCTAGGACAAGATCACTGGACACTATTTGTGATTATTCATCCAGAAAAGCATAAGGCACTTACAAAACATTTCATCTGCAGAATTCAATTCCTTTCAGCTATTCCCCATATGCCTTTATGTTCTTTTTTTTTTTTAATTTCAGAAACAACAAAAAAAGCTGAAGAGTGTCCTTCACAAAACCATGCAGTAAAGTACACCTAGCTTGCAAAGAGAGAGTTCTCTGATTTCATAAAACTGTAATCTTTCTTTATCCTGCTGATGAGAGCAAATATAAGAATTTCAAAATAGAGCAGCCTGTTTTTGTCAACAAAGGACGTTGCATATCCCTTTGAGGTAAGCCAATGACAATGTAAAATGTCTACTATAATGCCCTTTCAACTCATTGGAAAGCTTCATAGAGGAGAAAAACACTGGGATAGCTTCAGCTATTTCCATACAAAATCATTTGTTTTTTTCAGTAAATAAATCCACTTTCATCATTTTAACCACAGACATTTCTTTTATTCTAATTTTTATGTAGTTCAGTGAAACCGCTACCATAGCAGTTTGAGTTTGTGAAAGGAACTATTTTCTTGGGAGAGAAAAAGCAAGACTGTCAGCATTTATCTTTGGGCATTATTTTACCACATTTGCCTGCCTATGCAACATTAGCTTTCAAGAAGGGTCAGTAACTGTAAGGCTGTCTTCACAGTGAAGGACCAAGAACCCAAAGGGGACTGGAAGCTTCAGAGATGATTGCAAACCAGGAAAATTTTGGTTACAAAGCTAGCTGGAAGGCAGAAACCCATCAGAGTCTAGTTTTTGTCCGAGCTTTGTAAAAAAAAAAAAGAAAAAAGAAACTATCTGATCTTTGACATACTCACCTTAGAAATAATTTTTATTTTATCTCAGGGTTTATTTTACATTTTATTAAGTCTTCCTTATTTAGTGAATCAGTAAGAATAGGCTCCACTGTTTTTGCACATATTCCCATTCTGTGAAGGGGGATTCATATCCTTGGAATGATGTGTGTATAAGGAGGACAAAATTTGCCCCATAGTACACAGCATGGTACAATAAATCCATCATACTATGTAACATTCAGTCCACAACCCAGAGGGAAGTGCCTTTTTCAGTAATTATTTATCAAGTATTTGTTTTCTACGACATTCAAAATGGGACTTCAAATGGCAAAAAGCCTGCAATTTTGATTGTTAGAACCTACTTTCAAGGGACGTATTCTTCAACAAGTAAATAAACTTATGATTAGCTAAGTGCAAGTATTCGTCATCTCCTGTATAGGAAAAGCCTTAAGGACTATTCATGATTCTGCATTTTGACAACACAATTATTAATTAAAAACTTAAAGACAAAGTGGATCCATATTGAAGTGTGAATATGCCTGTTATTAAATGTTAGGATTTGCTGATTGGAAATGATTGATAGGCTGCGGGATTTTTCAGTACGATTTATCAGTCAGATTTAATTTGAGCATGGGGTGTTTGTTTGTTTGTTTGTTTTGAGAGGTTTGGTTTTAGAAATATAATTTGGAATATTGCTAGACAAAATAATCAATAAAATAAAATAAAAATAATTTTTATTGGGCTAAACTATTAAAATAACTTTCTGTCTCAGGGGCACTCCTAGAACATCCGCATTTTTAGCTTGACAAAAAATTAATTTAAATTAATGGGAATCTTTTATTTAACTTCAGTAGCCCAGGATTCACAATATCTCTGGCTTAAAACAATGTTGACCATGTGTAATCTATGGCCTTGCTGGACTTGTCAAATGCAAGACAAAAAGCATGCTCAGACTGAGGCGTCAAGAGTTAACAAAGGGAGCAATTAACTTGTGCTTCTCTTCTCAGACAGAAGTAAGGGGGCATAGCCCATCACTGTAAACCAAGTGATCTGTGGGGCGGCACGAAGGCCGCACAGCCAGAGATTTCTTCGGATAAAGAACAGATGGTGCCCGGAAGCGCATACCGAGATGCCCGCTCCATAGGCGTGCCACACTGCTGAGTCCTGCTTCTGACAACACAACATTCCATGCCGAGATCCAATCGATGCACAATAATTTACTTAGTCCCCACCTCGCAAAAAGATTTTCCAAACATATAAATATTGGCACTTGAAAATTCTCTTTGGGAGGAGGAGCCAAGCGAGAACTTTACCTGATGACGGGTCGATGGGCCTGAACCTCTCTTTCCCCCCAAGAAGGGACGCCTTTTTGGTACGAGTCGCGCCTCTGACTTTGTCAGATATATCCCCGGGAACACATTGTTAGCTAAAGCGCTGAGCCATTACCTTTGAGCTCAGCTTTTGTAGACAGTGCATTTATCAACAGCAATCTCTAATCTGTGATACCTGTCGCTTGAATAAATCACCTATTGTTTCAACTTTGAGAAACTGTTTCAGCGAAAGTCCTTGGCGGGCCTCTGACAGGCAAGCTGAATCAGATAAGTGGCTACACACTTTACCCTTTAGACATAAACCGTTGACCAAGTCTGGGACCAGAAGCAGTTTTTTTAGGGTGATGTGATGTTAGGTATCTAAGAAATACCATGCACAGACAAGTAGGTTTTCCAATGCTTCTTTCCTCATCTTGATTACTGGCTTGTGATCTTGACAAGGTCATTAAAAAATGACCCAAAATAAAACTTCCGAATCTCTCTAGTTTCTTTTGATTTTTCTGTTCTTATTAGTCTTCTCTTTATTTATTTATTTTTTTAAATTTCATTATGACTAATGGGGAAATTCTGGGATATAGGAAATACAAAAAGCCACACACCAACCCTAACACTGTAGAGCAAGCATGACTGTAAGTGTCCTTCTTTGAAACACTTGTAAATGATAGAATTCAGAAGCCGGGAGGGGGACCTGTGAGAGGAGACTGAATTCAGGCACGGCATGCTGTGTAGCCAAACAAAAAAGTGTTGCCTTTCATTGTTTAATAATCCTAGCAGTAAGGTGGTACCACTTAGGATGTTGAAAAGTAACACATGGTGGGGCATATAATTAAGTGAAGCCTGAAGAATAATTATGCAAGTGCAGCTCAGCATAATGAGGAACCCTGGTTGGGGTTTTTTGATATCATATTTTGACATTAAGTACAAAATTGAAATGTGACACTAATGCATCTCTTGGAAATAGAAGCAACCTGCAGATGTAGGCATTTCAAAGAAAAAGGCTAATTTTACGTTCTGTGGAATAGTGTCATTCCACATTTTATTTCAGAAAAATAAAGTTTCATTTATTAAGGGCTTGATATAATTTCAGAAGAAGAATGTGAGAATTTCCATTGATCTAAATGGAGACTGGCTCTGACCCTCTGTTGAAACATTTATATTTTTCTCTGTAGTCACACAAATAATATGTCACAATTACTTTGAAAACTGAATGCATACCAGTTAAAGCCAAGTTTCTGGGCTGTTCAGAAGAAGATATTGTAAACTGAGGATTTCAACATGAGTTTGTTTATCAGGGACAGCTCTAGGGTTGCCACAACTGCAGTTTTTTGCTGCCACTGCAGAAGATTACAAGAGAGTTTAATAAATATAGCATTTGGAAGAGTGAAAAGATGTCTGTTCAAGATAATTCTCTAATTCTGGGACATAGCTTGAGTGGCAGTGGGTTTTTCCTCACTACGTGAGGTGTATTCTAAAAGGAGAACCAGAAGGCATTTGAACTTCATCCCTGTTGCTGCCATTGCACACTGGGTACAGGGCTTATGAAAGTAACATTTCTAAGCCATGCTTTGATGTTGCTAGTTGGACCTTTAACACTGCGCTGAAAGAGGAGAGCAATTCAGATGCCTATGTTACAGGTGTCTACTGCTCTTATTAGGTTCCCTAGATTATCCCAGGTGCTGTTGTGGGGTTGGCAGATGCACCACAGAACTTAGAGGGATCCTACACCTATTTGAGAGTGCAGCTACAGATGAGTCAGGATATCCTAATGTGCCATTTAGACCCTAGGAGACTGTGTTTAAGCAACCAGTACCTTCATGAGGTTTCCATAGTTTCCTCTGTTCTTCCACATATAAGAGTCCAAAAGAAAGAAATTAACATTCATCTATACTCACATAATCACTTAATGGGATGAAAAATCATAAGGTGGAATATGGATATAGAAATCTATGAGAAATCAAAAGAAATCCTGGTGGAAAACAATGTTTTGTGAGAATGCTGTTGATCCTGTCATTAAATCCATGATATGAAGCTTCAGCAACTGAGGAATGTTTGGGGAAAATTCTTGTTCTGATGCTGAGATCAAGGGATCCTGCCTTCTGTGTCTCTTGGATATATATTTTTTTTCAGGAGGGTTTTGGTAAGTTTTTTTAGAAATATTTATCTCTTTAAACTGTAAAATCTTCATCTCTTGGTGGCAAGAGAGATTTCAAGTCATCTGGTGTTTCACCCTGAATTCAAGTGATGTCTTGTACTCCTAATAGTCCGATTCCATAATTTTGGATCAATATTCTCTAAATAGCTAGAGAAACAATTTGGATTCTGAGAAGAAACTAGGACTTTGAGTTCACATCTTGTACATGCTCCTTCTGCATTTGGAAACCCCCATTGATGGAAGGCATTTGTATTTAATTGTTTTCACTGATACTCACTAGAGGTAAATACGGTCAGTCGTGGATGGTCTGTATTATTACAAAGTAATGCTAAGAAAACCTAACCGACAAGCACAGTACCTAAAGGAGAAAGGAATAAAACATAATGTCTTTTACATCTAGATAAAGGACACATCCATTTGACTGAAGATAACTTAAAATATCATTTAAAAGTTCATTTAAAATTATGCTTGGGAGCCAAACACAGGGATAAGGTGACCAGAGCACAAAATCACTCAGCTCTCTGCAAATAAAAATGTGTGTCACTTATTGTAGAAAAGAAATTGGCTGACCCTGTTTGTGTCTGACAACCTGACCCATAAACATTAGGAAGAAGCTACCTGCCAAGAATGCTCAATTTATATTGCCTGCCACATCTTTACAACTGGAACAGGAGATGTCTGAAAGCTTTTATTTTTTTGATTTCTTTTTTCCTTAATAGCAAGGGAAAAATCTGCCCTCTCTTGAATCTGAAGTACGACAGTGAATCATTCCAGTTCTTTATACTGTAAAGTCGGAGGCATTGTAGAGGACATTGTTCTGTACTATAAAATGAAAGGGAGCGTTTCAGGTGTAATTCTCTCCAGTGCTGGTATAAGTACTGTGATGGTAGTTATTGCATAATGCACAGCACTGCTACACAAGTTGACCCCTGGGGAGCATTTAGTAAATTGTAGCAGTCTGTGAAAGCACAAAGTAAAGAAAGATGGACTTTCCTTCTGAACAAACTGGTCTGATTCCTTCAGGTACCTTGAAGAGCAATAGGGAAGTTAAAAGTCACCCAAGAGCAGCAACACTCCTTGCACTTAGTGCAAGAAGATGACTCCATCCTTGGCCTTGAAAAGCACGAAGTAATGCTTGCAGAGTGATGCCTTCTCCCCGCAGCCTACAGGAGGGGTGTGGAGGCAGACAGCAGGGTGACTTTCACACCATGTCTACTGCGGGCTTTTCTGAAATGGTACAGATTTCTCTGTCTGTTAGTGTCCCAAAGCATGCACTGGCTCCACCCCCTAGTTGTGTGGCTTCTTCTGTTCCAAAAATAGTAGAGCTAGACTCAGTTCATTAAAGACAACTGCCAATAAATAAAATAAAGGGCCAGGCACCTTCTCCTGTGTGATACTTTCATACATCGATCTGCAAAGTCCACAAAGTATTGGGGAAGCACCAAGCCACAGTGTGAAATTCTTCCCCTTGGTGAGCTATCTAGGTGTCATAATGCAGTTTTATAAATTTTTGACTAAAATCTACAGTTTGGTCTGCTGGTAAAATCCCATCAGGCATGCATTTGGAGGAGCTCAGCTCTCATCCTTGTTCTGGCATTGACTTTCTGTGCTTCATTGGGAGTGCTGTGCATAATTAGAAGTCCTTTATCCAAGTTTAAGTTAATGATGGTAACTCTTTCTAAAGAGCTCTGGAATTCACAGCTGAAAGATGATGTATTGGTCCTAGGTTAAACTTGTCAGTGGCCACTTGCTAAAACTGCCCACTTACTGCAGCACATCAGTGTCATTACTTCATGTGCCCAGTTCCTCTGAGGGTGATCTTCTAATGCCAGGGCCTGTCTGAGATTTTCTGGTGCGGTACTGCCCTTCCTGGAAGTGCCATATATCAGAGGAACAATGTGAAAACACTGTAAGTCAAATATGCAGCCCTGTTAACTTTAATGAGTTGCTCCAGTTTGCATCTTGTGAACTCTTTGTATTAAAAATGCACCGAGATGATAGACAATTACCAGCAGAATTAAAAATATTTTTATCAGGGCTTTTTGTCTTCATACTTTGGAAGGATAATGAACAGAAGATTGATTCCTCCCCCTCAAAAAAAGCTAAACTTTTCAAGTGTTAATCATGCCTTGGTTTGGTTTCTCTTTGAATCCGAAGTGCAGGTATGACTTTTTCTCAAACTACTTTTACATAGTTAGTTATAAACATCTGTCAAGGCTTTTCACAAAGCAAATTCTCTGATAATATGGAGGTTTTATTTATTTTTATTTATTTATTCATAGAGCAACAGCCATGTAAGACCTCTTCAAAGGTAAACAGCAGGAGCAAGCCCAGGCAGCAAACGTAGCACACCAAGACTTTTCCTATAATTTCTTCTTCTCCCTCTGCCCCCCTCTCCACTGCAAATAAAGGACTGGAGAAAGAAAGAAAAGGCTTACACAGCAACATTTACATCCCTGCCTTCAGCTAGTCACACATTCCTAGCTTGAGGTGGCATGCATTATTGAAGAGTGTCCAGCACTCTCAAGCGAATACGTACCACTCACATAACTACCTACTATACTCCTCTGTACTACTGGACAGTGTATGGAACAATCCACATGCAGCTCAGTTTTCATTTTTCATTCCTATTTTCGTTATTCTGGAAACATATTTTTAGCAAATGACTCAGACATACAGAGGCCAATCAGAAAGAAGTAATAAAGGATATTAATTGTTGGACCAACATGGTAGTGTCATAATAGACTAACAGTCAAATGTAGCTGCCTGTTTTCAGCTATCTAAGTCCTTGCTCAGGCTAAGGATCTGTACGGCAGCTGGTACTGTGAGATTCTGAGTGTCTAACTTTAGCAGTCTAACTTCAAATACTGGGTTCATGTTGCATAAAGTACAGTTAGTTATTATCTAGGAGTTAATTAACCAGTATAAATTAATCTGGGAAGAAATCTTCCTTTTATTGCAACCTGACACTAGGAATTTGCAACAATATTTAGTAAATTACAACTTGAGCAATTCCCCATTAACTGCATAATTTCTCTCATACATTCTGCTTCCCTGCGTTGTCCCACTAAACATTTTACTGCTTATAAGTTAGGAAGACTATAATGGGCCGAACACTGTCTGAGATTTAAAAAGAAAGCTTTTGTGGGTGATGTATAGTTGCTCCTCCTTTTTATGACTACTTGATAAAGGTCAGTCATTTATAATTTCCTTGAATTGTGGTTCATTTAACTGATATCTGCCTGTATGGTTTTGGTGTATGGCTACTAGTCTGATCTACTGGCAAGATTTAATTGTTCCAAGGTTACATAGTAGAACCTTTCTAATCGTATGAGCTGGATAATGCTTGAATGATTTCCGAAGCTTTTTGGGGTTCAATATTTTGGCAACCTCCGTGGACTTTGGCAAGGAACATGAGGTAAAATGTTCAACATTTCACCATACGGTGAAAAAGCATCTGGCTAATCTCCAGAGGAGATTTAAAAAAAAAAAAAAATTTAAAGAATTTTTAACATTTTCCAAATTTCTTTCAGGGATAAATTGACTCTTTCTTTAGCATTAAAAATGACTGCATCATTTTTGTATGTACATACTTATCTTTATAGAAGGCAAGAAGGTAGGCAGGGCTTTTTCTACTGGTCATTCAGGTGTGTTGAGCAACATCAGGGAAGCTTTCTTTATGCTGGGTGCTTCCAAGTACATAATGCCCCTTGGCTATACATGAACACCTCTTGTTTTCATGTTACTTAAGAAATGTAAAAATAATTATTTAAGTCTTATTGCTGTGCATGATATATGTCAGAGAAACATCTACCTATAGTGGCAACGACAGACATAAGTTGGGATGCCAAAAGGGTCTAAGCAGTCAAAAAGCTTCCCTGACATATTCACTGTTTTGGGTTCCACAGAACAATCAATATCTTGATTTATACATTTGGGTTAAGAAATTGTCTCTTAAATGTGCAGGATTCAGGATAATTTCTCTTCTGAACCCAAGGTTTTCTAATGCATAGCCCCACCATGCAAGGAGAGTGTTCTAAATGGGACCGTAGGCTATTTTATATAAATATATATGTTGCAGTCTTCAAATATGAGACTTTTTGCCACATGATATTGTGCAGGGAAAAAAATAAAGATTCATAAAAAAATGGAGGGGGAAACCTTAAGTTTCTCCTTTCTGCAAGGCAGAAAGTGAAGTCAGTCCTTATTTCTTCTGTTTTTTTACATTTTTTTTTTTAAGAAACCTCTACTAACCATTGTCAGACATAATACTGAGTGACCATTGGTCTGTTCCAGCACAGCTCCCATTATGTTTTTAATGACACATCTCTGTGCTCTTTTATACCACAGGACCAAACTTCATTCTCAGAGAGGGTGGACTGGGCTGTGGGAATGAAGTGCCTTGGAGAATGAGGGAGGTTGCTTCTTCAGGGCCCCCTGCCTCACTTTTACAGAAGCTGGAACTCGTACAACACATGAGGCAAGGCTACAAAGGTTACCTCATCGTGAGGTCATTGAAAAGCTGTTTTCTATTTCTGTCCCGTACACTGCCACAGAATTTTTGTCTGATAATAGACAAGCTGCTTAAAACACATTTTCCAGAGTGCTGACTAATGACCTTTCCCAATTCCCTAAGACCTACCTTTGATACTTGGTGTCAGGTGTTCCCCAAACGGGAAGGCAGCCAGTGCTGAAGGACTGGTGTGGAGGCTGCAGCCTTTGGGAGCTGTGATTTGAGCAGGGTGGAGCAGGCAGAATGCTTGAGTCTGAGTCATCCCAGACAGTGGGCTACCCATATCACTGGTTCTTTATCTTAGTGCTTTTACTACGCAGTGTAAAATCACAATAATATTACAGTAATACTTTACAGGCCATTGTAAAAGTAGAGGCATTGCTGTTCGTGAAATATAGTCATGGGCACCACAGAGAAGTCTAAACAAATAACTTCAAAGGAGAGTTTGAATAATGCAGTGCAAACAAGACCTAAGGCCACACTTTACAAAAAAGGAAGATAAAAAATTTTCTGAACACATCATTCTTTTCCTGAGTGTAATCCATCCTTCTACGGAGCAATGCAGGGGTCATATGTAAGTATCTGACCAAGTAATAAAAACCACAGACTGAATTAACACTGCAGAGGTGGTGTTTTCTGCATGTCTGTCATTTGCTTTTATTTTCTGGCAATGATGGTGTTTTTTAAGATGGCATACGTGTACAATATGCATACAAGCTAATATGAAAATGAGGTTAGTTGTACTCATAAAATTCTCAATAAATTAAAAAAATGCAATGACTGTATTTATTTATTCTTTCCTTGCTGATTCAACCCAAAGACAAGTAAAATTGTAATTTGAGGGCCAAGCTTCTAACAGCTGATTTTAGGAACAAGCAATGATACGGTGGCTGCCGGAGGTGGTAGGGCCCTGGAGTCGCCCAGTGTATCAGCCATCTGTCAAAGATTTTTGAGGGGGCACTCCATTAGTTTCACTGCCACCATCAAAGTCAGGGGAATGTTCTTCCAATATTTTCTATAGCTAGCCTGATTTTTTCTAGCTAAGCAGTTCTGTAGCCTCAGAATGTGTTTCTAAAGAGAAATTAGGATACCCACGGCAAGATAATTTTGTCTTCTCATCCAAAGAACGTTACCACAGAAAAATGGAAGCTTCAGGCAGAGGAATCAGAAACATGGAAAGAGACCTCAGAGAGAAAAGTGTGATGTAGATTGTACATAGGATTTAAAATAAATTTCTCGGGTATGTCAGCTTGCTGGACATTTTTATTTTTTTCAAAATTGAATTGTGTGAGCACTGTTCATGAGGTTTTTTTATGTGCCTAACATGTATTCAAACATGGAAGATTCTGTATTACCATAAAATAGACAGCCAGTTCGGAAAGTAAGAAATAGTCTTTGTATTCTGAAAGCTGGCTTTTAAAACTTTTACTGGACTTTTGGTCTAGTGTGAACTAACAGGTTTCCACAGAAAAGCATGGAAGTTCCCTCGTGTGTCCTATTTTACATTGCCTACAGGGAAAATGGGAATAGCAAAGTAGATCCCTACTAAAAGAAGGACAAGGAAATGTAGGAAGCAAAATTATTTAACAGCTATCAGACACATATTTCTTCTGCTATTCATTATGCAGACCTATAGTTCCATCTAAATTTTGTGGATGATTCTAGCCTTTTCTTCTATGTCTTCTTTTTATCACCATGCTTTCTAAGTCCTGATCCTTGTAAAATCTCACTAATACGTTAAAACAGAAATGAATTATCCTTTTTACTTTATGGACTTTGGGAGACAGATATTGACTCTTTTTAGGGGTAAGGGGTAGGGGATATTAGATTTACATATGTAGAGAATTGATGGAAGAAAGCTCAACTGAAAGAAAGGAATTTTTAATATAGTTCTAAAGCAATAAAGGGTCATTTCTCATCTAAGTACCTGTGAAAAATCAGTGTCCCATATTCACAAACCTTCTCCTGCAGCACAGCAAACACTGATTCCAGTGAAAAGACATCATTGCTGGGATCTTGTCGTCACAGTGTGAGAGCTGGTGTCTGGCAGTTAGATCTGATCCCGTGGAGGTCTCCAAAGACCAGCAGATCAACTTTAAACTGGAAACAGCCTGAGTTCCAGATGCTGGAATTACATCTTCACAGCAGCAGTATAAGGCACATTAACTGATGCTGATTAAGGTTACATATACATTTGTTCCTAAGGTTTGTTTTAAGTTGTCTGTAACTTTATTTGGTGCTTTCTCCTTTGAGCTTGACATTTGACATGTCAGTTCTTAAGACAGAAACTCATACTTCAGACACAAAGCAAATATGTCTCATTTCTGACCAGAGAGTTAGAAAAGCCTTTGCCTTATGTAGTTTTCTTTTCCGACCTCATTTCATAATGCATCTAGTGGTACTGGTTAGAACTGAAGAAGCTGGAGGAACAAAGTGCTCGGGTCTTAACTGTGGGTTTCATCAGTTTGGGAAAAAATTGCTGGGCTTTTTCACATTTAGGAGAGTTCAAAAGCAGACTGTATACATATATCTTGAATTTTTTGCTACTATGAGCTAATGGTTTGACACCATTCCTGATAATGAGATGCATCAAGGCTCTTTTAAGGCACAGAGCTATAAAGTCGGGGCTCTCAGTTGAAAAAAAGACAAGAGCTGGTAGGAAGTACATTGAGGTACCAGATTTGAAGAACCTACAGGAGCGTGCATGGAGACTTGCATCACACAGACAGTGAGAACAGTCTCAGAAATAGTTGCAGGTGGCACACACAGCAACCATATGCCTTACTTCCCTTTAGCTGGCTGTGGTATGAACCATGCAGGAATAACCAGTGAACAGTAGTAGAAAGTTCTGATTCCAATAAAAGTATCTGTACTATGGCAATGTAGTTTTGTCTGATACAAATTCTCTGCAGGAATTGTAGATTACAGGTAGGTAGGTAAGTAGGTAGATGGTTATTTAAATCTCTTGTGCTACTGCCTGAAAAAAAAGCTTCAGAAACTTATATTATTAAGTTCACTCGAAAAGTGTCAGTCCTTTTAATATATACTTAAGAAACTTCACATGTATACATTCATAACAGTGTGGATACTTCAGAAAAAGACTGTTAAAGTGATGAGGGCTAGCATATTGGTGCAAATTTGCATCATTCATTTTAGGCTGCTTTAATTACCTAACTTGAAATCTCACATACACAAGCCACACACATTCGCTATTTCTCAGTGAAACCTACCTGTTCTCATTGACTGACAGAGGACTTTAGGTCCTCACTTTTGATCTTCTGAATGACACCAAATTTCAAGACCAAAATAACTGGGATAAATATTTTCCGTTGTCTTGTGATGATTGCCTGATTAGGTTTTTTTTTCAGTGAGTCAAAAGATGATTTTTTTTAGCTGCCGAATGCACAAATTCAATTAAGAAACTGCTCTTCCTCTCTGTTAGATCATCATTAGCAATAAATACTCTGCAGCTGGAATTCATCTGACAGGTTTGCTGGTGATATATGAGCCAGAGTGAAATCCTGTGCAATCTTTCAGAGCTGCCATTGTTTTGCAGTGCTAACAGTAAAAAATTTTTGTTTTAGTTAGTAAAGTAAGCAGATATACACCAAGTCCTTATGGGGATTAGATCAGCTGGGTAAGAATACGGTATTTTTCATAATCATTTTTCAAGCTGTAGCTGCACTTTAAAGCTTTGAATGCGGTGACACAGCTAGTTTGACAGCATGACCACTTTAAGCCTTTTAACATCACTGCAGGGTACATTAGCACACCCAGCTTTGTCGTAAAGGAGAGGATAACATTCAAACCCTGAAGTAATAAACTAAGTGCTCCAACAAAATTGTCAGCAACTAACCACCCACCTTCAGTCTGGGGTAAGCATTTCTAGCCACTGAACTTCAACCCACCTTATCCTGAATTAGAAAAAAAAAAAGCACATTGCAAAAGAAGGACAGTTTTACACATTAACGGTGCTCTTGAAATTATATCATAGTACAGATTTGACATTGTAACCGTGAGATATACAGTGTAACCATGAGATATACAGAAAAAGAAAACAAACACTCTGGAATTTCAGAAGTATGCCATGGTTCAGCATATTTTGTCATAACACTAATATGTAACATGAAATGCTTTAATTTAATTTTCTTAACCTTAGATATTCCAGATTTATTTTTCAGACTGAAGAGTAGACATACATTCCTCCCTGGCAGAAGCAGTTGTTCCTGTGTGTACTTATGTATGGTAGTTTTGGTAGTATCAATGATCTTAGAAAAAACATGAGCCTTGTATGCATTTGTAAATTAATTATGTTTTGAATGTAATAATTCACTGAAAAACAGAATTGCAGTCAATCTGTTTTCAAGAATTCATCAAGACAACAAGCCCTTTAGTTATCTGTCCTGTAAACATCCTGTTCATAGTTGTTTGTAGATGACAGTGTAGGATTCACGTAGAGCAACATAAACTTTGCAGCAACTCTTTTCCATAATGAAAATTTGTTTGCTAGTAAAGTAGTGTGGATTTTATTTGAAAGGGGAGTGAATCTTTATGCATGATTAAAATCACATGATCTGCTTACAGGATGCCAAGAGTATATCCATTGGAATCAGTCCTGTTACTGGAACTAATGCAGTGCTGGTGAAATGAGAGCTGGGCATATGGGGATTATGCAGAGCTGTAGTGAAGAACCACAAAGAGTAAAGTACTCTTCTGCTGTCACTGCTTAAACCCCGCCAGATTCTGAATGCAGCAAGAGTGCTTACTCATATAGGTCGTTATATCTAAGGAAATGTGCAAATATTAACCCAAGTCTTTGTAGTCTCTTAAAGTGAAACACTGGGTGTTTGTAGGCACCAACAAATCAGTTTTTTTCTTTCTGGAAATCTGAAACAACTGGGCTCTATTGCAGGTTCCTTTCCTTTTGATTTTTTTGTACAGAAATCCAGAGAAGAACTCAGAAGATTGCTAAAGATTGCAAAGCCCAGCTATTATCTGTTAACTGCTGTGTTGTATAAAATTATGGTTGTCAAGCTTATTCTGGAGCCCTGCTCCAGCCAGGAATGGCATTTTACAACCTTACCAAGAAATTTATTCCAACACTTCCCACTCTTCCTTATGAAAACTGTATGTGTGCATACATACATATTTACATATATATACATATACAATCTAATTTAATTTCATTTCTTTAAATGAGCCCTGTTACTTTTTCTTCTATCCCTAGTGACATGAAGAAAGCATTTACTCCATATTTTTCATCAGCGGAAAGTACCACTGTTCCATGTCTCCCCCTTCATGTTTTTCCATCTTGACTAATGCAAGCCCAGCTCTTTCATTAGCAACTCTTTGCTTAGACTACTGATCTGTCCTCATCCTCTTCTCTTACTCTTGCACAGCTCTTCTTTTTGTTCTTGCAAAGCTTTACTTTATAACTCTATAAATGGGCTTTCTTTTTAACAAGGCCTGAATACTCTCCCCAAAAAAATCTTTGAATTTATCTCAAAACTCGTTTTTATTTTCATTTTGAAAGAAATTGTAAACTTGAAGCACAGATAATATGATGTTGCCTTTGCTAGTAACAGACAACAAGCTTTGCATTAAGCTCACAGCAGATGCCTCTGTGCTTGTTGGGCTATATATGGACTGCTCTTGGCCTTTCTAGATCCATGTTTTAGCTTGTGTAACTATAAACAATTATCTAATGAGCAGGGGACTGTTATCTCCTATGTTTAAGCTTTTGCACAATTCTACAGTGCATATATGTTATAAACACACACAAGCTCGCATACTTTTTATATATACAGATGTGTAACTAAAAGTTCGTAATAATAAGTAGTTATTCTGTGTAAATGAACTATCCATGATCCTGGAATAAAATACTGCATAGAGAAGGGACCTGCTTGGTCGAGTATCATAGGATAAAGCCCTGGAGGGAAAAGATGCCTGAGAAAGCTGGTTAATATTCGAGGATCACCTCCTCAAAGCTCAGGAGCAATGCATCCAAACAAAGAGGAAGTCGGGCAAAAACGCTGGGAGGCCTGCATGGATGCACAAGGAGCTCTAGGACAAATTCAAGACTGAAAAGGAAGCCTACAAAGGACAGGCAGCCTGGGAGGAATACAGAGGAATTGTCCAAAAGGCTGGGATTGAGAGAATGAAGAACTGCCCGCGGCAGGAGAAGACCAGCTTGAAGACCATCAAAGGAACTGGAAGCTGCACAAGTCCATGGGACTTGGTGAGGTGCATCTGCAGGTCCTGAGGGAACCAGAGTATGAAGTTGCTAAGCCACTATCCCTCACATTTGAGAAGCAGTGGTAGGCTGGTGAAGTTCCCAGCAACCCGAAAAGGAGAAACGTAGCCCCCATTTTTAAAAAGCATAAAAAGGAAGACCCAGGGAACTACAGGCCAGTCAGTCTCACCTCTGCACCCGACAAGATCATGGAGCAGATCAGCCTGAAAACTATGCTAAGGCACATGGAAAATAAGGAGGTGATTGGTGACAGCCAGCATGGCTTCATTAAGAGAAAATCATGTGTGACAAATTTGGTGGCCTTCTGTGATGGGGTTAGAGCATTGGTGGATAAGGGAAGAGCAACAGATGTCATCTAGCTGGAAATGTGCAAAGCATTTGACACTGTCCTGCATGACACCCTTGCCTCAGAATTGGAGAGATGTGGATTTGATGGATGGACCACTAGGTGGATAAGAAACTGAGTGGATGGTCACACTCAAAATGTTGTGGTCAATGGCTTGATGTGCAAGTAGAGACCAGTGACGAGTGCTGTCCTCGGGTGTCGGTACTGGGACCAGTGTTGCTTAAGATCTTTTGTCAACAATGTGGACAGTCAAGCAAGTTTGCCAGTGACACCAAGCTGTGTGGTGCAGTCAATATGCTGGAGGGAAGGGATGCCATCTAGAGGGACTTTGACAGGCTTGTAATGTGGACCCATGAGAACCTCATGAAGTTCAACAAGGCCAAGTGCAAGGTCCTGAACATGAGTTGTGGAAATCTGAAGCACAGATACAGGCTGGGTGGAGAATGGATTGAGAGCAGCCATGAGGAGAAGGTCTTGGGAGTGCTGGTGGATGAAAAGCTGAACATGACTCGACAGTGTGCACTTACAGCCCAGAAGGCCAACTGTATCCTGGGCTGCACGAAAAGAAGCATGACCAGCAGGTCAAGGGAGGTGATTCTGCCCCTCTGCTCTGGTGAGACCCCACCCAGAATCCTGCATCCAGCTCTGGAGCCCTCAGCACAGGAAAGACATGGACCTGTTGGAGGAGATCCAAAGGAGGGCCACAAAAATAATCAGAGGGATGGAACAACTGTCCTATAAGGAAAGGATGAGGGACTTGGAGCTGTTCAGCCTGGAGAAGATAAGGCTTCAGGGAGACCTTATAGCTGCCTTCGACTACCTGAAGGGGGCCTACAGGAAGGATAGAGAGGGACTTTTTACAAGGGCTTGTAGTGATATGACAAAAGGTAATGACTTTAAACTGAAAGAGCGTAGACTTAGATGAGATAGAAGAAAGAAATTCTTGTCTGTGAGGGTGGTGAGGCACTGGAACAGGTTGCCCAGAGAAGTTGTGAATGCCGCTGCCCTGAAAGTGTTCAAGGTCAGGTTGGATGGGGCTTTGAGCAGCCTGGCCTAGTGGAAGGTGTCCCTGCCCGTGGCAGAGGGGTTAGAACCAGATGATCTTTAATATGCTGTCCAAGACAAACCATTCTATGATTCTATGAAGTATGGACATCACCTGGTAAAAGAGGCACAGAAGGCTATAGGAGACTCAGGATTGTAAAGAGCTCAGTTAGGATGGTTTCTGGTCATGAAAGAAAGGTGACCTCAGGAGCCACCTAAAGCGACTTGTCCTGGGTTCTGCCAGGATACAGTCAATTTTCACCAGAAGCCTGCAGGGGACACAGCCGGGCTGGCTTACCCAAACTGGCCAAAAAAACGTGTTATTTAATACCATGTGCCATCAGGCTCTGTTTTGAGTGGGGGAGCCGGCCAGGGGGAAGTGAATTGCAGCTCGCGACCGCGCTGGGCACTAGGTGGTGAGAGAAGTTGCTCTGTGTATTCCCCTATTTTTATCAGTATTATTGTTGTTACTGTTTGCTTTCTTTGCTGTTCTGTTAAACTGTCCTTATCCTGATCCATGAGTTTGAGGTTTTTTTCCTTTCAATTCTCTTCCCCACCCCAGTGGGGGGAGGGTCGATAGAGTGACCATGTGGTCCTTTGTTGCTGGCCTGGGCTAAATCACGACACAGCTTCAGAGGTAACTAAGGAAATAAAATGAACATGTATCCAAAAATATATAGAGCAAATTTGGATGTAAAGTGGAGATGCAGACCATTGAAGTGCAGCACTGAGTAGAGCTCATTAGTAAACACGTAAAAATTACCCCAAATATTGTAAAATAGAGTGCATGATGTGACATACAGGAGGGGTACATGATGCACAGGAGGGGTACATGATGCATAAGAGTGACAGGGAATTTCACAAAGATTAAGCAGAAAGCAAAGGACTGACTATCAAGAGGCCTCAGGCAAGAATGCTCCAAAGGACTTGTAACAAGCACATCCTAAAGAAGTGCAGATAAACTGGCAGACACCAAGATAAGGATCCTGAGAAATCCACAAACTTCTGAGTGAGCCAACTCATGACCACATATGGAAGGAAAAACTCAGAATTCATGGAAAGGATACTAAGAAGTACCACTTCTAGAGCCATCAGGGACCACCAGAGGCAACAGCGAACCCCATGGAAGCCCCACAGAGACCCAGGCCGCATGCATAATGACTATGCAAATATGATAACTAGTTCCAGGAAATACAATAAATATGTATGAACATTCTGGGAAACAATGCACATGTATGTAACAGAATGATATAAGCTTGAAGCGAGGCAACATATGGCATGCACGTTAGGAGGAGCAATCCCCCATGCATCCAGCACCGCAATAAAGAATTCCTGCTTTTTAATGCTACATTGTCATTAAGAAATTTTACTCCTGATTTCAGTGACACAAGTGGACTCAATAATGAGTAAAAAGAAATCATCAGTGTCAATGTCGTTGTCTCTTCCCAGCACAGGACATGGGATACTTGGTAGCTTGCCCCAGCTGAAGGCATTGATTGACCAAGGAGTCAAAGAGGCAATGGCGGGGTGAGTATAATGGCAAAGCAAGGCAGTAAACACTAGGTTTGTGTGTGCGTGTGTCATTTTAACGACATTTAACTTGAATTATAAGTATTAGGATCACTGTAAGGGGACTAGCAACAATTATCTGGTTAGTCTGTTAAGATATGGTTAGACTAACAATATAATTCTTGGGTATGTTCCTTTTGCCTGTAAGAAGAGTTCGAGTCCAATAAGCAAGTAAAAATTAAAACAACCTCTGTAACTTGGTGCAACAAATTGATAATGAAATACATACGGAGATAGGTATTTCCAACCTGTAAGCAGCTGTAAAATTTAATCAAAATGGTAAAATAAATATACTTCTGACCAATATTTTCATATTAGTTTTCATTAGTTAACAAAAGCAAGCAACATCTATTGGCTACTTAAAGCAGGTTAATGAATATAAGATTTTTGGGTAAGAACAACCCTTTCAAAGGTCTGAGACATTTGTTCAGAAGCATCAAATTGAAATTTAAAGATCAAATCACTGTAAGTATGCAAAATATTTTGTGTTCGTGTATACTAAGTATTTTATTTCACGGTTCATTATAAATCAAGGCTGTGCTCACACTTACTAATTGCAGAGTTCTCTTCTTGGGGCTGTTTGTAAAGGATGCTGATTGCTTTAGCACATACAAGATCCAGATTAATTTATTTCTTAAAGGTAGAGCTGAGTAAAATTACCAATTATCTTTTTGCAAATATTTGGTATCTTCCACACATATTTGTAACTTTGAGATTGCTGTTTCTTATTTATCTTTGGGGTTTGTAAACCTCCCTTACTGAAGCAAAAAGGCTACAGAAGAGCAGTGTCACACTCAACTGAATGATTACTTTTTTCTGTGTGTTGTGAATAGGAGAACCATAAGATTACTTCTTAGCTCTGCTGCTAAGGAGCTTGGAAGAGGGAGAAGATAATGCCAGACTGGGTGACCAGTAATTAAGTTTTCCTTTCTTAATGTGTATTATATTGAACACTAGAGTAGATCTTTCCCTAGTAAATACACAGCATTACAGTTAACAGTCCTACTCTGGATACAACAGCAGATGATTTATACAGTACTGCTTTATGAGACTTATTCTTGTATGAATTAAATTACTGCAGGAAAGTTTGAGACCAAAGAGTTTCATGAATATGGAAGAAAGCAGCCTTGATAGATCTACCTGTGTATGTGCATGGTCTTGAAAGTCTATGATGGTGTATATGGCAGGTAGAGATTCACTGCTGATTTTTGTGGTGTTACACTGAGTAAAAACCTTCCCACTGATCCAAATACTGAAGCAGTGTGATTACTTGAATCCCTGCAACACAGTATTTGCTAGTTTAAAGCTATACTCTTTAGCTCTCTATTTTGTTGGGCTGAAATGCAGGCTTTTGACATCATACAAAACCAAAGGTAACACTAACTTTCATGTACTAAACACAATGAAATTCACCTCTTTAACTTCAGAAGTCCTCTGTAGATGTTCTGTCAAAGTTACAAATTGAAGATTCCTTTATAACCAACTGAAACAGAGGATATAATTTAAATATTTGCTTTAAGATGGATGTCTTTCACTCCGTTGATCATTGATTTTTGTTGATGTTAAAGGAAGTTTAAGGTGAGTAGTTCAGATATAGATCTCTGGCTGAATATTCCTACATTATGCAGATAGCCTGTTACACTCAAAATACTGTATTGACAAAACAGAAACATACATTACGTGTAAAGCTAAGAATTTACTGTTAGTGTAACTGAAATCTTAATATCTTAGTTAAATAATTATTAGCATAGATCTAATTAGTGCATGGAAAAAAAAGAAATAAAATAAAGGACATCATTACAGAAAAAAGGTTCAACAACAATAAATAAGAACAATATCGTTAAAATTGTTATATGCACACTTTCTAGTACCTACCTTTTTTCTCTGCTGTTATGCCCACTGATCATGAGTCCTCAGGTGAGTGGCTTCAGTCTGACTGGATGTGGAAGAGGGGATCTACAGGCAGACCCAGATTGTTCACCAGGAGGACAGTGATGCTGGAGATGGGTCGTATTCCTCTTTTTTTCCAGGAAGAGTGTGAAACTGATCACAGTGGCAACTTTTTCCTCACTCTAGGGTCTGTTTGGGGCTAATACTATATGTTTTCTAACATGCTTTACACCCTGGTCTTTCTTCCTTGGTTTGCAAGTCCATGTCACACCCAAGTTTCCAATATATAGTGTGGTTTAGATATGTTGAATACCTGTTGATTGCTCTCTTTGCTACTCTTAAATTTATTTTACCTAGCTCCAGTGGTTGCATATGTTTATCTGCCTTTTGGTGAGTTGTTTCTAGCTCTGGAGTCTTCAATATCCTCCTGCCTCTAACCATCCCATGCCTGCACTCCCTACACTGCATCCCTTGTCCTTCCTTTCAGGTCTTTGATGTCATACCAGATCTGTGTTTCTCTATATTGCACCATCATGCTGCAGTTTGGAATATTCTAGTTTACACAGAATATTTCCTTGTTACTACTATGTATATAAAAATTATGGCTACACCACAAAAATATAAGAAATAAAATAAATTAAGCGTAGCCATCTGGTCATTGGAGAAATTGCTGTTGTAGCTAAATATGCCAAAACACAGTTTCAGGCAGTTAAAAATAAAGTCTGAACAAAGCATGTATGATGAGCCTCAGCCCTGAGGACTTTCAGAATCGGTAGCCTGCTCCTAGACATAGCAGTACTGCATTACTGGGCTACAGGGCTGCAAGTCCCTCCCAGCAATGCAGTGGTAGCGATGGCAGGAAGAACAAGTGAGGTTGCAGCAGGACAGCAATTGGCTACTTGGATCACTTGGATTAGTGACATCTAGAATAAAAAGGATATCAAACTTCTCTCTGGGATTTTCAGAAATGCATTTGCCTACTGTATAAATATTGAGTAGGTTGCAATAAGGTGTTGCACTACAAGAAGTTGACGATTTCTATTTTCTTCTCTAGTTGCTTAGCTTCTCTTTGCACAGATTGCACAATATTAGCTTCATGCCACCCTGCAAATGAGACCACATGACTATCGCCAATAGCTTGAAAATGAAGGAACTTCTTATCTGTGAAGGTGTGTTGAAAAGATTTGGGAAATGTAGGGGCCAAAAAGATAAAGTTAAAAAACAGGTGGGATTTAGAAGAGTGCTTTAGCTAGATTAAGCATGGATCTACTTCATGTATGAATGAAAAAATCTAATTCTGAACTCTAAAGAGAAAAATAATACCATACTCTGACAGGCTTATGTAGGCACTTCACAAGGGGATCATGTGAAGGGGATGTGACGAAGAAGGCCAAAGCCCACCTGGAATTGAAGCTGGCAAGGGATGTCAAAAACAACAAGAAGGGCTTCTTCAACTACATCAGCAGCAAAAGGAAGGCTAGGGACAATGTGGGGCCGCTGCTGAATGAGGCAGGTGTCCTGGTGACGGAGAATGTGGAGAAGGCAGAGCTACTGAATGCTTTCTTTGCTTCAGTCTTCAGTGCCAAGGCAGGCCCTCAGGAATCCCACACCCCGGAGGTAAGAGAGGAAGGCTACAGAGAGGATGACTTTCCCTTGGTTGAGGAGGATTGTGTGAGGGATCACTTAAGTGATCTGGACGTCCACAAATCCATGGGCCCTGATGGAATGCACCCACGAGTGCTGAGAGAGCTGGCGGATGTCATTGCTGAGCCACTCTCCATCATCTGTGAGAGGTCCTGGAGGACGGGAGAGGTGCCCGAGGACTGGAGAAAGGCCAATGTCACTCCAATCTTCAAAAAGGGCAAGAAGGAGGACCCAGGGAACTACAGGCCGCTCAGCCTCACTTCCATCCCGGGAAAGGTGATGGAGCAGCTTATCCTGGAGGCCATCATGAAGCAAGTGGAGGAAAAGAAGGTTATCAAGAGTAGTCAGCATGGATTCACCAAGGGGAAATCATGCTTGACCAATATGATAGCTTTCTATGATGACATGACTGGCTGGGTAGACGAAGGGAGAGCCATGGATGTTGTCTACCTAGACTTCAGCAAGGCTTTCGACACAGTCTCCCATAATATCCTCCTAGGGAAGCTGAGGAAGTATGGGCTGGATGAGTGGTCGGTGAAGTGGATTGAGAACCGGCTGAATGGCAGAACTCAGAGGGTTGTCGTCAACGGAGCTGAGTCTAGTTGGAGGCCGGTAACTAGTGGTGTCCCCCAGGGGTCAGTACTGGGCCTAGTCTTGTTTAACTTCTTCGTCAACGACCTGGATGAAGAGTTAGAATGTACCCTCAGCAAGTTTGCTGATGACACCAAACTGGGAGGTGTGGTAGACACACCGGAAGTCTGTGCTGCCATTCAGCGTGACCTGGACAGGCTGGAAAGTTGGGCAGAGAGGAACCTGATGAGGTTCAACAAAGGCAAATGCAGGGTCCTGCACTTGGGGAGGAACAACCCCATGCATCAGTACAGGCTTGGGGTGGATCTGCTGGAGAGCAGCTCTGCGGAGAGGGACCTGGGTGTCCTGGTGGACGACAGGTTAACCATGAGCCAGCAGTGTGCCCTGGCTGTCAAGAAAGCTAACGACATCCTGGGATGCATCAAGAAGAGTGTGGCAAGCAGGTCGAGGGAGGTTCTTCTTCCCCTCTATACTGCCCTGATGAGGCCTCATCTGGAGTACTCTGTCCAGTTCTGGGCTCCCCAGTTCAAGAAAGACGAAGAGCTACTGGAGAGAGTCCAGCGGAGGGCTACAAGGATGGTGAGGGGACTGGAACATCTCTCCTGTGAGGAGAGGCTGAGGGAGCTGGGCTTGTTCAGCCTGAGGAAAAGAAGGCTGAGAGGGGACCTAATATGTACTTACAAATATCTGAAGGGTGTGTGTCAGGAGCATGGGGCCAAGCTCTTTTCAGTAGTGCCCAGCGACAGGACAAGGAGCAACGGGCATAAACTGAGGCACAGGAAGTTCTGTCTGAACATGAGGAAGAACTTCTCCCCTCTGAGGCTGATGGAGCACTGGAACAGGGTGCCCAGGGAGGTTGTGGAGTCTCCTTCTCTGGAGATATTCAAGACCCGCCTGGACAAGGTCCCGTGCAGCCTGCTGTAGGTGACCCTGCTTTGGCAGGAGGGTTGGACTAGGTGAACCACAGACGTCCCTTCGAAGCCCTACCATTCTTTGATTCTGTATGTGGAAAGGGGAAAAATTAGATTGTTTTCTTCTCCTATTGACTGCTGGCCAATAGTATCAGCAGGATTCTGTGAAATAAGGAGTGCTAAATGAGTGCAGAAAGGAAAGAGTTAGAGTGGGCTTTTATGGATGAAGAGATGATGTAGTGACAAGATGGCAAGAGTTATTAAACTGCTGCAGTACGCACTATCAGCAAAGGAAGTACAGTAGTCCCTTTTAGCGTCTTCTCAGCTTGCTCAGCAGGGATATTGCACAGTTAGAGGTGGTGCACTACAGCCAGCAGCTGAAGGAGACTGACATACAGCAGCCACTGTAGGATGCTGATGAGTCTCGGTGGGCCCATATATCCTTTTGAAAAGGATAAAATCCAGAGAACTTGCAAAAATGTCTTTGGTCCGAAACACCTATTTTGCAGTTTCTTTTTCTCTTAATAATGTGATTCCTTCCCAGTTCAAAAAAAAATATTGTGTCCTTGTGGGACACATTTGAAACAAGGCTCTACAAAATAGTTAAAAATCATAATATTGTGAAGATTAGTCTTTACGCTATAGCAAATCTAATGTCAAATATTGTATTCTGACTTTACTAAAAGAAAGCAACATGGAACTTGGAATTGTCATGCTATCAGGGGTACCCTCATGTTACTTAACCCCCTTGTGTGTGTTCAAGCTTCTTTCTAGGGCTTTTCTAAAGATCTTGAATGAGAGTATCTGTGGAGGGTGAACTACTAGAAACTGGTACAATCTGGAAGTGTTTGTTCCTATGTTAGGGAAAAAAAAGGAGCACAGAATAGGGGCAATGCTTCTGGCAGCCACCTATGTAAGGAATTATAATGCAACATGCATTTGAAGCAATTTAAATCATTCAATTGAAGTTCTTATCTACTCTTTAGTTAGAACTACTGCAATAACATTAAACGAGTTTGTTTATCACACTTGATATGATTTTTACCCCAAATACAATCCAACTGAGTCATAAAGTGACAATGTCCTTTTACACAACTTGATGGATTTTTTGGGGTAAATTTTTTTCAATTTAATCACTGCTGTTAACATTAAGAAAATATATGAATGAAGGAGTGAATGAATGACTAAATCTGTTTATTAATAAAATAGAAGTCAGCAGAATTGTAGAAGAATGCTACAAACTGGATTTTTCTTGACATTGTCATTGTCATCTCTTGCTGGCCTCTGGAAAGAAACCGCCACAACAACCTGCAGGAAAGCACTAGCGCACAGAGTAGCCCGTGGATGGGCAAGAACGGACTTGTCTAAGCAGGCAGCACGCATGGCAGGAACTGCATGTATGCGGACATGCTCTGCGCATGCGCAAATGCCCCTATAAAAGGGCAGCACGTGGTCCTCGCCTCTCTCTTGCTCTCCTCCTTGCCGCCCTCTTGCTCTCCTGCTCACCTCTGGCTGCTGGGCTCTACTCTCGCTGGGGCTCCACACCTGCACAGACACTGAGCCAACTGGACATCACTGGACATCGTTGAATCCGTGGTGGTGGTAACTGATCCTCTCCCCTCCGCACTTCTTCTCCTCGCCCGCTGGGGTTTTTCCGACTTCACCCTTTTTTTTTTTTCCTGTCTCTTCTTCTTCCCCTCCCCCCCCCCCCGCCCCCGCCGTCCCTGCCAGACCTCTGATTCCCGGTTCACTGAAAATAAAGTTTACAAGGTGGCACGGCATATGACTGCATTTGCATCTTAATCTCATCTCCTGGGATCACATCGAAACCTCCCTGATATTGGATTGGGACAATAATTCTTAGCTATTCATTTTACAGACTTGATACTGAAAATAAGTTAATTTTACTGATCATCTTCCCCACCTTCACTAGACATGCATATCATTATAAAGAATGTGTTGAAAACCTAAGTGAAGTAGTGTCCAATTCTTTTTAAAGACAGTTTTCCTAAAAATGAAAATACATTTAATCCTCATGAAAAATTTTACATAAGAAAATTGCCAAATTTACAAGTAAATATGTGTCCTGTCCATTTCTCACATTAAAATTTAAGTACGACACTGATAAATAAATGCATCCAGGGTTAATGAACTCTGTTAAACATCACTAAAATAGCAATGCATTGGCTCAGTTACAGTTAAATCTGTGAACAGCCATTATGTTAATGAAATCATTAGAGCTCTATTCGTTAAAATGTTACTTGAAAACCTGTTTCACAAAGCTCTTCACATTGTGAGAATGAGACAGAGTCTGAAAATATTCATCCACAGACACAAAGGTCTGGGAAGGAGACAACCAAGAGGCAGATGTCAGAACTCTGTTTACTTCTGAAGGTCAAGAATCAGAGTGGTATTAAGTGGCCAGCAAAAACATACAGAGTGGTTTCACTGCAAAGTCCAAAAGGAGCATAAACACATTTCTGAATCGGGGATATTTTTTTTTCATTTTACGTGATCCTGTATTTGGTTCCCTACTAATACATACTGGTGCTGGTACCTTTCATTCTGTCCCCTAATCTCTCCCAACTACTTTAAGAGTTTAATTGTTACTGTTAAAAAAAACCCCAAAACTATGATGCCATCAGAGTAGAGTGCGTATAAACATAATACTCCAGCCTGCCGCCTCTGTGTACAAAAATTATGATTGCTTGTCTTTACACGAACAAAAAAGTCGTGCACAGAAATGTGTGTTCGTTTTTGACAATTCTTGCCACTACACCTCTGAATATTTGCCATGTGCAATTTCTTCATTGACAGTAAGACCAAAAATTGTCCTATTTTGTAGTCAGCGACACAAGCAGAGTTTCTTCCTATTAGAACAAAGCAAAAGTAGCTGAAGACTTGAAATTTTAAAATGGAAAAATTTACTTAATATTTTCAGTGTTTCCTTCTCCTTTTCTCACAACTTATGGTACATGCCTGACATTATTGGTTATTCTTGAGTCTTAAACAGCTTTCTCCTGTTGGTGATTCAATCTCACCCAGGCACCAGGAAGGCACCAGAATTTTCCTGCTGGAAGGGTCAGAAAAGACATGATGGTATATTATGTGTATGCTGATGGTACCATGTATCAGATGGTTATTTCCCTTGAACTGCAAAAATGCACAGAACGTCATGAATATAGTAGTGGTATGTACTTGTTAAAGTAATTCAGTTGTTTTAACTTCGCTACTGAGGGAAAGCTGTAAAAATCTACTCAAGAGACTTGTTGTACATCTGTGTCTTTTTCCCACCCACACCCTGAGAGGCTTCTAAAAAGGGAAGGCAGGAATCATGACAGTGTAAGACTATTTGCTCTCTCAAAGGTCTGGAGGCACTTCTTCAAGAATTTGGAGGACCACAGTATCAGAAATGTTTTCCTATCTTTTGTTTTCTGATCTTTGTCCATTACAGAGTCATTAGACCTGTTTCATACGACATTGAGTCTTGACTTTCACGAAGTGAAACTGGAAGCTCAATCAATCATTAAGATTTTTGGTTGCAATCATTTTACTAATCTTACTCAATCAGAATTTGGAGACCAAACAAATGTAAATATAGGTTTGTTAGCTGGACTACAGGAATTTTAGTACCACAGTCTGTCCTAGGTACTCCTTCAGTTTTTCTCCATCTGTCTCTGAAGTATAGGGAACTTGCTCATACCTGCCATGTTGTTTTTTTTCTGGTTTCTCCAAAGCCATTGGGAATCTGCAGCATGACAAAGCAGCTGCAGATTGTGTTGTGTGTTATGCTCAGTCTGTCTTTGCCTTTGGCATGCTGCATTACAGAGTCTGCCCACCGTGACAGGTATGATGTGGCTTATGATTTCAAGGACAGGAAGTTGTCATCCAACTGGGAAAAGAAGGGGAACTTCAGATTTTTTTAAGAAATTGTACAGCAGCATCTAAGAACTTGTAAATATCCATATTTCTTCCTAGTTTTTTCAGTAAGCATCCTGATATCTTATTAAAATGAGCAGGGACTACATTTGCTTCACTGTTATGAAAAATGGGGCTCACATTTACAAGCCCAGATAAGGATTTAAGAAATTAACTTTGGCACTCAGACTGGCTTGTTTGTTTACAGGTGGCAATGTGCAGGCTGAAAGTGCAACAGCAATATAAAATGTTATGTGCAGATAAGCAAGTTAAATTGTGATTATTATGAGATTCAGCAACCTCAGCTATGCAGCTTCTTGGCTCTCTGTGGTTGTTACAGGTGAATAGCCAATGGCAAAATTTGACCCATTAGCTCACTCTCTTTGTAAAATCTATGGCTGTATTCACAATATATGTGTGCTTACTTTTCTTTTCCTAATGTCTCAGTATAATGTTGCAATAATGATAGGTACTCACAGGAATATGGGATAGTCTGATACTGGCAGCAGTAAACTCTATGTAGCTAGCATAGCAATGATGAGTCAGGGCAACAGTCGATCAATACTGTAAAATATTGTTTTTAACATTGTAACCATGCTGCTGCTTACTTTTCTGTACTTCTGTCAATGTTTATCTTATGCTCCCAAATTTGTGAACTTTTCTGTACTACAAGATTCATAGAAACCAATGAAAAACATATTGGCATAATTCATTGGACATACAAAACCAAAAGTAATACACTTATCCTTTTTTTCTTAAAACCTTTCTGGAAGGGCATAGAAACGGCAGAAGAAACAGAACTTCCCCAAATCCTTATGCATGTTTAAACTATGAGATCCTCTTTTGTTCTGGATTATTGGACTGGAAAACCAAAAACCCCAACATCTCAACAGATACTTTTTTCACCACATAGTGGAAGTTAGAGGAGAGAGAAGTGCAGAGCTGACGTGGTACAAGGCAGCACTTTGCAGAGACATATTGCTTATTGCTATCAGAAAGATGCAATAACTGCTTCTCATTAGTGCTTACTAGTGTGGTCACAGAACCATGTTGAAATGACTATTTAAATTCCAGTCCTGGTGTTAACTAGTGCATAGTCAAGTCTAGCATTTTCAATGTTTCTGATCTAGATGAATCCACAGACATTCAAGTTTTGGGGGGTATTGTACCAAAGCAGCTCTCCAGTTTTCAAGTTAAACAGCTCCCACGAGACATAGCAGTGTTTTTTTCTGTGGTGTTTAGGTACTTCAAATTGATTGAGGCACTGACCCATTTCTGAACCATGCAGAAACTTCAGATTGTATCTTATTAAAGGTGACCCTGCATTAATTATGTCTGATAAATTATTGCTAGTTATTACCTTCTGAGTTCAGCTGTGGTCCCAATACTTGAGTGAGACTTACACAGATATATATAGACTTCTATATGTACTTATATAGGATCATTGAAATACGAGGTCCATTCCCAAAAACCTCACCATGTTTCATGAGAACTGGACACAGAAGTAGTAGTCTGACTCCTGTTTCAGAGCATAAGACACAACTAGTTTTTCAGAAACCAAATTAGTACAATTAAAAAACAGTAAGTACGTCCCTCAAGGTGCTAGTCTGGCTCCTGAGGGTAAGGTGTTGGCCTTGAAATGAGAAAGCCTGAGCTTAGCTCCTTTTCCTGTTAGCAGTCACCTTGATGATCTTGAGTAAATGCCTCAGTCCTTTAGTTTTAATGTCTGTTAAGCATAGCTAACAATCTTCACCCCCTTCAGTTGAGTGGTTTGGTAAACATATGTGAGAGAGTCTACACTGTAGGGCTATATAATTTCATTACTTCAAAGAAGTTACACTTTCAAGGACCTGAAATGACAAACCCTTCAGTGCCTTTTAGGAAAGGGTTAAATGGGAAGGAAAAGAAAGCCCTCCTTTCCTTGATCTTTGCACGAAAGCATCTCTCTATGATCCTGTCCTGTTGAAGTCAAAGGCAAAATTCTCATGGACCACAAGGGGACTAGGATTTGTCTCAGGATTTTTAACATGACAGGAGAGTTCACAGACCTGATCTAACACTGAAGGCTAAAGCCCTAGTGAAACAAGAGGAGCAGCCTGCATCTACCCTTGTTTAAGGAAAAAAGAAGAAGGAAAAAAAAAGAAGGAGGATGACAAAGAAGGATGTATACTCAGATGGACAAAAGGAGAGTGCCCTAAAGATCCTGCTCAAAGGATTCAGGCTATGCAAAATACAGCTATAAATTGCTGAAAGATAGGCTTTCGTGTGAGATGTCTTGTACTTCCCACTTCTTACTGAGCTGGAAATACCCTAAGGACAGCCTTTGATCTGTTGAAGTATTTTGTCATTTCTGTACCTGGGAGTCAGAGCAGGAAATACACAGCAGCAATGCAATCATTACAGATTCACAGTAATAACAATAGAAATAATAATAGTAATAATAAAGCATTCCTGTAGCAAAGCTCTCTTTGGATGACCTGTTCACACTATGCATTGTAATCCCCTAAAGAAACTGCAAATGTTGTAGTGCTGTATTCTGTTGTCACTGAACTTTGTGTCTCAAAAAGTCCTGTGCCATAGGAGAAGGCTGTTGGCTGTAGGCTTGCTTTATAATATGACATCTTTTTCCTTTAATCTGAATTTCCAAATTGTGCACAAAGAATGCTTCTAGGGGTATAGGCAATATATACCTACTGTTTCTATTTATACAGAGAAATGTTAAATGCTTGGGTTAACACGAATAATGCAGCCCTCCAAGCAAAGCAGGGTTAGTAATGTGCCTTTCCATCAGTCAATAGAAATAAAAGACACAAAGACCAGTCATCAACTGGAGGTGTGACTTGGAGCTTGCTAGCATTCTCTTCTGGGCTGTTGCACAGGCCTTCAGGCAGCTGTTGTGAATGTGGAATAGCAGATAGCATCATAAACCTACATCTTGTCCCACAATGGGCAATCATAAAATCATAGAATCATAGAATGTTTTGGGTTGGAAGGGACCTTATAGATCATCTAGTTCCAAACCCTCTGCCATGGACAGGGACACCTTGCACTAGACTAGGCTGCTCTAAGGCCTGTCCAACCTGGCCTTGAAATCTTCCAGGGAGGGGGCATCCACAACTTCTGTGGGCAACCTGTTCCAGTGCCTCACCAACCTCACAGTAAAGAGCTTTTTTCTTACATCTAATCTAAATCTACCCTCTTTTAGTTTAAATGCATGACCATTGTTGCTCAGTTTAAGGAGGATAAATAGAAAAAAGAAGCACTATCACCTGCATCTTAGAGCATGGAAAAAGCTTGAGAATCTGGTATTTGCTGGGGTCATATGAAAAATTCAGGGGAGAGCTGGAAATCCAAACATACAAAGTGTCTATCACCAGGCCAGCTACCTCACCAGCCTGCATCTGGTTTAGCCTAATGTCTCATGAACTTGACAAATTCTAGGGCTGAGCAAGGAGTCAATGGACTATTTGTAAGGGATCGGTGAAAGACACATATGTGGCAGTGTGTCTTAAATAAGCTGTTTCCAAGAGAATGATCTTTGTGTAGCTGGGACAGCTGCATTACTTGAAAGCTGAGTTAAAATTATGTAGCACATTTAATAAAATTCAGGCCAAACAGGCATTGGATCACACACTCACGAAGGTGTGTGTTTTATTGTAATTCCAAGAATTATAATAAGAATTTCCAACTCATTTAGCATGGCAGTGCATTGAAATTTTGCATAGCATGTAAAGCAGGAAGATCTAAATGATATTCTGCTTCCACTGTGTTTCTGCCTATTAAGATGCAATTTTACAAAGAACAAGTAAATAATTCAAGATCATTTTTGACTCCTGAGAACATTACAGACCTCTTGACTAACGTAAGTGACCTTTTTTATTTGATCCACAAGTAAGCAGATTATAAACAATGTGATGCCACAAATAGAGAATAGAAAGGAGATACTTTGTCAACATGCAGAATCTAACCTGAACCAAGAGATTATTTATATGGTCAGATTTTTCCTTCAGATCAACCCATTGACTTGTGGACAGGAGAATTTGACTCTGAAGATGAAAATAAAATTATCCACAAGGTTTTTTTGCATTTCAAATGCTTCTGTCTTTCTTTCCAATCCACCCTTCTTTCACAGACTATACATTTATGCTCGCCAAAGAAGGTCCTTCAAAAGTAGATAATTTTCCATTATTTTGTACTGGGGAGACAACACTGAAGGCCAAAAATTATCACTGTTTTACTAATGCCATTGTACTGACTTCTTTCACAGTAAGAGTTAGTAGCCTGAGAGAAGCTAATACTGGTTTTAGCCAAATGCTTAAGTATCCTTATTTAATCCATGCTTTTTTCTTAGTTTTGCTTACTCAACAATCCTTTAATGGTAACATGGCATAAAATTTATTTTTAGTAAAATATATAGCTGTGTTATACAACAGTTTACACAATAAAAGGTCCCAGTTTTGAGACTGGAGAGCAATTTTCCATGCTTTGTAAGGATAGTTTTCTAACCAGTAACGAGAAGGATGATCAGAAGTGGGGGAGTGAGATAGTCATAGTTTGCCTTTTTCTCCACCCCCTCCTATTCTTTTCTTGTCAAGTTGCTCACCTTAGTACATCAGGTTCACTTAACTCTTAACATTTCTCACTGGAGAGAGAAAATAGTTCAAATTATCTCAGAAAGGTCAGTTTCCTGACACAGTAGTTGTTTTTATAAGAGTATCAGCTTTTGTGTCTGTGCATCATAGACTAATCTGTAAGCGATACTGGATGAAAGGAAAGGTCCAAGAATCCCTGTTTCTTCATACAGTGGTATAAATACATGTTTATGCCAGTGTCAAAAATAGAATTCCAGCATATCCTTTCTGAATGTTTGACATGAAAAGCAATTCAGTGATGTTCATTTGCGTAAGATTGTTGTTCAGAGGAGGCACATGGAGTAACTTATTCACAAGGTATATTTATGTATTTCATTTTTGTTTATCATCTCTGCTGAAGATTTGCCTTGGTAGTGGTGGTGAAGATCCAGACATCATCTTTGCCCTATTGCAGATCCAAAAGGGACTATGCTGCATTTTGGGCTCTGCATTTTGGGTATGCTCAGCTACTTTGTGGGCTCAATTTTGAAAACAAAATATACATTCATGCTTAAATCTACTAGTGTTCACAAAGGTGTTTATAACTCTCTATCTATCACTAAGCACATGCTTAAATCCTACTTCAGTCAGTCTGCTTAGGTAAGCATGCCTTGCTGAGGACAGATGGAATCATACCATGTTTGAAGTCAAGAAAAGTGCAAGTCATCTACTGACAAATGCTTTTCAATCTACCAGCTTTTCTTTTTTCTCTTTACAAGGAGCACTACTTCAAGTAGCTGGAAGGTGTTTTTCATCATTGTATTCTTTGGGTCACCCCCAATGTCTGTTATCCATTGGGGCAACTTCTAACGCAATATGTCTTGAACAACCTCCAGTCACATCAAGCAGGTGTACAGAAGTCTTTTCCTTTTAATAGATTCTAACCTAATACTGAACATTTTTTTTTTTAACTGTTATTTATGGATTTCTAAATATACTTCAAAATACTTTTCCAGTAGCCAAATAAGCATCAATTACCTAGTCCATCTGTGGTTCAGAAAGGAGGCTCTAAAGCTTTTGCAGTCACTCAAAAGGAACACGGTGCTCCTACCACTGTCAAAATTTCACACAGTTGGGTCAGGAATTATGGTTGCAAAGAGCGTTGAATTATGGATCTGTACTTTTCAAACAACAAGGTCTTTTGGAGTTGTTGACCACATGATTCCAGAGAAAGATGTTTAGTCGATTTTACACAAGGGAGTTAATAGGTGAATGGCACAACTGTAATGCTAGACTTTCAGAGACTAGGTAACCCTTTAATGACTTCCACTGTCCATGGAAATTTTGACATTCTGGATTCTCAAGAATGTGGTTGTTCAGAAGGAAAGTGAAAATGAGATGCCTCTTGAAACAAACACAGAATATGATACTGCAAAGATAGAAGATGCAATGAGAAGGGCTAGTGTTTGTGAATTGTGATTATTGATGTGAAATTTAGAAAATGAAATGAGTTGTTCTCCCCCCTCACACCCACAAAGGCCTTGACTGCCTACATGAGCATATCTGGATAACAATTACTTTTGGCAGGTACCTCCTAGTATTAAATGATGTGGAAAATTTTGGTCATGCAGATGAGATCTCAGATGCTTCACATGATGAAATCCAGAATAAAAGTAATCCAACAGCATGATAAAGTCTAAAATATATATTGGAAAGAGAGTGTTCAGAGAGAAGCTTCCAAATCACAAGGGCCCATGAAAGAAGATTCTATGAAATCTGCAGTCTAACCCTCAGGAATAAAAAGGCAAAAAGAAAGGGAAATTATGTATTTGGGAATGTATCCCATAGAGGTTTAACAAAAGCCGTGAAGGGACATAGCCTTTGCGGGATGAGAAATTGGTTGATAGATAAAGAGCAGGTATGTCTGTACTAGTGAGTCTTTTGTATGGACACGGAAATGTGCAACAAATAAGCGAGTCTTTCTGGCAAAGTCTTGGAAAGCTTATGGACACTAAAATACCTATGGTGTTAGTCTCAGGTGTCAGTATATTTGTTGGTTCTGCCAGGTTGATTGTGCGGTAGTGGCACTGATCTGCCTAAAGTTGTGTGACTCTGTAAGATGCACAGAGACACTGGACGGAATTTGGCTTCACTGAGATAGTATTCCTTCCAGAGTCCCTTGGTGTGAAGGGAAATATGCAGTATACCAGGTCCCTTTTGCATCTGCAGTACAGTTCTTTCTTCCTAGGCAACTCTTACTTACATGTCAAGTTTTTTTTTTCACAGATACTGACATGAAACGAACTGGCATATCTGAAAATGTTTTGCTCAAGAAATTGCCACAAAATTTCAATAAAATAATACTACAAAAAAATTAAGAAGAGCAGATTGCTTGGAGAAATTAGCAATAGTTTTGTGAGAAATGTCAAATCAAAAATGGCCATTTTCATGACCATTTTCAGAGAAAAAAAAATGCATCTATCTAATCTATGCTTCCATTTGTCGCTACAGAGAGAGAGGAGTGCTGGGGGGGATACATATGAATGTGTGTCTACTCATGCATTTGTATATCTGTAAATCACACCAGCAACGTCAATAAAATACATTTATGTTGATAGCAGGAGTCATTTCACACACTGGTGCAGCCAGATCAGGTGAAAAAGGTGAGATTAGCCCTTTTTGACTTTCCTGGTTGTGGAGCATTTCAAGAGCCAGAACTGCTGCCAGAACAATTTAGACAGGCCAAGCTGCTGTTCTAAATTACAGATGCTTTTCCTGGGTTGCCTGTGGGTAGTTCTGCAACTTGCAGCTGTCAAGGGTATTTGAAGCAGCCATAGCATTGAGTGCTACCATTTCCCACTGCACACAGTGGGCTGGTGCTTACTTGGAAAAACCTTCAGTTTGGCTGTCTCAGGTTGGAATGTGAGTTTTTATAGCCCTGGAAAAAAATGCGTGAATGAGCAAGTGTGTGCATATACAGATAAGTAGGTTGGGAATTTCTGCTCCTATGGAAGTCCTTCTCTCTCTAGTTCATCAAGACTCTCCACGCTTCATACAAACCCCTTCTCATTGCACCAGGGATCTACCAGATCCCAGAGGAGCACTGTGGTTTCATTCCCAAAGAGGCAATTTAAAATGCCTGATAGAGCTGCCTCGCTCCTTAAACAACTGCACTTGCCACGTGCGTCCTGGGACGGGAGATGTAAGTAAAGTGCCACTGGTCATCCCCAGCCCATGACCACCTGCCGGTGTGCACCCCCATGCAGAGCCAGTGTGCAGGGGTCACCTTTCCTACTGGGACAAATGCATCCCAGCACTGCACAAGTCATTCTGGTAACCTAATTGAACACGATGTGATTTTTTTTTTCCCCTCAGATTTCATAAGCAAACTGCTCTGTCATGTACTTTTCAGTACAAAAAATAAATGTACTTGTTGGTTGCTTTCTTGATTGCTGTGTGCAGTTACTGAGAACCAAAATGAACATTAACTTATAGACCTCCATCAAAATATTTTATTTCATACCTACTCTTTCATGGAAAACAAAATACAGATTTATTTAGTAGCAGTATTTTGTTTTCTATTTTTCCTACTCTAACAATCTAAATACTGTTAGCAAAAAGTCTGGATACACTTCAAAGCCAAGGAGCATGTAAAAGTCACCATGATAAATTATAGGTTGTGGGCACAGTGGAATTTAATGTGGAGAACAGAAATCTGTGTGTCTTTTTCTGTCAGAAATTTGTGTGCATGTGGGTAGGTGTGTAAGCACATTTCTGGTATTTATCCTGTTGATAATCTGCACTTATTAACCTATGCATACACAATTTTATATGGATAATTATCATTGGGATATTCATTTTACGTCACTTCCCTCTAGCTAGACTTTGCAAGCGACTCTAAGCAAACTTAATCTGCAAATTACACTGAAATTCAATGGGATGTGAGCATATACCAGGTTTAGGCAACACCGAAAACACAGCTGACACAGATCATTACATTAACAGCAGAAATTCCAGTGTCAGTGAATGAAAAAGGTTATGTCACTTTTGGACATTTTTACAGTGCAGAAGACTTATGCAAGCGAGTCGTATGTAATGTAACCACATCCCCTGTACTATTTTATTAGAGACAATTAGTTCACTGCTGTGAAATCTGAAGAAGACCACAAAGACCCTTTCCTGAAGACTGTAATGAGAACAGGTTACATTTCTATCAAGTTCCACATTCTCATTACAAGCTTTTTAATGAGCAGGGATTAATTTTCTGCCATTTTCCATTCTCATTACTTCTCAGTCAAGGGAATGAGGTATCAGGAGTTTAATGCCTAATTTATATTCAATGAATCTTAGTAGTGAGCTGCACTCTTTTGACCTTTTCTATATTTTATACTTTTATTGGGTGGTCACTTCACTCCTGCATTGTTTATAGCCTTATTATACAGTAGCATATAGAATAAAAAGTGAACTGGCTATCCAATCAAAACTGCAAAATAACAGAATGGTCAATTTAATACCATACACATGTATGAGTTCAAGAGTGTATACAACAATAAAATTTGGAAATCTTCCTGTCAGAACTACAGAAATGAAAATGATGCTCCAGTACACGTGACCAACCTTGCTACTGGAATACCAATATATTCTGTAGTGACTGGGACTGCTTTTACTTCCCCCTTAAGTGCTTACTTAAAGCTGTGAGCGGTAGGGTAAACATTTACAAAAGTACTTTGTTGTGTTTTACGGTTCACCTACCAGTATTTTGCGTAAAGGCCAATGACTTCAGAAGGAACAAGATGATGAAGAATCAGGTCTATTTTACTGCCAATATTTAATGGTTCTTAAAATACTCATTAAATACCTACAGAAAATATTTTAATAGACTTTTATAAAACTTGTATAGTAAAAGTGAGATGATATATGGGTCAGTTGGGAAATTTTAAATCTACAAAAATTGAACTGTTATGCCAGACTACTAAAAAATCCCACCCACAAACAAAACTACCAAAACAATATGATATGTTTCTGGTACTTTATTCAAATTTACTTGGCTAAGCAGCAAAGACTTTGGTATCAAATTTTCTTTGAAGTGCATACCTTAAAAAATTCATACAAGAATGAATCTTTGTCTTATCTGTTAGTTTCTTTCAGATTCATTGTAGCCCAAAGATACAAAAAAAGACCCCTACACCTTGCAAAGAACTGTACTGTGAAAAGATACCTTATTTGTCCCTTGTTTAAAGTGGATTGAGTGCAAATTTATGGCTACAAAGATATTTTTACATGACTTAATTTGGAGTCACTTGTAGAAGAGATGAAATTCAAAATTACCAGCAGAAAAACATTCAGAAAAGAAAGACTTAGTTAAAAAAAGTAATAATCAATTTGACTTTTGTGTGAAGCCTTCTATCTTTTTTTTTTAATTAACAGAATATTTTTTTTTTAATTAACAGAGCCTGTTCATAGAGCTCAGATAATTATTCTTGTAAATCTGTCTAAATAATTAACTTAAGTCAAATAAATACCACTTCTTTACTGGAAAGAAATATAACTGATGTTCTGTAAACCCCTATATCATAAACATACTCTTCATTCCTTAACTATTAATTCTCAAAAACCACATTCAGCTGTCAGTTATAATTAATTTGCTATGCAATACATGTCTTATTGAATGTAAATTAAATCCAGTTTGAGACCCATTGTTTAAAGTATTATTCTGAATGTCTTTGCTGGACTCCCCCAAAGAAACATCATTTAATACGGTTTGTGAGGCCAGAGGAAGAAATAACAGTTTGGGTAATGAGGGTACTATCAGACCTGTGCCATTTTAACTGAAAGAAAAATTAATTAACGAGATCCTTGCAAGACAGCTTAGAAAGAAGAAAGTGACAAAAGCAATAATGTGGATACTGAAAGGACTCTTCACCTTAAACAAGTCTGGTCGAATATGGTTTTGACCTTAATGATATAAAAGTGAAACACAAGAAACAAAATATACATGCCTACTTCCGTAAAAGCAAAACTGCAGTCATTACTGCAGAATATGGTGGAGTAAGTCACCATTCCAAATAATATATGATAATGCCCCTCATGCATAAAGACAATGCAACTTTAGGGATCAGAAAATTATTTCAATTTCCAGAAAATAATTTCTCTACAAGTACCCAAGTAGTAAAGAAAAATTTTTTGCTTTTATCATAGCTTCAGACAGCGAGTATGTATGATGAAACAAAAGAGAACAAAAATTTGTTGGGCAAGTGATAAAACATCAGATTAGAAAAATAGATCCGAGTATTACTCAGAACTTGTCTTGAATTTTGCTAAAGCTTGGTAGTAAATTTCAAGACAATACAGACAACTTTCTTGCAAGGTTCTTTGCCTTTCCGTTATAGAGAACTCTTATCATGAAGCTGAAGTAGTGCTTTCAATAGATGAGATGTGGTTAATTCAAGGTATAGTAAGCACCATAAATTAAAAAGAAAAATTATTAACATGATCCTTACATATGGTTGCTATGGGTTAATAACGGAGCAAACTATAGGTATTCTTGCTGTGAAAAATCCTACATGTTCAGAGCATGACCACTACAACATACTCTCTGTTTTTTTCTTTTTTCTTATAAGCTTGCTGCTGTATCAACCATGGTATTCCTATGATCAGATCCCTTTTGTGAGTCTACAAGACAAGGCTGAGCAATACATGGTTAATATATAAGAACAGATACATGTTGAGAGTATAGTCATATTTTGAGACTTTCTTTTATATAGCCAAAATATGCAGCAAAAGGTGATGAAGCAACAATTAATTATCTAGGTTGACTGGGAATATTCTGAAGGGAGGTTACTGTATATCTGTTCTTTATTCGGTTCATTAATCATTATATGCATAGATTCCTGGTACAGGTGCATTGGACTTATGCCTGGGTTACCACTTGGTTTGGTATGTCATGTTGTCCTTAGCAACATCGATAGTGTATGTAGACATAGACATATATAAACACCACATATAATCACTATACTTATAGATAGAATCATAGAAACATTTAGGTTGGAAAAGACCTTTAGAAAAAGAAAAAAACAAAGTACACTATTTCTCTTCATTCTGTTAACTCTTGCACTTGTGTTTTGCTGTTTTTCTTCTGATGCTTCCAGTTCCCTGTGATGGCAATGGTAGTTACAGGCACTCTGGGCCTTGCATGTCTGAGTCATATCCTATGTTTCCAAAGGGTCTAAGCCATCTAAGAGTCCCAAGTCCCATTTTCAGAAATGAATTAGGCACTGGAGTCAATAACCCTCAGGGCAGTCTTGCAACCCCAGATATGTGAGCCAACTTCAAATTGATTAGTTCAGGTACTGGTAGCAGTCTCATTGTGGCAGCACTGAGTTTATTGCATCCTATACGAAGTCCTATGTTCCTCTGAGGATTTGGGCTTACACACACACTTCACTTTTCGAAATGGAACTTGGACTTCTAAATTACTTAGGCGTCTTCATGAATTATATTCTATATCCCTAGGCACTCTACTTTTTCTGCTGTGTTGTCGCAGGGCATCAACAATGTATTTTCTATGGAGACTTTCTGTTTGTAGTATCTCTCAGAGCAATTGTATAGCATCATGGGGTGAAAACATCTGCTGCTGCTTTCTGAGGGAGAAAAATGTAAAAGAATTCACTGAAGACTTGCCAAGAACTCCAGTGAGCTCTCCATGAAGACATTTGCTGTTTTGAGCTTTTCTGCCATACTGTGGAAGTTAAGAAATAAAATAAACTTGTCCTTTATCTCTCAGCTAGATCTTTATCCTCAGGTGCCAGTCTATTTTGTACAGTATTTTTTTCCCTTGAGTGGAGGTCAAAGGTGAAATGTTTTATTTGATCATAATTAATTTACTATTCAATTGGTCTGCAGTGATCAGAAAGCAGCATAAGAAGCAAGAAGTAAAATACATTCCTTTGTGTATTTTTATTGAATATACACCTGACACTGAACTATCTGACTTGCAGATTTCATTTCTGTTGCACATAAAATCATGGTTTGGTAATTTTGTTTTATTTTATTTTATTTTATTTTATTTTATTTTATTTTATTTTATTTTATTTTATGGTAGTAAATAACTTAGCTCATACTACAAGGGAAGATGCAATGCCAGAAAAAAGAATGACGAAACAACAAATTAAAGATGAACAGCTCCTGAAAGTCTGAAAAACAAAGTTCTGATGAACCTTTCAAGGATAGGATCTTGCTGCTAATATCTGTCGACCTAGCAAACCACCCACTCTTGCTCCCTAGCTATAGCTACATTTGCACTTCTTTTCAGCAGCATACTATCCCACAAAGCTCTTAGCTCTGTAAGCCCTATATAAAACTCTTGGCCGCTTTCAATCACTGACAGAATTTTACAGTGTCCTTTTTATCTTTTACTTGTTTCATTCAAAACGCTCTTTGTCTTTACCTATGACCCCTAGGTTAACCTTCATACACCAAAAAAACCCTCCCAACTAATAAATAACACACCTTCAGAAAGGCAAAGCTGGGATTCAATATCACTAATGATATAAAACTTTTCTTGCTTGTCCATCTTCTTTTATTGGATTTTTGCCCGTTCCTTCTGCCAACTATTTTTTCATGCATTTTTCAGCACTTGGTGCTTTTTGTAAACTCTGTCTTCTGGAATAAACAGATTGCCTGAATTTCAGCTTTAAATTTTTAAAAGTAAATTTCTCCCTTTTATGTTTTCTTGGAAAGCAACTCCAGAATGTGAGCTAGTGATTTGAAAAAGCAAATAACAGAAATTTAATAATAATTCCTGCTTTAAAAAAACAATAATCTTTTTTTTTAACCATACTCACAATTTTTGACTGTGTAATTTATTGGACAACTAAATGTATTAATTTTTAACTCTTTTTGTATTGGGTTTACCCTTTCTTTCTCCATTTGTCCCTCCTGCCCCTTAAGGCTTTCAGAGTGGTGTGTTGACTTGTCAAGCCCTGTGTAATTTGTCTCTCTCCTCTGTCATTTTCATCAACCTTTCAAACTGATTGACATCTGAAGTGGCAGGAGGTATATAAAATGTAGGGCTAGCAGGTAGAGCAGCTGTTCTCTGATGTTAGGGAAACTATATTTTCTCCATCTCTGTTCTGTTGACTGATGATCTGGTAGTACATTAATTTTAATGAAGTTTTCATCTTTCTAGCCCATGGTTGTTTCTGCTCTTGCATTTCTCTGAAGTATTACTCTTTATACTCCTTCTCCTCCCCTGTCCCTGAGAAATGAACATAGGTCAGTACACCATGGCTATGGTACTACCTGCAATACCTCAAGGAAATTTTAGTTCTTAGACTTCTCTGTTGCAATATTGTCTCTGGAGCACTGGTTTCTAAGTACACTACACCTCTTAAAGTGCTCTAAAGTTTCCTCTTTGCTTTTGATTTCCATGATGAATCAATTTGTGGCTCAGGTGAAAAAAAAATAATGTCATACTTCCATGAACTGAAAAAGTTTTGGCTTCTTTCAATGTTGCCTTTGAAAAGAAACAGATACAGAAGGGGAGAAGGGATTGCCTTCATCAAGTAACGATTTGATTTTAAATTATTTCTGTCAATTTGGTATATTTTTCCAATCAGTTTCATGTTAAAGAAAATTACACAAGTGCATTACATCCATAGAAGTAACCCCTGCATAAATTTTTCAAACAAATAAAGAACAGGGAATCTCAGATGATGAGTGAACAATCCTCTTGCAACTGTTTTTTGTAATAATGGCAACAAGTCACACTGCAAATTATTCATTTGAGATTATATATGGTCCCTCAGAGTCGTGTGATCTGAAGATACGTACGCCAAATCAATGAGCTTCATACATACACAAAATTAAATTTACACAAACTATCTAGACATACACTTATCCAAGAATAAGCCTGGATCTTTAATACTTATTATACAGGCACTTCACAACTTTCAGTGCTTTAAGATTTTATTTTTCTGTTCTTAGTCCCAATTCCAATGCTGCTATGCATGGAAAGTAATATTAGAAATGTAAAGAAATCCTTGAATAAGCTCTGTGTGTGTTATTCTCTTGGGCTGGGATCCCAGAGCAAGCTGAACTTCTGTTGTTCCCAAACAGAATGGAAGTGGGCATTAATTCTAGACATACAAGGTAAAATAGAAGCAGTATGGGGCAGAGCATGGTAAAGGATTAGGGTTCTTACTTGTACTGCAGCTAATGGCTGTAGAAGCAATCTTGGACCTCTCTTGCTTGTTAGAGGCCACTACTATTTGCTACAGGAGCAGCATGTTTTGTGCCTTTCTCTCTTGCCACCTGGACAAAGACAGCTACACACTCTGTATAAATTAAGCAGTGCTTGGTTACTACCCTAAGAGTTGTAGCCCTGGGAAAGTGTTTGGAGCATTCAGGATCACTGCACCATGTGTTCCAAATGCTTCTTTTCCACAGGAGCATTAAGTAATGTCCTGTCCTCATCATCATGCCCCATCAACTCCACAAATATATTCAAAGGATAGTCTTGCCTTTGGCTGCCAACAAAGAGAAATATGATAGTTGCAAAAACAAACATCAAACAGTAAAATTTCCCAGAGGACAGTAATTCTGTTTTCCAACAAGCTGTGACACTTTTTGAAGTAAGGTGTCTTGGGAGTATTTCTATGTGGGGTTTTTTTGTGTAACATCTTCCTTACAAGAAATAGTATTTGTTAAAGGTAAGACTCTTCCAAGATTTATTTTTCTTCTTTACCATATTAAAAAATATTCCTTGCTATAAAATCATGTAATTTTCAGTGTCTGAATAATTTCCAGATTCACCATCATTACAATAATGACTCTGAAAGAAGAAAATGAAGGGAACAAGTCACTGCGTAGCTTCAGAAGGATTGGGTGAAGGAGTAGAGAGGATTAATGTGGAAATGTGAGGAAAGTAAAAAGTTGGGAATACATGGCAGGAAAAAAGCAGACAGTAGAGATGGGAAAAAAGGAGATTAAGAATTTTAGGTGCAAGGAGGTGAGGGAAATAGCTAGCAGAAAAAGAGGGTCTGAAAGCTTCTATTTAACTGCACTTGGAGGCTGGGTGGCTCTTCAATGAATACAAAGCACCCCTGAGTATGAACTATATAAGAAACTCCAGAAGCCACCTTGTCCGGAGCTGAAACTGGCTATTCACCTTCTCATTTTCATTTAAAAATGTGACTACAGATATCCATAGAAAATGAATATGAATAAGTGATTTGTAGCTTTATGCTCGGGTCTGATTGACTGAAGAATAGAAGTGCTTACTTACTCCTAAGTTTACTTAAGCTCTGGATAAAGAAAGACCATCAGAAGAGCATAATAGCTGAGGGCAGAAAAAGGCACCCATGGAATTAAGTAGAAATGGTTTATTTATCTTAAATAACAGTTGGTGTGCACACACACACATCGTTTATACTCAAAGGCCATGACTGACATTTGACTGGGAGGAACACAAGAATGGTCAGTAATTGCTCAATAGCCTCCATTCCACTTGCATTCCTACAGATTTTGCACTGGAGAAAAATTCAAACATAACGAACAGAATTTGAACCAAACAAAAAACCCACTAGAATATGTTCAAAGCAAAGCATTCAGTAATATCTTCCTATTCAGACAAAGAAAGGTCACTTTCCAGTGCAAGTCCTAGGAAAGGAAGCATGAATTTCAAAGGGAAAAGCCATCATAGGATTTTGTCATAACATATAGCTTTTGTCATCATATGAGAAAAGTTTGGTTGGATAGAAACACTGAGAAAGTAACACTTTCAGACAAACATCTTTGAACACTGAGAAAGTTTTCCCTAGGTCAGATTATAGTTAGGGCCTGTAATTCACACTAGAACCCTTGTAGAAGCACCTTCGTCCTTTTTAGGTGAGGCATCAGGCCTCCTTGTAGGAATCTTGTCTGCAACTAATAAGCTGATGCAGCTAAGTGAAGAAACCATTGAAGTGCTCTTTGTGACCCATGACTTTAAAGTAGTTTAAATCAAGTACATCTTCAGGTACACGTTAGAGCAGCCATAAAGATACCTTAAGCTGAAGGAGCTGTCACACCTCAAGGTCAAAGAGCTTCATCTGTATTTGATTCCTACAGTATCGTTTAACTATCATGAAAGAGTGACATAGCAAATGATTCCTCATTTGAAGACATCTGTTTTTTTAAATAACATTTAGGAACATAGATCTTCATGACAGTTTACCCCAGCACAGAATAAGGCAAGGTCAGGACTATTAGAAACTATTTGCCATTGCTTCTTTGCACTGTTAACAACATATTACAAACATAAAGTAAGATCTGAATCTAATAAAATGTATGTGATGAATTATTTGCTCTGTTGTAGGCTTTGATAACTGCAAGAAAATGTGATAAGTTGATAGTAAAAATCTAAATGTTTTGGAGCAAACCACTGCAACTGCATGCTACTGAATTTTAAGACTATTTCAGTCTTGATCTGGATTTGGATCTGGATCTGGGTATGTTTGAATCCTCTCACTATCCCACTGTTTATAGTGCTAACTACTTTTAGTCTTAGCCCAGCAACCTGACATTATCCACTGCAAAATGCCATCCAGTAATGAGAAAACTTCAGCTGGTCGTCTTCTAAACTTTGGGGTGATGACAAATAAGCTTTCCAAAACTATTGACAACTGTATAGATTCTTCATTTACATTACCTGTATTTTAAGACCTATGTCACCACGAATCAGCTCATCAAGTTAATTCCCAGCTGCAAGGTCATGGTGCATTGACAATACCTGGTTAGCTTCCCAGTCTGCTTTTCCAAAAGATACAAGTCTTCTCAAGAGAATAAAATGAAGGCACTGTTGAAGGAAGAAGCAGAATAAATCAGTCAAATTATACCATGCTTCTTTTCTATTTCAGGGAATACTGAATTAAGCTTCTATGCTCCTTAAATTGCAGTTTTCACAAAGACAGTTTGGAATCAGTAAATATCTAAATGCCAAAACTGGCTTATTCAAGTTTCCTTGTGGATATTCACCTCAATATCATCCACATTATGCATTTAGAAGTGAGCCTGATTGCTGCATTCTGAGCTGCTGCTTTTTTCTGTGCCTTCCCAGATTTTGTTCTCTGCAATTCTAGGATACAGAGGAAAATAAGAAGCATAAAGTTTTATTCAATCAGAACTCAGATCATCTGATTTTGACCTGAATGCTCCCCTTCCTATCTACCGGTGGCATTTAGCAGAGATGGAAGCCTGACTAAGAAACAATGGCTAATCACAGTAAGAGTAATATTCCACAACTCTTCTATAGATTGCTATCTTACTTTTTCATTAACTACTATTCACAGGAGCAAAGATGGATCATCTTAGTCACATAAGGACTTTCATTGACCCCAAAGATTCAAGAAAAAATTGTCTGAAGCAACAGAGATGAGGTTCCAACAGCAAAGAACATACTGCTTTGCCTGGCTAGTATATTTCCTGATGTACAATATCACTTTCTCTCCCTTCCTCTGCCCTACACGTTTTCTTCAAGCAAAAGAGACCCGAGCAAGTGTGATTACACCCCCTTTTCATACCACAAGTATTAGAACCACTGATAAAGGTATCTCTTTGTGACTGGAGGAAGGAGACAAAAAAGCCACTCAAGAAGCAGTCCACAGAGGGTTTGGGACAAAGTAGAATAATGATTGAACCCAGATATCCAGTGGAGGATTTTTAGTCTCTCTGAGAAGTCATGGTACTGATCTCAGCTGACTTGCAGCAGGTAACTGACCAAAACTGACTTGTCTTACATGGAGACACTGCATGACAGTGAAGGGAGACATATGCCAGTGGCTTATAAGATGTCTGATTGATTCTTGTGGAGCCAGTGGAGCAATTTGGAAAGCTGCCTTTGCTGGGGTTGCAACTATAACTTGTGAATTTTTCTTGCCATGGCAGTTCCTTTGGGTCCATTGCCCAGTGTCAGGTTCTCTTCTTCTCTGTCCCTTCAGATTTGGAGAGAAAGCAACCTTCAAGCCATATAAACTGTTCCTACTTCTGTCATTCCCCATACTTATAAATATAGGCAGCTCCTGTTGCATGAGAAGTGCTCAGGTAATTGTATTACTTGGGAAGTGTCATGAAATGCGATCTTTGATTAGTTAAATGGGAGACTCCACTGTGCGTCTCCACTGAAGGTCTGGGTACCACTGCTTCGCATTAAACTATTAATTTAAATAGTCTTTGGCCATCTTCATAACGAAAGAAAATTACATACACTTTTCCTACTTTCTTGTCCCAGAGCTACACAGAGAACAAATTCTGAACCGTTGCAAATTGCTGATTCAGTCTATCATTGGAACTAAATTTTACTTTGAGAAGGTAGTCTTCCACAAATGGAAGCTGAATAATAATTAGTAGACCTCCCTTTCTTTTACTTTTCTGGATGCCTTCTCAACAAATTTTGATTGACTTCTCAAAGTAAATGTTATCATATTAAGGGAAGATATCAATGATCGTGAAATAAGAACAAAATGTAGAGACATAAAAATAATATAAGCCTTTTTTTCACATGTCACAAAGTCATATTTATAACATTTAGTCCTTAAAGTTATAGGAGAACTAGGTACAAAGAAATTTATAAAGAGGCATATGCAGTAGGGTAATATGCAAAACAAACATTGTCATACACACTGGTGAAAAAATCCACACTGATGTGGAAATCTGTGATGCTGTAGCAAAATATCTGTTCTGTGCTCTATTCACCCACATTTAACCAGGTCTACTTGTGTTTGAACATCCTCAGAAAAACTTGGGCTTCTTCAGAAGTCAGGCTCATTAGCAAAAACCCAATCTCTAGAGATATGGAAGTAATATTCAAGGCTTTCAAGTGATGACTATACTTTGTGGCTCCATTGGAAATTACTTTAACACCAATTCAGAAAAAATTCTAAAGGACTCAGCAACATTTTTGGACTCAGCGTCTAGGTCTGTATGAGTAAGGTAAACAGTGTCTGGGGACATCACTGGGCCCTGGAAGTTGTGGTCTGTCCTGCAGGAATGCTACCCAGTGCACTCAGATGTTTGCAGACTGTTGCTATGTACATTTCTCCAGCACCAGCAGACAGTTTGTGTGCCACTTCTCTATTCTGTATGATCCTACATTTTACTAGCACAGTGGAAGGCTATCCAGCAATCTTGATGATGCTGGCCTAGGTTTTTGAAGGACCCTATGAGAGCTTGGTACAACATTTCCAAGGAATGTCAAAGCAGCTTTCCAAAACATTGATCTAAGTGAGTATTTTGCTAAACTGCTGGAAAATGTTTCCTTGAACCCACAGTAATTTACGGTCTCCAATTTTTAATGTGGACAGAGATTCCTAAGCTGATTTTATCTGATAAAATTTTATTCGGTCGTCTTTCTAGGGCCAAAAGGTAGTTCTCCACATTTTTATTGAGGGATGGGTGAGTCCTCAGACAGTGTAGTTCAGCTGAACAAAATTTGTGATAGCTTAAATGAAGTTTTATGGGGGAACTTTCTCAGCTGGAAGTGTAAATGGGTATTGGCCATGGGCTGGTCCTGCTGTCAATGATAATGGGAAAATTGATGGTAGATGACAGGAACAATTTGTTAAGAGCTCCAACTAACTCCTCTCACAGTTTAAAAATGTCTAATATGATTGGTTGCCAGATAAACTGGCAGTTCTGAAGAACAGATGGGACTGCAAAATCAGGGCTTGATAAAGCATGCCAGAGGTGGGGCTAGATCTCAGTTTGAGCCTCTGTTAATGAGTGTGGGTGGGAATTGTTTCCCAAGTCTGGAACGGTTTATGGCAGTGTGAAATTTCTATGCATACACAGCGATCTTCTATCCCCCCACCTGCAGTATGCCCATGATTTCTCCAGGAATATGTGTCATCACATACACTATGATTGCTAATATAGTGGGAGGTGGTATTAGATAACTGTTTGCTAGCACATTGTTGTATATTAACAAAATACATTGAAGTTGCATGAGAATTTTTACTTAGTTTTGAAGTGCTTTAAGACATTACTTGCTAATAATTAGTATAGCAGAGAAAGGCTGACTTCAGTCTATCACAAAGGCCAAATTAAGGTTTCAAGTCTCATCTTTTCGATAGGAGCCAAGAGGTAGACTCTGGAATATACTGCAGCCCAATTAATAGACCAAATAGCCACCTCAGCAGAATCAACAAATGTTTGGGTAGAAGGTTGAATCTCGCCCATCTAGTACTCAAAAACCATAGTAAATGTTAATTAACTTCAGTGTTTTTAACAAACTCTCTGGCTTTGTAATGAAGTGGACTAGGAGCTGCCACATGATTACTGTAGCTCAGCTGTTGGGGTGGTAACCTTTAGGGAAAAAGTAGTAGTGAACAGCTGGTAAACAGCAAACAAGGTCTGTGGTTTCCAAAGTACTCTTAACAAAACCCTCCATCAATATTAAACAAAATCTTGTAGGGCTCCCCATAAAAGCAGACCATAAATAAAAGAAAGTATCAAGACATTTCATTAAAAATTTAATTATCAGAAAGGTAGGGTTCATTGCTATTATAAATTCAAGTGTATGAATTGTAAATCAGCTTTGTGAGAGCTTTTGTTTTGATTAAATAGAAGGTTTCCACTTGCAGTAACCCCAGGGCATCAGTAAGCATATCTGTGCCTATATTCCAATGGGTTTCTGAAGCAGCTCTGGTCCCTGCATCATTGTTTATATTTATTTAGATATTTTTGGGATCAAACAGGATTCTGAATACGTAGTAGAAATTTGTCTGGCTTGCCAAAACACAAAGTTTTAGCAGAACGTTAATTTCCAGTGTTTTAAATAGTATCAGGATCTTCTCCACTGTCATAATGTACATAAACATTCATTAAAGTAAGGACTGAGTTGGAAGTGTCCAGTTTTCCAGGTAAGCTCCTTATCAAGTTATTCTTGTCCATCCTTTTTAGCTCAATAAAGATTTAGATATTTCAACAAGGAGGAACAGCATCAGTAGGAGACCTGGAGAGCAGCCTACTTCCAAAAAATCTTGTGCAATAGGTACAGTAATGTCACTTGAAAGCGAATCCCTCATAACTGGATAAACTTCTCATGCATTCTCGCATCTCACGACTGGGGAGATGTAAAACGCAAGTAAACTATGATCTGCCTCCTGATTTTGCAAAATATGTCTGAATCTACAACTTCATTTCTATTGTTTTTTTGGGTTAAAATTATACCTAGTAGAGCAGAAGCATTTTTTTGTTAAAAGTGGTATAAAAAGATTTTTTTTTTTCCTTTTCTTCTTAATCCAACACTTTTTGCTTTGTTTGTTTTAATGCAGAATAACAGAGAGGAAAACCTTTTCTTTTATACACTGATTAAGTTCAACTTAGTCTGGTTATTCTTCCTTCACCTTGAATTTGTTGCCTGGATGGGCAAATGAGGAATCAGCCGATGAGCAGAGCAGAGCGAAGAGAAGAGAAGAGAAGAGTTCAGTTGGAAGCGGCTTATAACGATCATTTATTCCAACTTCGTGACCACTTCGGGTCTGATCAAATATTTAAGCATGTTATTAAGAACATAGTCCAAATGCCTCTTAAATGTTCACAGGCATGGGGCATTGGCCGCCTCTCAAGGAAGCCTGATCCTCTGTTTGACCACGCTCCAGTGGTTGCCACCCAATTCAGGCTAAAGGTGAAAAAATCTATGTTTTAAGAAGCTGCTTCTATTTTGATGTGTTACATGTTGAGTCACAAGCAAACACTGAGACATTCAACATGGTGCCTGGTAAATGCTGGTGGAAACCCTGATAAGATTAAGAAGTATCTGAAAAGTATTGTTCCGCGTACAGTTTTGCTTTGCTGTGCTTCAGACAAGTGTTACCAGCTACTTCTTCAACTTTTTTCCTCCATTATTATGTCCTTCAGGGGCTACAGTGTATTACCTAGACACTACCACATATTTTGTAGGGGGTGACTATTGATATAGCATAAGAAGTGAGAAGGAATGCCTGGCTAAGATATGGAGTGATAACTCCATGGACTTTTAATTTTTGTGCAAGCAAAAGAATGTATAGCTTTTAGGTTTTAGTCCAAAACTATAGTATTTGTTGGTCTTCAGGGGCTAGTCCAGAATTTGTCTGTTACTTTTCTACGCAAAGATGGCTACATTGTAGATCAGAGATAATAAGCCCTCTATGGCTTATGAAGGTCAAATATTTTCAGAAAAAAGAGATCCCAAGGATCATGATATTCCCCAAAACAAAGTCTTACACTCTCAAAGAGAGTAAAGTACTCATAAAGTTTAATCTGGCATCAAAGGCTGAAAGAGGCTGATATAACCCTGGAAGCACAGACAATTAGACTTTCATTATTCCAGAAGAGGCATACTTGGGTACAAGATAAACGACCAGTCATAAATGCAAACACACTTTAAAACCCCAGTCTGTAAAGCCCTGAGTATTTAAGTAATTTATGAATTTAAGATTTCTGAAGGAAAAAAATTCTGTTGCATTTCCAAGCATCCAGTAAATAAACATCAACCTTTTGGCATGATACAGTTCAAGTGTAAATAAGCTAAAATTTCAAATTATTTGCATCTTCTTTTTTCCTGTGGCTCATTTAGTTTTTATTGGCCTTGAATTTTCCTTCCGAATGCTCCAAGATGCAAATTCCAAGATCAAAAACGCCCACTTCAATCCCCAACCCAGAGTATTCACTACTAAGTGCTGCCTGAATTATTCAGTCCCTTGGATTTCTTCATTCCTGAAATTACATTTCCTAAAACTTTAGCATTATTTTAAATTTCAAAACCAGTGTTGGGTCAACCTTTTTTCCTTCAATATTGCAGAACTTTTAAATGTATGTCTCTTCCCTAGCTGGCCTGGTTCTCTGTGCTACTGCAATACCTAATTTTCTTAATCTCCTATTAGTTTTTACTCTCAGTTTCTTCAGATCCTAAGAACGCCTTTCTTTACATGTGAAAGGGAAGAAGTAGAGAAATAAGGGTCAGCCATATCCCTCTTTTTGTCTGCTGATGCTATTTTTGTTGAGAACTCTTCAGCACTCTTTCTGAATGAGAATTCTGATGAAGGATTAGGTTATTTTCTGATTTTTTGGATGAAATTCTGCTATCAGTAGAGAAATCATTTAATACAGATCAAGTGACATCTGAAAAATACATAAATGCAAATTTGGAAATGGAAACATTGAACAGGTAATTATTAGGATTCTTTCCTCTTTCCCTCTTGAACACAAATGTAAACTAAAAATGGATACAGAAAAGAAACTTAGTAAATAGGCCCTTGTGAAATTAACTATCAAGCTTTATGGATAAAACAGTCTGACTGCAAGATTAAGTTGAAATATTAGAAAGGGATTCTTCTATAACAGAAGACAGCAGCTTCTTCATATAAAATGGGAGATGCAATAATTTGTCAAAATCCCATCACTACAGATTAAAAACCCAATTTACCTTCAAAGCACAGAAGTGTAAGGTTTGTAAAGGTAAGATTAATAAGGTAAGATTATTGATAAGATAGATGAAAATTAAATTTGAGAAAATAATTTTCTACATTGCCTAGGAGGCCTCCACTTGGTGCTTTTTTTAGCAGATATCTCTTCTGAACAGAAAACAAAACAAACAAAAACCTCATAAACATTTAAAAACTACCTTATACAAAGAAGCAATTGAGGGGACGCGTGTTGTGGTTGGGCTTTTATTGGTCATAGATTCTGAGGTTTCATAGACTCATAGAATCATAAAAAGATCTGGGTTGGAAGGGACCTTTAATGGACATCTAGTCCAGCCCCCCTGAAATGAGCAGGGCTATCTTCAGCTAGATCAGGTTGCTCAGAGCCCCGTCCAACTTGACCTTGAATGTTTCCAGGGATGGGACACCTACCACGTCTCTGGGCAACACCTTATTTTTCAATCACAATAATATACTAGTATTGTAGTAGCCTTGCTACTGTATTCTGCATTTCTAATGGGGAAATATTATCTCCTGTCACCTCACCCCCATGAGATTATGAACAAAACCGATTAATAGCTTCTGCCTGAAATGGTGTCTCTATTTCTATTTTTTGTGATAAGCTGCTTTATGTTAAACTTGTTGCTGTGTATTGCCATATCACTTTTGCATCCAAATTCACTATTTATCTCAATTCTTATGTATGGTATTGATTCTATAGAATAGCTTCTCACTACATAATCAAATGTCTTCTTTTGCCCATGATAAATTTGTTCACAGTTCATTTAAGAGAGGCTCCCACAGTATTTAATTTCAGAACAGATTGAAACGTTCTTTTCTTACTTAACTGTTCATTCTTTACTGAATAATTCATATTATTCTCTTTGTCCCTAAAGTACATATGTGGGGGCTTTAGACTCTTCTATATATACTTTTGATAGCTTATTACCCCCATAGTTAGAATATATCAGATGAAATTAAAATCTTGCATTTGAATGTCTCGACCCAAAACTTTATATCTCTGAGTTTAGATTCATATTCAGTATTTTTGTTTTGTTTTGTTTTCTATAGAAAGGTCTGTATTCAAACTTATGGTCCAAAACTAATACAGTTTTTGAGAAAACTTCATAGTTCTAACTAGTCTGCTTGCTGATCGAATTACTGAACTACCGTTAGGCATTAGCTGTATCAAGGAACAGGAAAAAATGTTTGAACCGTTCAAAGCATCTTGGACGATGAAGATTTTCCGTCGTCATTGAAGCTTCTACAAGTTTACATCAATAGGAGATTGGTTGGAGACGTGATATTTTTGATTGAGAGTTTGCTTTGGACTGTATTAAATTGTCTGCATCCTTCATTTTTCATGTGCCAAAGTCACTGTCTACTTCTCATTAATTATTCTCTTTTGTATAGATGTCGTGGTTTGTCCCCAGTCAGCAGCAAAGGGCCATGTGGTCACTCTATCACCCCTCCCCTCGTTCGGGTGGGGAGGATAATCAGAAGAAAAAGGCAAAATTCATGGGTTGGGATAAGGACAGTTTAACAGAACAGTAAAGGAAGCAAACAGTAACAGCAACACTGATAAGAAGCATATACAAAGCCAAAGAAATACACGGAGCATCTCTCTCACAGCCCAATGCCCAGTGCACTCCCAAGCCACTATTAGCTTTCCTTCTGGACAGCTACCCCACTCAGAACCGAGCACGACGTCACATGGTATCGAATACGTCACTCATTTGGCCAGTTTTGGTCAGCCAGAAGGACTGTGTCCCCTCCTGACTTCATTTGAAAATTAACCCCATCCTGGCTGAACCCAGGACAATAGGTTTTTTCCTATCCAATCCTGTAGGATCAGTGGCACTGAAGGTCTCTCTGAGATTGCAACGTCACATGCAAACAACACAATCTTACGAGGTTTAGCAGAAAATAACAACTTAACTGAAAATAAGATTTTAAAAAATAACTATTTTGTTTTCTTTCCTATGCAGGATTTAATTTTTCTGCTGTTATGTTAGCCTTATAGGCCTATACAGAAAACACATCGTGGAAAGAATTCTTCTTGGGTTTGTGTCTCATCATTAGAAGTAATTTTTATATTCCTTTTTATTAATTCTTCAAAGTTTCATGAGCATCAATGAGAGCACATCTAAAAGGAAAGAAAGCATATGCTGAGACTTGGTGAATTTTCCAGGTTTAACTTGATGCCTAATTTGAAAACTGCACATTTGATCCGGGAATCATTAAGAGGTAAAGCTCCAAGGTAGCATTTTCACAGTCACTTGTCAAAGCAAAATGCACATTAAGTAGTGTAATCTAACTCTGTTTTTGAAAAAGAATTGCTTGTAAACCTCCCTATGAGAACAGGAAAGGAAAATATTGATCCTTTAGTATTCTGCCTGACTGCACCAGCAGTTTACATTGCTTGTGTGTCTTTCATTTAACCATGGAAAAATACAGACTAAACACAAAATCACTAAACAGATCCCTGTATTATACATGGAACTCGTAACTATGGAAGTACAGGCGTTTCCTACTCTAAGGCTATTTTCCCATGGTTATGGCTTTGCAAAACCATAATCTCTTGCAAAGGCTTGCCCATACAGGTTGCATACTCTACTTTAGTAGTTATATTTCCACTATACTATACTCCTTACTTCATTCCAGGGATTTTTTTCTGATGCCTGTATGTTGTATTCAAACCTCAAAAACAAGTCATCTTCAATGAATGTGGCTGAACAATTCACTGTAGGTCACTGCTGCTAGAAATTACTTGTTGTTTTCATAGCTGAATTTGAACTCTGACGTTCTTTAAAGTAGTTTGACTTGGTAATTTTTATAATTTGATAAATATTAGAATCTCCAATTCTATTTAGGTAAAGGCTGGGTGGTCGTCATTACAAAGACCAGTTATCTTTTGCTGACTATAGAAACTTATGGTTAAAACTAATTTTTCAAACCTAATGTGTATGAGGGTTCTTCTAGCACTACAAAAGAACAAATCCAGACCATGTGACAATGCATAGTTTCACTTTTCACTTATTTTGCTGGTCGAATGATTTTATTTTCACTTGACCTAGAGAAATCCTAAATCATATATAACAACGCAGGCAATGAAGTGGGTAAGAAAGTATGCTGGAGAGAGACTATATCTCCAGAAACTTAGAATAAGAAGAGCTTTTGGGGTTTTGGTGTGTGTTTTTGTTTGTTGGTTTGGTTGGTTTTGGTTGGTTTGAGGCTTTTTTGATAATATATCCATCTTAGATACTGTTTGTTAGTTTGAGTGGGGTGCCAATGCTGATTGTAAAACAATACCTTATTTTGTTGGTTGTTGTAAATCAGTTGGGTATATATTCTGGGAACTGTTTGACTACTGAGAACAGGACACAGACATACAATAGAGTTTAACAACTTTAAGGTGTTTCCTACTCCGACTTGGACTCTGACATACCGATAAAGAATACCTTGCAAACAGATTGCTTTTAGTGTTAGAGTATGGCCCTCTATAGGAATTTCCAATATGAGGCAGAAGTCATACCAGAAATCTTAGCTCTAAGAATGCCGTGCTCCAGGACCTGAGAGATGTAAAGTACCTGAAGTTTAAGAAAAGAGCTACACTTTTTTTTTTTGGCATAAGAGTACTTCTAATTCTACTGCTACTTCGACTACTACTAGAATTTTCTGTTCCTTGACCTATAAATTTTACCTCTTCTCTGTGAATCTGGCTTTCACTGAAAGAAGAGGACCATGTGAGTAATTCAGTATACACATCTGAATGGAGAATATGGCATAAGCAGAAAATGTGATCCTGTCTGGACATATTTGCAATGCTAATATAGTTTAAAGAGTCTATGACATTACTGTAAACCTCTTTTTATTTTGTGTTTCAAGTCACCTTTGCAAATGGCAGGGTTCCTGTCAACCATACATCTTTTGTCATGGGCTTTTGAATAAATGAATCATCACTGAACAGAATGTTTGATTGCTTCCTTCTCTGTATTTTAAGATCTGAAATCTCCCCCGACTTACAAAACTAAACAGCTTAAAATAAAGAACAATGAAGCCACATGACTTTGCTCCAAATCCATAATTCCTTGTCATCCTAGAATATCAGAAAATAGTTAGGAGACCACACACATGGCCAGATGCTTACATGAAATCCACATACATTCTCTGCTCAGCAAACTCATAGTAACAGAATAGCAAATTACTGTCGTGTACAAGGATTAAAAGCAAAAAAAATCCACGGGGAAGACCACATTGCAGGGTCTCTCTAAAATTAATTATTATTATTTTTTGCCTAATATATGCGTAATGATTCTCTTCAGAACTGTCACAGCTTGAGCTGAAATAATTACTCCATGAGGCAAAAACCTCTCATTTATGTTGATAAAATGCAATTCATGACAAATTCAACCCTGTGGTTTTGATGTGACTCAGAATAAAACATCTGTAATAAATAAATGTATTAGGGATGCTAAGAACTAGAAGAAGTACATTTTGTTTCAGTTGTGGATCGATTTAGTTTGTAAGAAGAAAAGTAATACTCATAGGATTTCCTTATGAAAAACAATCTCCTCTTACAGAAGTTTAATTCAGGGTCTAGAAACATTAAGAACTTCTGATGTGGTTTAGAGGTTTAACTACACTGAAGAATACGCAAAAAATCTCCTAGAACTGTGGTAGGAAGAGTTATTATTTGCAGGTGACAAGCAACTCAGAGCAGAAAAATCCCAATAGTTAGAGTAGTGTTAATAACGTGGTGAGCAGCGAAATACAGTAGCAAAATACATGTTCTAGGTGGACAAGAAAAAGTGGACAATATTGTATTCATAGGGCTGCATTAAATTGCATGCATGTTAATAGATATGATAGCGTCTTCTCAGAATTATGGTTATGTCTATAATGCCATTCACTGTGTGAAAGTGCAGTCTCACTGAAAACTGAAGGCTAACAAACTCTTAAAATCTGATGTTGAAAGTCACAATTCAAATTTCATGGAACTAATTATTCCCTTATTTACACCAATTTTATGACAATCGTACTCCATTCACTTCAATAAAGTAGTTGTGCCTAATTCACAGGGACTGTGTGAGAAGTGATGCAAAGAGAGTTATATAATCTGTTCATAAAAATTCCCACCATCAAACACATTTTCTGACAACACAGTTCTTAGGTTAAATGCCTGGCTGCCCAAAAGTATATCATTAAAACCAAATTCTGTCCTTAGGTGCAATTTCAAAGAAACATGACTTTGGTCTGTAATACACAACACAAAACACTGAAGAAGACCAATCCATCCAGCCTTATGTCTTTAAATCATACCACACATTTTAAACACGGGGTTAACTGAACTTACAAACCAAACAGATGCATTCCATTTTGATTTTATTTTGCAAAACTTTTCCGTGTAGTATCAACTTCAGCAGCTTTTTCCAAGTGATGACCTCATTATGCAAGGCAACGTCTAAAATCCGTACAGGTGAAGCAAAGTTCAGCTAATGTGCTGAACATGAACATACTGGAAAATCTCAATATGAGTTTCCATTATGTTTGGGAAAAAAAAAAATGTGACAGGGATCTTTCTTAATAAAGAACATTTTGATAATCTGTGCCATCTCAATGCTAAAAGCTGGTCTCTAGACACTTCTGTGGCAAGTGCCATTTCTGAGGCTGCTTCTGGAAGAACAGATTAATATAGCTGAGGAATATGAAGTCTTTAATGATGTTACAAAACAGCAGGCAGGTGGTACAACACACGCATTAGAGCAAAGGCCTTTAACACTGAACAGCCCTTCCCTCCCCCAGCCCTCACCTCCAGTCAGACAGCAGTTGTCCACAAACACTTGAGAGACCTCTGTCAGGCCATACAACAAGCTTCAGCCAATAAGCCATGACAAAAAAAGTGCAACAGCTGGGGTTTATCACTGAAAGTTGCATTTGTCTCCCAGTCTACTCCTCTGAATTCTGTTGGTTTAGCTGTACCATGACCCTGGGACACCAGGTGCCCAAAACTGATTGTTGGCAGATTGTAGATTATACTGGACAGCTGTGCCTGATTTGTGGGGTCAGAGAGTGAGAGAAGGCTGGCAGCACTGACCTAAAAACACATTAAGTAAAGCTGTGTAGGAGCACTGTGTGGCAGTCAGTTGTATGGCTCTCCTGGATGATGCACCAGCCTCAGCGAGGCTGCTGCCAGCCAAGCCCTGCTTTCTGACTGCTGGCTGGGAGGCAGACTACAGAGAGCTTACTTCACTTGCATGGAGATGCCTTTTCCAGAATCACTTTCACTGTTGATACTGTCATTCTTGCTGGTTTAAGAATGCATAGTAAATGTATTTATCAGTGGTTTTTTATTTGTTTTGATTTAGCCCCTAATTTACATACATTGAGAAAACTTAATAGTTAACTGAAGAGTATGTTTTTGCATAGACAACTAGCCTTTTACAATAAGTATTAATCTTAAAGTGTGACAGTACTAGAGTGCTCAGAGTAGTCAGGCTTCATCAGGCATGAAAAGCACTTGTGTGGTACACCACCATGAAAATGTCCATGTCAGCTGCTGAACATACATTAAAGAAAATACTGTCAAAACTCATGAACTGGAATAAAAATAGTTCAGCAGAATGGCAAAAGGAGAAGAAAATAACAACAATAGTACTGATAAAAAGAATATACAGAGTACAATATTCTCACAGCCTGATGCTCAGCTTGCTCCAGAGTAACATCTCCCCCTGCTTTAGCCAGTTTCCCCATTTAAATACCGAGCATGATGTCACATGGTATCAAATATCCCATTTGATTGGCTAGTTTCGATCAGCTCAAACAGCTTCTTGTGAAAATTAATCCTACCCCAGCCAGACCCAGGACAGCCTGACAGAGCAGAATAGCACTTGAGGAGAGCTTATCGTAAGCTGTGGCCATATTCCATATAACCTTTCAAGGCTTGTTGCCTCATTCTTTGTAAGTATGATGTAGAGATCTGATCCATGTCTAAGATCACATAGCCATAACAGAAATAGTAAATAATATGAAGTCAAAATTTTAAGTTGTCAGTAGGAGCAGGAGAAGCTGATGATTTTTCAGATACCTTTGATATATTCTTGCTGTTTTTATTTTTTTGTTGTTTTTTTTCTTTGTTTATTTTATTTTGGGCATTTTGGATTTTGTATGGGTTTCTTTTTCAGATTAAATACTGTTCCCTTGAGTGTAAGGACAAAAAAATGAACAAAGAAAGTTTCTTATCTCATTACACTCAGACCTAAAGCTCTCATTTCTAATTTAGCATTTTCTAAAAGCCAAGTTCTCTGTGCTTCTATGTCTGAGTTTGGTACTTCTTTGATAACTTCTCTCTCCAGATCTGTAGTATTAGTCTGTATTTCTCTATATATTGCCTCTGACAAGTTATGTTTCAGGACTTTGAGAGAATTGGTTTATGTATTTGCTAATTCTTACTGAATTTATCTTCCTTGAAGTTGTGCATTCTCCCCTTAAACCCCTTAAAATGTAGAATCTTAGCATCCTGTGGCATATTCAGATACAATAGATCTGAAAGATGAAACTTATGGAAAATATTTGTCAGTATGGAAAAGCGTACTGTGGGAGATGTTTGACACAAATACAGTTTTTCAAAATTTAAATGGCTCGTGCCACTTACTTTTGGTGCTGAAATCCTCTGAGGAAGAGCCAGGGAAGATCTTGGTGCCATGTTTTCCCTGATCTTTTCTTCGACACACCTATTTCTTCCTTAGCCTCTCTCCCTGTTTTCTTTACACAGATTCAAGAGCTTCTCACCATACTCTGTGAGACCTGGATGGTTCTTTCTTCTAGTCACACATGATATGTCTTAATCTCATAGGAAAGATGAGCTTTGAAAGTGCATGTGATTTTATGAAACTCCTTCCCTTTTTTATTCCTGTTTTTTTTTGAAGTCTTTGTCTTACCTATTTAGGCTGGAAACTTCTCAGGGCAAAGATTTTTTCCCTCATATAAAAATATTAAGACATCAGCTATAATCTTGTCTCACTTAAGACCTCAAATTGTTATCCTGAGAGACACTTCAGCCAACGAGTTTCACGAATGAGGAAAAAACCACAAAAATTATTTTTCCCCTAATCATCAAGAACAGAAAGCTCTCATTACTTTAGTATATATGAATTATAGTGTTTCATACCTATAAAGCCATCTGCTGACTTTTGTTGCATTAACTGAAATGTAATCTCTAGTTAAACAATAATTAAGCAATATCACTGCAGGTAAAGGGCAAAGGGAATACACAGAAATAACCTTATCAAGAAAGCGTCACTCTATACTATCTTCCGTAAGGAAACACACACACACAAGTCTGTCAGAGAGTGAGCAAATGCCGTGGTCATAGGGTAAAGATCTGTTGTATAGGTCCCCTTTCGTTTCATGGGGTTTTTTTTTATTTCTCTGTGCTCTATGTGGAATGAATCTACAGGACTTAGTAGAGAGGAGTTTACAGAAGAGCCTAAGCAGTCATGAAGATCTTATTTCACAGTGCTGAAGCTACTGAGCCAGTCAAAGAACAATGAACACCCTGGAGCTGATCCAGAGAGTTGCATGGTGGAGCATGAATTGTTCTTGCTGGACTAATGTGAAAGCATATTCACTTTATGCTCTTTGGGCACCAAGTAGCACTTTGGACTTCCTGTACAGGATATGAAGGTAAAGATATTGATGTGGGCTAAAAATTTTGCAGAGCCAAAACTCAAATATTTAGCATTTGGAATGGCAGGAGTCACCACTTGGTCAATACAGTTAGTTGTACAGACTTCTATGTCTGTGGGGCAGGGATTTTTTTCATTTTTTATTTTCTTTTTTCTTTAAACGGTATGATTTTAAGCTAGATGGCAGGACAGATATCATAACAGCAATAACTACAGCTTTCTCACCTTCTCTTAGGGAACTCAAAATGGGGGGGAGGTCCCATTTGGAAAGGCCCTTTCAGAACCTCATTTCATAAAGCAGGGGGAAGGAGTGACCAGAGTTAATCACAGCCTTCCTCTTTTGTTACCTACACTCAAAAGGGAGTTTACTATAACTGGATTTGAAGGTGCAACTCTTTGCCAGGGAAGTACAGTACTTTGGAGGGACCAGTTTTGGAGTAACAGAAATCAAAGTGCTATCAGGCACCAGGTCTTGGTGAATGGCTAAAAAGAGAAAGTAAACATCAGCCGGAGTGTTGAATGGTGATCATCTTTAAAAAGGCTTGGTGTTCTTTGCCACGTGTTAATTTGTTACCCCCAAAATGAGACACCTCTAATAACCTACAGCTTCTATTCAAAGTGCAAAGATAGTCAGATATGCCCTAAATCAGCAAAAGACAGATATCTTTTGTTTACTGCATAGATTTCCTGAGTTAACAGTTGACAGTAGTAGACACAGAATTTTCTATTGATCTTTTTTTCTGATTTTGTAACAATTCTTTTCTAACGATCTATCAGTGTCCTAAGCAGATTATTTCCTTTTACCTAACTCCTCAGCTTTTCCAAGTACAACTAAAAAGCAGCGTGATGTTCTCATCTGCAATTTCCAATTTCACTGACAAAGTCCTTTCATTTCATACATATTTAAAGAGATGTATTTTGGGAAGCCATTTGTTTCCCCTTTTCTTTCCCTTTTTTCCTTGTGCTGTTCAGAATGTTTTTTATCATTGTTCTTCACTTTTGTTTCCATATTAACAACTGAACCTTTGTTAAACTTCAGGCTTGCACAACAAAGAGTGGGAATGATCACAAATGCTCCCCTGCCTTTTATAATCATTCCTCTAGATCAGCCTGAACATCCTGCCGTTTGAGACAGCACTTCTACAAAATCCATGTGTTTGGTTGCCAGTAGTAAAGGTATTGATTCTCTTTTATACTGATTATATCTCTCAATCAACCTTCTCATGTGTTTCCCTGTACTCTACCTTTGGGCTGTGTTTGTTTCAGGGATCTCACCAAATGCATCATACAAATGCAATTATTGTCATCTGTAAATAAAGCCCTGAGCTGGTTTTAGGATCAGTCTTTTGCAAAAATAGAGAAAGGCCCAGTAACAAAAAAAAAATAGACACATGACTAAATACACATGAGTAAGAACTATTTATATTGTCCATAGTGATACATTTTAGCACTGACTATAAATTTCTTCTCTAGTTCTTCAGTTCCTTTCTTATGGTGCATTTTGTTTCTCTGCTGAGAAGGACAACGTTGTTCTTAATAAAAAGACAGTACGGATTTTACTTAGAAATATATTATACTAATCCATGAATAAAATACTAAACATGATTTGTTTCACTATGAAGCATATCAAAACCCTTGTAAAACAAATTATTTTAGATAATATTGACATTTCTGTGTCTATTTGTGTAATCAGTATACTACAGCTCCGTAATAGTTGGTGTCTCTTTACTACCTTAGCAGCAAACCAATATCTTTTGAGTTTAAAACAATATTTCACTGTATTTGGAACATTGTCTTACATTGCTTTATACTTTACCACTGCCTTACTTCAATTTTTACACTAGTGTATATTCACCGATGAAGAACTTTTCCTCACTAGAGTAACAAAGTAGGAAAATAAGCTTGTTGTTTGTGATTGTGTGCTCAGACCGGACGTCAGAGGGCTGGAGTTCACAGACTTGTTGAGGTTGGAAGGGACCTGGAGATCATTTGGTCCAACCTCACTGCTCAAGCAGGGTCTCCTCAAGCAGGTTGCTCAAGACTGTGCCCAGCTGGGTTTTCAGTACCTCCAAGGATGGAGCCTCCATAACCTCTCTGGGCAATCTGTTCCAGTTTTCAATCATCCTTATTTTTTTTTTTTATATGATTAAATGGAATTTCTTGTATTCAATTTGTAGCTGTTGTCTCTTGTCCCATCTATGACTACTACTGATAAGAGCCTGACTCCTTTTTGTTCTTTCTCTTCATCTGATATTTATGTGCATTGATAAGATCCCAATGAATCTTTTCTTTTTCCAGGCTGAGCAGTCCCAAGTCTCTCAGCCTTAGCTGCAGTCCCTTAATCATCTTCAGGGCCCTTTGCTGGGATTGCTCCAGTATGTTCTCTTCTTGTACTGGAGACACCAGACCTGGACACTATACTCTACTTTAGATATGAACTGGAGCACATCCATCTGTTTGATGTATTGACAATTTCTCCCAATTTTGTACCACCTGCAAACCTGCATAAGGTGCACTCTGTCCCATCATCCAGGTCATTAATGAAGATGTTAGACAGTATTTGCCCCAGTATCGACCCCAGGGGTACACCACTAGGAACTGGCCTCCAGCTGAACTTTGTGTCATGAGTCATGAGCCCAACTTCTGTGGCTGAATCTGCCGTAGCCTAGACCTTGATCTGCAGAATTTGCTTCAGCTTTATGCATCTTAGATTCACAACAGCTGAAAAAGAAAGTAGCTCTTCTTAAGTTTATGATAAAAATTGCTATGTAAGAGCTAGACATTATTTTTAGTCAGCTATTTTACCCCTTTTACTGATTATGATTTGCAGATTGCATTTTCTATTAGGAAGGTTGCAATATATTTTTTTATCACAGAAAGATACATCTTCCTTGTTCCAAGTCTTTTTCCTAACAGATCTTGGAAAAAACTTTACAAGAGCTCAGATTTAATTTCATCAGCAACAGTTATTCAACTTCAACTTAATTATTTTTATGTTCTTAAAAAAAGAGTCCAGATTAAAAGATACAAATTAATTCCACTGTTATAAGCAGTGTTGGCTAAAAAGTAATTTCTTTTTTTGTTTAGGAAAAATAGGTTTTTAAACTAGTTTAACAAGATTTTAGACCAAGTAACATCAACATAATAACTCCTAGTGGTACTATAACTCTGTTTTAAGTACACTTATAAATAGTCTAATGTGGCATGTCCTTCATTTTGGTAAAAATACAGTGTAGTAAATAATAAGCATTTTGTGAGCAGGGCAAATGGAGACATGACAAAGAGTTAAGTATTCTATAAATGTTTCTGGCACCCTATAAATCACCAGTTAAAGAAAATGCTGACAAATACCAACATCAATGGAGTATTGATGTACCGAATGCACTTCAGCTCCTCACTAAACAGTTTTCCTTATACAAATTAAAGGGATGAGAATGAAAAATCAGATCTATGGCACCACTAACACCTTCAACAGATTTGCAGGGAGTTTTGTAAGTATTATCTCCTGGTCTTCTGCTGTTCTTAGATGACTTCATCTGAGATGACAGAGATCTCTGTAATATCACATTTCATATGCTTTGATATGTGAAAAACGAAAGTAAGCATTTAGTAGCATGCCATTCAGTGTGTGTTGTAAGTTAGACTGGCAATTAAGAACAGTGAAAGCTTGTAATAAAAAAAAACTTTGTACTAGATTTGTATATTGAATTACACCATTTGGATTCTAGCATAGCTCTTTATTAGCTTGGGTAGCATGGTTGATTTCACCTGGATTCCCTATAGAAAGAAGGCTTCCTGAGATTGAGTAACATTATCAGAATATTCTAGCAGATGACATTTAAAAAGGAACATCCAAAGGCAGCATCATAAGCAGATATGTCTTTTTCACCTAATAAATTAGGGCTGGATGCTACATACAGACAACAATATTTTATTAACATTATCAGGTTGTCCAAAGAAAGGCTATGAGGAAAACATGTAACTGTTTTACCACCCTTTCATAAGTGTTGTAAAAATTAATTGCTACTAGGAGTCAGGTTATTTTGATTTATTTTCTCCTATTTGGTGGTTTCATTTCTTAATGAAATGATTTAGGGGTGCTCAACTTCTCCTACAATTTAGGTCCTGAAATTTTTCATCAAGACAAAACAAACTCAGGCATGTAATCAACTAATTCTTGGGAAGAGTGGTTTAATGATTAAAATCTTAAAAACCCCACTTATCCTTTCCATTACTCCATTTTTTATTTCAGTGACTTGTTTCTGGCTTTAACTAAATTAAGGCAACAATGAAACAAGCTCAGTTTTATGTTAACCTTTTGTACCATTTTATGAAGAATTCTATAAATGGAGGAAAAGTTGTGAGTCAACATAAAAGTACGAAATATCAGTCACCATTTAACTGCACATTTGTCATTCAGCTAGCCAAATAATCCTCATTCAGTAATGACCGGTATCAACAGTGTTTGCATTCTGTACTTGAAAATGTAGCCTTTATAATGATTTTATCTTATAAATCTACTTTCTGTAAATATATATGTGTGTATGTATATGTCTCTGTGTGCATGAATTTTATCTGAGTAATAAGTTAAACCAGTGTTTTCAAACTCTTTACCTACCAATATCATGCTCCATCCCAGCAATTAGTTATACTACACAGTTCATAAATCGTCACCCATCATGTCTTTCTCCAAGGTGTCCCCTCTGCTCTGTAGAAACTCTTTCTTCCAGCTGCTGCTGAACTGGCAAGACTAGCTGCAGCCTGTGCAAGAATATGCATACCACACCTGGCTGATGTGTTTTTGGTGATAGCAGACTCAAAAACTCATAGAAATTTGTACCTTCTGGCTGAAGCCAGTCTGAATCTGACTGTATAAAAGTGGAACACATTAACATGGGGCTAATGACCTCAGGTATAGAACAACAAGGGTTATTATGGATTCCCAGGCTAAGTGCACGGAATGACTCAGATATATTGCATGCATTTGTTGTATAAATAGGTTAGCCTTGTTTAAAGGTTGTCAGCTGAAATGTTCAATGAGCATGAAAGCACATGTCTACAGAGCAGTTCCTCAGAATATGCTTTTAAAACTAAACAACAGTTAACAACTTCTTAAAAGTCTAAGACTGTAGATCATAATGTTTTTATAAAATGGACTCAAACGCAGAATGAACCTATAATCTACATTGCAACTCTCCCCTCCTTCTCTCTTCTTTTTTTTTTCCACTGCAAGGGACTAAAAATTATCTTATTATACCAATTACATTAGTTTATCTTGTGGGTCACTACTTATTAGCCAGTGACTTTCTAGAAAAGGCTAATGTTTAATAATTATAAAACTTGCAGCTTCCCATCGGCTGAACCAGCTCACTAGAGACTTCTATTTAGGCAGAAATGTTGTAGACAGTAACATACAGAAAACAAAATCACTTCTGTTCTGAAGTGACGGAGTTAGTTGCATACCTACTGTACTGTGTTCATGTTGACTCTGTATTTTAGCTTCACATGAGCCAAATTATCTCCCCAGCATTTAAAGGGAGGTCCAGCTGACACACACTTTTTTCTCTAGAGCTCATCAATACTCCTATTAAAATTCCAGGGAGGACTTGCCAAGAGTTACATGGGAACTGGCCACCCAGCTTAACTGACTATGAAAATTGATTTGAACCCTGCCAAGAGATTATCTAAAGGAGCCTACAAGTTTATCTCTTTTGGGTCTGGGTTGTTCCTCTTTCACTGTAGATATCTGTAGAAATTTAGGATAATCCATGGTTACAAATCAGAAATAATATAGTGGTTTTATTGCTAGATAGCAGTGTCTGAATCAGCAGAGTACATATTTTTTAACTTCCTGACACTAAATTTGCTTATGCTGAACTTCTCTAAGATTATCACATATTTGTGATTCAAAGGTGAGGAAAATCATTGGTCAAAAAGCTTGAGATGGTTTAGGCAGACCAATGTTTGGAAAGAAGTAAAAGTTTAAGCTAAGAACAGAAAAACCTTGTAAATGGCATGACTGTGTAGAAGGCCATTGTCAGATAGGAAAACAGATTTTTAGAGGCAGCAGTTTTCCAAGAGAAAGAATAATCAGGCAAAGGATTTGTGCAAAGATCCACAGTACAGTGCTGACTGCTTTGGTTTTCATCTGTTCTTACAATTAAGATATTAGCATAGAATAATGAGGACTCTAGTCTGTTACTTACTGCATTCACACATAACAATAAGATGATCCTAGCCTAAAAAAATACCCTTAGAATTTAGGTAGAATATGAGGAAGATAAACTGGGGAAAAAGAAAGACAAAAGAGATTATCAAAGCCAGGAAATATAAAAACTTAGAGGCACTGATGGCAGCACTTCACTTGCTTGACCACTGTCAAGTAGCACCAAGATGTAGGTGAGAGTTAAAGGCAGATCTGTTGACACTGCGACAGCTGATATATAGAGAACTCCTCCCTCTGTAGCATTCACTGTCTCTGTAGACAGAAGAGCACAAGGCAGTCTCTTTCCTGCATTATATCTGTGCGTGAGTAGGGGCTACGTTACCATATCATTTGCTACTATATTCTTACACTGAAAGAAAGCGTCATGAGATTATTTAGAGGAGATGAAATGAAATTAAAAACAAAAACACCCCACACCCCCCCAAATGCAACCAAAAAACCAATTCTTGTAGCTGCTTCATATCCTCATAAAAAACCCCTTAGCAACTGCACAAAGTTCTGTGTGGAGAGTAGGAATCCATCCTGACACCTGCAGATAATCAATTTATGCCCTGAAGCACGATATTAGGTTTACTCATATTAATTATTTTGGCATGCATAGCTACAAATGTTGTTAGTGTTCATAAAATTAACCCACTTCTTTTTAACATTCAACAAGGGTATTTGACTTGATGGCCTCCTGTGAGGGTGAATTTCACAGGTTGATTATAGGCTGTGTAAAGGAGCATTCGCTTTTATTCTTTCTAAATTTACTGCTTTTTAATGGCAGAGAAGAAAACTGGAGATTAAAAGTTATTTTATTGGCAAAATCTGTTAGATTTGTCCCAATGAAAACTAACTAGCACATTGTTGTTTTTGCAAAAGGGAAGAAAAAAAATTCCAGAAAATACTAAATAGGATGGTTTTATAGTATGTATGTGTGGGTAGAAGTGGGAAATGAAGAATTAACTCCATAAAGCTCCAACAGAAATATGGAACAACAGGGACATTAAAAAGATCTAAAATGCAGCAGAAGGGAATAATGAAGCGATATTTCTGAGTATACTGGATAGAATTAGGATGTTGACCTATGTGGTGTACAGTGTAGGAAACTTAGTTAAAAACAGTCAAGTTCACTTTCAAGGAAAGAATGGATGACAAAACTGCCAAATGGGATTAGTACAATATGGATCAAAATTACATTAGATATAGGGCTGAAACAAGATTAAATAGAATTGAAAACTTTACATTATAGTAGAAATAAAGTAGGGAAAGTACAAGAATCTTTGAATTAAAATTAATAGAATTAAGTCACAACAAAAAGTACCCTAAGGCATGTCCAAACCATGCAATGGTAATGGACTCCTTTCAAAATTTCTATATATGGCTTATATCGACTGTAATGAAAACAGACCAACACAATGAGCAAAAAGAAATACCAAAAAAGAAAAGAACCAAGAAAAAAAAGTAACTGAAGTTGAATAAACCTGGGTGTCCTGGTGGATGATGGGTTAACCATGAGCCAGCAGTGTGTCCTGGCTGCCAAGAATGCCAGTGGGATCCTGGGGTACATCAAGAAGACTGTGGCCAGCAGGACGAGGGAGGTTCTCCTTCCCCTCTATACTGCCCTAGTGAGGCCTCATCTGGAGTACTCTGTGCAGTTCTGGGCTAAACAGTTCAAGAAAGATGAAGAGCTACTGGAGAGAGTCCAGCAGAGGGCTACAAGGATGATGAGGGGACTGGAACATCTCTCCTGTGAGGAGAGGCTGAGGGAGCTGGGCTTGTTCAGCCTGAAGAAGAGAAGGCTGAGAGGGGCCCTAATATATACTTCCAAATATCTGAAGGGTGTGTGTCAGGAAGATGGGGCCAAGCTCTTTTCAGTGGTGCCCAGCGACAGGACAAGGGGCAATGGGCACAAACTGAAGCACAGGAAGTTCCGTCTGAACATGAGGAAGAACTTCTTCCCTCTGAGGGTGATGGAGCACTGGAACTGGCTGCCCAGGGAGGTTGTGGAGTCTCCTTCTCTGGAGATATTCAAGACCCGCCTGGACAAGGTCCTGTGCAGCCTACTGTAGGTGACCCTGCTTTGGGAGGAGGGTTGAACTAGATGACCCACAGAGGTCCCTTCCAACCCCTACCATTCTGTGATTCTATGATTCTGTAAACAAGTTAAGCTCAATAAGTCAAGCTCAAGCTGCAATTGCAAAGAAAAATGTGAAGGGAAGGCAAGGCAAGGCAAAGGAAAGGCAAGGGAAGGGAAGGGAAGGCAAGGCAAGGCAAGGCAAGGCAAGGCAAGGCAAGGCAAGGCAAGGGAAGGCAAGGCGCAAGGCAAGGCGCAAGGCAAGGCAAGACGCAAGGCGCAAGGCGCGGCGCAAGGCGCGGCGCAAGGCAAGGCAAGGCAAGGCGCAAGGCAAGGCGCAAGGCAAGGCAAGGCAAGGCGCAAGGCAAGGCAAGGGGCAAGGCAAGGCAAGGCAAGGCGCAAGGCAAGGCAAGGCAAGGCAAAAGGCAAGGCAAGGCAAGGCAAGGCAAGAATGACTCCGGACAAAGAGAGCAGTGGTAGGTAGACCTCTCCTGGAAAATGCAGATGTGATAAATTTCACTCCTGAAGTCATCTCCAGAGCTTCTAAATAAATGATCAGCAGATCACTTTGGTACTTTCAAAAATATAAGGAAAATAGGATATTGGACAAATACTGTGCCAGGTGGTGACTATATGGAGGACTGCACACAGTACTTCAACCACTGAACAAGCCATCCATACATTTTATCTTTCATTGTATGTCACCTCCTGCATAGGTAGCAGTGCACTAAAGATGAAGGATAACCGTCTGAGAGATGAATCTCGAACTGCTGTTAACATCGTCCTGGGTAGGCTGACATGAGTAAGATCCCTTAGACACCAAAACCCTTATGAAAAGTGCAGAAGTGTTGCAACTAATTAACTTCTCAGAAGGACTTATTTGTATGAGTAAAACTCTGTGCTAGCATGGCTATCCACCTTCTGAATGAACTTGTCTCATGTAGTTCCAACTCACAGCAAAAAGAACAGTTTGGATACATAGATATGCCTCAACTAAGCAGAAATAGGTGTCACGAGAGAAATGCTTTATTGCTGAAAGGAGCTACAGAATTCCAAGCATTAATAGGCCAGAAAAAAAAGAATGGCGCCAGAATAGAAATGCTATGGAAATTACTCTTTATTTGAGAAAAATAGAGGATACTTTGAAGATACTCAATAAACCGCAATTTTTAGAAGAAGCCTGAAAAAATAAGTGAAAATACAAAAAGCCAGGGAAATGATTTCTATATGGAGAACCTGCAAAAGGTCTGAAAGAGGTCCCAGTGCTCATATCCGTGGCTTGCAAAAGACAGACTTCTACAGCAACCTGATAAATGAAGATTCAATAGTCTTTGGTGAGTACTGGTCTTTTATGAGGCTTCTGCGTCATCAAAACACCATGGGAAATACCAACCTACCTTTCCATGCACCTGTACAAATGGTGCAATAGTTCCCTCCCTAAGAAGTCTTGTGAGGATAGAAAGGATTGGATGAGATGCTTACGTACAGTAATCATAGCCATGCATGTGGGACTCCAGATTTTGGTGAGGAGGAGTATGGAAAAATCAGGCTTGGTCTCTGTGCAGGGACTTTTCCCTGATGTACTGGATAAAGTGTTTGCATCTTCAAACATCAGGCTAAATTTGCAGCCTATTCAAGTCAAAACAGAGGTTAAAATCTCTTCGCTCTTGTGAAAGACTTCAGACAAAAATCCCTGAATTTGTCGACAGGGAAAAACATGAGAGGAAACATACAGGCTGGGTGCAAGGGGAACACATTACCCCAGTTTTACTGTGGGGATGTACAGTCATTTAATAACAATCACAATTTGCAATGCAAGGAATCAGATATGCCCCTAGCTGGGGTGGTATCCACAGCTATGCATAAGCCATGCACTTGCCCCTTTTAATTTCGGCCTTAGGAGGCAATAAAATCCCTGAAATACCTGCAGTGTGCAATGGATATTTACATAAAATAGTATTGTCTTACTTTGTCATCCTCTCTGTAGGCTTCTTCTCTTACCTCCGGTGCCTGGGATTCCTGAGGGCCAGTCTTAGCACTGAAGACTGAAGCAAAGAAGGCATTCAGTAGCTCTGCCTTCTCCACATTCTCCGTCACCAGGACACCTGCCTCATTCAGCAGCGGCCCCACATTGTCCCTAGACTTCCTTTTGCTGCTGATGTAGTTGAAGAAGCCCTTCTTGTTGTTTTTGACATCCCTTGCCAGCTTCAATTCCAGGTGGGCCTTGGCCTTACTCGTCGCATCCCTGCACGCTCTGACCACATTCCTGTATTCTCCCCAAGTGGCCTGCCCCTCTTTCCACATTCCATGGACCTTTCTCTTCTGCCTGATCTCCGCTAGAAGCTCCTTGTTTAACCATGCAGGTCTCCTGCCTCCTTTGCTCGATTTCTTTCTCAGGGGGATGCATTGCTCCTGAGCATGGAGGAAGCGTCGTTTAAAGAGTGACCAGCACTCATGGAACCCCCTGCCTTCGAGAGCCCTGGCCCAAGGGATTCCTCCCAGTAGCTCCTCGAAGAGGGCAAAGTCAGCCCTCCTGAGGTCCAAGGTTTTGATCCTGCTTATTGCCCTGCTTCCTCCACACAGGATCTTGAACTCGACCATTTCATGGTCACTGCAGCTGAGTCTACCTCCAACCTTCACGTCCTCCACCAGTCCCTCCTTGTTTGTTAACACAAGGTCCAGCAGCGCGCCTTTCCTTGTTGGTTCCTCCACCACTTGCATCAGAAAATTACCATCGATGCTCTGTAGGAGCGTCCTGGATTGCGTCTGCCTAGCTGTGTGGTCTTCCCAGCTGATGTCAGGGTGGTTAAAGTCCCCCATGAGAACCAGGGCCTATGACTGTGAAACTGGTTGCAGCTGCCTGTAGAAGGCCTCAAAAACTTCCTCCTCCTGGTCAGGTGGCCTGTAGTACACACCCACCATAATGTCACCCTTATGAGCCTGTCCCTTAATTCTAACCCACAAGCTTTCAACTTGTTCCTCATTTGCCCCCAGGCCAAGCTGAATGCATTCCCGTTGATCCCTCACATACAGAGCAACTCCACCACTTCTTCTTTTTGGCCTGTCTTTCCTAAAGAGTCTGTAGCCATCCATGACAGCATGCAAGTCATGCGAGTTGTCCCACCACGTTTCTGTGATGGCGACAAAGTCATAGCCGTCCTGCTGTATAATGGCTTCCAGCTCCTCCTGTTTATTGCTCATACTACGTGCATTGGTGTAGACACACTTGAGCTGGGCTGTCAATCTCACCCCTGGTGAGATAATAATAATTAATAATAATAATAATAATGTTGAAACAAAAATGTAGTTTCGCAAGGTGAATATTAATATTTTCTTCAGCTTTCTTCATAACTTTGAAAAAAGTTAGTACCACAAAGTAGTCTGTAACATCTATTTATAAAGTGGATTTATTTTAATTTTTAAGCAAAACTCTGAAAGCAGCAACAATGTGAAGGCATGTGTGACAAAATAGTTCTTTGTGAAATCCTGTAAAACACACTGTTTCTTCAGTGGCATTGGAACTTTATTATTTATCTTGTTGACAAACAGAGATTCACATGGTCACCTCACCTTAAGCAGATCGTTTAAGGGTGTAAGGGAGTATGTGTTCCATTCTTGTTCAACAATAGCTGATGCTAAATATCAGCATAAAAGAAGAAGATAGTTCTTAATATTCTCATAATTATTAATTTATGTCTTAAATTGAAAGTTTTTCTCCTTACTTGTCACTGATTCTCATTCTCGCTTCATAATGTTGTTTTCCTCATCTTCTCTAGATTCCCTACTGCTAATATTTTACTGCTGATGTAGCTATGGCAGACAGTATCTCTCCTGTTTGAAGATCTCCTGCTCCTCCTGGTTTGGTTTCTACAGGAAGCACTCTCCAGCAAAGAAAGCTTTTAAAGTAATTTTGCTAACTTTGTGCAATCTGTTTAATCTAGCAGTAATAATGATTCAGCACTACTTGAAGGCAGATCTTCTACCTCTTTGATTTCTGAATATACTGCAAAGCCTGATCTGCTTAAATATATAAGGGATTATTTTTTAGCTAAAAGAGAATGCTTGATATCATAACAGTGCAGACTAGCTGGCTCAGTAAAACCACTTTTAAAATAAAATTTGTATTTATTAAAACCCCCAGTATTTTAGCCTGATTTCCATATTTATGAAATAGTAAATCATAGTAAATGGGTAAAACACCGAGACAATCTGAGTAATATTACACACTATTAGAAGAGTACCACACCTCAAACGACTAATATAAATGAGAACAGGTACTGTAGACCAAAATTAAAGACAATATTCTAAGGTATGCTCTTTCATTCAGTATTGAAATACATGTGTCAAAGCTATTTTTTCAGTGTTTGATTAGATCTTCTTTTACTTACTTTCTTCTGCCCATCACTGAATACCTCTTTAGGCTACATATAATGTGGTGGCTTAAGGTTATGCTAGAAACCTTAATAATCTGCTACACAACAGTAAAAACACATCCATCTTCATTAGAAATTGCTTTTCTCTCTGTCCATTCACAAGGCCTTTCATTCAGTTCTATATAGGATGGTGACATAAAGAGAAAATTAGAAGGAAATGGGAAAAAAATATTCAAGTGATTTTGGTTGCAGACATTTTAAAAACTTCGCATTTACTGGTTTGGACAAGTTTGTAGAAGAAAACTGAATGTAACAAAAAACTTGGGAAGGCATTAACTTTTTGGGGAGCAGAAGGGTTTTGCTTTCTCTTTCCAGTCCATTTTCTTCTCTTTTTCCTTCTTGTTTTCTCATTTTGCCATCAGAAAGAATAACCAATGATGGAAAAACTATGACTGAAAAAACACTTCCAAAACAAATATGTACCTTTCTTTCATTTTTGACATGTTATTTACAGGAAAAAAAAGATCACGAAAGATATTTTTTGGCAAGCAAATTTTAAACTGAAAAGCTGGCTAACCAGCTGTAATATGCCTTTCTTTGCCAAAAAATTTTGCATATGAGACTTCAAGTCATTTTTTTTTTCATTTTTTTGAGAGTGTGTGGTAATCAATGTTTATTTAAGTTACAGTGCCACATGATTCTATTTATGTAATTGTAAACTTTGAAGTCTGTATTTGTGGAATTTTGTCCTTTTAATGATCCTTTCTTCTATTACAACTCTAGAAGTGATGAATATGGTAAAAGACATATTAGTTCATCAGGAAAAAGTAGTTTAGATGGTATTGATTCAAGCCCTTGTAATGTCTTTTAGAGCGAAGGAATAACTACATCCTATTCTTCCAGAAATCATTATAAGTAATTCATGTTGCTTTCTTTTCTGAAAATATGAACTAACAAAGACTTACTAACTATGCAAGTACTTTTCTCTTTCCTGTGTATAGAGGATAAATTTGAAATAAATCACACAATGTCCCTCATCAAATAGCATATGCTATATAGTAAGTTACCTCCAAAGTACTAAGTACATAACACAAAAAGCAGAAATATCAACTCCCTTCCTGAAGATCCATGCAGATTTGTCTCACAGATGACTATGCAGTAACTCTTCAGACAAAAGCAAAAATATTTTCATTTTCTTCAATATAAATCATAACAATGCATTTACACATTCCATATCTCCTAGATAGCAGTTCCCAGTGTCAACAATTTTCTTTCCCATCCAAATGAAAATGGTATATTTTTAGCCCAGAGATTAAATAAATGGGAGGCAGCATGACACAAAACTAATGCAAGTCAATAGTGTATATAGTTTATTTAACTAACTAACATATTTGACCCACAAATTGAGATCTCCTGAAGCGAGAGCGTAATGCAAAATATTTTAACATGAACAGCAGGAGCTCCTAACTTGCCAGCTCCACAGGGTTAACTGCAAGCAACAAGTTGTGACAGACGTTTAGGTGACTTTGGAAAAATACTTAACATGATTTTAAAATACAAAATAAATATTTTGAACTATTACAATAAATGTGCTATTATGTGCCAATGTATTTTAAGGTGTGGTCAGATACGTGCTAGAGTGTCATATGTAAACAGCTTAGAAGATTTTAAAAGTGTAGATGTGGATTTCTTCACAATAATAATGCAAATTGATCAGAGGACTCCTTTTTTCTTGTGCAGAAAAGACATTAGAATAATATATTAAAAGTGAAAATAAGCTTTAAAATTTCCCTTTATTAGAAAACAAAAACACAGTCATCTTTACTGGAACACCTACAGGCAGAACATAAGAATATGCCATTAGTGAATTGTGTAAAACTAAAATTACACTTTTCTCTGTGTAAATTGTGTTCTATCGTGCAATAAATCATCAGAACAGCACCAACTTAATTTCCTTTCCAAGTACATCCTAATGGGAAAATTGAAAACTAAAAAGAATGGTCTGAAGGTTTCCCCCATCCCCGCTTCACTTATCGGAGGAGTGCACTTTTGCAAAACAAAAGCTACAGACAGCTTAATTATAAACTTAAAAGGCAGCAGGTAGGAGGTGCAAATACAATGGGCCAAACTGTGCCCCCAAGTTGCCTAATTCCCTAACAGGAATGACTCTGAATCTGAAAAATGATGTACCAGCGGGTAGGTACTGCTTCCAGTAAGGTTTTGGGAGTTGAGGGGGCAGGCTTTTTGCATGGGTCTGTTACAAGTTTCCTGCATTATTGGCTGCAGCCCATTCGAAACAACAAACAAGAAACCTAGTAAGCCATGAATTTTTCAGTGCAGAATACAAATCAACTTAGAGATGGATTTAATTGCACATTCATTTCAAGCTAAATAATTTCTGCATTAAATAATTAATGAATCAAGCCATTTAAATAGACAGAATGAAGTCACATCATTGAATTGTAACTTCTGTATTTGATTTAATAGAATAGTCTGACAAAACCAATTCACAATAAATACATATCACTCACCTTTGCCAGTTGAATTACTTTCTCAGTGTTAATTTAGTTATATATTCATGAATTCACCATTATTTCCCTCATTTTTTTTATTTAACTTTACAAATGATTTAACATTGCAAAGAAAGAGGTTGATGAACCAATACAAGAGATCAGGTAGTTGGGTCCAGCTGATTTACTACTAAGTGTTTCTAAAGTGCTGGAAGAAGTAAAGATGAACTGTAGTGGTTCCCAAAGCAAAAATAACTTTTATGAAGGTGAACATGAGTCATAGGATTTGGAAGAGAAGCAAACAGAATTATGTGCCCCCACCTACTGCAAGTAATTTAACCAATTTTCAACACTTAGTACAACATTTCTGCAAGCATATTTTTAGAGGATTTTCTCCTGAGACACCTGTCTAAGCTTTCCCCGCTGCAAAGATGAACTAGAATCGTTAAGCTACTGTAATGTTTTCTTATAGAAAATGTGTAAGGAAAAGGAACATTTAACCTTTAAGGAAAACTTGCCTTTACAAGAGCAGAAGGATTTCCTACAGAGATATATGAGGTACCATGACAGTGGACCAAGAAAGGCAAAGTGAGCAACCTTATTTTCCTGCTCACTTAGATAACAGATGAACTATTGCAAACTAAACAGAAGACTCAATCACTAAATTCCAGTATGACTGCTCATCCAATATAAATTGTGTATAGGTCAAGCACTCTGGCTTGGTTTCCTGGAGTAAATAATTCAAGCCGAAGAAGAGCGATGAACCAGCAGCAAATGGCAGAGTGAGTTCAACCCCGTTATACACAAGCATCAAAAGCCAAGAAGAGTTCATTGCCATCGAAAAAGGGAACAGTCGTTGCACTGATTAATATCAGAGTGAAAATACAGATAGGGTTGTGTGGGAAGAGTCTATCAAAAAAACCTTTGGAATGTGAGCATGAGCCTGGTTGTAAGGAAATTAGGATACATTTCAGATAGCTTTAGACCTGCTTCTAGTTTCCTTTTAATATTTCTACTCATATACAAGATCACAACAAAATAGTAAAAGAGAAGATGGAATATTACAGATTTTCTGATTTTGCTATTTTACTATTATTCTTCTTCTATAGCAAAAGAATTTCAGTGATAATATCACTAGTCCTCCTACATAGTCATTACTTCTTTTTCCTAAATGGTGAGTTATTAAATAAGAAGTTACAAGTGGAATCACATTGCTCTTCTGCATTAGCTGACAAGGACTATGACATAGAAGCAATGAGATCAATATATATGGGCAAAATGATTGGATTATTTTTGTGCTTTTTACTCTCTTTTGAGGAAAAGAGTCCATATTTCTTTCTGGGCTAGAAACTTCTTGTGATAAATAGAAATTAGTTGGTAAAATATTTAAGAAGCTGTCATAGATGAGACAGAATGAATGACAACCTGTGGCAGATCTGGATATTGCGGTTTATTGAAGAACCAGTGAGAATTGTGCTTTTACCGTGCTTGCTTAATGTCACACAGTCACTCCCTTGCTCCCTTGTCCTGTATGTTGTTTTATCAGATACAGTAATGCAGCAAACTGACTTTTGGCCATCAGGGACAATTTGTTCCTAATACATAAGATAAACAATTATGTGCTTAAGCTTACTTAAACTTTAAAGTTACTTACACCCACACCTTCTGTCTAGGAATACCCAGGAATCTATCTAGGAATAAACTGGTGCTGAAACTTAGAAGGTGTAAGTTAAGGCATTGTACTGTAACTAATTTACACCTTAAAGTGCAATTTGCACCTCCAAGTGCAATTTGCACCCATTTAGATTTCAGGGGAGTGGGTGTATTTGTCCTGTGTGGAAACATAACTAGGCTTGTCTCCACAAGAATTCTGGATCATTAAGAAAGATACATGTTGCAGAGTCTTGAAACTGATACAAAAGTGATCCCAGCTTTGAAACTGATACGGAAGGGGATGGGTTATGTTCAAGTATCATGCCAGCTTATTGTGAGTTAACAAGATTAACTAGTTAACGGGTACCATGTGGCTGTGGAATATGCATTACATAATTACTCCATAAAATTAACCAAGGATCTGTTGTGTTGTCTTGTCTTATTTTTTCTACCTTGATGTTGTTTGCAAATTAAGACAATCCCATAATGCTTATGTGTAGCACTGCAGATTCTTATAAGAGGTCATAGGAGATGCACAGTCAATGATTGTGACTTTGGAATCACCAGGAGGTCTAAAGCCTGGAAAACTGGCAGATTTAGGGCTTTGGTGGAATCAGAGGCTGATAACACAACCTGGAAAGGTTATTGTGTACTGAGGCTACTCTGTCCCTAGTCCTACAGAGTTTAGCACAGCTGTGTCTATCTCTCAATTTCTCGATCTACACCTCAAAATCTAACTAGGTTTTCCCATAAATATTCTGACTATTTAAAGTGACTGTTTTACACAAGAAGATCACAGGATCACTTGCCTAAACAGAAAAACAAACAAGCATTTTCCTCAACAATTTATCACCTGTGCAATGTAACTTCTTTCCAGAATATGTACACACATCTTCTGTTTTTCATATCTGTATTCTGATGGAAAAATATATCTTTTCTTGTAAAATATTAGAGATCTTTCTTTTATCTTCAGGAAAGAAATACATGACTGCTAGTATGATACTGATGTCTTCAGATGTGGTTGCATAAGTAACAAAGTACTAAATGGGGAAACAATGTACTTTTCGTACTAATTGTTGCTCACCAATCCTCTTTATGTTCATTGCTATATCCTCATTGCATCCACCACCTGCTGCCAAGAGAGTTTTCTTTCAGTCTATCAGGCTATATAAAGTTATACAACTGTTTTCTTGTGTGATTGCTTTCTTTCCACACTATTGAAGGGAATGAAAGTATTGTTCTGATGAATAATTTGGTTAATCAGCTTACATTTCTGCAATTTAGATTACTTAATAGTAAAGAAAAGCAAGGAAATTGCATCTACTTCTTTCTATGCGCTCTTGTCTTAAAATCTTCATAATATGTTAGAATCAATGACATCTACAGACCAGATTTTTTTTTTTTTAAACTGAACCAGGACAATTTCATTTAGCAAAGAAACGTGTAACGATTTTACCGAACGAGACCTCTAAATCATTTGCCAGAAGGAAATGAAATACATTAAAAAAGCATTAAGACTATCAGAAAACAAAAGCATGGCAAGCTATTGTTAACAGGTGAAATCTGCCGTGTGTCTGCCGGTTCTTGGGTATAACAGAGAAATAATAGGATTATAATCAAGAGAGGGTTTCTTCCATTGTAACATGCGAGATAATGATAGCATTATTTTCTGTTATTCAGATGTAGGATTCATAGTTACGTGGAGTCACAGAAAGCTAAAAGTTTTCTGCTGAAGTGTTGTCGAGGTTTTGTGGTATCGATTGACAGTGCAGAAACAAGTTCTTATCATTTTTGAATTTCCACCCAAGTTTTTCCTTTTTTTTTCTCTAACCTGCCTTAAAGTTTGAATGGTTTGGCTGAAAAAATGCAAAAGGTACTTTATACTAATAAAAAATGTTCTTCTATTTCTTGTTAACTATTGTTAATACTTACTATCAGGAGTGAATGCGCAAAATAAAACTTAAAAAAAACAAACACCTGTATCACATTCCAGTATATCATAATGAACTCTTTCTTAGAAGGGAAAAAAAAGTATATTCCTTTTAATAACTTCATGAATACAGAAAAACAGTAGATATAAAACTGCTGTATGTTATTGTGCTGGTTTTGGTCTGGATAGAGTCAATTTTCTTCATACTAGCTAGTATGTGTCTGTGTTTTGGATTTGTGCTGAAAACAGTGCTGGTAATACAGGGATGTTTTAGTTACTGCTGAGCAGTGCTTACATAGATTCAAGTCCCTTTCTGCCTCTCACACCACCCCACCGTGCTGGACATGCACAAGGGTTTGGGAGGAGACACAGTGGGACAGCTGACCCCAACTGACCAAAGGAATATTAATATCACATGACATCATGCTCAGCTTATAAAGCAGGGGGAAGAAGAAGGGAGTGGGGGACATCTGGAGTGATGGCATTTGTCTTTCCAAGTAACCATTATCCATGATGGCGTCCTGCTTTCCTGGAGATGGATGAACACCTGCAAGCCTATGGTAAGTAGTGAACTAATTCCTTGTTTTGCTTTGCTTGCTCAAAGAGCTTTTACCTATTAAACTGTCTTTACCTCAACCCATGAGTTTTCTTACTTTTACCATTCCAGTTCTCTCTCTCACACACTGTGAAGGGAGTGAGCAAATGGCTGTGCAGTGTTTAGTTGCCAGTTGGGGTTAAGCCATGACAATCATATCGCACGTCTAGCATGGCATTGATGAAATCCATTCTATATATAATTCCGCACTTTTTTTTTCAATTCAAAATTTCTGTTTAATTTTTTCCTCATTCTTGAAGTAAACCTTCATGAGTTACATACGTGTGTTATATATTTTCTGGAAATAGGGAACAGTTTTCTCTGTTTAGTCATCAGTTAAGCATACAATAACACTACTGACAGGACAAAATATTGTCCTGAAAAGAACTTTGAAAAGAATTGATTTTTCATTAGAGAAACTAACTTAGAAAACCGATTTTGGACTGTATCAAATCATGGTTACTATCATTTTTCTCATTAAAGCAAGATGGTATTTCAATTGTTTTTCTACTTTAAGCATGTTTTAGAAAAGCAAAGCACTGTAAACTGTGTAATATATAATCGTCATATATTTGTAATGCATCTTCCCTGAAATCAGCCCTGTGAATGGAGTGTAATGACACCTGAACTAGCTTTTAAATAGTAGCAATGCAGACATTCAGGACATTATTTACAGAAAGAAACAAGTGCTAAATCCCTTTTACCTTAATCTCAACTGTATTGGGATTCCTTAGGCAGAGAGTTCATTGCTCAGAAGTCTCCACTAGTTTAGCTGCTTTCATTTTCTTAAATACAAAGATACCACCTCTGAGTTTGAAGTCCCCGAGGTATGAATCCTTGGAGGCTGGGACAGTAGAATGAAAGAATATTACTATAAGCTTCTCCTATTCTGCTTTTCCCTAGGCATGTGCTATCAGCCCTTGCAGGAGATACTGGCCTAAATGAATTTTTAGTCTAATTCAGCACAGCCATTCTTGCTTTTTTTTTTTCTTCCTGCATGTTCATATCTCCCCTGGCACTCCACCTGTGCATCCTCCCTTCTGGTTTTAATCTACATAAGAAAAAACTTGGACTAGACATCTCTGGAGCCTGGACAGGTAGAAACTCACCAGATGGCACAGAGTAAAATCCCTTTTTCTTGGCAGAAAATATGTCCCAAATGCAATGATAAGGGCAGAGAGTGGGTGTGCAAGACTTAGGTCCTATTTCCAAGATTCCAAGGATTTCCCGCAGTCACTACTTAAGCTTCTGGGTTTTTACCAGATGACAGATAACTCCACATTAAATCTACTGGTTTACTCATTACAATGTGTGTTAAGATTTGGCAGTTTGTGCAAGTTTGTATAGTCAATGATATTGCAAGCAGTTGCCATTTTTACCTTGTTTACATTGTCTTTTGATAGCCTGATACTCACTGTCTTCAAATACATGACCTATAACCCTGTCTTGTCACTGTGCTACCTCAGCTTATAACAGTGATAATCAAGTTTGATACTTCTAACGCATTTAAAAAGTGTTTTCTTTTTCCCTTTTTCATTTTACTTGTTTGCTTATGTATTATCTTCTCAGGAGTATCACAGAGCTCTTATTTTCCAAATACCTATGAGTTGTATTTTGTGTCCTTTGCAGTATTTCTAGCTCAGTTTTGCTGTTCTTCTCCAGTCATTCATAATTTCACAGCTCAAGGACAGCCTCAAAGGAAAGCATGTATTGCTGATCTCACATTAGCCAAATTCATACATGGAAAGTAATGTAAATGATAGGGGGGGAAAAACAACACAGTAAATTTTCAGCTTATCAATCAATCTTTTATTTATTTCTGTAATACCGTAGGACAATGACATGTTATATACTCAAGTAGGAAACATTTCTTATCTCAGATTGAGGCATGCAATTCCTTTATGTTTACTGCTCCAGTAGTAGTATTGTAGTTATATGTAGTTGGCAATTTCCTATCAATCAAAACTTCTGTGTTTTTTGTCTGTTTGTAGAAACATATCAATTTGTAGAAGAAATGTCCCTGGGAATGAGTTTTCAATACTAGGCTGAAATTTCTGGTTGTATCTGTAAAAATAAATATTCATGGAGTATGGTGGTTCCCCATGCCTCTTTTCTTTGTTTCTCTTGGTTTGTTTTGTTGGTAGATTTTTGTTCATTTTGAGGAATGGGTCACTGAACACTTAAAAGTATCCTTATCCCATTGTGAACTAGAATTGCCAGTATTCTCTTACGTTTCATGGAATAAGAAAGCTAATTTTTAAGAAGCTAGCAAATTCCAGTTGCAGATTAGGTTATTGTTGGGCCTAGGTCCTGCAAAGAATGACACAAGAAGCCTCAAAGACTAAACATAGCCTTTTTCTCTGCAACTTTCATACACAAGTAATTAGAGTATAACTAGTCAAATAAATTAATGGATGCTTAATTATTATTACTTCTATAGCTGGGTTACAGTAAATTTTTTTGACAAAAAAAAAAAAAGGAAACGTTCAGCTAATTGCACTTGAGAGAATTCAGATAGGGTAATAGGCACTGATATTCCTCAATATCTTGAACAAGTATGATTGTATTGTTGGTATCACTTTTATACAAACCACAACCTTAAACAATTAACATTCACAGTTATCTTATTATTTCTCTCAATTCGTCACAAGTGAGCAAGAACACAGATTTTGCAAATTTAAAATATTTTAGCACAAAACAAAATTTTCTTCATATATTATTGCAAGTTCTTGGGTTTTGTTGCTTGTTATGTGGAAGGGAATTAAATAAAACAATGAGAGCACATTCCTAAAGCACGTATTTTGTGGTTTTGCACAACACTCCAGTGTGAAAAAAGCCCACTTGTTGTTTTGTTTGCTCCACCACATACACTTTCCTCTTCATTATTCCTTACGTTTGCTGATTAAAAGATGTCACGGCAGAGCATGTGACCAGGAAGTGAAGAGCAAATAATGAATTTACATAAATGTAGATCTAACCTATTCTTGTATACCTGCAAAGACCATCTTTAACAATTTTAAATCTCAGCATTTATTGTATCACTGATGCAATTTTAAAACAAAGCAGCTGTAGTATTTGAACACAGTTGCATGTGTTGAAGTGTGAGAAGCACCAGCTTGAGCTGCAAAGTATTTGTTCTAAACAGAAATACCAGACTGAAGTCACAAACGAGCATTTATCATTTAAAAATAGTTTTAAAAGGCAGGAATTACTATGAAAACCATATATACTTCAGCAGTAAATTCAGACCCCAATTCATAAAGATGTTTAAGCATTCAAATACTGCACAGTGATTTTAATCTATTCAGCAAGAACTACTCAAGTGTTTAAAACTATTCATGTGTTTAACTATCTTGTTGAATTGGAGCATATACCATAAACATGAAATATTAATAATTTAGGTTAGTAATTATTTAGAATTTGTAGAAGATCAGTAGATGCTTTTAAGCCTAAAGCCAGCTATCTCACTTTTTGCATGTCAAACAAAAAGTAACTGGATTAAAAATTTTATTTGTAACATACTTTAACACTATAAGAAAACACATATTGTGTCTCCAGGATTCTTTAAGCTCATGAAGAAATTTTGTGAAATGTCACAAGAAGCGCAGAAGGTAACTGATCCACAAAGTTATTTGAGTGCTACTCACTGACTTCTGATCTGTGTACATGGACATTCATTGAGGGAAAATTTGAAAGATGCTTTGAATACTAGTGTTTGTGGAAATATTATCAGGAAAATTGTCTTCTGGGAATGATATCCATAAAGGGCTATTTCAGTAAAATGACAGAAAACAGTAACATCTTGTTCACTGTTATGGAAACCTTCACGAGGAGAAAGATGAGAAGAGGTATATAACTCTATCAGATGTCCTGAAAAATAGGACAATATTTTTATTTGAATTATGACTAGTGGTGACCAAGGACTGATGAAAAAATTGGAAAGGCATGAAATTTATGTGTAAAAATTTTCATCTGGCTAAAGTCCTGACTTGCAAATGTAAGGGATACCTTAGAGAAATGCTAGGCAGCCAGATGAAGGCGACTTGTGAAGCCCCCAAGAAATCAAGTGCTTTTTGACAGCAGATTTAAAGATGATGTGATTGATTTAAAAACAATTGTGATGGTAGATTTAAAAATTATCCGAGTGATTTAGAAATAATTAGGAGGATGGTCATAATCAAATGATCCATATGACTGGTGTGATCAAAAGACCATAGTTATCAGCCTTAATTTTGCTTCTTCATCCATCTTGAATCAGGGTAAAGCCTATCCACATTTGAAGGATTTACATCCTTATGATGGCGTCAGAGCAGTGGCCGAATATAAATAAAGACTTCTAATCAGCTACATTATACTATTTTTAAATAGTTTATTTTGTACTCAGTTGCAGGGCAAAGTCAGATTTTGCCTATGCACACAGCTGCTGTTGCTTCAAATGGAAATTCCACCCTGATAAAAAATCAGGCCTTTCACTCCTTACAGGAAAACCATTAAAAATCCGAAATAATACTTTCACCCAAATATCTGTGTTAAAAGGACTATGATACACATTATTCACAAAACAGCCATTAAAAAAGTTCTTGTTGGCTTCAGTCTCTGTGAGGATTTTTGCACTACACACAAATCCTTCTTCTTTCCGGCACCGTGGCTAAAAAACTGACTTAAATTTAAAATAACTTAGACTAATCTAAATTCTAATAACTTCAGCCTCTTGTGTTTTCTGATTCTATGTACTGCCATAGCAACAAGTAGTTCTTCTTTTATGAGGCATAAAAATGATTTCTCTCAAGTAGTAGTGTACATTTAAGTGACCACACACATTATCTCCCCAACAGGCATTGCTCATTACTAGCTGAACAGAAACATTGATTGATTGATATTTTTCTTTTCCATCTTTCTGTAAATGATTTCAAAGTGACACCACCACGCAGCGGCCTACCTCAGCTGCCAACCACCCTCAGCAGCCACAAGCCACAGTAGAGCAGTCCCAGGACTGGAAGAAGATCATGTGTTAGGTCTTTCCTCTGGTGCACCTACGAACAGTGTGACGGAGGGGTGGGTGTGTGGCACTGCCACGTTGTGTGTTGTGTGGGATTACTCCCTGCTGCTCCTATGTGGCTGTGTATACAAACATCACCAGAGAAACAACTGGAGTGTAACGCATAGCAAAGTGCATAACACTGCAAAGTAATGCAGCACTGTAATATGGCTCACAATTATGACAGTGATTAACTTCCTGTCTTAAAGGTGATATTATTTGCGTCAACAGCAATGAAATCAAAGAAATGTGCATGAAGCAAAACATATAAAATCGTCACTGTGTAGCCATCAGAGAAATTCTACTCCCTCAGCCTCACTGTGTCTCCTTCTAGCCGTGTTGTAATGCAGAAGTGTGCCCAATTTAAGGCCATCTGACAAATCAAAACAGCCACAGTAGTGTTAGGTTCTTTCTACCAGAAAAGATACTGCAGAACATAACTCAAAGCACTTGTGTCTGCTTCAGTTCTGCCAAGCTTCTTCCCCAAATTCTTCAGTAGTGAGTGTGAATAAAGAAGCTGATAACCGACCTCATATCAGCAAAGATTTCCAAAGCGTAGGATTCCCTCACTACCCCTTTAGAGCACAAGCGTCCCTGTCAGACTGCCATCCATCCCATTAGTTACAGCTCTTGGAGACTGGGAGAGATAATCATTGTCCACTGCTTGGCTACTTCAGCAGGGCAATATAAGTACACACGAAAAAAGGGTTTTTAATCACTGTTCTGTGTAATAGTCTTAACAGTAAAAAATTTGAGGGTGGAACTGAGCAACAAAAAGTCTTTCTCCTTTCCAAATGTTTAAAATATTTGAAAGTATTACTGTTTCAATGGTCTTTGTTTTATACATCAGGTCAGCTCTTAAGGTTTTGTACCATGGCCAAACCACTTTCTTTTTGTGGCAAACTGCGGAGTGTGAGCTTTAAGTGAATTCTTTAGTCATTGTTAAAGCCATGGCTGAATTTCTTTTACATCCTGGGCCAGGGTCATCAAAACTGTCACATTCTAATGAGGTAAAAAAAAAAAATTCTTCAAAATTGACATTTTCTGTTCAGAAAAGTCAAAAGCTTTTTCATTGGACTGTTTTCTCTAGCTCTGTTTTCCAGTACTGTATTTTTGTTTATAAAAGATAATTTTAAAGTGCTTGATAGTATTGTCTTTATATTAGCAGATTTGAGTTTTAATTCTCTAAGCTTGTCAAGGGGGCTGATTTAGTTTTTCATTGCCTACAGTTCTGTGTGAGTGAGTCTCATTAGAAGAGATAGTTGTTTTGCATGTAAATCAGAGAATCCTGGTCTGTTAGTTTTGGTGGCCTGTTCTAGCTTAGCTCAATTTGAATACACAGCCATGCCTGCTAAACAATATTCTCTGTGCAAGGAGTGCAAATGTTCATTTTGCATGTCTTTTGTTGCATTTTCTTCTGAAATGTCACCTAATCCTCTCTGTCATTTTGATCAAATTACAACATTTCTATCACTCTGCTTGTTCTTGCACAGGAATAAAATAAATAATTCCTGTCTGATATCTGTGAGCTAAAAATCTAAGCTCTTAAAATAATTCTTATACTGGTATCTCAGAAGCCCTTGGCCAACCTTTCAGTAACATCAGGGAATATTATTGGCCAGAACCATTTTTTTTTTCTTTCGTAGTTTTGATAGTCTTTGAAAATGAGATCTTGTTCAACCAATCCTGCAGTCTATTACTGTGAAATGCAAATACAGGAGGGGAGTTTCTTCCTCAGAGACTTCCAGCTGCAAAGGCAGTGGAGTTGCTATGTTTGCCATCTTCCTAAGGGTCTGATGCATACACAACTTTACTTCATTTTATAGAACTGCTCTTACTTAGAGATCAGATCAAAGAACATTATAAAAATTCCCAACAAATAAGTACAAGAAACCTGAAATATCTTAAGATTATTTTCCCTTGTGATATCTTATTGTCTCTCCCACAACTGCAGTGATCAAATTGCCTCCAACTCTGCAAGTGAAGTATGTGCTTTCTTTTACTATTGTTTAAATCATTTTGGGCGGCCTTTATGATTACAATACAAAATGACTGATCTGTGTGACAGCTCCTGAAACCTTGAGAGTTGGTGGGACTTGCTTTGCTGTAATATTCAGGGTACTATTTCATGATCCTGCACTCAACAAACTGTCAATCATTATGAGCAATATATGATTATGTATTGCTTAAAATAAAAAAATGTTTTTTAACCTCAAGGTAATGTAAAACAAAAGTAGTTTCTAGGGGTATGACATTTTAAATAGAGATGCTGTCTCAGATGCAAACAGTTCACCTGTAAAATAAGTAAAAGATGATAATAAAAACAAAACATAAGCAAAACTAAGTACCATGGTGCTTCCTGACAAAAATACAAAAATATTGCACAATTAATCCATAATTAATGAGAGGCTGTGTCATGTCATAGTTCTGGAGTCTATACTTTAGATCTGATGACACATGTGATTGATACCTCGGAGGGCTTTGCTGCAATTCATCTTTAACTATCACAAAAGAATATGTTTAATACCACTACAAGTAGAGTGTCATGAGGTGAACAAAGCAAGGCAGATTGCATTTATCACTCCTCCCATAGGAACAAGAGTAATATAGAAAGTTGACATTGCACTACTTTTATATTGTAGATGATACAACACTTTCTGTCACTCTAGTGGTGGAAATGAGACATAAATTATTCCTGCAAAACATTTGCGTGAAGTCGGGATGTGGTTTTTGCATAGTTGTACATTTCCTGCTCCGACAGTGGCCCTACCCTGCCTTAGGAGGCACATTGTTTTGGGCCAGAGCTGAGGAGGAGTTTCAAGAGACAGCAGTGCACAGTATCCCACCTCTCCCGTGGCAATGTTAGTGCCCAAGAAGTCTATTACAAGTCATAAAAGTTTGATGAAGCCCTGAGGGTGTTAAGAAAAGAGGTTTAAGGATGTTTTCCTCAGAGCTGGAGGCAGCTATAAAAAGTGTAATTGTGCCTACCTCACATTGAATCTAAACAAAGTGCTGAAAAGCAATGAAATAGTATCCAGGTTTGATTTTGCAGTATGAAGAACCATGTTAGGCAGAACACAGCTTTTTGCAAGGCATTTCCAGTTGATCATTTTGGGTACCATCTGTCTCAATTTTAATTGGCTGAAGTGCAGACACAAATCAGCTGAGGCTCATTCCACAGCCTGTAGAAAGAGGAATGCCCACTGCGAGGGTGCTGTTTATTTGAACAATGTAGATCTCTGTGTTAGGACGGGATGAAGCATTCTCTAGACACCACTTACTGAGTCTCAGTGCTTCAAAGGGTCCTTGGGTGTCTTGAGAAAATGCAGTGAACTGCCATCCAGATGTATTCATTCAGTAAGATGAATGGGACTCTCGGCATATGGTTATCACACAGGTGCAGGGAGAGGGTGGACTGAAGTGATCTTTGATTTACTCCAGGATTTTTTAAAAGTTGTATTATGTTGCTTTCTACAATAGCCCTATTCTTTCCCTCCCTGAGGAAGGCTAATTTACCCCACTCTGGTTCACTGTGAGTGCAAGGCTGTGGCCCCTTGCTTTGCTCTCATTGTGCTGTGCTTGTCTTTCAGCCTCTCATGCTCTCCAGGGCCGTATTCCCAGCTCTTGAAGTTCTGGCCTCAGTCATTTTTCTGTTTATTGTTCATCCTCCTCTAATACAGACCTACTAGGTTGGCGGAGTAAAAATCCATTCTACAATCATATGTTGACCCTGTAACACATAACCTGTTACATTAGCAGGTATGATTAGGTATTCAGAATAAACTGACACTTCTAACCCCTGTCTTCCAGGAATAACAACATTAAGGTCTACAAAAAATTTCTCACCTAGTAATTAAGTTCTGTTGTCATAGTCTGTAAGTCACCACCTACAAAAATAAATGCTAACTTGGATGAATGTTCTAACTCACAGATAGCAAGACTAGCTGTGCAAGACTGAATGCCGAAGGGTACACTATTTTAGAGCCAAAATTAATGTATCCAACTGGTGCTGAGCTGTGCCAAAAAAGTCATCCTCATGTTCAATTCAACAAGCCATTAAGGGAAAGAAACAAGGCATCTTGCAAGATGTGGACTATGTCCTTTCTTTAAATCTTTTGCTTTCCTCCATTAGCTAGGAAAAAAGAGCAGTTCTTCTAACCTGCTGATATGAATACAGTATTAAAAGTATTGCTTGAACTTGGCCATGGATAAATCAGTTTTGTGAGCAGAATTGCAAATTTGTGTCTACTGTATTGCCCAGAAAGATGAAAACTCCCCGGTGTTTTGTCTGAAAAAATGAAACTTTCCCTTTTTAAAATTCATTTTAACTTTTTCCATTTTATAAGGTTGCATGTTGTTTGGTTGTCTTTTTGTCTTGTTGGAGCAGTCCATTATGTAAAGTAAAAAAAAAAAAAATTATACAATACCAGTTAATACCAAACCCCACAAGATCTGGAATTACTTACGTGCCAACTTTTTGTTGAATCTTGTAGGTGTTAAGTTTCCTTGCTTTCCTTTCTCTTACTTTCTTCTTCCTTTTTCTGCCTCAGTCCTACTTCTACTTGAATTATAGTGACTGAGGGATATAGCCTTATGAGAAGGGAGCAATGATAAAAGAACAGTGAACCGGGTTTGAAGGCTATGAAAAACACAGCCAGACTATTCTTCCTGACTGAAAACCATTATGAGTTTATCACCTTTTCTCTTATACAGAAGAGTTTGTGAACTGTTCCTTTTTCATCAGACAAACCCACTGCTGACGTCAACAGAAACTAAGTTAAAAGGAAATGGCCTCTCTAGTCATTGAGTCTTCAGTGAATAATTCAGTTAAATAATTCTGAAATCTGAAGTCACTCTAACTATTCACCTGCCTATAGTCTTTCTTCTAATTTAGGAAGTGGGGCTGCATATCTAAGTTAAAAGGTACTATATCTATTTTGCTATTATAGATCAGAGACCGCTTAAGAAAATGGAGTGAATATAGAAGTAGACCAAAGTTCTTGGCATATTAATGAATGCCTGTTCATTTTCTATGCAGAACATGTAATTTCAAACTTACAGCTTCTTGATGCAATGTGAAAAACCCTGCTACTACCCTGAAAACTACACCTTTGTACCTCCAAATATAGCTTCGCTTCCTTTTAAGACTCCTCCACTCTTCTCCTCCTAGCTTTCTTTCATAAAAATACTATACCAAAGAACTAAAACTCTTCTAATCAAAACATTTTTAATGACATATCCTAAAATAAGGATAGTTTAGCCTTTTTTTTTTCCCCTTGTGTTTTGTCTATCATATTACTAGAGAGAAAACTTAAAGCTTTTTGATAACAGTAGAACACTGTGGGAAATGCAGAAAAATACCTCCAACATTTACCAAAAATCCTCCATGGCTGTAAGTGGCAACCAGCTTTCACTGATGACCTCTAAACTGGTTCTTGCCCACTCTACTTGGAGATGACAGTCACACCACACTGCTCTAAAAAGAGGTCTCTAAGAGATAGTTTATTTCTTGAGGAATAGCTCTAAGCAGAACAGAACTTTTGATACCGACTCATGATATTGCCCAGAAGGACTATAGCAGTGGCTGACAGCTGTGCTGACAGCAAAATGGAAGAGAATTGGCCTGGAACAATCTGGCCAAGAGGAAGAGGCTGTTCCTCAGCGTAATTAAATTTATATGAAATGTTCCTGTTGGAAGAGAAGACTTCCCTAGAAATACTTCGCAATTACTCCTCCAGAGCTTTCTGTGTTTGGAAAGGGATTTTGAAGTTGGAGAGATGAGGTAGCAGAAATTAAAATAAGAAAGCCGTGAGGATAGGGGGCAAAAGGGAGGAAGCAGACAAGATGCATGTTTGGAAGTGGATAACAATTTTCCACTAAGTGAGAGAGGCTAATATTTTATGAGCAGGGTGAAGACGGGGGAGGAACAGAGGGTAAGCAGGCATTGTAGTGTCTTTCTTGCAGCCTGGGGAAACACCTGTTTACTCTGCATCAAACACATGCTGTCTGCAAGCTGCCAGACTTTCAGTCATCATATATTCCCAGGCTGTAGATTCTGCCTTGTAGACGAGGTCCTCCTCCTGTGATCACCAAAATGATCATTCCTGCCATCCTGCATGCATTACATAGCAGTGGCTCACCAACAGTTTGTGTGGCTGTCAGCCATACCAATGGTTCCAGGGATGAGGCATTAGAGTCACTCCAGAACCGCATCAGCTGCAGAGGATGAAGTCAGGAGTTCCTTGAGTTTGACATTACCAGTTCACAGCTGGTGGTTTACTGGTCCGAATGCCAGCCCAAAACTGGGCCCCTGGTTGTTATCCACTGGTGAACCACTGCAGCTCCCACTTCTCTCAGCTCACAGAAAGGACTATGTGTCAGGTACATGAAGTTTTCAGCCTGTGGGCCAACCTTGCAGATTTTTAGTAGTGTGAAGGATGCAGTAAAAGTAGCAAAAAAGTCTCTCCAATATTCTCCACTTCTATATCTATCTAAATTGGCAGTTCCTGTACATACATATGACTCTTTCTGTAATGCTAATAAGCACTTAAATACACAACAAAACAGACAACAAACATTAACACAGTCCTGTTTATATTTGCCATGCATTATTACATAAAACTAGAATTTATTGTGCCACAATTCCATTTTTTCTTTAAAGACTAGTTAACAGGTTGCAGTAAAAATTCCCAGTTTTCTGGTGTGTGCTGATATAACAGCTCCAGTCAGCTGAAAAATTCTGTTTTTCCTCTCCTTCAATTAAAGACAAAATAACATAAAATCTGAAAGATTGTCACCCTCTCAGATTAAAGTAACACTCAGCTATCAAAGGCAAAGCACTTAAAATTTTTTTTTAGAATAAGCAGAGACCCTGCTGTGAGGCTAAGGGTGTCTCCAGGGGAAAAAGAAGCAACAAATATTTTAAAAAAGTCAGTCTGGCACATTACTTCACCTGTAAGAAAGTTATTATGATCATATTAAAGATTGCTTGATGCTGCCCTTAAGTCAGTCAAAGGTCAACCCAAAGCAAGTTTTCTTCATGCTTCAAGCTAGGTTTCGACAGCTTGCCTGACTTATCAACCTAAAGACCTCTGCTTTCAGGCCAGGAAAAAAGGCAGTCTTCACTAGTTTGTAGTTATAAAAATCTATTTCAGAACACCAGCATTTAAGTATAGTCACAGAAAAGGGAGGAAGCAGGTCAGCAGGGGAGACAGAGGCAAGGTAAATATAGGAAAAGGAACTCTTTAAAAGAAGTCAGTTGAAAGCAATAATCAATTCAGGAGTCACCCTGTAAGAATGGTTAAGAAAACATTAATACAGGAATTACAAAATAGAAAGCTAAATTTAAAGAAAGAGAATTACAACTTGCATAGCATTAAAAACAAATATTCGTTTATCCAGGCACATAGTTCATAATATTGTGTTCTCTCTCATATCAAAGATCAATTATCTCATTACTCAAAGGGAAATTCTGTTTTTAAAATTATCTCCATATCTATTCAATCTTGTCTTTTGGCAAAAAATGTTGACTGAGAGAGGCAAAGTCAAAAGCCTAGCCACACTACAGTTCATTAAATGTGTTCACTGCTTTTAACAATGTTATTATGCCATTTACCCTTGTCCCACATTAAAAATTAACTTTGCACTAGTAGATTATTTTGTTCGGTGCAAAATGAGAAAGAACCCAAGGGACAGAGTAAACAAGGCAGACTTGTCATCTTTAAAGCGCTGCAAATTATAAAAAACATCTTATTCGAAATTATATTGCAATCAGAAATACATAGATTTGTGTGTCAGCATAAATTCCTACAGAAGTCAGTAAATATTGAACACTCAGTACCTCTCAGTAGATGCTCAGCAAGTTTGAGGATTAAGCCCCGTATTCCCATACCACAAGTATAGTGCAAGTCCAGGCCACACTGGAAGGGATTAGACATTCTAGCTGAATCCCTAGTTGCTGGAATATGCACTGTTTCAGATAGCTACTGGTATTCGTTTTGTGTTTTGTTGTGAGTTTTTTGGGTTTTTTTTCTGATGACTACAGAGTTTCTATTATGAGTGCCAGGTTCAGAACAGCACTTTGATATTGTGGGATATTTTCTCTCCATACAGAGTCATAATGAACTATTGAGCTGTGAAGGAGATGAATGCAGTGATTTACTTGTGATCCACCTGCTCAGCACCTGGGGTCAGACCAGAGCTGCACCTGTCATCATTTAGCCTGACAGTTGAGTCAGTTGAGCATACCCATACACCTTCAATGCTTTCCATCAGATTGATTGTAGGAGGAAGTTCTGGGGTAAGGTGCAGGAAAGAATGCTCCCTGGAGTGGAGACATTTGTGAGTGAATATCGTACTCACATTTATGAGGGAAAAAAAGGTTCTACCAAAATTATGTCCCTTTTTGAGACATAAGTATGTCTCAAATCTCTGCTCAAAAAGCTCTTTTCCTGGAGTGTGAACAGGGGTTTTAGTGCTATATTTGAGGGTAAGCAGTGCTGTGGAGCTGCATTCGTAGCCATTGGCAGTAAAAATCAGATGTGTACTTTATCTGGTATATCTGTGCTGTGGTATGAACAGGGCCGTGTATGGCTGGCTGAACAGAGCACTACTGTCACTGCCTGCGCACTCCCCTAGAGCAGTGGACACTTCTTCCTTCTCCCTTTGGCCAGCCATGGCGTCAGCTTTGCTTGCGTGCACCATACTTCACCCATTTGCACACAGAAAGCAGTGGAGGCAGAGGCCACTCATCTCTGCACTGCTCTCTGGCAAGGGCAGTTGCCCACAAGATTCCGGCTCACCCAGAATTTATATTTAATACCTGACAAAGTATAAGCTGCTTTATTCCCCTCAGTCAGTGGTCTGTAAACTCTGCAGTTGCATTTGCATGGTGAAGGAGAAGTTTGAATTGAAACTGCTCAGCAGTGGTAATTTGTGACCAAAGAATTATCTGGCATGGAGGGCAAGACAGCCAAACTGCAAAAGGGGTTAAACTGGCTGGAAGCAGGGACCTCAGAGACAGAAGGACTCATTGCAAGGGACTGAAGTTTCCCCTGGCAATAAGAAACCTCCTCAGCATTGTCTTGTGGCCTTTCTGGAACAGGAGCACTCAGGGGCCCAAACTCCGGGGCCACCTTTGGGCAGCAGAGCTGGGCTGGGGGATGGACCCAAGGCCGGGCTAAGGTGCCCCATGTAACGTCTCTCAGAATTGGTGCTGGTGCAAGTTTATGTAAGGAATAGTTCACGACACATCTTTGCAGGTGCCTTGTAGAATCACTTATGTTCACAGGACTCTGTCCAATGCATTGTTCATCAGTACATTTTTTTTTATATTCAAGCACAAATATTTGTTTAATTTGCCTCAAGGGGCAGTGTAAAAATTCCTCAACAATGGAATCCAGTGTTTTCCCATGATGTTCCTAATTATAACATTTCCATCATGACCTCAATGATTTTTACTCTGCCAGGTACCCAGTATTGCTCCTTCCACCTACCTGCCCTGCCAGCACCTGCTTGTTACTCTCAAGAGTTCTCGTTCTTTGTGCTCTTCCACTGCAGCAAGCAGGCAGACAGTCCTTGCTCATGCTCCTTCCTTTGGCTGCTCCTGGTGATGTCCAGTCCTTGTGGGTCTTCTCTCTGTAACCGTAAGGATGAGTCTTCTTCACATATGTTAACATGGAACGAAAGGGAGAAAAGACGAATGTGGTCATAACTCCCTGAAACCTCGTTCTAACTTCATACTTTCCCTTATTTATGACAAACAAAACAACAAAAAAACCCTAAAATCAAACCAAACTCCAGAATATCCAGATTGCCACAAAGCCCATAGAAAGAAAAATATAATTTTAGAAAGTATGTAAAAATGCATATCCATGAGTTTGCCTGGTAATCTCATCTCTCTTTTAAGAACTGCTTCATTTTGTTCAGTCAGAAGATGGGCACAACATAACTGTATTCTGTCATCATAATTCTTTGCACCACAGACAGTCTGATTGTGTTGACCATTAATAGCTGGATTTCTTCTTTTTGGATGTAATCGAGTAGGCTAAAGGAAATTCACATTTTATGTTATACTATTTTTTAATTTCTTGAAAAAGCTAGTAAACAAATCTTAAAACAGTATATATCTCCAGCATTAAAATCAATAAAATATGTAAATATAACACAAAACTGTACCAAACATTTCCTTCACACACAAAGTAAAGAATTTTATTGAGCGAAAGTATTTCAATCGCTTTGTAAAAAAGCTTTCAGAGACTGTTTCTTTCTTGAACGTATTACTTTAGAGAATATGTAACAATTAGGAAAAGTACTTTTGGAAAAAAACCCAGATCTGAATCTGCAAAGTTCATCCAATAAAAAGTCATGCAGCCTCCAAAACAGCTGAAATAAGAAGAGCTGCAAAAGTAACAAGCAACTGATTCTTATCCAGGGGAATGAGGGGTTGGTGGTTTTTTGGTTTTTTTTTTCTTTTTTTGATAAAGGTACAAGTGGGAATTGCAGCCAGCACTTTACAGTTCTGTTCCAGCTCTGCTGCAGACCTTCCTGTGATATTGAGGTAGTCTCTTAAGAGTGCAGTTAGTCAGCACATATTCTTTGGTCAACTACAAAAACGTTTGCAGAACTAGTTACTGCTGGTAACACGGTACCTGAAAAATGGAAATTGTTTTATTTCATCTGAAGCAAAGGTAATGTGGGGTTTGAGATGAAAAGAAAATGTCGAAAACATTTTTGTTTTCTGAAGATGTAACTGGTTTGTGTTTTTTTGATTTTTGGTTGCAGAGAATAGCTAATAATTTGACAGACATTTCAATAAAATTAAAACAAAGACAAATCTTTGAGAGATTGATGCCGAGCTTTAGGAGGGACTGCCAATGTATTTAAAAAAGAGCTTCAGCACCTCCCCCTTGAAGACGAAACAAGTTAGGCAGCATGCCATGAAGCACAGAATGTATGATCCTCAGTTTAGGGAGTTTATAATTTATGGCCAGAGACTATAAACTACAACTTCTTTACCCTATGCATATTTTGTTGTTTCTCTCAATCTGAGGTACCCCGCTGAAGACCACGGTCTCAGTTTCCATCAACACTGTGCAAACACAGGAAAGCTGTGGCAAGCACAATTAAGCCCTGTTCAACTACACTGGCTGTTGAAATAACACCCGTTTCTCAAGCTCTGTTCATAATATGCTTATTCCCCATTGCACAGATATCAACGGGACAAGACACCTCCGAAACACATACAGTACAACCCCTTCTCCTTTGTAGCCCAGGGCCCCTTTTGCACCCAGTAGCAGCGAGGCAGCACTGGGATAGCATAAGGTCACTTTAGTCGCCACAATCAGCAGCAATGCTTGCCGGAATGCTCGTGGCCCATCGCTGCTGCCTAACACCAACTAGACAGTGCAGACACAAGGTGAGTTTGGGTGCCAGATCATTTTGATCACAGACGAATGCAATGGTGTTCATGTGTTAACACTATAGCTAGGAAGGTCCAGTGCATGCCGACAAACACACACAGCTGGTACTGAGTGTTTCTTAGGCATCCAGAAGAAGTGTACGAAGAGTTATAGAGAAGGATTTGAAGAAAGACTAGCGTATTTTTCTTTTCCCTGAATATCTCATGGGAACATCAAAAATCACTACATGGGGCATGTTCGCAAATCTTCATGTGGCTTTACCAGCCCTCTGTCACTAACAGAGGTTGTTGCAGAATCTGAATAGCAGAAGTGAAATCAGCCACTTGACTCTCTGTAAAAGTGGGAGCATATGCACATGCTTCAATCAGGTTGGTAGAAAACAAATCAGTCACAGGATTCATCTTTGATAATTTGCTCGGTGGCTTTCCTCTAATCATGTCTTAAGTCTGCCCAGCACATACGGAAAAATGCACCCCACCCCTACTCCAACATTACTCAAGTCCACAGAGTAGCTTTAAAATGTGAGGGGCTCTTGCTCCACAGTGAGGTCTTTTTCACCCCAACAATCTACTTGAGCCCTCACAGAGAGATGGGCACCGTCCCCAGCCCTGGAGCTGAAACTGCACGCAAAGCTTTTGGCCACCATCTGCACGCAGTGTGTTTCAGCCTGAGGGGCACGACACCCTGAATACTAAAGTGTAGGTTAACATGGCTAGCCTTCGCAAACAGGAACACCATTTTTTTAGGATTATTAATTGGATAGAAAGAGTAGATGACATGCAGGTCTGATCTATGTCTGAGTTTGTTGCACTCTGCATAAGCAGGAATGAATGCTGGTTTAAAGTCAGATTACTGGGTGCTGGAAGTTACTATGGGGTAGCTGCTACTTTGGCCCTCCAGCACACGTTGGCTGTTGGCTTACAATATTACTAGTAGCTTCTTTGGGCGATTCTCAGAAGGCTTTTCAAACTTATTGTAACACCTTGAAAGGACAGTAGAAAAAATCAAAAATATAAAGGATAAAACACCTTCAGGTGATGCAGTAATTCTATTTTGAAGGAGAGTTTTTAATTTCTTTCTTCAAAGACTTTATAATGCATTTCTTTCTGTCTGGGCTCTGCTCATCTTTAGTTGTCCAACTCCCTCGTCTTTCATTGATCTTAAATGTCTGTCTTAGCTACCGTTAAATCTTGGAATGCTGAAGCAATGTGTATATCCATCTGGAGCTATTTCACTCCCACTCTTTTACAACTAAAGTTCATCTGCTCCTTCTTTGTCCACATGCCTGCAGAAAGCCCAGTCCTTTACTTTTTCCAGTAACTGTATTAACTGGCCTGCTCTTTTCCACTTCCAGTTGTCTTCACTGAGGTGCTTGGCTCTGTCATGCCATGTAATACTTTTGCCTATATACACGAAGTAAATACAGTAATTAGTAAATAGGGGAATAAGTAATCGAAAGCATACTAGTTCTTAAAGACAGGCACATTTTCAGCAACTCAAGCAGTAATACTGCTGTAATAAAATGTCAGTGTTTTAAAATTACAGACTTTCCTCTTCCCAAATTTTACTTATTTAATAAAATTTGAATTTCAAACTAGTCCATCTAAAAATCACATTTAAGGAGGAGTATACTTTTTGTAGGATGACTTAGTATGTCTTCCAGCCAATTTCACCAGAAGAGATTTCTCCCCCCCACAAAAATCTATGCTTGTTTTTAGTGTACTGATTTTTTCGTCCCCCCAAAATGAAAAAAAATCTTTCTTGCTCTATGAGAACGCAGTTTGACTCAATTTCTTTATAATAACCTCTGCTTTGTTTTACAAATTAACTTAATGAATTAATGATAAACTGTTAATAAAGTAATTACTATTTTTGTCTTTACACTGCTTGGTTCTACACACAGAGTTGCTCAGATATCCTGTGACAAAAAGGAGGTAATGACAGGTGTCCCTGCTTTGCACTTATCTCATATATTCATTGTTTGATCCTAGGAGACAAGTTTCTGCTTATAACTTCTTTACATTTTCCTTGAAAGTAATGGTTCATATTCTTGGACTTGTTGTTCCATTGGCCTAAGGATTTTTTCATTCTTTCCATACAGACATAAAATGACAGTTGCTTTACTAAGGAAGATTATAAAGTGGATTTTGTTTTGCTTTGTTTTGACAACAAGACATAACAAGACATAACGTATGTTAACAGGAACAATTTCCTGTTGTTTGAAATTTAATCTTCCTTTTCCCCATGGACAATTAAGCCCTTTTCAGAAGTATGTTTGTTAAATACATATTTAGCTAATTTAGAAATGAACATTGGAAATTAATTATATTAGCATATCATATATTTTTTAACAGAGACATCTATTATCCTATAAACATGTATTTACTAAACACAAATTGGTTCTTCAATAATAGTAATTCTCTAGACAAACTGTATATAGTATTCATTTTCTCATCTCAGGATCTCAGATTGTCTTTTGTATGAATCACAGAATCACAGAATGGTAGGGGTTGGAAGGGACCTCTGTGGGTCATCTAGTCCAACCCTCCTGTCAAAGCAGGGTCACCTACAGCAGGCTGCACAGGACCGTGTCCCGGCGGGTCTTGAATATATCCAGAGAAGGAGACTCCACAACCTCCCTGGGCAGCCTGTTCCAGTGCTCTGTCACCCTCAGAGGGAAGAAATTCTTCCTCACGTTCAGACGGAACTTCTTGTGCTTCAGTTTGTGCCCATTGCCCCTTGTCCTGTCACTGGGCACTACTGAAAAGAGCTTGGCCCCATGAAGAGGCACATGAAGTCTGTTCAAACAATTTTGAAACATGCTGATTACTGAGAAAGCATGGTTCATTTTTCATTTGACTCAGCTGTTAAAAAAATAATTTTTATTCTTAAAAAATAAAGAAAGATATTTATAGGGTGATAAGATCATGGCCAAATTCCAAGACTCGCTCCTATCTTCTCTGAAAGGAAGGAAGAGATCAAGTCTAGTCCCTCCTATGTATCAAGTGCTTATTTGACCATGCTGATTTTTCTTAGCTCAGCAAGGTGACAGTTCCTCTAAGTTTTCTCTTCTTTTAGTCACTGAGATTCATCTAATTGAGTCACTTAGAGGAAAAGTGAGCTAGTCAAAATTTCTTAAAAGGGACTGTGACGAAAATGACTTGAGAATAATAGTCAGGTATATGTATCCTGTGATATTCTCATTGCCTTCTTTCAGTCCTTATAGCCTTCTTTCTATCCCGCACTTTGCTTTTTCCTCCCACAGATTTAATGACTGGTGAAGTACTTCTAAAACCTAACAATGTTATATTTTGTTATTTTAGGTGGTACAAATCATTAACAATGTCAGTGATTATATATTCTTATAAAAACGGATATTGTCCTGGGTTTGACCAGGACAGGGTTAATTTTCACCGGAATCCAGGAAGGGGCACAGCCGGGGCGGGCTGACCCAACCCCAACCTGGCCAAACAGAGCCGGGTATTCCATACCATGTGCCATCAAGCAGGGTTCCAGTAGGAGGGAGGCGGCACGGCAGGAACTCACTCGCGGCTTGGGAGGGCACAGCGGCGGTGCGGTCCGAGAGAGTCTGTTGTGTGGTCTGTTTTGTCGTGTTTTCTCCTTTTCTGTATCGTTGTTGTTCCTGTTCCCTTTGTTTGCTGTTCTGTTAAACACCCCTAATCCCGACCCACCGGTTTTCTGCTTCCTTCTTTCCATTCTCCTCTGCATCCCAGCGGGGGGAAGGGCAGCCGCGTGGCGCTTTTGTTGCTGGCTGCACCCAAACCAGAACATAAATTTGGCGCCCAAGCGTGGGGCGGGGATAACGGCAGGGCTGAGCAGCGGGTGTTAAAACAATTGTCCTAGATTTTGTTAAATTTTGTTGTACGCATTTATTGTGTTCGTTAAATAGTCGCCGGTAAAAAATGTTGCTGACTTTGATCAGATGGCTGTGGTTTTTGAATCCTTGTTTGCAGTATGTATTCAATGCCATGCTGTTCGTTATCACGGGAAAAAGGATCAGGATGATGATTTTGCTCTACTGTATGATATCGACTTATGACATGATAACATCACTGTGCATGAAATTAGGCTTGTATTTGCATGCAGCACTGTGGTCATTTCCATACCTCGGATCCTATGTCTTAGAATTTGTTAATAATCGAACCCAGCCTGTGGGGAAAACCGGAGGGGATACCTTCCCCCACTCTTTCGCCCCCCCTTTCTCCTTCAGGCTGGTCCTAATGGCTTTTGAGAATTTCGAGTACACGTGGGATGCTCACATTAGCACTCTCCTTTTGTTCTGCCTCCTGAATGGGTTGCAGGTTTCATTTAGGGCTAAACAAGTAGTTAAGAACATCGTGCAGAGACCTGCCCCAGGGCTGGATAGCTGTGAGTGGCTGGGTGTGTGGGACAGCATGGGCAAGTACCTAGGGCAGTGAGCACCCCCAGTGTTTTTGAAACTCACCCCTGAGCAAGTACAGAATCAGACAAACTAGTAAAGTATCTGCAAAAAGTGTGCTGCCACCCTGGGAACTCCAGAGAGACACAAATCACCGCAACATGCTGGGGTCTGGCCCACGCCTACCGAGCTGCCCTGTTCAACACTGTTCAGTGCCCTAAAAGGCAAGGGGGGGGGAAACGAAGCGGTAGGTGCTGCGACTGGCGCTGCCCCCCCAGCCGGCCATGCAGCCCCTCCAGCCCAGCAGGCAGTCACAGCCCCCCCGACCGGCACCACGGCTGCCACTTGCCACAGCCATAGGGTCTGCCTCCGTTTCCCCGGCGGGCACAGAAGCAGCCCCAGCCCCAGTTCCAGACGCAGGCATCGTAGCTGAGCCCAATGACCCACCTGTGCCGGTAGCAGTCGCCCCTGTAAAACTAAAGAAAGACACAAAGAGAGCAGATCGCTCCAGGAGGGATGACGATGAGCCAGGGTCATCGCAGAAGATAGAGACAGAGATCATCACCCCGTCCCTGTCCCTGAGCGAGCTGCGAGACATGCGGAAAGATTTCAGCTGCCACCCTGGCGAGCACATTGTCACCTGGCTGCTGCGGTGCTGGGATAACGGGGCCAGCAGCTTGGAGTAAGAGGGAAAGGAAGCCAAGCAGCTGGGATCCCTGGCCAGGGATGGGGGCATTGACAAGGCCATTGGGAAAAAGGAACAAGTCCTCAGCCTCTGGAGGAGACTTCTCTCAGGCGTGAGGGAGAGGTACCCCTTCAGTGACGATTTTGTATGCTATCCTGGCAAGTGGACCAATATAGAGAGGGGTATTCAGTACTCGAGGGAATTAGCTGTGCGGGAGCTGTTTTACTATGAACCAGACGAGGAGCAGTTACCCACAGACCCAGATGAATTTCAGTGCACAGCATCTATGTGGAGGAAGTTTGTGCGGAGCGCACCATCCTCATATGCCAACTCACTAGCAGTAGTAAACTGGAAAGATAAAGAGGCACCAACAGTGGATAAAGCGGCTGTTCGACTCCGGCAATATGAGGAAAGTCTCTCTTCCTCCCTTGTCTCAGCTGTAGAGAAACTGGTCAAGCGACTAGAAAAGAATATGTCCTACTCCCCACCTGTACGGGCCAGTGTCTCAGCTATTAGGGGCAGGCGTTTCTCTGCTCAGGAGAGGGAACAGAGAGGCTACACACCACCTGGCACCCTGTGGTTTTACCTGCGTGACCATGGAGAGGACATGAGGAAATGGGATGGAAAACCCACCTCAAGTCTAGAGGCATGAGTGTGTGAGTTGCGAGGTAAAACAATCACCAAAGGGGATTCTCTTAGGAAAAATGCTGCTCCAGTTTCCAGCAGCCAGCTCTCCAGACCAGGTAGGCAGTTTGATCTTGATTACGATCCTCTGGAGGGGACCTCCAAGTCATTCTTACAGCAGGTGAGCAGCAAATTCTCTGACCAGGATTAGAGTGGCCCTGCCTCCAGCCAGGTGGAGGAAAGGGACAACCGCGTTTATTGGACGGTGTGGATTCGGTGACCTGGCACGTCAGATCCACAAGAGTATAAAGCTCTAGTGGACACTGGTGCACAGTGTACTTTAATGCCATCAGATTTCAAAGTTTCAGAGTCCATTTACGCTTCTGGAGTGACAGGGGGGTCCCAAGAGCTGAGTGTATTGGAGGCTGAAGCGAGTCTCACTGGGCAGGAGTGGAAGAAGCACCCCATTGTAACTGGCCCCGAGGCTCCGTGCATCCTTGGTATAGACTATCTTAGGAGAGGGTATTTCAAGGACCCAAAAGGGCATTGGTGGGCTTTTGGCATAGCTGCTGTGGAGACGGAAGAAATTAAACAGCTGTCCATTTTGCCTGGTCTGTCGGAGGATCCTTCTTTTGTGGGGTTGCTGAGGGTTGAAGAACAACAGGTGCCTATCGCAACAACGGTGCACCGGCCACAGTATCGTACCAACCGAGACTCCCTTCTCCCCATTAATCAGCTGATCCGCCAGCTGGAGAGTCAACGAGTGATCAGCAAAACTCGCTCACCCTTTAATAGTCCCATATGGCCAGTGAGAAAATCTACTGGAGAGTGCAGACTGACAATAGACTACCGTGGCCTGAATGAAGTCACACCACTGCTGAGTGCTGCTGTGCCAGACATGCTAGAACTTCAATATCAGCTGGAGTCAAAGGCAGCCAAGTGATACGCTGCAATTGACATCGCTAATGCATTCTTCTCCATCCCTTCGGCAGCAGAGTGCAGGCCACAGTTTGCTTTCACCTGGAGGGGCAGCCAGTACACCTGGAATCAACTGCCCCAGGGGTGGAAACACAGTCCCACCATTTGCCATGGACTAATCCAGACTGCACTGGAAAAAGGTGAAGCTCCAGAACATCTGCAGTACATTGATGACATCATTGTATGGGGTGACAAAGTGCAGGCAGTTTTTGAGAAAGGGGAGGAAATAGTTCAGATCCTTCTGAAAGCCGGTTTTGCCATTAAGCGAAGTAAAGTCAAGGGACCTGCGCAAGAGATCCATTTTTGGAATAAAATTTCAGGATGGGTGCCGTCAAATCCCAATGGATGTCATCAACAAAATAGCAGCTATGTCTCCACCAACCAGCAAAAAGGAAGCACAGGCCTTCTTAGGTGTTGTGGGTTTTTGGAGGATGCACATCCAAAATTACAGCCAGATTATAAGTCCTCTGTACCATGTGACCTAGAAGAAGAATGATTTTGAATGGGTCCCTGAGCAACGACAGGCATTTGAACAAATGAAACGGGAGATAGTTCGTGCCGTAGCCCTTGGTCCAGTCCGGTCAGGGCAAGATGTTGAAAACGTGCTCTACACCGCAGCCGAGGAGAATGGCCCAACCTGGAGTCTCTGGCAGAAAGCACCAGGGGAGACTCGAGGTCGACCCTGGGGTTTTGGAGCTGGGGATACAAAGGATTCGAGGCCTGCTATACTCCCACTGAAAAAGAGATTGTGGCACCATATGAAGGCGTTCGAGCTGCTTCAGAAGTGGTCGGTACTGAAGCACAGCTCCTCCTAGCACCACGATTGCCGGTCCTGGGCTGGGTGTTCAAAGAGAGGGTCCCCTCTACGCATCATGCCACCGATGCTACATGGAGTGAGTCGCGCTGATCACCCAGCGCACCCGAATGGGAAACCCCAGTCGCCCAGGAATTCTGGAGGTAATCATGGACTGGCCAGAAGGAAAAGATTTTGGAGCATCACCAGAGGAGGAGGTGACACGTGCTGAAGAGGCCCCACTGTATTACCAGCTGCCAGAAGATAAGAAACAGTATGCCCTGTTCATGGTTGGGTCCTGTCACGTTGTGGGGAAGCAGCGGAGGTGGAAGGCTGCTGTATGGAGCCCTACAAGACAAGTCGCGGAAACTGCCAAGGGAGAAGGTGAGTCCAGCCAGTTTGCAGAGGTGAAAGCCATCCAGCTGGCTTTAGACATTGCCAGTTGAGAGAAGTGGCCAGTGCTCTATCTTTACACCGACTCTTGGATGGTGGCCAATGCCTTGTGGGGGTGGCTGCAGCAATGGAAGAAGAAAAACTGGCAGCGCAGAGGCAAACCTATCTGGGCTGCCCCATTGTCGCAAGATACTGCTGCCCGGCTAGAGCAGTTGGCTGTAAAAGTCCGTCACGTGGACACCCACGTCCCTAAGAGTCGGGCCACTGAAGAACATCAAAACAACCGCCAGGTAGATCAGGCTGCTAAGACTGAAGTGGCTCAGGTGGATCTGGACTGGCAACATAAGGGTGAACTGTTTATAGCTCAGTGGGCCCATGACACCTCGGGCCACCAAGGAAGAGATGCGACATACCGATGGGTATCGCACAGGTTATCCATGAATGTGAAACATGCGCTGCAATCAAGCAAGCCAAGCGGGTAAAGCCTCAGTGGTATGGAGGACGATGGCTAAAATATAAATATGGGGAGGCTTGGCAGATTGACTACATCACACTGCCACAAACCCACCAAGGCAAGCGCTATGTGCTCACAATGGTGGAGGCCACCACCGGATGGCTGGAAACCTACCCTGTGCCCCATGCCACTGCCCGGAATACCATCCTGGGCATGGAAAAACAAGTCTTGTGGTGACATTGCAGCCCCGAAAGAACTGAGTCGGACAACGGGACTCATTTTCGTAGCAGCCTCATAGACACATGGGCCAAAGAACACGGTATTGAGTGGGCGTATCACCTCCTCTACCATGCACCAGCCTCTGGAGAGATCGAGCAGTACAATGGGCTGCTAAAAAACACTTTAAGAGCAATGGGGGGTGGGACTTTCAAAAATTGGTATACCCATTTAGCAAAGGCCACCTGGTTGGTTAACAACAGAGGGTCCACCAACCGGGCTGGTCCTGCCCAGTCAAAACCTCAGCGCCCTGTAGAAGGGGATAAAGTCCCTGTAGTGCACATGCGGAACATGTTAGGGAAGACAGTTTGGGTTAGTCCTGCCTTGGGCCAAGGCAAGCCCATCCACGGGATTGCTTTTGCTCAAGGACCTGGGTGTACCTGGTGGGTAATGCGGAAGGATGGGGAAGTCCGATGTGTACCTCATGGGGATTTGATTTTGGGCGAGAATAGTCCATAAATAAATAAATTGTGTAAAGGTAATTGTTAAATAACCCTGTCACTGTCTGTTATCACTGTTATAATTGTTATATGTTATACCAGTAGTAACATAGTAAGAATCATCCAGATTAAAGAAGGATGGACTTTTTTGATGAACCCTAGCAGAGCACAGCGATGATGGAACTGGACCTGGTTTTCAACAACTGGCACCCAGCATCTTCATCGAGATCGACGTCTCCAACCTGCAGACTGTGGGCACGGACCGCACCAGATACATCAGCCGTGAGCTCCGGATGCAGTAATTGACCGCCAATCACCACACGTCACCTCCCCTGCCACGGAAGACCATTACGACAGATGGAGCCCGAAGTCATGGATTAAATGAGCTCAACGGACTCTTTAGAATGATGATCCATAGACTAAGGGAATGATATCTGGACACAGGAGAAGTGGTGGTGATCAACTGGACAATGGGGGACCTGGGCACGACTTAGATGGTGTGGAATAAGGGGTGGATAATGTCCTGGGTTTGGCCAGGACAGGGTTAATTTTCACCGGAATCCAGGAAGGGGCACAGCTGGGTAGGCTGACCCAACCCCAACCTGGCCAAACAGAGCCGGGTATTCCGTACCATGTGCCGTCAGGCTGGGTTCCGGTGGGGGGGGCGGCGCAGCAGGAACTCTCTCGCGGCTCGGGAGGGCACAGCGGCGGTGCGGTCCGAGAGAGAGGGTCTGTTGTGTGGTCTGTTTTGTCGTGTTTTCTCCTTATCTGTATCGTTGTTACTGTTCCCTTTGTTTGCTGTTCTGTTAAACTGCCCTTATCCCGACCGACCAGTTTTCTGCCTGTTTATTTCCATTCTCCTCCGCACTGCGGCGGGGAGAGAGGCAGTCGCGTGGCACTTTTGTTGCCGGCGGCAGACGAAACCAAAAGAGATATACCAATTATTTTGTTTATTATTATAATTATCATTATTATTTCTTATGTTAGGAAATATCCCATTTACCAAATGGTCATGAGACCACAAGAAAACAACATAACATACCATAAAAGTTAGTCTCTTTAGTCATACTGCTGGATGAATACTTTATATACATTTGGGCCTAGCAGTAACAGCAGCAATTTAACAAACAGATAAAACCAACTTATTTCCAAATAAGTTTCAGTATTGTCACAATCTAAATCCGCCACACTATATAAACATTATTTTTCCTGGCATCTGAAAGTTGCACCAAATACCACTCTTTCTGTATTCTAAAGAGGTGCGAGTCCTGCATCATATGAGGTTTTAAAAACTCCCATGATACCAACCGTTCTAAATTGTAATTCTGAAATTTTTTCCTCTAGGTCTTTGGGTGAAGTTCTTGACAGCAACAAAGAAATGGTTTTTTTGGTTATTGTATAAGGCATTTAAAAATCACCTGGAATGTGTCATGGAAAGAACACTGAAGAAGCTATGACATATCATCCTGCCAGAGTTCTCAGTCTTGGTTTGAGATTAAAACAACATGCAGTAAAAAACTCAATAGATTGTGGGAGAAAATATTAAATCTTGGATGGAAAAGATCTGATTTTAACCTTTATCAGAATTGCTCACTTGCCTAGGCCAAAGTTTTGCAAGTGAACTGAAACATACTGTGATACTCTTTGAAAATAGGGCTCCCTTTTCCTCACACCAGTTGTACACCAATGATATTTACCTGACTCTGCAGAGTTACTCCAGGTGACAGCGTTCTTCCAAGCTTCTCTGGGTATATTTTCAGTGTTACATGGCCAGATACAAAGGGATAGCTGGAAGGCAATAAAAAAGTAGAAAACTTTCAAAGGAAGGCAGGGGCTTTCAAGAATAATTTCAACAAAAAAGAAAGTCATGTTATATAAAATTGGGTTTCAGGTGTCCTTCTTCACAATGTGATCTGGCAGCTGCCCACACTGTAAGCTGGTTGGATGTGAACCAACTCTGACCAGTACTTGAGCTTTATAAATGTTGGTTTTCATCTCAGGCTGAGTTTGTGTCCATCCAGTTCAGAAGGCAGGCAGAATAAGTTCATATCCATCTGAAAATGAGCATTGAGCTAGAAAAACTCAGAGAATACAGCTGCAAAGAAGGTAAGAAGAAGATAACAGTGATGACTTTCACTTTGCTGTAGATATATCTGACAAATTATTCACTGAATAATATTACATTTATTAAACGATCTTTCTGGGTAAGGTTGCCAAAGCAACACTCTGAAGGGATATATTGGGAGCTGGATTGGACCCATAACCTCATTAAAAAATGTAAAAAAGAGATTTTTCATGCATATTACACCTGAAGCTATCATTTAAAGTAAGTACAAAAAATAACGTTTTGAAAACAGAACTCAAAAAATAACACAAGAAATTAAGCTATTCTTTACAGTAGTGAGCTTATTGGTTGATTTATACATACAGTTGCTAATTATATCTGTCTCCCAGGAACAGGCCCATGGACAGATCTTCTTCAAGGCAACCCAGGGCTAGCAAGACACAAGGCACATATTTTTCCATCAAAGCATTCATCAGTATATTTTCTTAACAAAATGAAAAGACATTTTTCCTGCAGCTTTATGAACCTCTAGGGGCTAAAGAAATCCTTGTAGCAGAATAACCAAAGCTAAATTACATATCAAATACCATGATCACTCTTTGTGCAGTAACTTTAATGCCAAAACAATATTAGTTCTGGTTTATATGTATCGTTAGACTTTCCAATGCTGTCTGAAATAGATGGAGCCAGAAAATCACAGAGATGTAATGGGTAAAAGAAGTTCCCCTGGCTTTAATGAATCCCACCATAGCCTTTAGAAAAGTTCACAGTATTGAGCTATTTTGTCATTATTAGTTACACAGCTAATGAAAACGTGTACACTGTTGAAGTTTGAGTTAGAAAGAAGGCAGATCCCACAACACTTAAGGATATTCTGCACATCTGTTTCTTTGTGATTTTCATTAACACAGATTTTTAGACTCCACCAGACCTTTTAATTAAGGAGTAAATTTAAGTAAGGAATAAATCCCAAGCTGTCCTTTGGGATTTCCATATGCTCAGAGTATCCTTGCCCCTTCCTAGATATGTCTCGATACCCTGGGTGCAGAAGATAGCTGTTGTTGGAGGAGGTTCTACAACCTTCATCAGAGGAAATTAAATTTTTGTCAGTGTTATTCTCCATTGACTATTTATACAAACAAAGCAAATTTCTTCTCCAGTTTTCATGGACTGGAGAAAGCAACCATACAAGTAAAGGATTTTCAGTGTTACATTCTTTCCTCTATTGCATTACTGCAACTTACTCCGTTCAGTTACGATTTCTGGATGTAAATGAGTTCACGGTTTCCTACTCGAGACCTTAAAATATTACTTATGCTGTAACCAAAACTTTATATTATAAAAATAATTGAGACATCCTACATGAACTGCATTCTCACTTCCCTGTTTTGTGGGTTGTATGGCAATGCAGAACATAGTCTAAGACCATACCCTCAGCTCATTTAAAAATATTTGGCCCCACTGACTGCATTTTAGGTCATCTGGACATGTGGATACTATGCCTATGTCCTTCAATAGATCCTCCAATGGGATGAATTTTTAAAGTAATGAAGAACATTCTTTTTCTTCTTCTAAGACTCAGATCAACAGATATGACAGAAAACGGTAAAACTGATCTTTTCGTTGATCAGCAATTGATGTTTGTCTTCTTTAAACAATGTCCAGATAAAAGTCAGTGACAGTTATACTGTTCATCATCTACTTAATTTCCTTTTATTAATTTTGCTGGGATTGTTCCTGAAGGATCAGGTATTTAGACACTGGTGATATTTTCTTTTTCTATCACAGAAAACCAATAGGTTTTATTTACCCCTTTTAAAAAAATTTTGTACTAATAATTGTGCTGTAAACACTATTACATAGTAAAAATGGGTTTTTATTATATTGAAAATTCCCATTTATGCCCTATTTTCGTAAAACATTAAAAAAACCTAATTTTCCACTAATTGATGAGATTTTATCTACGTGCTGTAATTTAAAAAATGTGATTTACTTTGTGAAACAAAATTTAATAAAGATAGGTGTGTAAACTGCATTTTCAGATCCTTACGTAAATAACACTGATATTTTTACCCTACTGATTTTTGTAAGGAGACCACACACTTACAGAGAAACTGATTTCATTGTGTATTTACGGTAACAGATTTGTTGCTTTTGCACTGCTCACACCATTGCAACAGTCATCTTTTTTAAATCTAGGTGAAACATCACAGTATTATCAGTTTTTCTATTAACATGCCAATGTATTAGTATGGCAGCAGCATACCAATCCATAGTCATATCAAAACACACAAAAAGACTTCTGTGCAAAACAATAATTCAGGGTGATAACTCAGCATGATTACACTAGTCCTGGCTAAGCCACCCACTATTAGCATCTTAGAATCCAGTTGCAGTATTAAAAAATGCCCAACATTTTGGCTTATGTATGACATTAAGTGTCTACCACTTCACAGGAAGGAATTAAATTCTCTGTCAGTCCTGCATCTGTTCAAACATCCCTCATTCACTGATTCCTTGTATCATTCTCATTTTAAGCTACTACATGCCTTGTATGAAATTTACATTCCAAAAATCCCAAACAGTCCATGAGCTAGAAGAGGCAACGTTTCCCAAATACATTATTCTCTAAATCCAAAGCTAAGAGATCCATCCCTACACAAAGGCCACTGAAATCAAAGTGACAAATCTCGATGACTACAAGGGATACTGTGCAAATCTTTCCTAGACAGCGTCCCTTAAATGCTATTAGCTCATTTACCATCTTTGGAGAAAAATGGGATGACAAATGAGGCACCAAGGTGATGTGATATCCCTACTATAAATGTATCTGTAAAGTCATGAGAGTGGTTGCTAGATGATCCATTTCCAGCCTTAAGAGCTAGTTCAGACAAAGAAAAGCAAAAGATGTCCCTCATCTTTCAGATGAAAGACCAGGGAGAGAGATGAAACTGCAATGTTTTGAAATTCTATAAATCATGGCAAGCTAAATTTTTCTGTTTATATATTGATTCATTAGTGCTACATACTTGGTACAAATTCTGCTAATTATAAAGACACCTCTGGAGACAAAGTCACAGTTTAAAGTTATAGCACTGGGGGCTTTACCAGAACACTAGTGATTTTTCCTGCAACATCAAACAATATTACCATCCATCAACTTCTTTTTGCCAAGAACAAAAAATCATTTTAGTTGTTTTTTTCACATGTCACTTTTCATTATACCTGTTATACAAACAAGGAAACAGCATAAAAATCCTGAGAAACTAAACTAAATACAAAAAGAAAGAAATGAAATGGCAAACAACATTTGAATATTCTGCCTTAAAAAGAATTACAAAGCTATTATTTCTTTTTTTTTTTTTTTTTTACATAAAATCTATGGGTTTTTGTTGAAATAGTCTTTTAACATTTTAAACTCCAATGTTTTGCCCAGCTCTGCTAAAACAGGAGCAGGGTGACGGAGCAGGTTATTTCCCAGTCTGACCATTGAAAAAGAAACCCTGCTGAAAAAATGAAAAAGTCCAAAAATTATTAGACAAGACAGAAGCGAAGACTACATGAAAGTACAAATGCCATCTTTCCATCCTGACTCTGAAATAATTTTTCCTTCTCTCTTTCTCAGGGTTTATCTAGCTAAAATGGGAAGACGAAGAATGTCTGGAAATGCAGTTTTTTGGTTTTGGGGTCTTTTTTAGCGACCAGAAAATAGGATTGTTTGAGGAGAAAGAAAGCCTCATTACTTTGGATGTAAATGCTCCTATCAATTGTATTCAACTTACTGAGCTGAATTATGCAGCTTCTTGAAATACCGACAAATGCTTTTACCAAAAATCTACTTCAGTGAATATGTCAGGAGTGGATGTGTTGCAAAGTATGTTGTTCAAGGCCCTGGGGTGCAGCATCTCAACTGCTTTGCAGAGTCAAAAATTATGCAGAGGTTTAATATCTAAAATTCTGATTTTTTTTTTAACCATTCCTATCTATTTACAACCATAGAAGCCACTTTACCAAGACACTGAAGTCCTGATTCTGCTATGAATCACAGAGGCTGCTGCGTTGATGACGCTAATTGATACATGACAACTTTCAAGTCACCACCATACTTTACTCATTTTTTTGCAATAGCCTTTGCAGCCTGGAGTCAATCTAACCTTTTTTTCTGTGCCATCTGGTGGCTCCATCTACAGCTAAACTGTCATTTCAACCTAGGGTAGATCCTTCCACAGCCCTGGTTCATGGGATGCACTTCCTCAGCTTTGATCTGTATCAAAGTACTCATTGTCCTCACTTTCCTTTGGAAGAAAACCAGGAGGTAAATGAGAACAAGCCCACCTAATAGAGCAGGTGATTGCAGAATCATCAATACTGAGCACTCTGGCCTTGCACTCGAGAAACAGCGCAAAAGCTCCCAGAAAATATTCGAAATTGGAGTAGGCTTCCTGCTTCTCTGTAGTACACTAGAGAAATGACCTAATGAATGTGTTAGCAAGTAAATCTAGTTTTAAACTCGGTCATATTAACACGTGAAACATTGTGTTCCCAGACGTTAAACAGCAGAAACAGACTTCTCTGAAAAAAGAGGAAGTAAGGTTTGTTGGAAAGCCCTAGTGATTCTTCAATGAAACCAAAATCTTGCAGAAAATTTAATCAATTTCCATGTCAGTAGTTAGAATTAAATCACCAATAGAAAAAAATTTTAAATATTGAGAAAGCCCTACACACCAACATTTTGAAAATAAAGACTTTTTGCTTGATTTCTTTTTTTTTTTCATTTTTTTGCAGTTGTGGTTATCTTTGAGATAGTTTTTCATTTTCAGAATTAACCTTCCAAAAATAATTGAAAAGGCAAAACAAAGGAAACTGTTTGACTAATCTTAAATGATTCATATTTAACATTTCTGATCAGATTGGTTTTTATTAAAAAATTGCTTTTCACCCTCACTTGGGGAAGCTCATTTCAAAATATCAACATTTTTTTACTGAACCAAAAGTCCAGTTTATTTTCACCTCTACAACAAATCTAACCCTTTCTTTGGAAGCTATTATTTCTAACATCTCAATCAGGAATAAAGCAGAATTATTTTAAACACACTTAAATAAGAGAGTCTCTAGAAAGTTTAAGAAATGTCACACATAATGCTTCTCCTTCCAGAGAAAACTCTTCTCAAAACGTTAAAGCTAAAAATAAATAATGAGATTAAATGCATGCTAAAGAAAGAGAAGATATAAACGCTGGAGGATTAAAGGTGGAAAGAAAGAGTGAACAAAGTTCACATAAATAAAAACAAAACAATAAAAATAAATACAAAGAGTAAATATGAACTCATGCATCTATGTAACTGAGGAAAATCAAGCTGGTCATTGCTAAATTTCTTTGAGTGTTAAATAGTGTGTAATTAGAAAAGAAACAAAAAGATGAGGAAATTTAATTTTAATGCCTTGCTGTGTTAATAAATAATAGGTATAGCAGTCAGAGTAACTATGGAGCTCAGACACACGCAAAAATGAAAAGTGATGACAGGAATGAAGCTGTGATACCCTAATTATTAGCAGTGATTGTGCATATTAGCATGACTGTGTGGGAAAGCTACACGTTCTTTTTCTTTCAGAACAGCACTTTAAAAATGTGAGTCCGATTAGTGATTTTGTTTTAAAGTCAAGCACAATCAAAAAGACTGACAATTCTTCCTGATTCTCTTCCCCTAATAAGAGAAGCTTTACGTATTCACAGCAGTGGAACGTGAGATTCCAGGAGCTCAAATGGTAAAAGGAGGTTTTTGTAGTGCCTACCTTCAGGCACCTAACTTCAGCACTTACATTAGCATGATAGGCTTCTTAGATTCCTTGTGCAATTGATGGAGATAGATGTGCTTCTCCAAAGGGTAATTAGGAGCAAGAGCCTAACCAAGATGATCTGAATTGTTCTCCATGGGAGCATCTCTTTCTGACTACAGGGGGAGTTCAGGTCATTTCCCAGTCAACTTCTCACGATCATTAAAGTGCCTAAAGTTAAGATCCTTGAATATCTTCCCCTCCTCATCCTAGATGACCAGATGCTGGGTTGTAGGACACGGAGGAGCAGCATGTACCTGCCTGCAAACACACGAAAGGAGAAAGAGGGCAAGGCTAGAGAAGGTATTGGAGCAAAACTTCCTGCATGGGGCCAAGTGAATTCCCAGACTAAATTCTGTTTTCTTTGGGTCTGATCTTCATCTAGGAAGACACAAGCCAGAGAGATTAATTGAGAGCTGCCTTGAGATTCCTGCTGTTAGGGGCAAGGGGAGAGGGACTGTGTTTGGAAGTCAGATGCTCTAAGGGGATGCCTGAGATTCCTGGGGACAGATGGCTTCTGGGGGCCCAGTCACGTGCTGCCAGCTTGCCATGCCAAACCATCTGTGAATGAGAGATTCCTACAAAAAATATTCCCTTGTTCCATTAAATAAAATCTATGTCCCAGTCGAGGGTCTCGGGGACTGCAGAAGCTATTTGCTTGTGTATCCAGTTAAAACGCATGTTTATCTTACTTGTAACCAAGAGTGAGGACATTTCATTCCGTGAACAAGCTTAGACTAGATGCATTCTCTGAAACTGTTCACGTGTTGTTCCTGTAACTATCGTATCACTGTGTTTAACTAATGGAGTTTTTAAATGCAAGTGAAGATATCCTAAAAGGACCTGAGGATTTTCTTCCCTGGGAAGTATTTGGAATTTACCTGCCAACTGCTGTGAACAGCAGCATTTGCTTTTCTCGTATATTGCTGTGTAACACGGGGATAAACCAACTCTGGCAGGGATGATGGAGCATTCTCTAGAGAAGACATAAAATAGAAAAATCTGCCTAAATCTCGCTCACCATTGCCTTTCAGTTCAATTGCAGAAGTTACCTAGAGCACTGCAGGCCAATTCTATACTGCTACTTCAGCAGCCGTGCCAAGTTCAGATCCAGCTTTGCCAGCTAATCAGCTTGAGACAGTTGCATCTGCATTGCCTTAGCCCGTCTCTGGCTTTCATTAGCTGTGCCCCCTCTTTGCTTCAGTCGGGGCAACCTGACCTCTCCAGATATCCTACAGTCCATGTCCTCTACCTGTCTGACAGGGTCTCCTAGTGGTTACTTGTTCTAATCTGACTTTGTCCCAGGAGTCTTTCCTGCCTCACCTATTATGATCCACATAAAATATACTGCTCAGGAAGCCTGATCTTTGCAGAAATGTGGAGCAGGTCCATGACAGTCATGTAGAGCACTGAGCGGTTGCTTCAGTGCTCAGGTCTGACACACCAGGAATTGGAGGTCCCTCGGCTCTTTCTCCGTTTTTGCCATCAAGAACCTTGTAGTGTCCCTGGGTGGGAGACATTCTGCTTAAATCAGTGACAAGCCTTTAGGAAATTACCCTGTATGACCAGATTATAGCCAGAGTCTTCTCTTAGCAGTGAGAAGGGACTGGCCTCTGCAGTTTGATCTACCTTCTACTACTGGCAAGCACTAGCTTGGAAAGAGGAAAGTTGCTGTCAATGCCACAGTAACGGAAGGAGGCAATCAGTCATGTGAACTTCCTATGCAGAAAACATAAAAATGTGTGTTGTTTGATTTTGCATGCTTGGCCTGAGGGTTGCTGCAACTCCAACAGAGTTTCTTGGAGGAGGGAAGAGTGTGCTGAAGTGATTCTAAGGGGTCCTGATCATCTGGCAGCTTTGTGTTCTAGCCTTTGCTAGAAATTTTCTTTTGCCAACAGACTCATAGAAATCTCCTGATCTCTGTTCTAGACCCATGGAAAAATTCTGGCTTGAAGGCTCATGAGGACAAAGGTTTTTTGAATATCATCTTCAGAACAGTGTTCTAGCATGGATTTTCTAACCAATTCTGCTGTGCTATCCTTGGGGCACAAAGCAGATGCCCTCTTCAGAACCTGACTTTCAGGCTTTAGCACTCAGCTATGTTTCTCCCGCCCCTAATGACATCTCTTGGGAATCAAGGTCTTTCTTGTTGTCTTATCAAATGAACACAGCTGGAACACATCTGGGGTGTGACAGGCCTGGCTCTAAGGTAGGTCATCCTGAGTTTCTAGCTCTTGAACGTCTATGTTGTCCCCATCTTGATCTTGACAAAGTCCTGGAAGATGCTTCTTTCTTACCCTCAAGATTTTTGGTGAAAACTGTGGTGCCTTTGGTGCCCAAGGTAGCTCTCTAGCTCCTATGAAACTCAAGTTGTCCCTGAGAAATGAAAGGCTTGGCCCCTAAAGGTAGAGGAGGATGAAGCAGCTGAGCAGTGGAGGAGATGCAGGGACAGTGGCATTTAGCAGGGCTGCATGGCTGCAAGGGTGTCTTTGGAGGAGAAACAATCTAGTAGGTTACCAGTCGCCTCTGTACTACCGATGAGGAGAAAACTCTGAATCAAGAGTACCTGCCAAGGGAACCAGCTTCCTCAGTCCAGAGTGAAAGGGTAACACAACACTTGACTTTATACGTAAGCTAAAGTGACCACATAGCTATGACAATAGGTTTCCTTCCTCACTGCCACTACAAGAGGCCTGCTTGTAAGTTCAGTTTTGAAATCTCAGAACAAAACACTCTTCCACTGTGAGTGTCCATTGACTAAGGTGATCATTCTGTTGGATGTCACATCTTTAGCTTACCTTCACTTTCTTAAAACATGCCTTTCATAGAAGAGAACTGCCTACCTTTTATTTTTTCCTCCTTCCCCCCCCCCCCCCCCCAGGATTTTTGTCACTGCAGGTAAGACAGAAACAATGTGGGTAATCATGGTGTGTTAGCCTTTGCCAACAGTAAGCAAACCCAGCTGCTCGCTCACTCCCCCTTCTCAGTGGGACAGGGGGAGAAAAAAAGATGTGAAAGCTCGGGTCTAGATAAAGACAGGAATATCATTTACCAATTACCATCACGGTCAAAACAGACTCAAACTGTGGAAAAATAATTTCATTTATTGCCGATCTGAATCTGGTCCATTGTGGAGTCAGCTGGAACTGTCTGTGTCTGCCACAGGGCAGCCCCTAACCTCCTCCCACAGAGGCTATCCCTGCAGCCTCTCTGGTACTCAACCTCGCCACACAAAACCCACAGAATAATACTATAATAATAACTGATGCTGCAACTTGCATATTAAGTTGAATGCATTCAGGTCTGATATACCTACTTGGGTGCACCTACCTTAGGATTTTAGTTTGGATCATCTGCTGATCTAACCAAATCTTCATCTTGTCCCAGTGCTGTCTTTTGGTTTGCATCACTGACTGGTCTCTGAGCACATGAACTGGATTCTTTTTGCATGAGACTGAACTGGAATATGGCCTCTAGAAACAAAATAAATACCCTCTGACTGCAAGCAGGCAATCAGTCCATGCAAACAGTCCAGAGTTGGTCTGAAGGAAAAATGTCCTGAAAGATGTATTGTACAGGAATCAGACCCCCAGCACCAACTCTTCTGTCATCCATATGTGCTCTTACTAGCCTATACTACTTGAAAGTGTAGATATAGCCTATACTGTGTGCTATGTGTCATATTATTATTTTTTCAAGATTTAGTTCTAACTAACCTTTTGGCTTTAGCTTTTCCATCATCACTGTATTTTCTGACTGTTATTTCCCTCTCTCACCTATATAAACAGAACAGCCTGTATGAGTTTACTCGAGAGTCACACTGCAGGAAATTTAAACAGAATGCTTCCCTCTTCTTTTTTATAATACATGTCTTTGTCACACCTCTGTCCACCACACATATGCACTGGAGGTTAGGAAATGGAGATACTAGGCATCTGTAACATAGCTTAAGTGATCTTTCCTAGTCAATACCGTAGGAGAGAGACAGACACTGTTGAGGAAGGAAATGTCTTTCTGCACTAGAAAAGCGCTAGAAATCCCTATACATTTTTCCCTGAAACTATAGCACAGCGTAACATTTAGGAAGTGATGGATCAATAGTCGCATTATGCTTCACATGGCTGTATAAGGAGACATGGAAGAAACTATATTAGTTTGCTAAGTAAATGAGTGTTTAGAATACAATAGCACCTGGAGGTCTGAATTAATTATCTCTATTGTGTTATGCACTGTATGAACTCACTGTAGAACACATTTCCTATCCTAAATACCTTAAAGGAAGATTCTGAAGTGTTTTTTCTGTTGTCTAAATTTTTCTTCCACTCAAGCTGGAAGGCATAGAAATAAACCAAAATTAAATTCTGACAATCTGACCCTGTGCTGTCCCTAATAAAAAGAAAAAAAAAAGGAACAATGATCAAAATTGTCAGAAACCCTTGTGTCCTGTCTCTCAGTACTAATACTGTAGCCATCAACTCAGAGTAGGGCATTTCACAATAAAAAAAGTGGTATGAATACTCTGTAGGCAGAGATTTCCCAAGAAGGGTTTTCAAAGGTTTTTTCATTTGATACTGTGTTTATCTTTCCTGGATGAAAAGAGATTTACATTACAGAAACATTTTAATGAATTGCAAAGTTGCTTCATCGCTGGAATAGACTGTATAGTGATGTTCAAAAGGAATGGGAACTAGATGTGAGATAGATAAAGAAACAATTCTCTGTTTTGTATGGTGACAAGTTTTGTTCAAGGGATACCTAGAAAACCCTGAAAGCACTGCTGCTACTCCTGTCAGTGAAACAACCAAATCAACTGACAGCAAAACAAGTTGCCTACATGAAAAAAATAAATGTGAAGTATACGAATGCATAATGAAATATATGGCAAGAACCACCTGAGTATCTAAAGACAAAAAAGAAAAAGTATTCACATCTGCAGATACTGACAAATCTAGTCAAAACAAATTCAGATCATCAATATCTATAATGGACTCATCGCCAGTCTGGAATTAAGCCTTCTATTATCCCAATTTCTATGTCATATTTAAAGTCAATTGTAAAAGCTGGTATATTATGACACTTTCCCCACACTAAACCAGTAATTTGCTCTGTCTGTAGCCCTTACTGTAAGCTTCCGTCTCCTGCCAGGGGAGAGCCCAGTCCTGGGCTCCCAGAAAGGCCAGAAGCCTTTCAGGAGCAGCATAATGGGAAGATGGATCACTTCAGCACAGCTGTTGGTGGCTGCTGATGCCACTGGGAAATCCTGGGAGTGTTGAGCAATTTTCTACTCCTCAGTGTACGGGATTTTCTTCATAGTCAAGAGACTTTCTCTGTGTGATGAGCCCCAGGCTGAAGACAGAAAAAGGATTCGATCTTTTGTTGGGAATTGATGCAAGAGAAGCTTTTCACATTTTAAGACACCTTAATTTTAGTCAAAAGGAAAAAAGGGGAAAACGGCCATCAGTGTCTACTACACTGCGTAGAACCCCATTTTCAGAGAGGCTTCTTAAAGAGCTCATTCTTCCTGTCAGAAATTTGACTCCAACATTAAATAACATTCTAATTTTAAAAGGTCTTTAGTGTCTTACTAATGCAGGCAGCCTTTCTTGGCCTATGTTTTTGATCAGTGTAGCCCTTAGTGGCTTCAGACAGAAATCTTCCATTAGTCTCCAGTGCTGGAGTATCCCAATTAGACCTTAAAGTTAGGCAAAAAGTAAAATGAATACTGCTTCTTATTTTGCAGAAATCCTCTCTTTCAGATCTTCTGCTACAAATATAAACACCTGGATTTCCTGATAATTAAAGCTCTCTTTTTTTTTTTTTCCAAAAGGGCTGCAACTCACCTCTGTCTGCTCCCTTTCCTCTTACAGCAAGCATTTTACTTTTTCCTAGGTCAAAATAAAAAACAGGGAGAGCTGGACCACAACCTCAAAGACAGGGTCTATAATTTCCTACAAATACAGTGATTTATTTCTAGACTTGTACCAAGAACATACATTTCAAAGTAGCTGATGAGTCTTCGAGAGCTTAAGTGCAAAGATGGAGGCTCAGGTTGGCAAGTCTTTCTCACACAGAACAAAAAAAATGAAATGAAAAATTGTTTAAAATCAAGTAGAGAAGGTTAGTCATTATGTAGAATCTTCTGAGGAGATATGAGTATGAGAATATGAAAAGAACAATTAACACACTCCACACATCAATTATTCCACAAGTTAACTCAACAGGTGATTTCAGCAGAGTTATGCCAGGTTATGACAGCTGCAGAGTCAGCCCTGCAGATTGGCTTACCAACTCGGTGCAAACGATAACCATAACAGAAATATAATAATCAGAGACATAATGATCATTTAGATACAAGGTCCTTCTCTCCTCCAGTGAAGGAAATCCAAGTCCCAAGAGCTTTCTGAAGCAAGGATATTGCAGGAGGACAGCAAAGCCTGTGCGATGGAAACATTTTACATTAGCTTACAGTAACAAAACAAGTGTCAGTCAGTGCGTAAAGGATTGGGTAGACTGCTGAGAATTGTACCTTTATATTAGCCATTCCATTTGTCAGGTATCAACTGTCCAAAATCTTTGCTATTTTGGGAGTAAGTGAAAACATAATGTTGGGAAATGGAACAGTTGGACAGCAAGGACATGGTATATTTGAGCTTTATTTTGACTTACTGATTTATCTTCTACCTTTGGCATATTGCTGGAAACCTGCAAGACAGCGATATCTACCATGGTATCATAGCATCAAAGGAGCAAAGAGGTCACTGCAGGTTGCAGATTGATGATTGGAGAAAGCGAGAAGTACAAATGTGTATCACTCACACAACTGACAGAGCAGAAGTGCAGACCTTAGCCAAAATTTGAAGGCAAGACCAAGTAGATCAGTTAGTATAGGTTAATCTAAGTACAGCAAATGCTGATGTCCTCTGGATTCTTCAGAGGTGGCAGAAGTCTTTTGTCTAGCTCAAGCAAATACCAGTAAGGTAAAAAGAAAGGACTCAAATGGAAAAAAGCTAAATTTTAGTTATATTTTATTGCTTATACACTACTCATTTTACAACTTTTCTTCTGCACCTCAGTATTCCTTCGTGTTTTCTTTTGTGTACTATAGCAAATACACTATATACTTCAAAATGCTTAGATTTTCTTATACGTATGATTTATTTTGTGATCTAAAGTTAAGAGGAAGCATTAAAGTATCACTGCTGCATACAATCTTTCAATGACAAAATATAATAAATTAGAAAAGTGACAAAATCACAGCTTCAGATAAAAAACATTCAGAATTACAAAATCACTGAGGCTGGAAGTATTTACTGGTTATCTGTATTGTATAAAACATCATCTTCACTCCAAAATCAAGTAATCGGTGGTGCCTGGTGCACCACTGCTACTGCCATGTAGTTGTAAATTATTTTCCCTTACTAAAAATTCCCTCTCCATCCCCTACAAGTCAGCTGCACACCCTCAAAAAGGTATGAGAATACATACTGTGACATTGTTCTACAGAATTTAGAACCTCTTATTGGTGAAATGCATGAACTATGATACTTGCAGCTATGCTGGAGATAAGAAACTATAACTAAAAGGGAGAATTAACTAAAGGCTACTACAAATTATTGTAAATAATTTGCAACATATTCTATTCCACCTGGTTTTGAAAACTTGACCAGGGTTTCTACCAAGAAAGTAGAATGCATTAATGACATCTGATTGTTCAAGTCTGGACAGTGTTTTCCATGAGGAAAAGAAATTTCAACATTTTGCCCATGCTTTTGGGATGTGTATGTCATTATCTAGATTTGTCCATTCAAATACCCAGGACCTGATAAACATGTAAATGGCTTTGGGCCCAGTTTCTGAGAAAACCAGACCAAATGACTTCATCCTTTCCCGAAAAATGAAGCAACAAGCAAGACAGATTATTGGCAAAATAATCGAAGTGCCAAAAATGACAACAGACCATACTGACATTCTAGTAGTTTTAAACCATTTCTTTAAGATTTTAGTTCATGCTAAATGTGTTTTGACAATGGATTATAGGTTAGCTTTGGAAATATTTAACCATCTGAATGCTTCTACCTGAATAACTACAAAGAGGAGTTATCAGGATACCACACACTTGAAAGTACTGTGCAGATGACTAAGCAGGCCTATCATGCAGATGATGAGTTAATTGCTACTAGCTGAATCAGATTATAGACTTTGACATAGGCACTAGTCACTTATCCTGAGTGGTAAGGTCATAAAAGTATGCAAAATTAACGTCTCTTGAAACTTGTGTTGTCAGCAGTGGCACCTAAAGAACATGTCAAAAGTTGCCTATCGGAATGGAAGCTTCCTGTGCATGCTTCATATTGATGCAGCTAGCAATACAATGAAGGCATTCACGAAGCAGATGCAAAATGATGGATTTTACCAAATGCATGGTAAATTGAATCCTGTTCAGAGAATCTTGCCAAAGAATCAACTACCATCATTACTTTATTACTAATATTGTTAGCTATTATTACAATAATTTAGAGTGCCTGATCAAGTGTTGGCGTACTGATAGAACGAAGTAGTTAGATACCAGAGAATACTAGTTATCTGATGTGGCACTGGGAGTTAACAACATGCCACCAGATGGCACGACTCGAAAACTTACAGGTGTGATTTTGATAGCTTTGGTTGCAGAACTCAAGATGGACTGTGCACACAATTTTTCTCCATCAGAAGACATTGGTGAAACTCAGAGGTTGTCAGAAGCTTGGAAAACAGTTTTGTTTTGCTTTCTGTAATTGTGAACACAGCAATCTCAATCCAATTCCGCTGGTGAAATTATTTTAAAAACCCAACAACAACAAATTAAAAGACTTGGCTCTGCAAAGAAAATCATCCACTTTGTTAAAACTGAATCCCTAAATGTTCTGAGTCTATTGCTTCTCTGTTTCTCTTACAGAGGGATGAATGAAGCAGACAAGTACTGATGATTGGCTGGACTTGTTTGCAACAGCTGCAGGAGGAGTTGCCAAATCTGGTTTCATATAAGATAGCCTAAGTGCTTGATAAGCATTAAAATTCATTGCCTTTCTTCAGCACACATAAAAGTACACTATTGCCATGGAAAATATGACTAAATCCTTAAATGCAGTATGTTTTTCTTGCTCAACTTGTTTCATGCTGTAGCATGAGCTTAATCGACATATGTCACCCCCTTTGTGGCTCACTTGACCTTACTGTCAGATATTTTCCATGAACAATTGCCAACATCTTTTTTTTCATAATGTGCTGCTAGAATCCCTCAAAAGCTCAGTGGCAAATACATCTAAATGTGTACGGTAGTGGAATAATACTTTCTTTTGAAAACAATCTTCCATAAAAATCCTTCTCAGAATTAAAAATGAAAAGAAAAAAAGAAAACTCACCTCAAACTAAATGCTCAGCTAAGAGGAAGATAATATCGCAGCTGTTATTTCCCTGTTTTATTCACTGTTGCTTTTCTACCTTCAGCTGACTGCTCTTTCTTTAGCATAGAGAAATCTACCGTTGAAAGATGGCCATTTCTGTCTTTGAAACTAAGGGCCAAACAACAGCACTTGACCCTTTGGCTGGAAGCCCATGAGCTGCTGTCTATTAAGACATAGAAGCCAGAGCCATTGTTCTTTGTTCTTGCTCTATAAAAAGAAAGAAAACGCAGGCTGTGTAACACTTTGTGTGACGCACCCTTCTCCCACCTAAGTGCCAATACAATCTGCTGTTCTTTTCCCACATGCTTCAGAGTACACTGTATTTCGGGGTCATTCAGAACAAGCAGACTTGTCAGGTGATAAAAGATGTTTGACAACCCTTTATGTCCTGTTCTGATAGTTTCACTGCATTTTTGATTGTAGTAGCTGAATGCTTCCTAGTGCTGTATGAAGAGATATGAAGAACTCCTTTTTCATTTCTGTCCAGTGTATAGAGCATGCTGGATTTTTCTTTGAACATGATGTGTACACACACCTATATCCACCCACAGGTACGACATCCGAGAAGACAAAATCAATTAAAAGTGTCCTGCACTTAAAACAGAAAATAATCTGCAAAAAGCCTTATTTCTTGCAGAAGATATTTACAGTCTCCCACAAAGGAAAAATCCCTACTGTAGAAATTTTCTTTCTTCTAGGGGAAAGAAATTTGTCACTGTGGTTGCCTATCCTGGTTAATTATTTCGTGCCCTATTTTTTTCAGTCAGGCATTCTGAACATAAGGTTTTGAGTATTCTGAATGAGGACTGAGGGGCTGGGTGTACCGTGGTGCTCTACGATTCTGTCCTGGGAGGCAGAAGACAAAATCTCCGTGTCTGAGTTTCTGAGAATTGCTACTTGTTTCCTATGCTCTGGGCTTCCTGCCTGGGTATGCTGAAGTCATTCTGTTCTCCACTGTCACCTGCTCAAATGTCGTTGATTCAGGTAATTACATTTTGCCTGTTTCTCTATCACTAGCTCCCTGGATATTTCCATGGAAGTTGAACTGCTGTTGCTAGGGAGATAATCCATTTCTGCTGATTAGTCACCCTTTGCCGCCATAAGTGACTTTAGAGCTAAATAGTTCACCTGGCCACCAGTTCTGATGTCACAATGACTCGGGCCCCATGGCAGAGCAAATGGAAGTAAAGCAAAACAACAGTGCCTATAAAAAAAAGACAGTTTGTTCAAAAATATGGTGAAATCTTTGGGAAAATAAGTGCAGAAATAAAAAAAAAAATATGTTAAAAAAATGATCTCTGAGTCATTTAACAACTTTTAAAGCTAAATTCAACCTTTACTGACATTTGAAATCACGAAGGAAACAAATTCATTTTTTGGTTGGGTAGAATCCTTTCTATGGTACAAATTATTTTTCAGACTGATTTTCTATTAAGACACTCTCACAAAATGAATTTCTAGTTTTATTTTAAAATCTATTCAGTTTTGAATGAGTCACTCAGTGCCTACACATAAGGGAATCTTGCAGTCCAAATACTATTTAAGACTCGAAATGAAACCATGTTTTATGTCTGAATAGTGAACTATAATTACCTCAGTTTATAACTGTCAAGAAAAAAAAAAAGGAAAGGAAAAGTAAAGCAGAACAGCAGACTCTATTCAACCACACAGCAGATACTATTCACCTTTTATTTGGAGATCTACAGACTGACCCCCAAAACTGTACAGGAAATCCAGAATTCAGGAATGACTAGACAGCGGAAGATGGAGGCACATTCTGCTTCCCAAAAATGACATCATTCGTGCTGTTATGCACTCATTTAATAAGTTTAGCTATAGGGTAAATGTCACTCTCTGTGTCAGACTGTATATCTGCATCTCTGTCTCATTTAGACAGACAAAACGAGGTGGCCTGTAAACTAAGGGTTTGTTTTTCTCCAATCCAGACAACTTAATTTCAATAACCTGTCAGCAATGTGTTTATACAGTGTAGTGTTTTACAAGAATCCAAATGTGCATAGTCAGTAGAAGGTAAATAGAAATATGATAAATCTTAGGACGTAACTATTGCTTTGGTAGAGAATAAAATATTTTCCTTTTACCTTTTTTGTAATTCTGGGAATTTTCACTTCATGCACATTTTACAAACTAAAAAATGTGGTTATATTAATTTTATCGTTTGTAATCCCACCGTAGTTTTCTGCTCACCTTGCTTTCTTAAGACAAAAGACAGAGGAATATAAACATCACTGTAGAAATGCTGCTATATTAAGCAGAAGTATTACTTTGCTAGGTGAAGGACAGGATTCTTCACAGTACTGAGAAAGTTGCCGTAAGAATTCGAGATTAATCTATTTTATCTATCTTTTTGGTATTTTAGGAAAAGTTCAAAGGGATTAGCTTGTACCCAGTGGGTAAGGTGTTTAGGAGTTTAGCAAATGTGCTTTGCTTTAAAGCCATCTTACAGTCCCTGGAAACCAATATACATATCACTTTCCTCTCTGTATCATTCTGATGTTGAAGTCCATTGACAGCAATAGGAATAGCTACAGAAATATCTGTTCTTCTGCTTTATTAAAGTGCCTTTACATTGATGTTTAATCTTAGTCAGTTAAATGGGACAAGGAGAAACTTCACATGGAAGACGTCTGTGACTAGGAGGCTAAAGCAAAACAGATGACACATTTTCCAAGCAAAGCATGATGCCATGTTTTATGATAATCCATTTGGCCACAGAACACATTAAGTGAAAGCTTTCTTGTTCGCAAAGAACAGTATGACTAGAAAGTCTTAATTTTTTAACCTCCTTCTACTGTAGCCATGTAGACTGACAGAAAGAAGCATATTTGATAATTTTTACAAAATAATAATTAAGCAAGAGGGGAAATGTGTTTATATATTTTATGCCTAGTCTGAGAAAGCCAGTTAAAGTCAGCATTTAAAGATTCTGTAAGAGTGTACATGAGATATCTAGAACACATTTGCTGACAGGCATGTCAGTTTACAGTTAGTAGTGATTACAGTATTTCTTCAGAGTGAGGAAAAAAAATGTGAAAGGAAAAGAGAATGCTTCACTATACATTAGAGGAGGAGGTATGACAAAGCTGAGGAGTTCTGTGTACTAGTGACACTTTACAAACAAGAAAGGGTTAATTCCCATTGAATACAAATAATAGAGCTTTGTTGCCTGCCAGTAATTCTAGTCCTGTTAAGAAGATGCTGGAATTATTTCTTAACCTTTTGACTTTATCTGCCATTTCAAAGTGCATGTATATACCAGGCTGGAAGAATGATCTATCTTATTTCTGTCTGTTTTGCCAGAACAGGACAAACATGAAGGACTAACTTAAAGACACAGAAATAAATGTCTGCTATGTAAGTTTTACAGGATATTTTTTTCTTATTAAGAAGTAAAAAAAGACTGAGAAAGACTGGCAGGGGAAGATGTGTTCAAGTAATGTGTTTAATTTCTGTTTCTTTAGCTCAAAAGACTGCATTTTAAACACTGTTAGGAGTTCCATCAGCGCGACATTGGAGTTCAGTGTAATGAGTAAGGGTTTCCAGTGCTGTCCCCATGAATGACCACCTTTATGTTCTTAGGCAAGTTCCCATGTCCCATAATTTATCTGGCCAATTAATAAACCATGCAGGCCAGGGACTGTCTCTCACTCTGTGTAGCTACTGTGAGGGGGCCTTTTTTCAATGGGAGGCAATATATCCTACTGGAACACAAATGACTATAATTCAATAAAAAACATTCAAAGAAGCAAAGGGAAAAGCTTACCTGACATGACTGTGAACAGATTCTTGAATAGTTTATTACCAAAAAACCACTTTACATCAGATAAACCTGCTGGCAAATTTGGATCCAATTTAACATATAATAGCAGACAATTATTGAAAAACAAGAAACTATACTGAAATTTTCAAGTATTGAGAACACTGCATTTACTGGGAAAACTGTCAGAGAAACATATACACCACTCACAAGTCAAGGGGAAATTAATCTTTTTCATTAGCTTGAGGATTCACAATAGATGTGGGAGGCGCTAAATCCAATATATACATTTCCAGAGTGAATTTACAGCAACTTGAACCGCAAACTGTAGTCTTGAATGAAGTAACAGGATGCTTCTTAAGGGAGTTATGGACAATGCTTGTGAATATATATATCTGTGCTCTTATTTAAAAACAACAAAAATAAAATGAAAAGTTATTCTCTTGAAAAATATATTGTGTTGCTTATTAATGTATCATTCAAAATTTGACAAGCTATCAATTTTATTATTTTTTGTTGTTATTGTTTTTCAACAGGAAAACTAGGATATCCACAAGACAAAAATTTTTCCCAATTTTTTTAAACAGATGCAAAAAAAAATTGACTAAAACAATCTTTGAATTTGCAATTAATTTTAATTTAAGGTGAAAGACTTATAGTTGGCTTATTTTTGGTTTTTCATGGGAATCATACTCTTGCATTTTTGTATGACTTTGAAAAGTAGTGACAGTGCCAATTCTTATTGACTTTGCTTTCTGTTTCATAATGCGCTGTGTATAAGTTTTCCCTTGATCTTCCCGACTTATTCCACCTTGGTTCATATCACGGGAAGGCATTGGAACATGCCAAGGGATTCCTTTTGGGTGAAATTGTGTCTGAAGATGTGCCCCTGGAGCACACTCACATCTGCTAGCAATCCCACCCATGGAATCAGACTAGCTCAAGTCCAAAGCTAAGTGCCAAATCACTCATGGTATGGATGTTGTGTTCTCAGCACCGACTGTTATCTGATCCTAGCAGGTAACATGACTTGTCACTTTAAATATAAGCATAGATGATCATTACAAATAAATAATGCTAAATCATAAGATTTCAATATTGCTGACACAGTTACAAATAACTGTAGGAAATGAGCAGGAGAAAACTACGAAAGATGAGGACCTACTACCTAGCTGATATAGCGCTAATCACAGTTGCAATAACGGTACAACTGCAATAACATACTAAGAGTATTAACTTCAGCAAAATATTTTCAATCATAATACTAAATAATAAAGTCAAATTAAAATTTAATTTATTAATACGTGCATGATTTTGACATGTTTTGCGATATTTTCATAAGTATAAATTGAAATGAAGACTGTAGTGGTTTACAGAGAGTGTCTACCACAGTTCTTTTCCATCTACTAAGCCTGACAACAGTAGTTTATGCAAGAATTGCACTTCTAGTTATTTACAGTCCTTTATGAAATCATAATTTTCGGTTTGGATTCACAACAGGAAGTATGAATAAAAATGTAAGAGTGTGTTCTACTACACAATAGTAGGAGTGCTTGACTTACTAATTCAATTCAAAGACTTTAACCTACTGATATTGTATCTGCCAGTCTGCAGGCGGAAACCTATCAAACACAAAATATTATCTTCAAATTCATTGCTCAAATAGTAGAGACTGCAGGATCACTAACAACCTGAAACTGAAAGTGAAAGCTTACTCAAAACCCCAAGAAATTAATCAGCTGAGTGCCCTGAGGGTCGCCTTTCCATATCTCAATGAATGAAACTAACTTCCATTTAAAATGCCAATAGTTCAAGTCTCCCCTGTCTTCAACTTTGTGAATGCTTTATACCTCCATAAAGTGAACGGAACACTTTAGCCTGTCATGACTCACTTGTGCTGCTTTAGTGGTACAGTAATAGAGTAATTACCCTCTTTCCAGTGCAGTTCAGAAGTTTTAATGGTCCTCAATGCATGCAATTGAACCTTTTCAGTTCTTCTTTGTAGAATGTATACCTTTGTAAAACCTTAAAAATTATGGTTTTGCCCTCATAGTATGAAGGGGGTTTGAGTTGTCCAGTCTGTTACACTGTCTGGGACTTTGGCTCTCTCTTCTGTTCCCAGCCATGCACGTGAAAGAAGCACAGAGCAAGAGCCTCTGTAGAACATTACAGCTTCTACCTGTTTGACAAAGCACCTGTTCGAAGGGGCACACGTAGCTAACATAATGACTATCAGTGTATGGCATCATGCCAGGCTATGTTATAGGTACAGATCATTGTTAACCTTAAGAATCCTGCAACGTCACAGCAAAAGCTACGTGAAATCACTTTGAATTTGCCTGTAATTAGCTAAAGGGCACAGATGAGTACACGGAAGAATAACTACTTGTTCTTTTTTTAACATCTGGTAATTAAGTGGAGAAAAGCAGTGGTTTCTTGTGGGAAAACAATTTAGCCATTAATGTTAACCACAGTAACCTAGTTACAGTATTTGGATCAAATTGCACAAAGGATAAAAAGCACTCGCAGCATTTTATTTCACATACTGATATCCAATCTGCATTTATTTGTCTGCATAATGTTCTTCATAGCCTCATGAGGGCTTTAGTACAGGGGGAGAATAGGGTTACAAAGAAGGAATTCATTGCAAGGACATACTTATTTACATATTTACATACAAGTAAATATATACTCACACTGAGACTAGAAGAGGGGAAAAATGAACTGAAACTTACAACCTTATTAGAACTTACATGTGAAATTTTACTCTTTTGCACCTTTTTTTTTTTGCCCAGACCCCCAATACAAAATAATTTGTTTCAGCTATGCCCCACTTCTAACTTGAAAGTCAAATTCTTACCCCTACAGAATTCTCATATTGTTTTGTTCTTTCTGTAAAAATAAATGCTAGGGCATTAAATACAATATATATGTGTGTAGACTGGGTTTTACCACTATAATAGTCAGTTAGGTGGTAAAAGACTGAAACTAAGAGAGTTGCATTAGCATGAAGCTGGTATAATGCACAAGGAGTCATTCCCATTCTGGATTCATATTAATGCACAATACAAAACAGAGAGACAAGAATAAAGGCATATTTATGGCTCGCTGATATAACCAGCACCTCCTTCCACATATCACTTCATTTTAGCAAATGCAAATGGTTTATTCAGATACAGTACCTAAATCTTTCTAGATAATTACTTTACAGTAATTCCATTTGAATGCAGACATCTGCTGAGAAACCATAAAGTATCAATTAAGCTTTCTCTATGTGTGACTTAACTGAAGTGTTTTCATCATGGACATGACCATTGCCTAATTCAGGACCAATTTGTATGCAAACTACAACAATTTCTAAGTATTGGGAATCAATTACTTGAATATTAAAATCTCCCCGTATTTGAGATATTGAAGTTACCCATTCAGTGAGCTCCATTTATATTGTGCACTGAATAAATCTTGAGTTTTGTGAAAAAATGCTGTACGATTATGTAATTAATTCCAATGCAGAAGTACAAAGGGAGCACAGATAATCTTTGTTACAGCTTTTCCTTACTCTTAGCAGCTGGCTTTGCAATCCTACCTTTCATTAAGCAAAGCAGCGCTACTAGTTTAATACAATGGCCTAAGGTATTTCTTCTTCTCTAACAAGCAAAATAACAACTAAAAACTTCAGTGCGTGAATGCATATTGTCTCCCATAGTGACTGACACGAAGATTTATCCTAGAATAAGTTGGAAAACTTATTTCTTCTATATTTTCTCAGCATGGAAAGTGTCTATTTCTTCATTAGACTCCCCAGTGGATTTTTTTTCCAAAGCAAGTGGACATTTCCTGTGACCCTTTTTATTTTCTAAGTGAAATGGACAGGCCTCTGCCACTTCAGCAAAAGTACTTGCAGGTCATCTCTTGGCTATGCCTCCCTGTGGAAGAGAGAGTGAAGAGAGAGGTAATGCTGCACTCTGCTATACCGCCATGTGGTCCCTCAGCTCTTGCTCACACCAACACATTACCTAGATATATAAGACAGACAGTCGTGCTTCCAGCCTCTGCACATCAGCCTGACCCAGCCCAGAAGCCAAGTTGCCCTGGGTATAGTTTTGTATCTACAAGTAATATATCCTGTGGCTTCATAGCTTCTGCATTAAACCTGGCTTCACACAAAAGCACCAACAAGATACAGCGGTCAGCACTTGTTTTGGTGTGTAGGCATACATGATTCCTATGCTTTGCTATATGCTATGCGAATTGTATACCTTGCTAATGCATTTCACAGTGGTTTGTGACAGTAGAGGAAAAAAGATCCAAGCATTTGCTCTAATGTTCAGAGAAGGAAAATGTTGTAGTAATTATAAACTTCTCTATTATTCTCCACAACTGCTTTTTGATTCCTTCTCTTTTTGCTTTACAGCTGAAGTCCTGTCATATTCTGCTTCCGCTCCTGTGCATCCCCAGATCACATCTTCTCAGACCTGACTTTGTCTCTCCATTGACATTCCCTTCATCCCTTTCCTCTCTTTTCTCCTAACAAATGCTCAAGTATGATTTTCAGAAACTTATGACTTTGATCTTCTGGTGCAGAGTTTCACAGGATTTTTTCTCTCCCTTATAAGCTTTCCATCTAGCAAGACAAGCACCGAGTGCCGAGAAAGTACTATGCACTGACGTAAAACAACTGCAGCTGGCTTACAGGGCCGACTCATCATGTCTTTGCAACCTCTCTCTCACTCAAGTGTCCATGTCCCAGCCAGCATTTTCAGAGGAACCATCAGCGCTTCTGTCAGGAAGTGAACAAAGACGTATAGCCACAATATATTGGCAGCTGGGAAAATCCCAAGCAGTTTCTTCCACTTTTCTTTTTTGGGCAGCATTTATGCTTTGCTCCCTTCCCCTGTGCACTGTGAGGTGGCTGGGGAGTTGAAGGAAACTCCTACAAAATAGACTGGAGGATACCAAGTGAGTATCTTCCTGATCGGTCTGGTTGCTAATCTCCTGCTAATCTCCTGCTCTGACTGGGGCTAGGCAGGGGAAGAAGGAGCTCTGAGTAATCTTCATGCCTAATACCTGACAAAACCGTGTGTTTAAAATGAAAAAATTTCTCAGCAACTTGTCCAAAAATGTTCCTGCCAGTAAGGCGATGCTTAAGTTCCATGAAACTTAAACTTGTGTTTAGCTGAAAGGACATGGTATTTTATAAAAAGACATTTGATCCAGAATGATTTTCTGGGTAATTTACTATAACATTTCAAATTTTGAAACAGATTAATATTCTACCAAGTGGCTTTTAACAGGATTTGTAAAGCTAGGCTGCGAGTGTTTCCTGTCAAGCTGCCACATGAACAAAGACTGGACTTTTTCCCATTGAGAACCAAACCTCTGAAACACGGCTTTTGGAAGAGAAATGAAGATCTTTCTGTTACTCATGTGTGTTCTGAATTTCATCAAAATAAAACAGAAATTATCACAGAGAATTGGAATATTTCCCACCTCATACCTATGTTCTCACTGCATCAGACTGCAGTCTGGTTAGGACAATCATGCTCAGGGATGTGCTCCAGCTTCCTTTGCAAGCTGCTTGTTGGGATGACTGGTGGCTGCAGAGCTGCTGCTCTCTTCTCAGCAAGTAGCTGCCATCAGCTGGAGATCAGCTTGCACCCGGGCTGACACTTAAGGAGAGCCAGGTTTCTGGGCGACCACTCCTGTGTTTCTGAAGCAGGTCAGCAACATGCTGGATTTGTGACAAAAGTACCTTGTCAGTTTATATTCTCTCACTCTGCCAAGAGATTAAAAGCACTTATTTAATGGATCATTGAGTTCAGAGACTATGCAAGATGCCTTTTTCACTTTTTCATCTATAGAGTAAGGGTAGCTTCTGGTAATAAAAGTTGTAAAACATGCAAAATTCATGAATAAGCATCTTTTTTTGCTAGAGAAAGTACATCTATTTTTAAACAAAGTGTATATCTGCTTTTCCTAAGAGAATGAGTCTGGAGTTCCACTAGTTTCTTGTTTTGTCTTCTAAATTAGTTATATGATAAGCCAAAGACCTCAGATTTATAATCTTGTTCTGGAAATGTAAGTAATACTTTTTAGATCTGATGACTTGCAGTTTCTTCAGACTATTTTTTTTTTTAAAGCAATTTAGACTCAGCCCCACTAAAACAACTCGTATATGATTCACCAAGTTTTTTTCAATAAAAGACCTTAAAAGCTCCCATTGCCTTGCTTAAACTTTTAAAATTCAGTATTTTGATTTAAAATAATAAATAAGCTTGCTCTGTCTTATTTAAGAACATTGAAGTTGCTTGAAACTAAATTAAGATTTATTTCAAGCTGAAATCCTCTCAAAGTGACTAATGTTTTCTTCTGCCAACATAACTCTTCTCAAGAGTTTAGCTTGTAGAAATCTCAGCTTAAGTACATTCAGCATTAGTTTCTATCTGCTTCTACTGAATTGGTAGAACTTTTACAATCAACATTAGTGCAAAAAGCCCAATCTTTTAAAAAAAATTTGATCTGAAAGTATTAAATTTATCACACTAGAAATCCAACAGATCAAAACTTTGTGGGGAGTGAGATTTCTTTCCTGTAAAGCATAAGAATAAGATTTCATTTGTCATGCCCTAAGCTGGGTAATGTTTATTCTGCTGTATTGGAGGAAATGAGCGGAAATTACCTCAATGGCATGGTTACATGTGTTCAGTAGATGTTTTCTTAAAGTATGTATCATTTCAGTTCTTTCGATAAAAGGCAATAGCTGATAAGAAAGTACAGTCCAGAAAACTTCTATTGTTCTGAATGAGCATTAAAAGCCGTGAAGATTTTATTTTCCATATTTATCTCTTCTTCTGTGATCTTTATATACTTATATTAGTTCTATTTTGTGAAAAAAATCTGTAAAGAAATTCTTTAACCACATTAGAGGTATTTTATTTTACGTAACTGAAGATCTGGAGAATGCAGAATGGTCTTGTCTTAATGGTGCCAAAATATACCCTCACACTAATTTCAAGGAATCTCCAGAGCTTCAGGCCTGTGCCTAAAATGATACAAAGGATACAGAAGATACAATGTAAAATATGGACTGTATAGTGATGATAACAAGAAAGATCACAATGCATTATGAGAGATTGCATTAGAGCCAGCCACATTGAGCCTGCATATGCAGGAGAAAGTGGGACATGAAAAACCTAGAATGCAGAGGCCACCATGTACTACTGCACTTAGCTAGACACCAAAATTAGCATTGACACAAAATGAAATAGTTCATGTTACAACCAAAGTTTGTTTAATTATTATGAAACTTGAGTCAATACTGAATTTTTTCCTGATTTTTTTTGTTCTAGCCATTACTTCTTCAATGATTCAATAAAAGTATTTACACTTGCTTTTTTCTCCTGAGTAAGCATAGAAGACCAATGCTGAAATATCCAAGTAACCAAATATTCATTGTTTAGTAAGACTTTTTTTCTTTTTTTTTGGCTTAACTCATTTATTTTGCTGCAGAGGCACAAATCCAGATCCTCTGGATCAGCTCTGCCTCTTTTAATTTGCTTCAGTTGGAATATATTTAATTTTTTAGCCACTTATCCTTCTTACCAGTCCTTGATTATATAGTAAGTACAGCAATATTACCTTTCTAACCAGGCCACAAAATTTAGACACTTGAAATTTAGATGCTTCAGATTAGGCGGTGTGGCTAATGCATTAGTCTCAGTTTGGATAAAAAAGCAACAAGTGTTATTATAGGATGGGCTTTATCACTGAAAACTGTGTAACTCGGTTTAGGAAATCACGAGACCTCTCTGGTGATCTCCCACTCAAGCTACATGCTATTTTTGCTTTTATTCCCTCTGTTGAAGGTAAAGACATGCATAAAAACATGGGTGAACAGGAAAACTTTTCTGACCGCAGCTGTGACTCTTTATCTTTCTGCATCATATACTCAAAAGGCAATAGGCCTCAAAGACAGAAGTATATTTTGAATATAGCAAGGCTGGTTAAGGTAGAAACTGTATAAAAGCAGCCAAGGGGCTTGCAAAGAGATGCAAGGGAGGAGAAGCAAAAGAGAATACAACAAAACAGGATTAAGAGGGAAAAGCTGATTTCCGACAAACATGTAAGATTTGAAATTCTGAATTAAGTGCTGTAATCACGGTTTCACACGTTTAGTGCAAATCCAGGATAACACTTCTGACGTTCTTGGAATGGGGTAAGTGTAAGTGAAGTGGGGACCTAGTCATTGGGCTTTCCAAACAAATGATAAAAGTATTTCTTCTTGTAGTTATCCAAAGCCATCTGAAACTATGACCAAAAACAACCCTAAAAAAAAGTCAGGGGATGTGTTAGCTTGAAGTTGTTTATAGCTGAAGTTATTTTCTTTATTGCCTGCATTCATTTCCTGTGTCTGAGGAGTATATTATACAAGCCTGTGATTATAATGTAAGGGTGATCATATCCATTATCACCACCCCTACACGGTAAGTTGGTAGCAGTGTCACTGATCTCCAACCAAAAGACTCTGAGCTAAGCAGGAGGAGAAACTAGAAAACTAGTCACTGCAACACATAGTGCTTAAGTAAACATGTGGGTATCCACATGTGTAAAAGTAAATTTTCCATACTGGAGAGAAGCTGTTGTAGTATTCCCTCTGCCTTATTATCCCTTGAAGGAAACTTCAGTCACGAGAACTGGTGATCTGACATTTTGAATTTAATTTAATGGCCACAAAATCAAATCAAGTTTCGTCATGAATGACACAACTTCAAATGTAGACGTATTTTTTTCCCTCTCATTCTTTTCTGAAAATAGATGTACTTATGACTGTGAATTGCTAATTAGCTGTGGGAGTTCCTTCTACCCATGAGCAGAACACAGGCACTTTGGATGTGCATTAAAGTGAATGGCATACTGAATGGCTCCTGTATAAATTCAAGCACAACCCTGCAGCGATGAAGGGATAAGACTCCCTTAGGTGACTGATTGTCTCTTCACAAGGTGCCCCTTGTGACATACCCAGAGGTATTGCCATCACCGGCAGCACCTTGGAGTGAAGTAGTCCTGTTGTATTTATCAGCAGCATAAGATCCATCAGCCTCTAAAGAAACACTGCTAGAAAATGAATAATCAACATTAACCTTTCCTAGAGGTGAGAAAGGAAGTTGTTACATGAAGCATGAGATTGTTTAATGCTCTAACCTATGCTGCTCTGAGAAGAAGAGGCAGCTTTTTTACAAAATCTACAGCAACTAACAGTGAAAGGGCTTTTTCCCCCTCCTAGGTGTTTGTAAACTGAGCTCCGCTCTCTGCACTTGTTGAACAGTCAGTGTACTTCAAGATAAATAATTTACAGTTATCCCTTCTGACTTCGGGCACTGAGCTTGAGAGCACTGAAGCCCTAGGTTCCCTGTGTGAGCCATGGAAAGAAAAGCAACACTGTCAGGGGAAATTCAGGCCACTGCAACTCTGGACTAATTTCCAGTAGTGCTTAATTCTCTACTGCCTAAAAAAGCCTGGAGGCAATTACAGTCTAAGTCTGGCGCTTCTGCTGGGTGGGATACATGGAGGCCCAGCCATTTCCACATTCACAGTAAAAATCTGGGAGTTAATTACAAAGTCAGGGTCCAGTTTCAAGCCATTTAGTGTAAACCATCTTTAAGTCCCGTCATATTCCACAAGATCTGAAAGTCCTCATAAGCTTAGATGAAGGAAATGCTCTCCGCCTTGCAGAGCTTGGTTTTCTATTTCATCAAAGCAATGTTCTGTGAAGATGTTTGGTTTCTCTATGATTTTTCCCTTGTAAATAATCTCTAGCAGTTATCTGGCACCATTACAACAAAAAGCAGCCTGTTTTAGAAGTTTCCTTGTCACAGTTTTGACTCAACAGTGCTTCTTCATAAAGAGTGAATGGTTTACAAGCCATTCTGACCTGTGGTTTTTTTTTTCTTTCAATTTTTTTTAACAATGGAATAAAAGGAGACTGATACGGTGCAATATCTGATATTGCACCATGGCATCTTGACTTATCGATCATCCTTTAACATCATAATTTTCTTGCCTTGAGTCATATTTAAAAATCTATAAAAATGTAAATGTTGAGTCTTTTCTCAGATATTTGATAGTGAGATTATTGCAATAATAACCTTGTAATTTAAACACAGCCAGGTGGAGGAAGAGGTGAAAAAAGAACAATCTCCAAATATTGTGATGCTCTCTTTGTATGCGTACACAGACATTAAGTCAGAATCCCCAACATTTAGTTTACCGTGATGTATATTGCATTACATAATCAAATTTTTCAAACCTAATTAAACAAACATTCTGCCATTCCTGTGATTGTAACTCCTTATGCCTTGCAAAGGCTCCTGAAATGGGCCTGCAGTCTGTGTGTGCAAAGTAAACATGGCGTAATTTAAGCAGGCTCTGCTTCTTGCAGTTTCCTTGCTCATTCAAGTATCCTGCTGAGCTGTGTTTGTTTGGCAGTATTGCACCTCTTTTAAACTGCAGATGGAAATAACTAAAACTGAATTTTCTATATAATTTTCTAGTGTCATGTCTCCTTTCTAGCTCTTGAATCTATTAGGATGCAAAATTTCTTTCTTACTTTTTTTTGGAAGTATTCTTTTTATCTGAGTTTTGTAAATCCCTTGAAGTGTAGCATGGAGCCCCTTTAGAAACTAGTTTATGATATAAAAACCATTTCCCAGGATGTGAAATATGGAAATGCTACAGCTTATTTATCTTCCAGATACCTCCCAGCCCTCCCTGTGACACCCAGAATATTTCAGAAAGCAAGCAGTTTAGTCCAGAAACACTGAATTTTGCCTTTGCTTTGAGTGAAAGCAGGACCATCCCCACTATCAGAACTGAAAACTTGTACCCTGTACAGTAACTGAATGACAGTTTTCTAAATCGTAAGCTTAAGTAACTACCATTGAATGGATTTCTGTTTAATATTAGTGTAACTCCACTGATATGAATAAATTCAGACATAGAAAGTGGATGTTGAAAATGCCTGGAGTAAGCATGTCCACTGATTTATGTAATGATACATCTCAGTGCTGCCAGTGGTATTACTGAATGGACATAAACAAACTGCTACCTTCTTGTGCTAATGCTACTTCCTTTTAGCTCATATCTTGTTCATTGCAATCATACTGTTAACCTTATTAACAACGGTAGTTCTCACACATAGCTTCTTACTAATGAATCTTAAAATTCTCTATAAGGAGGTGCCACAGTTTACAAAAGGGCATATGGGAAAGGTGGAGGAGTGAGAATGAGGAGGAAGGATAGTGAAGCACACAATTGCCAGCAAAACCCTTTTAAATGTAGCTGAGGGTGACCTTCCCAATATTAGATTACAGAACACCAGGAGAAATGGGAACAGAACCCATGATTCTAGTGTCCAAGAGCACTGCTCCTACCACAAAGCTTTGTGTCTGTAAATATTAAACGATCTCTATTTCTTAGCAGGTAACATTGTCATGAGCTGGTATTGCTAAGTTTATATACAAGAATTGCTTTAAATAAGGGATGATGAACAATGACTATTTTTCATTTTGCTATATTAAAGCAAAAATATTTTTCCATATGGAAATGCCAATAAATATGTTGTGCTGCACATTTATTAACAGAGTCCTGGCAGTTTTCAACAAAGCATACACTCATTCTTTTATCCACAGCTGTACTCTTCAATGACGGTGATAAATTTTTTAAATAAACATTATTGCATTGCCAATAATGACACAGATGTTGGATGCACTGTTAGAATTATGAAAGAGTAGATACTCAGGTGTCACACCCAAGAGTCATCTTTCATATGGTACATGAATGACAAGTTATAAAACCCTTTTTAAAGTTAATGAGAGTTGAATCTTCAGTAAAATCTCCAGCTGTGCACTGAAAATTTACTCCCTGTTGTCAAAAATGTAAACAAAATACTCAATAGAAAGATATTTCTGCTGAGATTTTATGGAGCAGCTTATTTATGTTCTTGAACTTCTAATATTTTGTGAAGAGGAGTACTTTCAGAGCACAAAGAAAATAGTGCTTTCATTATTTACAGTTTTAAAGAGGCTCAGTGTCACGAAAGAAATGAAACTCAGTAGGACAGAGGAGTTGCCAACAACAAAAGTTAAAAATATCCACCATTAAAAGTATTTCAGCAGCCCGCATAATGCTTTCAAAGATTTCTCAGCAGGTAGCTGAGGCAGGCGTCCTGCTACACGCCTTTGTTGTTTACAGTTTGCCTTTCTCCTGTCCCACGGATGCCAGGCAGCCATCTTCAGAGTTCGGGCCATGTTCAGACTCCAGTTGCATCCTTGAAAGGCGTTTGAATTATGGTTTAATCAGGTGCATAGTCTTTAAGAGCATTTATTCAGAGTTAGTTATCTCACAGCGTTATGGACAGAAGGATATAGAGTGAGCAATCCTTTGCTGTAAATGGCTGGACTTCTGCCTGATATTTTGCTGTTGAAGAGGGAAAACCCAATATGCATTCATTGCATCATACAGCCCTGCAGAGAACATAAAAGTCATTCAGAAGCATCGTGTGAAATACCTGCTTTAAAAGAGGAACTGGGTCTCTAGCACATACTGACTGACCGTTGCAGCATCTTGGAATGAGGATGTTTTTTGTAATATTAAATATTAAAAATGTGTTACATTTTTTATCACCTCTTGCATCTCTTCAGAGGCCCCCTTTTGAGTTAGGTAGTATTACTTATGAGATTTCATAGGCAGAAAATCCAGGTGTGCAGGGCAAATGTAGTTTACCTAAGATCAAACTTAGAATGGACAAATTTAGAAATAGTCTGGAAAGGGCAAGTGTAGGTCCTGAATCTCTAGATTCAAGAAAAGCATGAGATTGTCTTGGGTGAGATGGACAGAGGGGATCTCTTTTGGCAGTTAACAAGAAGATATCTTGTAATAGCTCTTTGCCATTGCTCACCTCTATGAATAAAATCTTATTTACTTTTTTAAAAAAAGAGAAACTTGGATGCACTGTACTGAATATACTTTCACAAGGGACAATGGATTCTCAGTTACAAATTCAGAAGAAAACAACTAAGCCTTTTGAATTATGAAGAATTACAGGAAATCTGAAAAGGCATTTCCCTTTCCTCCCTCCTCCCAGAGCATTATTTTATTAATTAGGAAACGCATCAAAGCCTATTTCTTATACAGTATGGTTCACGGATGACCGTTAGATGGAACATAACAAGAATTTAACTAATTGACATTAGGTTTCATTATTCTCTAATGACTCAAATAAGGTAATATGAGAGTGAAATACATTTAGACTAATGTAATATCCAATTAGGATATAATCCAAGATAGATATTTCACTATTTGAATATTCTTTCCTTCATTGATCCCTCCTGATGATATCTGCTTTGCATTCCTCAGCAGTACGGTAGGGGGATAGTGCTCTTTCACAAGTAGAATAGGAGGATTTCACAAGGCAGAAGGAGGTGCCAATTTTATTTAATCAGGCCAGTATGATCGACAGCCCCTTGGGTTATATTGTATTTATTTAAAGTGAGTTGTCTTTATTTTTGCATAGCTCAGGTGTCAACTTCTCTCTTTCCTTTTTTAAAATTTCTCTTCCACCATTATTCCACTAACAGAAACAGAGCCACAGGAAGATGAACATAATTCAACCAATCTTAGTCTCACAATAAGTATCACTCAAGTATGCTCAGGCAAAGAACCTCTCTGGAAAGTTCCCTCACTGATTTTTTTTCTCAGTTTCCAGGCCTGTGCAGACAATGAAAACAAATACAGTTGAGATCTACTGATCTGTCTCAGCTACTTTTGTCACAATATCCAAGATCTCATGAAGCATTCAAAGCAAAGTTTAAAAACTAAATTTTATAATTTAAAAGCTGTTGTCTTGAGGTGTCTCCAACTTAAATGGAAATGACAATGACACTGCCTGGAAATCGGTGAAGACACAGAAGATTTATGCCAGCACATTTTAAAGGAACATGTGGCTGAGCATATTTAAGCCACTAAATATTTGTTTATGCATTGCACCGGATAGAAATATGTATTAAATTCTAAAACATAGATATTATTTTATGAACACTATTCATGGTTCATTTAGTTCTACATATTTTATCTAGAGCCAGTACCAAACTTCTTAAAGTTCTTAAACCAGAACCTCACAGATTCTACTGCACAATTCAGTCTCCTCTTCTAAACAAGGATAGTAATAAAAATATCTCTAGTTTTGAAACAAAGGACTAATTTCCACAATTCATTTTTGTAATCCAATGGGACAAATACAAAGTTAGTCTTACTCCATTGACCAGAAGGAAATAATTCTGAGAATCGTACAATCTATTTGCCTGTCTTATGCAGTCCTATACAGTTAATCTATTTTGTAAACCTAGATTTTGTTTTGGTTTTCTGTCAATAATACTGTTGATACAGTCATTAATTAATACCTTGGGTTTTTTCCAGAATCAAAACTTTTTTGAAATTGCAGTACAACAAGAGGTAGTGGCCCTGAATTTCGAAGTATGTGGAAAGACTGGCAATGGAGATCACACCTGGGCTTTGGCATTACACAGTCCATTGACTCTGAAGCTATCTCTCTTCTAGAAGGTCAGGATGTAGCATACTAAATTCAGGTGCAACAGAGGCTCAAATTCTATGTGCATAATAGGAGAAGCATAGATAACTAAGGAAAGCTTTCAGGAAAAAGTGTAGGACAAAACTCTCCCTTAGCATAGGCAGGATTTCCACAATATACCCTTTTTTTTCCCGAGGTTAAATCTTACTCCCATGCTTAAGTAAGGAACTAAGCAGTCTCCTCTTTGAAATGAGAAGAAAAGTAGCACAGCAGATATATCCATAGCAAAGACAGTAGTACTTGCAGTCATTAATTGTTTTTTGTCAATTGACTTTATCAACTAAGGTGCACCTTGACATTTTAGAAAAATATAAGATAACTGATTTGGTCTTAATTCAAAATGTCACAGGATTTACTGCTCATGTAGTCTAATATGATAGCATTATGCTACTTCTCTCATACACTTCCCATTTATCTCCTCTAATTCTCTCTGGTCAATTTTTAATCTCTATGCTTCTTCATTTGTGCTTGGTTTCCCACTCTTCTTCACAGCATGCTCCCCTCTATTTTCCACACTTCTCCAGTAATTTTCTGGCTATGATATTTTCTTTTTTCTCTTAAACCTGTGGGGTTTGATTATTCCACCCAGGCATAAAAAGGGCAGTGCAGACCCACTGCTACCCCTGTGGTGTAGTGCATGGGCTGGGGGTATTCTACCTAGGACTAGTCTGTTCAATTTTCTGCAGTTCAGCATTGAAAGCTTAATCTCGCCCAACATCTCTGGTCAGGTAAGGGCAAGGAAAGGAAACTTTGTACTTAGACTTCCTGTATTTACAAATAGAACTAGCACAGAAAATAATATTTGTGATTGCACCATCATAACCATTATTAAGTTTCAGCATTAATGGAACTGTAATGGAACTTAGGGAGACACAGAAATTAATTAATAGAACAAATAATGGCACTTATTTGCACTGTATTATTTTGATGTTTGTAACTTTTACTAGTTATTAGCTTACTTCACATGGATAGAGTGTGTGAAAGGAAGCTTAATAATTGAGGAGCAATTTGCTGTTCACTAAATGTTTCCCTGTTTTCAAAACAATTGTTGTTATATTTTCCTTACAGTGTGATTAAATCAAATAAAATTAAAGCATCACAGGTGATGCTGAGTTCTTTCAGATCCAGAATTATTAATTATTGCTTACGCTGTCATAGTTTTGAGTAAATCATGTAGATTTTATCTGTGAGTGATAACTTTTCTATGGATAATTTCTAAGCCAGCCAATAGCACTTTTTAGATAGGATGTTCTTAGATGATCTTCTGTGGATTTATAGAATAAGTACTATAAAATTACACCTTCAGAAGAGCTTCTGAAATTTTGTATGTTTTTCCACGTTTTATTGGATGGTCTAATAAAAAATGCTACCTCTACCATCTAGCTTTGTCTTGTTGTTAAGATTTGTGTAATCCTTATTACATTCTACAGGTCTTTTCCAGAACACTGTTTCTATTGGGCGAGATTCCCATAGGAAACTTAGGCTTAGCTTCACAATGCCTTGCCTTTTGCTGGGATTCACACCCTCAGGTGCAGGACCTACGTTCTGTGTAAAATGCCAGGTGATCTTTACATCTTTTAACATAGGACTCATTAGGGCTGCACTGATGGAAAGGGAGATATCAAGTAAGTGACTGGAAAAAGCTGAGGACATGCTTGTAACTCCATCCTTCAATTATGGTTCAATCCAAGCAAAAAGTCACTGTAACCCACTACACACCTGAGAATAACATGCACTTTTCATTACCATGTAATTTCCATCAGGACAGCTTCTAACCATGAAGGCTGTGACTGCACCAACAAGTTCTAGACAAATCAAAGAAATCACATGTGCACGTTTGTCTGTGTGGTTATGGATTATGGTTTTCAGCTATAGAAGGTGACAATGCTATGCTAGATTTCTGTTTTGTTCAAATAAAATTAGTACAGGTGATGGTTTTCCTACATCGATCCCAGGTTTTCTGAATAAACATATGTCCTAAAAATGCAGTATGTGATACCACCCAGATCTCTTGCTAAAGCTGCTTGATTTCCCATTATGAGCTGTTCCTAACATAAAAAGGAAGGACGAAACTCTTGTGCAAAACCTTAGAGAATGCAATAAAGTCCAGAAAGAGCTGAAGTAGAAAAACTGCAGCCCAGTAAAACACAATTTTGTTATTATTTCTTAAAGACCACAAGTTTTGTTGTGGTCTGACAAGTGCAGGGTTTCTGGACTTGTCTAGGGTTCTCTTGTTCAGCTGTGATAGCAATTTATCTAGCTATCAGAAGACTATTGTCCAAATTTATTTTAATCTAGCTTTAATTTATAGCAATAACAAGTATTTACTTGGCATACATTGAATGACTGTAGAATAAAATGAGGTATGGAAGAGTACACACACATGGTGATACTAACAGTCAGGTACTGGAAACACAAATTACAATGGTCAGTCAAAGGTTGCTACCGGAGTACAACTTGGAATTATTCAGTTAAAACCACATTTTTAGAGATAACAAGAGAGTAGACAAACTGAAAACCAGTGAAGAGAAAGAGAATGCAGGCAGACCAAGTTAACAGAATATATAAAAATCAACCAAAGCAGATCCAAGACTGAGGAGCAAAATGCCATCAACATCAACATCATGTGACTCTTGGCAAGGAGGGGAAAGAAATCCCAACCCTACTGTCACTCTCATCCCAGTGGAGACCTCAGGATGTCAACCTAACTTCCCCAAATACTGCTTGAGTTATACCAAAGCACTCACTCTTAGGACCCAGAGGAACTTTGGAAAGGTGAGTTTAACATGAAAGAAACAGGGACAGATTTCTGACTTTAACATGTAACTGTAGTGTTAGAGGTTTCATGTATTAATTTGGAAAATGAATGCATATTATTATACCCAGAGCAATGATTTGCAATATTAGGTGTGCGTGACCACCAAGGAGTACTGCTGAAGGATGTTCCAGAGGGCCTTTTGGACATTTTGAAGCCACTCCTGTTATTGCTGCTCCACTATGGGTAAGGGAATTCCTTCTGGGTTTTACATCATCCATCATCCATGTTAAGAGAACAGTAAAAATCATTGGGATCTGCAATTCAGCCCCCTTCTGTGTGCTGCTACTTCTGATGGCCAAACATTCAAATCCATTTTAATGTTTTAAGAGGTGAAAAGCATGCAGAATTTGAATCAAACTGAAATAAGAACATGTATATTCTCAGCACCTTGGGAAAAAAAAACCAAACCAAACAAACCCCATATATTTTATCTCTTTGGTCTGACAGAGATAACTACTTAAAATGTAAGCTGAAAATGTTTGACACCTCGCAAAAGAAAATACACCTCATAAGGTGAGGCTCTTAGTTTGCATGCTTGCAGCACAGCACATCACTGTAAGAAACACACTGATTTAAAACTTTATTGTCAAAAAGAAGTAGCAATATAAGAATACTAAAACATAGCTAAATCTTGTATTGTAGGGTTGTCAGTCATAGTACTCTCAGTGGCAGGATCTAGTGGAAGACTACAGCTTTCGAAAACCTTATACCCGCCCGCTTCAGATGCATAACTAAAATCAAGAAAGGAAGGAAAAAGATGCTATAAACCACAGTCATTATGCATCTGTGCTAGAAAACTGCAAAGCATGAAAAGATAGGTTAACACTATACAGACCATGTTTTACGGGCTTGGTGCTCTGTGCAGTCAACATTTTTGTGCTTGAAATAGGACAACTTGTATGGACGGAACACCCATTTGCTGCCTGCCCCTAGTCTGTTGCTATGCTGGTCTGTAGTTTAGAAGAGGCAATACAGTCTGAAGAGATGCTCTGGAAGAAGTGACCATGTTTTACTGAAAACTGTGTGTGGAAAAGTCTGAAAACATCTTCTGGACATTAAAGTTAATGCAGAGGTTAAGAAGAAAATTAAAAAAATATCCATCTGGAATTAAAATATTTAGAAGAAGTATCACTGAGATTACACATTTTTTTTTTATAATGACTCTTTACATTTAATATTGCTCAGTCTTTATTTCTAGATAAAGAAATAGGTCCAGATTTAAGAAGATGTTCAGAGCCTTGATATGAAGATAGGTAGGTAGTGGTATTTTAAAATGTCTATATGCTGTGACCTTTTCTATTAGATCTTACAGGATGCCTATATATACTGCTGCAGCCAAAATGATGTTCCACATTGGGTGCTTCCTCTACACTTCTCCTACATTTCACAGACAGAACGGAGCAGCTTCACTGCAAACTGGAGAAGTTTGGAAAGATCAGACATATTCCAACTAGAACAATGTTGGTATTTTTCAGATTAAAAACTGCAATGACACTGTCACTCTTCCATCAGTTAATCTCAGAATAATTCTACGTGCAACAGTACCTTGTGTAATGGCTGCACTAAGGTCTTTTTTCCATTCAAATGGCTCTCACCAGTCAGTGAAGATGGACATACCTTGACTTTTAATTGCACTTCATGTTTTACTAAAAGTAAATTGGAAAATTGCTTAATATTATAGATCAAATTCTAAAGTATTTAGAAGTTATCATTCAAATTATTTAACTGTAGTCAACACAGTTTTAGGCATAGCAAAACTCCTTTTGCTGAAGGAAAAAATGATCTTCATGTAGAAGGATTTTCTTTATACACAACTAGCAGATGGCTACTTTTACTATCAGAAATTTTCCTACATTAGATGTCAGAACAACAAACACTTTCGTATACATAGAATTACAGGCATGTGTGCAATCTTAGATACACGATTCTAGTACAAGATCAAACCGCCATGTGCATATTTATGGTTGCTAGGTAGTCACTAGTCGGTGTTATTTCTGGATCTTCCTATTTCATAGTTTAAAAAGCTAAAATATTCATTATGGTGATAAGATCAGAATTATGACATGCAGAGGAATGAGGGCATTGCATAATTAGTAAATTCCCACTACAAAATTGTCAGCAATTAGTAGAATGGCAATTGGCAGGGACTTAAAGAAGTAGAAATCACTTGTAAAGGTTATCTTCATGTCACTATTTTGACAGTTCCACACATATTAAAATAATTTATTCCTGCGGTGAGCTTTAGTGGTGAAATAGGTATGCAGTAGCAAACAGATTCACAAAGAAATAACTCTTGACTGGGTAAACTTTAGTCATACCATTCAGAATATCTGTTACAGCTGGACCTTGTTGATAGTAGTGTTGTAACTGCCCTGGTTCCAGTTTGTAGAAAAAAGAATGTTTTTAATAAAAACTGAAAAACACATCATTTTAAAGATCTTGTGTGCTAGGCAGGAAGAACAGGGTCTATACGAAAGCAAAGGCAAAATCTAAAGTAAGAGCAAACAGGGGAAGCAGCGAACTGGCCTTTCTGCACCCAGGCCAAGACTCTGTTTTAGTGTTTCAAAGAAAAAGCCTTTATAATACATGTTAATGACTAATCCTCTGCAATATCTCTAGGATTTAAATGCTCTGTCTTGGCTACTTTTTTCCTTATGTTATCCTGTCAACCATAGATGGCTCTTAGACCCTTCAAAATAATAACTCTTTAACAAACTTTGAAACATTTATATTATCAAGCACTAGTGTACTTCTACATCAATAAATATAAATTAAAATTTAAAAATATGTGACTCTCTGACAGATCTTAAAAATATATCGTGTGGTGGTAAAGTTGTCTGGTCATACTAAGCATAGCATATCCTTTCAAATTTCTTTTCCCCTATGGGCAAAGGAGAATACTGCTTTCAAAGGTTATTTTAAGGTCAGAATTTCAGTATGTGATAAAAGCAGATAATTCTTTATCTTCTAATGAGCTCAGCAGGCCCATTTAATGGAGACCAAATGGTCAAAATGAAATCTTTCATCTCTGACATTCAAGCAGACTTTCTCAGCTCAGTTTTTAGATATTTCCATTTTTTCTTTTTACCCAAATGACCACCAATAATATGCAATATGTATTTTCCTTTGAGGTATTTAGCTATTATTCCCAGCATTTACAAGATGCCTGCCATGGTTTCCCAAGTAGTGACTTGATGTAACAACCCGAATGCTACTTTTTAAAAGGTTTCTCTTGGCGCAGGAGTATAGTCCACTGTTTTGGTGACCAAAATCTATTACAAAATACGAAGTTAATAACATGTTTAACACCTGTTATTTCCACATGTTGATTTCTAACTTCAGCCAATTGGTATTTCTGTCATGAGACACATCTTTTCCTCCCTCCACTTCTTCAAGTACATGGATAACTCTGCATCATGTCTTCCTGAAACAAGTTATCCATCGAAATAATAACAGGGGAAATATTGTACGCAGAATCACCATAGCACAGTGAGAACAAGCATTTCATTGGAGAAAATAAACTCTTCATTCTTCTACCACCGTCTCTTCAACACTATGCATTTTGTAATACTGATGCACTTCTGTCAATCCTCATTTGGCACTCATCATATTTGTCACGTCACTGGTCTCCAAATTTAACATACAGACAAGAATTTTCATGTTGGAAGCTTTACCCTTTCCAAATTTGATTGGACTTTGCTGATACTGTTGAATAATTAGTCTCAAGAGTATTGTCCAGTATAGATGTAATTAAAATTCTCTCATCCCACACAGCAACTCGCAAAGCTTTCTCAGAGTTTGAGCATTTCTCATCTTTCAGCCATTCAGTTGTTTACTGCTCTGAGCCGTAATTCAGTTCATATTCCTGTGACTGCTTTGTGCACTCAGTGTTACGAGATAGGCCATCTTGAACACAGTAGTATTTCCCCTTTATGCAGAAAGGCTAAGGAAGAAGATTTACACCACTTATTTTTCACTTCACTTCTTTCACTCTGTTCCAACATTCAAAACTGTACCCAGTCTCACTGTCTGAATTTAATTCAATGGATGTGCCATTCCAGACTGCCTTGGGATCAGTTAAAAATATCTCTTCTTTTTCTCTTTTTCTTTTCTCTTATTCCAAATCTGTGGCTGATCTTTAAAAACAGATGGTTTGAACCACACACCCTAACTTATGCTCTCCTTAGCAAATACTGAATAATACTTTTAAAAAATTACTCAGCGTTTTGGCCTTTTCTATTCTAAGTGTGCAGTGACATTTCTTGGGCAATTCTGTAACAAGTAGAACAAAATCAAAAGGAGAGGAGATAGTGAAATCTCTGTTCTCTGTCCTGAAAAATCAGTTATCCTGTTACCCAGTATTTATCTGGTATAGTCTGTTTGCATCTTTTCAAGCAGGCCTGGCTCTGTACCTTTTATTGTCCTGCCTTGGACCAGAAAAATATTTAATTTAGGCAAAAAGAAGACATTTGTAAGATGAAAATTTATAGTGGCTTCCACATTAGTTAGAAAATCTAAACTGCAACAAGGTGCTTTTGCAGTGTTGGAGACACAAAAGCAAACTCATACAAGTTGTTTGTCAGCACATCTTTAGTTTCAACATAGGCATGAAATGGAATTAGTTTCAGTGTTATCATCTGGTAGAACCTAGGTGTTTGTGAAGATGAGAAAAGACCTTCTTAGGGTTTGCCAAAAGGAGTTCATACTGGACGTCTGATTATATGCCATAAAATGCCTGTTGAGGAACTTATGAAGTTGCCTTCTGATTTACTGGAACACCAAAAAAAAACAGCAGAGCTTTAATAGTAATATAAGACATGATACCCGCATTATTCAAATCCAGCGTGCCAACTCTACTTTTGGCTTCCACACTCAAAACACGAATTGTCAACTTTCAAGCTAGAACAATTCTTCATCTCAAGAAATTCACTGTAGCTAACAATGTCATTAATACATGCACAGTTTTCCCAATCAACCTTTCAGAATCCTAATAAACAGTGGTGGTTAAAGTGCTTGCCATCTTATCTCAATGAAATAGATGCTATCATCTTGATTTCAGTTTCTGCTCATGCTGTTCAAATACTGAGGTTTAAGTCAAAAAACACCCTTCCCAAACAAACAAACAAACAATCCCCCAAATCCCAAGCTAAATCAATTTAAATTTCTGCAAAACATTTGGAAAAGGTGAAATTGTATCTCCTTCCATATGGCCGTAAAATTCAGTGCCAGTTTGGCAGAAAACAGTGTTGTTCTGACAACAGAATGGCCACAAATAAAACAAATTCTGAGCTGACAATATGATCACAGAATATTGTATTTAAATTGATCATCTTCACCTTATTACCAAGAACAAAGCCCAAACTGCCAGGCTCAGCCTCTTTTGTCTTTTCTTCTTTATGAGCTCTGCAAAAGCATGCAAAACATTCATAAATCACAGACCTGTCAGGGTGGTCCCCACTTTTTCGTTCACTTTCTCCCCAATGGTCTTCTAGCAAGCCTCGAGAGCATGTTTTCCGTGCACCCATTTTTCAAAGCAAATAGCAACTTATATTATATCACTGCTGACTCCTTGTTTAGGTATCAAAGGCTGTGTTCAGTTTAAGAAATCACATATGCAAAACTGACTCTTTCAATATATCACAAGAGCATGCAACAGCATAGGAATCAAGGGTCATTTGTTATCGACATGTGGTATCAATAGAAAGCATTGATCTAGCATACACTGTGTGCAGACCCTGCCTTAAATCCTGTAATTGCTTTGAGGATGTGAAGGGGCAATCCAAAGACAAAACATTTCTCCCATATCTTAGTAAGGAAAACATTCGTGGTCACACTGATCAAATATGTGGCCACTGTATGATCCCTTTGGTAAGTATAAATGACATAGACAAATCTTTAAAAGCTTTGAGCCTTTCCTGACCATTCTCAGCAAAACTCCTCTGCATCTGGTTCTGCCATCTAGATTTCTCCCACTTACCACAAGCCAAGTGGGCTAATCTACTGTTCATTAAAAGCAGTATTCTAAAAGGATTGAGCTATGGGGAAGAAGGAATGTTTATTGTCTGTGTCATTTTGAACGGAAAACAGATGGAACACGTCCACTGCAAAATTTGCTAAATGTCCAGCAAAGACTCCAGGTAGTCATCCACTCTACTGCTTTTCCAAAAGATGGATCAGGGTTTGAATATTTCTTATAGTAAAGAAAGTGTAACAACAGGATATATTTCTGAATTTAGTTAGCTGCTGTTTATTGACCTTTGAAAAGGAGAGTCAAATCTGTTGAAGAGTTGGATAAAAGAGATTGAAATAGCATACAGGAAAACAAGGATTATGAGAAACAATGTCCTTAGAAACCAAATTTGTTTTCAAGAAAGCAAAATGCAAGGTCTTATGCTATGGACTAAAAGTAAGCAGATGAACTGTGTTAAGACAAACCAGCCATTTGTGCAAAAGATTATGTTGGAAAAATGACCAATGGGAATAAACTGGCCATAAAAGCATTTATAATGGAAATTAGGAAGCTTCAGCGATCAGAAAAACAACATGTTGGAGTAGCTTCCCAACAGGAATAGGGTGGGGAGAAAAACGAACTAGTTTTAAGGTTGATCAGTTTGGGAAATGGGTTATATGCCCGGGCTGCCAGTAACAGCAGCCTTTCCGTCTACCTTTTGCAGCGTAAATCTAGCTCAAACAGTAGACTTTTTTGCTTAGTAAAGTGAACGGAAGGAAGACTTAGGATTAAACTAATTTTGTTACAGAAGCCAAGACAAAGACACAGAAGGGTTTTAAGTAAAGCATCTAGAAAAGAAATATATCAAAGATTTAAGTAGGTTTCATTTCACACAACTTAGATGTCTTAAATTTTTATTCTTCAAATTGTTGCAGGTAACTTGAACTCTCCCTTTTTTTGTTTTGTTTAGCAGCTGCCTTTTCTACTTTATAGAAAAACATATCCTTTAAGGTTACTTTTATTCATTTCAATATTCTTTATGAAAAATATAGGTTGAACCTTCCTTTATTACATGGTAGACACAGTAAAATCAATCAGAAAACCCAGATTTGCAATTATAACAATGTAAAACATAATTTAAAATATTTGTGATAATTTTATTAGCAAGAAAGAAAACGCGTATCCTCATGTTGACCTGAGACTGGTGAAATAATTTTCTTCAAAATAAATGCAAGTGAGAAAACTAAAAAGAACACAAAGGTGTGAAATGACTGTTTTGTTACCCTCATGCATGGTGGTGCTTCTGTCGTATCAGGTTAAGTCTGTATTAATTTATAGATGGGTAGAGCATTTCACTGAATGGTCATGTTAGATCACGAATTTCCGAACAGGTGATGAAATGAATTCAACAGATGGCTTTTCTCCTTACTTTGCTGACAGAATCCAATTAACTTCACCAGATACATAGCCAGTCTCTAATGCATTGCTAAAACATGCCTTAAATTCAGAAGATCGGTTTACCTTAATTTGGGTAAGCTCAGTGTTTAGTAACAGCACAAATTAACACAGAAAAAAAAAATACAGAAGTGTATGTCTAAAAGACCACTCAACGAAACCCATCAGAACAGTTAGACTTTTGGAAGAAAAAACCTAAGCATCCTGGTATTTATTCTTTGTAAACAGTTTCTGCAACTACCAGCTGTGAATTCCAAAAGGAAGGCAGGCAGGCAGGAAGGAAAAGAGAGAAAGTGAAAGAGAGAAAGACAGATTACATATGGCTCTCAGAAAAATTATCTTAGCAGACTGAAAGAGAACCAAAATTCCTGACAAACTGTCTACAGTATTCCAGCATTTACGTATTGCGTTTTTTTCCTTACAGCCTGTTTAAGCTAGCAAAAGTAACTTGTTTAATTAGACAGATGATCCAGGTATGCGAATGGCTATTGATCAAATGTGTGGTGAACTGAAGTCTGCGTAGTTTAGCCTTCACTGACAACTTGTGAATAGTTACTCACATAAGTAGCTCAGTTGAATTAATTCAGACTCGTCATTAGAACACTAGTCATAAGAGATGAATAATCTGGTCAGAGGTAGGTTTTTGTTACCTGGTGAGTATGTGTGCCCTGCTCTACCCTGTACAGCAGGCACTGGGGCTTGGGACTAGGAGGGGGCAAATGAGATTTACCATTCTTGCAATATTCTGCCAGAAGCATAGTCAGGTCAAGTGATTTGGGCTAATCTCACATGGTTTTCACTTGAGGTTGCCCAACATGAGAAAACAAGAGAGTATTTTGACTCACAGCACCTTGTAGTCACTGTTTATAACTGACTGACAGGCTCCAGTCCATCAGTACCCTGTTACAACACCACCCTTAGAATTTGCCAGTGAACCGGAGTGTGTGGTTTTTCAGGACTCACAGGACTTCCTTTTGTCACTGTACCTCCAATATTATTTACCAAGCTCTATCTATCATCTATCTGTCTCTCTATAGGTGCTTCTTTTCACACCAGCAAGCTACTCAGATTTGTTTCTAGAATTCTTTGTATGCTGTGTTTATCAGAATATTCAAATTTTGGAGAAGAGTGTGGATCTAGCTCTTACCAAATAAATGCATCATTGGCTCTTTCCTTATCAGAGGGATTAGTCCCTTAATTTAGGGACTTCCACTGGAAGGTTTTAAGCTTTTTCCACAGGGCTAGGGCCTGCATTGCACACAAGCTCCTCCAGTATGAAACTGGGTATTTTACTTGATGACTTGCACATTGTTCCTAAATCTCAAAACTTAACTAATATTTGGAGTGTTGCTACTCTAGCAACATAGATTAGCTCTAATTAGATAGTTTTTTTCTCGCATTGATTCCTAGGAAGATTTAAACACACAGCTTCCAGTAATATTAATAGGAGGTACATTTTTAAATACTTTGGTCTTCAGTGGGAGAGCACCAAGAGAGCAAAAGCCACTACACTGTATTCAAGGAAGTTAACTGATTCTGAACAAGAATTTGAGCAGCACAGGACAGTCTTTCTGATAGCATTTGCTTGCCTAAAACTTGGTCCATCATGGATTCTAATAGTGGTCACTGAAATAATAAAAGGAGTAAATAGTAGGAATTAAGTTATGGCATTTTCTTACCCTAGAGACATAAATTTTTTGATAATATAAATACATGTCATGATTTTGCCTAATTTGCAACAAATAACAACACAGTTACTCTCTCACTCCTTCCCCCTCCCCAGTGGGATGGGGAGAAGAATCAGAAGGAAAAAAGGAAAAAACTCATGGGTTGGGATGAGAACAGTTTAACAAAATGGCAAAGGGAGATGAAAACAACAATCAGTAATACTGATAAAAAGCATATACAACATGAAATGTTCTCACCACCTGATACTCAGCTTGCTCCTGAGTAGTAAAGGACTCTCCTTCAGCCAGCTCCCCACTTAAATACTGAGCATGGCATCACATGGTATAGAATAACCCATTAGATTGGCTGTTTGGGTCAGCCCAACCAACTTCTTGTGGAAATTAACTCCATCCCAGCTGAACCCAGAACAATACACTAAAAATAATGCCATTTGTAATGTAGACAGCAAAAATGCATACACCTTTCAATGTTATGTCAACTAAGACTTCTGGGAACAGCTCTTATCATTGTAATGTAAAGAAAAAGCACTGGAGGCCCGGCTATAATTACAGCTTCCAATATTTCTAAAATGAGTGGATATTTCCTAACTCTGATTCAGCTCTGTTGTATTTAGTTCAGTTATATTTTGTGTAAGCAAATACCTGAGGGCAAAACAGCAGTAGCAGCAGAGATACAATACCAAAGCCATCAAGATAACACAACAGCACAATAAGACACATTGACTGACATAGATTGTTTTAAAAATACTAAGACTAAATAGAGGGGTTTATCTTCTTTGGCACGTCTCTGAAATTACCTGCTGTTTTTCTTGCTAGTGTTATTTGTTTAATCCATTATAAATGTTCATTTTACTCTTCAAAGGGAATAACTTTCTGAGAATTTTACTGGACGTTTATTTCACTTTACTAACTAAAAAATCCATTGAGAAATAGAGCTCTCTGGGAGACAGCATTTGGTAAAGCCATATCCGTCTATACTCGCTCTTGAGTTATTACTTGAATTCAGTGGGGTTACAAAGATATAACTTAGGCTTGAATGCAGTCCTGCATATTATTTCAAGAGCATGTGGTTAAAACCACAACTGTGAAAGCTGAGAATAAATAAAAAATATCCAGGTTTTCCCATGCTGCCAATATAGAGAGCAGATACATCATTTTCAGCTCTCTGTAGGCATACTGAAAATCCTGTCTCAGTGGGGCTTCCCCATGTGCTCCACACCTGATCTGGTCCCTGGACACTGATAGGAATTGATACAGACTCTCTTGCCTCACCTCAGAAGTTTTCTATGGGTACTTTCCGCACTCTTAATGTAAAAATGCTAAACACGTAATTACTGATGACATTCTGCTTCTCTGTTACTCTGCAATTGCCCTCCTCATACTTTACCCATAATGGGATTTTAAGCGGAAAACTCTTCCACAGCCTGCAGCCGGTGTCCCATTATCCTCCTACACTGTCAAATAGGGACTTTGTGTTTCTTCATGATGTCATGATGCTTTCTGTGTTATGCAGGACTAAGAGAAAATTCATTTGGGTCCCAGTGTTTTATCAGAGACTACTGTGTGTCATGGCACTATTAATCACTGGGCAAAGTCAAATAGGCACATAAGCTTCAGTTCCCTCTTCCCTTCCTATTTTATTTATTTTGTGCAAGTGGGATCCTGGCCAAGAAAAGGGCTAGAAGATATTGAGGAACAGAACAGGCTCTCATGAAGCAGTTGAAATGAGATTGCAAGTTGAACAGAGCACCCACAAATCTGGCTGGGCACTGAAATGCAATAGCACTAAAATCCAGATCAAAGGTGTTTCTGTATTGCTACTCTTACTGCAGCCTATTAAAACTGAAGTTTCAGCTGATAGCTGGGACTTTGTGCTACAGATGTTAGGGTTTCCTGCTGTACTTAAGGAAGCCCAAGTGAGTTATCATTAACTGTGAAATTCATATGGCATAATGTTCTTTGTCATCACTTTCCAAGAGACAAGACACTGCAGCTGTCTAGAAAAGGCACGTCTATGATGGCCCTTTGCTAGTGCAGTTAAACAAAGTTCGTAATACAGGTGTTACAAATCAGAAGAAAAAACAAAATCAGAAGAACCTACTCACAGCAGAGACAGTCTTGTTCTGAGTGGCATTATTTGAGATTTATTCCTATTGCACTCTCCTTGCTTTTCAGGCCCATTAGCACTGCGAACACAGAAGAGCTGCCTTTGTGTCCACATCAAAATCATTATCCCTATAAACACTAATTAGCACCTTTGGGCTTAATCATATTACCACTGCAATCAATGTCAAAAAAATGCATTTATTTCAATAGAAAAAGAATAAGGTCTTTTGTCAGTTCCTTCAGAGAGGTCAAAGCGAGGCTGATCTACCTTCCTATGCCTGGAGTCTTCACCACTTGTATTGCTAACTTTCATTTAAACTTACCAGTAACAGCAAAGCTGAGATCCCTAGAGGCTCAAACCTTACTGACGGTTTAAGACTAGGAGTTAACATTCTCAAATATGCTAAAATGTCTTTGGAATGTCAGCTCTGGCGACTTTCAGGCAGCTCAGACTTCTATACATCAGATTTTTAAATGTATTTAAGTAACCAAAGACACTTTACTTTGCCCAGGTTTCCAAGTTAGGAGCAGAGGCTTCTTGTACAGCTCCACCACTGATTATACTAAAATTTCCATCTACAATTCATTTCATCTATAACTTTTGAATGCTTATATACAAAGAACCCAAAATAAAAGTGTACAGGAGGTCTGTAGGTTTGTGTCTGGATGGTTTAGATGAAATAGGGATAGACGTAGGGTCTGATTCCTGGTCTTCGAATATCTTATACATTAATGCTTCAGTAATGAAAACCCAGAAATACTGCTGAGAATGGGACTGGAAACAAAGCCTGAAACACTTTCCTCCTAGAAGTATTATTAAATTATTTGGAATTCAAAGAAAAAGAATGCCACCCCTCATGCCCCCTCCCCCCCCCGCGTGACTATAAACATGTCATTTCTCTATTTTTAAATAGAATTTTTAAAATTTTTAAAGAAACTTAGATATCTAAGCTGCTTTAGAAATTGAGATATGGGTTCTTGTGTCACATGGGATCAAAGAAGTAAGGTCCTATACAGGTCCTCTTTTCCTGTTTTCAATAGAAGATTAAGAACCTCGATGATTACGGAAAATGTAGTAGCCATTCATCCAACTTCTTAGCACACCTAAAACTTCCCTGAAAGGATTAGCTAATGTAATGTTTTAGTGTAATGCTGGATCCCCTATGCAACTGTATAGGAGAGCTTCAAAGGCAGTACTGTTCCAGAGAAGATCCACCTGTGAAAATATACAGCCCTTGTGACTGGGATGAAGAAACTTGCACCTCTACTTTGGATAAATAAAGGGCTTCAGTCAATATCAGTCAGTCAATTGTTGTAAAGCTCTCGTGGTAGTTATAACATCTTTCTTGAGGCAAAAACTTGCTTTCTGTCTTACATTTGCTGCTAACCTTAACAACAAACAAGTGAGGCAATTTAGAATACTTGTAAACTTAAATCTGTTCACTAATGACGCTGTACTGAATTATTCTGTGAAAGCCTCATCAATAGGTAGCAATACTGTCATTCTTCTTAGTTCCTTGGAACAAACAATATCTAAAAGTCCTTGCTTAAAGATATGATTCATAGAACAAAGCAGATTGCAGATTCACAGTGTATTAAAATCCTCTGGGCATTAATGTTGCATTTCAGCTGGGTCTGCCCCTCCTTAATTGCATACCCTTGGGATTTTGAGATAGAGTTTAGTAAGGAAATTACTGGTAGTGTACTGTGTACCTTTTCTTCAGTTAAAAGATACTTTATTGTACTGTGTTTATATGAGCAGGACCTATTTCTAGGAAATAATTTATTAAATAAGTTCATGCACACTTTTCTTGCTCATGAATTATCTGCAGTTTTTTTGTGAATTTTGTCATCCTATGAAAATATCTGATTAGCTCTCAGGACCATGTCTGTGTCATCTCACAACCTTTTTGGGGAAAGGGCTGCACAATTTTCCCTTGTATCTTACTGTAGTAGTGAAGTGTGAACAAAAATACTTTGTTGGTGCATATTAGCTGCTTGCTTTCTGGCCTTCTCACACTGCAAATCAGCAGAGAAGGGCCACTAACTTCTCTCCTGTCCATTTTCTACCCAAGACTCAGTAAGAGGCTATCTGTGTTTTCAAGAAAATTGTAAGGAACAGTTCAGTTTAAGCCATTTAAGACAAGAAATGGCAGTTATTAACAGAACAGCTTTAGTCAGCTGCTATGAAAGGATTTGAGGTTTCCAGAGAGCTAATATTGTCCCATGCTAATCTCACTTCAAATATTCGTCTGTTCCAGCCCCAACACATCTGCTGACATAGAAACCCAATTGTGGATCATACTCCTTAAGCAACTGACTCAAGGCTTTTGACATTGCAGGTGATAAAGTTCTAAAATTTTCTTAATCAGAGATTGAGTTCTACCTTGCCTTACCTAGATTTTTTGTAGACCTACATTTTAGCATCATTGATAGTAAGGGATTATTTCCTTTTTAAAGAATCAACTTTTAGTTTACTTTTCTCTTGTATTAACTGATCTCTCTTCTCACTTTTATTTCAGCACAATATTTATACAGAGAGGGTGATCATATCCACTTCAATTCACCTTCTGTGACAATAAGCAAATTTTTTTTTTCTCTGATGAAGTAGTTTCTTCATTTCATTGATTATTTCCAGACTTTTTTGCATGCCTGCTTCATTTTGTGCTCATCTCTTTTGAGCATTGGTGATGAGACCTGAACATTTTGTTCCGAGGCAATGCCTTACTAATGCTTTTCAAGACGACACTAATATTTCCCTGTTTCTGGCAGAATTCTCTTCCCTGATTGAGGGCCTCCAAAAACCACAGTTTCCTTCAGCAGCTCCTAGTGATTGATGGATGCACCCAAATCTTTAGCCTTTGTCATTTCGTACTGATGAACTCCCAATTCAGAGCATAAATTCTTGATAGTTCTCAAGTGAGCGGCCTTGCTTTCTGCATTATTACATTTCATCCCAGATCTGTGACTCCAGTTCTCAGGGTCAGACTACTGGTAGAATATTCCAATCTCTCTCTGCAGCGATAAAGCTTTCTACCTTACTGTCATCAAATTTCACTGGCCTACTCCTATATATGTGCAAAGCTTGTCAGTGGGCCTATTAAATAAAATTACCTTCCAGACCCATGCTTGATGAAGTCTTCTGTCCATGCATGAGATGCTCCTGCATGAGATTATCTCAATGTTATCCATGGCCATTTCCCCTTTACTTTTTCCTTAACTTCCCCATTTACTTTACAATATTAAAAGAGCTGAAAAACCCAGGTGAATTAGATCTCGTAACTAGGAAATCTGCTATTTCATCAGGGCAAAATAGGTGATTAATCTGTTCCAATGTAACTTTTATAAAGACTTTTCCTTATTTTGCAAGAGAACAAAGGAACACTTGTAGAAAGTCTGACCAAAAGCCTATGTAGCTCATGACCTTCTCACTGACAGCCATTGAGCAGGTGTCTGGAAAAGAGCATAAAATTAGGACATGGAAGCAGTGGTACTTCTGTAGGTTGTTACCCTAACCTCTCAAGATTTGTGAGTCAGGAACTCCCTGATGCGTAGGGGGTGTCTGTATTTAATAGCCTTGGGAAAGTTATTGAAATAGATCAGCTTTTTTTCCATTTACTTTTCTTCTCTTTCTTTTTTTTGACCGCTTCCACTTATTCATCATAACTGATTCTTAAATAGAAACACAACATACACCATTTCCTCTTCGTGTGTGACTGGCCTAAAAGGGTTGTAAACTAGATTTCATGTACCAAAGTTCTTCCAAAATGGTAGGTAATGTTTATAAAATTTGCCCTGATTTCAGAAATGTTAATTATCTGAGTTCTGCTTCCACTATTTTTCCACATTTGTATTTTATCCTTCCCATCCATTACTGCACGTTTTTCCCTGTGTTAAGCATCATTATTTATACTGAAGTCTAAGGAGCACTCGTTTAGCGTCTTACCTGGATTGCTGCTCCTTGGTCTATTTTTACTGTACCTTACAATATCTATCTCAATTTGACTTTTGCCAATTCTCGACTTATCCATAAAGTTTCTACATTCTAGAAAGAGCTTTGTTTGATGAGAAATCTCCTAATAAATTCCACACCAGCACTTTGTTTTCTCCTAATACCTTCTGTGAAATCATTATTCATCCAGTCCTGGCTGAAGCTGTTCTGCACAAAATTTCACCTGTGTCTATTTGGCATACAAGGTCCAAATGCCTTTCACTTCTTGGATTTAACGAAATTTCAGAGCCTTCTCAGATCATACATCTCTGCTAAACGCATCTCTTATTTTCTAAAACTCTCAAAGACAGAGAAATCAAGAACCTTAGTAAGAGACCAACTTCTATATATATTCCGTATAACCTGAAGCTGGAGACACATGTCAACTTCCAGTTGAAACAGTATTGGATAAATGGCTATATCATCTCTGTCCCATTCTCAGTTCTTTATAACTGCCTACTTCTCAGAAATTACTGTTCTTTCAAGTATTTTCAAGTGATTGCTCCTATCTGGACAAAACAAGCCAGGCTAATTTAAACAGTCTCAAAGCTGGTCTTTGCTAATCTGCCACTTTTTGTCTGAAAAAACAGGCAGGTAGAAAGTGACCACAGAAGCAGCTCATCCAGAAAAACCCATAAAGCTGCAGTCTTCAAGAGGATGTGGCAATGACAGCGCAGGATGAATTCAAGAGTGGTAGGCTTTTGTCCACCACACCTACAGGCAGAAGACGATGCGCTTATACAACCTAACACTATCACAATGCAAAGTCAGACAGGCCACCTCAGAGCACCTTTCACAGGAGCTGAGATGTATTTGTTTGAAAACATTACAAAATTATAAAATACTGTTTTTGCATATTACTGAATGACATTAGGGTTTTAGGGGTAATTAATGTTTAGACATGATTTTTTACACAGAAAATTTTCAAATTTACCTAGGAATGAATGGCAAATTAAAGAATTTATTTTATGACACCGTAGTTGTTCACAAACCCCTTGAGAACAGAAATAGCACCCAAAAATCTGCTATCAAAATAGTGAAACATCTCAAGTATGATATCCTCGCAAAATAAACAAGTTAGACAAAATTTATTTTCAGATAATGTAACACTGGTCAAAACACCAACAATTTCTGACTTTCTTTAGAAAAAGGAGTCAACAAACCTATAACTCGACGAGCACCAGGTACCAAGGATCCTATTGTTACAATGTAGAGGAATTGCAGCTGTATGATGCTGCCTTGGATATAAAGTGAGGACTTTGAACTTGCATGCCAAAAGAAGGCTGGTTGAAGCATATTACTTTCTGAGAATGATTCACACTATTGCTACTCTTAAAAATCATTTATCCATCTGCAGCTGCTGTTACCCTTGGAATATGCAAATCCATTAAATCAGAAACAATGATTTTCACCTCAGTGCACACCTCATTTACTGGTGAATGACACTCACATTCCTGCTAAATTATGCAAATTGTATGTGGGCTTGCGTGAGCATCCATCTTTTCAGATCTCCCCATTCCACTTTTACTGTTGATGAAGTCTCCTGTGATCTGAATTTATTAAAAAAAAATAAAATTACAATAATCATAGTTTATATGCTATTTTAATCTGTTTGGAACACTAATGAGATGCAAGAGGTAATGATGAGATGTAGGTATTTCTCAAAGTGTATTATACCTACAATTTCCTTAAATAATCCCAAAGAGTCTTCAGCGCATTTGAAAAGTGGATAGCTTACTTGGTGCTCAGACGTACTAAGATTTCTGTATGTGCTTAAATTTAGCATGGGAGAAATTACTTTGAAACCTGAGAAACTAAACATTTGTGTAGAGTACAAAGAAGTGCTTAACATTGTCATGATTATCCAAACTACAAACACATAGGTGCTTAACTTCCCATTTTATTTTAATGGAGATTAGATGTCAAAATCAGAAAAATCTTATGCACATTATAAACATACTGTAAAATACAGTGACATATGATAATATGATTATAGTCCGCTGTATTTGTTCCTTGGTTTTTTGTATAGAAGGATATCCTTGCACAGAGACCAAAAATTGTCACTACAGCACCTTGTCAATTAAAAATAGAGTGAGTATTAAATATGATCTTCCTAACAGAGAAGAGTGAAGCTGATCTACTATCTTTTTTCTTAACTACCATGCACAATTATTGTTTAAATAGGTCTAGCACTAGAAAATCAACTCCTCTCTCTCCCCTCATGTTTTGGTTTTAAAAAGTTCCTGCATTTTAGGAAAGGATTATTTTTCAAAAATTTGTTTCATTGAAAAGCTTTTTATACTACATTTCAGTGTTATTTTTAGAAACAAACAAATAAATAAAATGGAGGGGTAGTAATGGGGTAGCTACTACACTAATAGACATTAACACTGATAGAATTCAGATATGCAGGAGTTTATTTGTACTGTTCAGTTAAGCTGAAGCTTATAAATACAACAACATCTGCAGAAATTTTAGCTTCCTCTAAGTCTTTCAGATGAAGAAGAAGAAAAAAATGCCAAAAAAATAGCATCCTCTTACTCAAGTTCTAATAATAGTCCATAAAACAGAAAGCAGAACAGCAACATCTTATCTCTTGGAACACGTGAAGAGCATTGGCAATGTTTGTCTTAGTGATGACTTGCATTGCTTCAGATACTTTTCACTGGAGCTCAAAGACACATACTGTTTGCCAGTTACTGGAAAATTGGACTGGATGAAGTCCAGAATCAATTTTGTTTCTCAGTGTAAAAGTGCAATAGAATTGATACAATGATAAAGACCTTAGAGCATGTGTTAATTGTTATAGAAGGTCTTTGCTGCAATGAAATACCCAACTAAAATATTACTAGTAATATTCTGAGTTTACCCGCAGAGCAGAACTGTATAGTTTCCTTAATATTCTTCATTAATAACAGTTAAAAAGGAAAAAAAAAAGAAAAAGAATTGCAGATAGGTAACGCAGTAACTAAACTTCTAATCTTTCAATCCTCCTATTTATGTAGCTGATATTTCCAAAATATCTCAAGTATGAAAGTTTTTCTCTGTTAATCTTAAGGAAGCACAACTAGTCTTTATCAAAACAGAGTCATATAGTTAAGAAACAGACATATAAAAGAAAACACCAAATTGAGCTGGAAAGAATCTGAATGTGTCTAGCTTCAGCATAAAACAAATGATTAAACAGCAAGGCAGAGATCACGTTATTGTGCTAGCAGGCTATCCTTCCAATACTCCCACTGGAATCAACAAGGATTTCCAACGGATGAGGCAACCTGGAGATGACAGTGCTACTCAATGTAAACCACAATCCATTATAGCAGAGTGATACCACAAGTCTGATCACAGGCACAGATTTGGGAAAAAGTACCTCCTGAAATGTAGTGCTGCCTAAACAGAATATCAGCTTTCTGAGCCAAGTGAAGGTACTAACCCAAATGCTGATAGGCAGGTTTCCTTCCTTCTTTTTTAAATTATTTGCCAGATTTCACAGTGTGATTCATGTTTTTTAAGCAATGAATTAACAGGAGTTTCTGGCATGTGTTTTTTGTTTGTTTTTTTCCCCTGGAGGGATGAAATATCCTCACAGCTCCCATGTCAGGGAATTTAATCTATACTTGTCCTTAATCTCTAACATTATTCAGAAGATCTTAAGTTGCTAATATTTTTTTTATACAAAACCCAAATGTGTTAATAGAAAATAATGACAGAAGTAGTTACTTCCCCCACAGTAGAAAGATGTTTCCAAAGTGCATTAGTGAATTTGCAGTGGATCTTATTGCTGCAGTGAAACTTTATGCACTGTATTAACTGGGAATGTTTTCCGCACTGCTCAGGTAATCAATCTGCAGTCCTGGGCAACAGACCAAAATCTGCTAAGGACCAGAGTCCAATGCTCTTGGCCAGAGCCATTTATCATTTTTTCACAAAAACAAGATCTGCATCTATTAGTAAGAAGAAGCAGGAAATAGGTAGAAACTGCCCTAATGAAGTCAGTATTCAAAAGACATGAAAGGCTGTTTATAAATGGAGAAAACACTGAGCTTGGCGATCCTGAATTTTTATTTTATATAGCAATTCTGACCAGAGAAGAACAAACCAAGGTGGACGTCTACAGGCAGTTTAAAGAAATTAAGCACCCATTTCCAGTGTCTTTCAGCTTTAGAAATCTACAGATTTAATTTTAAATAGACAGAATTAAGAGTGATATAGGGCAGAAAAACATGCATGCATCAAACTCCATATTTCTCCTTCCCACTGCTCTTCACTGGCTGTCCATGTTGTTGCTGGAATAGCAAATTTGTCTAAGCACTGCAAAATCATGAAGTACTCAACATTTTCAGGTTCAGTAAAGGCTGCCCGGCCAAACCGAACAACTGAAGCCTGAATAGGATTAAAACAGGTGTCTTCACTTATGGCTGAGAATAGCTCCACCTGTGAAAAATGGCTATGAAAGGGTACATAAAGTCTACTAACCAACATATTCCTTTCTTTCATTAAAGTGTTGATAAGTTTTAGTGGGACAACCATATAAAAACAATGTCTTTAATAAAGGGCACAATTGATGTGATTTTATTGTGTGTAGCCTTACAAATAAAGCCAGCTTCAAAGTCGGCTACAAGCATGAGATGTAAGCATATCACATTTGCTGTCAATTCCAGTGAATAGTATAGGTGGAGGTGATCTTTCTGTGTATTTTCAAAAGCATCTAAAACATCAAACTTCAACTATAATGGAAGTAATTCAGTTCAGTGCAAGTTTACCTACTTAAATGCTCATGAGAATCTGGGTTAAAGCAACCTAGGAGCACAATCTGTGTGGAAAGTTATTATGAAAATGCCTTTTCCCCCTGTTGAGATTTATCCAAACTTATTCTTAGTAATGTAGGTGTTTAGACACACAAAAAAAGAAGTTATATATTTCTGGTAAAAATACGCAATTAAAAGAATGCATATACACAAGTAATTTGCCTTTTTCTATTTATTAGCATTAGTTATATATATTACTCTCCCAACAGGGAAAATATAAAAACTCGACACATATTTCTGTCTATGAATCCTAGTGTCGATATATTAAATGATAATCTAAGACATATACATTTTTTCAAAGGTACTCTTAGAAGCTCCTGAAATGTGTGTTTGCATGTAATTTTGTAAGTCACAATTATGGGTACTGTAAACCACATAGAAGGAACAGAAGTATATCTTTTGGCCTATATACTACCGCCGTTTTATAAATGTACTATGAAAATAGGCAAAGAGTACATGTGGTAAATCCACACTGCAGTGAAAATATGAGAGTGTTTTGATTGCAGTGTTGCAAACACTCCAAAGAGTGGAAGTTGATGATATCAGTCCTAATTATTCAAGAAATTTGACAGGAGCTAAAATGAAGTGTCCAGAAAGTGTTTTCCTTTGTGTAAGGTGGAAAGTACGAAGGAAGAGAGGTGTTCCATAGAGGCACTGTCCTACTGTTAGTTCTATATAAGGAGAATTCAAAAAACTATTACTCACATTTTTACTAAGAAACATTTTCTTTCAATGAAGTTGAAAATCTCCCCCTGCTCCTCTTTTCCAAAAGGTTTTTTGGAGCTACCTCCGTCTTCTTTGGTAGAACTGAGATTGGCTTTCAGTTCACATGCTCCAGCATCCATATAGAGGTGTAAATGTGTGGGCCGTGTTTCAGAATGGAAAAGCTGGTCACAGAGTTGGTTTGTTCTCCTTGGAAGTGGAAAGCTGTCACTGAAGTAACACCGTCCAATGATAATTATTGGTGCTAACACTCTGTTTCTGTCATGCTAATGCCTCATCTTGCCAAAATGTCTTCATTCTTGGGGAAAAAAAAACACTCAAGAAAGGGTTACAAATAGGGCTATTTAAGACAAACAGATAAAATTCTTGTACTGGATGTGATAAAATATACCAAGTAGAAATACATTGGTACTTCGGTTTTTATAGATTAGGGAAAGTCAAGGATAATGGTCTTGACTTTCAGAGGTCAGTAACAGAACATGGTAGTACAGGGTCGTTTCTTGGTAGGCCATTTTGCAAATAGTCTGCAAAGGTGACTAAAGAAAAGGTCTACAAAGGTGACCAAAGATGAGAAAGCCTAAAAGCAGATGGAATGGGATGGAAGATTTTCTACTGTTGCGTAAGATTGCAACATAATGAGGTTTTTTAAGGTCTTTTGTTCATCTCTTCAGTATTTGTGCATGCGTATAAAACACTTATCACAAATAAATATGTAACTACCTTAATAAATGTGCCCTTACTCTTACTTAAACTTTCAGAGTTTATTCATTTTAAAAATATATCTATATCAGGAAACATCTTCTTCTAGTTCTCTTAGTTTTTCCTGAATCATAATTGTGTTGTAGAAGGTAGCATGAAAATATATTTGAATTCTCATAATATTTTTCTGAAAAATCTTTATTAGACAATAAGAGCTGGATTGTCCTCTGTCTCCTTTGTCTGAAAAAATCTGTGTAAGTATTCTCCTATTGACTGATTACATTGCTACAACACTGAATGAAACAAATGAACTTGCTAAGATTATTTATAATTGTGGAACTGCATAAATGTTATGCTGTTGTGATTTTATGGGCTTCTTATTCTGTGGCGCCTGCAGTTTGTAGAAACTGCACATTTCAATATAACGACTAACTTGCCATCTGTGGGAAGTTGTGGGGCTTGGGTTTTGCTTCATTTTGTTTGTGGTTGCTGCTGCTGGTTTGTGGGAGTGTGCTTGTTGTGGGAAAGTTGGCCCTTGGGGCTGCTAAAGTACATTTCCTTAATACGTGTCTTATAGCAGTTCCATTTCCTTTTCACTTACAATTTTGTTTGGCTTTTCAAGTTATGCTAAGTGCTTGGCCTCTTCTGTTCATTTGTTTCCTAATGGCAGCTGGCATAAGATTTAGGAAAGCCAATCTAAGTGGTCTAGATATCTGCCTAATTCAAACAAATAACTTTGCTTCTATACTTTTCCTCTTACCACTGCATTATTTATATATGTGTATATATATATAATATATATGTTTATTTATATGTATAATTATTGTGGGGAATTGAGTGACTGGAATAATTAAGACTTGACTGTAAATTGTCATTTGAGTGGGACAACAAGAAAGGAGGGCAAGACTGCAATGATTTATCTTTTTTTGTTTTGGAATCAAATCAAGTTATGCTGGATACTTCTGCCACGAGTAATTTCTCAAAGCAGAGAGATCAATATGCTGCATGCAATAAATTACATATCCTATCTGAGAACTAAAGATCAATAGAAAAAGCATGTTCTATATTAAAACATTGCTAAATGGCAACAATGAAAAAAATACCGTTCTTTCCTCAGATGAAGGTGTGGCAGCCTCCTATACTAAAGATAATGGAGTTCAATTCCACAGAAAACTAGTTTTCTGGGTTGGAGTTATTCAGTGTTCAAAGCTCAACAATATCAGAATTTCATAGTTGAAAATTACTTGAAACAATATTTATTCCTTTACTAATAAAACGAAAAGTGTTAAAGAGATGTGACAGACTCTCCTCTGCAATGTAAATACATTTCCCCCCATTTCCTATATCCAGACGAAATACCTGGATATAGGTGGGGCTTGCAAACATGGAATAAATAATGTTCAGAAGTTATAAATATGTTACATGAGTTGCTTTCACATGGATGAGAAGCTGATCTGTGTTTATAAGTCCTTAACTCAAAAACCTGTTGTGAATTGTGCTTATGCTTCAAGTTATAGAAATGCAAACTTTTTGGTTTTGTAACTACCACTACGCTTTCTTGTTTAATTTGCATCCACCTGTGTGGAATTATTAGTAAAATTAAGGTTTTACATCTGAAAATTAACGTTTATATGAAAAACGTAGCATTGTTCACCCATTGAGGAAAAGCATAAAATCAAAAGGAGCTCTCAGGATGGGACACAGCTGCAGCAGGCATGCGAGGAATCCACTCACACAGCAACGCCCTGCAACGTACCATAGAGGATGGAGCGGAGTGAAGATTCCGTGACCACGCTCCATGATGATAAAGCGGGAAGAAATGGTTCTCTAGAACTGATAAGCAGCTCATCTGGCCCCCTGAGCCAACAGGTTTTCGAAACTTAGCCAAAGTGCTATCCTCTTGTGAACTTTGCTCATTTTAATATCATTTTAATATCATTTTAATATCATTTTAATACCAAAACACACCTCCATCCCTAAGGCTACCCGCCTCCGAGGTGTGACCACTCCTCTTCAAGTCTGCGTCCTCGATTTTTTGTAAACTATACCTTTAAACATGAAGCGAGAGAATTTTACACCAATGATGATAAAAGATATGTATGACTACAGTCACTCAAACTGCACCTTAAATGTAGAAAGGATATAAAAATAACCAGGGAAATAGGGGATTTTCAGAGAAGAAGAAGATAACACTGTGAGCAAGTCCGGGAAACTCCACCTCGGACTGCCTCTGACTACTGGGATTGGCCGACGGGCTGAGCTTTGCTTCTCCCCCCCTTGGGACGCCTTGGGTGAGACTTATACTAAACGCTTTTCTTGGGAATCTTAGAAATCTCTCTACAGAGTTACTCCCTAATGTTATAGCCAGACTGTATTATTTATAACCTTTTCACGCGTTTTATATTTGCACGTGCTTTCTTGCAGACAGTCACTCTCACCGGCAATGCAAAAAACCTCTATACCTGTTGCACAGATAAAACTGCACTGTTTAAGTAGCCAGTTGTCACAGTTTCTCACTGAACGCGACCAAATGCGGCTGTGCTAGTTCATGAGCACGACTGGACTGAAGGTGCAGACAACTATTAGTGTATCCAGAATCATGGTAGTTCAATGTACATATTAAACTCAATTGGACTGGTAGTGGTAAATTGGACATCACTCAGAATTTATACCTAGCCGCACCTAGCCTCTCACTCCGGCAAAGAGAGTTAGAACACAAGGGGGTTTAATTTCTGCCAAATTAATGCAACAACCCATTCAAACATCTCTGAAAGTTATTGAGACACAGCATTTTGGTCTGGATCTATTTCTAGTGTTATGTTATATTTCTAGTGTTATTTCTAGTGTATTTAGACACATATTCTATGGATGAAATTTCTTTTAATTTTATTTTAAAATTATTCTGCAGTCTATTGAATGTTATGGCCCTACACCAGCAAAGCATTAAGCCACGTGCTTATCTTTAACAAAGTGATTAGTCCCTTAAAGTCATAAAAGCACTACTCAGATATTCAGTACTAGCTCCATATGTAAAATATTTTTTCAAGCCAAAGGCAGATTACTCAGATCGCAGGCATATTACAGAGCAGGTCCGATTCTTGACATAAGCATGTGAATAACTGTCCAAGATAGGAGACTGCTAAGCAGGCTGAAAAATAACCTTACTGTCCTTCAGTTACTGTAGAGATCTGGGAAGCTGTGCTCACTGCTACTGCCACTTGCAGATGGGATGCATGGATCAGGAGTGGTCTTTCCTACATATGCAGCCAAAGAACAAGGCTTTTCCCACCTGCCAAATGGAGCCAGGGGTCTCTCCCCAGGGCTCACCATCCATTTTACTGATTCAGCTGAACCTCATTTGAAAGTAAACCAAGTTCAACAGAAACAAGTCATAAGTTTTCAAGGTAAGAGTGTTGACACATGAAGCTAGATTCAGAAAACTGACTTCATTCACAGTCTTCTTTAATCCAAGTAGCAAACTGAAATGCTGAGCTGGTACCAGCTCCCACCATAATCCTTGCCCTGACCTGACCAGTTAAGGCATTTTTCCTGCTCTGCTCATGGGTGGTGTAGAGACTCAAACACCTTTTCCACTAAAAAATCTGTCTATGCAGCAAACTCCTCTGACCTGAGATGCTGAGATCAGAGTAGACTTTGTAGCGGCCAAGGCACAGACTTGTAGCAGTGGCAGGAGTTTGTCCCTGTCTATGCAGTAGTTGAAAGTTAGACTGTAGTAGTATGTCCTCTGATACAACATGCTGTCATCAGTGTTTGAAAGGTTCCAACAAAATAATTCACAAGTTCAAGCACCAAACACGTGCTGCTGGTTGAAGTATGACAAACCATATACAGTACTGAAGTCAGCCCAACTGCTGGGAAGTGAGCTCTGTGAAATGCAGCCTGAGGTCTGGTTTCCTGAGTCCACAATAAGTAAGGAGAGGTACAGTTTAGCTTTTGCGGTGCAGGTTGGCTGGATTAGGATGGCTGTTATGGCCTCCTACAGCTAAACTGGACAACTTTGAGATCAAAAGAGACAGCAAACCATAGAATCTCAGAAAAGCTGTTTCTTGTCCAATACATCCCTTGTCTGAAGAACAGGCCAAATCACCTTTATTTCCCTAAACTATGGCTAAACAGCCTTAATCTCCCCTCTTTCAAATTCAGGAAAACACTCCTTCCGTTTACTACTACTCTTACCAAGGCATCTAACTTTCTGTTGTCCATTATGTACTTTCCTGAGAGCTCAAAACAGTGATGAGCCCACAATTCTTGACATCTTATCTGAAAGAAAACTGAGGGTTTGGCTGTCGGTATTGGTTTTACTGCTAATATTACCTCGCTGCATAGCCCTGGAAAGCTGATTTAGGTTTTGAAATGTTGAAAGTGGTCATGGCTGAGATGAGTTAGTGAAGAGAGGACTGAAGAAACAACCAATAACACATGATGAATACAATTTATCACGGATACCTCCACAATGTAGTTGGGATGCAATTGCATGTATCAAGACACATATCATATTCCTCCTTTTGGCTTAGTTTCTCCCTGCGCAGCACTTTTTGTATCCTGTTTCTGTTGCTATCTCTCTTAGCATGATTGCAATTATTATTAATAATTGATTATTTCCTCCCTTAAGAATGCATCTGTCAGGCTTCAGGACCAAAGTGTTCATAAATAGTGCCCTGAAAATTAAGAAATCCTTCGTCATCTGTTACTGTCCATCCTAATATGCATTCCTCATGCCAGACTGAACTACTCCACCTTACTAACTGTCAAAATCTATGTCTTCACCAAAATAAATAATTTGTTTAAAAAAAACAAAAAGTGAATAGCCTTGTACCTCCAGAAAATCTTCGCATAGTTACTTTACCTATAGATGTGTCATATATGTTTTCCAGCAGCACACTGAACTCTGACAAGTGGGATCAGGGCCAGTGTGTAATATCAGCCTGTAGAAATATGGACAGGGTAAAATTCTCATCCAGTAAGTCCAGACAAGCATCTGATCTTTAATCTGCATATTTTGTATATAATTAAGAAGGTTCTTTTTTGATTTGAATTTCTAAAAGTTTACACGAAAAATACAATAGATTCAACTTAAATTTCACAGTGGTCTCATTGTTACTTCTCAGCTTCTGTTCCTCAAACCACCTTTGAAATAAACTTCTGAAATTATTATGAAAGACAGAGCGTGATTCAAGTGTATAATACTGTTGCTATTTAATTCCTTTCTGTGGATTTCGCTTTTATATACCCATAAAAAGTGTCCTGTTTATATTACTCTAGGCATAGTCTTTTAAAATATCTTGGCTTATTGTTGGCAAGGGAACATTACAGTGTGGATAATGATGGGATAATAACTTTGATTTTGAACTTGTATTACTTAAAATTTTGCAGCATTCCCTGAACAGGAGGTACACTGGGGCTTGTTAGCTCTGTAATTGCAATCTTTACCTTGAAGACATTTTTGTATGCCCAGCATCCAAGTGGACGACCCAGGGAACTGAAATCTGAAGATGTTTTGTTCACTCTTTTGATTCTTCTCAGACCGGCTGGATTCAGCAAGGATGTTAGAGGCTCCTTATCTGAGAGCTTTTGAAAGGACTTTCCTGGAGGGCAGCTAATTCATGTTCAGGGTTCATATCTGAAATTTGCACCTTCAGAACAAACAGGCAGCTAATGCAGCTCCGTTGTACTGAAGTCTAATTACAGATGGCTGTAATTACTGAATAAGGAATCTTCTAGTACCAATGAACGCAATGGAATTAGTACAGTCCATCTATGCGGATACATCTCAACATAACCACACATACTGTTGTTCATACTAGCCACGATGATGAAGTGAGCTTCATATTGTGTCGTACTTCTTTATTTCAATAGCGTTCTGTACTGATTTAACACTGGCTGCACATACAATTCCACCCAGAGAGACATCATGAACCACTCACACATGTATATGTCTGATCTCGTTAATTCTGTTTTGATTGAAACACACTTTTAAAACTGGGATGAAAAAGCATTTCCAATTACCTGGTGACATCTTGTGAGTCCTCTGTTATTCCTGACATATGGCAAGGATTCTTCAGTTCTTCTTGACTAGAAATTTCTATCAATCAGATGACCTCATTTACTCTGCTGCACTTAACTGAACATTTTATCTATTTTTAGTTGCTAAACAGCTTATGCATATATCACCCTGTGCTGAGATTTGGTATTCTTTAGAGGCTAATACATATTTGGACTAGGTCAGCTCCGTGAGTCCTCTAAGAAGTGCCTCTCTGATGGAGAAAAAGCGTTGGAGATACGGTAGGTGGTGCTCTTCCCCCTGCGTCAGTGGTGACAAGCTGCCAACCGCAGAGGGAAAATTTGTCGGTAAAAAACGCGCAGTGATTACATCTTAGCTTCCCTGTAATCACAGGAAAAGCAGTGAAATATATATTAATGCACTCTATTCTGCTCACTACTGAAACACACTTTATACAAAAAAATAAAAAAGCAAAGCCAGTAAGTAGGCAGCTGCAATATTCTGATGCTAAAAAATACTGCGGCAGAGCAGATCCCTTCAAGACTTTCATATCTGTGATGAATGGATAACATTACCTTCGCACTGGTCCTGAGAATAGAAAACACCGTGGGAGTACTGCAGATACTGAGGTAACAATATCTCTTTACAGAAAATCTCTATTTTAGCTGTTATAGAGCACCTCCCAGTAAAAGTATACCTTAAGGAGAGTGGTACTGAAGGTACAGGTTTTCAGGAGGTATATCATAGGCTGTTGTAGTCTGGCACAGTGGGTGGAGAAAGGGAGAGGTACGATTAGGCAGAAGAAAAGTCTTAGGAGCAGTTTCCTGCATCTGTGCTGTTAAGCAGGAGTCTTCAGTCCTGTTTTTAGTGACATCTTCCATAGACAAGGTGATATGAAACTCTTCACCACAGGGCACCTGATGTGCTGACATTGGAGAAAATGCTACTCATTAATTTTTTCAGCATACACATATAGACATAACCATATTCAGTAGTCTTGTTCAATGGGGCCGGGTCAACCAATGAATATGATCATTGGGTTTCACTGTTTTTCTCCTTCTACTGACCAAATGCAACAGCAACTCCTATATTGTCAACATTCCTCAGTTTGGCCATGAGTCATGCACAAAACCTTACTGTCTCTTTTGTGCTTAAAAACACAGATGTCGTAAATGCTGTTAGCACAAACAAGAACATTTCAAGGATTATTACTGAGCCTGATGTGGAAACAATTCTAAACAACACTATTAAATCATCTAGCAAAGTCTGTATCATTAAGAATACACTTGAACCCAGATCTCTAATTTTTATTGGGTATAGATGATATGTTTATATATCAGAGAAAAAACTGGCTATAGACATAAGAATAGTGTAGCCAGGAAATGAGAAGAGTAAGCAGGAAGCAGAAGGGCATGGAGGAAAGATCAAGGCAGAATCAGGAACAAGATTAAATACATATGGAAAGAGATTAAATAGCCAGCAGTATTTTGCCTGAAAAGTTTAGGAGTGAAAGCAGACTTGTCGGACACGCTCTGAATTTGAAGCTATACAATAGGAACATATTAGCCTCTCTTTTTAACCTGTAGCATGCGGCAACCCTTAATTAAATTAAGGGCAATAAAGTTGGAAGGAATGAAAGGATAAGTCTTCTTTACACAGCCCATAATCAATTTGTGGCATTCACAACCACTGCAGGTCATGTAGACAGACATTGTGGTTGGATAATTTTATGACTAGCAATAACATTTGCAGCTCAGTCAACGTAGACAGTGATAGGAAGATAATCAAAGAGACTCTTGGAAGAACGCTGCCCCAAGAACTCAAAGGTCTGCTATATTATGAAGGACTCAGTATCAGCTCCAAATGTCACATCGTTTATCAGTATGGGAGTGCATAACATGTGGGGAATCAAAAGCTGTTATATACCATTTCTAATACTCAGTAAATAAACGGTCAAGGAACAGATAAACACCCTGTTCTCTTCTTCATCAGCGACCTTCTGAATTATGCTAAATAAGTTTCGTTGAATAGTACTCTACTTTCTCTCTTCCTGCCAATGTCAGTGTGGTATTGGGGCCTGATTCTTTCCCTGGGGCTCTGGTGTTGGATTAGAAATTATGAATTGAATTAAAATGCAAATTTAGAGCACTTTTTTTGTTGTATTTCTGGTTTTTAAGATTTTATTTCAAGACTTTTTTCAAGTTTGAACCTACAACCAAGAAGGCAAAACCTACTTCTCCATCACTTTTAATACCTTGTGACATTCATCCACAACCCTGTTCCATTGCAAGCTACAAACAAAAATATCAACAGCTGGGACTTCCTTCACCAAATATACCATGGCTAGATCATGGGTTGTCAATGTTCACCTCCAAAAAAGACCAAAGAAGAGAGGTTTCCGTAATCTTTTATGCGCTTATTTCACACCGTCACTGATCAAGGCTGGCCTGTCTAACTTTGTATATCCATTGAAACACAAGTAGTTTGAAGCAATACTGTGAGCTTCTCAAGATCGTTTCTTCTTTGGTAATAGTGTGGTTCTACTCTGTATGTAAAACAGGTTATCTAGTTTTATGGATCTAGATAATTTGCAGCTTAAAAGAAAACAGGCTTTCCAGATCAGTATCCTTTCCAGCAAAAATTTGCTTGGATGATTTCAGAAGTGTCATGTGTTGGGCACTGTCAGACAAATCCTCAGCTAACAAACTGCATTAGACATTTTTGTCTACTGTTTAAAACAGATACAGATTTTAAACACACTCCTGAAACCAAATGAAAATGAAAATGTTTTTAATGAACAGTCAGTTTTAAGCCTGAACAGCCAGAACAGTTGGCCACTGTATGAAATTAGGCAGCAATGCAGCTCACCTAATATAGATATGTGAAAGGAAGAATATGACCACTTCTGAGTCTCTGCCTGCATTTGCAAGAGTCTATGGCTCTACTGTCATGTTAAAAAATACATTGTATATAACTCCAATAATTTTCTTCCTGGAAAGGAAAATCAAAGCAGAAAACAAATTACTTAGTGTATAATAAAAAATCTTAAAATTGTGAACCTAGAAAAAACTTCCACGTATTTTATGTCGAATAACATATGCCTGTGTGAATATGAAATCTGATCTCCATTTGAAAAAAAAAAGCCAAGGTACTCAAAGTGTGGTTTCACATACTCAAAACTGTGAGAAATCAGATGCTAATGGAAAGAAGTCTCAAATAATGAGATGTGAAATATATTCTGATCTCTTTGCACATATTCATTCTAGAGATCTCCTGGTACTGTAGTCGTCATCCATTCAAAAGGGGTTCATAGGCCCAAATCTTCATTCATATACATATCGACTTGAAGAGAAAATATGTCTTTTTCCAGAGAAGAAAGAGGGATATATTTGTTTACATCTTATCAAGATAAAAACATTTAAAGTATTAAAATAAAAATTAAATTAGGGATAATTGTGACCAGGTTTTTATGTTAATATTACTGCCACGTGTTGGCTTATTTTCCACCACTGATCTCAAAAGGCAACATTTCCTCAAGTTCTGCTGAGTATGAGGCAGCAGAGCAAGGGCCAGCTTACCCATTAACTTACCTAACAAATGGCAATTCTAGTGATACATCTTAATGTCTTAGGCAGCTTTATACCATTTTTCCTTGAATTTGAACCTAAACTCAGATCTTCTGTCTCAGACACAGATTTTGCAGAAGTAAGTTTCCCTCTTTGAATGTGATTTTCCTTTAAAATCTCAGTCTTACAGAGCAGACATCCACACAAGCTCTGAATCAGAAAGCACTAAAGGAAAAGGTTTACTTTTAACATATGACATCTCTAACGGTGTGAAAAGGCTTGTAATGGGACCAACTAGTTCATGGCAAAGTTGAAATGAATACGAGGAGATCTTTAATTTTGTGTATGTATGCAGATACAGAGAGCATGAACTGCCTTTAAATGCTGAATACCCTGCATAAGTCAATTTAAACATCTTAAAAATGGATAAACAGAAATTAACCTGTTCATTTGGTTCAGGTATCTATTTTTGTATCAGATGGTGTGGCTGAAAAAAAAAATAGAAAATCAATTCAAACTGCAGTTCAAAGTTACAACACCTGTATTTCATCAATTTATTTTTTGATAGACATACGAATTGATACAAACCACAGTGATACTTTTTGAAATATGTTTTTAATTGAAACTAATTTCAGTCTGTGCTTTGACATTTACACTCCTTTCCATCACATTTGCTATGAAAAATCCACATTGACAAGCAACAGTGCAGGCAGCACTATACCAGCAATTCAGCCTGAATCCTGGAGTATTCACATGCATGTTTGTGTACAAACTACCAAATTGTCCTTGATTTGAAGCTAACATTGGCAGAAAGCGCTTAATGCATAACCAATAACTATATTTGCATGGCCACAAATTTCACAGAGAACAAGTATCATAATCTTAATACGGATCTACTAAATGCGTTACTCTAAAAGGTAAAATCCTTGCTACACTCAGTTCAACAGCAAATGAAACAGAAATTGTGAAATTTTTCATTTTTTTAAAAAATTTGAATTTCTTTTAGCATTATTGACATAACAGCAAGGTGCATATCAGAATGCTCATTTTCTCTGTGTGCAGGTCCTAGAGCCTTGCTGCATAATTGGCCTCATGTCTTACTGTTTCTGAAATAAAGTTAGCTAATCATTGGCCTCAGTCCTCAGAGCTTCCAAGCTATTCTTTTTCTTGCCTCTCAGTGCTTCCAGAGGTTCCTGACTTGTATTTAAGCAGGGTTTTGACTATGCTCTGTCTTTCTAACATACTTTTGCATTCAAAGCTACCTTATCAGTCTGAACTACTTTCCATTGCACCATATTTTTCAGTTACAACTTGCCAGGAATGCATTTCATAAATAAAATTATTAGTAAGAATAAGATTAAGAGCAAAGTAATCTTCCCACCAGAAAGTTTCTGATCACATGTGTCTCTCCAAGGAGAAAGAGAAGAGTAGTAGCGTGATAGTCTTGTAATCAATCAGTCCAGCCACTGACCAACCACAAGTGGAAGACTGGGTTACAGAATCACAGAATCACAGAATGGTAGGGTTTGGAAGGGACCTCTGTGGGTCATCTAGTCCAATCCCCCTGCGAAAGCAGGGTCTCCTACAGCAGGCTGCAGAGGACCTTGTCCAGGCAGGTCTTGGCTATCTCCTGAGAAGGAGACTCCACAACCTCCCTGGGCAGCCAGTTCCAGGCCTCCGTCACCCTCAGAGGGAAGAAGTTCTTCCTCATGTTCAGACAGAACTTTCTATGCCTCAGTATGTGCCCATTGCCCCTTGTCCTGTCGCTGGGCACCACTGAAAAGAGTTTGGCCCCGTGCTCCTGACACCCACCCTGAAGATATTTATAGGCATTTATAAGGGTTCCCATTGCCATGACTAGTAGAGTCAAAGGCTGTCAGACCTAAGGTGACTATATGGAAACATGTTGGTTGATCCTTGAATGCTGCCAAGGTCTGACCTGGCAGAACACTTTGGCAGCTGCTTGTCTTTACACATGGCATGCTCAGGTGTCTCAGAGCTTAAATATCTGAACCGAATCAAAAGGGGTGAGCAGCTTGCCTGATATGTAACAGTACAGGATTTATGCTTGCAATTCAAGTCTCTGCAGTTAGAGACTAGACTCCAAAACATCTACTAGAGAGACATATGGAAAAGAGGTTCAGTTTTTCATAGTGTTAGATCAGTGGTCCCACTGAGATTTCATGTAAATTTTCATGTATTATTGAAGCCTAGAAAACTGAGAGCCTTGAGGAAACAAAACAAATTCTTCTGATTAAAGCAGAGATGTGTAGTTGGAAGACACAGACTCAATTCCCAGGGCTGCTACAATGTGTGACTTATAAGCTGTGGGGAAAAAAATAGCCACACAAACCCCCTAACATTTTGTTTTTGTAGCGTGTCATGGTTGCAGTTCCAGTGTGAGCATATGTAAGGAATAAGGATCTGTCCTTCCCTTTCTCCCTTCCTCCCTCCATAATGATGCAACAATTGGAGAGGCTTACGGTGAGGGGCAAAAGAGGAGAAAACTGCATGATCTCTGGTGCTATCTTTGCTCCAGCTTCCAGCACACATTTCTAAATCTGTTGGGAAACTTGCACAACAACACAGATTCAGTAGTTCTTGGCATTGCAACAGAGAAACAGAAGACTTTCTCAATGTATTTGGGTGGGAAAATAAAGCTCTGTTTGTTTTGGTGCCCTCTCTACTCTCCCAATAAATTCAAGCCTGTCCATAAAGGCAGAAAAATATTACTCATTTAACAAAGTAATCTCACAAATTCTTTGACAGCTACAGAGGAAAAAGATGTGGAGATATAGATTTTATAAGGTGCAGTAAAAGGTATTGTCGCCTTTGTATAAATACTGACTGGAGACATGGAGCAGTATAAAATATAGAAGATACATAAGTACATACTCTATTTTCTTTCTCACAGCTATTCTATAGCATTGTTTTCAATGGAATTACTTCAGCGAGTGAAAGTACCTGAGATTTTTTCACTTAAAAATTTGCAACCTGGTACCAGAGGGCTATCTATCTGTTTACTTGTTACAAACTCATCAAAATTTAATAATATGGATCATTTACCTTAAAGAGTGTATCGAAATCTATGATTTACACAGTGGTTTACTCATAGGAGAATGAATTTGACTCTGCAAACTATTATCATAACTGGTTGCCTCACTTTGTATGGTTTGATTTTTGAATGAAACCAAATAATGTACATTTAGAAAAAGCACAGCCAAGCTGTGGAACTCTTTGCAATGGAATATGGTGAAGGCTAACCAGATCAGGAGATTAAAAACAAGAACAGTGGTAAATTCATGAAGACTACATCCTTAGTGGCTGCTAAGAGCAGCTAAAGTCAGAAATGCCTGAGCAACTGGAAGCTGGGAGAGCACAACACAAACAGCCACCCATACACAGCACTGCCTCTTCAGGCAGTAGCTAAAGATAGACACTTTGGTCAAACCAAGGTTATGGCAGCTCTTACATGTTTTAAGAACAGGCAGTATGAAGGGAGAGAGCACAACATCGTGCCTTGTGAAATCACAGCACAGAGAAGCTTTAAGCCATTATCAAGCAGGCACCAAACCGTCACTTGCACGACTTAATACTCCCATGCAAACAGCAGGAACAGATAGAGGATGTCCTCACTACTCTGCCATTTATTGATCTTCAGCCGTCAAGAATCCCTGAAAACTATTACTGTCTAACTCAAGTCAGAGCCGTCTTGAGCTTCTTTAGTCTTAACTGGCATCCATGTGATAAAATCACCAGCTCCTTGGCTACCCTGCTTTTGATTTTCCAAGTATGAACTCTGACCTCTTGCATTTCCACAGTGTACCTTGTGTTGCAGGTCGACTTTGAAGGCTGTAGACTTCACCTCACCTGCTGACCCTGCCAGCAAAGTTTTGTGTTGAAATGCAGCAGTAGGCCTTTCAAGTGCCTACTTCTTCTCTAAGAAAATAGCCATTCTAAAAATAGAGCACTAAGACCTAGAGCTGAGCAAAAGCTGGGAAGTCAGAGAAAGATGAAGTCAGCTAGGTAAAAAGTCTGGTGTTGGTGGAAAAATAAGTAAATATTACTAGAAAAGTAATTAGTCATGCCAATGGCTGTGTTGGACCTGATGTTTTTTCTTGAATCATTTTTTTATCCATGTTAAAAATCTTAAAAATCAATAGCTAATATAACAAAGTAATCCTTACATTTGTACATTTTGTATTTCAATGTACAGAAGATATTTACACAGTGTTTGTTTCATACCCAAATATATAAGAAATGAGAAGATTATGTTTGGGTGTGTGTGATTGTATGACTATGTCTACATATATTTAATCTCTTTTGCTATCTTTAGGGTCAAATTCTCCTTCTGGTCACATCAGAGTAATTTGATGGTTATTGCTATGCTTCCTTATAGCCTTTTCTTTGGTAACTCAGAGAGTTTGGCTTATGGGGAAGGGAAAAGAGACAAATGTGACTAACATCATCTTCTCAGTCTCTAAACTGTTTCTTTTTATGACATGACACAGTATGGGACCACAAAAGGATTTCCAGCCCACCAAGAAGGGCTCCCAGTTGCCTGCACTGTAGAGCAAGTGATGACTGAGGTAGCGTCATGGTGCTCTGACTGCACATCACTTGCAAGGACTGGGATGAAGAAATGTGTTTAGCTGCTGCAGCCAGACACAAACACTGATACCTTTATGCCATTGTCCATATCATCTTGTACCACATACATTTTACTGTTGCCCATCTTTCTGCAGCAGTCTGAAGGCTGGAATGGAGCATCTGGATAGATTTGTGAATAAATCCAAATTCTTGAACCAATCTTTTGATCATGGGGGGACTGCGCTAATTTCAATGAGATAATATCTTAGTATGCTCTACTTCAATGCAACATCCTGCTTCAGTCAAGCTTTCTTTAGAGGGGCCTACTAGATGGCCAAGTCTGACTACACAGCTGGAGTCCTTCATCTAGACGTTTTCCTTAGTAAGTTACCCTGCCAGCTTTTCAGCACAGTTTTCCCCACATTAACGGAGGTTAGGTTAAGTCTGAGCACAAAGGAATAGAATCCCCCTGTCTCCAGGATTCAGGGAACACCTAGACTGCTTTTTGTGTTCATTTCTTCCCTTCCTACTTAATTAAAGTATCCTCATCTTTCTCTGCCAAAGTTATAACTTCATTCACTATGACAGGTTCTCTGGGAAAGCAGCTCTGAGATGATTAAGGACAATTAGCCACCAGAGGGAGCCCACATAACCTCTTGAATGTAACAGGATCGCATTGTTGAAAGAAAAGCAGGACAGAAATGTACTGTTCCTTTGTACGGTGTAACAGTAGGGGAGTGTTTCAGTACTGCTGGGCTAAGAATACACAATGTGGCACCAGAGGTACTTACAACAATAGGAGAGCAAATCCAGCTGCCAAAAATAGATATAAAAGGAAAACAACAAAGTGAAAATACTATGAGTCCAGGTAAATTGGCACAGTTCTGACAACAGGACTGCTCTAATTTATGTTAGCTAAAAGACAAGTCTGGAAAGTGTGAAGGGTTCAGTGGTCCAACATTTCTTCTTCTTACCAATCTCAACGCATTTCAAAGCTCAGATTGAAGCCAATTAGTTAATTCTGCTTCTTGAAGAAGACAGCATTTGGGATGACTTTGACAAAGCGTAATGATTTTTTATTAGGTAAGGATGGCCCATTCAAATATAGACGTCCTTCCCATCTGCAGTCACAGACTAGCCTGACCTCAGGAGAGACAAATTACTTCTAGTGCTTTGTGTAACCCAGACAAGAGAGGCTGTGCTGGGAGATTTTGAAGGACTGCTGCAACAAGTTTTGCAGAAATCGTTTCTGTGCCTACATGTGCATGAGAGGAAGTCAAGGCTGTGGTTTCTTTATTACATCAAGATGAACTCTGTAGCTATCCTTAAAACAAGCAACTCTGTTCTTCGTTTCCATCTCTTTCAAGGCTTACACAATAATAAAAAAATACACATGCACATATATACATATATATATCCATTTATAGAATACGTCTCCTTGTTATTAACACCTACCTAATCACAGTAACACTAGCAGTAGTAATTGATCTTCATAATACATGTTCATTTGATCCTCCTTGAACTACATGTAAAAGTGACTCACAGGCACAGCATCTTGCTGCTTGGGACTTCTATAGTCCTCCTGCACCCAGATGTATGGGTGCATACAAATTTAGGCTGGAGCTACCTTTCATGGAAGCTTGGTTTCTAGCTAGAAGCAATAGAGGCTTTTCTCCCATTTCATGTAACGATTGTCTGTCAGTACTGTGAACAGCCAGGTGGTGAATCCAACCAAAATCTGTGTTGTTGCAAAGCAGCACTAAAACTGATTTGCTGTGTTTGGGAGCAGAGGACCTCCAGTCTTCCATATGTTTTTGAATAATAGGTAACTTCCCTTCCTTAGTGTTGCTTGAAGGTAGCTCAGAATTTGTATTGTACACTATCTTTTTTTCTAAAATTATCCCTCTGCTGAGGACTGACAGACTTTGGAAGTGTCAGGGGTTATATATCTGTAGTTAGAGAAGAAGAAACGTTCTCCGTCAATGATACAGTCTGAGGATGCTCATAGTATAACGGCTTTTTTTGTGTGAGTCTAAAATCAAGGAAATTAGTGACTACCCTTTCTTTTAGAGCTTTAACCAAATAAGCAAAGCCCCATATTCAGAGTTAATCTCATTAAAAGCATCTATTTCATTTAAAGCACGTAGCTGGTTTTACTGCTTTCAATAGCTCCCTGAGAAAGGGATTAATCTCTAAACAATGGGAATACTGTTAGGGGGGAGCACTGCTACTGCTGTCTGTGAAAGACCTGTTGCTTACTGTTCTGCCTCCATGCTATGTGATTTGTTGCTAAAGGTACAGTTACCAAGAAAACACTTGTTCAGTTTCCTCCGAACACATCAGAATAGCTTTTATGCAAAAGAAAAAAAAAAAAAAAAAGAAAACAAAAAAAGAGCTGAAAATTGACACTGTGGAAATCAGAATATTTAGTAAACACTGCTATTAAGTATTAATAAATTAAGTACAAGAAAAAACAAATCAATATGTGCTGCTTTTGAAACACTACAGAAGCTGAACCTTACAGTTGTGTTGATTTTTTTAAAGAAGCAGAGGAAGAAAGGAAATAAAAGTAGTCTGTTTTGGTTTGGCCTGGATGAATGCCAGGTACCCACAAAAGTCACTCTATCACTCCCCTTCCTCAGCTGGACAGGGGAGAAAAAATATGATGAAAGGCTTGTGGGTCGAGATGAGGACAGGGAGATATCGCTCACCAATTACCATCACAGACAAAACAAGTTGGACTTTGGGAAAAAAAAGTTTAATTTATCACCAACAAAATCAGAGTAGGATAATGAAAAATAAAATCAAATCTTAAAAGTATCTTCCCCCCCACACTCCTCCCTTCTTCCCAGGCTTAACTTTACTCCAAATTTTCTCTACCTTCTTCTCCGAGTGGCACAGGGGGACAGGGAATGGAGGTTGCAGTCAGTTCATCACACGTTGCCTCTGCTGCTCCTTCCTCCTGAGTGGGAGGACTCCTCACACTCTTCCACTGCTCCGACATGAGGTCCCTCTCATGGGACACAGTTCTCCACAAGCTGCTCTAATATGGGTCCCTTCCATGGGGTGCAGTCCTTCAGGAACAGGCTGCTCCAGCACAGGTTGTCATGGGGTCACAAGCCCTGCCGCCAAACTTGCTCCGGCGTGGGGTCTTCTCTCCATGGGTCCACAAGTCCTGCCAGGAGCAAGCTCCAGCATGGGGTCTTCATGTAGTCACAGCCTCCTTCGGGCACCTCCACCTGCTCCAGTGTGGGGTCCTCCACAGGCTGCAGGTGGATATCTGCTACACCCTTAACCTTCATGGACTGCAGTGGGACAGCCTGTCTCACCATGGTCTTCTCCAGTGGCTGTAGGGGAATCTCTGCTCCAACGCCTGGATCATCACCTTCCTCTCCTTCTTCACTGGCCTTGGTGTCTGCAGAATTGTTTCCTTCACAAATTCTCACTCCTTTCTCTCTGCTGAAATTGCTGTTGTGCAGTGACTTTTTCCCCTTTTATAAATGTTACCACAGAGGCGCTAGCACTGTCACTGATGGGCTCGACCTTGGCCAGTGGCAGGTCCGTCTTGGAGCCAGTCGGCATTGGTTCTATCAGACACGGGGGAAGCTTCTCGCAGTTTCTCACAGAAGTCACCCCTGTAGCCCCCCCGCTACCAAAACCTTGCCACGCAAACTCACAACAAGTCCATCAATAAAACACAAGGTGGTTCAGAAGTAGGGTCATGTACAGTGAGTTCGAAGTAGTTTTTAATTGCAAAGCATATATCAAAGATGTGCTATTTAAACATACATAGCTTATATATGTGTAATCCAGAGCACATTTTCACAGGCAAGGGAAGAAGCATCTAAAGAGCAGTTACGCATCCTGACCACCCATGAGCACTGCAGAAGCAAGTGGAAATCACCAATGTACTTGGATGGTTTTCAAATCAGCTCTCTGAGACTCCCACTAGCGGATGGGATCAGCTGTCCTCTGAAACCTCTTTTTTACGCTGTTAACAAGAAAAGCGCTTAGATGATTAGTCTTCATGGTCTGGAGCAGTTTATAGAAGTGAGTTAGTGATTAGTGTGTTTATACAGAAGGGTACTTTCACCCTAAAGCTTTGGACACCTCTAATTTGAATTGTCCAGCCACTTCCACATCAAAGAGCCACAGCTCTGCACTTCTTTTGCTTTCACTAAATATTCTCTTTGACTCAGCCTATATGCCAACTGTAATCAAGAACTCTTTGTACCGAACTTTCTTTAAGATAAAGGGAAGAATAAACTGAATTTACTCAGATATTCAACACAAACTCTTTATTCTTTTCTACTACTGACCATTTACTACGTTTTAGATTTAACTCAAAGACTACATCCCTAGCTCTTTCAGTGATTATTTGACCAGATGTCTATCACCTATCACATTCAGGAATAACTGCCTGTGGTTAAGAATAGCAGTATTTTACTTCACTCTTACCTGATATATAAACATCCCCCTAAATCCACTCTTCCTTATTTCTTTTATTCTAATAGAACTAAACAGATCATGACTAGAAATCAATAACTGATCCTCCAAACCACCCCAAGAGAGTCTGCTGACAGCTGCTATAGACCTTTCCACTGGCTGGTCTCCTCTTAATTTCTAAACTCAATTTAATCATGGATATACTATATTCATTGTGACAGTGTTCTTATTCTAAATCCTCCTTCTCCCTGCACAGAATATTCTTATGTTGAAAATATATGAAAAATCACTTTAAGTACTCAGCATAGTGAAGAGGAAATTTGAATTGCATTTTGAGCCATAAAGAGAAGGTTTAGGGATACTCTTTTGCATGTACTTTGAGGTGGGTTTTTTATTATATATATTCAGATGTTTATATCAAAGATTTCAACAACTCTGAAGAAGGATGACACAATCCCAAGGTAAGTAACTTATCCTTCAGGGTTATCTTCATGACAAAAATATTATCTCAGCAAAGAAGGTTAATATCTTACCAGTTTTCACCTGAAGACTCAAAAAAATTACCAACTGATAACTGGCTGCTCTGTTACTTTTTTACACTTTGCAGACACAGGATAATTAGATGACTCATCTAAGTTCAAACAGCAAGTATAAAGCAGGGAAAGAAGTAAAATCCAACCTCATTGAATATAGTCTCGTTGTCTGGATACTGGGGTCTTCCATACTAACATCAGCAGCTAGAAGCAATGAAAAGATCGGGCAGAAGCAATGAAGTATGTATATATTCATAGGTTCAGATAGAAAATTTCATTCTCAAGCATGAAATTTAAAAGTTTGCATTACATGCACAAAGCTACTATCTGGTATTTATGAGAAAAAGAACAAAAAATTGTGAAGAAAAAAAATCACTCAGCATAGAGTGGCTGATGGCTATTTTGTGGTCATTATCATTAAAGTTTTATTGAATGTGTTAGTGACTTCAAAAATTCTTGTTACAACATAAGGAAGTCCTCACAGAAGCATTTAATTTAAAATAAGTTTTGAGCTACAGGCAACAGCAGCAAAGTGACACTTCCTTCTAATGTTGAGCTGAAATGAAGGGAATGATTTTTGGTAATAATGTCTTTTTTTAATAAGAGTTTTGGGCTTCTGTTTCAATGATAAACATGAAACCTGTTCTATGTTCAAGACAAAGATGTATCTCAGGAAAACCAGTGAGAACTCTTGTCCCTGACTTTAATGACATGTTTTTCTTGCTTTTTTTGGCAGTTAAGTCATGCTGCAGCGCTGCTGTCTGGGCAAGTGGTCAAAATGTTAGTGTGATGTCCTCTTATCTCCAGCCTCCCTTCATGTCAGTTCTCCACCTCTGGATGGAAAATAAAAACTATATGTGCACTTCCATCTATCATCTTTTTACAGCAGGAAAACAAGAAGTAGGGGGACAAACGATGGGTGCTGGCTGGAGTGTCTGAGCTGCAAGGGAGAAAGGAGAGGGAAATTGAGGTTGAAAACAGTCTAATGTGGGTCTGTGTAACTCTTTCCTGTCAATGATTGATTTCTTCTATATCTAGACATTTTAAAAAACAAAGGCATGTCACACCTGGATTCTTTTGTGGTACTAGGTACCATCTAATTCCAGAAATACCATATTACTAACTTATAGCTAAAGAGTACGTCAATAAAAAATCAAAACACAAAGTATAGCAAATTTCCAGATAATCCATCTTCCGAGACTTCTCTGAGATTGTGTGCTGGCATTCCTCTGACCACTTCCTGACACTCATGAAACCTCTTCAAGCACACAGGACTTTTCAATTGGTTATTTCTATAAAAGAAAATCACTGCATAAATGAAAACAATTATTCTATATTTATTTGAGAAAATGACTGTGACAGAGAATCCTTACTGTTCCAAATTATGATGAAAACAAGAAACAGAAAAAAAAGCCCTCGTGTGAACGTCAAATATAAGCAATAATTTCAAAATTAGCAATAACTTCAAAACACATTAATTTTCTCTTTCTATGTGTTTTGTCTACTTAAGTTAAAGCACATTCTTCTTTTTTTCCATTTTTTTTACAAGGTTCTTATCACCTACTTCTTATTCCCTAAGGGAAAGTGCATTTTCCACTCCAAGAGAATCTTACCTACTTCAGTTTAATGTGTGTATAGCTTGGTGTGAAACCCTTATCTACGATGTCATCAGTCCGAACAATAATAATCAGGAGAAAGAGGACTGTAAAAACAAGAAAGAAAATAACATTAAACAGAGAGAACAATATTTCTGTAATAGAGATTAAAATTAGCATAACTTCCAAGTGGCATCCCGTTTGAACTTGTGAAAAAGTATATCTTCACTCAAGCGTGGCAAATGGACTCCTTATATTTCTCCTGTATTGAGTCTGGCTGAGACGGAGTTAATTTTCCCCATAGCAGCCCTCGTAGTGCTGTGCTGTGTATTGGTTGCTAGAAAGGTGTTGCTAACACACCAGTGTTTTGGCTACTGCTGAGCACTGATCACGCAGCATCAGGGCTGTCTCTCTAACATTCCCCACCCTCATTCAGTAGGCAAGGGGGTGGGCAAAATCCTGGGAGGGGACATAGCCAGGATAGCCAGCTCAAACTGACGAAGGGGATATTCCATACCATGTGACGCTTGCTCAGCAATAACAGCTGAGAGAAAGGAGAAGGGGGAGAGGCTTTCGTTATTAAGACATTTGTCTTCCAGAGCGATCACTACACGTACTGAAGCCCTGCTTCCTGGGAAGTGGCTGGATATCACCTGCTTATGGGAAATGGAGAAAAAAATCTTTTGATTTCCTTTGCTTCTGCGCACAACTTCTGCTTTTACTTTATTAAACTGCCTATATCTTGACTCATGAGTTCTTTTCCACTTTAATTTCTCCCCCTCCCCATCCTCCTGAGGAGGGAATTGATAGAGCAGCTTAGTGGGCACCTGGTGTCCAACCAAGGTTAACCCACTACAGTCCTTTATGGCTCTCAGCAAGGGAGCTGACCCTGGCTGGATGTCAGGTATTCACCAAGTGGCTCTATCGCTCTACTTCCTCGGCTGTACACGGGAGAGAAAAATATGATGAAAGGCTTATGGTTGGGATACAGACAGGGAGATCACACACCAATTACTGCCAGGGGCAAAAAAGACTTGACTTGAGGAAATTAATTTAATTTATTGCCAACCAAGTCAGAGTCGGGTAGTGAGAAATAAAAAAAAATTTAAGTATTCAAACACCCCCCCCACTCCTCCCTTCTTCCTGGCCACAACTTCATTCCCAATTTCTCTACCTCATCCCCCCGAGCAGCGCAGGGGAGGGGCGATGAGAGCTGTGGTCATTTCATTACATATTGTCTCTGTTGTTCTTACCTCCTCAGGGGGAGGACTCCTTACACTCTTCCCCTGCTCCAGCATGGGGTCCCACCCACAGGCTGCAGTTCTCCATGAACTTCTCCAGCGTGAGTCTTTCCCATGGTCTGTGTTTCTTCACAAATTGCTCCAGTGTGGGTCCCTTCCATGGGGTGCAGACATTCAGGACTGGTTCAGCAAAGAGGTGCTACCACTGTCAGTGATGGGGTCAGCCTTGGCCAGCAGTGGGTCCATCTCGGAGCCAGGTGGAACTGGCACTATCAGACACAGGGGAAGCTTCTAGCAGATTCTCACAGAAGCCACCCCTGTAGCTCCCCAGCTACCAAAACCCCACCATGCAAACCCAATACATCTCCTCACACTGTCAAATAAAAAAAAAAATCTATAGGAAAATAAAAATAAAATTGCTTCAAAATTTTTTTTATGTGCATGTGTATGTTTTCATTACACTTTCTGCTAAAATGTGCTATTTGTATTTCCTCTTCTCAGCTACTAAGCAAACTTGATACTGCACTACAGAGGTGGTTGTATTTCCTTTGTGGACTAAAAAGTAGAAGTGACTATAAATATAAGACTTATGCAGTCGGGAAGGGGAACCAGATAATGCTACCAGTGAAAAATACTGTGTGGGGTTAAAGGAAATGTGGAAGGGACTGCAGAAGTAATTATAGTCACCTGAGTGCCAAATATTCAAGGCATACTTGAGCAGTGAAGGGATGAGATTGAAACTGTTAGGCCAAGAAAATCTGTGTGTGCTTAATACAACAAGAAGAGCAAAATTTTTCTATGAAGTGAATGAGATTATCTGTATTTTTAAACAGCCATGAAACAGATGGATTTCTCCAACCTTAGGCAAAGTGCAGTGTCTCAGATAAGAGCAGAGTAATATCCTCACACCAGAGAGAAAAGATCCTCAAGAAAACAAATTTGTTTGCCAGATGCCGAGATCCAGAAATGAATCTGAGTCAAGCTGTCTAATAGACAAGATGGCGGTTCCTGACCCAGATAGCTTACTGCCTACAGGTTTTCCTGAACTGATACCCAGTACAAAAAGTGAGTGCCAAGGACACTATTCTAATATGGAAGAGTCAGGCACAGCCCCAGCGCAGAAACTTCTAATTTAACTCTTTTTAATAACTGATATGTATGTAATACTTTCTGTGTCACATAATTCTCATGTCAACAACAGGACATCAGCATGTGTTAATGAGTTCACATCAGATCATGCATACAAAAAAAAAGTAAAACTCCTAGCATAGACCTTGTTTCTTCAAAAAAAGATGAATTTCGTAACTGTGGACGTTCAGGTGGTTTCAGGTTCTTCAAAGTACTAATGCACACATGTTAAATGCCTCTGCAGGCTTAAAAATTTGAAAAAAGTAGAGTCAAAAAGAGCACTTAGCTGAACCCTGGAGAATGCATGTTTCTGCAGTGCAATAAAACTTCTGTGCTGACTTAACCAACAAGAACATTTCTTTGTTCCTCTCTCCTAGCATTATATTTAAAACAATGTTTTAAAGCAATGTTCTTAGTTTGGAGGGTCTGTAGCATGACAAGCTTTCAAACATGGCAGAAGTCTTGTAGTGGAAATCTACTTTTGACAGAAATGCATGAAAGTGGGGTGTTGTAAACGTCACACACACAAAGAGTCACACGCTGTCATGGTTTAACCGAGCAGCTGGCAACTAAGCACTCAACAGCTGCTTGCTCACCCTTCCCCTTCCCCCTCAGTGGGATGGGGAGGAGAAATGGACAAAAGGGAAAACTCATAGGCTGAGATAAAGACAGTTTAACAAGACAACAAAGGAAATACTACTGCTACTACTACTACTGATAATAATTAATATGAAAAATGAACTATATACAATACAATTTTCTCACCACTCGATGACCAATTTATAGCCAGTCCCTAAGCAGCAATCGCCGAACCCAAAACACAAAGATTTTGTGAATTTCACAAAACTCCCTAAAAAGACCAAACTCCAAAAAAACCTCAAACTCCTGGATAAGAGAGGATTTGAACTCACAGAAAAGAGAATAAAAAAGAAAAAGGATTCCTGCCCCTAGCCAGCCTCCATTTATAAACTGAGCATGACATCCATGATGTAGAAAATTTCCATTGGCCAGTATGGCTTAGCTGTCTGGCTGTGCTCTCTCCCAGCTCCTGCACATCGGCTCATTAGCTGAACATGAAAAACTGAAAAAATTCCTTGATTTCACAGTAACGACTGAAAACATCAGTGTTATCAACATTCTTCTCATACTAAATCCAAAACACAGCAGCTACTGAGAGGAAAATCAACTCTATCCCAGCTGAAACCATGACACACACACATGCACATGCATGCACACTCACATATAGTGGCAGCCTATATGGCTTTGGTTTTCTGGCTTGCAAATACAGTAAAATACTAATGACTTTTTACTGCACATTATTTTGTTGAGTTTCACATCCAAAAAAATCAGCATAGAAGCTGACAACTGCATAAATTATGGAAACTTGGAAAATTATTCTCCTGGAGAACTGGTTAAATTTTGCCTTAATCATAAGCAAATATTGTTCTTCTTAGTTGAAAGACAATATCATTCCTGAGCAAATGCTGATAGATATTGGGGCTTTTTAAACTTTATTAGCATTCTTTTAAACTGTGATTGGCAAAAATGTTGGAGACAACTGCAATCAAAATGACAGAGATAAAAAATTACTATTTCCCAGTAATTTCCAAGCTGTTTTCCACCAGGGTTCTCCTGCAGTGGCATGTTCTTTCTAAGTTAGTTTATTAGATTACAAACACAGAGGTAGGATTTGTCTCTATTTGTGTCTTTTATGAGACTTAGTATTTACCTGAATTTAAAAGACAATTAATATAATTTAAACCCAGACAAAGTTTCAGGTTTTTTTGTTTAAATGGCTTTAAAAAAACTTTTATTTTAGTACACAGCACTATATATAGCACGAGGCTAACACAGGACGTCCCAAATGACTGGACAATAGCCAATGTAACGCCTGTCTACAAGAAGGGCAGGAAGGAGGATTCAGGGAACTACAGGCCTGTCAGCCTGACCTTGGTGCTGGGCAAGATTATGGATTGATTCATCCTGGGTGTGCTCACTGGGCATGTGAAGGACAATCAGGGGATCAGGCCCAGCCAGCATGGGATCTTGAAAGGCAGGTCCTGCTTGACCAACCTGATCTCCTTCTATGACCAGGTGACCTGCCTAGTGGATGAAGGTAAGGCTGTGGTTGTCATCTGCCTGGACTTTAGTAAGGCCTTTGACATTGTCTCCCACAGCATCCTCCTGGAGAAACTAGCTGCTCATGGTTTGGATGGGTGTACTCATCACTGGATAAAGAACTGGCTGAATGGCCGAGCCCAGAGAGTGATAGTGAATGGAATTAAATCTGGCTGGTGGCCAGTCAGAAGTGGTGTCTCCTGGGGCTCAGTGTTGGGTCTGGTCTTACTTAAAATCTTTTTCAATGATCTGGATGAGGGGATTGAGTGGTCCGTCAGTAAGTTTGCAGATGACACCAAGTTGAGCAGGAATGTCAATATGCTTGAGGGTAGGAAGGCTCTGCAGAGGGATCTGGACAGGCTGGATCAATGTGCTGAGGCCAGCTGTATGAGGTTTAACAAGGCCAAGTGCTGGGTCCTGCACCTGCGTCACAACAACCTCATGCAGCGCTACAGGCTTGGGAAAGAGTGGCTGGAAAGCTGCCTAGCGGAAAAGGACCTGGGGGTGCTGGTCGACAGCCGGCTGAACATGAGCCAGCAGTGTGCCCAGGCGGCCAAGAAGGCCAATGGCATCCTGGCTTGTATCAGAAATAGTGTGGCCAGCAGGAGTGGGGAGGTGATTGTGCCCCTGTACTCGGCACTGGTGAGGCTGCATCTGGAGTACTGTGTTCAGTTTTGGGCCCTTCACTACAAGAAAGACATTGAGGTGCTGGAGCATGTCCAGAGAAGGGCAACGAGGCTGGTGAGGGGTCTAGAGAACAAGTCTTACGAGGAGTCGCTGAGGGAGCTGTGGCTGTTTACTCTGCAGAAGAGGAGGCTGAGGGGAGACTTTATTGCTCTCTACGACTACCTGAAAGGAGGTTGTAGTGAGGCAGGTGTTGGTCTCTCCTACCAGGTAACTAGCGATAGGACAAGAGGCAATGGCCTCAAGTTGCATCAGGGGAGGTTCAGATTGGATGTTAGGAAAAACTTCTTTACTGAAAGACTGGGCAGACATTGGACCAGGCTGCCCAGGGACGTAGTGGAGTCCCCATCCCTGGAGGGTTTTAAAAAACTTGTAGATGTTGCGCTTCAGGATATGGTTTATTAGGCATGGTGGCATTGGGTGGATAGTTGGACTTGATGATCTTAGAGGTCTTTTCCAACCTATGATTCTATGATATTAAATGATGCAGTTTGTCACTCAGTTGTTATTAATGTTAGCCAGGGACAAAATTTTAAGTTACGTTTAGGAATGGTTTCTTTCTCAGAAATCAAGGAGGTGCTTTTGAAAATATTACTGAAATATTAAAATATTTATCCAAATTATGAAATATTAAATTATTTCTGCCCAAACAGTTCTCAGAAGTCTCAGATCTCCACTCACATAAACTCAAAAATTGCATAAAATTTCATGTAAAGCTTTGGTTTTGTTGCTTTAGTGTATTTCAGATTCCATATCTATTGCACAAATATATTTGCTTAAAATAAGACTTTATTAAATCATAATGGCTGAAAAAAACCCTATACCTGTATCTAAATTGGTGTTCATGGGTTTTTTTCTTTGCTTAAGGAGTGTATACACTTTAGAAAGAACAGATGTTAAATCAAATGAGTAGGTATTTGTAGCATCTATGTGTAGATTTCTCCTTTTATCCAGTTATACATTTTTGGCAGTTCTAGAAACATTAAGAATGGTCCTATCCATCATATACAAGTATGCCAGTTTAAAATCATATGAGTCTGCTCTACTTTACTAACAAGAAAAAAGTCTATGCACATATGTAGCATTGGGAAAAGCCTGACCAACAAACCTCTCTTACTTGTAACGTTAAAAAAAAATAATTAAAAAATGCACATTATCTTGGAGAGCAGAATAATTTCCAAAGACTCAGAAGACTCAGGATCAGGTTATTAATTTCCAGCCAGAACTATCTGCGTCCTGCCTTAAGTGGTCAGTGTGCGTCCTATCACAAAGGCTCCTGAAGGAGACCTGCTCAGATGTATTGATCTACAGTACTTTTTTAAGATTCTGAGCTATTCCAGAGTATGTATGTTTGGTTTTAACAGATAAAAAAGATTAAATAAAAAGAGAATGGGTATACATAACAAAAATCTGGGCCGTTGCACAACATATGGGCATCAGTAATATGTTTCTGAAATACTCTGTTCTGCACTTTATCAGTACTTATTCTAAAACGTTGAGAAACTGTAAAATGTCATGTTGAAGAAACAAGAGAATCGTGATGTTACCCATTTAAAAATGTCAAAGTATAGCCACTGTAATTTGTTTTTTTTGTTGTTTTTTTTTTAATTCACATTAACAAGTAATTTCATATTTCATGGTTCTCTGAGTAAGAAGAGATATTCTCTTTTAATCACAGCTTATCTTTCATATCAGAGCAGTATAGTTGAGTTTTTTATTATTTGCTACACAGCAACAATTTTTTAGTATTTGTGTGCTTGTAGATGCAAACTTGTAGCTACAGAACCCCTGTCTTTTGCATATTCAGAACTCCTATTAATGTTATCAGAAGGCAGAACTTTGTAAGGAAAGCAGAATGGAGTCTTTTAAACAACAATGTGATTTTGTTTCCTTGCTACCATGTTAGTCTTCCTCTCATACAAAACAGACCTTTTACTTAAGCTTTCCCACTTGTTATCTTGAAAGATATCAATCTCCTTTAGAAAAGAAAAGAAAACAAAAGTCATTCTAGATCAAAGCTGACCCAGAGTACACTGTGCACTACTGACCCTGTAAGAGAAGCACAAGCTAAGAAGGTCACCTGACAATCCTGAGAGACTACTGAAATACAATTCACTGACACAACAAGCTCAAGAATTTTATTTCTCCTATGCCATGCTGCAAGAGAGGACTACAAGTGCTGTCTGGGTCATTTGAGAGGCCCTATCACCCTACTCTTTAAGACACCCCCAAGTTCATGCCCCAGGCTACAAGGAATGAGCCCTGACTATACGTACTTTTACCCAAAAAGCCACAGCACACCCGGAAAAGGGCCTGGCTGTAACCCTTTGGGGTCCTCTGCCTGTCTATCCTGCTCCCAAAGTGCTGCTTGTCTTCCTCAGTCTGTTTTTGGTGCTGTGGAGGGCACGTTAGCACAGGGGGTGCAATGACTGTGAATGAGAGTGTAATTGGTTCCCAGTTAAGCGTGCTGGTGAAGGGGCCCCTTTTGCCTGCTATGGCTGCAGGAAAACCATGAGAAAGCAGGGAAATCTGAGGGAGACCGTGATCCCCCTCTCCTACATGGCAGCAAAGGGCTAACCCTCCTCTCTAAAAAAGCATTCGGACTCCTGGCCACTCACTGCAGGCTGTGCACGGGAGCTGGGAGGCAGCCTGAAAACTAGCCGGGTGTCTGCACACTAGTGCTGTACCTTCCTGGTTTTTACCCAGTTGCCTCCAGAATTCACATCTTTAAAGTCCAGCCAGTTCTTTCCAGCCTTCTCCCACATTCTTACTCAGCTTTTAGTTTTGTTTTCAGAAATGTTAGTAAGTCATGCGTGACAGCTCCAGTGTACCAAGCTGATGTATAAATCTGGCTTTGCAAGTTAATGTCGGAATATTAGATGTGGTTTGCAGTTAGCTGTCTTTGGGGACAGATATGGCTGCACAGAGCCTTCTGAGCATGTGACACACTGCTGACATAATAAGCCACTAACAGTATTATCAAAAATCTTCGCAATATTCTTCTATGGCATAAATGAGTGGCTGCATATCCAGTGTAAGTGCCAGAGTTTGCTCTGGTTGTGTTTCCTTGTCCTCGGTTTCTGCCTGCAATACGCTAATAATAATCTTCCTAGACACAATTACTCAAACAAACCACAGCTACATGTAGTATTTCCACAGCTCCTATTGTGCAGAATAGTGTTCTGAGACAGTGGCTTCCTTTTTTGCTATCTCTCACAACAAATCAGAGCTTAATAATAGAGCGTGCATAGAGAAGTACAGAGAGTACATTAAAGTCACCTCCACTTTTCCTAACAGACACATTGCCATCTGTCATACCCGTAACAGCCTGTGAAGGCAAAGAAATTTCAGTTTGAAGAAATGATCTAGAAAGAACCAGTCACTGCATTTGCATTGATTACTGCAAATGTGCTTCTCTAAGGGCGAACCTGTTTGGGAGCAGGAGTCTGAACGCTGATAAGCTCACACAAAGGTACAGGAGGGAAAATGGGAACCTAGGGAATGGCATAATTATAGTGTCTTCCTGTCAAATGGCTGAAGGGATAAAATGTCATCTTCCTGCATAATAAATAAATTAGAATTTCAATATTTAAGTCCTTGTCAGAGAGGAGATCTGTCACAGAATAACCATCAATTTCTATGCTTCCTTTAGGGTAAATTTTCACCATTGAGGGCATTTGACTGTTAAATGCTAATATGAATTAAATACATGCTTATGAAGTCTGAGATATCTAATCAAGAAAACCCAGAAAAGATTAAAATTACACCCCCCCCCCCCCTGCTTCTTACAACAGTTGCTGGTTGTGACATCCAGATGTGAAGCATCTGATGAACATAACGGCATCTATTTTAGGAACTACTGTAGCATCAGTATTACTTTGCAGATCACGATGCATTAGAAAAAAATTAAAGACAAGGAAATTGTGGTGTCCCCATCATTTGACTTCGTCAGTGGCACTTTGTTGTTTATCCTTGAAATCTGTCAGACTCTCAGTAAACAACATTACTTCAGTGTCTTGTATATTCACCAGAAAGTCCTAACAGCTGCTGAGGTAACCTTGACTGTCAGTCATGAACATGAATGGTAACCAATGACCACATTTAAGGCTCTGGTCACATCACTCTTATCCAGACAGTCTTTCCTTCTCCCTTCTTCACACTTGCATTTATTTGTATCTTCACATCACTTCCTTCTTTATTGGACTTGCTTCTCTCACTCTCCCTAAACAAGAGGTATAAAAATACTAAAATTTATATTTTTGCTTAGCAATTAAAATGTTTTTTTTTAATCACCACAATACAGTACCGAGATATATTGTTTCATGAAAAATCAAAACCAGTGTAAAGAAAGAAGAGGCTACCATATTTTCTTATCTAACAAAAGTTAAATTCGTTTTTTGAAAAAAAAAATAATTCCATAATTCCCAAATTAAATTATTAATTTCAAAACCCACCATTTGACTGAATACAATTTTTTTAGTGATGCCTTTTTTGCAATCACAGTTTTGACAAATTTACTGCTCAGAGAAGTCAAGTAGCCTACCCCTTCTACTGGCATCCTCCTGCCATGTACTGCTCTCCCTTCCCGTGACAGCCTCAGTGCCCTTGTGTGCGCTGGAAGACAGTGTGATGAGGAGCAGCCAGAGTTCAAGAAGCAGAGTAGCAGCAGATGAATACCAAGACCACTGCAGAAATCCTTGGATTTGTGAGGTAGCCGTAAAGTCATGGGAGATTGTCACTGGAGGCAGCTTTTTGGAGAAAATCTCTCAGATTTTTCTGGAAATGCCTGCCAGGATTCGACCTTAACCTTTCAAGAAAAGTGTTTCAGGAACTCAAGGATATGCTCAAGCTAATCAGGAACTTGACTGGAAAAGCTTCAGAGTCAAAATTCACGCAGATGCTCTAAAGACCAGAGCCGCAGATACAGAGGCATCTGTCATTGCCTACCATCTTGGTCAACATTACCCTTAATGTCTACTTTGCAGAGAATTTTCCCCTGCCTGCAAACAAGCAATCATTATTCCACCCAGTCTGGCCTGGTTAGCTATTATCTAGACACTTCATTTTTTTTCCCATTCTGTTACCATAGAGATGGGAAACACAAGGTGAGAGCACATCAACGTTTTGTTCACAAAGCAGGGATCACCCACTAGATTTGCAGGCAGAGTGCTTAAAGTGAACTCCTTCACTGAAAAATCGAAAAGCATTTTCATGGCACATGGATGTTTTTACAGTCATTTTACAGCCTCAAATAGCTTCCTGAAAGCCCATCTGAAAAATGTCATGACCCTGGGAAACTCAACTATATTTTTTTTATCTTTCCCACATCATCATCCTCAGGAAGGATAAGTCTGGAGGGCAGATGTCACCTTCAGGTACACCTGTGAAATCTCATTGGCTTCAAATCAAGGTTGTAAGGACATGTGTGCTTGGAAGTGAAGTTGCACAGAGGTAGGTCAGAGTATAAAGTGCCCGGAAAGCCTTGGTTACTGCTGCCAAGGTGTCAGGTGAAAAGTACCAAGCGTAATTGTTAAAGCCAAGTGAACTTTCAGGCTGGCAGCTTAAACAAGAAAAGGATCTCGGGAAAGCTGTTGCAGAGAGTAGTGTTGAGATATAACTTGGACACATCACATCCATGGAAACCAGGCAGAAGAGAGTCATTCATCCAGCATACAAATATTTAATCTTAATTTATGAGTAGCCTGCAAAAGTACACATCTGTACTTGGAAACCCCATGGTCTTTACAGATTTAACAGTCACATTTCTAAATCTTAGAGAGCAAATCTTCAGCAGACATGACGTTGTTTGAAAACACTGCCAAGAGAAGGAAAACAGGAGCTTTTCTATTTAAAAGAATTTGATGAACTATGGGTGAGAATTGCTATTGGTGCATGAGATAGTGATAAATAGTTGTCATGCAAGATTTCCATAGACAAATGAGAGTGTAGCTGAATAATGGCATGTTTTGCACATTTAGCTACTGGATTGCTCAAAAGCAAGACTTGCATCTACAATTTCTGCAGGTACTTAGAAGACTGGGACAAAATAATGATATCTTATTAAATGATTGCAGCCAGGCTCAAGATTCTTATACTTGGAGATTTGACGCAGTTTTTATATCTGAAATTGATGGCTTTTGTGAATCATGGTCTAAACAGAATTTAATGCATATTCCTTCCTTACAGCATCCAAACATTACTACTCTTCAAGGAAGATCAACTGCATCATCTAGGGGTAAAAAAAAAAAGGGTTAACATTTTTTTATCCCTTTCTTGTTGATCTGTGAAGCAACATTACATGACTGCATTCACTACTCATTAATGCAAGGCACACTGCTTTATAGTGCAGTCATGCAGCAGTAAAGTTGTGGTCAAGCTTTATATTTTTCTGCCATTAAATACCTAACATTTTATTCCACTAAGAGATTAAGAAAAGAGGTAAAATAAAAGCTGCAGAGGATATGCTGAACAGGTTAGAGAAGTGTTTCATTCTTGTGGCTGTGCCATGCTATTTTACTAGTTTCTTTAAAATTGTGCTATGTAAGCACTATTAGAGTGGAAAGGATGCTGCAGAAACCAAGTTCCACAAAAATAGGTGTAGCGCCGTAAAAACACAAAATTGCTTTATACCACTGTATTCCTTTATAAAGCAGGATGGTATGCAAGACTTATGAGCTGCAGAGGAGAAAAAAGCATTTCATTTTCTGGTGTTGTGCTCGAGAATACCAGAAAATTAAACTCTCGGCTCACACTGGACTTCAAACATCTGCTGCCAGACAGAATACTCCTTCTGACAGGATTCCACTTACCAAGTCCTTTGCAATCCAAGGGCTCTACTAGTTTTCAATCAAAGAGAAAGAAACATAATGCAGAAGCTGTCATCTGCTACGGATGACTGCAACCTCAGCATGCCTGTAGGAAATTTTGGAGAAGAAAGCTGCTTGTAGAGCATTTCTTTAGTGAAACTAGTTTAGACTGAGCTTAACACTGAACACTGGGATGAATACAATGAAAGAAAGATAGAAAACCCAGGAGGAGTGGAAAATGTTCCACGAATTAGAAGTTATTCTTTTAAAATTACAACTATTTCAGTCACCCTCACCTGTAGACTGAAAATCAGCAGTGACTAACCCTATCAAAAGCATTAAGAGCCGTAACCATATATTTTATTATGAATCTTTAACACAATATTTATGTCCTCTGCTTCCAGAACACTCAAGGCTAAAGAAATAGCAAGTAAGATTCATGCCTGAGTTTTCAAAATTGATTCCAGTGGGGTTAAAATAAGTAACTTCTAGTTCTACCCTCTTTTTGTCACCTTATTGAAGACAACATTCATGTCCCACAACAGTAGAGGAAAGAATGGCATGATACAGTTTCCTAGGTGATCACTGGAGAACTCTAAGACAGATTCATATTATATTCAAGTAACAGATGATAAATAGAGTTCATGTGGAATGAATGGCATGAGGATAATCAGTGAATTAGAATCATCAATGGATACCCTAAACATTGCTATTTCAGGGTATTTCTCTCATTTCTTACAGCATGCATAACAGCAAATCTGTTAGAAATTCATATTGTGTTTTCACAGCTGCGACCTGTGTCAGACCAGAAGGAAAATATATGGTCACAGCAATTCAGAGCACTACAGCTGTGAGATGATGATGCCCACTACAGCCAGTACATCTTGATGGGCTCTCTGGCACAAGCGTCTAGAAGGCAAGGCAGTAAAAATAACAGATCATACCTCCTTAGACCTTGACACATCTAGTCGTCACATTAACAAATTTCACTGCAAAAAATGTACTACCTTGCTGTTGTTTTAAAAGTAGTTTGAGGATAGCATCCAGAGTGCAAATGTGTCTGCTTGACTGAGTGTCATACCTCTGCGATCTTCATCTACCTCATCATTTACCCATATAACACATACATCCTGACATGCACATTGGAATGCATTGCATTGCCTGTGTTCAGAGCAATCAGCCATTGCTAAATCCTCACACTATGACACTTGTCTGTGACTTGATTCTATGTAACCTGGGTAATCAAGCTGCCAAGTGGAGGGCAAACATTATCTTGCACTGAAGTTCTAACTTTTCAGATGTACATTTTGTAGAACAATAACGTATGGCCCAAGGGTATTCCTACATTGTAAGTTCAAAGCTGTGGTTGGTATTTAACGTGACTAGTGATGCACATCTGACAGATGTGTTCTTAAAAACAGGGACAACCTATTATTTCATATCTTTCAAAATAGCATTTCTGTGTTAGATGTTCATGCAATGAATTTACATAAACTTTTTCACTTTAAAATATGCTGGTGCCCAACGCTGCAGCACATAAATCTGATTGTTTATGGAAAAGCCTCTCTACTAAATGTCACTTAGCATCCTTAGATACTAATAGTGAGCATATATAAAGAAGACAGTAACAAAGGAGATGAACAGAACTGTAAAACAGATAAGACTTGCAATTAGAGAAATCTGGCAGGGTCTGTACTGCTGTTTAGCTCAGAGGGTTATCAGTATATGTGTTCAGATGCAAACTTTGACCCAGCTCCAGGAGAAGCTGCAAGTTTGACAGATAACACACACAAAAAAAGATTGCTTGACACATCAAAGCAGCAGTTTTTGACTTTATGGGTGAGCATTCTCTTTAATAATGTGAGCTGTCACTGAGCCTGGTGTTAAAGCAAGCCCCAGATGATCAGCACTTCATTTGCAATGGTACAGGGCAGTACTTGAGACTGATAGAGGCAATACTTAGACTATCTACCCAGTCAAAGTGAAGTTTAGTAACAGATATGCTGATTGTAAAAAAGGAAAAAAAACCTGCAATCATGTCCAGACCTGGAATTTTCAATTCTTTCCACTCATGCAGCCTTTTCTCACTGCTGGTGACTGTGAGGGCCTTAGTACTTTATCATACAGATCGAGGAGATTCACATTATGTTCCTGGGATATACACTCATTAATCTCTCAGGATGACTGGGCCCTATAGTGGGGTGAGAGTGACTGGAAAGAAGCAAAACAAAACAGGGCTTTTAGAAAGGTATGCTTGTGCATCCTAAAGCATCATTGCAAGAAAAATAATAATGAAAATAAGAAAACCTGACCTCAGGCTATGCCTGCTGTCCCAGATGCAGAAAGCATGACTGGAATCCCTCTTTCTTTTAAAAAACGCAAGGCTCATGCAGAAACAGCAAGAAACAAGGGCAGAAGATTTCTTCTACGTTTGATTCTTCATGAAAAAGTTTGCTCTTAAGGGAGCACGAGTTATTTACCCATAGTACAGGTCACGATCACTGATTCATGCGTTTCCATTTCTACTTTCATCCCATTACTGATTATATTTGTACAGTTAACTGAAGTTTATTATTTCTGATAGTAGGTACTCTGTCCTAGCAGTGTATTGGTTTCAAATGATACACTCTTAAAATACCTCAGCCTTGATGCTTGTATGTTTTCTGCTCTTTTACTTTCTTAGAGGTTCAGAAGCAGAGTCATGGGCTTATTTCATTATAACACAGCTTTCAGGAAAAGACCTCAAATACTTTTATTGTTTCAAAAGCCAAATACGCTGAAGATCATGCTTCCCATTCAAAATTTTTTCAAGAGCAGGTTTATAGCATCTTTCACTTCTCACTTAGCTTGCTTGCCTTTATCCTACTTTATTCTCTTGACTTTCTCCATAAAATTTTTTATTCAAAGATATTTAGAAAAAAATTACAGCTTGATGAAAAACAACAGAATTTTTGCAATCAGCTAAAATACAGAGTTCTGCCCTTGCAATTTGGTATCTGCTCTCGTAGTGTTACTTGAGTAAGTTCTTCAACTGCGTGCTGCCTGAGGCAAAAATGTCTAATTCTGTGTCTGTATACCATCAAGTTTAATTGTTCCAACCTCCAATTACAGTATTTATATAAATACTAGTGAAATAGTAAAGGAACAATATCTCTTTAAGAGCTTAACATAAAGACCACAAGCAACTTGAAAGACATGACACGATTTAAAATGCTAATTTTCCAATTTCTATATATTTTACTTAACATACTACTAAGAGTAAGACAAACACAGTGTTCAGATTGCACTTTATTGCCTCATCAATGGACTTTTCTGCTCTGCTGAGTTTTTTTGTAGCCTAGGTAGATAATATGATACATGCAAAATATTAATTTTCTAATCTTCAGCTGAACAATGCAAGTTTTACCTTCCTGATTACTATATTATTGCATTTAATTGTCAAGATGATTTATGTATTGCCTCAAATTTAATTACAGTGCATACTTTTTGCACAAAAAGAAATACCAAAAGCTGTAGAATTTAGTCAAAATAACAAATAATCGTATATGAATATGTAAATAAAATCTTGTAAGAGTATTGACAACCAGCATCTTCATACAACAGGAGCGCAAAATCATATACATATTATATGAAAGTCCTAAGATATGATTTGTAATCACAACAAAATTTTAACCAATAATGTTGTCCTTACAGGATTTCTCTAGATAGTAGAACTTCATTTGTCACACCATATATATACTATGCAATACAGTCAAGCTTCCAGCTGACTTACATAATTTTTGTTATCCCAGTAAAATAAATATTTGGTAAAAAACTCTAAATCTCTAAAAATGCATCCAGTGCCAACTTCTGCATTGATGCAGACTAATAGATTATTTATGCTACAGCTATTTACTTACATGTATATGTAGCTTTAAATGCAAGGACTATAATCTGCGACTCTTGTATCTTCAAAAGAGAACAGATTCCACCAAATTAGGTGTATAATTGTATTTATGTATTACCTCAGGCATAGAAATGAGTGGTAAAGCTCCGGGTGAATTCTGTGTATTACTTCAGTAAAGATATTATGAAATCTTTACTAAGACATTTCTATAGCCATGCAAAATAGATGAATTTTAGACACATGATACTAGCAGCATTTCAACAGTCTTCTACACATTAGTTAAGTTTATTCCAAGTCTATAAAGCTTCGTGGAACATTTGGATAAACACATTATTAGAAATATTATTTTTATAAGGATCACAGCAGTAAACATACGATGTGGGAGTTTCAGTATCAGACTCCACAGAGGGAATAATACTACTGAGGAGGAAAGCCACCTCCTGCTCTGTATTTCATAATGTGAAGAAACTGTGGAGAGTTTGCTGCTTAATGATGCTAAGTTGCAGGCAAAGTCAGCAGTTATCATTCCAAGAACTCATTTGTTTGGGTCAAGCAGAGAAAATCATCAAACACAGTTGTAAACAAAGGCTACAAACAATGGAGTTACACCAGCTTCCTGACTGTTTTATTCTCCAATAGGCACTGCTCCTGGGGGGTGATTAAGTAGGAGGGAAAGGGTACTCTGAGGACTTAACGTACTTATTTTGAACTTTCTGCTGCTCCTAGTCAAGGTAACAGTAAATCTGGCATAACTGAATAAAAATGGAACAGAATTCATCTAATTATGCTATTTTATTTAATACAGCTTAATTAAGCTGTAGAACTCACTGTCATAAGATAGCAGCAAGGTTAAAATGTTAATAAGACTCACGATAGTTTTGTAGTGTAAATATGCATATATGTGTTACATGGGATAGAGGTGCATGAGATACTGCACCCACCAGGGTGTTTTTCACATTCTGTTTCAGGCTAATAAAGTATCACAGAGGATATTTATTTTTATTTGGGTTTCTCTCACCAGTGCACAAGAGCACAGGTCAAAATAGGGAGGCTGAGCAGACAAAGCACTAGTTTGTTGTGCCATAACGTCTTCTTTCTTCCTCACTATCTAGCACCAGAGTAAGTAGGTGCAAGTGGAATACAGGTTAAAGAGTGGCCCACAGTTATATTACAAGGAAAAATAATATTTTCCTTGTAGGGCTTTTTGTTTGGTGTTTTTTTCCTAATTTTTCTCTAGAAAGCAATACATCTCTTATCATAAAAATGAAGACAAACTGCAGAGAAATGTCATAGACTCTAGCTTAAACCTAGACATTGACTTCCAAACATCATTTTGGCTACTGAAGATTCAGCTGCATCAGTCTCATCAAGCATGGTTAGCAAAGTAATTCCTTTGATATCTCTATGTCCAAAAGTAGCTTAGTATTACTGTTAATGTTCCTATAAAAATTTGACCTTCAGCACCTAATAACTTTACCTTCCAAGAAATCCTGACATTTTCAGTATGTAAAGCCAACAACTTTTATGGCAAATGACCATTAGGCATGATGAAGCACGGCAAAGATGACATCCCTACTAATTCTTTTGAAGGAAGACAGGACTTCACATCCTGTAACTGCATTGCAGGAATTAACGTTACAAAACTGTGATCAGTGCTGTTTCCACATGGAGTCTGTTACACATAGAAACCTGCATGTAAATAAAGGGCATCAGTAATATGCTACAGGATTCAAGATAATGAGAATACAGATCAACTCTTCTATTTTTTTTTTATTTTCTGAAGAGAGGCAATCGGGGGACTTAGGACCCTCAGATAAGTCTCTAATAAGCTTGCACTTGCCTGGTACCCAGGGTCAAATCCGAAATCCAGCAAAGCACCAAGACTCCCTGCATTTCAAGATGATAACGTGGAAAACAAATGAGCTGCTTAGATCTCACCACTTATAAGCACTGGCCGCAATGCTACAGGTGAAATCCTGTTTCCCCTCAGGGCTGAAATGCATGCACGGTTCAGTCAAGGTGCCCAACTTTTGGTGCTAAAACAGTCACTGAATATAAATAAGCAATCCTCAGCTCTGTATAGAAGCCGCATTTTTATGCGTGTCGTGGTTTTGGCTGGCATAGAGTTAACTTACTTCACAGTAATTGCTGTGGTTTGGATTTAGTAAGAGAAGAATGTTGGTAACACTGATGTTTTCAGTTGTTGCTATAAATCAAGGACTTTTCCAGTTTCTCCTATTCAGCTAATGAGCAGGCGTGCAGGAGCTGGGAGAGAGTACAGCCAGACAGACAGCCAGGCTGGCCAGTAGAAATATTCTATACCATAGACGTCGTGCTCACTCTATTACAGGGGTTGACCAGGAGGCAGGAATTTTTCTATCTTCTCTCTTTTTCCATGAGTTTGAATCCTCTCTTGTCCAGAATTTCAAACCTGTCAAGCAGTTTGGTCTTGTTTGGGAGTTTTGCGAAATTCGCAAAATCTGCAATTTCCGGGTTCCATCATTGCTGCTTGAGAACTGACTGCAAATCAATCATTAGGTGGTAAGAAAATTGTATGTAGTTTGTTTTGCATATTCAGTAGTAGTACTAGTAGTAGTATTTCCTTTGTTGCCTTATTAAACTACCTCTTTCTCAACCACTGAGTTTTCCCTTTTGCCCATATCTCCTCCCCATCCTGCTGGGGGGGGGAAGGGGATGGGTGAGCAAGCAACTGTCTAGTGCTTAGTTGCCGGCTGCTGGGTTAACCACAACAATGCATTACCTGAAATAGAATTGGTTTTGTTTATTTGTTTGTTTATGACATAAATAGACCTAAGCATCAGATATAAGAATCCTTATATTGGGTTATAATTTTGGTAGTACCTCTACTACTTTAAAACACAGTATGCTAATAATACTCTACAAACTTATGACTCTAAAGAGTACAACCTATGTGGGGATCTGTAAGGGCATTGAAATTTCAATGGCAATATGTTTATTATATTATAAACCAAAAGTCATTTTGTTCTGAATACTTTTTCTTTCACACCTAAGAAGATATCTTAAATTCCAGAAAATTAAGAAGTAAAATACTGCTTTTATTTATTTATTTATTTATATTTTAAGGATGTTCCATGCAACTGGAAAATGTCTAAGTTATGTCCTTTAAGCATCTTTTGAAGTATGGACCAATTTGATGCAGTTTCTAAACTCCTATATTATTCTACACTTTTCTCAACAAATAAACATATTTGTAGAAAGCCATTTAATTTTTAAAGTCTACTTTATATCTGAGTACCTGTATTAGCAATAAATACAAAGTCAGTGTCTTCCATGAGATATGACAAAATACTGGATGTTATAAGCAGTTCTGCAGAAAACACTGCATATGCGAGAGAAAGTAAAAACTGAGACAAATTCTCACTGGTGGGAAGAATTTTATCTAATTCTGGCAGAGATGACAGTATTTAAGCTTTCCTGAAAAGTACACAGACAAGAAACTTTCCTGTGAGTTCTTTTTGTCAATTCAAGGATTTGAATTTTACATAAAGATTAATCTTACTGTTTTTTAAACTACAATTAGAAAAGACACAAATAATGTACTTTTAACATGTTCGAAACATACAAGTGCCTCATGAATTGTGACTGTACTTTGTCATCCCTTTAAAATTCTGATTTAGCAAAGTATTTTAAGTACTTAATTTTAAACTTATGGATAGTCCCATTAAGTCCATGAAGAGTTAAATATGTGCTCAAACCTGAATATTTAGTGAATATAAATTTCCAAGAATAAACAGAAAGAAATCAAAGAAATATTTTCAGCACGTGAAATGTTTATTATAGCAGATCTAAATAATGCAGTAATTATTATTTACAAAAAAATTTCGTTTTGAAATCATAAACTCAGCATTTGCGTGAAAGATTTTCTCTAAACATCGTTTACTGTGAGCTAGATCAGACCATAGAATTTGTGCTCAGTCAAAAACTAACCAGAAGTTAATGACAACCTGAATTTTGAGCCCACAGATGATTAATATTTCCTCTACCTGGAAGAACATGTTCACCTCTGATCTATATGTAATAAAATTTTTCAACGCATAAATTAGATTTGGAGTTTAAAATATTTAGTGCTGTTTAACTTGGGGGGGGCATGCTGAGGAGGATTGTTGTTGGGTTTTTATCATCATAAAAAGTCATTGTAGAGATATTCTGAATTTACTTAATTTAAAAAAAATTCTAGCAGCTTTTGCACAGGATGCATTTTTTAAACATCAGGTTTAGTTTAACTCTCAAAATGTTTTTTAAAAGTTCCTGAAAAAAGCTATATGAAAACTTCTCAGTTCTCAGTCTATTTATCTACTGGTGTTTAAATCATGCCTAGAGGGACATAATGTCGATGTCTAGGCAGAACTACACAAATGTCGTGATTTTAAGAGAGTAAAAAAAAGTCACCCTATTTAGAACATAGATATAAGTTATGGTGCCTAATTTTAACTAACAATTTTTCCATGCTCCCCAGTGACCGAAGCTTCATTTTTCTATGCAGATCCAAAACAAGAAGTTTGTTTATTGTACCATTTCTTAACAATGACCTTTTCCACATCGCTATCCTATTTATAGAATGAGTAATTGCACCTATACAGCGCCTGACAATATATGTTAATTAAATGTCATGTTCCACAGGAAAACTATGAATGCAGGTGTTTTGTTGTTTTGGTTTTTTTTTTTTTCTATTTCCTTTTCTCTTATCTACTATGCCCTTGCCCTCAAAATTTAGTCCTGATGAATTGCACTCCTGAATAGCATTCACTTTCCCATGAGCTTCCTGCAACATAACTTCATGGACAACAGACCAAAATAAAAGAATGGAGTTTGTTATCTTTGCAAGGATCCAAAGCAATGAATCTCTGAAAGAAGCAGGGAAGAAGTTATGAGTTAATAAATCTATAAACAAGATACCCTTTCATCAGTGTACCCAGATCCAGCATTGGAAATCACACAGCACCAGCTCCAATTTGTGGGCCTCAGCAGGGCCCCCAGCGCGGTGCAATTGATGAGGGAGGATGTGTTGGAACTTGTGAGCCATAAACCCTGGGAAGAAGGGAGTTAGTGCCCAGCCATCCTGACCCTGAGAAGAAGAGAGATAGTGCCGAGCCATCCTGAGGGAGGAAGCAAGGCCTTGGATAAGATAAGAAAAGAATGTGTCTGCATGGCCTTAGTTTAGATGAGCTTAGGAAAAGAATGTGTCTGTATTAGCAACTGTGTTAACCAATCAATAGGTGCCTAGTTTGAAACTTAACCAATCAGTTTAAAACACGCTACCTTCTGATCTGTATAAATGTATGTGTGTAAGAACAATAAAACGATCATCCTGCTTGCATCAAGCGGTGTCCCGTCTCTCAATCGCGGCAAATTGGTGACCCCGACGTGATTCGGAGAAAAACCACCTATCTGTGTGGCATGCTGCGAGTCCCACAGGACGTTGAATGAGCTGCTGAAAGGAAGCAGGAGCCGGCTTAAACAATCCCTCTGGAGCTGAGAGGTGAGCTGTGGGAAACATGGGAAGTCAGACATCTTCCCCAGAGAGAGACGTATATGAGCTTATGAAAGCTCTCCTTAAAAAACATGGAAAGAATATTTCTGGGCATGATCTTAAACTAATGCTTAAATGGGTACAAGTGAAGATGCCCACCGTAACTGCGTCTACTATCTTTACGCGGGAACTTTGGGACGATGTGGGGGTGAAACTATGGGACGCGGCAACAACAGGGAACGCTGAAGCGCAGCGTATGCTCCCCTGGTGGAGGAGTGTTTTTGAGACTTTAAAAGCGCAAGAGAAAAATCATAAAGACAAAGCAGGGGAGGAGGATAACTCTCCCACGGCGCCTCCGGTGCTGCCGGAGAACAAACCCTTAAGAGTGTGTGCTGCAGGATACCCCCCGGGGGGGGATCCTTTTGACCCGGGTCCGGTGGATCCTGAAAAAGAATCGGATCTCTACCCCCCTAACCCACGCGATGTGTGGGCTAATATAAAACGCCAAGCCTTGAAGGAGGGGGAGTTAGAAATCGCTAAAACAATTGTAGCCCCTGTGATCTATCAGGGTCGGGGGGCTCAGTGGGAGGCTTTATCTTTCTTGGTAATTAAGGAACTGCATCGTACTGTTACTGAGCACGGGCTTTCGTCTCCGTATTTTGCAAGTTTGCTGTCTTCTGTTTTTGACACTTATGTTATGACTCCGCATGATTTAAAATCTTTAGCGCAACTGTTACTGACTCCGACACAGTACTCCCTGTGGGAGTCACACTGGAGGGGGGGACTCCAGGCACTCTGTCACGACTTACGTGGGTCACGGCAATGCAGCTATAGCTGCGCTGACTATCGAGCACCTTACTGGCACGGGTCAGTATTCTGATCCGGTGGCTCAAGCCCGGGATATCCCACGGGAAGCTCTTGAAGCGATTCGTGAAAAAGCTAAAAAAGCCCTTTTTAAGGTCCCTGACTCACAAAAACCACAAAAAACCTTCACTACGATTACCCAGGACCCCCGGGAACCTTATATGCAGTTTATTGACAGGCTGAAGCAAGCTCTGGAGCGTCAGATAGACAACACGGAAGCGCGGGAGATTTTGTTGTTAAAATTGGCTGTAGAAAATGCTAATGTGGATTGTAAAAAGTTACTGAAATCTCTCCCAAATCCAAACCCCACACTGGTGGAAATGGTAGAAGCTTGTAATAGAATTGGCACTATGGATCATAAATTTGAAGCCATGGCCGCTGCTTTTGCGGCCCTGCACAGCTCTGGGGGGCCCGGGAATTGTTACGGTTGCGGCAAACCAGGTCATTTGAAAAGGAACTGTTTGGCTACCAATGCTGGTGCCGGGCCCCAGGCCCTTGGGGTCTGCCCTAGATGCCGAAAAGGGCGTCATTATGCTAATCAATGTCGGTCTAAGTATGATTTCCAGGGTCAACCGATACAGGGAAACCGATCGCGGAGCGCGGGGCAGCGACGCGCGCAGACACAAGTACCGCAGCCGACCTTTCAACCCCTACGGAGGGAACCAGCAGTGTCTCAAGTCTCCACCCAACAGCAGCTGGTAGCGCCGGATTGGACCTGGCAACCTCCCACACAGTAACGTTGCTCGATTCCTCGGTTCACTTATTGTTAACAAATGTTTCGGGGCCCCTACCCCCAAAAACTCAAGCGCTTTTGTTAGGAAGATCTTCTACCACCTTGTCAGGACTTTTTGTACTACCAGAGGTTATTGATTCTGACAGTACTGATGAAATTAAAATCATGGCATGGACCCCGTTTCCTCCCTGCACGGTACCAGAAGGCAGCCGTATAGCACAATTGATATTGATTCCCACAGTGACGGACTCCCCAATTCCTAACCAACCTCAACAAAGGCGGAGAGGGTTTAAATCTATGGGGGACCCACAAATTTTATGGGTACAGTCTATTTCCCAAAAACGACCTGTGTACCAATGTACCCTTATTCGTGGGGGGCAGCAAGTAATATTAAATGGGATTATTGATACTGGAGCTGATGTCACAGTAATATCCCAGGCCAAGTGGCCTCCACAATGGCCTCTGGCTAACGTTTCCCAGACATTAGCTGGAATTGGGGGAACTGGTAAAAGCCACCAAAGCGTAGAATTAATCCAAATCCAAGGTCCGGAAGGGCATACAGCTTCTGTTAAGCCTTTTGTGTTACCTGTTCCTATGGTCCTGTGGGGGCGCGACGTACTGTCTCAGTGGGGAATGTCTATTCGGACCCATTTTTAGGTGGGGTCATTGAAGTGCGCGACACCCTGAAATTAACTTGGAAAACCGATAACCCTATTTGGGTAGATCAATGGCCCCTCCCTCTGGAAAAGCTTCGCGCCCTCCAGGAATTAGTCACGGAGCAGTTAACAAAAGGGCACATCGTGCCCTCCACTAGCCCTTGGAATTCACCTGTCTTTGTCATCAAGAAACAAACTGGCAAGTGGCGCTTACTCCATGACCTTAGAAAAATTAATGAGGCTATGGAAGACATGGGAGCCCTTCAACCAGGACTCCCGTCCCCTACTATGATCCCTCGAGATTGGCACTTGACTGTTATTGACCTCAAAGACTGCTTTTTTAATATCCCACTGCATCCAGACGATGCTCCTAAATTTGCCTTTTCAGTTCCAAGCGTCAACATGCAAGCCCCGTTGCAAAGATACCAGTGGGCTGTGCTGCCACAGGGAATGAAGAATAGTCCTATGATTTGTCAGTGGTACGTGGCTAAAGTACTTACCCCTGTTAGAACTACAATGCCTAGTGTCTTGTTGTATCACTATATGGATGACATCCTGGTGGCTGCACAACTCCATGAGGTCATGGAGGAAGCCGTAGCTCTTGTCATGGCTGCCGTTAACTCGGCAGGCCTCTGTATTGCACTGGAAAAGGTTCAAAAAATATCTCCATGGAAATACTTAGGTTGGCGCATCAGGGCCCAGACTATAATTCCCCAACCTCTGCAGATACAGACAGACATACAAAATTTACATGATGCACAGAAATTATTGGGAACAATCAATTGGGTTCGACCACTGTTGGGGATTTCTAATGCAGATTTAAGTCCTTTATTTAGACTGCTAAAAGGGGACACTGACTTGCACTCCCCCCGCAGTCTGGACCCTGAAGCCACTACTTCCCTGTAAAAGGTTGCTACAGCAATTAGTCTTCGACAAGCACACCGATGGGCTCCCGAGCTACCCTTTTTTCTGATTATTTTGAACCCCGCTCGACAACCTCATGCGCTAATATTTCAGTGGGATTCTCAAAAATCAGACCCACTGCTGATTATTGAATGGGTTTTCTTACCGAATCAGTCTTCAAAGACTATTTCAACACAGCACGAGATGTTTGCATCTTTAATCATTAGAGCCCGGCAACGTTTGCTGACACTATCAGGAATGGACTTTGCCTGCATCTGTTTGCCTGTGGCAAGTACTTACTTACAGTGGCTCCACCAACAATCCGATGCCTTCAGTATAGCAATAGCTGGCTATACAGGACAGCTTACTTCTCACCCGCCATCTCATAAGCTACTCAATGCTGACTTTTGTCTTCTGTCCAGGCCAAAAAGAAGCGACCAACCCTTGCAGGCCCTCACCGTGTTTACGGACGGCTCTGGAAAGTCGCATAAATCGGTCATCCTATGGTGGGATGACCAGCGTGGACAATGGGACTCGGATATAAAGACTGTACCTGGTTCTCCTCAGATAGTAGAACTGAACGCAGTTGTTCGAGTTTTCCAAAAGTGGTCCACACCGCTTAACATAATTACTGACTCAGCTTATGCTACAGGAATTGTTGAACGGGCTGAAGCATCTGTGTTACGTGATGTCTCACATTCTGAATTGTTTGCTTTATTGCAGGAACTTATTTTCCTCCTGGACTCGCGCCCTCATCCCTATTTTGTTATGCACATCAGGGCACATACTGTTTTACCTGGTTTTATTGCAGAAGGGAATCGACAAGCTGATATACTTACATTACCAGTGCAAGTATTGCCGGATCGCATAGCACAGGCTAAACTCAGCCATTCTTTCTTTCACCAGAATGCTGGAGGTCTTAAACGCCAATTTGACCTCACTACCCAGCAAGCAACTAACATTATCGCCGTGTGTCCTGACTGTCAAAAACACTCCTTTCCGTCGGTAGCGGGAGGGGTTAATCCTAGGGGACTGCAGAGCTTACAACTGTGGCAAACTGATGTAACCCACTTTTCAGAATTTGGTCATCTAAAATGTATTCACTCTTCCATTGATACCTTTTCTGATGCCCTATTTGCCTCCTGCCACACAGGAGAAAAGACACGTGATGTTCAAAAACATTTAATGCGTGCCTTTGCCACTTCAGGTATACCCTCTCAAATCAAGACGGACAACGGCCCTGCCTACGTGTCCGCCGCAACAAAAGCCTTTTTTGACTCCTGGGGTATTACTCACGTTACTGGCATTCCTCACTCCCCTACAGGCCAATCCTTAATTGAACGCTCTCATCAATCTCTGAAACGTTTATTACAACAACAAAAAGGGGGAGTAGGGACTGCTACCCCTGAGGAGCGTCTACAGAAAGCCTTATATGTTTTTAATTTTTTAAATTGTTCACTGTTAGACAGCAACCCTCCGATAGTTTGTCATTTTAATACAAACGCTTCGTTTGAAGCAACAATCAAGGCCCCAGTATTGATTCGAGATCCTGAAACAGGTAAGATCATGGGACCCTACCCCCTTATCACGTGGGGCAGAGGTTATGCTTGTGTTTCCACAGAAAGAGGCCCCCGATGGATTCCAGCAAAAAGCGTGCGGCCTTTCCATGAATCGTTGCCACAACCGTCTGAGGACAAATCGGATCGCACCCGGGACCAACCTTCAGAGCAGCAAGTTGGTGAACCTCCTCCAGAGGACCGGGACAATCAGGACGGTTGAATCATAAACATAGAAGGACTGTATGAACCAGCATATAGAAACACCAGTCACGAAAGTTTCGTGTCTTTTCTGTAACACTTGCGAACCATGGGTTTTGTGTACATGCTATAAAGACAGCAGTGTATGCTTTAGCTGTTTTTATTTTTCTGTTATTACTCCTTCCATGCCTGTTGCAGTGTTTGCAAAAACTAATAACACGCTCAGTAAAAGGAATTCTTATTGTACAACAGGAAGGGGGAGATGTGGGCCTCAGCAGGGCCCCCAGCGCGGTGCAATTGATGAGGGAGGATGTGTTGGAACTTGTGGGCCATAAACCCTGGGAAGAAGGGAGTTAGTGCCCAGCCATCCTGACCCTGAGAAGAAGAGAGATAGTGCCGAGCCATCCTGAGGGAGGAAGCAAGGCCTTGGATAAGATAAGAAAAGAATGTGTCTGCATGGCCTTAGTTTAGATGAGCTTAGGAAAAGAATGTGTCTGTATTAGCAACTGTGTTAACCAATCAATAGGTGCCTAGTTTGAAACTTAACCAATCAGTTTAAAACACGCTACCTTCTGATCTGTATAAATGTATGTGTGTAAGAACAATAAAACGATCATCCTGCTTGCATCAAGCGGTGTCCCGTCTCTCAATCGCGGCACCAATTCTCTCCACCTCCTTCCGCAGCCTTCCAGGATACAAACAGAGGGGAAGAAACACAAATTTCAGCTTGTCAGTGAGGAGAGACAAGAGGGCTTAAAAGCCTAGATTCATGATGCAGAGCTACACGACAGCTGTTTCTTATAGTGGGAATGGCAATGGTCTAGCAACAGAGGCAGCAATTAGGCCATCCACAACATCTAATTTTTTGCCTGGTCTTTCAATGGGAAGGCTGGTTTGCAGAGAACTGCAAACAACTGGAAACAAGTTGCGGCAGGCAAAAAGTTTACTTAAAGTTCAGTTTGGGTCTCATACGCTCAGTGAATTTGGAATTTAGTGATTTGCCCTATTTATTTATGATCAAGTTTCTCATAAACTGGTAATTAGGTTGATTAATTTGCAGCGAATACCTGTTGACATGGGGTCCCTTGAATTAAAATATAAGAAGGGCAAATATGCACAGCAAAGAGATTACACCAACAGAATTGATCATCATGGCAGTAAGTCAATCAATAGGGGTACACAGGTCAGTTCAGATTTAGTTGCACTGACACTGCTTTCCTACCCTGATATTAAAAGACTGCAACTTAGGGAAGAGACGGGCTACATATATGCTTTTCGAAGGCACTTTCATGCACTTAAAGAGCTGGAAAGGAAAATCTAAATACAAATGTTTCCTCTTCTACTAAATTTGTGACTTAATGTGTCTTTTGTGCTGATGAAGACTGATGGCTTAGCAAAATAACCCATCAAGTGCATCTACACCAATGCATGTAGCATGGGCAACAAACAGGAGGAACTGGAAGCCATTGTGCAGCAAGACAGCTATGATTTGGTCACCATCACAGAAACGTGGTGGGATGCCTCTCATGACTGGAGTGCTGCAATGGATGACTATAAGCTCTTCAGAAGGGATAGAGGAGGAAAGAGAGATGGTGGGGTGGCACTGTATGTTAGGGACTGCTTTGATTGTATAGAGCTTGACGATTGTGATGACAAGGTTGAATGCTTATGGGTGAAGATGAGGGGGAAAGCCAACAAGGCAAACATCCTGCTGGGGGTCTGTTACAGAACTCCCAACCAGGATGAAGAGGTAGATGCAGTTTTCTACAAGAGGCTGGCAGAAGTCTCTACAATCGCTAGCCCTTGTTCTTTCGGGGGACCTAAACTTACCAGATGTCTGCTGGAAATACAACACAGCAGACAGGAAACAGTCTCAGAGGTTCCTGGAGTCTGTGGAAGATAACGTCCTGACACAGCCAGTAAGTGAGCTTACCAGGGGAGGTGCCTTGCTAGACCTGATGTTTACTAACAGAGAAGGACTGGCGGGAGATGTGGTGGTCAGAGGCTGTCTTGGGCTTAGTGACCATGAAATGATAAAGTTCTCAGTTCAAGGTGAAGTTAAGAGGGGGGCCAGGAAAACCTCCACCATGGACTTTCGGAGGGCAGATTTTGGCCTGTTCAGGATGTTGGCTGAGAGGGTCCCCTGGAAGAGAGTTGTGAAGGGCAAAGGGGTCCAGGCAGGTTGGACATTCTTCAAGGAGGAAGTCTTAAAGGCATAGGAGCAGGCTGTCCCCATGTGCCACAAGATGAACCAGCGGGGAAGACAACCGGCCTGGCTGAAGAGGGAGATCTTGCTGGGACTCAGGAAAAAAAGGAGGATCTATCACCTGTGGAAGAAAGGGCAGGCAACTCAAGAAGAGTACAGGGTTCTCGTTAGGACATGCAGAGAGGAAATTAGAAAGGCAAAAACTCAGCTAGAACTCAATTTGACCAATGTTGTAAGGGATAACAACAAATGTTTTTGCCAATACATTAACAACAAAATGAGAGCTGAGGAGAATCTCCATCAATTATTGGATGCAGGGGCGGACACTGTCACCAAAGATGAGGAAAAGGCTGAGGTACTTAATGCCTTCTTTTCCTCAGTCTTTAATAGTCAGACTAGTTATTCCCAGGGTATTCAGCCCCCTGAATATGAAGGCAGGAATGGAGAGCAGAATAAACCTCCCATAACTCAATAGGAAGCAGTTAAAGATATACTACACCACCTGGACACTCCCAAGGCTATGGGGCCAAATGGAATCCACCTGAAAGTACTGAGGGAGCTGGCGGAGGAGCTGGCCAAGCCACTCTCCATCATCTATCAGCAGTCCTTAGCTAACAGGGGAGGTCCCAGATGGTTGGAGGTTTGCCTATGTGATGCCCGCCTTCAAGAAGGCTGGAAGGAGGATCTGGGGAACTACAAGCCTGTCAGCCCGACCTTGGTGCCAGGCAAGATTATAGAGCAGTTCATCCTGAGCACACTCACTGGGCATGTGAAGGACAATCAGGGGATCAGGCCCAGCAAGCATGGGATCTTGAAAGGCAGGTCCTTCTTGACCAACCTGATCTCCTTCTATGACCAGGTGACCCGGCTAGTGGATGAGGGAAAGGCTGTGGATGTTATCTGCCTGGACTTTAGTAAGGCCTTTGACATTGTCTCCCACAGCACCCTCCTAGAGAAACTAGCTGCTCGTGGTTTGCATGGAACTACACTTCGCTGGGTAAAAAACTGACTGAATGGCCGAGCCCAAAGAGTGGTGATGAATGGAGTTAAATTCAGTAGACAGCTGGTCACAAGTGGTGTTCCCCAGGGCTCAGTTTTAGATCCGGTCTTGTTTAACATCTTTTTCAATGATCTGGATGAGGGGATTGAGTTCTCCCTCAGTAAGTTTGCAGATGACTCCAAGCTGGGCGGGAGTGTCAATCTGCTTGAGGGTATGGAAGACTCTGCAGAGGTATCTGAACAGGCTAGATCGATGTGCTGAGGCCAGCTGTATGAGGTTCAGCAAGGCCATACGCCAGGTCCTGCACTTGGGTCACAACAACCTCATGCAACGCTACAGGCTTGGGGAGGAGTGGCTGGAAAGCTGCCTGGTGGAAAACAGAAAAGCACCTTGGGGTGTCGGTCAACAGCTGGCTGAACATGAGCCAGCAGTGTGCCCAGGTGGCCAAGAAGGCCAATGACATCCTGGCTTGGATCAGGAATAGTGCAGCCAGCAGGAGTAGGGAGGTGATTGTGCCCCTGTACTCAGCACTGGTGAGGCTGCACCTCAAATACTGTATTCAGTTTTGGACCCCTCACTACAAGAAGGACATTGAGGTGCTGGAGCATGTCCAGGGAAGGGCAACAAGGCTGGTGAGGGGTCTGGAGAGCAAGTCTTATGACGAGTGGCTGAGGGATCTGGGGTTGTTTACTCTGGAGAAGAGGAGGGAGGCTGAAGGGAGACCTTATTGCTCTCTACGACTACCTGAAAGGAGGTTGTAGTGATGCAGGTGTTGGTTTAGTCTCCCAAGTAATTAGTAATAGGACAAGAGGCAATGGCTTCAAGTTGCATCAGGGGAGGTTCAGATTGGATGTTAGGAAAAATTTCTTTACTGAAAGAGTGGTCAGGCGTTGGACCAGGCCGCCCAGGGAAGTGTTGGAGTCCCCATCCCTGGAGGTGTTCAAAAAACATGTAGATGTGGCATTTTGGGATATCGTTCAGCAGTCATGGTGGTGTTGGGTGGATGGTTGGGCTTGATGATCTTAGAGGTCTTTTCCTACCTTAATGATTCTGTGGTGGTACTGTGCATGACTACACCACCCATTAATACTTCTTTTAACCCACCTATCTTGTATTTGTGTATTTAGGTGAAGGAGCCTAAATACTCTGTGGTATGTATTTGTCTTATTTTTCCCCATTGTAAGTTCTGAGGAGGGGTAGAGAACAATTCTGTTGACTGCACTATTTATAACATCTCTAACATCTTTGAGAGGCATTAGAAAGTGTTGGAATTTGGCTAAATATTTCACTTACGGAATTCCCTGAAACACAACATGGCAGGAGGGAAAAAAACAAGATTTCTCTCAATTATGAAAAATCTAAACCAAAAGAAGTATTTCCCTGTTCTAGTTACAGGTATTTGCTACAATCTCACCTAATATTCTTCCGGTTTTTCAATGCGGAATTGTATGAACAGATTTCTGCTGCAGAAAGAAATTTTTCAAGAACATGAAATGAAAATATATAATGCTCAGGAAAAGAGTTGAAACAGAGAGATGAGAGGGAAAACATTTCATCATCAGCTAGAGATTTACAGGATGGATCTAGAATACTACGCTTTAATAGATATTTTTATAATCACTTAACCGTGCTACCATCAATTCAGTGCTAAAATAGATGAATTGGCCTGGGAATAAACCCACCAATGCAGGTGTTGGGGGGAGGGTCTCATGATAGTAAGGAGAATAACTAGCTTGTTTTTCCTTTCTTCCTTTTTTTTTTTTTTTTTTTAAACTGGTAAGTAAATAACTAAATACAGCTCAAAGCAGCATGCTCTCCTTCAGAAAATTCCTTTGAGAGAGACCAGATAGCAAACAACAACTTAGTCCACTAATGTTAGAAATAGCTATTGCAACTGCCTGCCAATTTTACATGATCTGAAAAAGTATCAAAAATAGTTAGCTTGGGACTTTACTTGTAATAAATAATCAACTTCCTCACTCATCCAAGCTCCATTTTAAGGTTCAGTGATTCAAAATCATTTTGTGGTTTTATTCCTAACTATTAGGAGTATTTTAAGATCTAGACCAGATGAAGGATTGAACAGTGAGGAGTAAAGGGATTTGAAAAACAGGAAATTGATTTTTATTATTGCATACAAATTCTAGACTACAAGTTAATTAGGCCTGCTTATTGTAAAGTAAAATGGATCATATATTGGTTTTACTTCATGGGATAAAATTAGCATGTAACATTTAAGATGAACCAAAATACTCTTTTCGCCCAAATTATAATATCATCGTTGTGTGCCTCACCAAATTATAACTATTTAAGACTTTAGATTCTTTTTCCATATCTACAAAATGATATGGGATGAGTCTAAGGCGCAAAATTTTGGAATTTGCTCCATTATCCTTTTGGACTTTTACAGGTTTTCTTTTTCGTGATCTGTGCATGATGTCTTCCATTCTGAAGCTTAGAGGCATGACAGTATAATTAAAATACATCATTGGAGATGAGAAACAGACAAATTAATTGGCTTGGAAGCGCAATTTATATTCTTTAAACATTTATGAGGATGCTAAAATGAACAAAGGAATGTCTTTCCAAAAGAATCAATATCACCTTCATTGCAAGTTTTTATCTTACATTTGAAAAATCTCTTGGCATCTAATCACATGCTGTAAATAATGCAGAGCTAATTATAATTTGCCACAAGGTGATATCTCAAATTCTGGTAGGCTTCCTTTTGTGAATTCATAGTGTTAACAAGAAGCAAGACTATCTTCATAAAGCCAGTAGGACATAGGTTTGTGGGTTTTTTTTTTTTTAAGGTAACATTTTTACTTTTGGGAGTGTTAGAGGCTTGAAAATAATGTATGAGTCCTAAAGATTTTTTTTCTCCCTTGTCATAAACTTGCTTAGTAAATTATATTAAGTTCCAGTATTTGGAAAAAATCATTATTGAAAGTGTCAGTTCTAATGAAACACAGGTGGCAACAAGTCAGCTTTGCCTCCACACATAACTGAAGGGTAAGCAGGCACCTACCCATCTGGGTAGCATCAGGAAGAAGCTGAGCAGGTATGGGAGGCTGCAGGTTTCAGGGTAACTGGACAGAACTAATCACAGATGGCAACAGCCAGCCTGCATGAAGATGGGGCAACTTTGTTCGTCTCAACAGTTTGTTTTCGTTTCTCTGTGGTGCTGAAGGTTGGTCCCCACTCTTGAGATGAGGAAATGCAGTTGCATCTGTGGCACAGGATGGCCATGCATTGTTCCCAACCACCATTACCTTCCAAACTTTTTATTACCAAAACAGACCAACATTTTGTTCAGAAGAGACAGAGGACAAGTCAGCAACTATGTGGATGTGGGGATTTAGTCAGTATGGGATTTAGTTCCCTACCATCCATTTCTTTTGGACTCTGCCTAGACCAAGGCAGAAGTCACTGGCTATCAAGTAGATACCTGTATTACATACAGCCAGAGAGTCTTGGACCTACTTCTGCAGGTCTGTTAAAGCCAGTGTCACTGCTAAAGCCAGTGACAAAATTGCAACTGAACTGAGTTGTGGACATGAACACCCTTGTGTTCCTTTACAGCAGGGAGTACCATTTTATACCCACTCAAAAGAGGTATAAAATACCTGTGTACTTAACAACACTTTCCCTGGTGTAAGTAATTAAATCTAAGTGAAAAATTGTACCCAGTAGCTTTTTTAATTAAATGTCATTCCACCACACCACAAGAGTTACCACAATTCACTATATTACTGAACACATGTTTTTCTTTGTACTTTTTGGGAATAATGCAAGTTCCAGTAGCTGTTTGGAAGCTTGATTAGAGAAGGTGTTTTGTCTTTTTTAGTGCTTCATGAACTGGATAAGAAATTAAATGCAATACAGTTTATCTGCATTCAGTTGGGTTTGTTACTACAGGCTTAAAAATGTTTGTGGAAAAAGTTTAAGCTCATGACCTGCATATAATAACATGTGTCCACTCATAAAATAAATGCTTTTGTGTTTATAAGTTTTTCTCATCTTTCTTACTACATTAAGGAAATACAAATCACTATTTACTGCAATTTGGGAAGAGGAATGTCCTATTTAGTTTCATTTTTATTGTAAAATTAATTTATTGTAGTAGATCTGAGCTTGTGAAAGTATTTCTCCTTGGTTTTTCCATGTTGATATGGCCAACTGTTTCTCAGTGCTTTGGAAAACAGGGCTAAATTTACATTAAACTTATTGTTTTCAAAAGTCTCATTGCATAAATTTCTGGTTTTTTGATTGCTGCAGGACATTTTCCTAGAAGTTTCCCCGTCCTTGGCTTTCTTATGATATCATTCAACTTTTCAAAACCGGACCAAAATCAGATGTCATTTGAAATACACAGACAGTGTAGCTTTCTTGACAACATTGTTGGTACACACAGGAATTCTTATGAAATTGTTAACATTTTATCTTTCTTTCCCTCAGGACTGGAAGAAGGAGGAAAAAGAAGCAAAAGTGAATTTTGTGATGAATGATGCATGGATACCACTATGCTAAGAGGTGCAAAATTCTGCATGGAAATTTTACCCAGTTGAAAATCATGTAAAGAAAAAATTAATTAGAATACTCTTTATTCCTCTTGTTCAAATCACCTGAATCCCAACAAAGTTCCATCTAACCCAATAGTCTGTTTCTAAGAAAGACTAAGAGATGCACTGAGGATAATGGTACCACATAGCAATCGAATGCTGTTTTTTTCCAGACCGCAGCTGTTTTGGAGAGTTCTCATTTAGAGGTCATATTTGGATTCTCTTGTGTAGCAAGTCTATGCCTTTCCTGAGGATTGTATAATACCTCTTTGAACTTATTTATGTTTTTACTTGCACATCTCAAAACCCAAGACATTTTACGAGTTAAATAAGTATTGCCCCAGAAATACTAGGTTTCTTGGCTGTTTTAAGTGGGACTCTGGGTAATTTCACTGGGTTCTCTTATCCATTTATAGTAGAGAAATAAATCAGTGATTAATTTTCTTCACATCAGTTACGTTTGTATATAGCACGTCATATTATCTACCTTTTGCTGAAAAGCTGACTCAGTCTTTACAATCTTCTCTTGTTTAGTTCTTTTCTATATCAGATTGTTTTCATTGTTCTTATCCGTACCTTTTCTTGCTGCTTTCTTGCCTTTTTTTTTTTTAAATCCGTACAGATTTCATCAGTTAAAAACAAAGTTCTGGTTTATCAGAATTAATTCATCAGGATTCTCAGTACAATGGCTTCCTGCATCTGGAGGCTAAGCATTTATCTCGTAAACTGTCAATGTGACAATATAATAGCACCTCTCTTTTTCACTCTCTTTCAATTGAGTCCTCAAACTTTTAGATTGCTCTTCAAGCTCATAATTTATTGTTCATCATGTCCTGGGATTTTTTGTCCATCTTTTTATGTAGAAGAGAATTTCCATTCCATCCAAATCTCACAATTCTTACCCTCCTCTCTTGCTTTTTTTTTTATTTTTTAAATTTTTAAGGGCTTTAGCATGAATAAATCTATCAGCCATCCTACCTTTACCATACTCTGAATTTATAAATTACTCATATTGAATGTGGATATTTTTGGGACTGCTATTTCAACAGCACCAAAAAGAATATATTTTTTAATATGAAAACATCATTATCTATAAATACTTCAGGAAATAAATATACCTCTGTGTATTCAGAAGAACGGTCATTTCAGTTCCTTGTTACTCATAACAAGTAGTTTTCTGTATACTCCTGTTCATTTCTTATTCTATTTAAATTTTGGAGGTCAACTTCCAACCTTTCGTTAGAACACTTGAGAATCCTAGCTGGATATTACAGACACATTTTTATTCTTGTGAAAGGCATTGATCAAAGGAAGAGGGCAAATCTTATTCATGTAAAGGAGGACAGTACCACAACTTGTTAACTAATAAATCTTTTTGCATTACTAACACCTAGAAAAATGAAAACATGCACCCAACACACTATGAGAAAACCTGTAATCTGATAAATTCAATTTTGTATATTGTTTGTTTTGATTAAGCCTTAATTCTATTCAGAATCAAAAGATAAGCCTCTTGGGGTTGAACTGATACTCTTTTAAAAATTCTGTGAAATTATTTACTTAGCTTATTATAAAAAATATATTTGAATATCACCCAATGGCTTAGTATTCCTGATTATTCACCTGAGTCTGGAACTGCCCTAGCAAAGTCGAGAATCCTTCTTGAGCAGGCAGCCTAGCCATACACTATAAACATTTCTAGTTTAACCACAGTGTAGGATCCAGCAGAAGACTGAGAAGACACTGAAATAATCCTTGTGCACACACTAGTGAAGTCAGCTCAGGAAACACTTCTTCCTTTGCACTGCCAAGTGGGATTTTCCTTTACAGAGCCTGAAATGTGACTGAAATGACACTAATGTTGCCTGGAAAAGAAGAGAAGCAGTGGACAGATAAGATACATGCAAAAACTCCACCTTCTTTGTGTCCAGCCAACATCTAAATGTTGGATTTTAAATAACAGATGTCTGAATAGAAAGGATAAAATGGTGAATAGCTAGCATATTCAAGAGAGTATCTACCTGTGTGTGGAAATACCTTAAACATTAAAAAAGTAAACTTTGTAAGGCACACACATTGCAAGCTATCCTCTCATCTGTACTGAGAATGTCAGAGGGAGTTCAGCTCTCACTTTTTCCTTTAGGTGTAAAATTCAAATAGAGACAATATAGCTACACCTTTATTATGTATTATGAACTCAGTGCCTAAGAGTTGAGATAGTTCTTCAACATCGAAATTACCTGGACATTTCAGCAATACACTCTTAAGCCTTCAATCATTCTGCCAGGTTTTGGTCCAAAGGCACATATCTGCTTAAAACCAGTACCATTTCTGCATCTGCTTGTCAGGCAGCCTAAGACACTGAAAACTCAATTCCACGTTTATGTTGAGCTGCTTAGGTTATGCTGTGAAATTTGAGATTCATTATTCCTGGTAATGTTCATGTTGTTTCTTCCTGCACATCCATCTCTGCGCAAACCTAACCTGACTCCATGAAGAGCAGGAATGCTTCAGTAACAGAACTGAAGTGAAAGATGACCTTTAGACTTTCATTCTGGATGTCTATCACCAAGTACTATCCCTCTGAGTTATGGGAACGCTAACAGTAGAAGCACACTAACTATAAGATTGGGGCACATTCTGTGCTGTTCCATTACCCTCTTGTTATTACCTTTATAACCATTTTATTATTTACATATTGCAAACAAAGAAATGCATATTAGTAAATGCAGACATGATCATAAAATATTATAGTTGTACATCAGTGAACCTGGCCAGAGTTTGTGTGTCCTCAATTGTTACACAAGGATCTGGGAGAACATCTACAAACTCTGAGCTTTCTGTAACAGACACTTACATATATCATGTCATTTTGGCAAATGCTCAATAATTATACACAGAAGTTTGTTCTAGGACTGGCAGCAATCCCAAAGGTATGTTACAAAAAAGAGATATTTGTTAGCAATTTCTTCAAGAGGCTAACTTTTTCCGCAGGAGCTCTATATTTACTTATAGAATTTCTAAAGGTCAACCTAAAGCTAGAGCAAATATGCCAACTTTGGACTGAATAGGAAGAAAAATGAAATAAACCTTTCCCCAAACTTTTAATCACCTTTAAATGTACGCCCCTAATTGGTTTTAAATTGGAAATTCTTCAGTTATGAAGTGTAGCTGAGAATATATTCAGGCCTTTAGCTGGTTTTACATATTATTTTTATCTTTTTCTATTAGAAATATATTGATTTTTAGTTTACGTCTCCTTTCTTAGAGAATGCAGGCCAAAAAGTCCCTGCCTTGTTGTTAATTTGATGTGCCACCAATGTCAGCAGCACAATACAGGTCTTTACAGAGAATGTCTTACTTTTACTCTTTCTAAGGATGGTTACCTGAATACATCTTGGGTAATAAATTAGTAAAAAGTAGCTACTTTGAAAGACAAAATCCACCAGCGATTAAAAATCATAGAGTCATGGAATGGTTTTGGTTGGAAGGGACCTTTAAATATCACCTAGTCCATCGCCCCTGCAAAGATCAGGGACATCTTCAACTAGATCAGGTTGTTCAGAGCCCCAGTCATGAAACTGACCTTGTCTTATAGTGGAAGGGATTTTACTCATCCAGTCCCTGTCTTGTGGTCCATCCACCAAAGAGGTGTGGGTAGAGAGATTGCCAGTGACAACTGAGGTAAAAATGTTGTTGGGTACCTCAGCCTTCTCCTTGTCTGTTGTTACCAGTGTGGCAGTCTTGCTCATCAGGGGCAGTACACATTCTTTGACCTTTTTCTTCTGGATGACTTACGTGTAGAAGCCCTTCTTATTATTCTTTGTGTCACTTGCCAAGTTCAGCTCCACCTGTGCCTTGACCTTCCTGACCTCTTCAGTACTGAACTGGTCAGCGTCCCTATGTTCTTCCCAGGATACCTGTCCTTGCTTCCACTGCCTGTGCCTTTACTTCCTGACTTTTAGTTTGACCAGCAGCTCTTGACCCAGCCATGCCAATCTCTTGCCTACCTTTCCTGATTTCTGACACCCAGGGTATCTGCTAGCTCTGTTCTGCTCCTTTGTGCCTGAGGGCAGTTTCCCAGTGGGTCCTCTTGACTAACTCCTTGAACAGCTGGAAGTTAGCTTTCCTAAAATTCAGGGTCTTGACTTTACTCTTCACCTGGCCCTTATCCCTCAGGACTGCAAAATCTACCAGTCCATGATCCCTGCAGCCGAGGCTGCCTCCAATCTTGATGCCACCGATTAGCTCCCTTGCGTTGGTGATCAACAGGTCCAGTATTACATGCCCTCTGGTAAGGCTGTCTATTACCTGGCTAAGAAGTTATCCTCCATACACTCCAGGAGTTTCTTGGATTGCCTACAGCTCACCGTGACATTTTTCCAGCAGATGTCGGTGTGATTGAAGTCCCCTAGCAGGACAAGAGCCTGCGAGCGTGAAGCCTTCTGTAGCTGGAGTAAGCAGGTTTCTTCAGTAGGGTCCCCTTGATTGGGTGGCCTGTAGTAGACACCAATCACAAAGTTCCCTTTGTTGCCTCAATCTCTGTTTCTTACCCATAGGCTTTCTACCTGTTTGTGTCTATTCTTTGGAGGCAGCTCTTAACACTCTATCCATTTCATGATGTAGAGGACAACTCCTCCACTCTTACTTCCTCACCTGCCCCTTCTGAACAGCCTGTAGCCTTTGATAGCTGCACTCCAGTCATGGGAAGTGTCCCACCAAGTTTCAGTAAAGGCAACTAGGTCATAGGTTTCTAGCAGCATGGTGGCTTCCAACTCCTGTTTGTTGTCCGTGCTGTGTTCATTGGCGTGGAGACACTTCATCTGGGCTTTCGGCCATGTCACATTCTTAGAGGAACATCCTTCCTTTGAGGTATTTCACTGGTGTTTCCCTGTTGGCCCTTCTTACCTCAGGAGTTTCTGGCTCATCTCTGCAGACTTCAAGTGTGCTGCAGTGTAGCCAGACATCTCACAGCAACAGGCTGAGAGCTCTCACTAGCACCTTGTCCCTCTAACCTTGGTGTGTCATCCCGCCCCCTTCAAGCCTGCTTTAAAGCTCTGTCAATGAGCCCTTCTAGCTCATGAGCAAACACCCTCTTCCACCTTTGAGAAAGGTGATTTGCATCTGACACCAGCAAGCTCGGTGCTATGTAGGTCACCCCACTGTTGAAAACACCAAAACTGTCACAGTGACACCAGTAGTGGAGCCATGTATTAATAGACCGGGCCTGTCTGCTTCTTGCAGTGTTGCTGCCTGCAACTGGAAGGAAAGAGAAAAAAATAATCTGCACTCCAGATTCCCTTACCAACTGTCACAAGGCACTCCAGTCTAGGATAATATAGAAGTTATAAAATGTAAAAATGATAACATAGAATTAATCAAGAATCTAAGTAGCCCATAAGTATTCTTCTACAGATATTCTTTTGTTGGCAAAATATCTAAATTTGCAAGTTTAGGCAAAAGAATGAAAGGAAAAGTTTGGTATTTCATACTCATAACATTTATGTTAATTTTAAAAAGCACATGTAGTAGATCAGACTTTCAAGGCTTTGTATGTATCCATTCTTCTGTAAGCCTATATACCTAATACTGTGCATATATGAGAAATTTTATCTGCATACCCAAATCTCTGTGGACATGTGTACAGTAACTGGCATAATCCACATGATATTTGTAGAAGGTGCAGACATAATATAAACACTGAATTTGAAATTTTGCTTATCCATTCCTCATTCTTCTCCCATCTCTGTGTGATGCTTAGCCAGACCTTAATTTGTAGAAATTGGGGGAAAAATTTGGATCGGGATAAAACATCCTATTCTATTTGCAGAGATACCTTGTGCAGGGGAGTAGTACTGCGAGGAAAGCTTCTGTGTATCTCATGAAAAATATATGCAGGTACCAGAGCAGTGAGGAAAGAGATTTATTTTGAATGGGAACTAATTGCTTTAGTGCATGGTAGCATAGTTCTGTTGGGACAATGCAAAGTATCATCTGATGCTGGATTAGACATAGTATGAAGTGCAGTCTTCTGTCCTTGAAGTTAAAAATGGCTTTTAGCCCTGAATGAATGCCTGTAAAAGACATTCCTATCCACTGATCTAAAAGGTGTAAAGTCAGCTCCAGACTCAGAGCTGGCAATTCCTGACAACAATAAAAGCCTCACTTCTTAATTTGTGTTAATGTCAAAAAACACTGAATAAGGGTAGCAGAAGCTTGTAGTCTGGCACATGCATCACATACATTATAGATAGCTAAATTATATAGTCTATGTGTATGTAATCCCCATTGGTGACAAGCTATTTACAAACTCACCAGAATTTGAGTTTGACAATCTATATTAACTGAGATTTTGTATGAACAGAAGAAAATCTCTGCTGAACCTGAGACAGCAGTTCCAGCTTCCAGAGTCTCTATTAAAAAGAAGTACAACATTCCATTAACACCGTTTTAAAGCATCAATGATTTCAACAGAATGTGATATAAGGCAAAAACTATTCCTTAGAAAAAATATAAAAATGCAGAAGAATGTTACAAAACAGAAGAAGAATACTCTTAATATCCTTTTGAGATATGGAGTTCAATTTTTATCAGTGGAATTATGAAAAATTATGGAAAATGTGAGAATAATCTTGAAATATCTGCTGAAGATTCAGGACTCTTTCAACCCCTCTATAACTGTCTTTCCATTTGAGAAAAATAATAATGAAATAACCATGGCAGTTGTGTTTTTCACAAAGAGTATGAAGCAAAATTTATACTGAATACCTCCTAGAAAACTATTCATTTATTTTCTGTATGAAAAAGTTTGAAGTGAATTCAAAGTAAACATTCTTTTATTTCAATAAAAATTTGACACCTCATCAAGAAGTTTCTAATAATTTACCACATCCAGTTACATTGGTATAGGGAATGAAACATGGCTGAAGATCTGCAGATAAAAGGATAGACAATAAAACAGTGGGACACCAGGGTGAGTGAGGGAGACATTATAACACAATATAGATTTTTTTCTTTGTCTTTTATACAGTAGAAACAAATAAAATGAAACAGAAGTGGGAAAATAAAGGCCTATAATGCTTGTAAAATACTTATCAGTAACACCTTAATCAGAGTTGTGTTACCATTGCAAAAGGCCAAAATTATCTATATATTGAAGTATCTCCATGAAATACCCAGGAGGAGTCAGAACATGCAGGCCTGTTCTTCCAGGTGTGCGTAGTGCTGCCGAATGCTAATAAGAATTAGGCTGCTGTAGAAGTGTGGAAGATAAATAGAAGAAAAGTATGGATGGGTGAGTTGATATAGTTCATGCAGAGCTAAGTTATTAGTCTTCCAGCCTGCCATTCTTTGAGCTGAATAAAAGAGGACAATAATCTTAAAAATTAGCAGTAATAGCTGAACTGCTGTATGTCCAGCGTAGAAAGTAAGAATATCTTTATTCAGTATACATATGACATGCAACTCATGTGCTGTATGTCCTGTGCTAGGTAGTGATTATCGACAGATTTTTTATTTCTTTAAGAAAACATTAATTAAAATTATTCTTTCTTACATGTTTTAATATTCACCCTGGAAAAGCAATATGTTGCTGACATCTGATAAAGGCTACCTCATTCATATCACTCCATACCAACAATTGCCTTAGCTTTTCTTCTTCACTTACCATAGTTTTTATTCATAAGCCTTCTGGCATCCTAATTCCTTTCACCTAGAAATCTGCTGTCCCTCTCTGCCTGTACACCTCCACCTGAACCTGTTTTTCAACAATATTTCTACTCTGGGCAGAGATCCCCACAGTTCTGCAGCAGTGGAAATGCCTTTCGAACTCCTCAGGGATAGATATAATTAATCCCTTTGTTAATTTTTTCCTAGGGAAGCACTTGTTTCTGACAGCAGAATATTTTTTTCCCTCCTGCACTGCAAGCTTTCTTTTATTTAGAATACAGTCATTCTCAATGCGTGTCACTTACCCAGATTACTTAAAATGCAGATGGTTAAACGAAGTAATGAGATTGGGAACATTCCTTGGCCCAGCTCATAACTGCAGAGATTGGATGCTATATTTATATCTATTCCCATACCCTGGACATTACATGAACCGATGTGAAGAGACACAATCATACAGGAAGTAGTAGAACTTAAGGTAGAGACAGGCGCAACAGAACTGCATGAGTCTTTTATCAAAGATCCAGACAAAAGCACGCAAGATCTTCTTCACATATGAAAAACATTTGACTGCCTGCTCTACCATCTTCTCTTCTCATGGTGATGAATCTTCTGTGTATGCCTGAACCCCATGACAAACTGCTGTATGTTGAAGCCACGTGGTCAGCTATAACGAATAGTTCTTGCTGTAGAGCTGTTGCTGACCTAAACTTTTTCTGACAGTGGTTTCACCCCTTTCACATGATTGGTGTCTCCTAGAAAGTGAGTATGTCAGATTTGATTGCTGTAGTAAGTCAATGCATGCAATTCAGCTGCTCATACAATTGGTGGTGTTCTTAGCATGGATATTTCAGCCAATGTTGTGTCAGATGCATATCAAGCATTTCACTTGTCAGGGATGCACATCTTTAACAAACACAGGCAAGTCCATATCCAGCCAAAAAATGTGAATGGAAATAACAATCAGTTTATTATAGGGCTTCTTAAACTATAGATATATTCAATTCAATAGGTGATTTATTTGCTGCTAAGAATGATGTATGTCATGTTGTAGATGATATACTCGACTTACTTCAGCACCTGACAAATCCAATTCAGTTGGTGACACAAGGTATCATTTTTGCAGAAACATATCTGATGTACTAGGTTATGAATTTGATGCAAATTAGGTCTTTGGTGAACAATACTTTACTTTTCTCCTAAGGTATTTGACTGTAAACTGTACAGGATGTACACATCTTTCACATTAAATACTAATAAATGACATGTCCATTATACCCTGTAACATTTATCCAGCCTTTTCAATGGTGAAATGAACAATAGGAAGTGACAGAAGCATTGCTTTTAAAGGGTGCTTTTGACACAACATATGAATGACGGATATCAGCTTAGCTAAAAGAGAAACACCAAACATCTGGTGTGCCAACAATAAAAACCAAAAGCCTTTCTGCAGCTTCTCAAAGAACTTTCAGTAAAAGTCTGCAAAAGTATCAACACCACCTCTGAACATACTGGTTTGGAATTGCCTTTTGTGAGAGGAAAAAGTAATCTTCCACAGACATCAGTTATATTTTTTATTTTTGTTACAGTGATTTTTACAATATTTTTAAGCCATTCAGGACCTGTACCCATGCATATACTGAACTAAAGACATAGCACCTTGCCAAATGACATGATCCCGTTCAAGATTAAAAAAAAAAGAAAAGAAAGAAAGAAAAAATCAAGGGAAATTCTTTCATCAGATTTACATTAGGATTTCGACATCACTATCATCAGCAAGAAAAAAGCGTTAGCAGAAATGAAAGCGCAAGATATCATCTGGTATTTGTAAAGTTCTTGCATCTATAATGTATTTATTGCTGGCTATGCGTAGAGAAATGCATACAGCCTGGCTAAAACAGCTTATGTTTTAAGAAGACAAGTAGTACATGAAGGTCAGGGAAAAAGTAGAAGAATGCATACCACAACTTATATAAAAAAAGAATAGAGAATATTGCGTAATGAGGCATATTTTAGCTTATGGCCTTGTCCATTCAGTGTATGCTTTGTCAAATTCAGTGCATAGATATACCAAGCTTCAGAATTACAGATAGCAGATTCCACTCAAAGGGCAAGCAGTTTTCTCTAACAACCATTGTTTCCTCAGAGTTTAATGCAGAGGTGGATAAACTTTTTTTCAATTGCATTGCACCAAGTAATGCAATTTCCTATTATAATAAACCCAAAGCATTCTGTCTGGTGCCCAGGATAGTTCTGGCATGATCAAGCCAACTTCCAGCTGCACAAAGAGTACTTTAAGGCCAGTAGACATCAGTGCTTATGCTTCTTGAATTGCAGAATGCTACCAGAGCAAAAGTAAGTAGCAGTTTAGGTCTGATACTCGTAACTATAAATCTCTACATATGAACAGGCAAAAATAAAGGGGTATTAGGCTTAAGTTCTGAGCTGGATTGAAAGTAAGAGTGTTGTTTTTGTAGAGTCATAAACTGACATTTCACATCATATGCAGACTTGATTTGCATGCAGGGCTAAGCAGCATTCTGTCCCAAAGTTTTTGAAATGTTTCAAGGGGCAGAAAATCCCATTCTCAGGTGTGTTTTAACTGAGGACTTGGGAAGGAAGCCCAGATATAGTGTTAGGTGCATTTTTGTTTGGTGTATGAGGAATGAGATGATGCAATCCTGCCATTTATGTTGTTGTTGCTGGTACTGCAGCATCCCCACTGGCACAGAGGACTAGCACTATAGCAAACTATACTGTGTAAGTGCCAACGGAGGAGCTGCTGAGTGCATTGTCCTCTCCCGGGTGCAGTGAAAGTGTCTGGCTGCAGTCTTTCCATTCAGAAGAAAGTCAGGTGTGGGATATGAGAGGTGGCCACACTGCATCATGCCATTAGCTTTTTTGCTAGTTGATGGGATTCATGCTCTTTCAGAAAACTTCATCTGGGCTTTTTCCAAGTTGCT